>NC_091624.1:3307500-4673333 GCF_027580195.1 Bos mutus
CAATCCCTCCCAGCATCAGAGTCTTTTCCAATGAGTCAACTCTTCGCATGAGGTGGCCAAAGCACTGGAGTTTCAGTTTTAGCATCATTCTTTCCAAAGAAATCCCAGGGCTGATGTTCACAATGGACTGGTTGGATCTCCTTGCAGTCCAAGGGACTCTCAAGAGTCTTCTCCAACACCACAGTTCAAAAGCATCCTCTTTCCTTCTTTGGCACTCAGCCTTCTTCACAGTCCAACTCTCACATCCAAAATGACCACAGGAAAAACCATAGCCTTGACTAGACGAACCTTTGTTGGCAAAGTAATGTCTCTACTTTTGAGTATGCTATCTAGGTTGGTCATAACTTTCCTTCCAAGGAGTAAGCGTCTTTTAATTTCATGGCTGCAGTCACCATCTGCAGTGATTTTGGAGCCCCCCAAAATAAAGTCTGACACTGTTTCCCCATCTATTTCCCATGAAGTGATGGGACCAGATGCCATGATCTTCGTTTTCTGAATGTTGAGCTTTAAGCCAACTTTTTCACTCTCCACTTTCACTTTCATCAAGAGACTTTTTAGTTCCTCTTTACTTTCTGCCATAAGAGTGGTATCATCTGCATATCTGAGGTTATTGATATTTCTCCTGGCAATCTTGATTCCAGCCTGTGTTTCTTCCAGTCCAGCGTTTCTCATGATGTACTCTGCGTATAAGTTAAATAAGCAGGATGACAATATACAGCCTTGACGTACTCCTTTTCCTATTTGGAACCAGTCTGTTGTTCCATGTCCAGTTCTAACTGTTGCTTCCTGACCTGCATACAAATTTCTCAAGAGGCAGATCAGGTGTTCTGGTATTCCCATCTCTTGAAGAATTTTCCACAGTTTATTGTAATCCACGCAGTTAAAGGCTTTGGCATAGTCAATAAAGCAGAAATAGATGTTTTCTGGAACTCTCTTGCTTTTTCCATGATCCAGCAGATGTTGGCAATTTGATCTCTGGTTCCTCTGCCTTTTCTAAAACCAGCTTGAACATCAGGAAGTTCATGGTTCACATATTGCTGAAGCCTGGCTTGGAGAATTTTGAGCATTACTTTACTAGCGTGTGAGATGAGTGCAATTGTGCGGTAGTTTGAGCATTCTTTGCCATTGCCTTTCTTTGGGATTGGAATGAAAACTGACCTTTTCTAGTCCTGTGGCCGCTGCTGAGTTTTCCAAATTTGCTGGCATATTGACTGCAGCACTTTCACAGCATCGTCTTTCAGGATTTGAAATAGCTCAGCTGGAATTCCATCACCTCCACTAGCTTTGTTCGTAGTGATGCTTCCTAAGGCCCACTTGACTTCACATTCCAGGATGTCTGGCTCTAGGTCAGTGATCACACCATCATGATTATCTGGGTCGTGAAGATCTTTTTTGTACAGTTCTTCTGTGTATTCTTGCCATCTCTTCTTAATATCTTCTACTTCTGTTAGGTCCATACCATTTCTGTCCTTTATCCAGCTCATCTTTGCATGAAATGTTCTTTTGGTATCTCTGATTTTCTTGAAGAGATCCCTAGTCTTTCCCATTCTGTTGTTTTCTTCTATTTCTTTGCATTGATCGCTGAAGAAGGCTTTCTTATCTCTTCTTGCTATTCTTTGGAACTCTACATTCAGATGTTTATATCTTTCCTTTTCTCCTTTGCTTTTCGCTTCTCTTCTTTTCACAGCCATTTGTAAGGGCTCCCCAGACAGCCATTTTGCTTTTTTGCATTTCTTTTCTATGGGGATGGTCTTGATCCCTGTCTCCTGTACAATGTCACGAACCTCAGTCCATAGTTCATCAGGCACTCTATCTATCAGATCTAGGCCCTTAAATCTATTTCTCACTTCCACTGTATAATCATAAGGGATTTGATTTAGGTCATACCTGAATGGTCTAGTGGTTTTCCCTACTTTCTTCACATACACACTGCTGTGTATAAAAGAGAAAACTAATGCGCACCTAGCATATAGCGGGGGGAAAGAAGTACAAGCTGTAAGACTGTATTAAATTCACCTGAAAAATGCATCCCAATGTGCAGTAGGCATAGACAAAACGCTGTTTGATTCCACTTACAGGAGGTACTGAGAACAGTCGCATTCATAGAGTCGGGAAGTACATTGGTAGATGCCAGGGGAGGGGGTGAAGGCGGACTTAGGTTTAATGAGGACAGAGTTTCACTCTAGGAAGGTGAAGAACTCAGGAGAGAGATGATGGCGAGAGTTGCATAACAATATGAATGTACTTAGTACCACTGAACTACACAGTTAAATATGGTTAAAATAGGATGTTTCATATTATGAGGCCTTTACTACAATAAAAAAAGCATTTTAAAAAAAGGAGCTGGAAACTTTCTTGGCAAACCCCCTCTCCCCCGCAAACAAAAACATACTTGTTTAATAAATGAGTGAATGAATGAATGAATGAGTCAGACACTCTTGGGTCTGACATCTTGGATCTGCTATCTACAAGCTCCTTTAAGCCTGACATTCAGGGCTCTTAAGACCAGGTCTCGTTTTATCTTTCCAGTGCTGGGCCTCTTGACTTTCAGCTCCCCATTCATTCGGCTGAGGTTCTTGCACGCCCTCTTCCTTGCGGTCCAGCTTAAACTTCTCTTCTAGTGCTCCAATCACTGGGTCACCAGTGCACAAGAGATTCATGGCCTAATTATAAAATGACCTGTTTTATTCCTTAAAGGGTACTGGCCACAGTTTTACTAGGGATGGGCTTCCAGGAGTCACTTGAACATTTTCCTCCTGTGTTGATTCATCTTCTCTTGTAATAAAAACTTTCAGACCAAAAAAGAGAATTTTGGCTAACTCTCATGACAGAGGGGTAAATAAAGCCCAGAGAAGTCAAGCACCTCACCCAGGTCACACAGCGAGTCAGCAGCAGAATCGAGACTAGAAGCCACGTCTCCTGCCTACGTGCTGTGGATGTGGCTTCAGGGAGCGGGTGGCTGAGTCACTTTGGATTCAGCCTGGGCAGGCAGCCCAGGGCCCAGTCTGTCTTGGCTGTGCCCTGGGCACAGTGTGGCTGGCGGCAGCTGGAGGCCATTAGGGGCGTGCAAGTCCCTCTTGCTGATACCCTCACGTACAAACATTATTCTTGGAGCCAGTGCATGGGGACAGTGTACCCAGATGGCTGTAGCAGGTATCAGCTTGCATACCTGTAGCCTCCTCTGAGGCTTCCCTTCTTAGGGGTCTGGACTGAGATTTCTACCAAGAGACCGGGAACAAGGCTGAGCCCTGGAGGTTTCCGCCCAGGCTGACGGGTTTCCTGGGTTCAGCCAGTTTTGGGTGGGGGAGAGGTGATTCTCAAAGGGAGAGGTGCTGCCCCCTTCAGGGTATTTTGGGTATTTATGAAGGTGTTTTCTGGTTGTCCAACGTCTGCGGAAACTGAAAACAATTAGTGGGTGGAAGATAGAATTGTCCAATATATTGCCTGTTCTATGAGTTTGAGTAGGCTCTGGGAGTTGGTGATGGACACGGGAAGCATGGCGTCCTGCAGTCCATGGGGTTGCAGAGAGATGGACATGACTGAGCGACTGAAATGAACTGAGAGTTCCATATTACAAAGAATCCACTTGCATCTTTCTGAGCAACTTTTACATGTCTCACTGGAAATACATGTAAATGAAAACCAGTTTATAGTTTTATGTATGTCTAGAACTCTGTAACTCTTTATCTATCTATACAAAGAAATCTATTTTCTGCATGGTTTTAAGATACACTGAAGTTTCTAGGAAAGCAACTACTGGGTAAATCAATGATGGACTGTATTTTTTTTGCTATTGTCCAAAACTTTGCCAAAAGTAGTTTACCATTCAGAAAATTATGTTGTGGATGGCAAGGCCACTGCTGAATTTAAGATGCCGATACCTTCCCCCAGCTCCCAGTCTGTCTCTGCAGTTATAAATATAGAAAGGTGCTTATTTAGCCCTTATTTCAAAATGTCAACGATAGAGAAAAAATGTCAACAGTCGTCAGTTGAATACTGTCTTATGTCTCCTAAATCCCAACCTGCTTATTAGAAAGAGGTGCAGACATCTTATCGATCCGTGTGTCTTCCCCAAGTCATGTATGAGCAATTATTTATTGAAATATAATATTAAGATATCTCCTTTTCTTTGTTTTAAAATATTCTATATCATTATCTTTAAAATATATTTATTTAAAAATTATGTGTAAAGGTTGTACTATAACCTGTAGGTAGTATACATACCTTTACTAGGGTACATAATAGTGTATATCCTACACTATACTAGCTCATCATAGTAAATGGGGTGTTATAAAAGAATTGCTGTGAAAGGGGTATTTGGTCCTAAGAGAAAAATAAAGCCTGCTGCCTAACCCCTAGGGGCATACATCTGGTTTATCAATACCACCTAAATCCTGTCTACAGTTTCCTTCCTGGAGCTCTGACTCACATGCAGCTGTATGGTCTTTACTAGGTCACTTCAGTCGTGTCCGATTCTTTGAGACCCTGTGAACTGTAGCCCTCCAGGCTCCTCTGTCCATGGGATTCTCCAGCAAGAATACTGGAGTGTGTTGCCATTTCTTTCTCCAGGGGATCTTCCCGACCCAGGGACTGAACTGGTGGTTCTTACATCTCCTGCACTGGCATGCGAGTTCTTTACCACTGATCTTTGTTCATTCATTTGCTGATTCAACATAGATTAAGACCTGCTAGGTTCCAGGCGCATTGCTAGGCCCCCGTGTACATCATTTCATTTAATCTTGACGCCCACCCTGCAAAGTAGGAGTTATTATCCTTCGCTTGCAGACCCAGGCCCAGGTCCCAGTGAATTCCCAGGTCTTCAGAAGCAACAGAAAAGCAAACGGGCATTTGCAGTCCAGTGTGATCCCTGCTTTTATAGGGGAAGCACAGGGCCACAGGACCCAGAGGATGGGTGTCCAACCCTCTTTCAGAGGGAGGGAAGGCTGGTGTAAAGGTGGATTTCTGATGGGTCAGTGTCTGAGCTCAGCCTTAATGGGTGGGTAGGAGTCAGGGAGGCAGAAGAAGGAAGCAGTTGTAGGCTGGGGGATGCAGTGGAAGGGTTCAGTGGCGGGAATGAGCTTGGCAGGCCTGGAGCTTGCACTCTGTTCATTCTGGTTGGAGTCCCCAGTGAGTGGGGTGGATGAGAGAGGAGGCTGTGGGCAGGGAGGAGGTAGCCTCTCGTAGTCGTGCCTGATTTCCTGGGTGCAGCCCAGAAAATCTCTCACTTGGTTTCACAGGCAATAGGGAGCCATGGAAGACTATATACAATGGAATGGTGTGGTTAGTGTTGTGGCGTGGAGCGATCACTGACATTGAAAACTGGTGACTGATTGGTGAAGGCATAGCTGAAGACTAAGAGACCAGGTCAGAAGCTCTGAGCCCAACTAAGTAGTTCACTAATAATGCAAATATTTGTTGAGTGTCTCCCATATTGTAGTCACTGCTGAAGTTAGAAGCCCCCAAAGACCCCAAAGTCAGAAGTCTGATCACTTAGTTCCTACAAACCCAATATGAACCAGAATTGTCACAGTAATTAGGTCCCTGGGCCAAACCGACCCCTTGGCCTTCTGGGAGACCACATTTGTTTACAGTGCTAATCCAATGAGCAGTTCCCTTCGAAAAGGCAGCAAAGAAAAGGCAGCAAAGGAGTCATCTGGCTCCTGGATAAACCTATATTTTGGATAATTTATTGTTGTTCAGAAATGCTTTCTAACTGACTGAATATTAATAGCTGAAGCTCTGTGTAGATGAAGATGTTAAGCTGCCATTACAAAAATGCTTGCTTGCGTTCATATCCACACGGTGCCGTCATCAGTTACAACGGTGGAGAACCAGCCGCTGTGCTGAATAAAGCTCTCCTTGGAAGGGGAAGATGTTTGAACTTAAAGGCCGGTTAGTCACAAGGGTGATGCGGGGGCCTGCAGGTGAGCAGGTGTTGGGAGACGCTGGGGGAAGGGAGACGACTAGATACACAGTCCTTAGGGAAGAAAAGGAAGATCATGAGTCTAGAGAAAGCTGAGTGAGCCCTTCCAGTTAAAGACTTCCTAGACCTGCTTGCTCTCATTCACTTACTCAATAATGTTAAATAGCATTTGCCATGTAGAGCAGAGGTCGAAAGAGATACAGCCCCTGTCCTCATGGACTTTATAATTTATTGGGGGATACAGACATTAAACAGCTGATTAGACAAATGATTATTTAATTACAATTGTGATAAATGTCATTAAAGGACAGTTCAGGATGATATATGAGAGGGAATCACCATTTGATGGAATGTGATTTTGGGGTGGGCTTTCTAGTGCCACTATGGAGAACAGTGTGGAGATTCCTTAAAAAACTGGAAATAGAACTGCCTTCTGACCCAGCAATCCTGCTGCTGGGCATACACACCAAGGAAACCAGAATTGAAAGAGACACACGTACCCCAATGTTCATCGCAGCACTGTTTACAATAGCCAGGACATGGAAGCAACCTAGATGTCCATCAGCAGATGAATGGATAAGAAAGCTGTGGTACATATACACAATGGAGTATTACTCAGCCAGTAAAAAGAATACATTTGAATCAGTTCTAATGAGGTGGATGAAACTGGAGCCTATTATACAGAGTGAAGTAAGCCAGAAAGAAAAACACCAATACAGTATACTAACGCATATATATGGAATTTAGAAAGATGGTAGTGATAACCTTGTATGCGAGACAGCAAAAGAGACACAGATATATAGAATGGTCTTTTGGACTCTGTGGGAGAGGAGGAGGGTGGGATGATCTGGGAGAATGGCATTGAAACATGTATAATATCATATATGAAACGAATCGCCAGTCCAGGTTTAATGCATGGTACAGGATGCTTGGGGCTGGTGCACTGGGATGACCCAGAGGGATGGTACAGGAAGGGAGGTGGGAGGGGGGTTCAGGATGGGGAACATGTGTATACCCGTGGCAGATTCATGTTGATGTATGGCAAAACCAATACAATATTGTAAAGTAATTAGCCTCAAATTAAAATAAATAAATTTAAATTTTAAAAAATCTGAAAAAAAAAAAAAGACAGTGGTGTTTGAAATGAGACTTGAGAACAAGCATAAATGGTAGCTCAGAAGGAAACCTGTTTTTGACCCCTGGGTCAAGAAGATCCCCTGGAGAAGGAAATGACTACCCACTCCAGTATTCTTGTCTGGAAAATCCTGTGGACCGGGGAGCCTGGTGGGCTTCATTCCACAGGATCCTAAAGAGTTGGACACATCTAAGAGACTAACACTTTTTTCTTGAGAAAGGGGTGTTTGAGATGAGACTGGAGACCAAGTATTAATAGGCAATAGCAAGGTGGGATGGGGGGTGCGGCAGGGCGGAGGGAACAGCGGCTGCAAAAGCTCAGAGATGGACCACACAGACGAGGCCCGCCAGGTCACGTGTACACAGCAAAGAAGACGTGAAGCTGGAAGAAGGGGCGCCTCTCGGTGCATCTCCAACCCTGCTCTCAGATGACTCAGGCAGGAGCAGAGGGCTTTGCATCAGGGCACCTCAAATATTTTAGCAAATAAAAGGGTTAAACTGGACTGTTTAAACATCTTTATTTTTACTTTAGATCTGTAACTAGGTTATATCTTGAGTATTAATTCTTACCTCTTAGTGTGGTTGCCTAGGAGTGCTCTGCTGAGGATTCTGAGGCTCTCTCCAGGTTAGAGCCAAAGAAAGGCATGGTTGATCAGTGATGATTTTTGTGGGTAAGGGGAAGAAATTGGTAGCTTCATCGTTGTTCAGTAGCTCAGTCATGTCCAACTTTTTGTGACCCTGTGGACTGTAGCACGCCATGCTCCCTGTCCTTCACCATCTCTCAGAGCTTGCTCAAACTCATGTCCAGTGAGTCAGTGATGACATCCAACCATCTCATCCTGTGTCATCCCCTTCTCCTCCTGCCCACAGTCTTTCCCAGCATCAGGGTCTTTTCCAGTTAGTTAGTTCTTCCCATCAGGTGGCCAAATTATTGGAGCTTCAGCTTCAGGATCAGTCCTTCCAATGAATATTCAGGGTTGACTTCCTTTAGGATTGACTGGTGTGATCTCTTTGCAGTCCAAGGGACTCTCAAGAGTCTTCTTCAACACCACAGTTCAAAAGCATCAATTCTTGGTAGCTTAAGAGGTCATTAATTGCTGTCTTATTTACTAGCTCTATTAACAAACCACCCTAAAATTTAGTAGTGCCAAATAATTATTTCTATTGTGCTGCCAGGTTTTGTGGGCCAGGAACTTGGGTGGGGAAATCTGTGACTTGTCTTCTCATTCTCTTGACATTGTCCTTTGCAGAGCAAAAGTTTTCAAGTTTTTAATTCCAGTGAAGTCAAGCATATCAACTGCATCTTTCATGGATCGTGACTTTGGTATTGTATCTGCAAAGTCACTGTCACATCCAAGGCATTTAGGGGAGCAGTTAATTTTGTTTATTAAACTTGTATCTTTAATCTTGCTATAATCACTTATTAGGTCCTTTTCTGATGACAGACATAGTAACAGGTGTGAGCTTATATGACTCCAACCACTCCATACATTTTGAAAGTGTGGATTTGCTGTTTGTTATTTGGTTGTTGTTATGTGTGTGAAACCTAAAAGCAAGTAAACAGAAATTCTAATTCCTAAAATTTAAAACGTATTTTAAAGAAGAAAAAAAAAATGGAAGGATTTTTGAGGAAAGAATGTTTAACGTAGCCAATAACTTAAAAACAGTTCTTGAAAGAAGACTCTGCCCTTCTCTTGTTCTTGTAAGAGGCAACAATGATGTTGAATGTTCTTTAGCAAGCTCATTCTGAACACACTACATCTGCCACAAAGGGTACCTACGTCCTTTGGAAATGGATCCAGCTGAGGGTGTGGCTGCCTTAGGTTAAGCTTCTTGAAGCAGACTCTGAGAACGAGATTTGCAAGGAGACGGTATTGGTTCCGTTTAGCTCTTGGGAACGACACCTGGGAGAAAGAGAGAAGCAGGACTAGGCAGAGGGAGGAATTGAACTGCAGACACCTCAGCTCATTCTGCAGAAAGCTCCAGAGCCGAGATGGCCCTTCAGAGTTGTTCTCAATTGAAGTAAAGGGTCCAGGTCTTTGTAGCCTCATATGGAAGTGTCTGCTTCCAGGAGAGGACATCACCTTGGGTGAGTCAGTTCACTCCCACTAAGGGCAGTTCCTGGAGAAGGACGCTTTGTGAGCCTCCAGCAGTGAACATTCTCAGAGGAAGCTAGGGCAGTGGGTGCCTTGGTCCCAGAGGGACACGTGGGAGGCACATCATAGAGTCCACTGCTGCTGTGAAGCGGGTCTTGCCAAGGGAAGGCAATCGTGACAAATCTGCCATCCGTTTGGGAAGAAACTAACAGGAGTGTGAGGCTCATAAAGACAAGAACCAGGTCTGATGTATCTTTCAGTTGAATTTAGCCCCACAGTTCCGTGAATGTGAGTGCCCAGAGGACTTCTTTTTAGCGTGAATGAATGAAGGAAGGGATCTGAAGATAGAATTAGTCATGTTGAAGAATTTTTCTGCAGGTCACAGCTTCCTCGTGGAAGGAAAAGCAATCCAAGTGTTATAGTCCTGTTTCTAGCGCCCATCAGCTCCTATTTATGTTTATTCATTTACCCATCCATCACTTAGCATTCATTGAGCAGCTGCTGTATTCCAAGCTCTATGCCAGGCACTCTGGATGCCAGGCACTGAAGATCTCAGAGTCTAGTAGGGTGAAACCACATGACCAATAAAGGTGATTCATCATGGAGTTTTAGAAGACAAATACACAAAACTCAGGGGAGCACTGAGCAGGAAAGAATGAGTCTTCCTGGGAAAGTGGTATCTTGAAGAAAGGATATTGGAATAGGGTTTTGAAGTATGAATAGGAGTTTACCAGGCAGGATAAGAATGATTGTATTAATATTACTGCGCACATTCTAATCCAGGCCAATCCAGGCTGTTTTCTACTTTCACTGTAATCAACAAAGGGTTAGGGTTAGAAAACTGAGTAACTTTGGAAATGAGGTGATTTAGTCTGTAGCAACCTCTGGGGCTTGCACGGCAGTGACGCCGGGGGCCTATGGAGAGGAATGTGCTTTACGTGGAATTGGTTTGTTTTAGCTCAGGTGTCCCCTGCTGCACTGTATTGCTCTTCTTCAATATGATTCAAGCCCAAATCACTGAGGACATAGATTAAAATTTCACGGTGATTAAAAAGCCTCTTTCTTCCATCCGTGCCTTTTCCCCAGGACTTAGCATTTAATTAGCCAAACATTCATTATCCAGGGAGTTCCAAAGTTTCCAGTGTACGCATCGACCCAAAAAAGAAACCAGAATCATATTTTAAAAGTCACGGTTGCAGTTGCTTCTGGTGAGTTACCATTTATACATTTTCCATCTGTGAGTATTTTCCTGGAGAAAACCACCTGTTTTCTCCCCACTTTGGTAGTAGAGAATCCAACAGATCGTATCTCAGAATAAATGCATTTTATCTATAGTAGTTTTCCACATTTTTTAAAGTCACAGAATAATCTTCCATAAATACAAATCAGCTTTAGAGCCTCAAATAGATACGGACATTAAAAAATTTTTTCTTTTTTCAAATCTCTCATGAGAAGCCTACAAAATCAATTGAGAGAGAGAAACTCAAAGTGACAGTGAAGATGATGAGAAACCTGAGATGAGAGACACAGCTCGTACTGAGGGCACTTGGACAAACTCCAGAGGAGAAGGAGTGAATCGAAAAGTCGTGAGAAGTCCTGTCTTTGAACCTGAGGGACCTGGACTTCAAATTTCCTCCGTGCTCCTTGTTGAGACCTTAAATCTGTTACTTAATGTCTCCCACTTTGTGTTTTCACATCTACAATAAGGGGATAACCATGCTTACTGCAAAGCTGAGGTTTGAAGAAAGGATGCCAGATGCACTGAGCCTGCCCACTCAGTGTTCGCTTTCTTCCTGTTCGGGTCACTTCCTGTGCTCGGTTCCCACGGGGAAAAGTACCTCTTCCCTCTCAGCAAGCAGCTCCGGTTGGATAAGAGCAAAGGCTTCTGGGATTGCATTTCTTAGACATGTGCAGGGGGTACGGAAACTCCAGAATGAACAGAGCATCATCTGGATGGTTCAGTTTTGTACTTTGGCAGCTCATTTAAACATAAATTTCAAATTAAAATAAACATGCACAGGCTGTAATGTAGAGGGCAAATTCCACATGTTTCATTTAAAAAACCCCAATTCAAAAGAAGCTCTTGCAGGCTGCTGTGGGAGGTGCCTCTTGGGGGCACAACTTTATGCTCATCTGACTTTAGGGGTGTGTGGTTCAGGGGAAGGATTTTGAAGCACAGCTCAGGAGTTGGCTGAAAGACTCTGGGTTGTTTTGTTATCGTCACACGCCTTCCAGGGGAGAATAAAGCAAGCTGTGTCATGGAGTTGCAAAGGACTTTTGAAGTATGATCATCTGTTTGGACAGGTCGGCAGAAGAAAATGTGCCGACACTGTAGGACAGATGGTTCTTAAACAAAGCATCTGCATCACGCACTGATTAAGCGTGTGTGGCTCCGGCAGGCAGGCTTTTCTTAGTGCTGGATTGTTAGGGTGACCACGTAACTTTCCATCCAAACCAGGACAGCCGAGAGGGAAGGAGGGTACGGTCAGTAATTACACGGGGACCACAGGCACCCATGAGGACGGTCCGGAGGTCCAGACACAGAGTGACTCTGCACCTAATGCTCTGTTTCTTTGATTCCAGGAGACCGTAAATCATATGGCGCATCACTGAGTTAGTAACAGCCTTTTGGAAACAAAAGGAAAAAGTTATGCCTACCAACTGCACGATGATGCTTATTTCAGAAATGTCCAGTAGAGATGATTTAGAATTGAGAAAACTCACGTTTTTCTACCTTGGGAAATTGGCAGTTCTATCTTGCATATTAAGGGTCTGAGAATGAAGGAAGCAGAAAGTGTCTTTACTTGGACCTAACCCCCTTACATAACAGTCCGTGAACTTCTAGATGTTCAAGCTGGATTTAGAAAAGGCAGAGGAACCAGAGATCAAATTGCCAACATCCATTGGATCACAGAAGAAGCAAGAGAGTTCCAGAAAAACTTCTATTTCTGCTTCATGAACTATGCTAAAGCCTTTCACTATGTGGATCACAACAAACTGTGGAAAATTCTGAAAGAGATGGGAATCCCAGACCACCTGACCTGCCTTCTGAGAAATCTGTATCCAGGTCAAGAAGCAACATTTAGAACTGGACATGGAACAACAGACTGGTTCCAAATTGGGAAAGAAGTGTGTCAAGGCTGGTATATTGTCACCCTGCTTATTTAACTTATATGCAGAGTACATCATGTGAAATGCTGGACTGGATGAAGGACAAGCTGGAATCAAGATTGCCAGGACAAATATCAGTAACCTCAGATATGCAGATGACACCACCCTTATGGCAGAGAGCAAAGAAGAACTAAAGAGCCCCTTGATGAAAGTGAAAGTGGAGAGTGAAAAAGTTGGCTTAAAACTCACCATTCAAAAAACTAAGACCATGGCATCCAGTCCCATCACTTCAAGGCAAATAGATGGGGAAACAGTGGAAACTGACAGACTTTCTTTTCTTGGCTCCAAAATCACTGCAGATGGTGGCTGCAGCCATGAAATTAAAAGACGCTTACTCCTTGGAAGGAAAGTTATGACCAACCTGGTAGCATATTAAAAAGCAGAGACATTACTTTGTGACAGAAGTCCTCATAGTCAAAGCTATGGTTTTTCCAGTGGTCATGTATAGATGTGAGAGTTGGACCATAAAGAAAACTGAGCATCGAGTATTGATGCTTTTGAAATGTGATGTTGTCTTCTCTTGAGAGTCCCTTAGAGAACAAGGAGATCAAACCAGTCTATCCTAAAGGAGATCAGTCCTGAATGTTAAATGGAAGGAAGTGAAGGAATTGAAGCTGAAACTTCAATACTTTGGCCACCTGATGCAAAGAGCTGACTCATTTGAAAAGATCCTGATGCTGGGAAAGACTGTGTGCAGGAGGAGAAGGGGATGACAGAGGATGAGATGGTTGGATGGCATCACTGATTCAATGGATCTGAGTTTGAGTGACTCAGGAGGAGCTGGTGTTGGACAGGGAGGCCTGGCGTTCTGCAGTCCATGGGGTCACAAAGAGTCAGACATGACTGAGCAACTGAACTGAACAAATCCATGCGTCATGGAGCATCTGCTCACGTACCTCTGAGACTCCTGGGTGGGTAGGCTGGGGTGCACTGCCTGGGTGACTGGTCTACTCTCCCTCTCCAACCTCATGTCCACAGGCCCTCCTGCTCCCTCTCCTCTCATCAGCCATTCTCCTGGAGCTAATCATAGCCACTGACACCTTTGAGAAAGTCAACTGAAGCTTAATGACAAATTTAGTTATTCATTCCTTCATTCTGCTCACTCACTTGGTGCCTTGTGCCAGGAACTTTACCGGGCAGTGGGGACATAGAAAGAAAAGTCCCTGTGCCTACTTTCAAGGGGCTGAGTCTAGTTGGGGTGGGAGTGTAGCCACATAAACAGGAAATCCCCACCCAGGGTGAAACAGACAGGGAGGGTCTAGACCAGGTGGTGGGTCTCTGGAAGCGAAGGCACTAGAGATTGATGACCAGAGACAATGGGATTGTCACAGGGAAGGAGGTGGGGCCTCGCTTGAAGGAAGCTGTGGTGTGAAAGAGCACATCCCGTTCACTATATGGCTGGGACAGAGGTGACCTGGGACGAGTGATGGCCTGAGGCTGGAGAGGTTGTGTGGGTGCAGGGTGTAGGAGAGGGAGAGACCAGGTCAGATTTACACCTTAAGAAAAGCGCTCTGGAGGCCTGAAGACCAGTCAGGAGGCACCGGTTTAGACTAGACTCACAAGCCTCACAGCAGGGTCATCTAAATGAGAAATGACACAATACGGTAGTGGTGAGCCAATCAGGAAAGGGTTCAAAACAGTCACCCCACCTACGAGAGGTAGGGCAGGAATTTGGCCAGGGCTCTTGAGTCCTTGGCCAGCACGTGTCCCCTTTGTCTCATTGCCTCTTGTGTGTGTGTGTGTGTGTGTGTGTGTGTTTGTATTAGTTGCTCAGTCCTGTCCCACTCTTTGTGACCCCATGGACTGTAGATCTTTCCTCTGTCCATGGAATTTTCCAGGCATGAATATTGGTGAAGGATTGACATTCTCTTCTCTAGGAGATCTTCCTGACCCAGGGATCAAACCCAGGTCTCCTGCATTGCAGGTGGATTCTTTACTGTCTGGAATCTTCCTGCAGTGCAAGAGACCGGGGTTCAGTCCTTGGGTTGGGAAGATCCCCTGGATAAGGGAATGGCAACCCACTGCAGTATTCTTGCCTAGAGAATTCCACGGACAGAGGAGTCTGGCAGGCTACAGTCCATGGGGTTGCAGAGTCAGACATGATTAAGAAAAATTCAACCACACTGTGGGAAGCAGAGAGGACCTTTGTGCAAAGGAGGAAAAGATAGCCCTTTCTGTAGATGAGGGCAGCGCTGGCTCCCTTTCCTTCGAGTCTCAGCTGAGTGTCTATGCACTGGCTGGCCTTTCCAACCAAGCCACCTAAAGCAGATCTCCTGTTGACGGGCCGTTTCAGTCTCTGGGGTTCTTCTCATAAACCTGCTTGCCTGCTTGCTTGTGCCTCCCTCTCTAGGAAGTGAGTACTACAAGGAGAAAAGGGACTTCTGCCTTGCTCGCTGCTGTACACACACCCTCAGATACAGTGCCTGAGATATATTAGGTGCTCAGCAAACATTTGCAGAATGAATAAATGATGTCTGGATTGATAGGGGATTGGAAGGGATCTCTAAGATCTCTAAGAGCCTTTGACAAATGTTTTATCATTGGAGCAGTGAAGACTGCCCCCGGAGCCATGAAACACAAGAATGGAGACCCTTCCATCTGGATGCAGAGGCCTTCGGAATTCTCTGGCAGTTCAATGGTTAAGACTCCACGCTTCGCCTGTGGGCAGCCAAGTTCTATCTCTATCTCTGATCAGGGAATTAAGACGCCACATGTCACTGTGGAGCTGCAGAAAAACAAAAAGAACGAAGAGGACTTTCCCGGACACTGTGAGGCTGCCCTGGAAGACAACGAGTCTGCCTGCTTCCCTCCCGGGTCCATCCAGGAAACTGGAGGCCGTGGCCTTCCTCCTGTTGCGCACACTCCCTCCCAGACGCCGCAGGGACCACACTAGCCCCGTGCCGGCTGAGTCTTGGGGGCGGCCTTAAATCACACGGCCTTCCCGAGGCGGGAGCATCGCGGGGCCGTGGTCGTAGATCACTGGGCTCCGGAGCACGTCGTTCATCACCGAGCGCCGTAAAGCCGCCGCGGGCACCCGGGGACGCGCGCTGGAAGCGCTTGGCTGCACAGCGTCTCTGGGAGTAATTGTCCTCATCTGTAACTTTCCCAGTGCTCGGGAGAGCTGTCTTCTCCCTTCTCTTCCTCTCTCTTTTCTTCTCGCTCCTCTCCCCTACCCCTTCTTCCCTTCTTCTCGCTTCTTTTATTTTCTAGGAGGGAGCAGTGCTCCTCGGGTAGAAAGATGCAGCGTGCGCAAGGTAGGTAAACAGAGATGACGGATGGAGAACGCGCCGGGGATCCCGGAGCACAAGGGGGGCAAACCCAGTAGAAAAAACTGCTGGAAGGTGACCCTGTGGAGAGCAATGTAGCTGGGCTCCGGAATAGGCTGGGTTCTCTGGAGAGGTTGGTGATGCGTCGGTTGACGGTAGTGGGAGGGAGTGTGGTCTTGGAGTTTGGAGAGACCTCGCTGTGAATCCTGGCTCTCTGTGTTACTTGATGAGATGATGGAAGGAACGTCCCAGTGTCTTGGGAAGAGGGTGGTCAGGTATTGGTCTGAAAGCCTGTCCTGCTTCTCCCCTGACCCGATCCCCTCTCAAGCTTCCCTTTTCTCTATTGCTGGCAGTGGGACAAGAATCGTGAGTCCTTCAGGACGCCATGGTGAAGCATGAAGACGAAGACAGACAGCGAGGTGGTTGACAAGCTGCGAAGTGCCCTGCAGACAAGCGCTGGTCCTGGTCGTCAACCTCTGTGAATGCACCGCAGGGGCTCCCCGGGCACTCACAGTCCAGGGACCCCTTGCCCCAGAGCTGCGTCCACCAAAGAGGACACTGGTGCCTGGCCCTCCAAGGCATCCCAGGCGACCGGTCTTTGAACAAATCAGATAGAAAGTGGAGAGAGGAAGAAAGAGAGGCGATAGGTCCTTGGCCACTGGCCATCTGGATGAGGCAAAGGGAGCTTGGGAAAGAGGCCCTGTGTGGCTTTGTGGATGGAGAGAATAGAGAGTCCTGTGTTTTCTTTGGCCAGTGTTTGGCTGACCCGGGAGATGGCCACATGCATGGGGTGGTTATTGTATAGCATCTGCTTCCCATTCAGCAGGGCCATCGGAGCAGCTGGACTGGCAGAGGGGCCAGCTCCTGTGTTGATGGGCGCGTGGGCTCCGGAATCCTGCAGATCTGGCTGTCTGTGTGCCCTGAGGCTCACGGTTCAGACTTTCCCAGACACCAAACGTTTCCCAGACACCAAACCAGTCACCAAATGTTGGGCATGGAGGCTGCTTCCACTTTTGCGCAGCTGATGGTATCACCATGATAAGCATCCTCAGACCCACCCCCGAGAGCCTGAGGTTTGGAATTCTGTGGGTTCCCTGATGAACTGCTGTATATGTCCTCTGGCTGAACAAGAGGTACACGCTTTGCCACGCCAGTGGACTCATCCTGGCCAGCGCTAAAAATGGGGCCAAGTTCCTGACGCAGCACCTTTGATAGGGCCGGATGGCGGTTCAGTGCCTTCGATCTGCAGGCCTGTCTATTTCTGGAAGCAAACGGATGGCGCCCATCCTGGAGTCAGTGTTTGGAAACATACAACAAAAGGGGAGCTTTATTAACCCTGGAAATGGACTCTCAGCTCGAGTTTCCTCTTCCACACCCGTCTTGTTCATCTCACAGCTCAGTGAACTGTTAACGTCACATAGATCTTTTGTTCCCGCTGCGAGTCCAGTTACTCCAGGCTCCCGCTAACTGCAGATGGCTGATGTTTAGTTTTCCCAGGGAGCAAGAGAAAGAGGGAGAGGTTAGATCTGTCTAGATGGCCTCGGCAGGGTGGGTGCGGAAGGGGAAGGGCAGACTGTCTCTTGACCCCTGCGGCGTCAGACGCTTGCCTCTTCTCCTGCTGGTGTCGCTGAAACCCTCACATCTGCTTTCCTGTGCTGATGAAGCCCTCTGCTCGGGCCATCCTTCGGCAAAATGCACTGAGATGACTCCGGCTGTCACTTGTCCACTTGAAGCGAAGCTATGAGTCCTTGTGAACCTAGAAAGGGGCACCAGAGTCTGACCCATCATTGAATCCTGATTTCTCTTGTAGATGAGTCCCCCAAGAGAACAAGGAGAGAGGGAAACACACGGTCATTTAAAGGTAAAAGCCAGTGTGCCTTCTACTTGCCTGAAGGGCCTGACACCCTCCTCGATTTGACCTTGAGATGGCCACGGAAATATGAAGGTGGCGTGGTCTAGAGAATTGAACAGTCAGCCCAAAAAACAGAAGCCTGAAACTCTTTGTTCACAGGTAGGATGGCCATCTCATCACCCTTTGGCAACTGACTCTTGAAATTCAGATGGGCTCTTGAAGGTCAGTTGACTCTGAAAGGTCATATAATTTGCTCAGGGCCATCAGAGACTTGTGGGCTCACCCAGGAGGCTAAGAATTTAATATCTCACCCAACCTAGAGTAATCACATCTCAATTTAGTGTTTATTTGGGAGGGAGAGGAAAACAGTGTTTGATTCATAAAAAATATGTATCTCTTTATTTAGTTAAAAATCTAAAAGATTTGTTACAAGATTTTCCAGCTTGTCTAGCTCTTGGGGCGCATTCCTAAATAATCGCCTAGCTGGCGCAGAGGTGGCCCTGTGATGTGCAGCTGGATTCTGCTGTTTGTACAGACTGAGGTGGTGACTGTGGGGGCTTTGCTTTCTGTGACAAGAGGCAAGGCTGGTTGACCGTCTTCCACTGTGTAAGGCGGAAATCTGAGTTACCTGACACTACATTTCTGGGGGACGTCAGAGAGGCTTTATGTAGCACCTCTTACAGACTACGGGGTCATGAAGAGCTGGACACGACTGGGTGACCGAGCACCAGCGCCATAGACTAGTGTGGGCTTCCCAGCTGGCTCAATGGGCAGAGAACCCGCCTGCAATGCAGGAGACTCAGGAGACCTGGGTTCAATCCCTGGGCTGGGGAGATCCCCTGGAGGAGGGCATGGCAACCCACTTCAGTATTCTTGCCTGGAGAATCCCGTGGACAGTGGAGCCTGAAGGGCTACAGTTCATAGCGTCGCAGAGTCAGATAGGACTGAAGCGACTTAGGCAAGCACGCCCAGACAGACTGGTACAGACCGATGTGGGCTGGTGTAGACGGGGGTCCTGAGCAGCTGTCACAGGCTTACTCCAGCTTCCAGAGTGAACTGGGGTCACTAAGAAGACGCTTCTGGTTGGTGGTGACATCTTTTCTCTATTATATTACGCTTCTTATTTTACCAGATCCAAACTCATCAGTTCTACTCCTTTCCAGATATTGACTCTATCAAATATCACCCAACTCAGTTTGGACCGAAGAGGAAGATAGAAGGAAAAAGAGAGGAATATTTCTTTAAAGGTGGAGCTCCCCTCCAAAGGCTCTTGGGATCCCATACTCCAGCCCTGAGACCAAAGGCCCCAATGAAAGATAGATTTGTCCTGATTCTCTCATACCTCTGCCAAAGGCTCCCTGTGCAGGCCAGGAAGAGAAAGTTGGAGGAGTAAATTGGTGTTGTAAACCAGCTCTCAAGGGCAATGTTTTCTTGAGACAAGAAATTGTTTACAAGCTCCACGGGAGTGCCATTTCCATAAAACAATCATGATGCTCATTACCAAGCATTTTCATTTATTCATTAAAACAGGTACCTGCAGGACTTGGCAAACCTTTGTTTGCTGGGTACTGTAGATTTCTGTTTCTCCAAAGGGGGATTTTGGAGGAATATTTGCTCTTTTAATGTCTTCAATCTGATGATGGTAACAAGTACCATTCTCCGAGGGCTTCCTTGAGGCCAGTCACTTTTGACACATTGGATTGTCAAATCTTCACAAGGTTGGTCATATCATCCCATTTGATAAATGAAGAAAACGGGATGCACAGATATGTGGTGACTCGTCTGAGACTTTTTAGCAGGCAGGCAGGGGGGCTGGACTCCCGCTGCTCTGGGAAAAAGTGGATGGGATAAAGTGGCTTTCGAACTAAAGGGCAGGTAGGAAGCCGCACAACTGCTTTATGTATTTCCTTGCGCTGCTCTGGCCTTAGCAGGAGGCTGAGGAGCTCCAGGGTATTTGTTGAAAGGGAAATCTGACACTGGGGGTGAGGGGCCTGAGAACGGCATACAACTGAGATTCATTCTGGCTTCAACCTTAATGTGATTGGGGAGATTTGGGTCCAGGCCTACCACTGGGGTCAAATCACATCCTTCCTCTGGACTTCTGTTCTCTGCTTATAAAATCGGGGAAATTAACTAGTTTAAGAGGTTCGTGGTTCTTGATTGGATCTAAGTAGGATTCTTGGAGGGGGGGCCCATGAAATTACAAGCGCGTGTTTCAGATGTGTTTTGACCTAACAATACTGATGATAATGACAACAAAGAGACCATTTATTAAGTGCTTATTATTATTATGTGATTTAATTTTCACAAAACCCTACAAGGCAAGGGTTATTATTTTCATTTTACAAGTGGGTGAAACAGGCTTGGGGAGGTTGAACAACTTAGTTAAGACTGAAGGTAAAGCTCTTGAGTGGCAGAGACCAGGGTAAGACCACAAGGAGTCCTTACTCTTAACCATCACTGTGTAATATCATTATTCCAAGCTACCTCTTCAGGCCTCAAAGATGTAAAGAATGACTGTATGGAATCAGTTTCTGGCAAATAGTGGTTTGGAAGAGGGAGCTGATCAGCAAGCCCCTTAAACCCTCCCATCCCCAGAGAAGTTTGTAGTTTATTCAGGAGCTCAGCCATTCATTCAAGAAACATCAGCCTCCCCAGAGGGGCTTGTGCAGGCGCAGTGGGCATGGCGCTCTCCCTGAGCTCATGGCCTTCAGGTGAGCCCTGTGTGAAAACTTTTGGCAGGAAGGGGTTGGGGCCAAGCTCCCATGTGCTTGCAAACCTGATCTTGTTCAACCCTGGAGCTGGTTCCCTGGGAGGGTACGGTTGTCCGCATTTTGCAGTTTGGAAAATCAAGGCTCAAAAGGTACAGCAACTGGGCAAAGTTTGTTGTTGCCGTTCAGTTGCTCAGTCGAGTCTGACCCTTTGAGACACCATGGACTGCAGCACGCCAGGCCTCCCTGATCTTCACCATCTGCCAGAGCTTGCTCAAACTCATGTCCATTGAGTCGGTGATGCCATCCAACCACCTCATCCTCTGTCGTCCCCTTCTCCTCCTGCCTTCAATCTTTCCCAGCATCAGGGTCTTTTCTAATAAGTCAGCTCTTTGCATCAGGTGGCCAAAGTATTGGAGTTTCAGCTTCAGCATCAGTCCTTCCAATGAATATTCAGGATTGATTTCCTTTGGGATTGACTGGTTTGATCTCCTTGCAGTCCAAGGGACTCTTGAGACTCAAAGCTTATGCAACAGGAAGTGGCAAAGCCAGGGTTGGCATGCGTGTCTGTCTGAGCTGGGCATATCGCCACTGAGCACATGGCCTTCCTCATCTTAGCAGGAGAGGATCAGTCAGGACCCAGGAGGGTAGCAGGTGGATGTATCAGGAGGCGCCCCGCAGGTATGGCATATCTTCTTCATTTAGAGGATAAGGGCCCAAGGGCCAGAGAGGGAGCCGTTCTGCCCAAGGCTGGTGAGCTTCAGAGCTGGAATTCCTGCCTGGGCCCACCTGATGCCAGAGGGCACACGTGCCCTTCTCACGGGCACAGAGCAGGCCTTGTTAGACCATGCCAGGACTCCGGGCTACAGAATCCTCGCTACCAGCGTCACTCGTCTCTATGGGCCGTGAGAGTTTAATTTCACCACGCAACTCAGACTGACTACCTGGGTTTGAAAGCTTTGCTCTTTATTAGCTGTGTGACCTAAGGCAGGTTTCTTGGCCTCTCTGGGCATATCTTTTCTCAGCTGTTAAATGGGAGATAGGAGTATAATAATACCAACCTCAGAGAGAATATGTGTGTTCAGTCACTCAGTTGTATCCGACTCTTTGCGATCCCATGAAACTGTAGCCTGCCAGACTCTTCTGTCCATGGAATTTTCCAGGCAAGAATACTGGTGTGTGTGTGTGTGTTAAGTTGCTTCAGTTGTGTCCTGCTTTTTGCGATCCTATGGACTGTTGCCCACCAGGCTCCTCTGTCCATGGGGATTCTCCAAGCGAGAAGACTGAAGAATACTGGAGTGGGTTGCTATTTCCTTCTCCAGAGGATCTTCCGGACCTTGGGATCGAACCTGCGTCTCCTGTGTCTCCTGCACTGGCAGGCAGATTCTTTACCAGTGAGCCACCTGGGAAGCCCCTTCAGAGAAAAACATGGTACCTGGCCAAGAGTGACTGACTGCTGCTTCATTGGAGGCTTTTATTTTCATTGCAAACAGGAAGGCAATCAATAAGTTATAAAGTTGCTGTATTGACACGGGGGGTGTTGGACGCCCTGGTCATGCTCAGATTCCACTATGGTTCTTATATGTGACATTTCTTCTAAGCCAGGCACATAATTAGCAAAGGCAGTTTAGCCCCGAGGGCCTGGGTTCTGCCGTCACTGGCTGATGGCCTGGTGGGGGCTCACAGAGCTGTGGGAGGGGTGCTGAGGGCACCTGTGAACTCCCACACCCCTACCGTACCTCCTCCTCAGTGCTCCTTTCCCCGCTTCCGGCCCCAAAGCTGCCGCTGTTTGCTTCCAAGAGGGAAAGACACACGAGCCACAGGCCTGTCCAGCTCCCACCCACCCTGGTGGATCTAAGAAAGCAAAAGTGTGGCCACACGTGTGTCATGAAGAAGCTGAGCACCAGGGATTCATGCGAGACCCCCTGTTGCAAGAGGCAGAGCTAGAATGCAAACTCTGATTTTTATCCCCAGAGTGAGCTCTCTTTCTCTTGCTCATCTGCCTCTTCTTTCTGTCTTTTTCTCTTGAGAGACTGAATATAACATGGCCAACAGCCAGACCATATATGACAATAGAACTCTAACCCACATCCTCACCAGCGATCGGCTTCAAATGATCAGAAGTTGACCAGTGGCTGCTAGCTTATATATTTTTTGCCCTGGTTTTCAACTAGGGATGAACCAGAAAAAGCCAGATATGTTCCCCAAGACCACAGCATAAGATGACCCACTTCTTTAAAAAAAATTTTTTTTTTTAAATATTTAGTTAAAAATTTTTATTTTAATTGGAGGCTAATTACTTTACAATATTGCGGTGGTTTTGGTCCTACATTGACATGAATCAGCCATGGGTGTACATGTATCTCCCTAGCCTGTCTCCCCACCTGCCTCCCCATCCCATCCCTCTGGGTTGTCCCAGTGCGCCGGCTTTGAGTGCCCTCCTTCATGCATTGAACTTGGACTGGTCGAGATGACCCACCTCTAGTAGGCCCGCTTTCAGCCTCTCGATGCCAACATCCTCCCATCTGACCTATGGGAAGCCTTCACTTTCATTTACTGCAAGGCTTTCCATTTGCCTGCCGGCCTCTTGCTGCTGCTGCTACTGCTGCTGCTAAGTCGCTTCAGTTGTGTCTGACTCTGTGCAACCTCGTAAACGGCAGCCCACCAGGATGCCCCATCCCTGGGATTCTCCAGGCAAGAACACTGGAGTGGGTTGCCATTTCCTTCTCCAATGCATGAAAGTGAAAAGTGAAAGTGAAGTCGCTCAGTCGTGTCCGACTCTTAGCAACCCCATGGACTGCAGCCTACCAGGCTCCCACGCCCATGGGATTTTCCAGGCAAGAGTACTGGAGTGGGGTGCCATCGCCTTCTCCGGCCGGCCTCTTAGCATCTGCCAAACATGAGTGACGGTGGCTGACTCCCTCGCTAGAGCACGCTCTGGATAAGCAGCCTCTGTGTGTTCTCATTTGGGTGGTCTTCACCGACTTCCACACTCCCCACCCCTGCAAATCTGCCTTCTAGCCCAGAGCAGTGAAAGCAGCAACAGATCTGCCTGTCGTATGAGGGGCGTAGGGGTCCACCTGCCACTCACTCCTCGATTTGTGTGTCTTTCCCAGATTCCTTGATCCTGGCATTCAGTTAAGTTAAACTAAAGCCCACCAGCGACAGGTCAGGGACAAAGTGCTGCTTTGGGGCTGGAGTAGGACGTGGTCATGTATGCTGGTTCTCAAGGCGGACAGCTGGATTCAAATACAACAGAAGCATGTCACCCTAAGAGCTCTGAGCCTCAGTTTCCTCATCTGTAGCATAGGCACAATACTGCCTGCCTTGCGAGGAAGCTGCAAATTGTGAGAATTAATGAGAGAATTTGTTTCTTAAATGAACAGATGTTTATTGGGTGCCTATATGTTTCATACCCTGGGGAGAGAGCAGTGAGCAAAGCAAAGTCCCTACCCGGCCCTCACCCATCCGCAGGGAGACTGCACTCTGCTTTCACTATTGCTGTTGTTCAGTCACTAGGTCACGTCCAACTCTTTGAGACCCGATTGACTGCAGCATGCCAGGCTTCCCTGTCCTTTGCTATCTCCCAGAGTTGCTCAAATTCATGTCCAGTGAGTTGGTGACTCTATCCAAACATCTCATCCTCATTCTACTTTGGGAGCCAGAAAACGCACAAACACACACAAACATGATGTGGAAAACATTTTGACCATCTTATAAAATTAAACATACCCTTACCATCTGACCCTTCCCTGGTGGCTCAGTTGGTAAAGAATCTGCCTGCAGTGTGAGAGACCCGCATTCGATCCCTGGGTTGGTAGATAACCAGGAGAAGGAAATGGCTGCCCACTCCCGCATTCTTGCCTGGAGAATCCCATGGATAGAGAAGCCCAGAGGGCTACAGTCCACAGGGTCACAAAGAGTTGAACACCACTTAGAGACTTAAACTACCACTCCAATCAATATCCCAGACACAATGACTGACTAACGCACGACCATATGACCCTATGATCTCACTTCTATGCATTTGTCGAAGAGAAATCAAAGCATCTGTTCACACAAAAACTTGAATGCAAACGTTTATTTGTAATCCTCAGACACCACATGTGTGCTAAGGCACTTCAGTCATGTCAGAATCTTTGCAACCCCATGGACTGCAGCCCACCAGGCTTCTCTGTCCATGGGATTCTCCAGGCAAGAATCCTGGAGTGGGGTGCCATGCCCTCCTCCAGGGGAATATCCCAGCCCAGGGATTGAACTGGCATCTTTTAGGTCTAACCTGCACTGGCAGGTCTTTACCACTAGCGTCACCTGGGAGGCCCCTCAAACACTGTCAACACCCAAACGTTCTTTAATGGGCGAATGGCTAAACAAACCTCGATAAAATGAAATACTACTCAGCAGTATGAAGGAACAGACTAATGCTGGAGGCCTGCATAGGACAAAAGGCTGACCCTCCCAGAGAAAAGGGAATTCCTCCTGCCTGACTGCTTTTGACCTCAGCTGTTATTATGATATCACTTGTATGTGGAATCTAAAAAAAAATGATACACACGAACTTATTTACAAAATGAAAACAGACACATAGACTTAGAAAACAAACTTATGGTTATCAAAAGGGAAAGGTGGGCTGGGGGGTGATAAATTAGGAAGCTGGGATTAACACAAACACACTACTCTATAAAATAGACAATCCATAGGGGCCTACTGTACAGCACAGGGAACTCCATTCAGTGCTCTGTAATAACCTGTGTGAGTAAAGAATATGAAAAAGAATGGATACATGAGTATGTGTAGCTGAATTACTCTGCACACACCGGAAAGTAACGAACATTGTAAATCGACTCTGTTGCTGTTGCCAGGTCTCTTCAGTCTGTCCAGCTCTTTGCAACCCTATGGATTGCAGCCCACCAGGCTCCTCTGTCCATGGGATTCTCCAGGCAAGAATATTGGAGTGGGGTGCCATGCCCTCCTCTGGGGATCTTTCCCACCCAGGGGTCAAACCAGCATCTCTTAGACCTCCTGCGTGGGCATGGACAGGCAGGTTCTTTACCACTAGAGCCACCTGTGAAGCCCCATCAACTCTACTCCAATATAAAACAAAAAAAGTAAAAACTAAGTACTGCTCAATAAAGATGCCCATAAGGATGGGTATATCTTATTGATCACCTACCTGCCTGTCCAGGTACTAGCCCGGGGGTTGAGCAAGAGGTGGTGGGAGACATGTTTGTGGATGAAAGAACGAAGGCACATACATGAAAGCACAGACCACCCCCACCCAGGAGGCCGAAAAGGAGAAGGAAGCCCAGTGCTGGTGGCAGGAAAACTCTAGTTCTTTTCCAGTTTCTGATAATATTGGTCTTCTTAAAATGTACTTTCAGTTCAGTTCAGTTCAGTTGCTCAGTCGTGTCCGACTCTTTGCGACCCCACGAATCGCAGCACGCCAGGTCTCCCCGTCCATCACCAACTCCTGGAGTTCACGCAAACTCCAGTCCATTGAGTCCGTGATGCCATCCAGCCATCTCATCCTCTGTCGTCCCCTTCTCCTCCTGCCCCCAATGCCTCCCAGCATCAGAGTCTTTTCCAATGAGTCAACTCTTCGCATGAGGTGACCAAAGTACTGGAGTTTCAGCTTCAGCGTCATTCCTTCCAAAGAACACTCAGGGCTGATCTCCTCCAGAATGGACTGGTTGGATCTAAATGTACTTTAGGGGAACAGAAACGGGTCTTTTGCTCTTAACTCTATTGTCACTCCTTAGGCAACTGAACTCCCAGCAGGAGGGGCTGGTTTGGAGACTTGTCCATTGTCTACACGTCACACAGGTCCATTTCCTTGGGATCCTCGAGTGCCTGCTCAGGGGCGCCGGCTCGCCCTCTCCTTCGTGATAATCCCTTTTACATGAGGACGGACCCGCTGCAGCCTCGCTCTTCTCCAGTGTGTTTACTGGCTGCGTATCCAGCCTGTTTCATATGGATTAGGCTGAGGCTCGGTGCATTTCAGAACCTTGTGAAATTACATTATAGATTCATTGTATAAGCAGGAGACTGAGCACAGCTATTGTCAGGCAGCCCACAGTCCAACGGCGGCCGTCCCGAGGCCGGCTGACGTCCAGGCTGGCTGCCTGCAAACCTTGTGCTGTAAACTGGTCATACATTCGTTTATTTAATCTCTGGCTTCTACAGGCCAATTTAATAATGAAAATAGCGTTTTTTTTTTTTTTTTCCACACTTCAGCTGGGAGATAATGGGAGGAGGGAGGTGACTGGCAGATGCAAGGCAGGAGGTGTCTGCTTTCAAGTCTAAAGGGGGTTTGGCAGTCAGAGGTGTTGGGGCAAAGAACATGACCTGCTGTTCACTGGCTGTGTGTCCTTGAACAAAGTACTAAACCCTTCTGAGCCTCATTTTCCTCTTTACAGACATAGGAATATCTATGCCATCCTGTTATAAGTAGTAGATTACACATGAATTACAAGTAAATTACATCTGTGTCATGTGTGAGCCCAGCCCTGATGGTAGTTGGTGTTGAGCAAATATTAGGTCTTATAATG
This sequence comes from Bos mutus, assembly GCF_027580195.1. Lineage (NCBI taxonomy): Eukaryota > Metazoa > Chordata > Mammalia > Artiodactyla > Bovidae > Bos > Bos mutus. The sequence goes on from NC_091624.1 coordinate 3,334,202, forward strand.
CACTTCACTAGTTCGCTCATTCATTCATGGCTATTAGTGGTGAATAATTATTGGGAACATAGCACATTCACACACGTAAAGGACCTGACTTTCTCAGAGTCGTGGGTTTGAACTGTAATCCTATAACTTACAGGAAGGAAACTCTGAGCCTGAGTTTCCAGATTTGTAAAATAAGAACTTCACCTCTATTGTGATCGCTCTTGGGATTAAATGGGATAGAGATTGTTAAGGTGGTGTAAAAATGACAAAGTATGATATTCACATCGGTTGCTATTTTAATGATAATAGCACACACTTAAAACCAGCTCTTGTAAGAATTTAATTATGTAGTAATCCATTTTCTCCTTATAACGACTCTGAAGGATAAGTCTTATTATTATTTTCATATTGCATAATGAGGAAATTGAGGCACAGCGAGGTTAAGTAACTTTGCTTCAAGTCATCCAGCAGGTAAGAAATGGAGCCAGAAGTGGACTCCAGGTTGTCTGAATCTAGAATCCTGGCTTTTGACCACTTTCCCTTGCTGCTCCATCATAGCAATCGACTAGCAGGCAGCACTTAGTACCTGCTCTGGGCTTGATGCTGTTTCAGAACATACACTGACGTTATCTGAGTCCTCCCAGGCCAGCACGTGCGGCTTCTAGCTGCTGCTTGACTGCAATGATAGAAATCCATTCTGCCGAACTTAAGGAGGAAAAGGAATTTGTTGGAATGATGTCAGAGAACTCACAAAGTTGACACGAGGGTTGGGGAACCATGGGCAAGAGCCCAGGGAGGCAGATGCAGCCAGGATCCGCGATCAAGGCCACCTCTGAATGTCTGCCTCACTCAGGTCCTGTGCTCTGAGCCTGTGTTTTGGGCTTGGATAGAGAGAACGTTTCTCTCCCTTGGCTTCCAGAAGGGGAACACAGGCTTTGGCTCGTTCGGAACTTGGAAATCTCCAGCTTGGATAGTCTGCAGCCCCAGATGACAAAAGATAAGAGTTGGTTAGCCAGCATGGAGGGTCGATGTCTTTCCCCAAGTTTTGAAGCTCATAAAGCAACTCAGTGCTGCCTGGCTGAGCACCCATGGTCCTCCCAGACGCAGGTTGCCTTCCTGAGGACAATGGCGAAGTTTCCTGAGGAAATGGCAGAGTTCCCCCTGATGAGTCTCTATGTCATTCTTTAAAATCCAAGGATATCTCAAACATATTTATATCCTGTGGTCTGGGTGTTCTGCTGTAGGATCTTTGTGTTAGTCGCTCAGTTGTGCCTGACTCTTTGGGACCCCGTAGGCTGTAGCCCACCAGGCTCTTCTGTCCATGAGATTTCCCAGGCAAGAATACTTTTGTACTGGGGTAATAATAAATGAAGACTACTATCCACATTTATATAGAAGGCTGTGCATGACAGTATTATTACAGGAGATACTGGTCCCAACTTAAACATCTGATAGGAGGGGATTTTTAAAAAAGGTGTCTATATAGGATGGAATATTATAAAAAACTTACGATGACTTAAAGAAATCAGTAAAAGTAATGAAATAGAACTGATTCTAAAATATTATCTATATTTTTTGAGAGAAGTCTCTCATATGTACAGAAAAAAGACTAGAAAGGAATGTGCTTAACTTTCAGTAGGAATTATTTTTGGTTGGAGGGGGTTTGATGATTTTGTTTTTCATCTTTCTTTTTATCTGCATTTTCTATAATGAACTTGTGTTTCTGTTACAAACAGAAAAAGTCAAGGAAAATAAAGTTAGACCATCCAAGGTGACCAAACTTTGTGGTGGAAATGGCACCCGTGTGCTCCACTGGGAGAGTGTGGATTGGTACGGTTCTTCCGGGGAAAAAAATCACTCTGATAGATAAATGTTCTAATGAGCTTTATGCCCTTCAATTCCAAATACCAACTTAGGGGAATTTCTCTTTTGTTCTGGCGTACCATTCACTAGAAACCAAGAGCTCTGTGCAATGAAGATGCTCATTTGTAGCGTTATCTCTACTAATGAATACTGTATCAAAGCTCCATGTCCAACAATTGGTGAATAGTTTTGGAGATTATGGTGCCTCGACACAAAGGGGCATTATGGTGCCATTAAAATGATAATTATGAAGATGGTGGCAACACGGAATACATTTATGATAAGACGGCAGTACTCAATGCAGACCATCAGGTCTGCAGCCGTTTCACACGTGTCAGTGCTGAGCCCAGGGTAGACGTTCAAAACATGAAAAGGAAAACAATTATCGTGGTGGTGTGAATGGGATTCAGGGAGATTATGATCAGCTTGTGTTCTTAAAACTTTATTTAAATGTTGTTGGTACTTCATTTTCTTGCTGAAACTGGCTTTTCTCTGAACAAAGCCCTTTGAGATATCAGTGTAAAGCAGGGAGAGTGCTGTGTGGGTGCTACAAAATTAAAAGAACTGAGTAAGGGGCTCTTGAGGAGAAGAAAGTGACCAGCCAAGCCCAGTATTCTTGCCTGGGAAATCCCATAGACAGAGGATCCCGGCGGGTTACAGTCCGTGGGGTCAGAAAAGAGTCAGGCACGACTTAACGACTAAACAGCAGCGCCAAAGGGGCTCAGGGCAGGCGGAGCACGGTCTTCTCGGTGCTCTGCAGCCTCTGTGGCCCCGGGTTTGAGGTTTATTTCTGGGAGGGGGCGAAGGTAAGACTCAATCCCTGCGGATCCCTCGCTCTGCTGTTTCCCGAATCTGAGATCCTGACGGAACTCAGCCTCCAGGCGCTTTTTCTTGTACTTTGCTAACAACCACTCTCTGGGCTTGGTCCCATCGCTGGCATCATTTCAAAGACACGGAAACTCAGAACAGGGAAATGGGTTCCACAAGACCAAGAGCCAGCAAGTGGTGAAGCAGAAGATTCACGTTTCTCATGTTTTATTTTCCTGGCCCAGCATCACTTTGGCCCACGAGGTCCATCGTGCCCCAGACTTGCTCACTCTTGCCTTCTCTCCAGCTCTCTGGAGATTCTGTACCCAGCTGGCTTGTCAAAGTTGACTTTGGACCTCACAGAGCCTACAGGTTCACCAATAGGAGAATATTCATTGTCTGGGGATGGATATGGAGAAGGTATAGGAGATTTGCCTTTGAATTGTGGGATTTAAAAAGGTGGATTAGGAAATCATTGGTTCCTTATTTCTTTAGAAGGTGCATCTTTTTCCTAAAAGTGGGTGAGCCAAGGAAATCAACTCTGGGTAAACAAGGCTACATTCAGTTTATGGCTGATCTAATTTCCGGTCATTGCTAATGCCATTTGTACGGATTGATGAATTAAACAATCAGCTATGTCCTAAGGGTCTACTCTGTGCTATGGGTGAGAGAGGTGAGATCTCTGCCCTCAAGAGTCTCAGTGATGAGTGTCCTAATGTATGCTCCTACTAGGGGAGAGGCCAGGAAGATCTGATACAGAGAGATCCAAGCACACGATGATAAGCACTTAGCGGCATGCCTAAAATTGTGAGGTTCATAGAATGAAATAATCATTTTTTGTAAAGAAAAAAGAAGAAGGAAAGGCAGAATGGGAGTTTAGGGATTACATGTTACCGAAATACATTCGCCATGGCAGTCAGAGTTCTACAGCTTTTAATCACCCTCACAGAGAAGAGGTGCTCACTGCTGGAGGGAAGCGCCCTAGGTTTAAGGAACTGGCTCTAGGCCCACTGCTGCCTCCTACTGTGTGATCTTGAGCACCGCACAGAAGCCCAGAGCTCTTGGCTGGGTGAATCTTAAAGGGTAACCAGTTCAACTCTATCCCATTCTGAGCCTGGAAATCCCTTTACACCATTAGATGAGAGAGACAATGAAAGGAAGGCTACTGTGGTCACTCCTGTCTGAGGACCCACCACGTGCCTCTCTACATAGAAAGGTGAGCGCCAAAGAACTGATGCTTTTCAATTGTGTTGGAGAAGACTCTTGAGAGTCCCTTGGACTTCAAGGAGATCCAACCAGTCCATCCTAAAGGAGACCAGTCCTAAATATTCATTGGAAGGACTGATGTTGAAGTTGAAGCTCCAATACTTTGGCCACCTGATGTGAAGAACTGACTCCTTGGAAAAGCCCCTGATGCTGGGAAAGATTGAGGGCAGGAGGAGAAGGGGACAATAGAGGATGAGATGGTTGGATGGCATCACCGACTCGATGTACATGAGTTTGAGCAAGTTCCGGGAGTTGGTGATGGACAGGGAAGCCCGGCGTGCTGCAGTCCATGGTGCTGCAAGGAGTCGGACGCGATTGAGTGACTGAACTGAACTCTGTGCCTCTCCAGTCAGCCTACATTCAAGCATCGTGACAGTACCATGGGGTTATTAATCAGATTTTAGAATCTTATTGCAGTGCCCAAGAATCTGAGACCCCAAAGGAGAGAAAGAGACAGAGAGACAGAAACAGAGATACACACACACAAAGAAAGAGAGAAAGAGATTGAGAGAGAGTGTGTGCTGTTTATCTTGGGGTAGGTTCCGGGTCCACCTAAAAGTTCTGTGGCATAAGTAAAAGAGGAGAAGGTCAGAGAGAGCAAGCCTTCTGCCCTTCCTGCCATGCAAGAGAAGAGCTCTGGGACAGAATGTCAGCAGACAAGAGAACTGTGTCCCCGTGGAGTGGCCCCTGGAGCACAGTGGCCCTTCCCGTCTAGAAGCTTGGCCCCGCCCCAGTCCTGGCACTGGACCACACGCCACTTACAACCCTTTTGGAGGAGGGGGCCGGGGGGGATGGTGGAGGTGGTTGTGATGAGTGTGTGGAAGGAAGTGTGTTGAAGCCTCTCATGGAAATCTGCTTCCTGGATCAAGCAGGGTAACACCATCTCTCTAACTGTTGCAGCGAGGCCTCCGTGAGCTATTGCACAGAAAGGAATTCTGTAAGCTGGGGAATGTCACATTTATGCACAGGGTGGCTAAGCAGCTCACGGCCATGGCTACACCTTAGGCTGGGTGCCCCAAGCAAGTTTCCCAGCCCGGGGCAGTCACTTCTGGGTCTCATTTGCACCTCTGCCCCTTGTCATGGAGACCGGAGACGCGCTGCTGAGTCCGCTGGTTCCCCGACCCACTGGCTGCGCCCCCAGCTATCGACCGTGCATCTGTTCATCCCTCTCTCCCTTCTCCCATCCTCCTCTTCCTCTCCCTGTGCGTGCCCTGTCCGGGTCCCTCAGTTCTGGGAGTGCTGACTGTGGATGATCTCAGCTGTCTCTTTTCTCCAGAGAGATGCTGTTGGCTGAGGGAAGCCATCTCAGCAAGTAGACTATGCCCCCTACTTACCCCTAATTAGGTCAACGCTGGACTTTAGCTGAATCCACATCCTTACTCCTTCCTCGGCCTCTGAAGCCCAGTCTCTGCTTGCAAGGAACTAAGACACAGCTCCAGGGAGAACCCGCTGGCTGTCTCTCTGGGGTCCCTCACCTTGTGCCGGACCCTGACCCAGGTCTTGGGGACTGATGTCTGAAATGTGCTCTGTCCCTTCAGGAAGTTTCCAGAGACCTGGCTTTTAATCTTGAGTGTGTCCCTAATTGGCTGCCTGACTTCAGAAGGGCCCTCCCTTCTCTGGGGCTCTGTCTTCCCGTTCCTAAATCAAGGCATCAGGCTGCTGGGTGATGGCTAAAGCTCTCCGCCCGCTTCCTGTCTCAAGGACGGAGTTTTCCTTTCAGACAGGCTGTCTGATTTTCATGGCATCAATATTTCTCTAATCATCAGCTCCCTTCATTTTCTCTGGGGACTGAAATGAAAGCTAACTGGTTTTTCCAGATAATACTTTCAACATTGTCACAGTCGATACCTTTGGATCAAACCCTGGTGGGGAAGAGGGCTGGAGGCCCCCTGTCACGTATTCCCTGGGTGAGACCAGTGAGTGTCCGCAGTGTCCGGTTGCCATCCCTGCACCCCCAGTTCAACTCCTCTGAGCTGCAGATGCCCGTGGCCAGTGCCCCAGCGCATCCTGCCTCCCGCTCCTGAGGCGTGCTAATGAACGCATCGATTTTCCTATTCTGGACCACAACAGTTATTTCAGAGATAAACGCCTACTGTTTGTGGTTATTAAATCTGCCTCGTGGTGGACAGCTGGGGCTGGGTGGGTGGATGGGAAGACTTCTCTGGGTCAGAGTTGGGTGAGGAGAAATCAGCAATGGATCTCGATGCAGTTTTCAACAGGCTGCAGGACCTGGGACGAACCAGTCCTCTCTGGGTTTCGGTTCCCCATCTGTGACGTGGGAAGTGCTGTGTTGGGTCTGAGGTTCCAAAAAGAGTCTTTCTAAAGCAGCAGAATGTTTTGATCGCAGGAAATGTTATGGATAAGACGATGTAAAACAGATGAAAAGCAGGGGCTCTATTTGCGAAGGGGCTGGGGGTGGGGGCCTCCTGGTCCGCCTTCTCCCTGCTCTCTATGGAGAGCTGGGTACTGCCAAGGAGCCCTAAGGCTCTGAGGAGCATATTTTGAAAACTGTCAGCCTAGATGGATGCAACCAGAATGCTCAGTAAAAGGTGAGGGGGAGGAGGGCAGGGAAGTGGCAAAAAGAAGGGAGGGACGTTCTTGGCTAGACAGGTAGCTCAGCTGCCCCTACGGAAACAGCCAGCTGCCTGCTCCTCACTGAGCACTCACTTCCCGAAGTCTGAATATTGCTGCCTTTTACCCAAACCCCTCCTCCCCTGTCCAATCCCAGGAGCAAGGCAACCTGGACCCCGTGGGTGTGAAGGGCACCGACTCTCGGGCCGGTCAGATCTGGGTTTGAATCCCAGCCCGGTGAAGAAGTCTCTTTACTTCTCTGAGCCTCAGTCTCCTGGAACTAATGAGTTTCCCAGAGGCACCCTGCAGTTCTCTGATTCAAGGCAACCGCGTGCCTTTTAACTCTTTAGGAACAGTAAGAGCAGAACTCGAACACTTTATGGACTGCTCACAAATGAAGCACAGTGCTTCTGTCTGGTCTTCAGTTTCCCAGCAAGAGCGGGGTCAGTGCATTTACCGTCCGGATGCACCGAGAGAAGAAGCGAAAAACAGCTGTAGGATTGGAACCCAGGTTTGTACGCTCTTGCTCCCACAGTGGGATCTGAAAGTCTCCCAACCACCCTTTTCCGGTTGGGAAGTGCTGAATCACTTTTTTGTTCTTTGTGAAAACAGAGGTCCAGATCCTTGGCCTGGAAAAAGAGGTTTGAGGGTCATCATTTGCATCTTTCTGTATCCGTATCACATTGCTTTGAAATTCCTGCAAACACAGGAGGCCCATCTTGTTCTTGCCTTTGTGGGCTGTCACTGGTCCCTGTGGCTGGTAAATTATTCCCACTCATTGAACAACTGAACCCCTCATCCATAGCAGTTCCTGGGTTATGTGCCGAGGTTGAGGAAGTCTACGGAATGCAATCCCTGCCCTCAAGGAACTCGTGGTCTAATAGAAGAAACACTGGAGGGTTAGAAAACAGCATTTAGATTGCTTCCAGGTCCTGGCTACTGTACATAGCGCTGCAGTGAACACTGGGGTCCATGTGTCTTTTTGAATTATGGTTTTCTCAGGGTACATGCCCAGTGGTGGGATTGCTGGGTCATATGGTAGCTCTGTTTTTGGTTTCTTAAGGAACCTTCATACTGTTCCCCATTTCTGCCAACAGTGCAAGAGGGTTCCCTTTTCTCCACAGCCTCTCCAGCATTTATTGTTTGTAGATTTTTTTTGATGATGGCCATTTTGACAAGTGTCAGGTGACACCTCATTGTAGTTGATTCACTTTGCTGTACAGCAGAAACGAATACAACATTGTAAAGCAATTATACTCCAAAAAAAAAAAAGAATCACATAGAAAAAGAAAATGACCTTGAGCAGTGGGAGTTGTCATGACCAGGGGGCTCAGAGAGCACGGAAAAGCTTGGAAGGCTTCCCGCAGGAGGTGGAGTCTCATCCTCACCCTGAAGGATAGGCACTAGTCAACGGCAGCGGAGAAAAGGAGCCGGCAAGACTGAGAGGCTGAGGAGCAGCATGGGAAAGGGTCTGTAGAGGATGGGGTAGAGGCATTTGGGGAACTGGCAGCAGATCAGATGAGCAGAGGAGAAGCAAAGAGGGAGGGCAATGAGATGCTGGTGGGGAGGCAGTGGTGTCCTGATCCTGGGGAGCCAGGGGGCTGCAGTGTGACCTAAAGGATGGCTTCAGCCATGGAAGCGTTTGTAACAGAATTCTGGAAAGGTCCTTCAGCGAGGTCTATGAGGGCTGCACTGGAGCAGGGGCCCAGAGAAGAGGCTGGGGTCGGGGATGACCCCAGAGGGGGATAATGGGGCTGGAGCAGGGTGGTGGCCGTGGAGTTAGAGTAAAGGGGTGCATTTGGTACAGTTGGGGAACTGGATCTCCAGGATGTGGGGATCACCGGCTGCAGGGTCCAGCTTGATTCCGGGGTTTTTCTGGTCTGTGTGATGGGATGGGTAGTGATGCTCTTGGCCAAGGTATGAATCCTGGAGGAGCAAGGGGGTGAGGGGCAGATAACGAGCTTGGCGTAGGATGTGGCGACTTTAAAGGGTCGGGGGCAGTCGGGTGGAGGTGTCCAGGAAGCTCTTGGACCTAGGGGTCTTGAGTTGTGGGGAGTGAGTTAGAGATGGCAATTTGGAATCATCAGCTCACACACTGAGAGAGTTTAGAATCCCTGGAAGAAGTAGAGAAAGAGAAGGAGGTACAAGGAAGCTAGAATGGGACTTCCCTGGTGATCCAGAGGTTAAGACTCTGAGTTTCCGCTGCAGGGGGCATGGGTTTGATCCCTGATCAGGGAAATTCTGCATGCAGTGCATGATGGGAGGAAAAAAAAAAAAGGAAGCCTCCATGCTCTTGATTGAATCAATTCATAAAAATGGTAAGAAGAGTCTCAGGGAGACAGAAGCCTTTTCCCGCAGTTTGTAATACACTCCCCTAACCTGATGCCTTTTTACAGAGCAGCATCTCAAGACGCCTCCATTTCAGAACGCAAGCATTGCGTTCCCAGATATTCTTTGAGGACTGTTACTAAATCCATATCGCATCCAATTTCTTCATTTTACAGAGGGTAAAAAAAAATAAAGAAAATAACTGTTCATTTCGGTTACTATTTCTTTCTAACTATATTCCCTTAATGAGGCATTTGCCTGCAACACGGCTTATTATGTATTCTGTGTTTTATAAAAGATCTCTTGGGGAAAATAACCCAGGAAACACAATTTTTCGGCACCATCTCCTTTTATTAAGAATAATGAAAAGGAGACCAGAATCATTCTCCCAGTCAAACACACTACTGCTCTCTCTTATTGGGGTTTTTATGATAACTGCCAGGTAGTACGGGATCCAAGCAGTTGCCCCCACCCAGATGTGCATTTACTTTACGGCCATTCTAACGATCCAGTTGCAAGTACATTAAGGTGGTGTGTGTGTACATAAATATACTGGATACGTATATTTTTATATCACCCCATATCCCGATAAGGGTTTGGGATGGTGCAAGACCTTAAAATCACACACACACACACGTACACACTAGGCTCTTTGCCCAGAAAAACCAATCATCCTTCAAAATGGGCAGAAAAAGCAAATAAGGAAATTAACCCAGTGGGGTGGTGGGTGGGGAATACAAAAGAAAAAAGCTGAGGAATGATCTTCTTAATTGGGAACTCGTCTTGGGTTTATAGACAGAGCTGTGGGTTCTCCACACTCGCTCTGGGGGAGTTTGGTGACGTTCATGATGACTGCTGCCCAAGTGCAGGAGGCTCCTGCCCGTGGCTCCAGTCTAGACCTCCCAGCATCACTTCAGATGTGTCGATTCAGCCACCAACTGGGCACCCTCCCTGGGGTGCTCCACAGGCACCTAAACTCAGTCAGTGTGAATCCACACAACGGTTTTTCCTGCCTCCTCTTTTCCAGTTATTATCTCCTGTCCTGGTTATTTCAGTTAGTAGTTAATGGTTCCAGGCGGGGCCAGCCCTGGTTCCCGTCCCTCCCACTCCCCTTTGACCAGGGGGGCGGGAGGGCTCTGCTAGGCAGGGCCCGTGTATACTGTGTGCATACCAAGTATGTAAGGCAGGCTCTGTGCACTCCAGGGGGCTCACTGTTCCATCAAGAGGTAGAGTCACCCCGTGCTTAAGCGAGCGGGGTCCAAAGTCAGAATCAGCCACAGCGGGCTCCCTGCTGTTCCCTGGATTTGCTGCCCGACTCTGGGCTCTTAAGCATCAGTTTATTCATTTCTGAAATGGGGACAATCATAGCAGCACAGCCCTCACGGGGGTGGGAGTTTTCATCAGGTTTCAGTGCAGTGATTTCTGTAAACCGCTGTCACAAGGCTTGAACAGAGTAGGAGTTTGGTAAGTGTGATTCTTTTTTAGCATCTGCTAGGCTGGATGACGGTGAAAAAGGACAGTGAAAAAGCTGGCTTAAAACTCAACATTCAAAAAGCTAAGATCATGACTTCTGGTCCCATCAATTCATGGCAAATAGATGGGGTAAAAATGGAAACAGAGGCAGATTTTATTTTCTTGGGCTCCAAAATCACTGCAGACGGTGACTGCAGCCATGAAATTGAAAGATGCTTGCTCCCTGGAAGAAAAGCTATGACAAATCTAGATAACATATTCAAAAGCAGAGACATCACTTTGCTGACAAAGGTCGGTATAGTCAAAGCTATGGTTTTTCTAGTAGTCATGTACGGATGTGACCATAATGAAGGCTGCGTGCTGAAAAATTGATGCTTTCAAACTGTGGTGCTGAAGAAGACTCTTAAGAGTCCCTTGGATATCAAGGAGATTAAACCAGTCAATTCTAAAAGAAATCAACCCTGACTATTCATTGGAAGGACTGATGCTGAAGCTGAAGCTCCAATGCTTTGGCCACTTGATGTGAAGAGCCAACTCACTGGAAAAGACCCTGATGCTGGCAAAGATTGAGGGCAGGAGGAGAAGGGGGTGACAGAAATGGTCGGATGGCATCATTGACTCAGTGAACATAAGTTTGAGCAAAGTCTGGGAGATGGTGAAGGGAAGTCTGGCATGCTGCATTCCATGGGGTTGCAAAAGTTGGACACGACTTAGTGACTGGACAACAAAGGCTGGATGACAGAGATGGCCCTGTCTCCCATATCTAGTCTCCCCTTTTATCAGAGTAGTCTTTAGTGATAGACGTGGCTTCCCAAAATAAAGGTATATTTTTCAGCCTCCTTAGTGGTTTGATATGGCCAAAGTGACTTCTGGAAAGCCCTCATAAGAAGATGACAGCTTTTTCACCCACTTCCTTAACCTGCTGCCTGGATTGTGGATGCAATGGCTGGAACTGGGGCAGCCATCTCGGGGTAGGTAGGTGTTATAGGTAGGGTTCCCTGAGAGCAGAAACAGAGATGGAGTTTAATGTGCAGCAGATGTACTGGGGAGTGGCGCTGGTGATTACACTCATGCAAGAGAGAGCGAAGAAGCAAGATTGGGCAGAGGGAGGGGTCAGTTTTGATGCAGGTGGGCCTCTATACCCTTCTATACCTTTGCTACAACCAGTCACTGGATGTGGGCCACCCAGATGGGGCAATGCCTTGAGCCAGCGGCTCTCTCAGCTGGCTCAACGAGATTCTTAAAGGGCTGACCACTGAGGCCTGTGTGCTGACAGCATCCCCACGAATTGGGCAAAAAGCCTTTCTTGGAGGAGGGGCTTGGGGTAGACAGCTCTGTTTCCATCTTAGTAAGTCACTGCTAAACACAGTAAAGCTTTCTGCCTTGCGCATGTGACAGTCACAGGCATTCTTGGTCTGGCTGAGACTCAGGGACACGGGCTCCTTCCATCCTGTGACTCTATCTTTGTCTAGCTCTTCAGAATCCTTTTGTCAACAGGCAGGTGAGAAAAGAGAAGAGAGGGCTATTCTGGATGGTTCTGTGGCCAGTTCTGTCAGGGACGGTTCTGTCAATTTCCTCTGGCCAGAATTCATCGTTATGCCCTCATCAGAAGTCTGCACTGAATGGCAAGGGAGCCTGGGAAATGTAGTTTAGCTGTGCATTTGGGAAGACAGAGGGTTTGGAGAAGGCCGAGCCAGTCTATGGGCTTCCCTGATGGCTTAGTTGGTAAAGAATCTGCCTGTGGTGCAGGAGACCCTGATTCAATTCCTGGGTCAGGAAGATCCTCTGGAAAGGGAAAGGCTACCCACTTCAGTATTCTGGCCTGGAGAATTCCATGGACTGTATAGTCCACGGGGTTGCAAAGGGTTGGGCACAACTGTGTGTCAGAGACTATGAAGAGGAGGGTCACATTCTGGGAAAAGCAGAGTGGTGGCCTAGAAGGGACACCAATACACCCACCTTGAAACACTTACTTCTGGGCTCGGTTCACGTGGATTAGACACAAATGTCTGCCTTTGCTAAGCCTCTGTTCTGTTCACGATCTAATCCTAACTAAACAGAGAGAAAGAAAAGTGAGCAATACAGGGTAATGGATCCTGAGACTGAGCAAGCACAAAGAAATAAGAGCTACTTCAGCCCATGGGATCATGGAGGGCTTATTGGAGCTGGTGATGTCAGACCCGAGAGTTGAAGAACGAACATGGTTGACCAGTTGGCAAAGCTGATGGTGAGAAGGTGCAGTTCCAATCAGTGACCAGAATGAAGGCATAGGTGGTATCTTGCAAGAGTCTAAAGACTGAAAAGGAAATGCTTTCTTGATGGAACATCATGAGAAAAGAAGGTCCTAATGAGGTGGGGAGGATGGCCATTTTGCTCGCCTGGCACAGAAAAGGAATGAATAAATGAAACGAAAGGATGAACATAACAGTGTGTGAAAAACTTCTCAAACAACCCCCCAAGCAATTTGGCAGCCCATCCTTCCCCTCAGAGCCCACACTCTTCCCTTCCATACCTGTTTTAGCAACGTGTGATGCTGAGTTACCACTTGATGCATCTGACTCTTCCCTTGACTTCAAGGTCAAGGACTTTGTCCCATTCATCCTTATGCCCTCAGCATCGAGCTCAGCCTGGTATGGTGAGTCCTAAACAAATGTTTGCCAAATGACTGAACAGAGGGCTAGAAAAGTCCTGAAATCTTTTTCCTTCCATCTTCTGCTAGTCCAGCTCAGTTCCTCAGACATTTAACGGGTGCCTGTGATAGTCCTGGCTCCTTGTTAATATGGAGGGGAGGCTATGAAAACAAGCCCCACACTTCTCTGGCCTTTGAAGCTTCTCCAACCAGCTGTATCTTTTCAAAATAGCCCTCAAGGGAAGAAAGATGAGATCTAATTCAGCGGATTCCCACTGCTTCCATGTGTGAGCCTGAACTTGCCTGGCCCTCACACGTGGGATGCTGTGCCAGGGTGGTCCAGCAGGCAGACCAAAGCATCCTGCCCCCTCAGGTGCTGCTGGGACAGCACTGCTCCTAAGCTTTTGAATTGGAAGTTTCAGATCCGCTTTTCCCAGTGTACAACAGCTCTGATCAAGGTACCACTTCCCATTCATTCATTCCATTTTGTAAGCACTACACAGGCTTTGGCTGGTTGAGGGGTGGGGTTCAGGACTTTAGAGACAAGCAGGGGAGACTAAGGAGTAACAGACGCTGCATCCATGGTGGCTCTCTCTCTTGCCATACGTGATGGCTTCCTACTGCAAGCACCTGTGACGCTCCAACTGCGGGCTGGCTCTGGTTGCCGGAGCAGCTGCACCCAGGGTGGCAGTGCTGGGAAGTCACCAAGTGCAGACATAGAATCACTCCGGCTTTCTCTCCCAGCGTGTGGCACCCCTCTGGGGCGTGTCCTCACTGGCTTCCAGGATCCCCAGGGGAAATCAGCCTGAGCTCCCCCCAGTGTTACCCTGCTCATCACTGCACCTTCTTCTCGCTCTTTCCCTGCGTCCTGTCCCCATTCCCCCGTGGGTGCCTCCTGAAAAACTTGGCTTCTGAACCAACTCCTTGTGCTAAAATCCTCATCTCAAGGTTTGCTTCTGGGGGAACCCAACCCACCTGAGATATGGAATATCTGTCTTACCGAGTTGTTCCTCTAACAAGGGTGCAGGGTGTTTAGTTACAGGACAGTAAAGCAGGTCCTGAAATCGGGGAAGCCCAGGAGCTAAGAGAACATGTGGCGTGGGGACGACTTTGGTCCTGGGGAGGTCTTTCACAGGAAGTGGCTTTAAGCTGAATCCATGGATTTGCTCATTTTTTTCCCCTTCTGATCTTCTGCACCCAGTTCTTCAGGGATAGAGGCAAATCGCTCCCCTTAGAGTTGTCCTGCACATTCTCTGGGATTCCTTCTGAATTGATTTGGCTCAAAAAGGGGGTGAGGGGAGAACCAGACTTTTGGAGGGCCCTCTGTGTTGCAGATGCTGGCTACAAAAGTGATTGATAGAAGCTTGTCTCATCTGCTTCTCAATTCACTCCTTGGGAGCTGGTGTCATGACTCACATTTCAGACATGAAGAAATGGGCTCAGATGGAACATTCTTGCCCACGGGCACACAGTCAGTCAGGGTCAGGGTTCTGCCCAGGCTGATCCTAAGCTTGGAGATGACCTGGAGGAGGCAGAATTATTCCAGTTTTGCTGATGTGATGACTACAGAGAGTGGAGCAGGAGCAATGGGTGAACTGGACTCTGAACACACCTCCTGACTGCAGGTCCTCTGCCCTCTCCTCACATCAGGCTGTGAATCAGAAGGAAGACCTCAACCACTCTGGCGAGCACCCACCAAGCACAGACCACCCCACCTCCCAGAGCTGGGGCATCTTCAGGGCATGAGTGACGTGGCAGCGTAGTTTCATGACCAGAGCGCAGCCCTGGACTTGAACTTCCTACATTCAAATCTTCTCTCCTAAATTGACAATATGCTCTGAAGAAGACACCGTCTCTGCACCTTTGTTTTCTCATCCATGAAATGGGGGACAATAATAGTAACTACCTCATGGGGTTGTTGTGAGGATTAAATAAGATAACATAAGAAACGTGACCAGTAGCAAGTCCTAAACCTTATGCAATCAATAAAGCACTATGGCTGCAATTTGCTTAATATTTGGGAGGAACAGACACTGAGCTGAGATAGTGACAAGATTCCATTCCACCCTCATGAGTCGGTGAAGTTGGTATCATTAGCCCCTGTTTGGCAAAGGGAATGCATAGAGCACAGAGACGTTAGGTAGCTTGGTTAGAGTTGCACGGCTGGTGTCGGGGCTGAGCAGCCTGACTGGTAAGCTGGGTCTCCTGACCACTGTGCATCCTCCTTCTCGGTCCTGCACCATCTGCAGCCGCCACTCAGAGCCTGATTCACTGAACCCCAGGCTGGTCTTCTTTCTGTACGTCAGCGCCTGGCCCAGCATCCTCCAGGCATCTGAGGACAGCTAGGCGATTTTTCTAAGCGGCATCCCTGGCTCCCACAGCAGATTGCTTCTCTTGTCTCATCCTGGGCTGCCGACAGGACCGGCCGGAGCCGGAATCGTGCTATATCCATCCTGAGTCCCAGACGGCACAATCTGGTCCTCATCTCCTCTGCTGCCTGTCTGCGGGGACCCCCACAAACCCTCCAAGGGTGCCTACCCACACCCCAGACCCATCTTCGTCTCACCAGTGCTTCATAACACACCCATCTTTTAAACTCCGGGTCCTGCTGTAATATTAAGGCAGTAATTTATACACTTGGCTCCCGAGCTCCTGGCTGTTTCAAAGGCATTGATCACCCCGGAGCACTCATACATGATTCAGGCTTACTCCTCCAACTCCTCTGCCAGCTATTGATTCCAATGACATTATTTATCAATTACGAAAGGTTTATTCCTCACTCGCTCCCGCACAAAAGAATCCGCGCATTTATTTTACAGCATGATTTATTGACACGTCACCATGCATTACATGGAAAATTGAATTTTTAGAGGTTGGAGAACCTTAGGAAATTTCACAGGTTCAATTAGACAGGAGAATATCAAAAAGTTTAATGATATAATTTTTCATCCATTTGCTGCGGGGATGCGAGGGGAGAGGCCTGGGGGCCAGGTCAGCTTGGAGCCCCAAACCACACAGGTGTGCCCCTAAAGATGAAGATCTCCTGGCTGGAACCCTCTGCAGAGACTCAGCTCTGGCCTTCTATTTATGACTCTTGAGGTCAGAATATTTCTTTAAGGTAGGTTAACCCTTTGTCCCCAGAGCAATAAACCTTTCCTTGGGCAGATCTTTCCTTGACTCTTTTTGGTAGAAGGACGCAGGGCCACCTGTGTCGGCGAGTCAGACTATAGGGAGCAATGTGACATAATATTTAGGGCCCATTTGCATCATCTTCCTGCCCATTAGACCCTAGCTCAGTTGCGAATTCCCAGGGGAAGCTTCCCCACACCCACTAGGGTGGGTCAGGCCCCCACTACAGGCTCTCCTGACACTTTTCCCTGCTTGCGTGTATATTGCTGTGATCATTTGATTAACATCTCCTCTCAGACCCGGGCTCCCCAAGGCAGACCGCGGCACTGTTCATTGTCAGCTCAGCAGGACTACCGTTTCTTTCCACAGCCTGGAACTTTGTTTTCCAGAATCCCTCTTTCTGTAAGGTTGGGGCTAGAGTTTACCAGTAGGAGGAAGCTGTCCGAGCTCTGGGCGATGCAATAAAACAAAAGCCACAGCTGTTACAGTGGGGGTAGACGGTGGCTTCCCGCACTCATCCCACTAAGTCCACTGGATATTGTGGCTACTTAGCCCTCCCAAGAACTGGCTTTTCCACCTGTTCCAGTATTTGGGGCTGAAATTTTTTGTGCCTGTTCCTCTGATTCTCCATCTTCAGCCTTCTATACCTCCATTCCCCCAGCTCCTCCCACATGTGTGTGAATCCGAATACCCACACTAAACCTTTTATTCTTAGCATACTGGTGGTAGTTCCATTTTCCTGATGGAGCTCAGACTGACCCAATGGCAGAAGTTGTCTGCTTTGCTTTCCTTGCATTCTTTAAGGTCAAGTGTATAATAGACGTAGTGTGCAATCACGGATGTTGCCTTTAGTTGATGAACAGACTCTCCCTCTTCTCTGAGTGGCTAACTCCTACTTGGCTCTTAAAGCTCACCTCCTCCAAGAAGACTTCCTTGATTGCAAGTGTGGGTCAAGGGCACCCCCTCTGGGCTCCTACTACAGGAGCACACACATTGTGCTGGGTTATGGGCGTCTGGTTACTTGTTTATCTGCTGCACTGGGTGATGAGCTCATTAAGGCTACAGGTAAATCTTAACAGCCCCCTGTTTCTCCTCTTCTACAGTGTCTGGCACATGAGGGATCCTCAATGGAGGTTCATGGGTGGACTTCATCATTCATTTTTCTCTCCATCACTGCTGTGTGTAAGAATGGTATGTCTGGGTTACTAGAGCCTTCCACATCCATCCTCTTTGTTGACCCACACAGTAAATCCTTAGGCTGGGTAGGTGGTGACTGCCCTGGGGAGGAAGTGAAAGAAAGTGCAAGTGGCTCAGTCATGTCTGGCTCTTTGCAACTCCATGGACATGGGATTTCCCAGGCAAGAATACCGGAGTGGGTTGCCATTCCCTTCTGCAGGGAATCTTCCTGACACAGGGATCCAACCCAGGTCTCTTGCAGTGGCAGGCACATTCTTAACCATCTGAGCCATCAGCTGACTTCGCCGGGAAGGAGGACGATACAGCATCAAGAGTGTGGCCCATCTGGAAGGCGAAGCACTCAGAGCTGGAGGGGAGGAGTCCTTGTTCAAAAAACCAGACAGACTTTGGAAAGAGCATTAGAAAAAATATCAAAAGAAGAACAGTCCTAAGTTATGTATTTGGAACTAATATAGTGATAATCAGGCAAATTGAGTATTAAATAGGCAAATGGAATCTCCAGTTTTAGAATGCTAAAATTCAGGATTAAAATCAGATGTCTGAGATGTTTGAAAATGACAGATCATTTGCATCACTAGAGCTACCATTTATTTAATCAACTCTGTTTCCTAAAACGGGCTGCAGATTAATTTATATCCCTTTGTTACTGTGACAAAGACACACGTCGCTTGATGCAGATACACTTTGAGGAACAGATTCATTTCCAGAAGGCTAGTCTGGAAGCACATTTCTCTAAAGTGAATTAGATTTTTCCCATTGATTTACATGATTAAATTAAAGATGTGTTCTCCTGGGAAAAGTTGACCAATAAATGAAATTAAAAATTTTTTTCTAACTTAAGAAAAGATTAGGGGGAGTAGTTTCAGGATACTGTGGATGTGGTGGTCTGTTGCCAGCATCACGCTGGCTGGGGGCTCTGTCCTCACCGTCTCAGTTACTTCCTTTGGGACATGCTTCTTTATAATGCATAAAGCTTTTCCTTCCCAAATGTTATAAACTGGGCAAAGTCAGCCAGAAAGGGTAGCCAACATTTATTGAGTCCTAATTCTGGGCTGGCTACTAAATGAGGCACTTTTTAATGTTCACACCTACTTTCTGATGGAGCTCTTAGGCTTATTTTAGAGACAGTAGTGCTGAAGTTCAGAGGTATGAAGCCATTTTCCCAGGCTTCTCCAGAGGAGTCTGTCTAACTCCAGAGCCCATGCTTTATGAGCTTCGTGAGGATGGGAAGCAGAAGGAAACATAATCCAAAGCCACAGACAAAGAATTGATTGATTTTCTGTTCCTCTTGTGCTTGGGATCTTGCTCCCACATTTAAATATGGGAGTATCAGCGGCCTGTAAATTCTCTCGAAGTAAGATAAAGTTATTGCTTTGTGGGTACCTGGTCCCATAGGCCTGATGGCTGTGTGCTGGGAACTCCCTTGTTTCCACCTTTAAGTGCTGTGGTCTTCCTGATACATTCCAAACGCTGCCAGTTCTCATGAGACTCAGGGGAGCACCGCAGATGGGCTCAGAGAGGCAGCAGGAGTCCGAGTTTCCATTTAGGGCCTGCCTCTCCCTAGCTGTGGAGTCTTGGGTAAACCTCGTTCCCTCTCTGGGCCTCAGTTTCCCTTCTGTAAAGTAAAGGGCTGCACTGGGGATGTTCTTTAAGGCCACTCCCATCCCTGATCTGATTCTCTTTACTCCTTTGAGTTCTTTCTGACTGCTCTCAGCATTCACACAAAACCAAGAATTGACCGTATGCATGGAGAAAAATTGATTGGCCATTTTGTGTATTTAACTGCTGGCATTTAAGCTGAGAGATATTTCAGGTTACAGAATGTTGTTTTCAAACATAAAAAATGCCATAAAATCAAATATATGCAGCCCGTACTCACAGCAGCACCAAATCCAGTACACAAACAGTTGTCAGGTTGCATCGTTATACACTCCTGATTGAGAACAAAGCCTCAACAGTTTCAAAGGCAATTTTCATATAAAAATTGATTCTCTTCATGCTTTTCTTGTGGTTGGAATTAGAGAGGATGATGGCTTTTTTTTTTTTTTTTTTTTTTTAGTGAAATAAGTTCTTTAGGAACATGAATTTTGATGTTTAAGCTCAGATTGAAATTTCTGAATCAAATGTACCAATGGCAAATGTGAATTGGCCTAGAAAACCCCAGAGATGGAGGCAGAGCCTTAAGTCTTATATTATACAAAGTTAGTTTATAAAATGCTTTCACATACTGTCTCAATTGATCTTTCCCATGACCTTGGCAAGTAAAGTAATATAACCCCATTCTATAAAGGGGGAAACTGAGGTTCCCAGAGGAGAAGTGACTTCCTCAAGGTTAAAGAGCTGTTAATATTAATTGGCAAACCTGTGACTTGACTCAGAGACATCTGACTCCAAATTCAGTGTTTTTTCAAATGAAACAATGTTTATTTAATAAGGTTTTATTGAGTGTCTACCATATGCTGGGTATTGTTTCAGGTTCTAAGTCATAGAGTTGCTGCTCTAATTAAATTTATACATGAATACTTTAAATAAGTAACTCCATCCTTGCCAACTGATGCCCTGGTATCTTTAAATATTTTGAAACCCCTTCTAGGAAACAGAAGTCACATACTGCTTTTGTTCTTAGCTGTATTTCTATCCCAGCATGGCCAAGTCTTTCTGGTTTTCGATGGACTGAGTTAATTAACTTCTCTAAGTTAGTTTCAATTCCCTTGTCTAAGAGACAGCATGGCGTATGCACTGTTGTGATAGAGTTAAGTGTGATGTGTTGTGAATGAGAGGAGCTTTGGGGTGGGGCTGTTTCATGCAGGACTTGTGAGCCGCCCTGGGATTTGGGGTTCACCTTAGATAATGAAGAGCTGTGGCCCTGGCTTCACTCTGGGAGGATCCTTCTGGGCAGTGTGGTGGGTATGTTTGGGAAAAAGAGGGGTGAGACAGAGGCAGGGAGGCTGAAGGGATGCTGTTGAAATAATCAAGGTGAGGGATGAGGAGCCCAGAGCAGGCATTCATGATTGAGGTGGAGAGGAGTGAGAAGACTCAAGACTATTTCCAAGTTCAACTCCCTGGGACTCACTGACACATCTGATGGGAAGGGAAGGAGAATCTGGGGAGACTGCCAGCTATTGGGAATTTGAGGAAGCTCAATAAATAGCATTCTTCCTCCTGTTCAAGTTGTGAATCAGCTGGGAAGTAAAGCAAGAGGTAAGCCATATAGAAATGAAAGCCTGGCTTTCATTACTGTTAAAGCTGGAGCTGAAGACTGGCTTGCATCTCAGGCAAGAGAGATGGGGCCTGCAGCTTAGGCTCAGGAAGTCCTTCCCCTGTGCAGCGATGGCGTGCCTTATTTCTGGAGGCAGCTTGCTTCCAAGAGGAAGGAGAGAGGAGTCTGGGCTCCAGGTACCCCGGTGCCCCAGGAGTGGAGTCAGTGATGAGTGGAGCGCAGCCAGGAGGTTGCACTATGGGGCCTCTCCTTCATGGCAGCAAACATCAGGAGTGGGAAAAGCTTGGGTTTCTGATCCGCATCATTTACTTAGGTGGGAAATGCAGGGTGAAGGGGGCATTTGGGGGAACTTTGGGTTTGTGAGACTGTTTCACCCACTGGAGATGGCTGGTGGCTTGTGTAGAGTCCAAAGCTTGGGCACGATTGGAGTAGAAGCTATGGACAGACAATAGTAGCTGAAGTTATGATATAAAGGAGGGTAGCTGGACAGAGGAATGACACTGTTGAAGAAGGAGAGAAGAAGGCAGAGGGCAGAGTGGGAGGGAATGAGACCGAGCAGAGGAAAAGTGGCCTGAGGAGACTGAGGAAATGCAGAGACGGGGTAGATGGAGCACAGGAGGACTTGGGGCCAGCAAAACAGGAAAAAGGGAAGAGAGAGAGAGCTTGAAGAAGGGGCAAAAACAGATCAGAAGCTCGAGGTCCTGAATGGTTTGAATTTGCAAACTGTTTCTATCATTTTCTAGCCATGCGACCTCCAGTTTGGTGCTTAATAAATGGTAACCATAACGATGATGGTGGTGGTGGTGGTTAGGCTGATGTAGATGGATGGGCGTGGTTGCAAGTGTCGTTAGAGGAGTAGTAAGCTGCGTGAGGTCCAAAAAAGTAGAAGAGAAGAGTTTACTCCTGTCTGATCCATTTTGGGGAACAAGACTAACATTTAAACAATTCGATTTCTTTCCTATGACCTCACATTTTACTTCCCTTACACACTTGTTCTGATAAGAAAGTTTAAAAAAAAAAAAATCCCCAAACTAATATTACAGACATGGAGGCGGATGCATATGTAAGGAAGTTATTAAAACGGCCTTGATTTTAATAAATTTACCACCAGGTAGCAATCTCTCAATGTCGCCTCTTTCCAATTTGCATGTGTAACTGGCGTCTCGTTAAAACATCATTAAGAAGTTGAAAACCAGGAAGACATGAACAGACACAGAGAAGACATGGAGGGGGCCGGGGGATGAGGCTGCGGGTAGCCGAGGAGAGGCCTTCCATGCATAAAACACAACAAGATACTCAACCTGGTTATTCAAACCCAACCTGATTAACAAGTGAAGGGAAGCAGAGCATACACAGACCCTGTGTACAAATTGGCAGTTCCAAGGCTGCGTGAAAGTTTCCTTTTCCTGGAATGGCTGGAAATTGCAATAAAAGCTACTGTCAGTCATTTTTCCTCAGCTGGCCCATCGTTTACGTCAGCAGGAGAGATTTTCTTCAAATCATCAACGTAAGAGGACAAGTCCTGTGGTGCCCGGACTAATCACCAGTCTGGTTTCTCTCCTGTGGCTGGATTAACTTTTGGTTTAAAATTTTTTTGGTGTGTGTATGTATTTTTTATTGTTATAAAAGTGATACATAGCCATTGTTGAAAAAAAAAACTATATGAAAATACATTGGGTCAAACTAATCTCTTTTTTAAATGATCAAAGAGTATAATTGCACAATATTGAAATGCATAGAACAAAATACAATTCTTAGAGGACAACGGCTGCACGATATCGTGTTAGCCTCTGCCACATATCAACGTGAATCGGTCACAGGTACACCCGTGTCCCCTTCCTCCTGAATCCCCTCCCCACCGTCCTTCCCCTGCCGAGGCTCTAGGGTGAGCTCTGTGTTTTGCAGAGCAGTCTCACCGTTACCTATTTTACATATGGTAGTATGTATGCTTCCAAGCTCTTCTCTCAATTCGGTCCACCCTCTCCTTGCCCCACCGTGTCCACAAGTCTTTTCTCTATGCCTGCATCTCCTCTGTTGCCCTGCAAATAGATTCACCAGCACCATCTTTCTAACTTACGTGTTTTCACGAAAAGAGCTCAAGCTTTGGAGCTAGGCAGGTGGGGACCTGCCTCTCGGTTGGCTGCGTAACTGCTGTGCGACCAGTGTGCCTAAAAAAGAGGAGACCATCTCCGTGTGATCATGGATGAGATGATCAGCTTAAAGACTTGAATTTCCTTCATTGTTAAAATGGGGCCTAATTCTACCTACGTACCTACAGCCTGGCTACAGGGCATAAGAGAAATGTTACATGTGAGAAGTTCAGAAGAAATCTATTCAATCATTGCCAGCATTCAACAAAGACTTCGTGGAAGAAGCAGAATGTCTGGAGTTTGGAGGAATCGTGGGCACAGTGAGAGTATGCAAAGAGTGAGAGAGCACGCCCCAAGCTAGAGATGGGGTGGAGACGGGTCTGCTGAGCTGGGACAGTGGAAAGATTAGACCCAAGGAAGACACTCCTTTTATGGGCTTCAGCCCACAATGCTGGATCTTCCCATCTCTTTTGGTTGCCCAGTCCCTCTCAAGACAAGACTGTGGAATCCAGGTCAGGAGGTTCTGCCTGAATGCCATGGCTCCATCTTTTCATGGGCAGCTGGCAGGGCCAGTTTCTGAGGATTTGTAAACTAGGGAGTGGGCTATTGCCTGCCTGGAGATCAGTGTAAATTTGACTTAAGGAGTCTCTCTCTTCACACATACACACACACACACACACGCACACGTCAGAAGCAGATGCTCAGACTTTGTGGTCTAAGGAGTGGGAGGATTATTCCAATTATTTGGGGGAAGGGGCATAGACTTGCAGGAATTGGACCACCACCCACTTTTTGGTCCTTTATGGCTGGCCTCAGAATGGTCGTGGTGTTGGTGGGTGTGTTATTTAGATGCTAACATATAATAATGGGTGTATGATGAGTCTCGATCCACCGGAAGACAAATATTCCTCTGTCTTGGATGTAGTTGGTCCTAGCCAGCTTTTGTCATGTCCTGTGGTATGTCATTCTTTAAAGGTTGTGCCATGCCCCCTTCTTCCTGTTTCACCCCTGACTGGTTTCAGCATCAGTTGCTGCAAATTCTTACCATCTATTGATTGACCCAAAACTGATCATTGTTTCCACCCAACCATCTCAACGAGCCTATTGCAAAGGCTTCTGTGTTACTAAGACTAAAATTATATTCACCCAGGCTAAGGGCCCCATGGAATCAGCTGGTGACAGATTTCTTTTAACCCTGGTACTTACTGAGCACATACTGTGCCCCAGGTACAGGCTGAGTACTCTCTGTGTTTTAATCTGTACACAAAACTTCAAAGGAGGTATCATCACTCCTCAGCTCAGAGAGGGTGGGTGACTTGCTCAGCGTTGCCCAGCTGGTGAAGGATAGAGCCGTGATCAGCACCCAGGCCTCCCGCCACTAGGCCCTGCTTCCATAGCATCACTGCCCTTGGGGTTGCCGGGGGGCGGGCGTGGGCTTGGAAAGAGAAAAGGGTGGGCGCCAGGGGAAAGGCTTGTAGTTGTTGTGCAAGTTGGAAAAAAAATCACAGGTAACTTTATTGACTCCAAATACTTCTTTCTTTTATTTCTCTTTAATGTATTTAGAATTAGAGACAAGCTTGAAAGATGCCAGCAGGGCCTGCTAAAAGCCAGCAAAAATGACAGGGGAAGATTACACAGCTGGAAAAAACCGTTTCAACTCTTTTTTTGGTAACATAAAGGAGCAAAATCCAAAACAACAACAACAGAAAACCTCAAAGAGAGAAATGACAGCATCTGTGGAAGATCAGTGGGTGGAAGAATGGGAATCTGGGCTCTAAACCCAGGTAAAGAGGACTCTCCAGCAGCTAGAGTTGTTCAACAGTAAGCTAGTTTACTGGGGAGGAAGCGAGCTCCCCGTCCCTACAGACACACAAGGGCTGCTTCTCAGGCGCCACAGAGGCAAGGGAAGAAGGGATGCAGACGTCTAAGAGTCTGACCACATCGCCCCGGTGAGACTGACTCCAGCTCCGCCCTGCTGTTTAGACTTGTTGTTGTTGTTCTGTCGCTAAG
This sequence comes from Bos mutus, assembly GCF_027580195.1. NCBI lineage: Eukaryota > Metazoa > Chordata > Mammalia > Artiodactyla > Bovidae > Bos > Bos mutus. Next base: position 3,358,764 of record NC_091624.1, read on the forward strand.
TCACGTCCACCTCTTTGTGACCTATGGATTGCAGCACGCCAGGCTTCCCTGTCCTGCACCATCTCCTGGAGTTCGCTCAGACTCATGTCCACTGAGTGGGTGATGCCATCCAGGCATCTCATCCTCTGTCTCCATGCCTTCTCCTCCTGCCCTCAATCTTTCCCAGCATCAGGGTCTTTCCCAAGGTTTACAAGTGAGCATTTCCATGCAATGGGGACATTTTAGGTGCCAAACTCCATGCTAAACATATACCTCATTCAATTCAATTGTTGGGTGGGCTTATCCTGCTCCTTAAGAACTGGACAAGATCAGTTGACCTGATCCTCGTTCTGCGATCTGCGGCAAGTCCAGAGCTCTCCCCACAGTTTCTGTGTGTGTCTGGGTCAGTGTGCCGTGGTGGTGGTGGGGGACTCATGTTCTCAAGGGCATCTCTAGATCTGAGTTCCTGTTTGTGCTGAATTGGCTCCCTTTCGGATGGTCTATCTGTATACGCTCCTGTTCCAAAATACAGAACTCGAGCATCACTTGACTCCCACAAAAATGAACTCTCGGTCGGGGGCGTATGGTTTGTGGCCACAGAGCTGCTTCTGCTGTGGTACTACAAGGGGCAGGAGATGTTTGCCTTTCCTGTTTTTAAAGCTTGTGACTGGCCTGTTCTCGGGCACTTCCCACTGGTCCTTCCACCTTACAGAGTGGAGCGTCTGTTCTTCTCTGGCTCCTTGCTTCTCTTCTCTCCTTACCTGCCTTCCCAATCAAGCAAGTAGCCAATTGGCCACCCAGTCCATGCGCTAAACTGATCAGTCAGCCAGCCACCCCACCAGGTAACCAACTAACCAGCCAGTTAACCCATCAAATGCCTATCATTTTCAAAATGATATGCTAGGTCAAACTTCAAAACTGGAATGAAAGAAGGAAGGGAGGAAAAAAAAATGGAGGAAAAGCAGCTTCTCCTTTACAGTGGAGAGAAATTCTACGCTCCTTTGGCCAAGAACTCCAGACCTGCCTTCAGGTCGCATCTCACCTAAGTAGTTCATCAAGGTATTTTTGAAAATTCTCATTCACACTTAGTGAGAACCCTCTGCCTAGGTGCCAGGCACTCTGGGACAGTTTGGTTTTCAAACCTGCGGCATTTTCTTTAACCCTTACCATGCCCCTTTATGTGAGTATGACTAGGATCCTGTTTTTTTTTTACATATAAGAAAAATGAAGCTGGGAGAATGGAAGTCACTTGCCCAAGTTTGCATGGCTGTTGAGGAGAACCATGAAGGGCCTGGCATAGGTTGACCAGGTAGGTTGATCAGAAAGACCACAGGTCCCAGGGCCCCCGAAATCTGGTGTGGATTTTTAAGATGGCATTAAAAAAACTCTAGCAAGCCTGCATTGTCTCTTTTTCTCCTCAGACAAACCCTTCACGTAAGTATTTGCTGTTTCACCGTCCCCCATTTCACAGTCCCACAAAACCAGGACTCAGGGAGGTGGCTTGCCCAGGGTCCCAAACCCTAGGATGTGCTGTGACCTGGGACTTAAATCCAAGTCCCCTTGACGCTAAAATCCTGCTCTTCACCTCTCTGTGCTGTACCTGCCTCTTGGAAACAGAGATGAATGCATGGATCCAGAGGAGCTGGCAGCAGGTGGGGCAATCAGCCATGGAAATGGATGTTCACAGTGATAAATTCTACCACCAGACTTCTTGGCATGGAAGTATCACGAGGAGGCATGGCTAGCTCTGAGGCTCACGGGAAGCCTCCCGGAAGAGGTGACCCTGGACCAAGGTTCGGAAGAGTGACTAGGAGTTCACCGCATGGACACCTATAAGGAGGAAAGGCATTCGAGGCAGAGTGGACCCCCTGGGGATGCCACAGCCTCATGAAACAGTCACGTTTGGAAGGATGGCTGCCTGGTCGGAGGAGGGAGTGGTACAAAGGAGGTCAAAGAGGTCATCAGGGACCAATTGTGAAAGATTTTGGATGCTAGGACAAGGGTTTAAACTTGACCCTGAGGGTAATGGGGAGCCACGGAGGCTTCTAAGCAGAGGAGTGACCCATGCGCTTTAAGCAGGGTGCCAGGATTGTCGTGGGCGCCACACACAGGCAGGCATGCACCTTGTCTCTCCGCCACATTCATCTTCTTTTCAGGACCGGGTACTGGAGGTTTAATGAACTCATTACTCATTCCACTGTCAGGCGAGTCCGATTGTAGCGGGAGGTCGAGCAGAGGGCTCAGTCCTGCTGAGGCTGCATGGCTGCTATCTCATCAGCAGCCACCAGAGCCCTGTCCCTGGCAGAAGCTCAGCCAACCTGTTCCACGGCCGCCCTCCCTCCTGCCTCCCCCCAGTCCCATGCTCTGCCGCCTCCTGAACTTGCCAGCATCCCTTTCAATGGGCGTGATCTGAATCCTGTCTTCCTGGAGCTTGCTGCCATCTGTCTCTCCCCACGCCCTTGTCTTGGTTGGCGCCTCTGCGTCTCTATCTCACAGCTGGGCTGTGGGATGCTCCTGTTTGTGCCTTGGATGGGCAGCCTGTCCGTCTGTCTTTCCTCCTGGCATTCTTACCCCCAGCTCGAGCCTGCCGATCCATCTTCACTTCCTTCCTGCCCCTCTCCACCCGGGACTTCCTACCTTACTCGCTCTTCCTTGAAGTTGTCTGAATGTCTGTCGGTTTGTCCATCTCTTCTCATTCAGTCCCTTTGATTGTTTATCTTTTTCTCCTCTCTTCCTCTCTGCCTTTTCTCAGGAGTTCTCTGGAAACAGATCTTCTAAAATCTATTCAACACAAGGCTGCAGGATCTTACAGATTCCTAACCATTCTGACTGTTGTTAGTCGCTAAGTCATGTTTGACTTCTTGCAACTCCATGTAGCCCACCAGGCTCCTCTGTCCATGGGATTTCCCAGGCAAGAATACTGGAGTGGGTTGTCATTTCCTTCTCCAGGGGATATTCCCGACCCAGGGATATAACCCACATCTCCTTCATTGGCAGGTGAATTCACCACTGAGCCACCAGGGAAGCCCAACCATTCTGATTAGGCCTACGTAATTAGCTGAAGGGGCTTGGGGGAGGAAGGAGAGCCATCCTGCAGAATCAAGGGTGAGGCTGTTGGAGGCAATGCATGGCCACCCAGAAAGAACCCCCTGTTCTTTCTCCAGCCTTGAGCTGCGTGGCCCTTTCCACAGGCAAGAGCTGCAAAGCTAACCTCAAGTCTCAAGCCAGCTGGAGGGCAGGGAGCTGGAAGCGTGAGCTTATATCACGGAAGCATGAACTTTTACAGGCGAAGAGTCCCTCTGAGTTTCAACTGTTACCATCTTTTCCTCCCAAGATGAGGAGGACGTGGCCCAGAAAAGGCCAAGCTCTGGTGACTGGCTAAGGTCACTCAGGAGAGTCAGATTAGCCCTCCAGGCCTGGGGACCCGTGCAAGAGGCCTCTTTTTTAAACCCAAGGAAGCAGAGAACATGGTAAGTTCCCATCCAGGACCTCAGGCCACACAGCGTGTAGTTAGCGGTCTTCTGTGTCCTCATGGAGGCCAACTTCATTCGTGCACATCTCTGTAACGACCAGATGAATCTCTCTTCCTTTGGCATTGCTGGCAGAGGTGCCCAGTTGCTGATCAGAGCGCGTGTTCCTCTGCCTTTGTGAAGGGCTGTTCCTTCGGAGATGGCTGCCCAGCTGTGGACTGCATTTCCCAGATCTCCTTGCACCTACATGGGAACATGTGACTAGTTCTTTGCCCCCAGACTGTGAGTGGAAACCATGAGTGCCCTTCTGGGTAAAGATGTTTAAGAAGAGGACGTGCCTTCTCCACACACTTTGTTTCCCCTTCCATGAGCCGGAGGCAGAGGACTCTGAGGATTTGGGGGATGTGAAAGTCATAGGATGGAAGGACCCTGGGTCAGTGGATCAGAGAGACACCAGTCAACCGAACAGCAGCACTACACTGTCACATTGATGAGAAAGGGCTTATTTGTTATAGCAGCTGGCACCACCCTAAAAAATACAGTATCGATCACGGATTATTTGTATGAACTATCGCATCTGCACAGAAAGGCACTGCCATTTACACTATTCTCATCCCAGTGTCGTTGGTGAAGCAGACCTGTCCCGGAATTCCTGGGGTTCCGGAGAACTGTGCTTTCCTGCTTGTCTCTCTCACCTGTCTCTCCCTTGCTCATCATTTTCTCCCACCACTGGGCTTTTTGGTTGGTTCCCCAACCTGAAGGCATAGTCCCACCTAAAGTCCTCCATAGCTTCCCTGCCCTCTTCTTGGATTGCTCCACCCCACGATCGTCTAAGTTTGTCTTTTTCTCGTTTATTGAATCTTGTTACCAACACCTGCTCCTTAGAGAAGTCTTCTCCGACCCAGTCATGTGCAGTTGACCCCGACTCTCTGGAACCTATCATTCCACCCTTATCACATCACCGTGGTTTATTTCTCCCGTAGCTCTGGCCACTGTCTGAGTACTGTCTTGGCCACTTATAAACATTCGTCCGTTTATCCCATTGCTGTCACGGCCTGCTTCCCTTTAGCTTCTCTTCCATTTTAGGGAAAAGAAGCTCACCAAGGGCACTGCACTTTCCAAGACCACTAAATGGTGGGCCAGGATTTGAACCCAGGTCTGATTCTGCAGCCCGTGTTCTTTCCATAATACCACAGTTGTTCTCCTGACAAACTAGAAATTGGTGGGTTATGCTTATTTTATCAGGATACAACTTTAATCGTGGATCCCAAGGCAGGGTGGTGTAGGGAGAAAAGCATAAATTCTTGGGTTTGCAAGCCTAAGTTCAGATCCTGGCATTGATAATTTCCATTATTTAGCATCTGTGACCACAACACAGAATTAGCATACTTACCTCAAATAGTTAACATGAGGATGGAGTGGATAATGGATAAAGCAGGTAACACAGTGCTCGCCCACAGTGGAGGCTAGGGCACCCTTAGTTTCTTTTCTAATAAAAATATCAACATTTATCCTAAGAGTCCCATCTTCATCTCAGACCAGGTAATTTATCAGTGGAAAGAGGAAAAAAAATGCAGATTGGAATGAAAACACAAAAGACTCTGAAAAGCACCTGATTCACCCCTAACTTCTCTCCCGGGCTTTGTTGGGAAGACTCAGCCCTAACTTCTCTCCCGGGCTTTGTTGGGAAAATTCAGCCCTAACTTCTCTCCCGGGCTTTGTTGGGAAGATTCAGCCCTAACTTCTCTCCCGGGCTTTGTTGGGAAGATTCAGCCCTAACTTCTCTCCCGGGCTTTGTTGGGAAGATTCAGCCCTAACTTCTCTCCCGGGCTTTGTTGGGAAGATTCAGCCCTAACTTCTCTCCCGGGCTTTGTTGCGAAGACTCATCCCTAATTTATCTCCCGGGCTTTGTTGGGAAGATTCAGCCCTAACTTCTCTCCCGGGCTTTGTTGGGAAGACTCATCCCTAACTTCTCTCCCGGGCTTTGTTGGGAAGATTCAGCCCTAACTTCTCTCCCGGGCTTTGTTGGGAAGATTCAGCCCTAACTTCTCTCCCGGGCTTTGTTGGGAAGATTCAGCCCTAACTTCTCTCCCGGCTTTGTTGGGAAGACTCATCCCTAATTTATCTCCCGGGCTTTGTTGGGAAGATTCAGCCCTAACTTCTCTCCCGGGCTTTGTTGGGAAGATTCATCCCTAACTTCTCTCCCGGCTTTGTTGGGAAGCTAAGCGTAAGTCCAAGTCAGAGTTCTTAGAGCTCATCACAGTGACTGTCCTGAAAGCAAACAGGCTTTGGGGTTTTAAATGTTTTCTCATTCCCCCCTGCAAAGCACAAATGTCATGGACAAGGGGCAAACTCATTACAGCTGGGTTTCTATCTGCCTGGTCCAGATGCAAGTGCTAAAACGGGAGACCAGTTCCAGGGGACAATGTCCAGGACTGTGTGCGCCATGACTAATGTGTGTAAAACACACACAGGCCTCCTCTCTCCAGCGTCTGAACCCCACAGCAAAAGTTAACCACGGAGGACTCTAAGCAAACTCTCCAAAGTCTGCATTGCTTTTCAAGTTTTTGGAGGCAGTGAGTCTGGCTTAAAGCAAAAGAGCCCTTGATCGGGTCTAAGGATTATTCTGTTTTTATGGCTATTACTGTATGGATGATGCTCATAAATGCCTGACTGTAAATTTATAAATTTCATTTTTTATCAGTCAGGAGAGACTAAGCTGAGCTCTGATAACAAATGACCCCAAATTCTCAGAGGCTTGAACAACAAAGGTTTAATTCTTGTTCATACAGTATGTTCTTTGCAGATCGTGGGGGCTATGGTCAGTGTGAACACTCAGAGTCAGAGGTCAATGGAAGAGTTGCCATCGAACACGTGGCTGGTTGCTGGAGCCATAGAGAAAAGAGATCTCAGAAGGGTGTCACACTCATCACTAACTGCTCAGCTCAGAGATGATACATGACATTTCCAGTCCTGACTCACTGACCAGAGCCAGTCACATGCTCCATCAACTGCAAGGTGGGCAGAGCATACCTTCCAAATCTGTGCTCAGAAAAGAGGAGCCAAAACCATTGGGTTGGCCAAAATCTTGCTGGAATTTTTCCATCTTACCAAAAACCTGAGTGAGCTCTTTGGCTAACCCAGTATTTGCCCACAGCACCTTACTTCCGTTCCTCACACTTCCTGGCTGGGTTATCAAGTCCATGTGAGTCAAATCTCTTCCCTGACCAAACAGATCCCTTTCCTTTGGCTCCCTGGTTCCAGTTCCTCTTCAGCTCTGGTTTCAAAATCTCCCACCTCATTTTTACATCCACCTCCATCCTTGACTCTTTGCCAGTCTTGCTCCTTATATTTCATCCTTGGCATCTCAGTCAGAGCAATTGCCCTGGAGTCCCAATCCACCCGGGTCATCCCCTTCCAGATATAAAGCTTGGGGCCACCGGTAACACCTTTCCTGAAGCCCAGCCAAGATCTGTAGAGAGGAAGATAAAGGATATTGTGCTTGTTTGTTTCCAGGAAAAGGCTATTCAGGTTCCCCCTGAAGCTGTGAGTCTAGGACTTAATTATTATTCTCATCCATGAAGTTGCAGACACACACGTCCTGTAGGGGGTCCAACCCAGGCGCTTAATTAGCAAAGACAATTAAACTCCAAGAAACCAGGATCTGCAGTTACCAGGCGACTTCCTGTGTGACCTCTACCCAGGCAGCGGGAGGTCTCAGTGTTGGAGCACACGGGCTCCTTTTGTGACTCACCGCCTATCAGCCTCAGCTTGCCAGGCTGGCTTGTCCCCAGGACATCTCCCAGGCCCTCCTGCACATCCCACCTACTCTCCTTCTGGGGGCTGTTATTATTTTCTTCCAACAGTGAAACACATGAGACAAGATCGCTATCTCAGTCCATCCAAAATATTATGACCCTCCCTCCCACAGATACTGGCCTGTCTGACAGCGCACGCTCATCAACATTGGTTAATTGCATTATCTTAGCAACACTGTCGGAGAAGGCAGCGGCACCCCACTCCAGCACTCTTGCCTGGAAAATCCCATGGACAGAGGAGCCTGGTGGGCTGCAGTCCATGGGGTCGCTAAGAGTCGGACACGACTGAGCGACTTCCCTTTCACTTTTCACTTTCATGCATTGGAGAAGGAAATGGCAACCCACTCCAGTGTTCTTGCCTGGAGAATCCCAGGGATGGGAGAGCCTGGTGGGCTGCTGTCTATGGGGTCGCACCGAGTCGGACACGACTGAAGAGACTTAGCAGCAGCAGCAGCAACACTGTGAAGTGATAGTTATCACCCACATCTGCTGATGTGGAAACTGAGGCTCTAGGGGGCGATTAGGTCGTTGGTCAGTAAGCGACAAAGTCAGGACTGGAATCAGGCCTTAGAGCGCCGCACTCTGGGACTTTCTGCTCCACCCCCCAGGGTTCCGAGATGCTGGCTTGCACGCTGCACAGGCAGGATGTGGGGAAGTCCATGGCCAGCCTCAGTTTCCCCAAGTGCTGCTGATGTGGCCTGGAGCTGTTCCCGGCCACACTGGGAACCACAGACCCAGAGACAACCAGGCCTGTTCCTTGTCTTCTCCCATCAGCAACGATAGACCAATTAAGGCAATTACTGCTGGTTTATATAACAGGACACGGGATCACAGCGCTCAACTCTGAAAATCGCCTATAAAAGCGCTAATAATACATTAATGTATTAATCCCCTTAATCCTGTCAAATTAGCACAAACTCATCCTCGGAGCTGACAGTGGATCTCCGCTGTTCCCGTGAGATGCTGGGTGCTTTTCTCCTGCCTCCCTGCTTACCAGAACGCTTGTGGGAATGCAGGGATGGGAATGCAAGGATGGGGTCGCTGTAGATGACCTTTGGCAGGGCACATTAGAGAGACAGGTGATGACATGCTAACAAGAGCTTCTTTCTTGGCTCTTTCTTAGCAAGGAGAGGCAGCCCAGCAGGGTCAGCCATGCCCTGGGCTGCCCACTCTGTCACCCTGCTGTGTGACCTCAGGTGATTGTCTAACTTCTCTGAGTCTCTGAGTTGAAGGCGGGAGGAGAAGGGGACGACAGAGGATGAGGTGGTTGGATGGCATCACTGACTCAATGGACATAAGTTTGAGTAAATGCCAGAAGCTGGTGATGGACAGGGAGGCCTGGCGAGCTGCAGTCCGTGGGGTCGCAGAGAGTTGGACATGACTGAGCGACTGAACTGAACTGAAGATGAGGCTAATTGTTCCCCACTGCAGAGTTGTTACAAAGATTCCATGAAAGTGAAGTGGATGTGTTAGTCACTCAGGTGTGTCCGACTCTTTGTGACTCCCATGGACTGTAGCCCGCTGGGTTCCTCTGTCCATAGAATTCTCCAGGTAAGGACACCGGAGTGGGCAGCCGTTTCCTTCTCCAGGGGAATCTTCCTGACCCAGGGATCAAAGCCAGGTGTCCTGCATTGCAGGCAGATTCTTTATCATCTGAGCCACCAGGGAAGATCATGCTGCTGCTGCTGCTAAGTTGCTTCAGTCGTGTCCGACTCTGTGCGACTCCATGGACTGCAGCACACCAGGCTCCTCTGTCCATGGGATTTGCCAGCCAAGAGTACTGCAGTGGGTTGCCATTGCCTTCTCCGAGGGAAGATCATAGCTGAAGGCAAATGCCTGACACAGGGAAAACATTTGATAAATCCTCAGTCCCTTTTCCTTCTGTGAAATGGGAACAAGAATTCCCTTCATGAGGATCAGATGGGATCACTCACATCAGTTTCCTGGCCACAGTAAGGCCAATATCAGTTCTTTTCCCTCCTCACTCCTGCCTTTTTTGTTTGTTTGTTTAATTAAAATGCTGCTTGAATTTCAAGACAGCTTAGGAACAAGGACCAGGGGGCTGAATGAGCTGTTCAGACATTTTATTTGTTCTGAAGCAAATTACATCTTTTCACTGAGCCCCGCTTTCTGAGGTAGAGAGAATTTCTATTGCAGGTCAACTTGCAGAGGAGACTCCCATTCTTCCTTCTCTGGGCATATTAGAATGGGCAGAGTGGGGGCTTGCATGGGCTCTGGATGCCTAGAAATGGGGAAGGGGCTTTAGACTCTGATGGCCTCAAAGGTGCTGGAGAAGCTTTGATGTCAGGACGCCGTGGTTGGGCCTGGCCTGCTGTCTGGTGGGCCCTCGGGCTCCCAGCGGGCTTCTCCGGCGCCTTTCAGGGGCCTCTCAGTGGATGGTGGGCTGTGCTGCAGGGACCCCCACTGTTACCCCGATGCCTCAGGCAATTCTTGGCCCCCATGGTTTCCAAGCGGTGCTGACTGCTGTTGGGTGTCTCCCAGGATGAGTAGGAATCAGCCAGGTGAAGAGGAGCTTGGGGAGGGGGAACCAGGCAGAGGAACAACATGGGCAGAGCTTGGTGGTGAGAGAGCACACTGTCTTTCAGTAGCACAAATTGTTTCGGTGTGGTCAAAGCTCAGGTGTGTGTGTACACTTGCACATGTGTGTGCAAGGGTGAAAGGCGAACAGGGAGGGTTGTGACAAAAGGTAAACAGAAGAAGAGGAAGGAGCCAGCTCATATCTTAGCACATCCTAGGTGTGTGGGTTTGGACAGGTCACCTCACCTGTTTGAGCTTTGGCTTCCTGGTTTCTAAAATGAAAATTCACCCAATAACTCATTTAACAAGGATCTAACCCTAGGCCAGGCTCCAGGCTACAGTGATAGTAACGAGAGCAACTAGCCTCTAGGAGTTTAGAGTCAAGTGTAGCCCAAAGCGTGTAGTGTCTTTGCTTTGGCCAGGCCTCGGTCAGCGCTAAGTCCTTTGGCCCACATCCTCCAGGGCTGTGTCGTCCTCTACAGGGCCAAGGACAGGCCTTGAGATTGTCGCTAACGTGCCTACGTGTCTCCTAGCGGCTGTGCTTTGAGTTCAAAAGGGCCCTGTGCTTTGAGTCTGGTTATAAACCTGGGTTCTGGGGTCAACTCCCTGGGTTGACATTTCACCTCTAGCATTTACTTGCCAGATGTGCGACACTGAGCCACTTGCCTCTTCGTCTCTCTGAGTCTGTTTCTCTTTTACAGGCTGATCATGCAGATATTTTTGTGTTTGGTTCCAGACCACCGCAATAAAGTGACGACTGCAGTGAAGAGAGCCACACGAGATTTTTGTTTTCCTACTGCATATATTAGGAAGTGGAGAAGGAAATGGCAACCACTCCAGTCTTCTTGCCTGGAGAGTACCAGGGACAGAGGAGCCTGGTGGGTGGCCATCTATGGGGTCACACAGAGTTGGACACGACTAAAGCGACTTAGCAGCAGCAGCAGTGCATATACAATTACATTTACACTATTCTGTAGTCTCTTAAGTGGGCAAAGCATTATGTCTAAAAAACCCAATGTACGTACCTTAATTAAAAAATACTTTATTGCTAAAAAATGTTACCCATCATCTGAGCTTTCAGAGTCATAGTGTCACACCAAAGATCACTGAGCACAGATCATCATAACTAATATGATAATGATGAAAACGTTTGCACTGTTTTGAGAATTACCAAAATACTGAGGCTCGATCCCGCCTTTGCGTATGCCGAGCCTCCTTCCTCATGACCTTTGCCGGGAGCAGGAGCTCCGCCCCTGGCAAAATACGACACAGAGACATGAAGTGAGCCAATGCTGTTGGAAAAATGGTGCCATTAGATTTGCTCAACGCAGGGTTGCCACAAACCTTCAGTTTGTAAAAAACAAAACAAAACAAAAGACGTGGTATCTGCAAAGCTCAATAAAGCAAAGTGCAATAACATGAGGTATTCCTGTATGAAAATGGGAGTATGTAATAACTTCTATGTCACAGGGTTTCTGCAGGGATTATGTGTGATAACACAAGTTCTTAAGATGCTCCATGACTGCTCAGTAGGTGAATCCGTGAATATCTGTTAGCTGAAAAACTTGATGCCTACAGGATCCAGGTTACACGCTGGGACGCCAACGGCTGATTGCTGGTTTCAAATCCCAGTTCTGTTGTTTAACAGCTGTATGACCTTGGGCAAACATTTGATTTCTCTTTGCCTCCCAACCTCCTCATCTGCAAAATGGGAATACTAAGAGAAGCTACCTCAAAAGGCCACTGTAACTGTCAAATGAGCGAATGTACATGAAGTGCTCAGTACAGTGCCTGACGATCAGCATATGCTGCCTAAGTGTAAGCTTTTATTTTTTTATGATGCTATCTTATCTTTTGCAGTTTGCAAGGAGCAGGCAAGTGCCTAAAGGGGAATCGAACCATGTTATTCAGGCAGCAGAATGGAGGGCCCTTGATCAAGCCTCAGAGGGCAGCAGCACAAGGAAAGGAGTCCTTAGTGTCTATTCCAGCAGAGTGATCAAGGCTATGCTCTGCCTAGGATCTCTCCAGGGCTGCCCTTTCTGTGGTCCAGGGAACCCAGAATGCACCGTGGCACCGAGCTCATCCCTCTGGCAAGAGCCTCCTCTTTGCCTAGTACCAGGAACTCAGGGATGATGCGTGTGCTGGGTCAGCAGGACTCAGGGGTGAGCTGGGGAGAATAGGCGCCTGCCATTCCCTCTCCTGCCCCCCTGCCATAGGTGGGCTGGTGATGCAGACAGGCCCTGAGCTTAATTGGCAAATGGATTCTCCAGGGGTAATTTTATTGACATGCACCATGGGAGGGTCTGCAGGCTGAAATGACCAGCTCAGCCTGCTAAATGTATTTACCAAAAAATAAGGTTATTGATTCCACCAGTAAAATTCCCCCCCTTGCCCTCAGCCTATTAATGCGAGTTTTATGTAACAGGACAAATAGATCATGGTGTAAAGTCTTTTGAAAATCCCTTGTGAATGCTGCAATAATGCTTTAATGTATTAATCCCCTTAATCCTGTCAAACTTCCAAAAGAATTTCAGGATATGCTGACAGCAGATCCCGCTCCCATTGCTGGCAGCTGCAGCTTCTAACCTCTGTGGGTGGAGAGGTGGCCCTGTTAGCAATGGGTGCAGGGTTCTGAGCCCACCCTGGAGACAGTGGGACTGATGGAAGGGAGCCTGATTCTGGCTCAGGAGAAGGAAAGAGAGCTGCAAGAACGAAGCAGCCTCCAGGGGCTTAAAACAGAGCTGGAAGTGGCTGGGCTGGAAGTCAACAGTGTCTGGCATTTGTCGATTTCTCTGCCTCTCCCTGTCTCGCTCTTCTCTGTTGGGCAGGTGCCAAGCTAAGCACTTTGCTATCTCCATGATAGCCCTGTGAGGTGGTACTGTTACTCCACCCATGTTACAGATGTAAATATTCCCTTTTTGCAAGGCCATCTAATTGTATTAGTTGCTGCTCAGTTGCTAAGTTGTGTCCAAGTCTACAGCCCCATGAACTGCAGCACGCCAGGCTTCCCTGTTCTTCACTGTCTCCCGGAGTTTGCTCAAACTCACGTCCATTGCGTTGGCCTACTCTAGTCCAGTATGAGTCCATTAAATTTTTTTAAAAAATTGAGGTATAGTTGGTTTACAATGTTGTGTTAATTTCTGATGAACAGCAAAGAAACTCAGTCACACATACATATTCTTTTTCACGTTCTTCCCCTTATGGTTTGTTACAGGTATTGAATGTAGTTCCTTGTGCTGTATTTATAGGTGCTTATCTATTTTATATGTGATAGTTTGTATCTGCTAATCCCAAACCAATTTATCCCTCCTCCTTCCCCGTCGGTAATATCCCTCCTCCTCCTTCCCCGTCGGTAACCATAGGTTTTTTCTGTCTGTGAATCTGTTTCACTTTTGTAAATAAGTTCGTTTGTGTCATATTTTCGATTCCGTATGTAACTGATATCACATGACATTTGTCTCTGATTTACTTCACTTAGTGTGATAATCTCTAGGACCATCTGTGTTGCTGCAAATGGCATTATTTCATTACTTTTCACGACTGAGTAATATTCCATTGTATATGTGCACCGTATCTTCTTTATCCATTCATCTGTAATGGACATTTAGGTTGTGTCTGTGTCTTGGCTATTGCAAATAGTGCTGCTCTAAGCACAGGTGTGCGTTTATCTTTTTGAATTGCAATGTTCTCCATAGTATGACACCACTTTAACTTAACTAAGGGCTTGTCTACACTGGCAAGTGGCAGAGGTTGGGTTCAAAGCTCTGACTGACCCAGAAACCCAAGCTGCCTTCTTTTACATCAGCCAGGAGTCAGCAAATGTTTTCTATAATGGGCCAGAGAGTAATATTTTTGCCTTCATGGGCCACATGGGGTCTATTGCAAGCACCCAGCTCTGCCTTTTGGCATGAAATCAGCCAAGCAAAATACATAAACGGGCAGAAGGAAAACTGACTGCAACTTAAGTGATGGTTAGATCTGAGTCCTGCTCTTTCCTGGGTGGAGGTGGGGAGGGCCTGGCGTGGGCTGCTGTGTCGACTTGAGTACCTGGGTGGAGCCCACCTTGCTGGGCAGCCCTGGGAGACTTTTCCCTCTCTGGGCCTCATTAGTGAGGAAAGGCACCTGGCTTGCTGGTTTTCACAGTTCATCCAGGTTGGAGAGCCTATGACTGTCTGAACAACTGCCTCCAACTTTTGATCAATTCAATACAAGGGAGCATCTGCGCCCCGTTCAGTGGTGCCTGTCTGAGGGCCAGGTCTGCATTTGTTCCTGAGATGCTTTATACCAGCAACTACTGGAGATATATCTATCTATCTATCTATCTATCTATCTTAGGAGCTATTAGTAAGTGCTGGCAGCGTTGAAGGTTCACCTTCAGGGGTGGTTGCCGTGGACACCTAGGCTGGGAACCTGGGTGATGTAGCCTCCATGCACCGCCACCCTCCCGCATCCTGCAGGCCATAGAATCATCTCGTCTCTCAGTATCTTTAGAATCCCTCCCCACAGCTTCCAATTTTTTCAAATCACAGATTCGACAGTCCCTCTTTTATTTTTTCTTCCTCTCTTCCTTTCTTCCTTTATCAGAGGCCAGGCACTGCCTGACCTGAATTGGGGGACCCACAGGAGATCAGGTGGACAGGTCTCTCTGGGTCTCACAGTTTCTACCACATTGGCGTGAAGTAAGCAGTGAGAGCGGTGTGTGATCAGACAGGAGTGGTGGAACTGATCCAGGGGAGGAGTCGGCAGGGCCTCCTGGGGGAGGGATGGTGCCTTTGAGTCTGTGGGAGGACGGTGAGGAGTTATCCAGTGGGAAGAGAGGGGAAGACTGTTCCACTCGAAGGGAACAGCACATGCCAAGACACGGAGAAAGCGGCACCCTGGGAAGTGGAGACCAGCTCTGTGATGCTCCTGATACAGACAGGATAACAGAGGCATTCCTGAGAATGGCATTCAAGCTCTCCAAGTTCAGGCTCCAGACGCTCCTCCGGCCCCTCCCTGACACTCATCACGCAGCGGTAACAGAGCCCACGAAGTCTCTGCTCTGTGTCATCCTCTCTCTTGCCTCCTGTTCCATCTGGTGGAAGATCCGTTCCGGGATCCAAAGATGAGCAACTCAACCAGTTCCTGACCTCACGGAACTTGCAGCTTGGTTGAGAGACGTGCAGCATCTCCACCCTCCTGATGGCACGTGGTAGAAGCTCCGTCCTGTTGGAGCAGTGAGAGAATAAGTGATTAGGACACAAACCAGGAGCCGGGGAGCCTGGAAGATGGAGTTACCTGCCACGAGCCACGTGTGTGGAGCTGGCCATTGGGTGATGGGAACGGTATGAGCTAAGCCGGGAAGTGTGAGGGCATATGGCATGTTCAGGGAAATGAGCTGAGGCTGCAGAGATGGCGAAGTGTGTGTGGGCAGCACGGGCATTGGGTGGGAGGGCAGATGGCAAGAGACACTGGGAGGAAGTGGCGTCAGGCCAGCTCAGGGCTGTCGAATGCCAGGCTGCAGAAGTTAGGTTTATGCTGTCATTGAGGGACAACTGGGAGAGTGATGTGGTTGGACTTTGAGCTTTGGGAAGACTGAGCTGTGGACACATGGTGGACACAGAGGCCAAATGGGGTGGAAATGTGCCCTCGAGTTGTGGTTCAGGACTCGGAGCCTGGTGGATGGGAGGTGGGAGCTGAGATGCAGTTCAAAATCTGTGAATAACAAATGGACTGATTATAACAGAACCAGGGAGGTTTCAGGTGCCTGGGCGGATGTCTAGCCTGAGCCTCATGGCCCGCGTGAGCTCTGCGAGGAGGGAAGAACAGAGACCCCCGAGAAGAGTAGTGGATGTTGTAGAGTGTGAACTGTGTGCTCGGCATCCCACACCCACTGGCTGATTCAGTCTTCGCAGTCTTCCCAGAGTAGCAGCTCTTCCTGTGCCCATTTGGCAGATGGGTAACTGAGGCCCAGAGGAGTTAAGCAATGTGCCTGAGTTCTTGCAAGTAGTGGATGGTGGGTCCCGGGTGGGAGTCTAACTCCTGTTGGGGAGGTGGACCTCCCAGGGCCTGGGATGGTATGCAGTGCTCGGCAGGGCCAGACCTCCAATAGGACCCAAGGACTGAGGTCAAGAGACAGTGAAAGGTCATGAGATCAGTGAAAGGAATGCAGGCCTCCCATCAGAACCCAGCAGAGCCTCCCTCTGGCCCAGACAAGCACAGAAAACAGGCACAGTGGTGAGGCCAAGCAAGGCTCTGGATGGTGAATGCTGGCGGCCTGGGTCCACGAGCGCTGAGCATCCTTGGGGCTCACTAAGGCGCAGAGAGGTTAAGAGTCTCGCTTAGCATCACCCAGGTGGAGTGTGGCAGAAAGTGGATTCGAACTCACAGATGTCTGATGCCTCAACCTGTCCTTCCAAGCTCGCTGGTCTCCAGGCAGACTTCTTTGGATGGAGGAGTCCTTAGAGAAGCCTGCCCAGGCCCCTCAGTTTGGGGGCAAATCCCCAGGCAGGTCCTGGGGGTGGTGGAGGCTCCACTGTTCCAGGTGCTTGTGCCCCGCCCCCAGCCCCGCGCCCGAGGGGGAGGGGAGGGGCCCAGGCCGCCCTTCCGACTCTGTCCCAGACTCCCTCCTCCACCTGTTCCTCCTCCTCTGCATGCACGCAGCAGGCTACTACCCTGGCCCCTCCCAGCTCCCACTTCTACACACACACACACACACACACACAGACCTTTATTTCCTTTAATCTTTCAGCTGAGATCAATTTCTCCATTCCCCTAATCATTTTTTTCTTGTTCACTTTTGAACTGTCTCCAATTTGTCTGCTTTGGCCTGGTAATGAGGTGCCCCCAGACGAGATGCTATATTCTGCATGTGACTTGGCCAGGGTTGTATAGATTTTCTTGCTAACTATCTTCTCAGACCCTGGGTGACATGCTTTCTTAGGGCAGCAACTCTATTAGTAATTGGGCTCTTCTAAAGATGCTGTTAAAGTCACGGAATTGTAGACTATCCAGCCAACGGGATATTAGCAGCCTTTCTGATCCATATCTACCTTCCATCTAGGGCATGTCCCATCCCCGTTCTTTGGCACTTTTGACTCCCCAACACGTCCCTGGGTCCTATCCCCTCAGCTAGCACTGCCTTCGTCACCTGCTTTTCCCACTGAGCACGTGGGCCACAGCTTCACCATCTCTAAGATTTGGCTGTGGTGTTGCCAGCTCCTCGAAGCCTACCCTTGCTTCTCTGGCAGCATTCAAGTGCTTCTGCGCCGTGCTCCTCTGGCACGTGCTTCGGGACTCCAGTGGATGGTGAGTACTCTGGCCCATAATCGTTGAGCGGTCTGCCTCTCCTGGGCTGTTGTCAGTGCCTTGGGGGGCAGGGGCAGGACTCACATCAAGTTTTCTTTATGATAGGCCAACTCCTCAAGAACATGGGACGGTAAGCCAGCTGTTATGCTGTGTACTGGGAATTCCCCTCTGCAGTATGATCTTTCCTTCTTGTAGGAAATCAGGCATGCATTTGCTGGTTTGCCCTTTACCCAAACACTGATGGAGTGCTTCCTGCTTGTCAGAGGTTGTGCCAGGAACTGGGACCTGTTGGTTAGTAAAATGGACATGGTCTCTACCTCGGAGCTTCAGTCTCATGGGTAGACAGACATAAATCGAATAAAGGTACAAACGTGCAATTGAAAACTGTAGGACGGCAAAGTACAGGGGTCTGAGAGTTCATACAAAACAGGTTCAGATCTGATCTGGGAGGACCAACAGAAGCTTCCTTCAAGAATTCTCCCTGGGTTGTGCTACGATGGAACATTGATTGGTTTTTGTTTTCTGTGGGGGTTTAAGCGGTGGGTTAAGTCTCTAAGTGGTCTTCAACTCTTTGTGACCCCAGGCACTGTAGCCCTCCGGGCTCCTCTCTCCGTGGGATTTCACAGGCAAGAATACTGGAGTGGGTCGCTATTTCCTTCTCCAGGGGATCTTCCTCAACCAGTGGTCGAACTCAAGTCTCCTGCATTGCAGGCAGATTCTTTACAGACTGAGCAACCAGGGAAGCCAAGTGGAATACTACTCAGCCATAAAAGGAATGCATTTGAGTCAGTTCTGGTAAGGTGGATGCATCTAGAGCCTATTATACAGAGTGAAATAAATCAGAAAGAGGAAAACAAATGTCCTATATTAACACTTACGTATAGAATCTGGAAAGTGGTACCGATGAACCTACGTGCAGAGCAGGGATGGAGACGGACCCGGGGAGTAGACTTGTGGACACGGGGGAGGGGAAGGGCAGGGTGGGGCGAGTTGGGAGAGCAGCACTGAAGGGTATGCATTTCCGTAGTAAAGCAGATAGCCGGTGGGAATTTGCTGTATGACACAGGGAGCTCAAACGCACTGCTCTGTGGCGACCTGGAGGGATGGGATGCAGTGGGAGGTGGGAGGGAGGTTCAAGATGGGGGATATATGTATATCTATGACTGATCCAGGCTGATGTACGGCAGAAATCAACACAATATTGTAAAGCAGTTATCCTCCAATTAAAGACAAATAAATTAAAAAAAGAAGTCTCCCTGACACTGAACTTTGAAGAGTGAGTAGCTATGAAGTGGTGGAAGAAGGTCGGAGGCAGGGAAAAAGCATTTTAGGGAATGAGAACAGCACGTGCAGAGGATCTGAACACAGAAGCGCTGAGCCTGCTCACAGGCTTGAACGAGTTTCAGTACGTCTGGAGCATGGAGTGGTGAAAGCCAGACCATTTACCGGGTGAATGGTAAAGAGTCCGGGGAGTGCCCAGTGGAGAACCACTGATGAGGTTTAGGCCGGGGAGGGTGCAGATGATCATATGGGCATTCGGAAGCGACCACTCTGACTGTAGCCTGGTCTACAGGCAGGGGAGCAGGTGTGGATGTTGTGAGGTCTGTTTGAAGGTTTTTGTCACATGAGAGATGATGAGAGCTTAGACTCATGTGGTGGTGGTGAAGATGTTGAGAAAAGGATGGATTCAAGGAGGTCATGCCGAATCACCAAGTCTTGGATGTGGCTGGATGTAGGGCTGCTGTGTGGGAGAGATGTCAAGACATCTCCTAGGTTTCCAGTTTATAAGGAAGATGGCAGACGGTGGCAGTGGGACTCAGTGGTTAGGTGGATAGGTTCTGGAGACAGCTGGACCTCTGAGTGGTCCTGGGCAAGGCACGTGTTTATTTTATGTGAAAAATGGAACCACGAGTGGTACCTGCCTCTGGGTGTGTGGATTAAAAGAACTGACCCAGGTTGACGCTTGGAATAGTTTCTGGCATTAGCACTTAATCATTATTATTTTTTTGGCGAGATGCCTCATTGAATAAGAAACACCAAGAAGAATCAATATTTTTTGATGAGGATCATATGCTGGACCAGGGACATGCTGCAGTGCTCAGATATCCCAGTGGAAATCTGGAGTAGTCAGCTGGAGACGTGGCTCTGTTTCTCAGAAGAGCAGCCTGGGTGGGAGGCTTCAATTTGGCAGTCATCATTTTTTTCCCAAGGAGTGCCAGGGAGGAGCAGTTATACTAACCATGCATAGGGTTCAGCTTTTTGCATGTGATTTTTGGCTTTGAATGTCTGTTGAATGAGACAACTTCATGCTGGTCAGTAAATTATAGGTTGAATAATGTTTGGATTTCTACTAATAACAACACTGTCTTTTCCAAGGTAAAAGGAACCTTTCATGAGAGATGGCACTTCTTTTTTTTTTTTTTTTGACTTTTAAGAGCCTTGAGACCTTGTTTAGAAGAAGCTTGTCTTCTCTTGATGGACATAGCTGCTGCAAAGGTGGTGGTGAGGGGACACCTCAAGGGAGCTAAGCCCCAGAATATAGAGTTTCTATGATGCATGGTTTCACTGCAGACCAGAGACCCAGTTCAACTCTGCATCTTCCCACAGAAGAATAAGCCAGACAACCCAACATGGGTTCCTCAGGGGCAAGTAGTAGTCTGAGAGTGCAGATTATCATCATATTCAACAGCAACTGTGATAATCGTGTAGAATATGCCACCTTCCCCTGCATTCTGCCTTGAGGAAGGGAGATGGGTTGTGTTTCTCTCTTGACTTTTCTCCTTCTTTTCCCCATTATCTGCAAGTAGATATCTTTTGAAACAGATAGTTCTCTTTTGCTTTTTTTTCATTGTCTGAAATTGCATGTTCATTTTGGTTGAAACACGTGAATGGAATAGGAATGATTTGTACCCATGGCCCTTAATTTCCCAAAGAGATTCAGAAGCTACTGATCAAAGAATTCTTAGTTACCATAGTATGAAGTGTGATGTCTAATCCATAGCTGGCACTCAAAAGTGTTGAGTGTTTTGCTTGAGAAACATGTTTTCAATGAAGGAATCAATGGATCTAATATTAGCTACTGCCCAATAAAGAAATCTGCTTTACAATACCCCAGAGAGATGAACACCTAGGTTTTCCTTGAATCCCTCAAGTGATCAAGAGCCCCCTTGAGCTCTCTCAAGGTTTCCTAATCCAATTTCAAGTCACTGGTGGTTGGGAAGGTCTTTCCCTATGTCGAGCAGGACCTCTTGTCCTATAACCCTGACTTCTTGGTTTAGCCCTCTGGAGCCACACAAGCTTGGTCTGTCCTTTCGGCTCCCTGAAAGAGTTTCAGAGATGGGAAGTCAATAAGTCAATGATCAGGCTTCGTGTGCCTTTTGTCCTTTCAATTGTAAGAGAGTATGATTACAGAACCGTGAGCAATCTTGGTCATTCCCGCATGCATGAGTTGTAGTTGAAGAGAGAGAGAGAGACAGAGCGAGAGGGAGGGAGACAGAGAGAGAAAATAATGCATAAAAATATGGACAAAGTGATCAATAGACGCTGGAGTTAGTTACCAGTGGTATTCAGAGTGTGATTGCTCCATCACAAAATTGACGGCAGATAGGGTGTTTACAAAGGAATCAACAGATCCTTTAAATTTTTATTTTTATTGTAATTCTTTTTGAGAGGTTGGGCCAGTAGAAAGGCAAAATCATCTCCAACCAAAACATTTGCTTTGCTAAATGCTGTTCAGAGATGGAAAATACATTTTCTTTGTGTTGTCTCACCCTGTCTCTCTGCCCATGATATATATCACCAATCCATTATGATACTCGTCTCTACTTAGCCTGGATATGAATCTTTCTTAGCATAAAACTCCAGACAGCCATGGCTAATGGATCGATATCAGTGTGTGTCTTGTTATTTATTGCTACGATAATAATGCCATACAACGGCAGCTATAAAACTTTGGTGGCAAATAAGACTTTATTGCTACTGTGCTGGGGTGGTTGAGGTTTGGCTGATCTTGGCAGGCACTGGCTGGGCTGTCTCCTGCATCTGTGGTTGGCTGAGGTCTCTGCTTTACCTGGGCTGAGCTACCTCTGCTTCACTGCAGCAGTTCTGCTTGCAGGGCTTCTCATCCTTCTTGCAGAACCAGCAAAACTGCCTGAGCACGTTCTCGTAAGAATGGCAGAGGTCCAAGAGTGAGTGGAAATACACATGTCTTCTTGGGGCCTGAGTTCAGAAAGGGCACACTGATACTTGGACCTTATCCTAAGAAATTCGCATGGCTGGGTTCAGATTTAAGGGGTGGAACATAGACTCCACCTCCACAGTATGAGGGGCAACAGTCATGTCACTGTGTGTAGACATAGGGAATGGTGAAACACTGGAGCTTTTAACATCATCTACCACAGTGTGTGAGATGGATCTTAATCGCTATGCTCTACGTGCTAATTGCAATCCATTCTCAATCCATTCTCAAGTGGGAGCCTGCATACCATGATTCCAAAATGGGCAAGTGGTGGTGGTAGTTTCGTCGGTAAGTAGTGTCTGACTTTTTGCAACCCTGTGGACTGTAACCCTCCAGGCTCCTCTGTCCATGGAATTCTCCAGGCAAGAATACTGGAGTCAGTTGCCATTCTCTTCTCCAGAGGATCTTCCCAACCCAGAGACTGAACCCAGTTCTCCTGCATTGCAGGCGGATTAGCTCCCCAACAACTTGACTGACTTTATCAGGGTCAATAAGCTTTCATTCCATAAACACAGATGAGGCCTAACATGCAGGTGTCTCAGGAGGGGGCTATAGAGTCAACCATTCTCAGACTGAACACCTGACTGATCACCATCATCATCGTCACTGATGCTGCTTACTGAGCACTTACTTTGCACCAGGCACCCTTACATCTGGAGAATTTCATCTGCAAGATAATCCAGAAGGTAGGTCTTTTTTTTTTTTTAATTGGAGGATAATTGCTTTCCAATGTTGTGTTGGTTTCTGCTGTACAACACCATGAGTCAGCCTTAAGTATACATACATCCCCTCCCTCTTGAGCTTCCCTTCCATCCCCACTCCCCATCCCACACCTCTAGGTCTTCACAGAGCACTTTACTGAGCTCCCTGAGTTACAGAGCAGCTTCCCACTGTGGTGGTGGTTTAGTCGCTAAGTCATGTTCAACTCTGAGATCCCATGGACTATATTCGAACAGGCTCCTCCGTCCATGGGACTTCCCAGGCAAGAATACTGGAGTGGGTTGCCATTTTGTTCTCCAGGGGATCTTCCCAACCCAGGGATTGAACCTGGGTCTCTTGCATTGCAGGCAGTTTCTTTACCGACTGAAGCACCATCCTTCTACACATGGTAGTCTATATATGTCAATGAAACTCTCTCAGCTTGTACCACCCTCTCCTTCCCTGCTGTGGCCACAAGTCCATTCTCTACACCGCGTCTCTATTCCATGGAGGTACTCTGACAACCTCTCTCAGGTTCTTCTGTAACTCTCTGCTCTGCTCACCTCTCAGGCTCAGGAGGTCTCCCTGTACCACTTTTATTTCTCCTTGGTTGTCTGGGGGGCTCTGCTTCCTTCTCTCCTTCATCTTCTCTTTCTTTCCTACTTTCTCTCCCCCAAAGCTTGGCCATCCTCTCAAATCCCCACACTCTGATGCTTTCTCAGTGTTTCTCAGTGGGAGAACCAAAGGGTTATCTATCAAGAAGTAGCAGATGAGATCTCACTGAATTGTCTGGTTGGGGAAACTGGTCAGTGGTTCTTCACATCTGTTGAGAAGGTTTTTTAAAGGAACATGGGCCAAACAACCTTGGAGGAGGAACTGACTCCCTGGTGAGGTGGGCTTTATGGAAGCAAGAACTTAAGGCTTTGAAGTCCAGCATCCCTGGGTTCAAACCCCATTTTCTCATGTCCACCACATATGCAGATCACATGTGTGATCTAGGACAGACTGGCCGATCCATCTTTGACCCAGCTCTTCATTCATAACTTGGGGATAATCATAAAACCAACTTCAAAGGATTGTTGTAAGAATAAAATGTGATTATGCAAATAAAGAGCTCAACATAGAGTCTGATATTCCCTTTACTTGAAAATTCTCGTCTCATTTTTCTCTGTGCACTCCCACTAATCTTTTTTCCTAGTTAACTCTTTTTTAAGGTTTTATGGAGATATAATTGACAAATAAAATTATAACATCTTTAAAGTATACAACCTGAAGATTTGATATACATGGTGAAGAGATTCTCACAGTTGAGTTAATTAACACATCCATCATCTCACACATTTACCTTTTTTTGGTGTGTGTGTGTGAAAGAGAATATTTAAGTTCTACTCTCATGAACTTTCAATTATATAATATCAACTAGTTATCAGACTATGCCTTAGATCTTCAGACCTTAGTTTTCTTATAAATAAATGTCTATATCCTTTTATCAACCTCCTCCTATTTCTCTTGCCTTCCAGCCTCTGGTGACCACCATTCAATATTAAATGAAATAAACATAGATTTTATAGGAGATGTAATTATAAGTTTAATCCCAGTCTCTTCTGTCAGGCTGTACATACTGCCTGAGGGGGCTGGAACCATGTATGTACCAAGAACAGTGCATGGCACATAGTAGGAGCTTAAAAGATGAATAAAAACAGTTACTACAGATAAGTAGCAGTGATTATGATCATTCTTATCCTGTATACCTTCCTTTGCTCTTTGCATGATGCGTTGGGGACTGGATTTATTTATTTATTAAATTTTTTTTTATGTGGGCCATTTTTGAAGTCTTTATTGAATTTTTTACAATATTGCATGTGAGATCTTAGCTCCCCAACCAGGGATCGAACCCGCACCCTCTGCATGGGAAGGCGAAGTCTTAACCACTGGATAACCAGGGAAGTCCCAGGGGGTTTGACTACTTATTTGGCTGCGTTGAGTCCTAGTGGCAGCACACAAAGCTCTCTAGTTGTGGCACGTGGGCTCAGCTCATGGGCTTATTCGCTCCACGCTATGTGGGGTCTTAGTTCCCTGATCAGGGATCCAACCCAAGGGACTGGATTGATTTAAAGGGTGTGGGTAAGTGCTGGCAGATCTGGGACTCAAATCCAGGTCTCCTTGTTTCCAGATTGGTGTTCTCTGCTCCCTGCACCCCCCTGCTGTGCCCTCCCAGGACACAGTTCACATGACAGGCTCGGAAGCCTGCCTCCCTGCCTGAGAGGACTAGCCAGCAATCCATCCCCAGCCTCGCATTTACCCACCAGCGGATGGAAACATGCTCCCTTGGTATCTGACACTTCAGCTACCATCTCATTTTAACTTTTCTATGCACGCTGTCTGGCGTCCTCAAATTGGCCTTTGTGGGGAAATCCATAATAGCTCATGGTTGCAGGGCATATATTCCTTCCACAGGACATTAGGCTGGCTACTGAAGTGGGTCTGGTTAGGAAGGAAAGGTCTGTCTGTAACCGAAGGAAGCACAGGCAAATTGACGCTTTCACATGTGCACTGGGGTAGATCACACTGGTTTTCCCTTCCCTGAGTCTCCACTGTTGGCAGCCTTTCTGTCTCCTAAGACCTGTCTGCACCAGTAACTTTCTTTCAGGATTTCTTACTCATTCATACACTGGAAATGAGGGAAGAGGGGGTAATTGTCTTCTTGGACAGCTATTGTCTAACGCAGAGGCCCCTGAAGTCAGGAGACCTGAATCTCCATCCAAGTTTATCCAGGGCCTCTGTGAGTGAACCAACATGAATCCGTTTTCTTTTTCAGGGTGTTGTTTTTCCAATATATTGGGTGTCCCATGTTTTGCCTAGTCGCTCAGTTGTGTTCGATTCTTTGCAACCCCATGGACTGTAGCCCTCCAGGCTCCTCTGTCCAGGGGATTCTCCAGGCAAGAATACTGGTGTGGGTTGCCATGCTCTCCTCCAGGGGATCTCCCCAACTCAGGGATCAAACCCAGGTCTCCTGCATTGCAGGCAGATTCTTTACCATCTGAGCTACTAGGGAAGCCCAGGAACACTGGAGTGGGTAGCCTATCCCTTCTCCAGGGGATCTTCCAGACCCAGGAATTGAACCGGAGTCTCCTGCATTGCAGGCGGATTCTCTACCAGCTGAGCTACCAGGGAAGCCCTATGTTAATGCTGCCTTAAAAGAGTGTTGAAGGGACACAGCATGGACATCCATGAGGTACCTTCAATATGCCAAGCACTTAACATCCATGATCTCATTGAATAATCACAGTAGCATTATGATCCCCTTTTCCATACAAGGAAACACATTCAGAGAGGGAAGGTAACTCACCTGAAATCACAGAGCTTGGGAGGATTCAGCCCTACATTTCCCCAGCACTCTGGGGCAGTGAGATGCTGAGATTGCAACTGTGTCACAGGAGCAAGGTCTGACTTTAGGGAGATATTCCTGGGAAGTCAGGTTGTAGGTAGGTCAGAGAAGACCCAGGATCATATTAATGAGAGTAGAATGTCCTCATGCTTAGTATTGATAAGGTTTTTTTTTTTTTTTTAATCATTGAGTTTTCTAATTTGAGCTTCACACATTATCCAGATGAGGAAACTGGAACTTACAGAGATTAAGTGACTTCTGGAATCTGTATAAAGATACATGGACAATTAGTGATAAAATTGGAATTCAAATTTATGTGTTTGACCCTGAGGCCGAGTGCCCTTTTTTTAGCCATAGTTCACAATGTCAGAGTTCCTCAGAAGAGGTCTGTGTGGGTGGTTATGATGATGATAATGATGATGATGGTGATGATGGCGATGGTGGTGACATTCGTGATGGTGATGATAGCAATAACGATGTAATAATTATAAGGGTGATGAAGATGGTGTTGATGACCTTGATGGTCAATATCACTTGGAGCTAGGTCTAGGACAGGTCAAGGGCACTGTGGGCGTGAGGCATCTTTCTAGTAGCTTCTTAAATGACCAATGAGTTAACTCCAACTTATCTTTCCAGTTTTGTCTCTACTCATCTTTCCTAACCCTCTGCTTTAGAGGAATTGGCTTGCTCTTTTAAACAATGTATTATCAAGCCCAGATCCTCTTCGATGGCCCTCTGTAGGAAGCAATCCTGCTGAGACCTTGATCTTGGACTTCTAGTCCAGAGCTGTGAGACAATAAATTTCTGTTGTTTAAGCAGCCCAGTTTGTGGTACTTTGTTAAGGAAACCCTAGCAAAGGAATTAAACCACATGCGGCTATTAAAATTTAAATTAATCAACATTAAACATTTAGTTCCTCAGTCACACTAGTCACCTTTCAACAGCTTAATGGCTACATGCAGCTATTAAGGGTAGTGGCTACCATATTATAAATGCAGATGAAACAGTTCCAGCATCACAGAAATTTCTCTTGGGTGATATTGGACTGGGATGATCATTCTGAACACTGACTGCATATTAGACTATCCAAGGAGAGTTTAAAAATCAAATGTTTTATTTTGAGATGGAGATTCACATGAAATTAATAAGAAATAATACAGAGCTCCTGTGTACCCTTTACCCACTGTCCCCCAATGGCACCACCTGTACTATGTTAGTCAATGATCACAATTAACATACTAAGAACAAAGCTAGTGGAGGTGGTGGAATTCCAGTTGAGCTATTTCAAATCCTGAAAGATGAGGCTGTGAAAGTGCTGCACTCAATATGCCAGCAAATTTGGAAAACTCAGCAGTGGCCACAGGACTGGAAAAGGTCAGTTTTCATTCCAATCCCAAAGAAAGGCAATGGCAAAGAATGCTCAAACTACTCCACAATTGCACTCATCTCACATGCTAGTAAAGTAATGCTCAAGATTCTCCAAGCCAGGCTTCAGCAATATGTGAACCATGAACTTCCAGATGTTCAAGCTGGTTTTAGAAAAGGCAGAGGAACCAGAGATCAAATTGCCAACATCCGCTGGATCATGGAAAAAGCAAGAGAGTTCCAGAGAAAACATCTATTTCTGCTTTATTGACTATGCCAAAGCCTTTGACTGTGTGGATCACAATAAACTGTGGAAAATTCTGAAAGAGATGGGACTACCAGACCACCTGCCCTGCCTCTTGAGAAACCTATATGCAAATCAGGAAGCAACAGTTAGAACTGGACATGGAACAAGAGACTGGTTCCAAATAGGAAAAGGAGAATGTCAAGGCTGTATATTGTCACCCTGCTCACTTATATGCAGAGTACATCATGAGAAATGCTGGTCTGGAAGAAGCACAAGCTGTAACCAAGATTGCCGGGAGAAATATCAATAACCTCAGATATGCAGATGACACCACCCTTATGGCAGAAAGTGAAGAGGAACTAAAGAGCCTCTTGATGAAAGTGAAAGAGGAGAGTGAAAAAGTTGGCTTAAAGCTCAACATTCAGAAAACGAAGATCATGGCATCTGGTCCCATCACTTCATGGGAAATAGATGGGGAAACAGTGGCTGATTTTATTTTCTTGGGCTCAAAAATCACTGCAGGTGGTGACTGCAGCCATGAAATTAAGAGATGCTTACTCCTTGGAAGGAAAGTTATGACCAACCTAGATAGCATATTGAAAAGCAGAGACATTACTTTGCCAACAAAGGTCCGTCTAGTCAAGGCTATGGTTTTTCCAGTGGTCATGTATGGATGTGAGAGTTGGACTGTGAAGAAAGCTGAGCACCAAAGAATTGATGCTTTTGAACTGTGGTGTTGGAGAAGACTCTTGAGAGTCCCTTGGACTGCAAGGAGATCCAACCAGTCCATTCTAAAGGAGATCAGTCCTGGGTGTTCATTGGAAGGACTGATGCTAAAGCTGAAACTCCAATACTTTGGCCACCTCATACAAAGAGTTGACTCATTGGAAAAGACTCTGCTGCTGGGAGGGATTGGGGGCAGGAGGAGAAGGGGACAACAGAGGATGAGATGGCTTATGTCATTACCTACTCGATGGACGTGAGTTTGAGTGAACTCTGGGAGTTGGTGATGGACAGGGAGGCCTGGCGTGCTGCAATTCTTGGGGTCGCAAAGAGTCGGACACGACTGAGCAACTGAACTAAACATACGGATGTTGATAGATCAGAGCACTTTATTGCCACTAGGATCCCTCCTGATGCCCTCCCCTTCCTTTTTGAAAGTGAAGTTGCTCAGTCGTGTCCAGCTCTTTGTGACCCTATGGACTATAGTACACCAGGCTCCTCCGTTCATGGGATTTTCCAGGCAAGAACACTGGAGTGGGTTTCCATTTTCTTCTCCAGGGGATCTTCCTGACCCAGGGATCAAACCCGGGTCTCCCACATAGTAGGCAGATGCTTTACCGTCTGAGCCACCAGGGAAGTCTCTCAACTCTCCAGGTCAAAAAGAGAAGAGAGTCATATTCCAGACATAGCAGATGGCATGGATATAACCGGAGAACAGAGAGGACTTTCTGGGTCCTGAAATCAATCCATCGTAAACAGTGCATAAGAGGTGGGAATACGGCAGAATTATTTCCCTGAGAGATGTGGACTAATTTGGACCAAGGCAGCATCTTCTCTAATACCCAGAAGAAAGGCACAAGTACAAAGAGAAGTATTCTATCTTAGAAAAAAGATTTCTAACCATTGAATTCCCTTGGTCCTGGTTCACTTGGAAAAACTTGTTGGTTGGCAACTTCTTGTAGCTAAAAAATCTTGTAACATGTGATAATTCAATTACTTTCTACTTGGAGAAGTTTATGACCCATTGGCCAAACAGGGAAGCCATTGGGGTGCTGAAATCTTTCCCGTACTTGAAGGTATCCTAAATGGGAGGGTTGAACGCAAGGGTTCCTCTCCCCTCCTGCCCCTGGAAGTTTTCCTTCTATGATCTCACTTCCCAGAGGGAAGAAAAAGCAGAGAAATCAGTTGTGAATACCATTTATATTCATTAATACCCTAAAGATGAAAAATACCTTTCCATTACCCCTGAGATAATTCAAGCCCATTGCCTAGGAAAATGTTATAGATCTTTGTCACTGCAATATCAGGGGTAAGAGATTAGGACTTATGGTGTAGAGCAAACCAGCATGGTCTTGTGGTCTTGCCAGGAACTTCCCATGCCCATTCATGAGCTGGGTTTCAGGACCAATATTAAGTCACTTAGAGAACAATCTTTCCAAATGGATTACAGAGAAGTATCAGAAATCCCGAGATTAGCTGAGGCCACCAGAGACACTCAAAGAGGCCAGGAAGGGACTTCTTCCTGAAGCATAGCCTTAGTTTCCTGAAAACCCCTGGATAATAATGAAATATACTGAGCACATACTGAATTCTTACTCTGTGCTAAGAATCGTGCTGACCTAACCACAGGGGTCTCCATTTCACCTTTGCTGCTGTATTTATCGATTTAAAATAAATCTGGAATTAAGGTGCAACATGTATAATACATATGGTAAAGTGCTCTCACTAGACCGGTGTCAGGGAGTGTTTGTATACATATACTCTATGACCATCACCCAAATTGAGACACAGAATATTCTCAGCACCCCCAGAGGTTCCTTTGGCCCTTCCTTGTTAGTATCTGTCTCGGGGAATTACTCTTCTGACTTTAATCACCATCCTTTAGTTTTGCCTTTTTGTTATTCATGTAACTGAACTAGTCCAAAATCACCCCATCAAGGAGTGGTGTACAGTCAAAAAAATCGTTTAAGTCCAACCATTGTAAGTCAAGGACAGTATGTAGTTATTTAGGAAAGGTATTTTTTTTTTTTTTTAGTTATTACTATTTGGGTTCTTTCCTTTAAATTGTTTAAATTTTAGTTTTAGCACTTTGTGTTCAAATAATGTGATTTTTATTACCTCAATTTTTTTTGGAATTTATTTTAAGGATCTAATTTGTGATCAGTTTTGTAAATGTAAAAAGGATGGTTGGAAGTAATATATATTCTCTGTAGTCTTTTAAGTTTGTTATGATAGCCTGATTAATATTTAAATCATTTATTTTTCTTTCTATTTAATGTAAGACAAAAGGGGAGGATTAAAGATTTCCACTTCAAAAAAAAAAAAAGAAGAAGTGGTAAAGCTAAGACTCAGGCCAGGTCTTTCTAATGACAGAGACATAATACTTACCTACTGGCTCCCAGGATGAGAAAGCGTGAAAGTGCTAGTTGCTCAGTCGTGTCCAACTTTTGCAACCCCATCGACTGCAGCTTGCCAGGCTCCTTTGTCCATGGAATCCTCCAGGAAAGAATCCTGGAGTGGGTTGCCATTTTCTTCTGCAGGGGGTGTTTCTGACCCAGGGATCACAATGTGTCTCCCACATGGCAGGAGTATTCTTTACTGTCTGAGTCAGCAGGGAAATCCCCGAGGATGAGACGAGCCTCCTGAAGCAAGGACGAGGTACATCTGTTAAGCAGGGGAAATCTGAGACTTCAAGGATGGAGGAGTTTATAATTAGTTTCCAAAGCTGCTGTGATAAATTACCACAAAATTGTGTTTAAAACAACTGAATGTGTTCTCTCCCAGTTTTTAAGGGCAGACATCTAAAGTCAAGGTGTTGGCAGGATCACTTTCCCTTCGAAAACTTTAGGGAAAAATCTTTCCTCACCTCTTCCAGCTTCTCTTGGCTCCAGGCACCCCTTGGCTTGTAGCAGCATCCCTCCAGTCTCTATTTTGGTAGCCCCGGTCAGCAAGCCACTCCGTCTGACCCGGCCCAGATCAGGGCCCTCGCTCCCCGAGCTTCGAGGACAGTTTCCTCATTTTTTGGTCGACACTGTCTCACCATCAAGTTCAGATGCCAACTCCTGGGGAAGGAAGAGAGCACAGAAGAGGCACCGCTGAGGTCTCAAGCCCAGACTCGGACACAGCGCGGCTGGGGGTGAGGATGCAGTCCCCAGGGCCTGATGACAACGGAGGCTGAGAAATAAAGCACGTGCCCGACTCCAGTGCGGCCGTGGTGCACAGAGGGGAGAAGGGGTTCGGGCGGACACCCCCTAGTCTCCGGGCTTCTCTGGTGGCTCGGTGGTGAAGAATCTGCCTGCGATGCAGGAGACCCGGGTTCGATCCCCTGGAGGAAGGGAACGGCTTCCCACTCCAGTATTCTGCCTGGAGACGCCCACGGACAGAGGAGCCTGGCGGGCTAGAGTGCATCGGGCTGCGCAGAGGCTTAGTGGTGACAAAGGTGAAAGTCACCAAGTTGTGTCCGACTTTTTGCGACCCCGTGGGCTTTGCGACCCCGTGGGCTTTGCAACCCGTGGGCTGTAACCCGCCAGTGCGTGGAATTCTCCAGGGAAGAATACTAGAGTGGGTAACTATTCCCTTCTCCAGGGGATCTTCCTGACCCAAGGATTGAATCTGGGCCTCCTGCTTTGAGTGCAAATTCTTTACCTTATGAACCACCAGCGAAGCCCAAGTGGTAATAAGGGGAGGTTACTACCTTGCTCACCGATCACCGTG
The DNA here is from genome assembly GCF_027580195.1 of Bos mutus. Taxonomy (NCBI): domain Eukaryota; kingdom Metazoa; phylum Chordata; class Mammalia; order Artiodactyla; family Bovidae; genus Bos; species Bos mutus. The sequence goes on from NC_091624.1 coordinate 3,390,229, forward strand.
ATGAATGGAAATGCCTGGCCCTGGTCTGGTACACATGGGTGTCTTACAACTGCTTTTATTTTTATCATCACTAAAGAAGACTTTCCGAAATGCACCTGCCTCTCAGTCAACTGTAAAGGTATTTACTGGGGATTACCAATAAAGTGTGTAACTTACCCTTTATGAGATGACTGCTATTAGTATACCTGTTTTATACATTTTTATAGATGAAGAAAATGAGGCTCAGCAGGGTACTGAGTAGTCAGATTAGCAGTGGTAGACGAAGGGAAAGTTCTACCCCAGTCAGAGTCAAGCCTAGTATTGTGGGAAGGGCATATCCACGTGGACATATCAGAACTACAGTTTTCAAAATGTTGATTGAGCTCCCTTAGTGATCATGACATTGGTGTAGCAGGTCTCCAACATGAACAGAACTGAATAAGAATTACCAGGTACAGTAGCGTAATGGATTGGCTGAATTTGATCCCTGGCTCTGGGATTGTGAGCAAATCATGCAAGGGATCTGAGCCTCATTTTCTTCATCTATAAAGATGTATAAAATAGGTGTGATAATAACAGTCACTTCATAAGGATCAGCTAATGTTTCAAAAGGGTTTAGATTCTAGGATACTGGAATTGCTCTAGGCATTTGCAGTTACTAACACGCGCAAGGAGGAGGATATTTTGTTGACATCCACGTGTTGTGAAATCTATCTGTATGTACATATGCATGCACAGGACCATGACGTGAAATATATTTCTTCCTGTGAGTTCTGTGTTTCTCGTTCTGATCACCCAGGTCTTGCCCTGCAGTGGGGGATGTGCAGGGTCTCACTGATTCCTTCACCGTGGTGGTCTGCATCGAGGGCCAGTGCCTTCTCAAAGCCTCGCCCTGCCTCTCCGCTGAGAGAGCCAACTGCGTCCCATGGACGTCTCTGGAGCCGGGCCCACCTCCTCTTGGCCCCAGGCTGGACCGGTGCTCCTCGGCTCCTCAGGTCGGGGACTCAGGCTGCCGAGTCGTGTTTTCACTTTGGGTTTGTCTGTTGATGTGCATGTCTTTCCCTTCTGAGTCCTGGGTTGATGTCATCTTTCCTTTTTCCTTCAGGTCATAAAATCTAATCTAATTTCCAGTTTTTTAACTAAAATTTTACTTCCAGGGTTGGGTCCTACAATATTGCCACTAGCTCTGGGGACGCTAGAGAGAGACTCAGACAGGCAGGGATTGTGACGGGGGGCCCGGGGGGTGGGTGGTGGTGCAAAAAGACCCCAAGCCAGAGAACTGTGCTAATATTCATGCTGTTTGCGGCGTGAATGCATGACATGAAAACACATCTTGAGCTGCCCGGTGATTGATACTCTTGAAGAGGGAAGAGAGGGCCGAGCCAAGGCAGTGGGCAGGATCAGCTCCGAGAACAAGACACTCCCAGCTGGTCTGGGATGATAACCACAGACTGACGGTGGAGATAAACACTGCCCCTCCGTGGATAGCCACTGTCTTCTCCACTCTAGACCTGTTCTGTTTTCACAGACTACTAGAATATCAGGACAAGAGGATCCCTTGGGACTGGGCAGAAAGGGCAGAAAGGCAGATCCTGCGGAAATGGGGCCACTGTCCTAGTAACTCACGTTACCACCTGTTGGAGGCCCATGACATGCCAGGGCTCTGAGGAATGATTTCTAATAACTTACGCAAACATTCAGGAAGAAGTTATGTATGTAATCTCATGAAATAAAAGATGACACTGAGCTCAGAGATGTTAACTAACTTACCCAAGTTCACACAGCTGCCAAGATCCAGAGTTGGCATTTGAACCCTGCACGTCTGACTTTAGAGATCCACGTGTGGTCTGTGTGTAGATCAACTGAATTACTCTCACCTGGGAGCTCATTAGGAATGCAGAGCTTAGGCCTTGATTCAGAATCTGCATTTTAACAAGATCGCATTGTGGTGTGTGGCCCCTTGATGTTTGAGTGGCTCGAATCTAAAGACTTTTCCGTCCTATAGCTATGTCTCGTAGAGTTTGGCAGCCACTAAGTAAACAAGCTCATGAACTAATTAACTAATGAACAAATAGACACACTTCAAGCTGAAGTCCCGGGTCAAAGAGTAATCTTCAGAAGACACTTACTTTTCACTGGAGCATCATTAAATTTCAGCTCTTAGTGGGAGAGGAAAGTGATTTCTTCCCCTGGAGTTGGATAGAAGATGCTTAGGGGTGCAAAGGCTAAGGAACAAATGTACTTCATTGGGCCATTTTGTTTCTGACCCAGGAAGCCACGAAGGGCTGGGACAGGAGAGCGCTTCCCCTACGGGGCAGGGCAGGGTGACGGCTCTCGCATCTTGCGTTCACTCACGCCAGGCGTCTGGCTGAGGGCTCTACAGAAGCAGTGCCCAGGGTAATAGTCCACAGACTCAAGGGGGCAAAAATGAAGTCACTTCCTTTCTCTTTTTCCTATCTGATTTGTTGTTCCGTCGCTGAGTCATGGCTGACTCTTTGCAACCCCACGGACTGCAGCATGCCAAGCTTCCCTGCTCTTCACTCTCTCCTGGAGCTTGCTCAAATTCATGTCCACTGAGTCAGTGATGCTGTTTCCCTGGTGACTCAGACGGTAAAGAATCTGCTGGTAGTGCAGGAGAACCTGGTTCAATCCTTCGTTCGGGAAAATCCCCTGGAGAAGGGCGTGGCTACCTACTCCAGTATTCTTGCCTGGAGAATTCCCTGGACAGAGGAGTCTGGCGTGCTACGCAGTCCATGGGGTTGCACAGAGTGGGACCTGACTGAGCGACTGACTCACACACATTCCTAGCTGAACTAAGCTTCTATTTTGAGCCTCTGGCCAACAGTCTGCAAGGAGCTGAATTCTGCTAACAAAACCCAGGGGCTTAGAAGGCCCGGTTAGGCCTGGAGATGACTGCAAGCTAGCTGCCACCTTTCTGTGGCCCTGGGCGTGGTCCTGCAACAGAGGACCTGTGAAGCCACACTGAGACTTCTGCTTGTCAGACACCAGAAGATAATCAATATGTGTGGATTTAAGCTCCTAAGCTTGGGGGTAATTTGTTATAGCAGCAAAACAGAAAACACCACACTTTACTGTCAAAGCGATCACATGTCCTAGCCCAGGGAACTGTGCCTCTACTGAGAGAGCATTGCAAAGCCACAAGAGAAATGATGTGGGTCCAGGGAGGGGTGGAGAATTGGGGTCAACAGCACAGCTCAGCACGAGCACCTCTGACTTGCCTGGAGGTGTGGACACAGGCGATGCAGAGCTGAATGAGACCTCAGCCTTGCCCCTGGGGAGCCCATGAGCTCTGGAAGAGCCAGAGCAGGCTTTGGAGTTCGCTTGATCCTGAATCCATGTGGATCTTTCTGAAAATGTCATCACCCTTCCCCAGGAACTGACAAAGGGCATCTGACACCATCCCTGGGGCACCTTCTGGAGTAGAGCGAGCCCAGGTGCCTTGGAAACGCTGCTTCAGTGGGCTCAGCCCTTGCCAACTCTGAGCAGAGACCTGCGGGCAATGAAAAGTCATCTGTCCAATAAACAGGTCTGGGCAACCATGGAAACCAAAGCCTCATCCGTCACCAATGGCAATCAAGAGAACAGGAGGGCTTGGCCGGGAAGGAGGCATAGAGGGAAGTGGCAGGCATTAGGAGCTTGATATTGGCAGGAGGAAAGTGTGACTAATACTGTTTACCTACTTTGCATTGTGCGCTGCAACAGACAGCATCTCTTTTGAACATCACAGTAAGGTATTGTGATGTTCAAAAGGTAGGCTTATTATTCCTATTTTGCAGGTGGAAAAATTGAGGACCAGGAAGAGTGCAGTCACTTGCCCAAGGTCAGATCTGAACCCAGGTCAATTCAGGTCAAGCCCATGTTCTTTCCACTGGGTGACCTTTTACTCCATCTTTCTCTTATCTTCTATTCACCTTGATTCTTTGATTTAAGAACACTGATTCTGCTGTAGAAGAAAGAGCCCTGGAGTCAAAGAGTCTAACTGCCCCTGGCATGACTCCCTGAATGATTCTGGCCAGTGTAACGCCCTTGTCCAAGCCTGGTTTACCCACCTATAAAATGATAGGTTTAGATTTTATTGGGGATGTCAAATAAGTTTTGTTTTGCATGCCAGCTCTAACTGGATGATGGTTGCCTTGAGATGTGTCATATGGAGGGGGTCTGTGAAGCTGGGAAGGAATTCCGTGTGGCTCAGTGAAGTCGTCACTGAGTGTAGATTATGGGAATAGATGATCTCCAAGTTCTTTGGAAAGTCTTTGAGTGTGTGACTCTTTTTTCAACATTCCTCTTTTTCCTTTATGGTTTTTTTTTTTTTTTTTTTTTAGGCAAAGCCAAACCAGAGAGGCCCCATATGCCTCCGCTGAATATTAAACTGATGTATGCAAATCGCAGGCTGGCTGGATGGCCCCCGATCTGCAGGGGGATGAGACCGCACAAAGACCCATATGTTGCTGCTCTGATGGCGTTGTTTTACCACCTTCAGTAAAACCCCATCTGTGGTGGGGTGATCTGTGAGAGCACCAAGGGTCATGCTTAACCCCTAAAACCACCAACTAAAGGGCCATAAAGAACCCTGCTAGCACCGGTGACTCCTGTCGCTGCCCAGATTGCACCTCTCTTCCTGGAATTTGGCCTGCAGCAAATGCGAACACTCGGTTGCTGGAGTTCAGCTTTGAGCTTCCCACCTAGGACATAGATGAGGAGGCAGCTACTCTGGGGGCGCGGGAGGGCGGCTGGGGACAGGGGCCGCTTTTCCACTGGTCACTGGATTTGTTCTTTCTGGATCTTTGATGTCTCGGCCACAGCTGGAGAACTGTAGGTTTGTTTTTGAAGTTTTTATTTTGTATTGGAGTGTAGCCGATTGGTAAACAATGTTGTGAGAGTTTCAGGTGGACAGCAAAGGAATTCAGCCATATATGTACATATGTCTGGACTTCCCAGGCGGTGCTCATGGTAAAGAGCCCACATGCCAGCGCGGGTAGACGTAAGAGACGCAGGTTCGATTCCTGGGTCAATAAGAACCCCTGCAGGAGGGCATGGCAACCCCCTCCAGTGTTCTTGCCTGGAGAATCCCATGGACGGGGAGCCTGGCGGGCTGCATTCCATAGCGTTCCACAGAGTTGGACACGACTGAAATGACTTAGCACACACACGCTCACATACACGCATCCGTTCTCTCCCAAACCCTCCTCCCACCCAGGCTGCCACATAACTTTGAACAGAGTTCCCTGCGCCATACATTAGTCCTTGTTGGTTGTCCATTTTAAATATAGCAGTGTGTACATGACCTTCCCAAACTCCCTATTTGCCTCCGGCAACCCTTAGCTCATTCTCAAAGTCTGTGAGTCTGCTTCTGCTTTGTGAGTTCATTTGTATCATTTCTTTTTAGATCCCACACATAAGGGATCTTGGATCCCTTATCGTGCGATCTTGGAAACCTGTAGCAGTTTTGTCCTTAGCAAGGTTGGGGGCCCGCAGGCCACCATGCTCCTTCCTGGCAATGTGACAAACCGCCGTGGGGACCCTGGGACGTGGCCACCCAGTGCCCACTGGGACTGACCGTCCCTGGCCCTAGGGGGACCCTCCTTCTCCCCGTGCCGGTCTCTCCAAGCTAGCAAGACACGGCAGTGGGGGAGCCAGGCGAAGGCAGCAAAGTCACCTGCTGGAGCAGGGCTTCCTGAGAGCAGAGCCCACCGAGGAGCCGTCCCCTCAAGACACTTTGATGTCTCGGGAGAACACTTTCAGTGAATCAAAAATAACTCGCCAACTCCTGCCTCACGGAGTGGGTTTGAGACATAAAATAAGTAGTGTGCTTTAGATAGAAGATTATTTGGGTCACCTTCATTAGGAGACTTTGTCCCCTGGGGCTGAGGGGGAGGTCCCTGCAGGCCACGGGCTCAGGGCAAGGTAACTCCAGGCCAGAACACGACAGAAGGTTCCCTACCCGCAGCCCTCCTCTCTTGGAGGGAGCCTGGGTCCAATGTCCCTTTTCCTTTTCTTTTAAAAGTATTCTATATTAATTTTCTTAGGGTAAGGGCTCAGATGGTAAAGAATCTGCCTGCAATGCAGGAGACCCGGGTTCAATCCCTGGGTCAGGAAGATCCCCTGGAGGAGGAAATGGCAACCCACTCCAGTGTTCTTGCCTGGGAAATCCCATGGACAGAGGAGCCTGGTGGACTACAGCCCATGGGGTCGCAAAGAGTCAGCCACAATTTAGCGACTAACACTTTCACTTCTTTCATCTCAAAAGTAACACGTGTTTATTGCAGAATAACTTAGAGGTACATGTAAGCCAAGAGATGAACACACACTTCCCCGATCACCTCTCAATGTGGAGGGACCACTGTTAACATTTTAGTGATGGAATCTGAGAAGGTGGGGCACAGCGCCCAGGCCCAGGCCCTGGGGTCCACAGATCTGCAGCAGCCTCTGGTTCTTTCTCTGACCAGCTGTGTGGGCAAGTGGCTCATCTTTTCTGAGCCTCAGTTGGCCCATATGCAAACTGGTGGTGATAATAGTTTGGTGGGAGGAATATAGTATACTAACGCATATATATATATATGGAATCTAGAAAGATGGTAATGATAACCCTGTATGCAAGACAGCAAAAGAGACACAGATGTATAGAATAGTCTTTTGGACTCTGTGGGAGAAGGCGAGGGTGGGATGATTTGAGAGAATGGCATTGAAACATGTATATTACCATATGTGAAATGGATCGCCAGTCCAGGTTCGATGCATGAGACAGGATGCTCGGGGCTGGTGCGCTGGGATGACCCTGAGGGATGGGATGGGGAGGGTCAGGATGGGGAACACATGTACACCCGTGGCAGATCCATGTCAATGTATGGCAAAACCCCACTACAATATTGTAAAGTAATTAGCTTCCAATTAAAATAAATTTTGTATTTAAAAAAATAGTTTGGTATGAGGACTTACTGAGAGGACTCACCCTCAGTCTTCACATGGTGCTGGGCATGTAGGAAACACTCCAGAAATGATTATGTCCTCACTATTATCATCTTGGCTCTGACCTCTCATGGGCCAAGGTCATCCAGAAAGGAAACAGACTGCTTTTAGGAGCAGGGATGCTTTTCTTCAATCCTGGTGAAATTAAGGGGCTCTAGGAGAGGAAGTAACATAATGTCTCAAACAGGCAGTTTTAAACGGGAAATAATGGGAGATGTATGCTCCAGTTTTATAGGGATCAAAACTTCTTAAAAAATTGAGAGCAGAAGGGAACCCTTTTTAGTTTAGGTCCATGCCCCCAGGGTCATATATATATATATTTTCAGTTGGCCAAAACTGCACGGCAAAGCTGTTTTCCAATGCAGACTTCCCCTGGCTTCTGGACCAATTGAATCTCATTTTTTGAAGCTGAAAATGATCTGACTCTGAAGTTAGGGGTTCCGCTGGGTAGGGATAGAGTTTACAATCCTCTTAGGGGTCATAAAAATCACGGGGAGAAAGACTTGGAAAGAAACAGGGAATTTCTTAAGCAACGAGCTAAAGCAAAGCGGAGTCCACGTGCAGATGTCTCCTACTTGATTCATCGCCATTGTCAGACGCTGACGCTGAGTGGGAGAAGGAACCTCCCTCCCCCTGCCTGCCTGGCTGCTTATTGCACTCTAAACTAGCCCTGAACACTCTGCGTTGGCCCAGATGAACACCTATTTCCTTCCAGATGTTTCTGTGTGCTTACACGTGTCTACAGGTTCTCACTGTATCTTTAACCCGACTCTTTCTGCTTTGCAACCTGCTTTTCCCACTTCACTCTGTGGCTGAGCGTAGCCCTGCTGTCTTTTGGCTCACTATTTTTGTCATCCCCTGGGGGACATGCAGCAAAAATATGTCCAGGGCTGCCCTGAACTTGCCCTCTCTCCTTCCAACCCCCGAGTCCTCCCATCTTGCTTTCCTGCCACTGATCCTGTTGTTGACTTTGGGACTCAGAATGCAGACTTAGCTCTGTGTTGGCTGGACCTGAATCTACCCAACACACTCATTTGCACACTTTTGGCTAATGACCTTCTTTCCTTTTCTGTGGAGAAAGTAGAAGCACTTGCAAAAAGAAAACTTTCCATTTTTTCCTCTGCCACCGTCCAGTGCTGGAGTTCCTTTGCTCGGTCAGCATATTTCGCCCCGCTGTAAATTGGTCTTTTGTTAGTGAAATCGTAGCTGCAAAAGTCTCTTTAAAAAGTTGCTCCTGTGCAGATATGAGCATGCCAAAGCCTGTCACTTTATATAGTACTGCATCAAGAGGTGAGAAAAAATAACTTTTAAGGTCAGATAAAATCCCAGGGGCAGCTCAAGTGCCGCTCAGTTACTTGCGTCATCGTGGGGGGTCAGCTGTGCGGCCTGCTCTGTGTCATGCTGTGTTACTGCGGTTTTACCGTACATTTTGGGTGCTTCTTGACTGACTTTTAAGTGTCAGCAGGGAAATTGAAATGTACTACTTGGCCTAAACATAAAAAAGAGATTTGAGAAGTGGTATCATTGAATATCTCCTAATGTTACAGGAGGCATTTCTTGAGTGTCTTCCAAACAGTGAGGATTTTAACTGGAGGAGATGGGACTTCCCTGGTGCTGCAATGGTTGAGACTCCACATTCCCAGTGCAGGTGGGGTAGGGATCTGAGATTCCACAGGCCACACTGTGAGGCCAAAGAGATGAATAAATAAATATACTTTAGGTGGAGGAGAGACCCATTTGCTGGTTCTTTCAAATAGTGCTGATAATAACAAAAGCTAACATTTAACAGAGAGCTTTTAATGTGCCCAGGTACTGTTCTATACTGTATGTGCATTAGCTCATGTAACCTTTACTTAAGGTCTTGGTGATGAGGTCAAACACAGAGAGGTTAGGTAACTTGCTCAAGGTCACACAGCTTGTAAATGGTGAATCAAGGATTTGGAACCAAGTATCTTGTCTCCTGGAGTAGGAAACGGCAACCCACTCCAGTATTCTTGCCTGGAAAATTCCATGGACAGAGGAGCCTGGTGGGCTGCAGTCCGTAGGGTCACAAAGAGTCGGACATGACCGAGCGACTGAGTGCACACATACATCTTGTCTCCAGACTCTATACCCTCGATTCCTGTCATTCTCTGTCTTAACCAGCTCTGCCTCTTCTGTGCCTGCCCCTCAAAGCAGCCGGTGGGTCTGGAGAAAACCATTAAGCCATGCTGGCTGCTTCCCGTTAGTTTCCGGAGCATGATTCTCCCATGGATCCTCGTACTACCTGGCAACCATCATCCATTTCCCTGGCCCAGTTACTCTCCAGAAAACTCCACCTGAGTTTTCTCACACCTTCTCTTCCCTCCTCGAACCTCCAGTACCTCGTCCCCTCCTTCTCTCTCACCTGCTGACCTATTTCCCATTTCACGGAGATGACAGTAGCAGTCAGAGAACTTGCTTCCGCCCCCTGCCCTGTCTGGGGATGCTCGTGTTTTGCTTTCCCTCTTGTTAAGACAGATGCACGGTCCCCACTCCTGAGAACAACTCTCCTCCCCCATGCTCCGAGGTTGCAGCTTCAGTAATTGTCCCCTCTCTCGCCTGCATCATAGCACATTCCTTTTCTCCTGAAATCGTTAGCGTCACTGTGCAAACATGCCAAGATCTCGTCTGTGTTAAAAACAAACAGCAGCCAACCAGTGCAATCCTACCTTCCTTTTCAGCTGCCTTTTTACTTCTCTTCTCCTTTATAACAAAAACTCTGGCAAGAGGTCTTCCCGTCTGTCCCAGTCCTTCTTCTCCGTTTCCCTCTTTCAATAACCTGGTCAGGCTTCTGCTCCTAGCTCCGCATCCAAACAGGATTGACCAAGGTCATTCAGGACCCATGACCTCTGCTTGGCTCAAGCCAGCAGTCTCGTCTCAGGCCACCTGTAGCTGGTCCTGTGGGCATTTGACACAGCTGATGACTTCCTCGTCCTTAAAGCTTTTCCCTTAGTCTCCAGAATGCCTCCCCGTCCTGGTATACACTCCCTTCTCCCTCATGTGCTCCTTTTCAGTTTCCCGGTTTCTCTGTACTCTATCCATGACCCCCCCAATGCTGGGGGCTGCCAGGCTCAGCCCTCATGCCTCTTCTCTGCCCACATGTCCTGCTTTGGTGATCCCACGTTGTCTCCCGCATGCTTTAAGCATCATCTCCAGCAGATGACTCCCCAGTTGACAGTTCCAAGTTGAACCCCATCACTGTCCTGATCTCCAACTCATCTGTCTGTCTTTGCTTCGATGTCTAACAGGCATCTTGATGGTAACACAGCCCAGATGGGAGTCCTGACCCACAGCCATGCCAAGCCTGCTCCTTCCTGCGTCTCTCCATCTCAGGTAGGGTGAATCCCTCTTTCACTGCACCGGTTGTTTGGGCCAAACACTTTGGAGTCCTCCTTGACTCCCCTCTTTCTTTCATATGCTTATCCAATTGATCAGAACTCCTTTCAGTTTTGTTTTCAAAGCAGACCCAAAGTCCAATCACTTTTCACCATTTCCACCACCACTCGATCTAATCTGCCAACCACCCCTCTGGGATTATTACAAATATCTCCTTTTCTCCCTGTTTCTACCCTGACTCCCTATACTCTCTTCTCAGCCCAGCCTCCCAAGTAATGCTGAAAAACCGTAGGGCAGACACTGCCAACTCCTCTGCTTAGAAATCCCCAACAGCTTCCTTATCGCTCCACAGGGAAGCCAGAGTCATTGGAGTGACCTTCCAGGCCCAGTGTGATCTGTCCCAGCCCCATCCCTCACTCTCCTCTCCTCTGACCTGTTTCCTAGTCTTCTCCCCCTTGCGCAGTCCCTCCAGATGCTCAGCTGCAGCCTTCTTATTTCCCTTGAACTGGTCCAGCAGCCTGCTTGCCAGGGCGGTATCAGTGGCCAGATGCCCTTCCCCAGGCCAAGGTCAGCCCCCTCGCTCTTTCAGACGTCTGCTCAAACCTTCTAGGTTGAGGTCATCTTGACCTATTTCGAATGGAAGCACCCTCCTCCCCAGAAGCCCTAGCCCCTTTCTGCTTTATTTTTTCCCACAGTGCTCATCACTATACTGTACTGCACGGTGGTATTCATGGGATAGATTTTACAGCGCATTTATTTTATTGACTGTCCTCCTCTCGCATGCTAAAGTGCTCATCTTCAGGAGGACACAGTTGCTTTTGTTCTACTCCCTGAAGCCTCTTCAGTGCTTATACCCTGTATAACACACGGTCGGCACTCATGGGGTGTTTGTTGGATAAATGGGTGAATGAATGAACTCTACGAAATGGATATGATCTGGATTAGGTTAGTTGGTATAATATCTTTGGTTTCCTTTTAAGCCTCTGGATCACTTTGAAGACTACCCAAAGATTCCAAAGGCATCTTTACTTCATCTCCTTTTTTTTCTTTTTTAACCTGTCAGTATTTGCAGCTACTTATCTGTGTAAATAGTGTCTTCAAGAACACTGTACAACGAAAGCTAATGAAAATTACCAGGCTGTTTTGATAAACACAAAAAATGAAGTCAGGAGGTTAGGGATGACAATTGCAGTTTTGTATCAACTCAAGCATCCAATTTACTTAATCAAAACAGCCTTGTTCTTATTGATTGACTTTATAATAAGTAAAGGTTATCATCTGTATTTATAAAATAAAGTCACACAGCTAAACCATTGCTTTAAACAAATCAGCTTTGTATATTGCATTCCGGGCAAGAGTTTAAAAATAGCTAAGAAAAAATGTGAAAACCGTTGACTTGTAACATAACCTCTAAGAGCTCTTTCTTGCTTTGGTGTTATCTCAGACCACCCTGGTTCTTGCCGAGCGAGGCTAGGATTGGGGTGAAGATACAGCAGACTCCTCTTATCCACGGTTTTGCTTTCCATGGCTTCAGTTACTCAAGGTCAAAAGAGGTCTGAAAATACGAAATGAAACATTCCAAAAATAAACAGTGCATAAATTTTAAACTGTGTGCCCTTCTGAGTAGCGTAATGAAGTCTCGTATCATCCCTCTCCGTCCTGCATGGGCTCCTCAGCCATTGGCATCCTGACATCCGGCAATGGACGCTGACCTGATTCAATGACCCCTGAGCCGCGGAAGCAGGTGGCCCTTCCCGCGACTTCTCACCAGAAGGTCCGTAGCAGCCTAGAGCCGTGTCACCGTGCATATGGCATTCATGTTGCTTCACCTCATCAGGTAGGCATGTTATCATCTCACATCGTCACAAGAGGAGGGGTGAGCACCGTGCGATAGATGCTTTGAGAGAGAGAAAGACAGCATTTGGATAAGTTTTATTCTAGTAGATCGTTATAACTGTTTGATTGTGTTATCAGTTATCGTTGTTACTGTGCCTCATTTACTGTTTTTCCCAAATCGACTTCAGTAAATTTTCCCCGCCTCCCACCCTGTCCTTTTCATACTGTTCTCCTCTGAGCCCTGAGTGTTCTTCTATAAAATAATCATAACGGACTTCCTGGCAGTCCAGTGGTGAAGGCTTCGCACTTCCAGTGTGGGAGGCATGGGTTCCATCTCTGGTTGGGGGGAGTTCCCTGTGCTACAAGGTGCAACCAAAATAAATCATAATAATAGCTGGCCTTTATCTACTAAATGTAGCAAGCTGCGGGTGAGGCATTTAACATGAATTTTCATATTTAAGCCTCACCACAATAATGGTCACCCTAGAGACAGATACTATGACCATTTCAATTTCATAAATGGGGAAGTGCCGGCAGAGAGAGAGTACCTTCCCATGGTCACATGGTTAGTGAGTGTGAGTGTCTTCTCCAGAGATGTCTGAGCCATTTTTGCAAACTCAGTGGCAGACCAGAGCTGGCTACTGAGTAGGAACCCAGTGAAAGTCAGTGCCCTGACTCAGGTTTGACCCAATGTCTCCATTTACTGAGCCCATTGGGGTGTGGATGAGCCCGCTTGGTCTTCCAAAGAGTGTAAAGAGGTATCTGTGTAATTTGCATTTTGCATCTCTTATTGACAAAGTCCTTGAAATCAGTCTGTTCCCAACAGCCTCAGAGTCCCACTCTCACAAGCTCTTTCATTTTGTTCCAAAAATTGTGGCAGGAAATTTCCAAGCTGTTGATATGCCGGGGTGGAGTTTGTTATCACTAGCAGATCTGATGTTGGAAGCTGTGTGAAAGATCTCATGAATAATAGAACATGGGCTGGTGCTCATTCCTCCTTGTGAGGACCAGGCACGTCCAAGATGGAGCACACAGGAGCTGGCAGCCAGGGCCAGGGGCCACTCGCATAAATGCTGTGGCTGCATCTGAAGGCTTGCCCACACTTCCCAGGGATCAGACCGCCAGATGCACTACAACGAATTACAAAGAGATACCTGGGTAAGGAGTCAGAACAGCTGAGTTTGAGGCTTGCAGTACAACCTTAACAAAATTACTCTTGCTCTCTGATCTCCACTCTAAGGAGAGAGTTTAAGAATCTGCCTGCAATGCAGGAGACCTGGGTTCAGTCCCTGGTAGGCAGATCCCCTGGAGAAAGGAATGGCACACTCCAGTATTCTTGCCTGGAGAATCCCATGGACAGAGGAGCCTGGCGGTGGGCTACAGTCCATGGGCTCTCAAAGAGTTGGACAGGACTGAGCGGCTAACATATACATACAGGCTTGTGTAAGCTATTTACTTATTTGGCTTTAATTGAAATATAGTTCATTGACAATATTGTGTTAGTTTCCGCTGTACAACAAATTGACACAGTTATACATATACATATATTCTTTTCTACTGTGGTTTATCACGGTATATCGCATATAGGTCTCTGTGCTTGCAGTAGGCTCTTGTTTATTCACTCTCTATGTGATACTTTGCATCTACTAACCCCAAGCTCCCAATCCAACGCCACCCTCCTTTGGCAGCCACAAGCCTGTTCTCTTTGCCTGTGAGTCTGCTTCTGTTTCATGGATAAATTAGTGTCATATTTTTGATTCCATATATAAATGATATCATAGGGTATTTTTATCCTTTTGACATTTCACTTAATAATAATCTCTAGGCCCATCAATGTTGCTACAAATGCATTATCTCACTGTTTTTTATGGCTGAGTAATAATATAGTGTTGCTTGGAACATAGGGGTGCATGTACATTTTAAACTTACGGTTTTCTCTGGATATGCGCCCAGGAGTGGGAGTGCTGGGTCGCATGGCAATCCTAGTTTTAGTTTTTTGGGGACCTCCACTGTGTAAGCTATTAAGTCCAAACAGTGCTCTGAAGCTTGAGTGTCTTCTTTCTCTACAGACACAAGTGTACATCTGTGTACGTGTGTAAATACTTTTGTAGTCATGTGTATATATATGTGTGTGTGTATACATATGCATGTATACACATGTAGTACTGATGGTCCTCCCCCCTGGGCTGTGAGTGTGGGAGTATAGGATGGCCGTGGCAGTGACCTAGCCCCAGGAAGTTAGCAGTAGGAACCAAGGCCGCAAGGCCCTGGTGTAGAGAAAGAGGCCAGGGTGGTGGAGATGGGTCCAGTGCCCACTGTATACGCTAAAGGACTGAGGGAAGAAGAAATCTGAATCTGGATAGTGGGTGTAGGAGCTGATGGGTGGCGTGCAAGAGACCACTTGCAGATGGTGAACAGCCTAAGGGCGATAAACTCGGCACAGGAGAGCAAAGCCTCAGGAATTCCCGGAGCTGACGCACAAAGCCCACTGTCCCCGCTCCAGCGTGGATCCTTTGCGGTTCCCAAGGCCTGGTGCTAAGGCTTCCCCCAGGGATGCTAATTTTTAGATGAAATCACCGAATACCTACTGTATCAGTGAGCTTTTGTTGCATAACACTTAACCACTTGTTATTTCTCAGAAGTCTCAGGTTGGCTGGGAGGTCCCGCTGCCCCGGGCTGCACATAGCAGATGGCACTGGGCTGGTTGGTGTGTCTGTGGTCAGCCAGCAGGACAGCTGCTGGCCATCTGGCCCAGTGGTGGCCGACTCTTTCCTCCAAGTGCAGCTCACCCCCTCCGGCAGCTGGGTCACGGCGGTGGTGGGGTCCACGTGAGGGAGAGGCGGAAAAGTGCAAGTGCTTTTCTCAAAGCTTCTGCTCTGGACAATCTGTTACTCTCCCATTGGCAGAAACAAGTCACGTGGCCCATTCCAGGATCCAAGTGGGAATGAACTCGAGAGGCGGACAAAGGGAGGCCATCACTGGGGGCCATGAAAACAATAGGTCTGTTACATCTGGCTGGCTTAAAGGGATTTCTGAAGAATGCAAGCAAGATTATTTAATAAGACAAATGTGTATTGAGCTCCTACTATGTATCCAGTGCTCTTCTAGTATTTCACATGCTGGGGATTTGGAGGTGAGCAAGGAAAAATGTGCATCAGTCCATCTTCACATTGAAGAAAGAAAGTTAATTGCTCAGTCATGTCTGACACTTTGTGAGCCCATGGACTGTGGCCCACCAGGTTCCTCTGTCCATGGGGTTCTCCAGGCAAGAATACTGGAGTGGGTTGCCATTTCCTTTTTCAGTGGATCTTTCCCACCCAGGGATCAAACCTGGGTCTCCCAGTTCGATTCCTGGATTGGGAAGATCCACTGGAGAAGGGATAGGTTGCCCACTCCAATATTCTTGGGCTTCCCTGATGGCTTAGCTGGTAAAGAATCTACCTGCAATGTGGGAGACCTGGGTTTGATTGCTGGGTTGGGAAGATCCCCTGGAGAAAGGAAAGGCTACTCACTCCAGTATTCTGGCCTGGAGAATTCCATGGATTATATAGTCCATAGGGTCACAAAGAGTCAGACACGACTGAGTGACATTCTCTTTCATATTGAAAATGAAGTCCTAAAGCGGCCTTAAAGAGCTTCCATTCCAGTTTTTTTTAGATTCTCATTCAGTTCAGTTCAGTTCAGTTGCTCAGTCGTGTCTGACTCTTTGTGACTCCATGAATTGCAGCACACCAGGCCTCCCTGTCCATCACCAACTCCCGGAGTTCACTCAAACTCATGTCCATAAGTTGGTGATGTCATCCAGCCATCTCATTCTCTATCTTCCCCTTTTCCTCCTGCCCCCAATCCCTCCCAGCATCAGAGTCTTTTCCAATGAGTCAACTCTTCACATGAGGTGGCCAAAGTACTGGAGTTTCAGCTTTAGCATCATTCCTTCCAAAGAAATCCCAGGGCTGATCTCCTTTAGAATGGACTGGTTGGATCTCCTCACAGTCCAAGGGACTCTCAAGTATCTTCTCCAACATCACAGTTCAAAAGCATCAATTCTTTGGCGCTCAGCTTTCTTCACAGTCCAACTCTCACATCCATACATGACCACTGGAAAAACCATAGCCTTGACTAGACGGACCTTTGTTGGCAAAGTAATGTCTCTGCTTTTGAATATGCTATCTAGGTTGGTCATAACTTTCCTTCCAAGGAGTAAGCGTCTTTTAATTTCATGGCTGCAGTCACCATCTGCAGTGATTTTGGAGCCCCAAAAAAGTCTGACACTGTTTCCACTGTTTCCCCATCTATTTCCCATGAAGTGATGGGACCGGATGCCATGATCTTCATTTTCTGAATCTTGAGCTTTAAGCCAACTTTTTCACTCTACTCTTTCACTTTCATTAAGAGGCTTTTGAGTTCCTCTTCACTTTCTGCCATAAGGGTGGTGTCGTCTGCATATCTGAGGTTATGATATTTCTCCTGGCAATCTTGATTCCAGCTTGTGCTTCTTCCAGCCCAGCATTTCTCATGATGTATTCTGCATATAAGTTAAATAAGCAGGGTGACAATATACAGCTTGACGTACTCCTTTTCCTATTTGGAACCAGTTTGTTGTTTGATGTCCAATTCTAACTGTTGCTTCCTGACCTGCATATAGGTTTCTCAAGAGGCAGGTCAGGTGGTCTGGTATTCCCATCTCTTTCAGATTTTTCCACAGTTTCTTGTGATCCACACAGTCAAAGGCTTTGGCATAGTCAATAAAGCAGAAATAGATGCTTTTCTGGAACTCTCTTGCTTTTTCCATGATCCAGCGGATGTTGGCAATTTGATCTCTGGTTCCTCTGCCTTTTCTAAATCCAGCTTGAACATCTGAAAGTTCATGGTTCACGTATTGCTGAAGCCTGGCTTGGAGAATTTTGAGCATTACTTTACTAGCGTGTGAGATGAGTGCAATTGTGTGGTAGTTTGAGCATTCTTTGGCATTGCCTTTCTTTGGGATTGGAATGAAAACTGACCTTTTCCAGTCCTGTGGCCACTGCTGAGTTTTCCAAAGTTGCTGGCATTAGTTATCTATTTTACACATAATGTGTGTATATTGTATATATGTCGATCCCAGTCTCCCTGTTCCTCCCACTCCCCTTCCCTCTTGATATCCATACATTTGTTCTGTACATCTGTCTCTATTTCTGCTTTGCAAATGAGGTCATCTATAGAATTTTTCTAGATCCCACATGTATGCATTCAGTTCAGTTCAGTTCAGTCGCTCAGTCGTGTCCAACTCTTTGCGACCCCATGAACTGCAGCACACCAGGCCTCCCTGTCCATCACCAACTCCCGGAGTTCACTCAGACTCAAGTCCATCGAGTCAGTGATGCCATCCAGCCATCTCATCCTCTGGCGTCCCCTTC
This sequence comes from Bos mutus, assembly GCF_027580195.1. Lineage (NCBI taxonomy): Eukaryota > Metazoa > Chordata > Mammalia > Artiodactyla > Bovidae > Bos > Bos mutus. Next base: position 3,407,784 of record NC_091624.1, read on the forward strand.
TCCTCCTGCCCCCAATCCCTCCCCGCATCAGAGTCTTTTCCAATGAGTCAGCTCTTCGCATGAGGTGGCCAAAGTACTGGAGTTTCAGCTTCAGCATCATTCCCTCCAAAGAAATCCCAGGGCTGATCTCTTTCAAATGGACCGGTTGGATCTCCTTGCAGTCCAAGGGACTCTCAAGAGTCTTCTCCAACACCACAGTTCAAAAGCATCAATTCTTCGGCACTCAGCCTTCTTCACAGTCCAACTCTCACATCCATACGTGACCACAGGAAAAACCATAGCCTTGACTAGATGGACCTTTGTTGGCAAAGTAATGTCTTATTAATATATGATATTTTTCTTGTTCTGACTTACGTCACTCTGTATGACATTCTCTAGGTCCATCCACATTTCTGCAAATGACCCAATTTCATTGCTTTTTATGACTGAGTAATATTCCGTCGTATATTTGTACCACATGTAGAAAAATCAAGGTGGACCCTACACTCTTGACCATTTCTATTTACTTCATGAAGGAGTCGCTGCTATGTGTGGGGATTCTATCTCAAACAGTAAAGATTTTCCTAATTGCTAACAATAGAGGAATTCACTTTAGACAATCTGTTGCTTAAATTCACTGCTGCTGAGCAGGGAGAGGACTCTAGATCCAAAGGACAAGCCTTAATTTGGGTATTAAGTCAGAATTAACTGCACTTGGAAATACTTGACTGGAAGCAAAGAATAGAGGTGGAGCACCTAATGCCTGTGAGACACACGCTAGAGATCCGGGGAAAGAAAAAGAAAGTAAAGGCACAGTTGCTGAAAACTAACTAAATAAAAACACCCCACCCCCAAGTTCCATTCCAGCCCTTGATTTCCAGATGGGCACAGTGGTGACCGGAGGGGCGTGGAGGGTCTGAGCCTGGGTACAGCGTGAGCGAGGCTGGGGCTCAGACCAGCTCCCTGGTTCTGACTCTCCCATCTTTATTGTGTAAGAGCCCCCAGACAAGTGACCTGTTCCACTCACCTCCCACCCAGATGCCCCCTCCAGGCCTCCTTCACTTTGACTTATAACAGACCCCAGGGTCGGGCAGAATTACCCAACGTTTGTAGAGACATGAATCTCTGAGGTTGTGGAGGGAAGGCCCCGAAGAGGAAATCCATATTCAAAAAATCATTAATTTCACTTAAAAATCACGTCTGTGCTATTGACTGCCTCGGCTGCTTGGAATTTAGTTTACAGTTCCACTCCATGGTTTGGACGCTTGGGCTGCGAGGAGGGAATCCAAGGAGAGAGAGAGGGGCTGATACATCAAAGTCATTTGTGCGACTAGAAATGCTGCTTCCTCCGAGGCAGTGGTTTACAGGGAGGGGCTCATATCTGGGGAGCCCCACTGCCCCCATGGGCGCGCTGGTCCTGGTTTAGAGGGGAGGAACCAGGCTCCAGGTCATGACTTGCCCCTGATCACAGAGCTACAAATGGTAGAAAAAGCCTTTTCCCCTTGAGCCACTGACCACCGGGCACTTCGAGGAGCTGTTTTGCCCTGCGGCTTGCAGGCACCTGCCCTCCCAGCCCCACCCTCTGCTTCCTTCCCTCTCGCTGGCAGTGCAAGGACTTTATTTTCTGAAGGCACAAACTGTTCCCGGCATAAAATTGTCCCTGAGAAGATATACTTTCCTGGGTGACTTATCGTTCTTTGTGTTTTTAGTGCTTTAAGATTTTTATGTTTCCAATAACCCAAAGAAAGATGATGGATATATAATAACACTGAGCAATAACAGACTGTATTTACAAACACATATATATGCTCCATCAAATGTACATATTTTTATACCTTTCAGCCATCTTTCTGGGGCAGCTGCATTTTTTTGAATTACACGGTATAAGCAATGAGCCTATCATCCTGTTCACACATCCATAAATTACCCAGAGGGAGCAGGGCGTCCAGAAAACATCCCCGCTTTAAATCACCTGCGAATATATTTCCCCCTCCTTTTCCCGGGATGGCTCATCTGGGAGTGGGGTGGTGGGCATTTTAGAGCAGGGGGGAGAGGTCTGGGCTGGCAAGTAAGAGTTTTGGTTCAAGAGGTGTGCTGGCTCTATTAACGATTTGCTGTGCAATCCAGGGAAAGTTGCTTTGCCGCTCTGGGCCTCAGTTTTCCCATCTGTGAAATGGGTAACTGAAACCAGAGAGGAGAGGCTCTTGGCCTTGGCAATGACAACAGGGAGACCCAGATGAAGACCAGGTCTGTCCTGTGTCCCCACCCTGTTGGGGCTCCAGGGATTTCATCTCTTGCAGGTAGGTTTTGAGTATCAAAAGCTCCTCTTCGTTTCCCTGCAGTGGCACCTGCAGACACCTTGGCCAAACCCGGACTTTGGGAAAAGTCACAGATGTGTAGTTTTGAAGGGGGTGGGCTCATTCATCATTTCCTGTATTGCGTGAAATGAGTTTTCAGGCTTAATTTTAACTTCCTAAGAAGCTGTAAAGGAAATGGCACGTTGGAGGGGTAAGTTTTGAAGGCGACAGAGTCCGGGGAAGGCAGAACACGCCTTCCAGGCAGAGGAACATGGAAACCCACTAGCAGGATCATGTGTAGCAGAATTGCCTGCTGTGGTCACAGCTGAATTCAGCCCGAGCAAGCCGGGTTTTTCATGCTCATCTTTAATTTACCCGCCTGGAGTTTTTCAGGTCACCATGCATTATTCATGAGACCCTCATGAATGTAGCATCCAAGGCCCTGGATAAAGAGATGCCAGAACCAATGAAACACAAAATCCTGTTCCTAAAGCTTTCAGAGGCTCAACCCGGTGAGTCTCGAATAGAGGAGCCATGGCTGGACTCTGTGGGGAATCCCGCTCCACTCCGGATTTTGCTGGGCTGCATCTGCAACTGAAACTACATTCAAGGGCTCTTCCCTTAGGAAAAAGGCAAAACCTCATGAAAAGTTGAATCGTCATCCCCCAGGCTCTCAGCAGAGGCTTGCCAGCCCCACCCTTGCTTGGTTCTCGCCAAGGAGGAAAATGCCCCGAATGGTTGACTGCTATGTTTGAGGGTAGGTGCCTATGGAATCTGAAGCAGAAGAAGAAGTGGAAGACAAAAGCAAGCCACGTGGACAGTTTATTAAAGAAGTCTTTCAACGTTGCATTGTCCATTTCCTCAGCTCTCTTCCCGACCTGAACCTTCCTTGTCTCTTGGCACAAGGCTAAGCTAAGCAATTCATACTTAATGGGCAAACTCGGGAGAGGAGGGGGTTATCCCCATTTTACAGAAGAGGAAGTTGAGGCTCAGAGAGGGCAGGTTATTTTTCCAAGCTTTTTTACAGCAAGCCCAGAAAATAAGCCCAGCAAACGCAAAACAAGGGAAGCCCGTCCAACTGGGGTGGATCTGGTTAGTTCTTTGGGCAACAAGGGCTTAGTTCTACTGGGGATTCTCAACAGAGTCATGTAGAAGATGCCTCAAAATTGTCCATGTGAGATACAGAGGGGGGATATTTATGTTCTAGTTTCTTTTGGTCAAAGGATGCCTTTGTTGTTGTTTAGTCGCTAAGCTGGGAGAAATATCAACAACCTCAGATAAGCAGATGATACCACTCCAGTGGCAGAAAGTGAAGAGAAACTAAAGAGCCTCTTGATGAAGGTCAAAGAGGAGAGTGAAACAGCTGGCCTAAAACTCAACATTCAATAAGTGAAGATTGTGGCATCCAGTGCCATCACTTCATGGCAAACAGAAAGAGGAAACAACGGAAGCAGTGAGAGGCTTTATTTTCTGGGCTCCAAAATCACTGTGGATGGTGACTGCAGCCATGAAATTAAAAGACACTTGCTCCTTGGAAGGAAAACTATGGCCAACCTAGACAGCATATTAAAAGGCAAAGGTATCACTTGGCAGATAAAGGTCCGTTTAGTCAAAGTGATGGTTTTTCCAATAGTCATGCCCAGTTGTGAGAGGTGGACCATAAAGAAATCTGAGTGCCAAAGAATTGATGCTTTTGAATTGTGGCGTTAGAGAAGACTCTTGAGAGTCCTTTGGACTGCAAGGAAATCAAACCAGTCAATCCTAAAGGAAATCAACCTTTAATATCCATTGGAAGGACTGATGCTGAAGATGAAGATCCAATGCTTTGGCCACTGATGCAAAGAGCCAGCTCATTGGAAAAGACCCTGATGTAGGAAAAGATTGAAGGCAAAAGGAGAGGGTGGAAGAGGATAGAATCACTGACTCAATAAACATGAATTTGAGCAAGCTCCAGGAGATAGTGAAGGACAGGGAAGACTGACTCGCTATAGTCCATGGGGTCGAAAGAGTCAGACGTGACTTAACAACTGAACAACGAAGCCGCCAACTTGTGTCCAGCTCTTTGCGGCCCCATAGACTTTACCCCACAGGCTCCTCTGTTCATGGGATTTTCCAGGCAAGAATACTGCAGGGGATAGCCATTTCCTTTCCAGGGGATCTTCCTGACCCAGGGATCAAACCTGCATCTCCTGCATTGCAGGCAGAGTTTTCACTGCTGAAACACCAGGGAAGTCCAAAGGAAGACTTAGTGGGTTTTTTTTTGAAACTGCCTCACACTTCCAGGTTTGTGCAATGTGGTGGTTCATTTTATGTGTCCACCTGAGTCACAGGTGACTAGATATCTGGCTAAACATGATTTTGGGGTGTGCCTGTGAGAGTGTTTCCAGAAGTGAGTCAGTAAAGTAAGTGAATCAGATGGTCCTCTCCAGCGAGGGTGGGCATCAACCAATGCCTTGAGGACCACGAGAAGAAAAATGTGGACAGGAAAGGAGCATTCTCTTCCTCAGCCTTACTGCTTGAGCTGTGGCGTTAGTCTTCCCCAGCTTCTGGATTGGGACTTACACCACTGATTCTCCCGGTTCGCAGGCCTTCAGAATCAGTTGGAACTACCCTACTGGCTTTCCTGGGTCTGTAGCTTGCAGACGACAGATCACAGGACTTCTCAGTTTTCATCACTGTATGAACCAATTCCTTGCAACAAATCTCTTTATAAATCTCTCTCTCTATCATCTCTCTATCATATCCTATTGGTTCTGTTTCTCTGCAGAACCCTATAAATGCACCACCAAAGTGAATAAGTAGGTTTGCAAAGGCAACGTGTTAGGGCAGAGAAAACTCAGGGTAGAAAGCAGGAGACAGTATAGCTGAGATAAAGTTCTATCAGGCTACACCTGACTGCAGCTGGTTGCCACAGCAACAGCTGGGGCAAAAAGGGCGCCAAGAGGAGGTAAGAGAGGTCACTAACTGATTTCTGACCCAGTCCACCTCTTGCAATGCTGTGCCCAGCATTAAATCCAGCCCACTCTAGAGTCTACGCAGTAGTCATTGGCTGAAATCTCAGTCAGTACTGATGAATCAATCAAATCACAATCCCTACTGTTGCAGCAGACCCTAAGCCCTAATTCCTTTTATCATCTTACCTCTAGCAGCCATTCTAGATTTCCATCCTTTACCCTTGGAAGATGCTTCAGCACATCTAGGTTAGTTACTTCATGAGGCAACTAAAAACTTATTTCTGAAATGTCAGACCTCTGAGTTGCTTTATTTTTGTCCATTGCAAAAGGTTGTTGCAAAACCATTTACAGCTACCATGTGTCATGAAAACACCAAGAGGTGTCCCAGGGAGTCCCCTGGGTTCCAGGATGCTTCTTTCTGCCACATTGGTAGAAGTATCAGAGTAGATGACACATGCCCATATTGTTTTTCCTTTCTCAGAGTAACTTTCCTTGTCCATGCCATAGGAATCAGGAGGTAGGAATGGGAAGCCCGAGTACCATGATCAACCCGCTTTCAGTCTTGATTCCAGGATCTATATATTCCAGCCATCAGTGACCTAGAACCATAAACCTCATGCAACAGGACAGTATGCCAACTTCTCAGGTCATTGTCCCAGAGCTGGGCTGGCGGCTGCGGTCTTGGTCGGAGGAAGGGCTGGAGCTAGAGGAGTTACAGCCAGAGCCCATGAGATCTGGAGCTTCTCCCCTGGTGCTGTGGTGGTCTCCACCCTGTCAGAGGGTGCCGCTGGGGGTTGAGGGGGTGGGAACTGCAGCCCTGAGCAAACTCAGCTTGTTCTCAAAGGGAATGGCAGTTGCTGCTGAAAGGTTGCTGCTGGCAAGCCGTGTGTTATGCTGGGATTCGTGACCCCCAGAGGAGAGGATGTTGATCCCAGGTCAGAGACAAGGCTTGACTACTTGGAGCTTTTTGTGTAGCAAAGTTTTATTAAAGTATAACAGGGATAGGGAAAGCTTCTGACATAGACATTAGAAGGGGACAGATAGAGTGCCCACTTGCTAGTTTTTAGTAAGGCATTTTATGTCTGATGGTGGGCTTCCAATCAGATAAAAGAAACACCTCAAGGCTGAGGGGGTTTCACCAGGCCCCTCTCCCACAATATGTATTTTTGAGATAGGATGGCATGAGGTGTGTCAGCCCCGGCCATAAGATAATTGACATGAATACTGGTTTGTTGAGCCATTATCAGCCCAAGGTTTGAGAAAAAAAAAAAAAGATTAGTCTTAGGCAGAACAGGTTTCATCAGCGGAGAAGGGGAAAATCTGCCGCTTGTACTCTGTTTCCTCCCGCTGCTTGGGGACCTCTGGCCTTCCTACCTGTCACCCTCTCACGGCCTTGTCAAGAGGTGGGTAGAGACAAATTTTAATCCTATATCATCTTGATTCTGAAGACGCTGTCCTACTGGCAAGACAAGGATTGCTGCCCAGGACACGAGCCCTCTCCTTCTTTACTTATACTTTTCTGACCACCAATTCTCTCTTGATTGGAGAGGACTTGGCTGTAGGCATTCTCTATGTTCTTGATTCTTGGCTTCAGCACTGGTGATGAGCAAATTCATGCAACAATCATACTTTTGTGGATCCTTTATCCCAAGGTGCCTGCTACAACAATAGAATCTTCAGTCCTGGCATGAAGAGTGGTTCTCCAACACTAACACTGCGGTTCCTCAGCTCTGAATCTTTCAGCAGTTATCAAATCCTATCTCTCCTTATCTCTTCAGGAGAACAAATCTTCCTTCTCCAAGGGAAGACTTTGAAGGAATGACATGATCTGAGTTTTGTTACAGAACTCTTATTTGCTAACATTTATTGGACACCCACTGAGTGCCAGGAGCCATTCTAAGCATTTTACATATATCAACTCATTTAGTCTTTGCAATAATCTTATGATGAAAGTACAGTTTCCACGCCTGATTTTCATCTGAAAAAGCAGCCAAACAAAACCCCAAACCAGGTACAGAGATGTTAAGTGTTTTGCCTGAAGTCGTGTACCGAGAGGTGGGACAGGAAGTCCAAAGCCAGAGCCTGCAATGTAACCGTTATGTATTCAGCCTCATTATGTATTCAGCTCATAGACTGCAGTCTGGAGAAGGACAGTAGGCTGCCAGACTGGAGTCAGGGAGACCAGTCAGTAATGATCGCAAGAAGCCGCATGGTGCCCTGGACAGAGTTTAGGGAGTCTAGGATGGAGAGAACCTAGAGTACTGGATGGTAATTGAAGTGCAGACACCATTGGATTTGACGTTGTGGGGTTCTTGTTGCTGCCTTGCCCACCTCCCCCAAGCTCTGCCGTTTCCTGGCTTACTTTCGATGGCAGTTGTCATTGTTCAGTCGCTAAATTATATCCGACTCTTTGCAGTCCCCATGGACTGTAGCCTGCCAGGCTCCCCTGTCCTTTGCCATCCCCCGGAGTTTGCTCAAACTCAAGTCCATTGAGTCAGTGATGCCGTCCAACCGTCTCATCCTTTTTCACCCTCTTCTCCTCCTGCCTCAATCTTTCCCAGCATCAGGGTCTTTTCCAATAAGTCAGCTCTTCACATCAGGTGGACAAAGAATTGGCAGTATCCATATTTTTTTTTACAGAAGGCTTTCTCTGAGGTTGTGGAACTGCCTATGGGTAAGACAGACCCAAGTGCCAAGAAATTAACATCACTCAGGAGTGCCCTCCGCCAACAAAGGATGTGATTCAGGCATGTTTCTACATCATTTCCTCAAGTTTCCATGTGAAATTAAACTTCAATTGCCCACAACACAGATGGCTTCATAAACACATCCATGGTTGATTTCTTTTTCTTTCCTGTCTCATTTCCTCACTCCTTTACTCTGGATTTCCTGCACCTTCCAAAGAAACTGCCTACCTGCTGCCTGCTAAGTTGCTTCAGTCATGTCTGACTCTTTTTGACCCCATGGACTGTAGCCCACCAGGCTCCTCTGTCCATGAGATTCTCCAGGCAAGGATACTGGAATGGGTAGCCATGTCCACCTTTCCAGTAGTCATATGTGGATGTGAGAGTTGGACTATAAAGAAAGCTGAGTGGTGAAGAACTGATGCTTTTGAACTGTGGTATTGGAGAAGACTCTTGAGAGTCCCTTGGACTGCAAGGAGATCCGACCAGTCCATCCTAAAGGAGATCAGTCCTGAATGTTCATTGGAAGGACTGATGCTGAAGCTGAAACTCCAATACTTTGGCCACCTGATGCAAAGAACTGACTCATTTGAAAAGACCCTGATGCTGGGAAAGATTGAAAGTGAGAGGAGAAGGGGATGACAGAGGATTAGATGGTTGGATGGCATCACCGACTCAATGGACATGGGTTTGGGTAAACTCCAGGAGTTGGTGATGGACAGGGAGGCCTGGAGTGCTGCAGTCCGTGGGGTCGCAAATAGTCGGACACGACTGAGTGACTGAACTGACTGACTGAGCCATTCCCTCCTCCAGGAGGTCTTCATGACCCAGGGATCAAACCTGTGTCTCCTGTGACTCTTGCACTGCAGGTGGATTCTTTACCACTGAGCCACCAGGGAAGCCCTCCAAAGAAACTACTTGTATTTAAATCCTTCTCTCAGGGTTTGCTTCTGGGAGAAACCCAGATGTAGATAGAAGCAGGGGACTATGGAGAGTAAAGGAGATGTAAGAGTCAAAGAGACTTCCAAAGGATCAGGTATCTGACTTGGGTGACATCCTATGATACCTGGAACTCTGGGACAGGGGTGCATTTGGGTGGAGATAGGAGCAGACAGTGAGCTATACTTATGACCTTTTGATCTGAGATGTCTGTGAGCCATCTTGGAAGGGAGGCTCTCCAGGCACTTGGCTCTATGGATCTGGTGTTCAGGAGAAAGTTAAGGGTGGACGAGAACCTGTGTTAGAATCATCAGTCATTCATGAATCACCTCTACGTGTGGGCGTGCCTGTGTCTGCACCTTCTCCTGAATCTCGTCTGATCTTTTCTCCCCAACTCCTAACCAAACGGAAGGAGAGATTGTGGGGGTGTTTTCGTGGGTGGAAGCCAAGAAAGTGCTATTAGAGGGAAAAGAGAGGAAGCACGTTTATATTGAAGGAGGATTTACTGAAGCTTTGTCAGTGAATGCAAGCAAATTGCTGAAATATTAAAAAGTGTGGAAGATTTTTCTCTGCTCTGCAAGGAGTGCCTTTTTAAGGGATGTGGTCAGGAGCGTGGTGTACTTGTTCTCGGCTGGTGCTGCAGACACTCTGAGAGTTCACTGGTGAAATGACTTGGGCTTCCTGAGGCCAGTGTGGAGACATCGCCAGGCCTTGTTTGTATCCCACACTCTGCTGGAAGTGTCTTTGAGGAGGTCTCGTGTAATATCCTACCTGACAAATTTCTAGCTGGAAGTTGCATTGCTAACTGGACGTTGTCATTGAGTTTAGATTCCCTGGGAGATGAGGAGCTCATTTCTTTATCAGGAAGACCTCTTCATGACTGGACAAGCATCGATTGTTACACAGTTCTTTTCTGAAGCTCAGTTATGTCTCTCATCATTTCCACTTGTGAGCTCTAATGTTGCTGCTGCTGCTGCTAAGTCGCTTCAGTCTTGTCCGACTCTGTGCGACCCCATAGATGGCAGCCCACCAGGCTCCCCTGTCCCTGGGATTCTCCAGACAAGAACACTGGAGTGGGTTGCCATTTCCTTCTCCAATGCATGAAAGTGAAAAGTGAAAGTGAAGTCACTCAGTCGTGCCCGACTCTTAGGGACCCCACGGACTGCAGCCTACCAGGCTCCTCTGTCCATGGGATTTTCCAGGCAAGAGTACTGGAGTGGGGTGCCATTGCCTTCTCCAGAGCTCTAATGTTAATCCCTCACAAATGCTGCACTTACCGCCTCTCCTCCTTGCATGTAAAAACTGAATAAAGAGGGAGTGGCTGGCCAGACTTCCTTGTCTTTTCGTTTGGACTGAACTTGGTTTCAGAGAAGGCAATGGCACCTCACTCCAGTACTCTTGCCTGGAAAATCCCACAGATGCAGGAGCCTGGTGGCTGCAGTTCATGGGGTCGCTAAGAGTCAGACACGACTGAGTGACTTCATTTTCACTTTTCACTTTCATGCATTGGAGAAGGAAATGGCAACCCATTGCAGTGTTCTTGCCTGGAGAATCCCAGGGACGGGGGAGCCTGGTGGGCTGACGTCTATGGGGTCGCACTGAAGTGACTTAGCAGCAGCAGCAGCAGAACTTGCTTTTGGTCATTTTGTTCCCAGAGCTGGGGACTCAGTCTTCCCTAGATAATGGTCAACCAGAGTCAAGAGCTCAAAGCCAGGGAGCCTGACACCCTGGGACGTGCAGGTGGCCATGTAGGCTGCTCTGCCCTTGGGGACACCATTCCTTCTGCAAGCATCCTGTACCACCATAGCTGGCAGCCTGGAGGATGAGCTTCGACCTCTTTGCCACAACTTCTCAGAAACACAGCTGTTTGTTTGATAGAGAGATAGTCACGGAAAGAGGGAGAGAGAGAAAGAAGACCTAAGGTATCGAAATGAATGATGTCATGTCCATCTTATCTCTCAGGCCAAGTTGCTGGTCAACTCTAGTGCTTCTTCCTCTTCAAACTCAAGCCCTGTTGAGTTTGCCTCCTTCTAAATGCATCCCTCATCCACCTACTTGGCTCCATCTCCCCATCACCATTCTGTCCAGTTCACCGTCGTCTGGATTAGTCAACAGCCTCTCCCCTATGCTTTCCAATGCATACTCCGTATAGCAGCCGGAGTTATCTTCTTGAAATTCAAGCTCACCAGGTCTCTATCCTGTTTAGAATTCTTTACAGGCTTCCTAGTGTTCTTAGGCCAAAGACTAGCATTTTCTGAAAAGCATTGCATGATCTTGGGCCCTATTCTCCTGCCAAGCTTTTCCCCAGTGGAGAGATCACAGTGGCTGGATGGGTGCAGTAGGCCTTACCGGGAGATTTTAGAACAGGCTTCCTCAACCTCAGCACTCCTGGCTTTGGAGCCAGGTGGGCGATTCTTTGTTTTGAGGCGTTGTGTTCCTAGCTCAATGTTGACAAATCTCCCCAGGCTCTGTTGTTAGATGTTGCTAGCACGCCTTGCCTTCAGTGGTGACAATCAAACATGCTTCCAGGGCCTTCACTGGCAGTCCCACACGCAGTGGTTAAGACTGCATGCTGCCAATGCGGGAGGCAGGGGTTCGATCCCTAGTTGGGGAGCTAAGATCTCACATGCTGAAAGACACAGCCAAAAAATTGGAAGAAAAAAAGAAAGAATACATTTAAAACAAACAAACAGAAAGCTATTAAAAAAAAATCTTCCAGACATTGTCAGATGTCTGCTGGGGGATAAATCAGCTTCTGGTTGAGACACGTTGCTCTGGTGTAAGACTCGGATGTGAGTCTCCTCCCAGTTCTGTCTCCTGATGCTTGTGTGATCTTTGGGAGGTCACTTAACCTTTCTGTGCCTCAGTTTCCTCATCTGTAAAATGGGGTTACTAATAGGACTTGCTCCATGGGGCTAAGACAATCAAATCAGAGCATTTAGTACAGTGCCTGGCCACACAGCTCCAGCAGTATTATAAATAAGTGCCCCATAAATATATGTCAGTTATTATTATTGCTCTCATTGGTTTTCTCAATATAACAATTCCAAAATGACTTTGGCGGTGGGTTTATAGTGGAAAGTTCTTCAGATACATGCAACTGCCACCTGTCTCCCCACCCTCCTTCCACCCCCACCCCTCCCCACTTTCCCCCATAAAAAGCAACAGCTTCTTTTTAAGCCGAGGAAGAAATCAACCTGCACATTTTTTTTTTTTTTTCCCTTGATAAGTCAGTTTCTTGAGGCGATGAGCATAAATGGGCTCTTCTCCTTTGGGAGACCATGGCCTTTTCCAGGGGACGGTTTAATCTTTTGGAGACAGATGAATATGAGCTGCCGTAATCCTGCAATGCTACCAGGAGAGTTGGGGAGAGGGAGAGAATTTCAATAGGGCCTTCGAGACTCTTAGGGTGTTTCAACAGTAGCAGTTTGAGGCTTGAACTACCCCCTGTGACACATTCCTGGAAATAACAACATGGGCTGATAGGCGGGAATTTCATGGGTGGAAAGAGGGAAGGTCATGTCCTTCCCAGGGTCGTGTTCAATTCCCCCCAGAAGGCAGGTATGTGGAATTATTTCTATTTTTAGACTGGGAAACTGAGGTTCAGAGAGGGAAAGGTGTCTTCCCAAGGACACATTGTGAGTTAGTGTTGGAGATAGTTTTTAAGAATGTTTTTAAAGAATATTTATTTATTTGGCCGCGTTGGGTCTTAGTTGCAGCTTGAGGGGTCTTTGTTGAAATACACGGACTTCTCTTGAGCTGTGGCTCACTGGCCTGGTTGCCCTGTGGCATGTGATATCTCTGTGCCCTGGCTAGGGATTGAGCCTGTGTCCCCTATATCACAAGGTGGATTTTAATCTTTGGACTGCCAGGGAAGCTCTGGAGACAGAGTTTTTAAAAATTTAAGTATAGTTGACTGACTTACAATATCATAAGGCATGTGAAGTCACTTCAGTTTTGTCTGACTCTGTGTGAGCCTGTGGACTGTAGCCCTGTAGGCTCCTCTGACCATGGGGTTCTCCAGGCAAGAATCCTGGAGTGGGTTCTAGTAGCCATGCCCACTATGTGGCAGAGATGCCATGTCCTCCTCCAGGGGATCTTCCTCACCCAGGGATTGAACCCGTGTCTCCTGCATTGGCGGGAAGATTCTTTACCACTAGCACCGCCTGGGAAGCCCGCAATAGTATAATATATATTATACCATTCCTTCGTCTCCTCACTCCTTCCTCTCTCCACTTCGCCCCACTCCCCCGCCGCGCTGTGTTCTGGGAGGCCAACCTAAGGGATTGTATCAGTGGCTTCCTTTATTTGGATTCTTGCTGGGTTTGGCCAATGGGGAATCAATAGCAGGAGATTGAAGGACGGGAGGAGAGAGAGGTCAAACTGATTTCTCTTCTCTTTCCTCCCTCCCGAGAGGCTCCCGCTCAGCTCCAGCCACTCTTCTGGGTTTTAGTAACTGTTCCTGCCCTTCCCTTCTCAGACCTAGGAGTGGTGACTCCAGAACACTGCACGAGCCCTTGTTGGTTTTCACTAGCCTTGCCTTTGCCTTTGTCAATAAGAGATTTTATGAAATCCATCTCAATTACCATGTTTAAGTATGCTTTCCAATTCCTGCTGAGCCTCTGATATAGCAGGTCTCCAGGGAGCTCAGTGGGCATGTGAGCCAAGTCACATCAGTCATGTCTGACTCTGTGTGACCCTATGGACTGTACCCTGCCAGGCTCCTCTGTCCATAGGAGTCTCCAGGCCAGAATACTGGAGAGGGTTGCCAGGCCCTCCTGCAGGGGATCTTTCCAACCCAGGGATCGAACCCGCGGCTCTTCTGTTTCCTGAATTGGCAGGTAGGTTCTTTACCATGAGCACCGCCTGGGAAGCCCCAGGGGTCTCAGAGCAAGAGGGTAAAATCTAGGTTTACCTTCCTCAGGTTATGGGTTCTTGTGGACTGTATTCTGTTCATCTCAGAGTTCTCACTGCAGCACCAGGCACAGAGTGGGGGCTCAGTGAAGGTTCATTGGCTGGAATTAATGGGATTTGTAATTAAGACAGAAAGAAGAAGTGAGGGCAGTGAGCTCCACCTCCCTGAGCTTGCCAATGCTGTGGGCATTGAAAGGACATATTGGTAAGTGGCAGGAGACACAGATGGGCTCTGTGATCAATTATCAGCTATGCAGCTGCACCCTCAGAGTCCTGTTGGGGTTATGGAAGGTCCCTCAGGGAGTCTGGTGACCTATTGTGACATGTTTGCAAAGAGCAACTTCTTAGTGGAGACTCTGGAGATAAGGGCGTGTGAGAAGCTCAGAGAGGAAGAGCTACTGACTGAAGGTCACACAGCTAGAGGCACAGAGCGAACCCAAAGCTTGTGACCAGTGACTGTGGCCACCCGCTGGGCACTTCCTGTGGTTGCTTCGCTGGTCTCAGTTCTCCCGACAATCTCACGAGGAAGGTGTCACTAACTGTTTTCACATGTGGTGAAACTGAGGCTCGGAGAGGTGAAGGGATTCATCCAAGGTCACACAGCTAAGAAGACACACAGCTAGGATTCAAATCCGACTTTAGGACTATGTCTTTCTCCTGCAATTTCTTCTTTGTGTCTAGATCTCCTCCCCTAAGATTTATTTGCTTTTAAGAATGCTTGCTCACTCTAAACACAGGTTGGAATTCAAAGAGAAAGAAGGGGAAAAAAGTAAATTGTATAATTTGGGGGTAATTTAACATTTTGAGACAAGGAGGCAAACGGACCAGGTCTGGATGGCTCTGGCTTCTGCCTGCTTCCCCGTCACATCACAGTGGGACTGGCCAGAGGGGCCCAGTGCATGGGGAGAGCAGGGGCAGACAGAGCCCACCCGTGTGTCCCCATCAAGGCGTGCTGTTCCTGCGGGCTGTGTAGGGAGCTAGAAAGACCCTTCTTCCTGCTAAGAAGCAACAGCTCCGGGAATACAGATCCAACAAGGGATTCTAGAGTTTTAGTCATTCATTCATACATTCAGTTAAGACCAAGCACTTTGTTATAGCACTGGAGAGGCCCTGGTGAGTAAAATGCCTTGGCACTTGTCCTCATGGGGTGGAGAGTCTGCAGGGGAAGGGGATGTTATTTGAGCTACCATGATTGCATGCTTTGAGTATCATGAGAGGTGAGGCAGAAGAAGTGGCCCCTAGGAAGTGATATTTAACTTGAGGCCTGAGTTCAGAATGTAAGAGCCCGTGGGAGGAGAACCTTCAAAGGCCAGTGGCCCAGGAGCAGGTTGAAGAACCTGGTCATCCCATTGGCAACTGGGAGCCACTGGAGGTTTCAGAGCAGCCTTGATAAGAATTGGAGGCTGGCCATGGCTGCGTGACGGAGGGCTGCTTGGGAGGGGTGGCACCGGAGGCAGACGAGTCCATGAAGACAACGTGGGGAGGACCGGGTTAGTGATGATGCCAAACCACATGAACACAAGGTGGGCAATGGGGAGAACTGGACGCCTGAGAGGGAGTTTTAAGGGATAGGGGTTGTCAAACAGATTAGTAGAGAAGGACTAGTTATGCACAACCCTTTGGAACTAGTTGGGTTTTCTATAATCTTGTACCCTAAACGTCAAAGCTGCACCCCAGATTTCAGACAACAAACCAGATCCTACTATTCTTTTTGCCTCTAGTCTCTGTGCTCTGAGGGCCCCCATTCTTAATCCATGCTATGACCCTAACTTCAGCACTATTCATTCAGAAAACCTTAATAGAGCACCTACTCCATGCCAGGTCCTGTGATAACTTCTGGGAACCACAGCAGTGAACAAATTAGGCAAGATCCCTACCCACTTGGGTGAAAGTGAAAGTGTTAGTCACTCATGTCATGGGGTCTTTGAGACCCCATGGACAGTAGCCCACCAGGCTCCTCTGTCCATGGGATTCTCCAGGCAAGAATGTTGGAGTGGGTTGCCATTTCCTTCTCCAGGGGAATCTTCGTGACCCAGGGATCGAGCCCAGATCTCCTGCACTGCGGGCAGATTCTTTACCATCTGAGCCACCAGGGAAGCCCCACCCCCACCTCCACTTCTACTAACATTTTAATGGGGAAGACAAAACCAAGGGATGAAAGCAGAAGATAATTTCAGAGATGAGAGCTACAAAAGCAGTAAATAAAATGGGGCGATGTGACACAGAATGACTGAGCTGGGGTGATGGAAGGGAGTGACTCCAGTGGGGCATCTTGATGTGAAGCCTCAGAGAGCGCTGAGGGTGGGGCCGTGGGGGAGGTCATTCCAGCAGGGGGAGCCAATGCATCTGGGAACTGAAAGGAGTGACACTGGCTGGGGTGGGTCAGGGAAGCCTTCCATGGCTTCAGCACATGAACCGTGCAGTTCAGTTCAGTTCAGTCGCTCAGTCGTGTCCGACTCTTTGCGACTCCATGAACCGCGGCACGCCAGGCCTCCCTGTCCATCACCAACTCCTGGAGTTCACCCAGACTCATGTCCATTGAGTTTGTGATGCCATCCAACCATCTCATCCTCGTGTAGATCTTAGCGAGGAGTTTTATTTTAGCTTCCTTTTTGCTGCAGCAGCAAGAACAGATGGTAGGGGGCAAGAGCAGGAGCAGGGAGACCATTTGGGAGGCTTTTGTGCTAGTCTAGGCAAGAGAGGATGGTGGCGCAGACAACCGTGGGGACCTGGGAGTGGAGAGCCCAGCAGGCAGGTGTACGGATTGCGTACGAGGATTGCTGGGGAGTGAGGACGCTCTTGGTCATGGACAGCCTGCGGGGCTCGCCTGTCTGGAGTCCTTGGTGCTTGTCCTTTCACCCACTCTTAGGTTCCCAGCCCACCGCCCCACTGTGGGCTTAGAACAGTGTCGCTTATGCTGGCTGCACAGTGCTCCGCTTCTCTCTAGACCATCTGTTTCTTCTTCCGTTCAAGTCTGAAGTCTTCTTCCCAAGACTGGGTCATCTTCTCCAAGATGGGCATCCCTAACCTTTGTTCCCAGGATTTCCTTTTATTCTCCAAAGAACTTGGCAAAAGTCCATGGGGTCTCAAGCTTTCCTTGCTGTTCTTTCACAGCCAACGTGATTAAGTGGGGAAAGATGGGGAATATTATAAGTCGGACTCGGAGAGACCTGAAGGGTCCTCTTGGCTGATAGAGTGCCCCAGTCATCTATGAGATGCAGGAAATTCCACTGTTATTGAGGCTCTTCTTTAGGTTAATCAGAGTTCTCTTCAAATGCAAATATGGTCAGGATGGGCCTCTCACATCAGTTGTAACCCAGTGTCAGTGGCTTTGTCATCCCTAATACAAGGAAATCAGACAGCCTGGAAATTTGATACCTGGGGATGGTAGAAAGGGCTGATTTTTGAAGCCAGAAAGATGCACCCTGAAGTCTTATCTCTACCACTTACCAGCTGTATGACCTTGGAAAGTTTAGTTTCTTTGACTCTCAGCTTCCCCATTGTAAATGGGGATTCAAGAATATTGCCCTTGCTTTCCAAGTCTGTGAGTCTCTTCCTGTTTTGCAAGTAAGTTCATGTGTATCATTTCTTTTTAGAGTCCACGTGTAAGGGGTGCCATATGACATTTCTCCTCCTCTGTCTGACTTGCATCACTCAGTATGCCACTCTCTAGGTCTGGGGGGAGGGGAAGGGATAGTTAGGGACTTTGGGACGGTCAGGTACACGTTGCTATGTTTAAGATAGATAACCAACAAAGACTATTGTATAGCACATGGAACTCTGCTCAACGTGTGCCAGCCAGGACGGGAGGGGGTTTGGGGGAGAATGGGTACAAGCACATGTATCTGCGTGCATGGTTGAGTCCCCTTGCTGTTCACCTGAGACTACCACAACGTCGTTAATCGGTTGTATCCCAATACAAAATGGTTTTGGGTTAAAAAAAAAATATTGCCCTTGCAATGCTACTTAAAGATTAAGGGCAATGGAATTGATGCCCCCAGCGCTGAGCTCGGCTTGGGATGCTCAAAAAGTTCCCTTCTCTTGTCTTGATGTTGGCCTCTTGCTCCATCCTGTCTGCCTGGCCAAGATCTTCCTCTTCCTTCGGTCTTGCAGGGTTATTAAACGAGCCTTGGCTGAGACATGGCCTGGGGCAACCTCTCCTTGCAGAGGCTGCCAAATGTCAGCCCCTCTATC
This sequence comes from Bos mutus, assembly GCF_027580195.1. Classification (NCBI taxonomy): domain Eukaryota; kingdom Metazoa; phylum Chordata; class Mammalia; order Artiodactyla; family Bovidae; genus Bos; species Bos mutus. The sequence goes on from NC_091624.1 coordinate 3,425,745, forward strand.
ATAAAACTTTCTCTCCCCTTTGGGCTTGGAGGAGGGCTGGCCGGTCTGATTGTGCCCTTCCCTCCATGATTAAGGTCTGCAATCAACCCAGCTGCTTGATGGAATCAGAGCTGGCTGATTAGCAGGGCGCACTTTGGCCTTAGGTTAATGGATGAGCTCACGCTGTGGCTGCAGAGTAATTACCAGTTAAAAGGTCTGAGGCCAGGGCTCCATGGTCTTGGGGAGGTCTGGCCCCATTTAAATGCAGCATTGGGAAAATGGTCTTAGACCAGCCAGCAGCACGTATTGATGCTTTCAAACGGAGGTGCTGGAGAAGACTCTTGAGAGTCCCTTGGACTGCAAGGAGATCCAATCAGTCAATCGTAAAGGAAATCAGCCCGAATATTCATTGGAAGGACTGTTGCTGGAGCTGAAACTCCAATACTTTGGCCACCTGATGTGAAGAGCTGACTCATTGGAAAAGACCCTGATGCTGGGAAAGATTGAGGAAAGGAGAAGGGGATGGCAGAGGATGAGATGGTTGGATGGCATCACCAACTCAATGGACATGAGTTTGAGCAAACTCTGGGAGAGAGTGAAGGACAGGGAAGCCTGGTGTGCTGCAGTCCATGGGGTCTCAAAGAGCTGGACATGACTGAGCGACAAACGAGGCTCACATAGAGAAGGAGGGGGGTCCAGGATCCTATGACCGTGGCCCGAGAGCTTCAGGCTCAGCCTCAAACCAGCCAGATGGGCTGTACTTCTCTTTGAGGAGTCAGCTCAGAGATGTGGCAAGAGCAACTTTTGGGGTGGGGTCAGACAGACTTGGAGGGAATTCCGGCCATGCTGGCTCTTCCTCCTGGGCTGCTGGCCCAGGCATTTAAGCTCTGTGCTTTCACGTCCTCATCTATGAAGTTAACAACGCCTGCCTCCCGGGGAGCACAGAGCTCAGTGAGGGCTGGAGCCTGTGGTGTCAGCACGCACGCTCTCCTCCTCTTCCCGGGAGTGTGTCCCTGGTCAGTCAAGGAATCTCTGCCCAGACTGTTCCTGACAATTGACTGACTTTACAAGTCTTTACTATCGTGTATCAAGTATGGTGCCTAGTGAAGGGAGAAGACACTGTCCCCTAAAATCTAGGAGCTCATGGTCTTGGGGCGGTGTATCCGTCTAAGATACCAACTGCTGGAACAATGAGACAGAAACACAAGGAGGGCAGAAAGCCTGAGCTGGAGCCTTTAACCTAGAGGGCAAAGCAAGGATGCTTCCTGGAAGGGGTGACACGACCCCGGCGCTCTGGGTGGACGTGTGTGGAAAGGAATGTTTCAGGCTCTGAGCACGAGCGATATGAAGATCTGGAAGAAACAGGGCAAGAGACATGTCTGTGCAGGAAATGACAAGGGTTCCATGCCTGAGACAAGCCGGGTGAGTGAGTTCGTGACTGAGAGATTTAGTGAAGAGCGTAATCATTGACTAGAGAGCCAGTGATTGAATTAGTGATTGAATGAACGAACTCCCAAATGGGGGGATGGGAGTGGCTAAGTGAGCAGTTTGGAGAATGAGTGAATGCTTGGAGGCTCTGCTTTGAGGTCTCAGTTTCCTTACTGGAAATTGCAATCTCCCCGCTCCCACCCACAGACTCCAGCATCCTTTCCCTCTACTGCTTAGGGTTTTTTTTTTTTTCATATCACTCAACCCCCTCTACATATATTTATACTTTCCTGATTTATTATAAATATTGTTTATTGCCTGTGCCTCCCCTCACTTAGTAGGGCAAGGAGTTTTTACTGGTTTTGTTCACCATTGTCTTCATATGGTGCCCTGGTGCATAGCTGGTGCTCAATAAATGCTTGTGGAGTGAATGAATTTCATGAGAAGCACGGGGGAGAGAAGTTCCAGAGCCTGAGTTTCTGGGCCCACTCCTCAGACCCCATAGCCATGCTCCTGGGAACAGATGTACCTGGCCCCCTTCTTTCCAGGTCTCCCTTTGTGGAGCTCAGCAGCCTGGATGCCTGGATCATCAGAGTTGTGGCCCTGGGTCCACCAGGCCTTGCCCTGGGCTTGGCCACATGGATGGGGCAGGTGGTGTGAAGGGAGGGAGGGGTGGAGGGAGGTCTGGGGAAGGCGGAGCTGCTGGTGAAAGCCATTCTGCCTCCTCTAGCCATCTCAGCAGTGGCCACTTGTCAGAAGAACTGGCAGGGGGAAAAAATGACAGAAAAAAAATCAGGCCCAATTTATCACCTTCAAATCGTGTTGAACAAGAGACCAGAGCTACTTGGTTTTAAAGAACTCCCCACTTGTTCTCCCCACACAGAGCAAACACCACTAAATGCCTGTCCACCCGCACAGCTGAGTGTTGGCAATGGGATGCCAATTACAGGGCTCCCTGCCATGGGGGCTGATCCACAGTGCCTGTCGAAGGGGGGCAGGGGGAGAATGGAGTCATTAAATGGGAGAACAAAGGGGGCCGGACAAGTTCAAAAGGGATTAAGGCATAGAGAAAAAGGCTGCCTTTCTGGGTCGTTTATGCCTGGGGTTGGCCTGGGTGCCTCTGGCAGAACCGACTGCTGGCTCAGACAGATGGTACCCACTAGATGCCAGGTAGACCTGTATCTTCCTGACTGCTGAGCCTCTTTCTCGGTTCACCAGCTTGTCGGGTGCAGTGGCTACAGTGACTTCCCAACCTTGTCACTCCAAGCTTTGCCCCAGTCCAACGCTTCAATCCGCTCTTCTGCAGCCAGCTAGACCGTCTGACGCCCACTGCTTACGTGCCTCCTGTGACAGGGAGCGCTTCCGCTCCTGCAGCGGCCGCTCTACCATCTTAGCGTAACCTTGACTTCCACAGTCCTTTATGAGGACAGGGACGACACAGTATCCGAGTTTGCTGAGCGCTTACTCTGTGCAGGCACCACTCGTTACAGAAGTTGGAGCGTTCACTCTGTCCATCTTGCCCCACTTTCCTCTTCGTTCTCACTCTGCAGCCTTCTCACCCCTTCGTTCAGGGCTGTTCCCTCGCTTAGGAGCACACCCTACGTCCTTCACAGACTGCCGTCAGGGGAAAGGGGGTGATGGACACGGAGCATCTGGTACCCGGCTGCCCGTAGCGAGGGCCAGCAGGTGCGAGGACTTTCATTGTCCACCTCCAGTGCCAGCTCTAGCTGGCTATGAAATTAAGTACTTCCCCCCGGGGCTCACGGGTGTAGCATTTCTTGTATCATCCACCCGGTTATTCTTCATCTCTCAAGGTTTTAAGCATGTCCAAGATCTGTGGGTGTGGTGAGGAGGCGTAAGCCCGTCCTAGCTTAATCAAAGGAGAGTATTATCACCCTTTTGTCATATCTGCCGCCACCACCACCATCATCACCGTCACCAACATCGTCAACACCATCACCACCATCACCACTGCCATCATCAGCGTTGTCTCCACCTCCTTCACTGCCACCACCCTCACCCTTGTTATCACCACCACCTCCATCGTCGTCGTCCTCAGCAGGACCACCACGGTCATTGTCAACATCACCACCACCTCCATCGTCATCGTCCTCAGCAGGAACACCACGGTCCTACCACCACCTCCATAATCATCACCCTCAGCAGGACCACCACCATCATCATCGTCAACATCATCCCCACCACCACCTCCACTAACCACTTCCATCATCGCCATCACCATCACCTTCAGCAGCATTAAAAGCTACTACAATTTGAGCCATCTACTTTAGACCAGTCTATCAGTTGCTTTATGTATTTTCCCTGATCTTCCAAATGACTTTTCCAAATGAGGAGACTAAGGTTTAGGGAAACAAAATAGCGCATTCAAGGTTGCACAGCAACTACAGGCCCCATTGTGAATTTTAACCCATGTTTGGATGACTTCAGGACTTCCCTGTTGGCTCAGATGGTAAAGCGTCTGCCTACAATGTGGGAGACCCGGGTTCAATCCTGGGGTCGGGAAGATCCTCTGGAGAAGGAAATGGCAACCCACTCCAGTACTCTTGCCTGGAAAATCCCACGGATGGAGGAGCCTGGTAGGCTACAGTCCATGGGGTTGCAAAGAATCGGACACGACTGAGCAATTAAACTTTGGGTGACTTCATGGCCCAGATGCATCCACTTTCAGTTTCCTGTTCTTTCTACCAGCTTAAAAAGATGCCTGTATGAAGTCCTAACTATACATCTGACTGTCATACCTTCTGGACAACTGTAACAAATCTAGGTTTAATTTAGAGTTGGAGTCTACAGAACCTGCAGTTATCTGTAACTTTTAAATCTTTTTCATATAAATTTCTCTTCCCCTGTATTTCTTCCATCTTGGACTTAGGCAGTTGGCTTTGTTTTCAAAGTGCAAAAATTTTACATCCATCTTTATACATCAAGCGCTGCCCACCTTGTGGGCCTTGTCATAATCCCAAACTGGGGCCAGCTGAGCCCCACCTATGACATCATCCTGCCACAAGGGCTAGACTGTCCTTGACATGAGTCTAGAGGGGACCCAACTTCATGCTCCAGGACTGAGCCCCACCCCCTCCACTTCCATTCTGGCCCAGATCTGAAGAGATCCTGTCTTCTTTTTAAAAAATATTTATTTATTTGGCTGCTTTGGGTCTTAGTTGCAACATGTGGGATCTTTCATTGTGGCTCACAGACTCTCAGGTCACAACATGGGGCTTAGTTGCTCCAAGGCACGTGGGGATGTTAGCTCCTTGACCGGGTACTGAACCTGCGTCCCTTGCATTGAAAGGCAGATTCTTAACCACCGCAGCATTAGGGAAGTTCTGGGGTCCTGTCTTCTATTCCAGTTGAAGCCTAGGTCTTGCTACTGCTGGGCTTCATGACTGTCCCTCTCTACCCTAAGACTTGCGGTGAGGTTAGGACTTAGTTTTATTGTCCTCATCAATGGAGATTTTCTTGGCCTCATGGCGGTACGGGCTCCATTCTCCTCTGTCACCTGGAATGCTGAAGAATCTCCATCATAGCACCCACATTCCATGCCTTCATTTCTCTGACTCTCTAACAGTGAAAGGAGACAATTTCAAGCTGGCTCCTTTGAGTCCCACCTTCATCCAAGGTTGATACTTTTCTTTCAGCTCCTGATCATCCATGAAACTCCCAAGGGTTCCATCCTCTGCTCTGGGGACCTTGTAAATGTCAAAGACCTGGGACCATGGGTGGTTTTTGGGAGATGGACCAATCAGAGGCTTAGTCTGCAGGGCACAGGCCAGTGCACCATGAGCTAGGTGACCAGTGGCTGTCGGGACTGACCCCTGGCCAACGGGGCTCCCGCAGGTGCTGCTGAGTTGGTTGGCATTCCTGTAGACCCTGTTACCTTAGATTCGAGGCCCATTTCTTCCTCTAAGCAGTCTCCACCCACCCTCTCTGGTGCTCACGGTCCCTCCCCTCCTTCTCTTCATGCTTCTGCCCTTTATGTGGTTGTTGCAATCAGAAAATCTACTTGTGCTAGCGCACATCTGATTCTTTTTGCCTTTGGCAACGTTCATAGGAATCTTTGTTTTACTTTCCACAGGGGATGATCTATATTCACATGTGCCGCCTAGGGAGTGGAGAGACCCTCGGGCTCCAATTGAAAGAATTTGGGGGCCTCAGAGTCTGGGAGCAAGCACAGAGATCAATATGTACAAGCGCTCCCGACCGTACTGACTGTGTTTCCCGTAAGAGCAGGACTGGGTCTCATTCATCTTTCTCCCTGCAACACAGCCTGGTGCTGGGCCCGCATCAGGGACTCAGCGAGCGCTGTGAGCGAGGAGGCGAGTGCAGACCTGGGTTTCTGGCGGTGACTTCTACCTGCCCCCCTGGAGAAGGAAATGGCAACCCACGCCAGTACTCTTGCCTGGAAAATCCCATGGATGGGGGAGCCTGGTGGGCTACCGTCCGTGGGGTCGCAAAGAGTCGGACACGACTGAGCAACTTCACTTTTGCTTTCTGCTTGCCACTGGTTCTAGACGGTGCTTCTAGGCACCTGGGACCTTGCTGACGCCTCTAAGGAAACAGCACAGAAAGTCCACGGAGTTCTCTCAGTCACCTGAGGAGTCTCCTGGGTCAAGACGGGTGGGCCCGGAAGCGAACTTTGACCTTCTGTTTTTCAGTCATCTCTCATTTTCCCTAAACATGCTATGAGAACCATCTCATTTACGGACCGTTTTGCATCCCTACTTGCATGCTTACTGGATGGAATTATTTAGGTTAGTACTTAACCTCTCTGTACCTCAATTTCCTCATCTAAGAACTGAGGATAATGACAGTATCTCCCTAAGTGTCATCGTGAACTATTAGATAATGTAATATTTGTGCATTGCACTTGGTTACAAGGCTTGAACATGATAGCATCATGTAAGCACTGTATGTGTTAGCCTCTGTTATTATTATGTTTCGTTAATGGCGGAGTAACAGCATATTTTAATGTTGTCCTCACTCTTTAGGACCCCGTTCAAGTGCTGCCCTTGTCCCCAGCCGCCAGTGGAGTCAGTCTCTCTCCTCCTTCCCCTACAGTCTGTTCTCCATTGCATTTTTTCTGTGTCCATCTCTCTCACTGGCCTAAGCAATTGTATAGTGTGTCTTGCTCATCCCTGGGACCTGACACAGACAGTGCATGCTAAATCGCTTCAGTCGCGTCCGACTGTTTGCGACACTGTGGACTGCAGCCTGCCAGGCTCCTGTGTCCATGCGATTCTCCAGGCAAAAGTACTGGAGTGGGCTGTCATTTCCTCTTTCGGGGGATCTTCCTGACCCAAGGATCGAACCCGTGTCTCTCACCTCCCCTGCACTGGCAGGCAAGCTCTTTACCACAAGCGTCACCTGTGCGCCCTAAAAACGCACGGTAAATTGTCCAGGGTCTGGAGAAATCCTATTCCTTCTCCAAACCCTGGAGGCTCCACGCACTTTCTCCAGAAGAATGAAGGTTAAGGGAACCATCCCTGGAAGATGCTGGAAGGTGGGCTTTAGGTTCCAGGAAAGCCTGCCTCTTCCTCTGCTTCCAAGCTTTCGTCATCGCTCCCGCCTCGTGCCTAATGAACACTCAAAGTGATTTTCTATTGCTTGTAATTCACCAAAATTGTTCTAACATTTGGAAGGGCCCGGAAATTGACAGCCTAATACCCCAGTTTGCCTGTCTGTCTGAATGCCTTGTTGAAGTCTGAAGCTGATTGCTTTCCTTCCAAGATTATCCCAGAGCTTCAGACAACATCTGAGGAAATAAACAGTTGGAAAGGTTAGAGACAGGAGCTGGAGGGGAGAAGGCAGGGAGGGGATTCAAGAAAACTTGGGCAAGCAGCTGAATTTGACGTGAGCTGGAGACTGACCTGAGAATTGGGGAGTGGAAGATGGATGTGAGAACTATATCCTTCTCATTCTCAGAAAGTCTCAGTGACTGTTGGAAACTGAAGTGGCACAGGAGACAGCAGGTAAGTCCACTTGCTCTTCTGTCGCTCAGTCACGTCCAACTCTTTGTGACCCCATGGACTGCAGCACGCCAGGCTTCCCTGTCCCTCACCATCTCCTGTAGCTCACTAAAACTCATGTCCATTGAGTCAGTGATGCCATCCAACCATCTCATCCTCTGCCATCCCCTTCTTTTGCCCTCAGTCTTTCCCAGCAACAGGGTCTTTTCCAATGAGTCAGCTCTTTGCATCATGTGGCCAAAGTATTGGAGCTTCAGCTTCAGAATCAGTCCTTCCAATCAACACCCGGGACTGATTTCCTTTAGGAAATCCCCTTAGAACCTTCTAGAATATTCTGCCCTCACCTTATTGTTTTATAAAAGAAAAAGCTGAGGCCCATGGGGATAAGGAAGGGGTTGATTTACTCGAGTGGATAGCAAAGACTGAAGTCAGATCTCCTGTCATCTCTAAAATAGACTTGCAAACATCTCTGTGTTGCTGAGAAGATTAGAAGTAGCATAAGTCAACCCCTAGACCTGGGCTTGGCCCAGAGAAGGTGCTGAGAAGAGGCTAGCTCCTCTCTACCACAGAGGCAAAGGCAGGGCTGTGCACTTGGTGAACCCAACCCAGTGGCTGCCCAGGGCGGGACACGAATGGAGAAGATGCAGCTCCTCTGACCTGGCGGCACCGGGGTCTCTCAGCTATGGACCAAGTCCTCCTGGGGCCAGGAACCTGTCCAGATTTGCCTGCTGTTCCATCAAAGGTCAGCCCCATCAGGTAAGCCTGGGGCCCCACCCCTCCCTGAGCCCTCAAGGCCCTCACTAGAGCCTTCCTGCCTCTTTATCACAGTTCCTCTCTCCTGGGGAGCCCCTCTGTGCAGACGGCAGCCTTTATAGCACCCTCAGTTTTCTGCCTTATTTCTCTGCTCCCTGTAAACAAGGCTCATGGAAAGCGTTGTTGGTACTGGACGCTCCCTCCTCCCCATTTCCTCCTCAGTCCGCTCCAGCCAGGCTATCGTCCACCTCCTTCCTCTGGGCCTGCTCATATCAAGGTCACAGATGACCGATGGCTCACCGAAGCAAATGCCAACTCCAGGGATCGCTGTGCTGAGTTCTCTGCAGAAATGAACTTGGGCACGCCCTGAGCTCTTGGAACACACGCTTCACTTGTGCCCGTCTCTGCTGGCTGTCAGTCTGCCTCCCTGTCTCACTCGTCTTTCTCTGCTGAGACCCCAAGCTTGTCCTCAACTCCTCTTCTCTACTGGCACCTGTTCCCTAGATGATCTCATCAATGCTGTCAATTATGTGCTGAAAGACTCTTGATTTTATATCCGATTCTACATCAGATTTTATGTTTTAAGCTTGAGCTTTGGACCTTTATGTTCAAGTGAAATTTGAACCGTTACATTCAAGTGTCTACTTGAGTCCATGAGTGTGCCCAGTGACTCCATTCCTGTGTGTTGCCTGTATCCTCTGCCTGGCTGTCACCTCGTCTTTCTCATTTCAATTCAAATGGCACTTTTTGGAGGGCCCTTTGCCAACACCCTGGAGGAACAAGCCTCACAGGAACTCTTTGTTATGTAAACTGACATTGTTTTTTATTTAAGTTTAAAGATTTTTTTTTTTTTTGGATGTGGACCATTTAAAAAAAATTTACTGAATTTGTTATGTTATTGCTTCTGGTTTATGTTTCAGTTCTTTGGCTGAGAAGCATGTGGGATCTTAGCTCCCCAATCAGGGATTGAACCCACAGCCCCTGCATTGGAAAGTGAAGTCTCAACTACTGGAGGGCCAGGGATGTCCTGACACTTCTTTATACCATGGAGCAATGTCTGAAATTTTCCTTCCCTTCTTCTCTTCCTCCTTTTCTCCCCTCTCTTTCACTCCTTCCTTCCTCTCTTTCTGTCTTTCCTTCCTTCCTTCATTTTTCCCCCCACTTACTGTCTGTTCCTCCTCACTCACCTAGACTGTGTATTAAAAAGCAGAGACATCACTTTGCTCACAAAGGGTCATGTAATCAGTGCTATGGTTTTTCCAGTAGTCATGTATGGATGTGAGAGTTGGACCATAAAGAAGGCTGAGCACCAAAGAATTAATGCTTTTGAGCTGTGGCATTGGAGAAGACTCTGGAGAGTCCCATGGACTGCAAGGAGATCCAACCAGTCAATCCTAAAGGAAATCAACCCTGAATATTCATTGGGTGAATTGATGCTCCAATACTTTGGCCACCTGATGTGAAGAGCCGACTCATTGGAAAAGACATTGATGCTAGGAAAGGTTCAGGGCAGGAGGAGAAGGGGACGACAGAGGATGGGGTGGTTGGATGGCATTACCGACTCAATAGACATGAGTTTGAGTAAACTTGGGGAGACAGTGAAGGACAGGGAAGCCTGGTGTGCTGCAGTCCATGGGGTCCCAGAGAGTTGGACATGACTTAGTGATTGAACAAGTACCACCTCATGGGAACTAAGTATATCAAGGGCAGGGATCCTATCTGTCTTGTTTACAACTGCCTCCTCAGACATGAGGGCAGCACCTGGCTTACAGGAGTGTCATAAATATATTCTGCTCTACTGATGCTCTGATGTTCCTAAATTGGTTTCTAGGAAAACTGGAGTAAAGCTTGGGTGCCTACATGTCTGCTAACACCAGCCTGTCCCCAATGACCACCATGACTGTCTAGAGCCACCAAGAGCCCAAGCTTTGCCATCAGGGAGATCTGGGTTCCAATTCTGGCTCTGCCTCATCCAGCTGTGTGAACTTGGGATGGTCACTTGATCTCCCTGAACTTTGATTTCTTTAATATAAAATGGGCTCCTCAATATATAGGAGGTATTGATGTCTGCTGAGAGCCTTGGCATCCAGCCCTGGATGCAATACCCTGGGCGTGGTTGGCTGAATCAAGGTCAAATGGAGCAGGACAGTCTCCTCTGTTGATCTCAGTGCTCTGCTTGTGGGCATGCAGTTCAGTTAACATGTTCCCTCCTTTTGCCTGTCATATTACATATTGCACAATTTAATTTTAGAGAAAAAAAAGAGAACATGTCTACTCTTAGTATTTAATTCCGTCTGGGCTGCGGGATGGAGGGACTTCTCCCCACTCAAGACCACTCTTGGCCCTGCTCCCTCTTCCTCTTACAAGGCCCTGCCTACGGTCACTTTATAGAAGGCCATGATCTTCCACATGTTGGCTCGCTCTGTGACCATGACCTGGGAGAGGAAGGACCTGTCTGAAGGCCAAAGCCCAGCCAGCCTCCAGCTCACTCTGTAACTGTGACCGTGGGTGGGGCAGAGGGATTCCTCTTTCCTTGTGGCCTGTTGGGGGCTGTTTGGGCCTGGATGGATGGGATGGAAGCCTTCCCCTGTTCCTGGCCTCAGCATCCTTCTCAGACTCATCTTTGACACACGAGTCCTGCTTTGGAGGTTGTCAGGGCCTACTTTTCTGTATTACAGCTGTTACTCGATTCTTCACTGGAATACTTTGTGCAGTTTCCTTTCCATGAAGCCTCAAAGTGGACAGACAATGGAATTTGGATTGCATCTTACATGCATCTTACATGAACCCTCTCTCATCAAGTATGTTTACTGAAGGACCACTCCCGATAGATATCATATGGGGCATTTTACACATAATTTCTTAAAAAAATCTTGACAACCTCACTGGGAAGTGGGCTTTATTTTCTCCATTGTAGAGATGTTAAAACTAGGGCTCAGAGAGAGGCTAAGTCTTTTTTCCAAAGTCACCTAGCTATTAAGCGGCAAAAGCAGGATTTAAACTCAGTAGAGTTCAGTTGTCATCTGTCATAGAAGTCTTTCCTAACCAACAGATTGAAAATAGCACCCCACTATCTCTCTTCCTTACCACCTGGGCTTATTTTCTTTATTGCCTTTGCCATTATCTAAAATAATATTTTTTTCTTATTTATTATGTCCCCTTCTAGAAAATAAATTCCATGAAGGGAAGGATTGAATCTGATTCAGAGCTATTGTCAGAGGCTAGAATATCCATCAGAGAAGTTAGTGGCACCCCACTCCAGTACTCTTGCCTGGCAAACCCCATGGACGGAGGAGCCTGGTGGGCTGCAGTCCATGGGGTCACTAAGAGTCGGACACAACTGAGCGACTTCACTTTCACTTTTCACTTTCATGCATTGCAGAAGGAAATGGCAACCCACTCCAGTGTTCTTGCCTGGAGAATCCCAGGGACAGCAGAGCCTGGCGGGCTGCTGTTTATGGGGTCACACAGAGTCGGACACGACTGAAGCGACTTAGCAGCAGCAGCAGCAGCAGAATATCCATAGAGGGTGCTGAATAAATATTTTTGAATGAATGAATGAACAAATGAAATAGCTGGATAACCTTGTACAAATATCTTTGAAGACTCAGTTTCTTTTTTCTGCAAAATGGGACCACCAAAGAAGACATTTGTAGTTGACAGGGTTTGGTGTAATATATGTACAGTGGTCAGCATAGCATCAGGTATGTGGCAGGTGCTAGAAGTGCAAGCTTCTGAAATACCAGCAGTAAGTATTGTTGTCTAAGCCCAGGGCGTTTTCTGCTACCTGCTCTAGCCTTGAAGCTGTTCACTTTCCCCAGGGCTTCCCTGGCTAGTCTTGGCAGGCCCCATCTCCCCATCCTTCAGGCCGGTGAGGCCAAAAACATGGCTGCGGCAATGAAGGGAAATGAGATTGGAAAGGATCCTTAATTCTAAAGAATTGTCCCCAAACCCAGAAACGACACGTTAAATCCGAGTCCTTCCCATAACTCATCGTCTATCTCCATGGAAATGGGCACCATATGGAGTTAATTAGTAGAACAACAAAACAATCAATTAGTTGCTTAATTAGTTTTACTAAGAAATGATAACAAACAAACACAAACACTTTATTCCAACTAATGTCTGAGCCGCAGTGATAGTTTAATGGCCTTGGGAAGCCGGCTCAGGCACCAGGCCGCTGAGATGGAGATTTATTCCCTTGATATTGACAGGTTCCCTGGTCCCCGTCCAGCTTGTGTGTTTCATCTTTATGATCAATTATTTACAATATCTGAACACTGCCGAGGGGTCGTCTGGGAGCTTTTCTTTCTAGATAGCGGGAAAAAAAATGCAATAACTCAAATCATATGAAGCCACCAGCTCTGGAATGATCATTCCCTGAATCATTTATTTGACAAACATTTACTGAGTGTTTGCTAGATGCCAGGCATGGTGCAGGGCACGAGGTAAGGAGGGTGGCAAGAAGTGATCGCCTGAGGGGCTCACATTTCGGGGCATGTGGGAAGGGAGGGCAGATCAGTAGAGTGAGTCAACATAATTGACACCCATCTAGTTAAATACTGGAAAAAGGCTCCAAAGCACAGGGATGGGCCTGGGGGCTGTGAGAGGGCAGAGGAGGGACCTGGGAAGGCTATAAGGAGGAGGTAGGTGGTGGCTGTTCTTGCCTGGGAAACCCCATGAGCAGAGGAGCCTGGCGGGCTACTGTCCGTGGAGTTGCAGAAGAGTCGGACCGGACTGAGCAATTAAACAACAAACAATAGGTGTTGGCTGAGCCTCCTGGGGTGCATAAAATGAGATCCTGTTCAACAGGTAGACTGGAGCAGTGGAAGGCGCACAGGCGACTTAGACTTTCTAGGCTTGGGGCTGCATCAAGATGCTCGTGCTTCCTCACCTGTAAAATGGGGAGAATGATAACCAAGCTTCTCCTCTCCAAGGGTTAAGAGGATCAAATAGATGTGGAAGCTTCTTATGAACCACAAGGAGATTCTCACATCCAGACAGAAGGTCTGAGCAGAAGCCTGGAGGGGAGGGGGTGGGATCCTAGAGATGCTCCCTCTTCCTGAGGGATCTACAGAGGAAAGGAACACTCCCGGAACACCCGGAGGTTTGTCTACGACTACTTCTGGGTTTCCCAGGTGGCGCTAGCACTGAAGAACCTGCCTACGAATGCAGGAGGCGGTAAGAGATTCAATCCTGGTTGGAGATATCCCCGGAAGAGGAACGGCAACCTACTCCAGTATTCTTGCCTGGAGAATCCCATAGACAGAGGAGCCTGGCAGGCTACAGCCCATGGCGTCGCACAGAGTAGGACACAACTGAAGCAACTTAGCACACACAGGTCTTTGTCTATATCTGTGTATCTATCTGTGCATATGTATAAATTCAGACAGATATGTGTGTATAATATACACACACATGAATACCTATCTATCCATCTACGTACCTATCATATATCAAGAAAAATTCATTTTTAAGAGATAATCCATGGTAATGATAAAAATAATTGAACCCTAGAGATTGTACAATATGTGAAGTAAGTCAGACACAGACAAATATCATAGGATGTTGCTTATATGTGGATCTTTAAAAAAAGGGTACAAACGAACTTATTTATTAAACAGAGGTTGAGTCACAGATGTAGAAAACACATGCGTACGGGAGGGATAAATTGGAAAATTGGGATTGACATATACACACTGCTATATATAAAGTGTGTGCTTGGTCGCTTCAGTCATGTTCGACTCTTTGCCTCCCCATGGACTTTAGCCCTCCAGGCTCCTCTGTCCATGGGATTCCCCAGGCAAAAGTATTGGAGTGGGTTGCCGTGCTCTCCTCCAGGGGATCTTCTTGACCCAAGGATCAAACCGTCTCCTGTGTCTCCTGCATTGGCAGGCAGATTCTTTATTGCTAAGCTTCCCTGGTGGCTCAGACAGTAAAGAATCTGCCTGCAGTGCAGGAGACCCAGATTCAGTCCCCAGGTCGAGAGATCCCCTGGAGAAGGGAATGGCTACCCACTCTGGTATTGGTGTCTGGAGAATTCCATGGACAGAGGAGTCTTGCAGGCTACAGTCCATGGGGTCACAAAGTCAGACACGACTGAGTTATTAACACTTTCACTTCCTTTCTCTGAATATATAAAATAGATAGCTAATAAGGACCTGTAGTAGAGCACAGGGAACTCTACTCAGTACTCTGTGATGACCTCTCTGAGAAGAGAATTAGAGAAGAGTGGATATATGTCTACACATAACTGATTCCCTTTGCTGTACACCTGAAACTAACATGACATTGTAAATAAATCAACTATACTCCAATAAACATTAAAGGAAAGTAATTGAAGCAGTGAAAAACAAGCTGCCTTCTTCCTGTCCCTGACACAGTTTCCAGAAGCACTCTACAGAAACTCTGTTTAAGCAACACATTTTCATAAACTCTTTTCTCCAAAAGAAACCGTTGTGTACTTGTAGTTTTTCGCGTATTGCACCCTGGTCAATGGTCTATTCGGTATCTTTGGATCTACTACATTCTTTTAATATTTGGGTGCCATTGCATCCTATGGATTTTCTTAGTTTACTTAAACATTCTCTTCTTGCTCGCGCACATGCTAAGTTGCTTCCGTTGTGTCTGACTCTTTGCGACCTTATGGATTGTAGCCTACCCGGCTCCTCTTTCCAGGGGATTCTCCAGGCAAGAATACTGAAGTGGGTTGCCATACCCTCCTCCAGGGGATCTTCCCCACCCAGAGATCAAACCTGCATCTCCTGCATTGGTAGGTGGGTTCTTTACCACTAGCACCAACTGGGAAGCCCCATTCTCCTCTTGCTGCTGCTAAGTCACTTCGGTCGTGTCAGACTCTGTGCGACCCCATAGACGGCAGCCCACTAGGTTCCTCTGTCCCTGGGATTCTCCAGGCAAGAATACTGGAGTGGGTTGCCATTTCCTTCTCCAATATTCTCCTCTTAGGGACATTTAAATTGTCTCCCATATCTTGCAACCCTGAACAATGCATTCTTCTGTTCATTATTTCTCACACTTTACATAATAGGTTTACATAATAGATCCAGTTTTCTATTTCTTGGTGAGTCTATTGACTCGCTTGGTTTTTATTGATGGTTGAGGGTAATCGATACCCTCCTTTTATTTTTGCGCTTTTTTTGTTTTGTTTATTGGCAGTAAGGATTTAAACTGATGTGAAATAATTGATGAAAAAATATATTAATACAAATGAAATCCAAGGTCTTTGTTGCTGGTATCTTGGCTTAACTCACTACTATTACAGGGACAGAAGCAGGTAGTAACGCACTCGAATGTAAGCACTGAGTAACAGTCCACTACAGGACAGACATGAGGCCCCTTCCCTCGATTCCCCCATCCCTACTCGAAGCCTCATAGGCATTTGGACGACAGTCGAGGTCTTCTGTCCACCAGTGGGCTGGCCTATAATTTGAACAAAGAGCAGTAGCATGAGCGGTGGAGGATCTTACCAGACCGAGGCTCACAGCCGTGCTGGGTAAAGGGAAGCAGAGGACGCTGGCTGAAAGAGGGCCCGGGAGAAGCAGAAGCACGGGATCTGCAGGAACAGAGACCTTTAGTTTCTAGGCAGGCACGTCCTGCCCAGCCACTCTGAGCCTGTGGAAACATTCTCTCTTGGGTTATTTCAGAGAGGGAGTCCTTTCCTTTGCTCTCAAACAACCCCTAACTCAAGCAGTAGACAAAAATGATATTCTTTGGACTTTCCTTGGCCCAGTGATTGAGAATCTGCCTGCCGGTGCAGGGGACACAGATTCAGTCGCTGGTCGGGAAGATCCCACATGCTACAGGCAGCTAAGCCTGTGTGCCGTGACTACTGAGCCCGCACACCCTAAAGCTCATGCAGGGGACATAGATTCAGTCCCTGGTCGGGAAGATCCCACACGCTACAGGCAACTAAGCCTGTGTGCTGCGACTCCTGAGCCCGCACACCCTGAAGCCCAAGCTCCACAGTGGAGAGCAGCACCCGCTCAAAGCAGCTGGAGAAGGCCTGAGCTCAGGGGCCGCTCAGTGCTTCACAACGAAGCCAAAAACAAAAAAGTGTTTTTCCTTTCCTACAGGTTTGCCTAGAGACTGGAATCACATCTAGATAAAATGTGTTCATTTGATCACAAGTCCTTAAACATGACCTGTTACGTCTTAATCAAACTCTGGTTTTCTCCCCAGACTTGAGTCATGCACATTTTTCTGTCTCCATTGGCCACCTTTAACTGAAGACACTTTTCCAAGAGCTTGTGGTTAGGCAGTAGTGTTCTTATGCTAGTGTGGGCTCAACACTTTGGAGATGCAGCGTGATGGAGTGGGGGAGCCGCCTGGGTGCTGGTCCCTGGGTTTAAATCCCAGTGGTGCCTTGTACTATTGTGAGACCTTGTTGAATACTTTTGTTTCCTTGTCCGTGAAGTGAAAAATAATAATACTGGGTTATTGTGAGGCTGAAACGTGCTCATGTAGAGAACTGCTTGAAACACTCTCTTAGGTAGAACATTTCATGACTGTTTCTACTATTATTAGTTTCTCATATGTGCTAGCTTCAGGATTGTTAGAAAAACTTCTCTTTGAACCATTAGTTTCTTAGGAACAAAACAAATTTCCCTTCTCTGTGGATCAATTTCTGTTTTAGCTAACTTGCGGAGATGATATTACATAGAACATAAAGTAAGCATCTTTTCTTCAATTCTTAGCATCTCCAATTAAACAAACAAACAAAAAACCCAGCATAATCCCAGTCTCTCTACACCTCAGGAAGGCTGAACTTCTAGCCAGACCCTCAGTTTTCCCCCAGTTTGAAGAAAAAAATTTTACCCTCTCACATCCAATCAGTTTCTTTGCTGGGTCTATTGTGAGCTGATAATTTAAATACAATTGTCTCCCTAGCAACCATCCTTTCACAGTCTGCCTTCTTGCCTTTGAAAAAGCTTGCAGTTACAAAATTCACAGTTTCAGCCAGGAACTTTTTTTCCCCTCTCTACAGGAACTAGCTTCTCTTCCAAAATAAACTCTTTAAAAAATGGAACAGAGTTTCTAAAGTAAAAGTTAAAAAAATTTTTTTTTCTAATTATAAAGGTAATTGAACAGGCTTTTAAACAGAGATGGAAGAGCTTTTGCTGCCTCCACTTCTTTAGCTCCAGAATGGACTATTTGGGGCAGGGAGAAGAGGGCAGGAGAACCAGTCACACACAGCTATGTTGGCGCCGAAGGAAGGCAGCCAGGCAGTTTAGTCTGACCTCCCCTCTCCCTACTCTGACAGCTGAAGAAACAGAAGCTCTGAGATTTAACAGTGCTCCCAAGAGCTGGGACGAGAGGCCAGGTTGGGATTTCAGCCCTGTCTTTTCTATGAGCCCACAGGATTCTTGCCACCGTAATGTGGCCTTTGGGATTTTTTGGGGGAGGTGGTGGTGCACGGGAGCAAAGAGGCCAGAGCTGTGGAATCAGGCAGGCCCACAGCCGAGGGCTTCCCTGGCGGCTCAGATGGGAAAGGCCTGCAGTGCAGGAGGCTCAGGTTTGATCCCGGATCAAATGGCGACCCACTCTAGTGCTCTTGCCTGGACAATTCCGTGGACAGAGTTGCCTGGGGGTCCACAGTCCATGAGGTCGCAGTGAGTTGGACACGACTGAGCGACTAACACTTTCACTTTCAAACTCACAGTGGAGTCACTGGGTATGGTGACCAGCAGACCCAGCTTGCCAACATGGAGGGAGTTCCTAGGTCATGGGACTTTCAATGCTCAAACTAGGAGGTCCTGGGCTGGACAAGTAGTAGGTCATCTTCCTGCTAAGCCAGTCGCTAAGTGATTTGGGAAAATCTGGGTCTCAATTTCCTTATCTGTAGTCAATCATAAAGTCATCTCTTGGGAGTATTGGGAGGATATAACAAGAATGAATATTAGCTTCCTTCCTTTCTCTCCTCACTTCTTTTGTCCAATGAGAAGCTCTTGAATTTCTTCAGCTGTGAAAAGCTGTACTCAGCTTAAAAGTGATAACGATGCTTCTTCCCCAGGTTGGCCCAGGTCAGGGAAAGCAGAGGAATGAAATCTTTATTTCAGAAAGCTTGATACTCAGAGATCACAGTCCTTGGAGACTCCCCCAAATGCCACCCACAATGTGAGAAATCAAAATTAGCTTCTTGGCTGCTTTTGGCAGCTGTGATTAATCATTTCGTAACGAGACTGTCGAAGCACAGCTATTTATTTGCATGGGATCAGGAAGATTACGGAAAATAACATTTTCATAAATTTGTTAGGATTCTAGATATACGTTAGTGTGATGAATAGTTCAGGCTGCAATAGATGTTTTCGTTTCAATAAAGTTATTTTGGGGTTATATTTACATGATGAAATAACCTATTATTTATCCAACTGCATTTTTATGAACTAATTTTTCTTTTTGTGCCGACTTGCAATAGTGATTCATTACTTTCTGCCCTTCAGTTTTTCTTTCCTTATAAATGGTTTCTTGTTTATTATTTTAAAGTGTATGTCTCCCTTCGGATCCACTGGTCAGTTTCACGTGGGATCTTCACCCCACAGCCGGCTGCTTCCAAAAACCCAAGGAGTTCAAATAAAATGAATCATTTTATACTAATTGTGTCTGGGCCCTGCCCCTGACTGGATCTGTGACCTTGGGCAAGTTTCTTTCTCTCTCTGAGACTCAGTTCCCCAACTCAGAGGGATTTTGGCCACAATATGTGTTCAATCAATATTAGCTGAAGGAATAAATGGATAATGGAATGAGGAGAGTGAGGACATTTGTTTGACTTTGGGAAGGGTTTAGGTTGGGAGGATTGCATCAAGGCATGCTTCTTTTGATGAGGAGTTTGCTTGTTATCCAAGCTTTCCTGGTAGCTCAGCAGTAAAGAATCCACCTGCCAATGCAGAAGAGGTTCAGTCTCTGGTTTGGGAAGATCCCATGGAGAAGGAAATGACAACCTACTCCAGTATTCTTGCCTGGGAAATCCCATGGACAGAGGAGCCTGGTGGGCTACAGTCCATGGGGTTGACATGACGTGAGAACATTTAGAGGGCTGTAACTTGAAGCACTGTGTGGACCAAATGGAGCGATTTGGTCCTTTTCCTATGGCAATGGGGAGACATGGAAGGTTTGTAAGCAAGGGAGGGACACCGTCAGATGTGCGTTTTAGAAAGATCCTGTTGGCAGCTGTTTGTGTTGAGGGTAGATTGGAGGCAGAAGAGGATGAGTTGCGGGTGATGGATGCCCTTGTCCAGAGGAAAGATGGTATATGCTGGCCAGGACTGTGGCAGAGAAAGTGCGTAAAAGGACTCAGTGCTGGGCTGAGTGACATTTACTAGGCGGCGCTAGTGGTAAAGAATCTGCCTGCCAATGCAGGAGACACAGCAGACTCAGGTTCAATTCCTGGGTCAGGAAGGTCCTCTGGAGGAAGAAATGGCAACCCACTCCAGTACTATCACCTGGGAAATCCCATGGACAGAGGATCCTGGTGGGCTACAGTCCACGGGGTTGCAAAGGCGAGGACATGACTGAGAACTGAGGACACGAAGGGAGATTAGATATGAGGGGCAGAGGAACAGGAGACGCCAAGGAGACTGCAAGATTCCTGGCTTCACACTGTTTGCTGGAATCAGGAGAGGAGCAGGAGGGGCAAAGAACAGCTTTGTGCAGGTTCATTTTGAGGTATTTGTGGGAAATCTAAAATGAAGCAAAAGTTTAGAAGGGAGACTGGGAGACTCTTCTCTTCCCTTCTGATCTCATCGTGAAATTATTTCATAAACTTAACTTCTCACCCACATAATGGGTGAGACAGGCAGTTCCATCATTGGGACTTAGGCCTGAGTTTGAATTCTCTTCCGTTATGACTAATTCGGTAGCTTTAGGCAGGTTACATCCTCCGTGAGTCCCAATTATCTCATTTCTGTAACGGAGGTGATAGTGTCTCTGTCATGTTGCGTCTGGGAAGTTTAAGGCAATGGATGTAGAAGGTGTACCAGGGAGGGTCGTTCTCTCCAACTTGCTTTGTGTTTGTACTCTCAGCTCTCTTTCCTCCTCTAATCTTCCCAGTGTAGCAGATTCTTAAAAGTCAGAACCTGAATTTCTTTGGGGGAAGATGTTGTCTTTGTTTATGAAAATGCCTTCTTGGGGCACAGCAGGCATAAGAGGTAAAGCTTTGTGAAGAGGTGCTCCAAGTGCTCTGTTTCACTAAGGGAGGAAAGGAGAGAGGGAAGGGAGGAAGGGAGAGGAGGCAAGGGGATGGGGAGAGAGAGGCAAGAGAGCCCAAGGTGGCTAGAGGGATGGGAGACTGGGAGATGCTGCTGGTGAAAATTCCTTGATGGTGGTCGGAGCTGAAGACATATTAGAAACCATGATGTCTAATGTTTGCTATGAAGCTATTTGCATTCATATGATATAAATTCCTTCTCCAGACCCTTCCCCCAAGTGACCAGTAAAGCTGATTATGTCCAAGAATGCTCTGTGCACATGAAATGTTTTTGGTGACAATTGTGGATGGATTTGAGTTTCTCATTGGATCTGAGTGGCATGAGATAAAGGTAGGGCAGGGCCAGAAGGGAGATATTCCATGAATACAGCAAATTCTACTAATACAAGATATCAGAGTTAGGACTCTGGAGGGTTCTGTGCTTCCAGGGGTGTGGAAGGGAAGGTCAACCTGATTGTCATCTCCCTCTTTCCCTCCCTCCCTCCTTCTCCCTCTTCCTTCCTTCCTTCCACAAATATTTATTAACCACCTACTATATGTCAGCCACTGTCACAGGCACTGGGAACATCTCTGTAAGAAAAACAAAGTTTTTGACTTTAGAGAACTTGCCTTCTTTCTGAGGAGACCTATGAAAAATTAATAGAAAAATATCTTATATCATATCAGATAGCAATGAGAGTTACTAACCAAACTAAAACAGAGTAAGGAAAGAGACAAAGGTGGTGATTTAGAAAGGGTGATTCAAGAAGTTCTCCTTAAGGAGGTAACATTCGTACAGAGACCTAAATTAAGTGGATAGGTAGATCCTGTTAGAGCTGCTAGACAGACATATTAAGAGCTTTCTCCTCATCTTGCTTGTGACCTTGGACAAAGGACAACTTCCCAGACCTCAGCATTCTCATTTAAGATTAGGGTCGATATCAACTTCCAGTGGCAGAGGTAAGAGGAATGGAAAGTGAGGCGTGTATAAGGGGACTGTGGGAGGCTCAGCCGAGGTTGAGAGTTAGTTCTTGCCATGGACCATGCCCCGGGTGAGTTGTGGAAGCCTCTTAGGGGATTGCCGGGTGTAGGAACTGAGCTCAGAGATGAAACATGTGTTAGAATGTGAATGTCCAAACTCTGCTGAAGTGACCCGGGAGAAGTGCCTTGCTGCTTCTAAGTCGCTTCAGTCATGTCCGACTCTGTGTGACCCCATAGACGGCAGCCCACCAGGCTCCCCTGTCCCTGGGATTCACCAGGCAAGAACACTGGAGTGGGCTGCCATTTCCTTCTCCAATGCATGAAAGTGAAAAGTGAAAGTGAAGTCGCTCAGTCGTGTCCGACTCCCAGCGACACCAAGGACTGCAGCCTACCAGGCTCCTCCGTCCATGGGATTTTCCAGGCAAGAGTACTGGAGTGGGGTGCCATTGCCTTCTCCGGGGAGAAGTGCCTTAATACAGACTATTTCCAGAGGTTCATGAATTCTGTATTACAGTGAATCGTCTCATGATTTTGCAATTGTCTTGCTGATAATACAGCCACTGATGTATTTAACATTACAACTCAGGCAGAAAGACCCGGTAAATCTTGGCTGCATAAGGACCTGGCTACTTTGATGATTCCCTGCTTAACCCTTCACCTGCCGACCAATCCCTTTTGAAGGATCACACCTAAGGATTTAGCCCTGTCTTCACCTTTCCCTATCCTTCTGCATATTTGTCATTCCTCCTGGCCTCTGTCACAGACTTCGCTGGATGCCTACACAGTAGCCATTACTCCTTCTCATTACCGAGGCTGAAGATACCATAAACTTGCTTTCCTAGCCTCCTATACAGCACAGAGGTGCATATCACTTATCTCTTGCCACAATAGTGCTGGGTAGCAAACTTCCCCCAAATTCAGTGGCTTAAAATGTATTAGCATTGATGTAGCTCCTGAGGCTGGGAGAGTCGATTTAGTCTGAGCTCAGCTGTGGGTTTCTTTTGGCCTTCACTGGGCCTACTCACGTGTCCGCTGGTTGGCAGCTGGGATGACTAAGCTCATCCTCCATCAGGGTAACCTGGACATGCTCTCGTATCAACTGCAGAGGGTTAAGACCTGCAGATACGCATGGTCTTCTTAGAACTAGCATGTCATCACATCAGCCACATGCAATTGGCCAAAGTAAATTACAGATCCAGCTTGGATCCAAGGAATGGGGAAATCGACTCTGCCTCTTAGGTCAGGAAAAACACAGGGCTTTCCTGGTGCTCTAGGGGATCAAAATCCACCTTCCAATGCAAGGGACGAGGGTTCCACTCCTAGTCCAGGAAAATCCTACATACTGTGGAGCAGCTAAGCCAATGTGCCACAACTCCTGAGCCCACGATATACAACTACTAACCCCCACATGGCCTGGACCCCGTGCTCCACGACAAAAGAAGTGACCGCAGTGAGAAGCCCCTGCAGTGCAACCAAGAGGTGCCCCCGTTTGCTGCCACTAGAGAAAGCCTGCACGCAGAAATGAAGACCCAGAGCAGCCAAACATGAATAAATAAATCTTTACAAAAGATTACCGAAGCTCATGGCAAAGTTGTGAATACAGGAAGGAGAAGTGGAGCAATTACCCAATCAACCAGAGTATATAACCTAATCCTAGATGACTCTTTGCCTTGCGTGTGGAGGCCATTTTACGATCATGAAGGGACAAGTCTTTGAAGCAGAAAGTTGGACAGGGTCCATGTTCTTGAGCATGTTGTAGTTGGTCCTCTGGACAAGCCCTAGAGTCCCCTTCCTATGGATATCATGTTGTATGAAACAATATATTTTTTCTCATTGTTAAATCACCCCCAAACATTGGATATTCTGTAACTTACTGCCAAAGGCATTTCCAGCTATGTTAACCATGGATTTTTGGCCTCCTTTTTCTCGGTTTTGGGAGTTTGTTTTATGAGCAGAGATTGAAGGCTATGACAGACGCTGGGCTGCTGGATGATCGCTTTCCCAGCCTCCCTTGTAGCAAGGTCATAGGCCCATTACCCAAGTGTTTACATAGGCCCCAGATTTTGAATTAGAAAATAATGATATGAAGAAGTGGGATGGACCATCTGGGCAATGGTGGCTTTGATGGCAGCAGCCTCTGATTTTCTGACGCATCACTGCCCCCTTGGAATAACCATCATGGCTGGTAAACTAATGATGGATTGAAAAAGACCCAAGAGAGGGAGACTAATCTGATCCAGAAAAGAAGGTTTATCAGAAGCCAAAGGACTCCTTTGATGCTGGGTCAGCGTCAGCCCCACACCTGGCAGCAGCGTGCACACCAGTTGAAGTCAAAGAAGACCTCTCTTAGTTGAACCTCATCATAAGCTTCCTAGGTGGCTCAGTGGTAAAGAATCCGCCTGCAATGCAGGAGCTCCTAGTTCTATCCCTGCATTGGGAAGATCCCCTGGAGAAGGAAATGGCAACCTACTCCAGTATTCTTGCCTGGGAAATCCCATGGACAGAGGAGCCTGCCTGGCAACAGTCCATAGGGTCACAGAAGACTTGTTGGATACAACTTAGCAACTAAACACCACCACCACCAACAACATAGGCACGTGATTGTGCCAAAGCGTCTTCTAGAGACAGGGTCCAGGAACCCCAGTCCCACTGACCTCCTGACTCCCCTTGACCTGCCTCCACGGCTAATTTGATCCTTAGAACCTGGTCTCTGCATTTGGACTCAGACTGTCTGTAGTGTGGACCCTCAAACATTTCCAAGCAGACTCTCTTGCTGACCCTTGGTGACCCATGGACCCCCGGCTGTGGTTTCTTGTCTGTATGTTGCAACGTCTGCCACGCCTCTCTGGCCCATCCTGTCCTGCTACCCATGACCCCACAGGGATGAGTAGAAACATTGTCCATCTCAGTCTGTGGTGGGTTGCTCACCTGTCTTCACCTCCCACCAGCCTCTACCATTGTCTTCTCCCATCCTTGTATCCTCCCTACCTAGAACAGCCTTTGGTGTATGGCAGCTTTCCACCCGAACAAGGTCCAGATGAAGCGATGATGAAGTCAGACTACAAAAGAAAGCAGTGATCATTCAGAGCCAAGGCAGGGTCATTCAAAATGAAACCTGTTTCTTTTTTCATCGTTAGTTTCCGATGGAGAAATTAACAGCCTGTTTGGGGGCTGTTTTCTGACTCTTCACCTGGGTTTAAGGTATGAAGCAAGGCAAAAACACACAGGTGCTTTCTGTTTGCCATTTTCCTAATCCTTAGGCCTGGAATCCCCGGTGGCTCAGCAGTAAAGAAGCCACCTGCCAATGCAGGAGCTGTGGGTTTGATCCCTGGGTTGGAAAGATCCCGTGGAGGAGGAAATAGTAACCCACTCCAGTACTGTTGCTTGGGAAATCCTGTGGACAGAGAGGCCTGGTGGGTTACAGTCCAGGAGGTTGCAGAGTTGGACATGAGTGAGCAACTGAGCACGCACACAATGCTGAGCCCCACACGTCCTCTGTTGTGACACCCACCTCTCTATCTGGTGCCCTTTTCAGCGTCTTTTTCACTCCACTGGTGCTCTCCAAAGCCACGGAAAGAGTCTGTCTAGCGATTGTATCCTCAGATCCCAGAACAGGGAATGGCACACAATAGGCACTTAATAAAGCATGAATGAATGAGTAGAAACTCTCCCTCTTGTAGAATAACGTGTTGATGTCCATGACCTAATTTCTGGAACTTGTGACTGTATTATTAATAGATTATACTGCAAAGTGGAATTAAGGTGGCAGATAAAACTGTGGATGCTAATCAGCTGACTCTAGGAAGATTATCCTGAATTATCCAATAATCACAAAGCTCCTCCAAACTGGAAAGGGAGACAGCAGAGGAGGTTAGAGTGATGCACTGTGAAGAGGTCTCCTCTTGCCATTGTTGACCTTGATATAGTGGGAAAGAGCCAGGAGCCAAGGAATGCATGTTCCTCTAGAAGCTTGGGAGAAGCTGCTACTTGGCCCTAAGTGCTGTTCTAGGCATTCAAGATACAATGATGGGAGCTGCTGTACTCTGCTGCTGCCAAGTTACTTCAGTCGTGTCCAACTCTGTGCGACCCCATAGACAGCAGCCCACCAGGCTCCCCTGTCCCTGGGATTTTCCAGGCAAGAACACTGGAGTGAGGTGTCATTGCCTTCTCCGTGCTATACTCTAGAAGCAAGGAAATAGATCCCTCCCTAGAATCTCCAGAAAAGAATATATATACATGCTAAGTCACTTTAGTCATGTCCAACTCTGTGCGACCCTATGGACTGTAGTTGGTCAGGCTCCTCTGTCTGTGGGCTTCTCCAGGCAAGAATACTGGAATGAATTTCCATGCCCTCCTCCAGGGGGTCTTCCCAACCCAAGGATAGAACCTGCATCTGTTACATCTCCTGGCATTGGCAGGTTGATTCTTTACCCTGTGCCACTTGGGAGGCCCTATAAAGGAATATACCCTTGCCAATATCTTGATTTCAATCCCTTGTTGGCCTTCAACTTACAGAATTGTAGGACAAATAAATTTGTGTTGTTTAAGCGGCTAAGTTTGAGGCAATTTGTCACATCAGCCTTAGAAAATAAATACATCTCTTGCTATGGTCTCAATGTTTGCATCCCCCTAAAATTCATGTACTATAGTCGTAATGCCCAATGTTATGGTATTAGGGGGTGATGAGGGCTCCACCCTCATGTATGGGATTAGTACCCTTTCAAAAGGGACCCCAGATAACTCCCAGCTCTTTCCACGGCATGAGAATGCAGTCAGAAGTCTTTGACCTGGAAGAGTCCTCACCTGACCATGCTGGCACCTTGACCTTAGACTTCCAGCCTCTAGCACCCTGAGGAATATATTTCTTTTGTTTAAAAGCCATCCGCTCTGTGGTAGCTTGTATGGCAGCCAGAATGGACTAAGCCATTTTCTCTCACCCTATCACCGTGGTGGGATACTCCTGGATATGGGGTCAAGTACGCTCACCTGTTGGGAAGCCCCTAGAGGCAGGTTCCAGGCTCTGTTTGGGTTTGTTCTGCCTACTGTTGTATCAATGACTCAATGAGGTCACTGTTGGTATTATGGTGGGTGTCATGAGACCTGAAAGTGGGGAAACAAGCTGTTGGATCACAGCCAGAGTGGAATCATGGCTTCGATGGTTTAAATATGAGATTACTTTCACTGTAAAGTGCCAAGGATGGGGAGATTGTGAGTTTGAGAAAAGTCAGCAGAGTGATGAGGCTGGTTTTGTCAATGGATGGCCATTGGGAGGTGTGGACTAGTGGAGCCTGAGGGATCAACTGGGGCAGCCCTGATCCAGACCTTTGAATCTCAAAATTGTAATTCTAGAGAATTTTACTAAAAAAAAAAAAAACAAACTTGACCAAGACTGAGATTCCGGGAGCTTGTTAGTGACCCCCAAGTGAGCTACTAATCAGCTGTGTGTCTTGTGTGTCTAATTAACTCCTTTGGACCTTGGTTTCTCCAGCTGTGAAAAAAGAGCCCTCTCGGCAATGAAGGCCTGGGATCGATCTGAACAGGGCTCCTACCTTGTCTGCCTCCTGTCCTCCAAACCTAGTTCAATGTCATTGTCTCCTAGAGGCTTTCATTTATACTTTCCCTCTTCCCCAGGCATACTCTGTGTTTCCTTCCTTATCTGTCTATCCATCTATCCCTTTGCTTTCTGCTATTTTATATCATAAACATTGATCTTCATGCTTATATTCTAAATGCATGGACTTATTTATCTCTGCAACCCCAATGCCTAGAAAATAATAGGTGTTGAACAAACCTTTCTAACTAGAATAGCATTCAATTTGAAATTTGTTATTTAGGATCATTTAATTGTACACATTTCAGCTAAGCTTCACGCTACCAGGTCAAATCTTCTTTTACCAGCAGCAAAACTGAGACCAGCAGGGAAACAGAGAGCCCCACATAGCACAGCTGAAGCCGAGATTAGAACTCATGCATCTTGATTTAGAATCCAAATTCTTTCTTCTTCAACCAAGTGACCTATTATCTCTGTCTTTGTTCAAGTGACTTGCTGTTGTACTGAGAGGTCCTGAAGCTCAGTGGCGTCATGCAATAGAGGTTTTCTTTTTTTAAATTTGATTTATTTATTTTTGGCTGCTCACAGACTTTCTCTGGTTGTGGCAACCGGGGGCCACTCGTTACTGAGGTGCACCAGGTTCCCATCGTGGTGGCTTCTCTTGTTGCCGAGCACGCGCTCTAGAGCAGGGGCTCAGCAGCTGTGGTGCTCTGGCTTAGTTGCCCTGTGGCGTGTGGAATCTTGCTGGACCAGGGATCGAACCCATGTCCCCTGCACTGGCAGGCAGACTCTCAACCATCGGACCACCAGGGAAGTCCCAACAGAGGTTTTAGATTGTGTTCATATAAAGTCCTTTGGCTATGGAATTGACAGGGACTCTGCCATCTCCAACATGTGACCTCCAAGGTCACCTTGGGCATCAGTGTCCAGCTGGCAGCTGGAGAAAGAGAGGGAGCAGAGACTGCATGGGGCTTCTTATGGGCCAGGCCTAGAAGGGACACGCTCTGCTTTGGCCCATGTTCTGTTGGCTGAAACACAGCCTGGGAGCCAGCTAGTAGCAAGGGGCAAGCGGAGGCTGCCAGCTGCCAGTCTCTGCCGTGCCAGCCAAGTTGCCAGCATGGGTTTCGTTGTCTAGCATGACATGTTAATGTCCTACGTACCTACCTAAAGTCTTCCCATGGGCTCTGAGTGAGCTAAAAGTATATCAGGTGGTGTCGATACTATTATTATTATTTTTGTTATTTACCTGGTAAGAGAAGGGAAGTGGCAGACAGGAGCCAACTTGAACGACTTTGCAGTGTTTAACCCAAAACACGTTTTGCCAGGCAATTTCCCCTTAATCTTGAAACCTATGCGTATTTCAAGGGAAATTTAATCCTTGTGTTTCTGATTCATTTGCACTTAACTCATCAGAATGTTGCTTTGTAAGGCATGTTTGATGTACAAGAAGGCTCATAAGCCCTTTCATAAGCCTTTCAAACGCCTTTTCTCTTTGAAGCAGAAGTTTGCGTTTTTTTCAGCGCTAAACAGAACTAACACCAAAAAAGGCTTCTGCTGCCTTTCCACCCCAGAGGCCACCGATTAGGGTGGTTTGTATAGGTCAGATGTGGACTCTGGCGAAATGGCCGTGGGGAGTGAAGATGCACGGCTGTTTCTGCTCTTTTGCCTCTAGGCCTTGGCTGCTCCAAAGCCTGAGCTTTTTCCTCATTGCTTACTTACAGCCAATACCTCCCCTTCCTTCAGTACTCAGGTTTTAGGTCCCCTCAAGACCTGTTAGAAAGAGCTAGGCACTCCTTCCTTTGTATCTCATTATATCCTACTGCAAGAGCAGCCTGAATTGAGCTCTTCTTAAGTGCCAGGCATTCTGCTAAGTGTCTTCCTTTTGTTAACAAATTTCATCCTCCCAACAGCCCCATGATGGAGGAGGAAATGGCATCCCACTCCAGTATTCTTGCCTGGAAAATCCCCTGAACAGAGGAGCCTGGAGGGCTGTAGTTCAAAGGGTTGCAAAGAGTCGGACCGACTGAGCACAAGAATAGAACAGCCCCATAAAGTAGGTATTATGTTCAGCCTCCTTTTACAGATGAGGAAACTGTAGACCAGAGTGGGGAGGTTACTTGCCCAAGGCCCCCAGTGGGAAAGCCAGCATGGCATCTGCAGCTGGGCTGGGCATTTAACCAGGGCACCCCTGGGAGGCACTGGTTTCTCTGGTGCTGAGAAGGTCTCCCAGCACACCCGAGCGGCTGGACAGTGTGGTGTTGACAGGCCAAAGCCGAGTCCTGCCTCTGTCACTGTATTTGGTGGGATCCTGGAGGGGATATTGAATGACGCCTTGTTTTTTTCACCTGTCAGATGAGGATGCTCAGAGCGCCCATCTCGTACACGTTGTGAGCACCAAGTGAGCTCACACACACCAGCCCTAAATGCAGCCCCATGCAACGTGCTGCACGTTAGATGTTACACCCCTGGGAAGCAAACGAGGTGTGGACGGCGTGCATTTCTCGGTTTTCCAGGGACAAAATAATGGAAGGTCAGTGAATGTTGTGGGAGACAGACTCAGAAAAGGCCCTGGCAGCTTGTACCTTGAGCTGGAATCCTATAGAATGTAACACGGGAGATCGCTAGCCGTCCTGGGCTTAGCATCGCGCATCAGCCACATGAGCTTTGGATAGAGTGAGTTACATAAGACCCAGCGAATGTCAATGCTATGCAGGTGCTGTGTTGACAGTGAGTCCAGCTCTGGGATGTCACCGTCCAGCTTAAACCTGGTCAGCAGGGATGTGTTGTCCATAAAGGGGAGGACGCTGTCATCTTCTCTTATGCATTCAGTCCCTACCGGGAGAAAGGCATGCACACATGGCATCCTATGGTTTTCACTTCTAATATTTTATTATAAATACCTTCATTGTTGACCATTTAGAAACTTTAGAGAAAAATGAGGAAGGAGAAAAGATTATCCTAACTGTCCAACCACCCCTTGATAGTTTGGGTGTATTTCATTCTCTGTAGTCTTTCATAGGCATATTCTTACCAAAGATGATGACTGGAATTTCTTGGCCCCTAAGACTGGATACATTTAAAATCCTTATTCAATACTTTGTTCAGTTCAGTTCAGTTGCTCAGTCATGTCCAACTCTTTGCGACCCCATGAATCACAGCACACCAGGCCTCCATGTCCATCACCAACTCCCGGAGTTCACTCAAACTCATGTCCATTGAGTTGGTGATGCCATTCAGCCATCTCATCCTCTGTCGTCCCCTTCTCCTCCTGCCCCCAATCCCTCCCAGCATCAGAGTCTTTTCCAATGAGTCAACTCTTCACATGATGTGGCCAAAGTATTGGAGCTTCAGCTTTAGCATCATTCCTTCCAAAGAAATCCCAGGACTAATCTCCTTTAGGATGGAGTGGTTGGACCTCCTTGCAGTCCAAGGGACTCTCAAAAGTCTTCTCCAATACCACAGTTCAAAAGCATCAATTCTCGGCGCTCAGCTTTCTTCACAGTCCAACTCTAATATCCATACATGACCAATGGAAAAACCATAGCCTTGACTAGACGGACGATTTGTTGGTAATGTCTCTGCTTTTGAATATGCTATCTAGGTTGGTCATAACTTTCCTTCCAAGGAGTAAGTGTCTTTTAATTTCATGGCTGCAATCACTATCTGCAGTGATTTTGAAGCCCCCCAAAATAAAGTCTGACACCGTTTCCACTGTTTCCCCATCTATTTCCCATGAAGTGATGGGACCAGATGCCATGATCTTCATTTTCTGAATGTTGTAGAAGCCCCAATATCTCGATATTTCTGCAGCTACCACAGGGCTGTACCTTTTTATCACTATCTCTGACTTAGATTTCTTGTCTCTCCCAAATTTGTGTTCTTGAATTTGCTTTTGGGTCCTTCATCTTTGGAAGAAGTCCTCCTATCATGCAGAGAGAGGATGGTTCTTCTTGGTCGTCCTGGTCAATGCAAATATGTGTCTGGCTGTGGCCGGGCATATAGAGGAACTTCCACTGAAGGACGGAGGCTTATAGGGAGGAGGAATTGCGTTGAACGGCTTTCAGCAAACAACCCAAGCAAATAGCCAGAAAGTCACTGCAAATCCACGTATTGCTTTTTATAAAAAATTGAAGTATAGTTCATTCACAATGTTTTACCTTCAGGTGTACAGCAAAGTGATTCAGATCTATATGCATATATTCAGGTATGGGGCTCCCCTGGTGGTTCAGGTGGTAAAGAATCTGCCTGCAATGCAAGAAACCCAGGTTCAGCCCCTAAGTCTGGAAGATCCCCTGGAGAAGGGAATGGCTACTCTCTCCAGTATTCTCACCTGGAGAATTCCACAGACAGAGGAGCCTGGCAGGCTACAGTCCATGGGCTTCAAAGAGTAGGACATGACTGAGGGACTAACATGTATAGAATATGTATATAACTGAGCTCCAAAATCACTGAGATGGTGACTGCAGCCATGAAATTAAAAGACACTTACTCCTTGGAAGGAAAGTTATGAACAACCTAGATAGCATATTCAAAAGCAGAGACACTACTTTGCCAACAAAGGTTCGTCTAGTCAAGGCTATGGTTTTTGCAGTAGTCATGTATGGATGTGAGAGTTGGACTGTGAAGAAGGCTGAGTGCTGAAGAATTGATGGTTTTGAACTGTGGTGTTGGAGAAGACTCCTGAGAGTCCCTTGGACTGCAAGGAGATCCAACCAGTCCATTCTAAAGGAGGTCAGCCCTGGGATTTCTTTGGAAGGAATGATGCTAAAGCTGAAACTCCAGTACTTTGGCCACCTCATGTGAAGAGTTGACTCATTGGAAAAGACTCTGATGCTGGGAGGGATTGGGGGCAGGAGGAGAAAGGGACGACAGAGGATGAGATGGCTGAATGGCATCACTGACTCAGTGGACATGGATGTGAGTCTGGGTGAACTCTGGGAGTTGGTGATGGACAGGGAGGCCTGGTGTGCTGCGATTCATGGGTTCACAAAGAGTCGGACATGACTGAGCGACTGAACTGAACTGATATATATATATATATATATATATATATATTCTGTGCTGTGCTTAGTCACTCAGTCATGTCCAACTATTTTCAACCCCATGGACTATAGCCTGCCAGGCTCCTCTGTCCATGGGGATTTTCTAGGTAAGAATACTGGAGTGGGTTGCAATGCCCTCTTCCAGGGAATCTTCCCAACCCAGGGATCGAATCCAGGTCTCCCTCATTGCAGGTGGATTGCTTATTGTCTGAGTCACCAGGGAAGCCCATGAATGCTGGAGTGGGTAGCCTATCCCTTCTCCAGAGGATCTTCCCAACCAGGAATCAAACCAGAGTCTTCTGTATTGTAGGCAGATTCTTTACTAGCTGAGCTACCAGGGAAGCCGTATATATATGTGTGTGTGTGTGTATATATATTTAGTTATATATAAAAGGATCTTTTTCAGATTCATTTCTATTATAGGTTAATGCAAGATATCGAATATAGTTCCCCGTGTTATATAGCAGGTCTTTGTTGATTATCTACTTTATATATAATAATCTGTATATATTAATCTCAACCTCCTAATTTATTTCTGCCACTCTGGCTATTCCCTTTGGCAACCGTAAATGTGTTTCTATGTCTGTGAGTCCATTTCTGGTTTGTAAATAAGTTCACCTGTATAATTTTTTTTTAGATTTCACATATAATTGATACAGTATTTGTCTTTCTCTGTCTGACTCACTTCGCTTAATATGGTCATCTTTACATCCATCTGTGTTGCTCAAATGGCATATTTTACTCCTTGTTTCTCACCAGATCCACTTGTTCTTATTCAGTCCTTGCAGCAGTACTGTCACAAAGCGTTCTCATTGGGCCCATCAGTGCCAGAGACCTACCCGCTCTCTGGTTTCCTCCACACACTCACACTCAGTCTCCTCCTCTCTGAATGCTCCCCACTGCCGTTAATTTCTTTGTTCTCCAAGTTGCTTGGGCCACAAGCCTCAGGGTTAAGCTTAACTTCTGTGGGCTCTATTTTAAAATAGAATGTGAGCCTGATCACGTTTCACTACCTCATTCTGCCACCCCAGTCAAAGCATGTGCCACATGGATCATCACAAACCTGGCCTCTCCACTTCCACCCTTACTCTTCTATAAGATGCCCCCCACACTGCAGCCAGCACGATCTCCTTCCCCTTGAATCCTGCCCATGGTTTCCCATCAGACTCAGGATAAAATCCACGGTCCTGCTGATGGCCTCCAGGACCCTTCTGGATCTAGTGTCTTGCTTGCCCTCTGATCTTGTCACCTGCTGCTCCAGGAGCAAAGAATAGATTTGTAGTACCTTCTTCTTGGCCTTTGCACTTGCTGTTCTCTCTCTGCCCAGACACTTTCCCAAGGTAGCTTCATGGTCCTCACCATGTCCAAACATACTGGGTGTCCCAAGTCCAGTCCAAGACCAGGGGCCGTTGATCCTGAGCTCATCCCATGCCTGGAGGAAGAGGTGACATTAATTTCTAACAGTAGAGAAAATCAAATATAATGGCTGTTCTGATGAGCCTTCTTTAATGAAAAGCTACAGGTCCTGTGTGGCTACACTTTGAAACCAGACAAGAAGCAGTTGCTAAGCCCTTTCCATACGGGCATGTCAAGATGGGCACCATAGTTATTGCAGAATGTTGGGATGTTGGTCACAGTTTCCCCCCAAATCAGGGGGCCCATTTTCTCCATTCAACTGTCAAGGCTTTACCTAATTACTTCTTATGGTTCAGTTCAGTTGCTCAGTCGCTCAGTCATGTCCGACTCTTTGTGAATCCATGGACTGCAGCACACCAGGCCTCCCTGTCCATCACCAACTTCCGGAGTCTACCCAAACTCATGTCCATCAAGTCAGTGATGCCATCCAACCATCTCATCCTCTGTCGTCCCCTTCTCCTTCCGCCTTCAATCTTTTACAGCATCAGGGTCTTTCCTAGTGAGTCAGTTCTTCTTATCAGGTGGCCAAAGTATTGGAGTTTCAGCTTCAACATCAGTCCTTCCAATGAATATTCAGGACTGATTTCCTTTAGGATAGACTGGTTGGATCTCCTTGCAGTCCAAGGGACTCTCAAGAGTCTTCTCCAACACCACAGTTCAAAAGCATCAATTCTTCGGTGCTCAGCTTTCTTTATAGTCCAACTCTCACATCCATACATGACTACTGGAAAAACCATAGCCTTGACTAGATGGGCCTTTGTTGGTAAAGTAATGTCTCTGCTTTCTAATATGCAATTCATTTGAAAGTACTTTCTGAGGTGGAGCTAAACTCAGATTCCTGGTGTTAACACAAGTTCATGTGCCTATGCAGCTTTGAGGCCAAACAAACTGAAATATCAGGATTTGGAGCAGAGAAAGGTTTATTGCAGGGCCATGCAAGGAGGCAGGTGGCTCAAGCCCTAAAAATACCAAACTCCTTGGGGTTTTAGCATAGCAATTTTAAAAGCCATGTGAGGGAGGGGGTCGCAGGATTTGTGATCAGCTTGTGTACAATTGTACAGAAGCGCACGGGCTGTTACGGACCTTGCAGAAGCATGGCCGAGAGGAGCTATACCCCACGTCCAAGGTCAGGGGTGGCAGCCAGGAGGAGCTTCCCCATGCCGGAGGTCAGGGGCGGCAGCCCAGAGGAGCAGTCCCACGTCCAAGGAGCGGTGGCTGCTCGGGCGCAGGAGGGCCGAGAGGAGCCACTCCACATTCAAGGTCAGGAGGGATGGTGGTGAGGAGACACCACTCGTCCAAGGTAAGGAGTAGCAGCTGTGCTTTGCTGGAGCAGCCATGAAGAGATATCCCATGTCCAAGGTAAGAGAAACCCAAGTAAGATGGTAGGTGTTGCAAGAGAGCATCAGAGGGCAGACACACTGAAACCATAATCACAGAAAACTAGTCAATCTAATCACACTAGGACCACAGCCTTGTCTAACTCAATGAAACTAAGCCATGCCCGTGGGGCCACCCAAGATGGGCGGGTCATGGTGGAGAGGTCTGACAGAATGTGGTCCACTGGAGAAGGGCAGGCAAACCACTTCAGTATTCTTGCCTTGAGAACCCCATGAACATATGAAAAGGCAAAATGATAGGATACTGAAAGAGGAACTCCCCAGGTCAGTAGTTGCCCAATATGCTACTGGAGATCAGGGGAGAAATAACTCCAGAAAGAATAAACGGATGGAGCCAAAGCAAAAAGAATACCCAGCTGTGGATGTGACTGGTGATAGAAGCAAGGTCCAATGCTGTAAAGAGCAATATTGCATAGGAAACTGGAATGTTAGGTACATGAATCCAGGCAAATTGGAAGTGGTCAAACAGGAGATGGCAAGAGTGAACATCGACATTCTAGGAATCAGTGAACTAAAATGGACTGGAATGGGTGAATTTAACTCAGATGACCATTATATCTACTACTGTGGGAGGAATCCCTCAGAAGAAATGGAGTGGCCATCATGGTCAACAAAAGAGTCCAAGATGCAGTACTTGGATGCAATCTCAAAAATGACAGAATGATCTCTGTTCATTTCCAAGGCAAACCATTCAATATCACAGTAACCCAAGTCTATGGCCCAACCAGTAATGCTGAAGAAGCTGGAGTTGAATGGTTCCTTGAAGACCTACAAGACCTTTTTAGAACTAATACCCAAAAAAGATGTCCCTTTCATTATAGGGGACTGGAATGCAAAAGTAGGAATTCAAGAAACACCTGGAGTAACAGGCAAATTTGGCCTTGGAATATGGAATGAAGCAGGGCAAAGACTAATAGAGTTTTGCCAAGAAAATGCACTGGTCATAGCAAACACCGTCTTCCAACAACACAAGAGAAGACTCTACACATGGACATCACCAGATGGTCAACACCAAAATCAGATTGATTATATTCTTTGCAGCCAAAGATGGAGAAGCTCTATACAGTCAGCAAAAACAAGACCGGGAGCTGACTGTGGCTCAGATCATGAACTCCTTATTGCCAAATTCAGACTGAAATTGAAGAAAGTAGGGAAAACCTACTTTCTAGACCATTCAGGTATGACCTAAATCAAATCCCTTATGATTATACAGTGGAAGTGAGAAATAGATTTAAGGGCGTAGATCTGATAGATAGAGTGCCTGATGAGCTATGGAATGAGGTTCGTGACATTGTACAGGAGACAGGGATCAAGACCATCCCCATGGAAAAGAAACGCAAAAAAGCAAAATGGCTGTCTGGGGAGGCCTTACAAATAGCTGTGAAAAGAAGAGAAGCAAAAAGCAAAGAAGAAAAGGAAAGATATAAGCATCTGAATGCAGAGTTCCAAAGAATAGCAAGAAGAGATAAGAAAGCCTTCCTCAGTGATCAATGCAAAGAAATAGAGGAAAACAACAGAATGGGAAAGACTAGAGATCTCTTCAAGAAAATTAGAGATACCAAGGGAATATTTCATACAAAGATGGGCTTGATAAAGGACAGGAATGGTATGGACCTAACAGAAGCAGAAGATATTAAGAAGAGGTGGCAAGAATACACAGAAGAACTGTACAAAAAAATCTTCATGACCCAGATAATCACGATGGTATGATCACTCACCTAGAGCCAGACATCCTGGAATGTGAAGTCAAGTGGGCCTTAGAAAGCATCACTACGAACAAAGCTAGTGGAGAATTCCAGTGGAGCTATTCAAATCTGGAAAGATGATGCTGTGAAAGTGCTGTACTCAATATGCCAGCAAATTTGGAAAACTCAGCAGTGGCCACAGGACTGGAAAAGGTCAGTTTTCATTCCAATCCCAAAGAAAGGCAATGCCAAAGAATGCTCAAACTACCACACAGTTGCACTCATCTCACACACTAGTAAAGTAATGCTCAAAATTCTCCAAGCCAGGCTTCAGCAATATGTGAACCATGAATTTCCTGATGTTCAAGCTGGTTTTAGAAAAGGCAGAGGAATCAGAGATCAAATTGCCAACATCTTCTGGATCATTGAAAAAGCAAGAGAGTTCCAGAAAAACATCTATTTCTGCTTTATTGACTATGCCAAAGTCTTTGTGTGGATCATAATAAACTGTGGAAAATTCTGAAAGAGATGGGAATACCAGACCACCTGACCTGCCTCTTGAGAAACCTATATGCAGGTCAGGAAGCAACAGTTAGAACTGGACATGAAACCACAGACTGGTTCCAAATAGGAAAAAGAATACGTCAGGCTGTATATTCTCTTCCTGCTTATTTAACTTATGTGCAGAGTACATCATGAGAAACACTGAGCTGGAAGAAACACAAGCTGGAATCAAGATTGCCGGGAGAAATATCAATAACCTCAGATATGCAGATGACACCACCCTTATGGCAGAAAGTGAAGAGGAACTAAAAAGCCTCTGATGAAAGTGAAAGAGGAGAGTGAAAAAGTTGGTTTAAAGCTCAATATTCAGAAAACGAAGATCATGGCATCTGGTCCCATCACTTCATGGGAAATAGATGGGGAAACAGTGGAAACAGTGTCAGACTATTTTTTGGGGGTTGCAAAATCACTGCAGATGGTGATTGCAGCCATGAAATTAAAAGACACTTACTCCTTGGAAGGAAAGTTATGAGCAACCTAGATAGCATATTGAAAAGCAGAGACATTACTTTGCCAACAAAGGTCTGTCTAGTCAAGGCTATGGTTTTTCCAGTAGTCATGTATGGATGTGAGAGTTGGACTGTGAAGAAAGCTGAGCACCAAAGAATTGATGCTTTTGAACTGTGGTGCTGGAGAAGACTCTTGAGAGTCCCTTGGACTGCAAGGAGGTCCAACCAGTCCATTCTAAAGGAGGTCAGTCCTGGGTGTTCTTTGGAAGGAATGATGCTAAAGCTGAAACTCCAATACTTTGGCCACCTCATGTGAAGGGTTGACTCATTGGAAAAGACTCTGATGCTGGGAGGGACTGAGGGCAGGAGGAGAAGGGGCCGTCAGAGGATGGGATGGCTGGATGGTATCACCGACTCTATGGACGTGAGTTTGAGTGAACTCCGGGTGTTGGTGACAGGGAGGCCTGGCGTGCTGTGATTCATGGGGTCGCAAAGAGTTGGACACGACTGAGCGGCTGAACTGAAGTGTGTACAATTCTCTGATTGGCTGATGGTGAGGTAACAGGGTGGTGTCACAGGGGCTAGCGTTACCTTTCCTCAGGCTCCAGGAGGCCTGGGGCTGTGTGTGCATGTTGCCAAGTAGTTACCATCTTCCATTTGTTGAAGAACTGGAGGCTTTTTCATCTGCAAAACAACTTGGAAAACGTGCATCAGATGTTATATTCAGTGTCGTTATCAGTTCAGTCGCTCTCCGTGACCCCAAGGACTGCAGCACGCCAGGCCTCTCGGCCCATCACCAACTTGCGGAGTTTATTCAAACTCATGTCCATGGAGTCAGTGATGCCATCCAACCATCTCATCCTCTGTCATCCCCTTCTCCTCCCGCCTTCAATCTTTCCTGGCATCAGGGTCTTTTCAAATGAGTCAGTTCTTCGCATCAGGTGGCCAAAGTATTATATTATCTAGGTACAAATACTCCATTATCTAGGTACTTCAGAGAGGAGTTAAGGGGAGGATATGAGAGAAGGCCTGTCTCCTTCCACCTCCCGAGGCCCCATGGGGTTCTGCTCTGTAGCCTCATTGTTCCCATTCTCATCCTAGTTCCAACCTCTCTGGCCACACAGAAGAATCCAACTTCTTTTGTCCCATGATGACCATAAGCAATTTGTGCCCAGTAAGCAAGTCACCTGAGTCCTCTTCTCTTGGTTAACTAATTCCATTTTTTTTTCATTCATGTGTCAGAAATATGATTTTTAGGGCAGCTCCCAGAATTGTAGTCTGGGCAACATTCCCTTTTCTTCTGTCCCTCAGGCACCAGAGAAAGATGCTCTAAACTTCAGCACATTTGGCTTGTGCTGGAGATGCTGCTCCTGGTGAAACTCACCTGAAATGAGCAGGTAGGATGCCGCAGGCATTGCTCCAAGTACTTTGCATGCATTCATTGAGATAAGGACTATTATTATCCCCCCAAAATAACAAGGAAACGAAGAGAGGTAACTTACTCAAGGTCACTCAGTCAGTATCAGTCAGTATCGGAGGCAGGATTCAAACCCAAAGCTATTAATGACACTAAGTAAGTGCCTATTATTTGCTAAGGTCTTTTATGTAACTTATGGAATCCTTTATTCAACTCTGAGAGACAGACATCATTATGTCTATGCTATGGACAAAGAGACGGCTGTTCCCAGAATTATGTAATCTGCTCAAGGTCACCTAGCTTGTAAATGACTGAGCCTAGCTTTGAACTAGGTCTGTGCTCCCTTCAAATGAAGGCTCTCTCTGCACTTCAGGGCTGCACTCTGCTGCCAAGATTCAATAGGAGATCATTAAACACATGCCCTCTCCCTGCACCCACACCCAAGCCTCACACGCGCTGGGAAATAGCTCTCCGTTCATTATGTGTGGCGGGTGAAGTTTACACATAAGGAACCGTGACACTAATGCCATTATATTAAAAGTGCGAAGATTCCAATAAGTTTTCGAGCACACGTGTTACAGTAGAGCCGCCTCTCTCTCCCCAAGCGAGTGTAGAGCTTTCTGTTGATTTGCTTCGCCTCACACACTTATTACAGCGAGATTTCCCCCAGTGTCCCAGCCTCCCATCAGCTCTCATTTAGATTTTCTTCCTAGATGTAGCCATTTAAATGCATATCGGCAGCAATTGAGCCCACCAGATTTCTTTTCCCGATTAGCGGGAAGATGGTCCTGTTAGTTATCTATCTGTGAGCTGAGCGGAAAAATCTGGCGGGTTGGGCAGAACTGCTTTGTGACATGACCTGCTTTTGGCTGTGTCGGCAGAGGGATGGATAACTTGCTGAGAGATCTTTGGTGGTGTGAGAAGGGGAAGGGGCTTGTGGAGGGGCATGGGAATGGGGATGAGGAAGGATGTGGAAACAGAGAGAGGTGTGTGGGTCTGGGTGCTTGCAGGAAGGGTGAGTGTGTGTATCTATAGCATGGGGTTAATAGAACAGATTGTACCTCAGAGTAGGCTTTAGGTGAGGATGGAGAGATGTACAATAAGGTGGTGGGTGGATGGAAACTGGTCAGAGGGGTGGATGAGGAGGTCACTGGAGTCTCTGAGGCAGCTCATGGCTTAGTGTGAGGCCCAACAGGCTCTGTTCATGGAAACTTGGGTTTAGGAAGGCTCCCCCACCCAGCTGGGGAGTGCTGGCTGGCCGGGGGACATGCCTCCCAGCGTGGCAGTCCTCCAAGGCAAGATTTGGGGCAGGGATTACAGAGAAGAACTGCATGCTGGGAGTGCAGGCTTGTCCCCAGGATGCATGCTGAGCCGAGCCGAGCATGCTCAGACCCTTTTCCTTGTTCACAAATCAGATAAAATTCTCCCCAAGGCCCCTGGGCAGAGGAAGTAAAGCGACAGGGGAGCGGGAGTTGCACTAATTGCACTCTCTCTCCTGGGGGGAAACAGAAGGGGCTGGGAAGAAAGGTTCCTGGTTGTCGTACATGGAGACTGTGAGCTCTGCCATTGCTGTCCTCCCGGAGGCCAGCACAGTCCCAGCCCCCGGGAGGCGCTCCCTTGAGGGCGTTGGGAGAGAAGGACCGGGGGAGGGCCGTTCCAGTGTGGGGAGATGGGGGGACGTGTGCACGTTGGTACGGCATGGGGTATGTCTTGGGCAGTGTGTGCGTGCATTGAGCTCTCCTACGGCTGCGGGAGCCATGCATTTACCCGGGTGCTCCCAGAGTGGGGATGCAGATGCAGAGACGGGCTGCACAGACAGGTGACTGGGTGACATTGGGTCTGACGGTATCCGGAGTCACGTGTGTGTGCAGGGGCAGGAGGGAGAGTGGATATTTGGAGAAGCCAAAGGGGTGTCCATAAGAGCTGTGCCTGCAGGAGGGACGGTGGTGTGTGTGTGTGTGTGTGTCTGTGTGTGTATAAGGGAGAGAGAGACAGAGAGAGAGAGGGACCAGGAGCGATAGAGAGAGACAGAGAGAGACAGGGAGGAGAGTTGATAGAAAAAGAGGGAGAGAGAGAGATAGACAGAGATGGGGAGGGGAGAGGAAAG
This sequence comes from Bos mutus, assembly GCF_027580195.1. NCBI lineage: Eukaryota > Metazoa > Chordata > Mammalia > Artiodactyla > Bovidae > Bos > Bos mutus. The sequence goes on from NC_091624.1 coordinate 3,466,700, forward strand.
GGAGGAAAAAAACACACACACACACACACACACACACACACAGGAAGAACTGCGCTTGTCGGTGTCTCCCTTTGCTTTTCCTGCCCGTCGCACTCTCATTGTCCCTCTTCTCCCTCTGGTCCCATCATACATTTTCCATCCCCTCTAAGGCTTCCTGAGGAATGACAGGCCACGGGCGGAGTGGAGGGGGCTCAGGCTTTGCGGCCAGGTGGACATGTGAAGTGGGAGCCCACCGGGCACTCCCGTTTTCTGAGTGCCACTTGCCTCCTCTGTGAAATGGAGATGCTAAAACCCGCCTCCTGGGGCTGCTGACGGGTGAGCAGGAGGCTGGTCACAGAAGGCCTGGCTCAGAGTGAAGGTCTAGAAAAGTCTGTGTCTGCCCAGCACACAGCTTCCCCTGCCTGAGCACTCTGTCCCCTGGTCTCCATCACCCCAGGAAACTTTATTCTGTGTGGGGCACAGATACAGGCCAAAGTCTTGATGGCGAGAAAGGGCAGCCAAAGAATCCCACCCGTCTCTTTCTTCCGTCTTAAACCCACCCGTCTCTTTCTCCCATCTTAATCCCGCCCGTCTCTTTCTCCCGTCTCACTTTCTTTCCAAGCTACTTTATTTGCTTTTTTCTTTTAATTGCTAATAGCCCCTTGCCTCAGGATGTCTGAAATCAACCTCAATTATTTGTCCCCAAGGCTGCTTTTCTCTTGCCTCTTGTGTCTTGTAAGGACCTTACCCTGTAGGTACCATAATTTATTCCTATATTACAGAGGAGACAACCAAGGCTCAGGGAGGGCAAGCAACTCACCCAAGGTCACACAGCTAATCAAGTGTTGGGGCTGGAATGGAAGCTGGGGTCTCTCTGAACCCAAGCTCAGGCCCTTTCCCTCTACCAGGATGCTTGCCTCAGATGATAGTCCCCATTGTGAAGGGCGAGGGGTGGGAGAGGAGGTTGCAAAGATGCCCCCTCCCTCCCAGAGGACCAGCCCTTCTCTGGCCTAAGGTGAAGCTTCTTGGAGAGGCTTGGAGGTTAATCCAAGGTGCTTCTTCCATCCCTCGCTGGCCACACCGTCAGCATAATCAGCCCATTAGCAAGTCACCCCGAGCACAGAGACACCTTTCCTGACAAGCTATCAGGGGTGCAGGGTGGCCCGGAGGTGGCTGGAGAGGCTAGAGTGTGGCCGGGGCAAGGTGGGCTGAAAGCCTGGATCCATCTGTAATACCAGCTCCATGTCTTCCATCAGCTTAATCTCTGCTAAACATTCAGCGCAGCTTTTTTTTTTTTTTTTCCCCTTTCCTTCCTTTTTAAATAATGGAGCATGACAAGGAGACACGGATGAAGGTCACAGCGAGATCCCTGGCGTGGGGGTCAGCCACACCAGCACTGCCTCCAGCCCGACCTCTTAGGAACTGAGCTGTGTGGCCCAGAGCAAGCCCTTAAACCTTCCTGAGCTTCAGAGTCCCCGTCTGCAAGGCGGGGATTATAAGCCGTACCTTCTGGGCTGGTATGAAGACAGCGTGTTGGTATGGGAAGGCTGGGGAGCAGAGTGCCCGAGAGCCTGTGTGTTTCCAGAGCTCGGCTTTGTGGCTTTGTGGCTAAGTGACTGAGGGCAAGCCTCTGCTTCCTACAGGGCCTCAGCGTAAAACAAGGAGAGAGGATTATTCCTCCGGAGGTGGAGGCAAGGATCAAACAAATGAACATGTGTTAGTGTTCAGCATCTGCCTGACGCTTGATGAGCAAGCAAGATCCCTGTCAACTGAAAAAGAAAGCACATTGTGAGCTCTGTAAGTTAAGTTTGATTTGGGGCAAAATGGGGACTATATGCCTGGGAGAGAGCATTTCAGATAGCTCAGAGAAACGGCTCCCAAGGGGTGCGGGGAAGGTCAGTATAGATGTGATTTTGGTGAAGGGTGAGTACGTGCAATCAAGCACATATTTCTGCAGAAAGTTTCTGCTAGTCACAAGGAGCATCATCACCATCGTGAAGGATTTCAGTGCTTTTCTAGATACAATGTGATACAGGCATTGGGCCCATAAAAGCTTCTCCTGAAAATATGTAAGTATCTGAAGTCCTGTTCTACCAGTTTTTTCCCAGAGCACAGAGTGCCTCATTCCTGATCCCCATCCTGAACTCCTTTCAGAAGGTGTTCAGGTCAGCAGCTACAGTGGCTCCGACTCTGAACCTTGTAGAGGTAGACGGCATGTGCCCATGGCAAATGCCAGTTTGTCGGGGCTTCCCAGGTGGCACGAATGATAAAGAGCATGCCTGCCAATGCAGGAGATGTAAGAGGTGCAGGTTCGATTCCCGGGTCACGAAGATCCTGACTGGAGGAAGGCATGGCAACCCACTGCAGTACTCTTGCCTGGAGCATCCCATGGAGTAAGAAGCCTGGTGGGCTGCAGTCCATAGGGTCACAAAGGGATGGACATGACTGAAGCGTACTTAGCATGCATGCATCCCCCCAAACAAACAAACAACCCACAAACCCAGATAAACTTATGGTTTTCACTCCTTCCAGAAAGCCTGTGCTGCATCCTTAATGATTCAGCCTCTGAAAGTTCCATGAACTTCCTCCAGGTCAGACACTCAGGCTGGCAGGGTGAGACTCAACCTGGGTAGTCACACTCCAAGATGCCTTCTTTCTCTTCTTCTACTTACACCACAGAGGCAGCTGGGATTCACTCCAAAGAGAGGCCTCAGACACCAAGAGGAGTCACTGATTATCCAGCTTGGACAGGGGGCTGTGGGGAGAGGCCATTCCGAGGTGGGGGGTGTTTACCCTCAGAAGAATTAAAGCAGAGGGTGGATTCCTCCCAGGGCTTTCAGGGTGATTTCGAGGGAATCAAACGATGCAAAAGTCACTATTTACTGGTAGTTAGTATGTATGGGGAGCAGTTTGGGGAACCTGAGGCACGGGAAACGCAAGGCCTGGAGCTAGGACCCTTGACCTCTTAGCTCTTTATTCAGCTGCTGGGCAGCCTGTCGGTCCTGCTTGGACTCTCGGTTCCCGTCTGCACACTGTCTTGGATGGGATGCGATGAGAAAAGCCCCTGGGTGTGTCTTGGGCATCCTCCCCACCGTGGCCACCCCGTCTGATCTCAGAGGGCAGGAGCTGGGGCAGAGAAGACATCCACGTGCCCAGGGGCGCTCCTGGGGTGAGCCCCCTGCCCAGTGATCGCCTTCGACAAACACCCTCTCAAGGATGCCCAGCAGCTGCCAAGCGCAGAGTCCCTCTACAATGCTCAGGAGACCTGTGGTGCTTTGCTGATCCTGGTTGCCAGCTTTCTCTGTAGACAGCCACCTCTCTGGAACCAGGGAAGGCAGAAGAGAGATCCCCAAGCTGCCCAGGGTGGGAAGGGCATGTCTCCCTTTAAAGACAGTGGAGATACTCAGTTAAGCAGGCGTCTGCCCCGCCCATGCCTTCTCTCTCTAGTCCCCTTCCCCTGGGACCTGGGTCTCTCCTCTCTCGATTACCAGGAGTTAAATTCCCAGCAAGTGAGACGAAGCCTTGGAGATTTTCTTGTGCCTCTGCCTTGCTTGGGGCCTGTCCTAGTCAGGGGAGGAAGTCTTTGGTAAGACCAGGGAAGCTCATTTCACCGAGGCAGGCACATGGCTGTGGGCAGAGGCCATTGGGAGTCAACGGCGGGGCCAAATACTCGTCACTGTCCTTCCCCGGCCATCTCCTGTGCCTCCTCCCCTTCCCGCTCCTCTTCCTCCCCTCCTCCCCCTTCCCCATCCTGCTCCTCCCCTCACCCCTCCTCCCCCTCTTGCCCCCTCCTTCCCTTCCTCCCCATCCTTGCGCTCCCCCATCACTATCGTCCAGTGAGGACAGCAGTCAATGGCAGACAAGCAAGCCTTTAGTGAGAAGCTGCTCTGTCTGATACTGTGCTCAATTCTTCTTTCTCATTTTAACTCCCATAATGACCCAACAGGGAGATTTTATTTCTCCCATTACAGAGATGGGTAAGGTGAGATTTAGTAAGGTTAAGAAACTTGTCCCAAGATCACACAGCTAGCAAACCCAGGTCAGTCTGGCCAGGGTTTTAACTGCTGTATTATTCTTCCAGGGTCTCTGGTCAGGGAAGAATTTGACAAGTTCTGTTACATCTCCAAGCCTCAGTTCCCTCATCTGCCAATGAGGTTCTTAATGATATCATCCCGGCTTGCCTCAGAGAGTTTTGGGGAGGATCTAGTAAGAGTGCTTAGTTGCTCAGGAGTGTCCTACTCTTTGTGACCCCATGGACTGTAGCCCACCAGGCTTCTGTGTCCATGGGATTCCCCAGGCAATACTAGTAGATTGGGTTGCCATTTTCCTCCTCCAGGGGATCTTCCTGACCCAGGGATCGAACCTGCGTCTCCCGTGTCTCCTGCATGTCTCCCCCACCGAGCCATTAGGGAAAAGAGGAGAAAGTACTTTGTAAACTGTAAAATGCAGCGGATTTGATGACTTGCTGAGAATGGGCATACAGGCAGGGTTCCTCTTGGGTGTCCGTCTCTGTAGGTGAACTGCCTAGCTCAGCACCTGGCATATATATGGCGGGTGAGTAAAAAGTGCATAAATAATAAGCTAATGATTATCAGTTGGTATTCACACTCCTCTCCCCAGCAATAGTTTTAAAAAGTTTTAGAGATGACTTTCTTTCTTTCTTTTTGGCTGAGCTGGGTATTTGTGGCTGTGTGGGCTTTTTCTCCAGCTGAGGTGAGCCGAGGCTGCCCTCTGGGCGTGGTGCTTGGGCTTCTCCCTGCGGGGGCTTCTCTCGCTGCTGAGCCAGGCTCCAGGGCACACAGGCTCCCGTAGTTGTGGCTCCTGGTCTCTGGAGCACAGGCTCAATAGCTGCTGCACACAGGCTTAGCTGCTCCTCACCACGTGGACTCTCCCCGGATCGGAGATTGAACCGTGTGTCTCCTGCACCGGCACGTGGATTCTTTACCACCAAGCCACCGGGGAAGCCCTCCGCAGCAATCTTACTCTCTAGAAACACGGAGTTCTGCTCTATGGAAGGGAACAGTGCTTGGTCAGGCTGATGGGACAGGTAGGGCCTTCTGGCACCTAGAACCTGTGCACCTCTGTCCTGCCACCCGTGGAAGGACCAGGGTCTGGACAGAGGTGTGGCTCTGTCCTCTCAGGCTCCCAGGCTCAGCATCCCCTGAAGGTTATCAGTGCAGGTTTAGAAAAAGAAAGAGGCCTGGAGCTGCGGCTGAAGGAGGCCGGCAGGCTGTCCCTTCAAAGCTTTGTCGTCTTCCTTTTTTATTTTTTAATTTCATTTTTTTTCTTTATCCAAAGGCTGCAGAGCTGAAATAATTTATTTTGGATTTGAATAGGATGTGATAAGCCGAAGAAGGGGCAGCCAGGGTGGACAGGGTGGAAGCATTAGGTTTTAAATTAGTCGTTTGACGCTAGTTCAGGGACCAGAGTAAGGGCTCTGGCTGACAAGAGGCGCCCGAGTCCCCTTGGCTGACGGCAGCCGTGGATTTGGGGCTGCACCTCCAGGGGCACCTTCCTGGTTCTCCGTTAATGACCGTCACAGCCCTCCTTGTCCACCTCCCTGCTTCCTTCACAAGCCCTGTGACCTTGGGCAAGGCACCTCATCTCTCAGAGCCTCGGTTTCCTCATACACAAAATGGGGATGAGAGTCATTCCTTCTAACACAGATGCGGACAGACTTTTTCTGTAAAAGGGTCAGAGGGCAAATATTTTAGGTTTGTGGGCCCATCTTTGTGGCAACCATGCGGCTCTGCTATTCTAGTGAGAGTCACGATGGAGAATACATAAACACACAGAGGGTGGAGGTGACTGTATTTTAAACCTGTTATTTACAAAAATGGGCAGCAGGGGGCATTTGGTCTGCAGGCAGTGGGTGGTTGGCAGACTCCTGTTCTGACCAGGTAGCTACGTGGGGTACGTGTGCGTAGCGCCCAGTCCATCCCATGACCTCGGCCTGCCAGACTTAATTTTCCTCTTAATATCTGCCTCCTCGAGCCAATCTCCAGGGCCGGAGCGTTCCAAATTCCAACTCTGATCACGTCACTATATCTGCTTAAAGAGCCCAGTGGCTCCCCGCCGAGCTCGGGATGAAGCCCAAATGCCTTTTCTTGACACTCAAGGCCCTTCAAAGTCGTCTGCTATTTCCACAGTCCTAATCGTTTTATCCCCCGGACTAACCAGATCCTGGGCTTCCTCGGGGGATAAGCTGGAGGCTCTCAGCTCCTGCTCCTTTGCTTCTCTGGGACTTCCTGTCTGCACTTGGTGGATTTTCCCCATCTTTTAAAGCCTACTCAAATGGGCCCTTGTCCACCCGGTCTCCTTTGAGTGCCTGGCAGCATCAGCTACCACCTCTGCAGATGACAGGGGATCCTGGGTGAGGACTGTATTTTGCTCATCCTAGGTGGGCTGAAGACAGGTGGGATCAGGCATTGAGTGGCTGCCCTGGAGACTGCGAGAGAAAAGGAGAGAGTAGAGAGGCTGTTAATAAAGAGTCTGCCTGTCAATGCAAGACATGTGAGTTTGATCCCTGGGTCAGGAAGATCCCCTAGAGTAGGAAATGGCAACCCATTCTAGTATTCTTGCCTGGAAAATTCCATGGACAGAGGAGCCTGGCAGGCTACAGTCCATGGGATCACAGAGAATCCAACATGACTGAGCATGCAGTTTGTGGTGGGGGTGGGGGAGGTGTGATAGGCAGGGAAGAGACTTTGCTGGCATAGGTTTCAACCTTATTATTACTTGCAATTTGCAGAGTTTGGTGATATCTGGGGCAAACTGCTTTATCCCCACACATCTACTCTTTTGTTTTGGACTGACCAAATGGCATATAGGATCTTAGTTCACCAACCAGGGATTGAACCCACATCACTTGCATTGGAAGTGCAGAGTCTTAACCACAAAACCGCTGGGGAAGTCCCCACAAATCGATTTTCTTAGCCCTAAAGGAGACAAGTGCCTGTTTCACAGAATGGTGAGGGGAATAGAAATAGTCATTAGAATAATAGCAGCAAACATTCATCATGAGCCTGGGCTTCCCTGGTGGCTCAGCTGGTAAAGAATCTGCCTGCAATGCAGGAGACCCAGGGTCAATCCTTGGGTCAGGAAGATCCTCTGGAGGAGGAAATGGCTATCCACTTCAGTATTCTTGCCTGGAGAATCCTATGGACCGAGGAGCCTGGAGGGCTACAGTCCATGGAGTTGCAAAGAGTCAGACACGACTGAGCAACTAACACGTTTTATCATGAGCCAGGGGCTGTTCTCAGCACTTGACAAGTATTAGCTCATTGACTCTTCACAGTGATCTTTGTGGGTGTTTTGTTTATCCCCATCTTCTGGTGTGAAAACAGGGGCAGAGGCATCTCCTACAAGTAATCTGCGAGGATGAACTGGCTCCAGAGCCTGGACTCTGTCCATTTGCTCAATGAATGGGATGGGGGTACGTGTGCAGTGCTCAGCACATAGTAGGACCTCAGGAAACATCACCTGCTTCCTGCTCTTTGCAAAGATGTCTAGGCCAGATGTGAGGGATGGGTTTGCTCGACTGGGGACAGGGCTGGTCTGTTCTCTCCCTTTCCCATCTTCTTGCTGGGGAGGAGGAACATCTGGGCGTGCTATGGATGCGGTGGGGGCAGGGGGTGGGGAGGAGGCCGGGGGATGGCGTACAGTGCTCTGAGCGATCTCACCTGCACCCATTAACCAGATGGGATGTGGAAATGAGTCTCAGAGTGCAGTAGGGACAATGTGGGAAGGAAATAAACACCTGGAGAGAAAGAGCTCTATTTTCTCTTTAGAGCCCATTAAGTTTAAGGGAATTTGTGAACTTAGTACAAACCTAATTAAGCTCAAATAGGGATGCCTAAGTGAAGGCAGCAAGTGCAGCGAGGCCTTGGTGGTGAGGAAGGCAACCTCTGGAACAGACTGAGGGCTCATAGGAAGGTGGGGTCAAGGGTAGACGTCTGGGTCTTGACCAGCTGGGTCCCATCTTTAATATCCTCATTGATTCTGGAAGGTAGTGGAAAGTCAAGGGGTTTTGTGTCTGACAGACCAGAGTTTGAATCCTGGCTTTTCCATATCCAAGTCTTGATTTTGCATCTGTAAAATGGGAATACCTGCCTTGAGACGAGATAATAGTGTTGGACATATGACCCTGTGCCTAGCACAGTCTGGATGCCCAGGAAACAGCTGCTGTCATGGTGATGGAGGCATCCTCTGGTTGAGATGGAACAGGAAGAGCTCCTTCCCCTATCTGCATGACCCACTTAGCTTTCCCTCCGCCTCTTCTCTCTACTCTCATGCAGAATGATTGCATTAAGGACCTCTGTTCTCATCCTTTCCCTGTGCTCTATAATTCTTCAGGGCTCTCCCTTCTGAGGCCACCCTCAGCTATGTGACTTCTGACGGCCAACTTCTGATGTCAGTGCTGACAACACAATCCAGTTTTAGGAAAAGCTTGCACACTGTGCCTTGCTTCTCTTCTCTTCCTCTGTGATATTCTCGAGACCATCTCCAGACAATCCCACTGGAGGATAAGAAGCATGTGGTGAAGAACCCAGTTGTCCCAGTTGAGGCCACGCTGGACCATCTAACTTCCAGCTGACACTGAGCTATATGAAAGTGCTAGCCGAGGCCAACAGAGCCACCTGGTTAGCACAGACTCGTGATCAAAAGTCCATGGCTATTGTTTGTTTGCAGCTGCTAAGTTTGGGGATTGCTTGTTACACAGAATTAATTGTGACATAAATAGCTGATATACTACCCCATAAAGTTTTGGCCAACTTTCAAAGTTCTGTTCAGATTTTCAGGAAATAGTCTCAAGATTACCATGTGGAAGTGATCTTCCTCCTTAGGGAGTCTACTTTGCAGCTTCAGGCTGCAGACTCTGCTAGATCTCTGAGCTCTATAAGGATCAGAGCAGCATCTGACTGCCTTCTGTGGGCTCACTGCCCAGCACAGAGCTGAACCAGGGTAGGGCATGAGAGAATGTTAGGTGATGAATGAGCATGTCCCACAAGAGTGAGTCACTTCACACCAAGGTTCTCTTCCCCACCCCTCTGTCAACAAAGTTGCAGGGAAGGGTGGAGTTTGGGTCTTACTTCCTCTTGCATCCCCCGAAATGGCCACCAGGAGCCATCCTGCTGACCCGCCGTGGGCTGAGTTCTCTTTTGTATCTTCTAATATGGGATGTTTCTATTACTCCATGTGGCAATAACACCAGCAGTGACTATGAAATGATTCTCATATTTCATTTCAGGTCAAATGCTTCCCATGGGTAATCTCAGTGAATGGCCATAACCCTCTATGAAGGAGGGACCACCATCACCTCCACTTCATACATGAGGAAATGGAGACTCAGAAAAGAAGGCGAATTTGCCCAAATAAACAAGCTGAGTCAGTAGCAGAGTCACTGTTTGAATTGGACCACGGATGGAGTCCACGGTCATCAGTATTATCCTTGCCCTCTTGTCCTGTAGAGCAATGCAGTGCAGATGTGGATTGGGTGGATTGGAATGGAAACAGATTTTACCTCCATCAAGGAAAGCAGCCAAATGGATTGACTCAAACAATCACACAGGGTGGAGCCATGCTCTCCCTCCCCAGCTCACTGCTGGCTCGCAGAACAGGGGCTCGCAGAATCTGAAGGGCAAAGTTGACACCAGGCGTTGGGCTCTTGTTGGCTCCAAGCCCTAGGAAGAGATGGGGAGATGGTGAGGGTCTTAGCTCAGTTTGCCTGTTGGGTAGAGCAAAGGGCCACATGCCACTTGCTCACAGAGAAGCCCAGGGTGGCATTCTCATGCCTTCTGGGCCCAAGTGGGGTGTTGAGGCAGCCAGGGTCTCCTAAGTTTCTGGGAGGCTGCTCTGCAGATCCAATTTTCACTTAGGCTGACCTTAGGATTGAGGAAGGCATAGAAAGCCCATTCTGGTCTCATGTCCAGTTTGCCTTCTCCCATCCCTCTTTATCCCCCAGAGAAGGGAAAGGCTACCCACTCCAGTATTCTGGGCTGGAGAATTTCACGGACTGTATAGCCCATGGGGTCGCAAAGAGTCAGACACAACTGACCAGCTTTCACTGTCACAACCTTCCCGTCCCTTTTTGTGAACACTGAAGCTGATAAATTACCCCCAGCTGACGAATCTGTTTCGTAATTGATTCAGAGTTGGAGGAGTGAGGGGTGTGCTTATTTATCACCCTCAGGGACCTAAAGAAAGAACTTCAGAGGAAAAAGGTAGTGAGCATACAGTCATTAAAAATGTACAAGTAGGCTCATTGTAGGAGAAGGAAATGGCAACCCACTCCAGTATTCTTGCCTAGAGAATTCCATGGACAGAGGAGCCTGGTGGGCTGCTGTCCATAGGGTCGCACAGAGTCAGACATGACTGAAGCGACTTAGCAGCAGCAGCAGCAGATTCATTCTATATCGGCTATTTTTTGGAAGAAGGATTAGATGGGTTTGGGTTTCCCTAAAATGATAAAATTCTATGATTTTTCTTTGAGACCACTCATAGGAAAACTTTAGATAGTACACAATATTAAAACTGGCACAATTGCAGGAGCAGTTTTGGCCACAGGATGATTTTCATGGTTATATATACCCTTCAGCCCACGTATTATAATAAATAGCACATCAACATTTTTTTTTTTTTTTTTATCTTCTGGTTCCGGCAGGACCATTATCAAGAGAAGAAAGGCTCTAATGACAATTCCCCTCTCTCTAAAAAGGCCTTTCATGTCTGGCCTCAAAGCAGACAGGGAGGAGGCAGGTCTGACTGAGCATCTTCCTGCGGCCATCCTCCTGGGTACCACCCGTGGTCTTTGCTCTGTTTGGTCCAAGCCTGGAAAGAAGCCTTTGCTGCCACGGGCATTGTCCAGGGGAATTGTGCAGGGGGAGATTTCATGGAGATAAAAGATAAGCAAAGGAGAGATGTGTGTGAGATCATGATAGAGTGCATCCCTGAGTATCAGTGAGAAAAAGAAAAGCCCAGGTCACCCATGTTTCTTGTGGGCAGATAATGAAGGTACAGCATAACATCCAGAAAAATAGCACGCCATGAGCCCCTCCTGGGTGCCCTGCCCTTTAAATACATGTTCACAGTCCTCCTTGCAGCAACCCTGGGAGGTAGGATGCTGACCCCATTTTACAGATGGACTAGTTAAGTCTTGCAAAAGATGAAGTGACTTGCCACAGCTTACACAACGATGTGTCTGAGTGGACTTTGAACACAAGCTTATGAAGGGACAGCATATTAAAAAGCAGAGACATTGCTTTGCCTACAAAGGTCTGTCTAGTCAAAGCTGTGGTTTTTCCAGTGGTCATGGATGGATGTGAGAGTTGGATCATAAAGAAAGCTGAGCGCCGAAGGCTGAGTGCTGAAGAATTGATGCTTTTGAACTGTGGTGTTGGAGAAGACTCTTGAGAGTCCCATGGACAGCAAGGAAATCAGACCAGTCCATCCTAAAGGAAGTCAGTCCTGAAAATTCATTGGAAGGACTGATGGTGAAGCTGAAGCTCCAGTATTTTGCCCACCTGATGTGAAGAACTGACTTATTGGAAAAGACTCTGATGCTGGGAAAGATTTAAGACAGGAGGAGAAGGGGATGACAGAAGATGAGATGATTGGATGGCATCACAGACTCAATGGACATGAGTTTGAGCAAACTCCAGGAGATGGTGAAGGATAGGAAGCCTGGCATGCTGCAGTCCATGGGGTCCCAAAGAGTCGGACTTGACTGAACAACTGAACTGAACTGATGAGGAGCTGAAACCAGTTCTTTTTAAATTTAATCAGTCCTGATGGGGCAGAGGGAGATGAATTCAAAGAATATGTGCTTTTCCTACTGTGGTAGGCTGAATTATGCCCAAAGATGTCTGTGTCCTAATCCCCAGGACCTATGAATCTTACCTTACAGAGTAAAAGAGCGTTTGCAGATGGAATCAGTGTTAAAGATTTTGAGCTGGGGACATTATCTGGTTGTTGCTGTTGTTCAGTTACTAAGTTGTGTCTGACTCTTTGTTACCCCATGGACTGCAGCATGCTAGGCTTTCCTGTCCTTCACTATCTCCCGGAGTTTATTCAGATTCATGTCCATTGAGTTGGTGATGCTATCTAACCATCTTACCCTCTGCCTCCTCCTTCTCCTCCCGCCTTCAATCTTTCCCAGCCACAGAATCTTTTTCATTGAGGTGGCTCTCCACATCAAGTGGCTAAAGTATTGGAGCTTCAGCTTCAATGTCAGTCCTTCCAATGAATATTCAGGACTGATATCCTTTAGGATTGACCGGCTTGATATCCTTGCTGTCCAATGGGCTCGCAAGCATCTTCTCCAGCACCATATTGAAAGCATCAATTCTTCAGCTTGTAAGAGGAAGTCAAGAACGTCAAAGCCTCAAGAAAGTGATGCAGTGGTGGAAGCGGGACTTGAGCAACGTGGCCAGAAGTCAAGGAGGGCTGTGACCTCTAGAAGCTGGAAGGAGGCAGGAAAAATTCTCCCCTGGAGACTCCAGAAGAAACCAGCTTTGCAGGCACCTTAATGTTAGCCCTTGAGACTAATTTTGGACTTCTGACTTCCAGAACTAGAAGACAATAAATATGTATTGCTCTAAGCCACCAAGTTTGTGTTTATTTCTGATGGCAGCCATAAGAAATTAGTATGCACACCATCTTTGATAAAAAATATGACTTGACAATCACATTGTGGATGACTTTACCCAGGTCATAAGTCTCTTTTGGCCTGTTTGGGTCTGGGAAATTAATTAAGTCAACTGTGGTGAAGCACAGCTTTGGCTTAGCATATTCTTGAGAAGAGGGGATGACTAGGTAGTTCTGAAATAACAGCTTTGGTTTTGAAGGCCAAGGACGATGTAATGCAAAGTACAGTCCACAGACTGGTGCTGATCCCTGAACTGTTGGGAAGAAGGAATTTATGCTGCCCTACCCCCCACTGGCTCTACCTCCAAGGAGGAAGAGCAATAAGAATATGGGCAGGAGTTAAGTGTTTAAAACATTTTGCAGCTATTTGGTATTGCTGAGGTACCCAAGCATGTGATCGGAAGGCTTCCCTTGTTGAATAGGGTACAGACTGGTTTGGGTGTGGTTGGAGGCGGGTGGTGAGTCGCAGATTAGGTGGTGAATTGTTGGTGAGCCAGCATCCCCAGGAGATAAACTATAAAACTGATCTTGTAGATGTGGTGGGTGCGTGCTAAGTCATCTCAGTCATGTCCAACTCTTTGGGACGTGATGGATGGTAGCCTGCCAGGCTCCTCTGTCCATGGGATTCTCCAGGCAAGAATACTGAAGTGGGTTGCACACCTTCCTCCAGGGGATCTTTCCAACCCAAGGCTCAAACCCACGGCTTCTGCATTACAGGCGGATTCTTTATCTCTGAGCCTCTGAGGCAGCCTGTAGATGTGATCCATGTACACAGTGGAATACTGCTCAACCTTAAAAAGAATGAAAGTGTCATTTGCAGCAACACAGATGCAATTAGGTATTGTCATACTTAGTGAAGAAAGTCAGAAAGAGACAGACAAATACCATATGATATCACTCGCATGTGGAATCTAAAATATGACACAAAACAAAAACAGACTCATAGACATAGAGAACAGTGCTGTGATTGCCAAGGAGGGGAGGGAGAGGAAGGGGGACGGAGTGAGTGGGAGTTTGGGATTAGCAGATGCAAGCTATTATAGATGGAACGGATCAGCAACAAGGTCCTAATGTACGGCACAGCGGGTTATATGCAGTCTCCTGGGATAAACCACAGTGGAAAAGAACATAAAAAAGAACTCATGTATACGTATAACTGAGTCACTTTGCTGGAGAGCAGAAATTAGGACAACATTGTAAATCAACTATACTTCAATTAAAAAAAATAAGGATGCTGATATTTTAAAAACAGCATCAACAACAAAAACCAAACCGATCTTTGTGTTTGGCTGTGAGAATGAGGAAAGCAGTTTCTGACATTTAGACCTCGGAGCTCTTTGGAGCTGGCCTGGCACTCCCAGTGGGCTGTGTGTCCTCCCGTTGGACACGAACGCTCTCACGGAATTCTGGAGTCAGACAAGATCACTCTGCAACTCTAACAAGGCGAGACAAAGAACAGGACCACTTCATCACACCCTCTGTGCACAGACGCGAACAAGGTCGCCGTGCAGAGCGCAGAGGGCCAGGACCCTCCCTGCCGGCTACCATGTGCGACTGCTCCTCTTTCCCTGTTTCAGGTTCTGCTCTTCTTCTTCTCCCTTCCTTTCACATAGGGTTCATTAAGGTCCCCACTTAGAGGATTACCCCCACTTTCTGAGCATCCATCCAACGAACTGCCCTTCTTTTGAGCCCTCCCCAGACCACCTACAAGAAGCTTCAATCCCACCCCAAGTCATCTTGCAGCCGTCCATGGAGGCTCCTCACGGTTCCCCCATGGGACATGCGCTTCCTTGTTGCGAGTGAAGAAATTAGCTTTGAAGGCAGAACACACCACTGGCTGCCGGTGTGTTCCTGGTGACCATTCGGATCGGTGACATCGACACATGAAGCAACCTGAGCCATCAAAGGTCAGCTAGAAACTGACCTATCTGTTGGTCCAGATAGCCCAACATCGCCTTCCCAGGGGTTCCTGTTGGCCCTGACCTTGGGCCTGACCAAAAACATTCTGTTCTTTAGGCCACAGCAACCCTTCAGAGATCGGAAGGCAGTGAAATTGTCTCCCACCGCTTGGATCTTCTCTGCTTAAACCTCCTGGGTTCTGTCTTCCATCAGCTCATCAGGTGCCTTTACTCCTCTCATTCCCCTGAGTCTGCAGAAACCTGAGGTCTCGCAGGCTCCTTCGTGTTTTTTCAAAGGGATTCAGGTATTTCCCTTTGCCCTGCTTCTGTGAACAAGCTTTGCTGAAGATGTCAGTCCCCTGGAACATGAAAGCACATCCTTTGTCTGCGTCCATGAAGAACCAGGAAGCAGAGGTTCCTGTCTCTAAGCCTCCCCAGTGGCTCTGTGGTCCTGAGACGCAGCACACATCCTCAGGACGTGGGCTGCCATTGATCCTTTCCCGAAGTCTGGCAGTTCTGTTTGGCTATTAAAAAGACCCTGCCACGTTGATGAATTATTTAAACCTCAGCAGCACTCAATTTATGCAAATCCGATTATCTGTTTAAGGGCAGGTTGGCTTGGAACAGCTTGTAGTTGTGATACTTATTATTATTATTATTTTTTGGCTGAAAAACTGGCAAATTCAGTTGAAAGAGGAGTTTAATTTCACCCAAGGACTGCTCAGCCCAGAGCTGCCTCTTGATGGGTACGGGGGTGTTGCTGGGAGGTACCTACCCTCGGTTTCCCATGGGACTGGTCTCTGCCTTGCTGTCTCCACGTCATTTAGGTCTGCGAAGGGCCTTCCAGACCAGCTGGTTCAATGCCTTCCTGTTACAAAGGAGCAAGCTAAAACCCAGAGAGAGAAACTAACCTGTCCCACTTATGCAGGGTTTTTTTTTTTTTTTTTTTGGTGTGGGGTAAGGGCTCCAAATCTTGTTCCAGATCTGGGATACTTTCTCCCTAAACCATACTGCCTCCCTGCTGGGAGATCAATACAGAGCTCAGAGTCCTTCCATCCACATCTGTGCAGTTCAGTGAGTGACAGACAACTTCATGGGGCAGAGAGAGGAGAGGGGATCCTTTAATCTGGAGGCAAGAGACCCAGTCCCCGACTTGCTCTAGGATTTTGGCCAAACATCAAGACCCTCTCTGAGCTTCAGACCCAGCTCTCCAAGTGAACTGTGAAAGGGTTAGAGTTGGACTAACAATCTCTACCTTGTGGCTCAGATGGTAAAGAATCTGCCTACAATGCAAGAGACCTGGTTTGATCCCTGGGTCGGGCAGATCCCCTGAAAAAGGGAATGGCTACCTACTCCAGTATTCTCTCCTAGAGAATTCCATGGACAGAGAAGCCTGGCGGGCTACAGTCCATGGGGCTGCAAAGAGTTGCACACAACTGAGCAGTGAACACTTTCATTTTCACCAAAGTTTCCAGCTCCATCTGACTGTTAGTCTAAATGCAACACCCAGAACTGGAGTCATGGGTGGGTGTCCTGTACCACCCCCTCACAGCCCCCCATTCAGAAGGGTCCCACTCTTGGGTTGACGCTGTGCTGCCGCCATCTTGAAATTCTTAATACATTTTCAGCAAAAGGCCCTGCATTTTCATTTTGCCTTGGCCCCACAAATTATGTAGCTTATCCTTATATGGCTCTTCTCAGGGGGAGACAAGTGGAGAAGTTGGAGAACCAACTTCCTTTGTCAACTGCATTTTCCCAGGCGGGCTCTGACCTGGTGGCCCAAGAAGAAAGCCCAGATCCCTCCTTCCCACGACCCAGGAGGAACTGGGTATCACTGACTGTATGGCATGGGTATTTCTGGGAGGGTTTGGATGGCTGAGGGGGAGCTTTGGACAGGAGGAAGGGACTAAATAGATTTAGCTTTAGGAGGATTGCTTTTGGTGACTGGGGTGGAAGGTAAAATGCAAGGGATAGGGCTGAACACAGAAAAGAGGCAGGAAGCGTTCCCAACGCTCCCAGCAAGAAATGCTGGGGCTGGATTGAGTCGCAGGAAGACTGAGATTTATTGCACAAGTAAAATTAGAGCCACACATGAAGAATGCTCACGAAGATGGCATCTGGTTCTCAGGCTCTGATACTGCCTTTTTAAATTTTCCACTGACCTCCTATGGAGACATGAGATAAAAGCTCGCAGAATCACCTCAAACTAAGATCTGTAACCAGCATAACAACCGATTGACTGAACAACGACCAGCATAATGTAGAATCAAAGACAGATTTCCACTAACACTGAAGCAGATGGAGTTGAACTGAGAGAAACCTGCCTTACTGCTCTTTAAGTGAAGCTAAGACCAGTTAAAGAAAAATAAGAAGGGACTTTGCACTTCCTTCTTGTCTCTGAGATGCTGGGGATGTAAAAAACAAACAAGCAAACAAACAGAAAACCCTGGGGACGTAAAAATAGGGCTTTCTTGGTGGCTCAGATGGGAAAGAATATGCCTGCAATGCAGGAGACCCAGGTTCAATCCCTGGGTCGGGAAGATTCCCCTGGAGAAAGAATGGCTGGCCACCCACTCCAGTATTCTTGCCTGGAGAATCCCATGGACAGAGGAGCCTGGCAGGCTACAGTCCATGGGGTCACAAAGCCTTGTACACGACTGAGCGACTAATACTTGCACTTGTCCTGAGACCCTGGAGACATAAAAATCAGAAAGTTGGGCAAAGAACCCTCTATTGGGAGGCAACCAGAATGATGAACTTCCCCTCCCACCCCTGATTATTGACTGCATTCAAGCAGAGACAGTAACTCAGGATTTTCAACAGAAAATGTGTGTGTGTGTGTGTGTGTACTAATTTTGCCATATTCCAAGTCATGGAGTTCAAAACACACAAATGAGATGCTGAAGACAGAAAAAAGGGGATGAACGCATGTCACTGCATTATGGTTTCTCCATGTGTCTTTATCTAAGAAGAGAACTTGTCATCAAGGTTGACTAGATCCCTCCATCACCTGAGTTAGCTGCTAGGAACATAGACACAGTCTAGCTGTGAACTGCCCCCTTCAGTCTGTCCTCATGAAGACTGAAAGGGGTTTAACCATCACCCCTAAGGACAGAGAGTGCGGCCAGAACAGTTCTAATGCCCTGTTTTTTTTTAATATTTAGATATTAATGTTTAAATTTTCTTGAAGATGAACAATACGAAAAGAAGTCAATAAAAATCTTACATTGCAGATCAAGAGAAGAGACCTATGATGAAGGTACATCTCTTTAGACTCCAGAAAACAAAACAAAACAAAACAAAACACCTCAGGAAACTATTTTGTATCCTTGGCAGACATTGAGAAGACATGGTCTGCTGGAAAAAGAATCAGAAAGTCAAAGAAGGCAAGTTGAGCACTGAGAAGGATGTTGGATGAGATAAGGAAGAATTTCAATTACTCTTTAGTCGACAATCATCAAATCAAAACAAACTATAATTATAGACTGTGGCAAATGCATGAACAATGAGAATACAGCATATCAACACTGATGGAATATTGCCAAGGGTATCTCCTAAGGAACATTCACAGCCTTTAATAATTTCTTTAGGCAGGAAAGAAAAAAAAAAATACATGGCCTTAGCATTCAACTTGAGAAGTGATGGAGAGGACCACAAAGTTAGCCCAAGGAAAGTGGAAAGAAGAGCAGAAAACATGAATAAATGAGAAAAGAGAAGAGGAGACGACTTGGTAAATAAATCTAGGATTTAATGTTTTTTCAAATGAGTACAAAGCAATCTTTGACAGTCTCAGTAACTAAAAGGAATAAAAAATAGTTGACATAGAACAGGAGGAAGAGTATCTAAACTCTAATAAAATGGAAATGTGAGCAAAATACTAATATTACACAAACCTTCTTGCTCATGAATTTGAAAATCTGGATAAACTGAATAATTTTATAGGAAAGATAACAATAAAATGAAATAAAAATGACCTCGTGGGCATGACATAACTATCGGTAAGGCAGAGCTTGGGGGAAAATCACAAAGATCTACCACGAAAATGGTGAAATCTTAGGTGGACAGGTAAATTCTTCTAAACCTTCATAAAACAACTATTTTGTGTAAAATTTTTCAGAGGATAGAAAAATATGGAAAACAGACCGAATTTTAGAAGGTGATGCAGCAATTTTTGAGAGAAAAATTTGTGATTCAAGATTTTATACCCAGTCAAACATGGTCAACAGAGAGACTTTCTTGGCTATGTAAGGGCTCATGAACTACCATTCACAGTAGAGGGGACCTGTCACATTAGTGGAAAAGAATGGATCAGTCAGTAAATGATGTTGGGATTGACTATTCATAAAATACATGGATTCAGACCCCTGCCTCATGTAGCTTACTCAATTCCAAGTATGCTGAAGATAAGAAAAGTTTTAGGAGGCACATTTGGGTTAAAAAAAGAGTAAATATTTACCTGATTCAGAATGGGGTAAACATAAGCAGTAAAAACATACAATAAAGGAAAATATTAGTAGATTTGACTAAATCAAATAAAACTATTCTAGGAATTCCCTGCTGATCTAGTGGTTAGGGCTCTGCATTTCCACTGCCAAGGATGTTGGTTCAGTCTCTGGTCCCGGAACTAAGATCCCACAAGTTTCATGGTGTGGCAAAAAATTAAAAAAATCATTATGCTTCAAAAATTCTATAAACCAGGTTCAAAAGATAATATAAACCAAGGATATATTGACAGTATATATGACAGGCAAATGATTAAGAAATATACGAGCAATAAAAGAAGCTCCAGTAAGAAAATGGACAAAGGGTGTGCGTGTGTAATTCAATTACAAACGAAACACAAAGTCCCCTACTTGACAAACAAGAGCAAATAATGAACCTCATGGTGATCACAGAAACAAACATTAAAGCAAAACTGAGATGGCATTTTCACCCATCAAATTGGCAGAAAAAAAAAGATTACTATCCCTAGTGCCAAGTGAGCCTGTGGAAGAAACAGACATTTTCTTAAATGGCTGATGGTGTATCAAATAGGTGCATTATCTGTAGAAGGCAATTTGGGCAAATGTGATCAAAGCCTCAAATACATCTATTTCTTTGACCCAGCAGTTATATTTCTAGAAATGGATTCATAATTCTAACTATATATAAATATCTGCAAAAGTTTATGTGTAAGGACATTTACTGGGGCTTTATTTAGAAGAGTGAATTCCAAAATCAGGAGAGTGGTTAAATTATGTACTTTCGTCATGTGGAATATTATGTAGCCATTAACAGTGAACTAGAAGAAGAAATGTAATGCCATGTGAAATGCTCATGTTATGTGGTCAGGTAGAAAAAGTGGAGGGCAGAAAATCTCATGTGTGTGGCCTAATACACGTGTGTGTGTGTATGTGTGTGTGTGTCTGTGTGTATGTGTGTATCTGTGTGTGTGTGTATGTGTGTCTGTGTGTGTGTCTGTGTGTCTGTGTGTATCTGTGTGTGTGTCTGTGTGTATGTGTGTGTGTGTGTGTGTATGTGTCTGTGTGTGTGTGTCTGTGTGTATGTGTGTGTGTCTGTGTGTGTATGTGTCTGTGTGTGTGTGTCTGTGTGTGTGTGTACCTATGTATGTGGAAGTCTGGGTGCGAGCAAGCATACAGGTGGGAGGGCTTGAATGACAGCAAAATATCAAGAGTGGTTTTCTTCCTTGTGCTTTTCTGTATTTTTCAAAATTTCTGCAGGGCCCATACATGACTTTTTAACTTAAGGAAAAAATCAACTACAATTTTCTATCATGACATATTGCCCATCCTCACTTTTTTCTTTATATCTTCGCGCATGTAGACAAATATAACCCGGAGATCCGCACAGGCCTCCCGATCCTCTGACTCAGTGCCGCAGCGTTCAGATTCTTCCCCAGCTTCGGAGAGTTTCTGTGTCCACTGTTCCCTGGCTTTGCTCTGCTCCCGATCTCTGTTCGTCCACTTGATTTTCGGTTTTCTTTGCATCTGTCTGAGCACAAAGTCCAGCCACTTTCCTCGGTGCTTGAGCAAGCCATGCCCCATCGCTTGTGCAAGAGTTAGTAGCTTGACTGACACGTGGGGGCTCACGGAAAGGTCTCCCACCTCCTACAACAGGGGGTCCCTGCCTGACTGCCCGCCCCCTCCCCTCTCCCTTCCCTCCTCAACTCCTCCTCCGTGACCATCTGCTCTTGGAGTCGCAAGAGAAGTTTCTCCTTGTTTCACGCAGGTGGATCCCCACATTTACCCATTTCTCCCCATGTAACTCACCCAACCAAATGCCATTTTCTCACCAAAAGAATTCTGGGAGGGACAGGGAGAGGGAAGGTAAAAATTTTGCCATCTCGTTAGATCAACATTGGAGAAGGCAATGGCACCCCACTCCAGTGCTCTTGCCTGGAAAATCCCATGGACGGTGGAGCCTGATAGGCAGCAGTCTATGGGGTCGCACAGAGTCGGACATGACTGACATGACTTAGCAGTAGCAGCAGTAGATCAACATATTTTGTAAAGCCTAATGTACACGCAGTGCTATTCACTGCCTAGTCCTCGCCTTTACAATGTTGTCTCCTCTGCCTTTTTACTTGCATCATAACAGCTTCACACTGCTACCCGGTTTCCAAAGTTACTCCTTTTTTATTGGCTGGATAGGTGATCCACTGGTTAAGACTACGTTTTCTCTAAAAGTATCTGCATTTGCCTAATTCGTTTGGGCCGCTGCATCCTCTTCACATTGAATTAGACTGAACTGCTGAGGTTTTCTTTGGGAAGGAAGGCTCCTGTGAATGGAGACCTCGTGCATGCTGGGTGACAGGCTACCTGCTGGGCACACGTTATCCCACAGGTGCCGCAAATCCTTTCTGGAATAGGGCAGGTGTGTACATGCATCCTAAAAATACATGATCTCCTTTGACCCCCACAGCCACCCTCTGGAATAGGGCAGGTGTGTACATGCACCCTAAAAATACACGATCTCCTTTGACCCTCACAGCCACCCTCTGGAATAGGGCAGGTGTGTACATGCACCCTAAAAATACATGATCTCCTTTGACCCTCACAGCCACCCTCTGGAATAGGGCAGGTGTGTACATGCACCCTAAAAATACATGATCTCGTTTGACCCTCACAGCCACCCAGGGCAGCATCCCAGTCACAGGTGAAGAAACAGGTTGACGGGAGTGGAAAATACCGGAGATTTTGCGATGGCAATTGATGGCTTAGGAGTCAATCTCAGGCCAACCAGCTTGGCCATCCTGAGGGATGCAGCTACAAGCCTAGGAATGCTGAGGACTGCCAGGAGCCACCAATAGCTAGGAAGGGACAAGGAAAGATTCTTCTCTAGTATCTTTAGAGAGAACATGGCCCTGTCAATATGTTGATATCAATGCTGGGAGAAAATACATTTTTGTCATTTATAATCACCCAATTTGTGATCATTTATTCTTACAGCCCTGGGAAATGAACACACTTCTTCTCTTCTGCCCTTGTGGCCTGAGAACCATATCCTGCAAAAGAACCATATGTGGCTGAAAATTATTACAATTGATGTACACAAGGTGAATAGGAATTGTTTAGGGGATGGGAGGGCATTGAAGAAAAGAGTTTAAAAGGACCAAGGAGAAAGAGAGAAAGTGTGCAAGCGTGGGGGTCTGTGCCAAGCAGGAGAGGTAGCCACCTGGAGATCTCCTCCAGTCTCCTGTCCTCAGACAGTGTTGGGGGTACAAGATGAAGAGGCCGCAGAAGCACATCCAGATTGTTACCATCCTGTGGGCTGTTTATGATCTAACTGCTTAAACTTGAAAAACAGAACCACATTCAGTGGTTCCCTGATTTCTCTCTCTCTGAACTAGTAACACTAGCTTTCATGAAAACTGTATCCCCTCTCCTTTCCTTTATGGAGGGTGCTGATCTGAACACATCCCCCAAAGGGTGATGCTTTTCCCTTTCTCCAGAGGGTTTTGCCACAAGCTCCAAGGTTGGCACTCACCTCTTGTGTGCTGTGCTGGACATGATTTTTCATGGAAGATTCCAGCACCGTTGCTTGGCAAATCTAGAGCTTGTGTTGTATGTAGGGAGCCTCCTCAGTGTTTCTGTGTGTTATGGTCTGGGAGAAAATTCATATGACAGAATTAATAGCTATGAGACCCATGAGCTTCTTGCCCCACCTCATCCCACCATCCCTCCTATTTCAGGCTGGAGCTCTTGGCAGGACCCCACTCTGCTGGGATAGCAACTTTGCAAAGAAGGGGAAATTGCGCTGTTGCTTGTGGGCACAGGAGCAAAGGTGTACAAGGGTGCTTTCCTGATCTTGCTTCCTTGGGGTAAGATGTTGGAAGCGCAGACTGGTCTGGCTCCATTCTCTTTCCAGACCCTGCAAGGTGCTCAGCAGACGTGATCCAGAGTCATTTTTCTAAGCACATTCTGACCGAGACGCATCCCCACCCCCAGACTTCCGATGACTCCTCGTTATGCTGGGGACCAAGTCGAGCTCCTATGCCTGCCTTCCCGCTCTGCTGTTGGTGCGATCATCTCCCTCACCTGCTCCCACCACTTTAACCTTTGTGCAGTTCCTCTGAGCATCAGTCAGATCTCCCTGCCGGATCCCAACTGTTTTCTGCCTGGAATATTCCCTCCTCACTTCCTGTTACCAAACCGAACTTGAGTCCGCTTGCCCAAGTGTGCAGTAAAGCCAGTCTACTGACATTGGGTGGTGGTGAAAAAAATCCCGTGTTTATTGCAGGGCTCCAAGCAAGGGGAATGGGTAGCTTGTGCTCAAAACACCCAAACTCCCTGATGGAGTTCAGGGAAGGGGTTTTAAAGGCACTGTGAGGTGTACCTGTGGTCAATTCATGTTGATGTATGGCAAAAACCATCACAATATTGCCAAGTAATTATTCTCCAATTAAAATTAATAAATTAATTAGAAAAATAAAGGCAGTATAAGGGAGGGGACTGCCGGGTGCATGACCAGCTCATGCACGATTCTCGGCTTGGTTGGCATCAAGGTGAAGCATTCAAGCATCATCAGCCTCCTGGTTTCAACTGATCTCAGGTCTATGTTCTTGTGGTCAGCAGTTTCCATCTGGTGGGGGTCTGCGAATGTATGTTCAGCTTTTATCTATATCTTTCAGGGAACTGATCGGGGAGGGGGAGTCCTGATTCTATGATGGGGCTGTTTTATAGTCTAAATTGTTACTTGTTTTTTAAGCCTAACAGCTCTTCTTTTTTTCTTTTATCACCAGATTTCCTAATCATGAACTCTTGAGGCAGCACTTTGAGACACAGAGAAGGCTTGGGAGACTAAAGAAAAAGGCTTTTACTTCAGAAGACAAGGAACAGGGACTTGATACAGTTCCGTTCCTGAGCAGCACTCCCCTCTTCCTCACCCAAAGCCTTTCCAGCATTTTGATGCCGTTCCCACTCCTTTTGCGCCTTCCTCCCTAAGGCTCTCTCTCTCAGCCCCGCGCTGCTCCCTGCGCGGTGTGGCATCCCTCGAGCCTCTGTGCCTCCCCGCTGCACTGAGCCTCTGTCTGCCCCACGGGCGGAAAGTTCCTAGAAGATGGCGAGAATTGCTCATGGTTTAGCAGAGCACTTGGTGCCTAAGTGCTTCTCAAATGCGTGTTGAATGAATGAATAAATCATGTAATCTTAGAATTAGAGAAGTGGAAAAGATCAGCTGAGTCAATCCTCTCATTATTTACTAATAATGAAGAGTCTTAACGGGTTGGAATATAAATATGAGATGCTTACATTTTTCCCCCTTAACTGCCACCAGCTGTGCCCGCCGCACCCCCCACCGTGTGCTGAGCAGAGGACTCTTGTAAAGACAGCTCGAGTTGATTCCAAGACTGCCAGTTACTTTTGGTCTTTATTAGTCTTATTTTTATCATTCAGATTCAGATCTGCTTATTTAAAAAATTCCAAACTCATATTAGATTTCAAAGCTTGCTTTAAAACCCTGAACGGTCTAGAGCTGAGATCTCAGAGGTCTGGGTGGGGCTTGAAGGGGAGGGCCACATATCACACAGACCCACTCTCTCTCCCCGTGTGGTCTCCTCTGGCACTGTGGTAGGAGCAGGGATGAGAAGGGAGTGTGCTTCCCTCATCTCAGGTGATGATTAGTGGTTCGACTTGTGCCCTGTAAGCTCAGACTAGATGCAACCCCAACAGATCCCCCCGTCAATGCACCCTATCCCAAATGCATCTTCTAGGCTTCGGACGTGCCTCGTGTGGTGTGGTTGAATCCTCCCACTGAGCCCCTCCCGGCAGCCTGGAATGGAAGTCCCTCTCGCATCCTCACGGCCACGGTCCTCCTCTGTTCCAGGATCCCAACCCTGAGATCTGCCACACACTCACGACCACCCAGCTAGTATGTTTTGATACTGAGACTACATCCCAAATCTTTTGTGTTCTGATCTCAGTTTCTTTCCATTAGATCACACTCTCTCCCCCGAGATAATGAGTCCAAGTCAAGAAGTAACCACAGTTAATATATACACAGAAGTACACTCAAAGGAAAAGTAATGAAAATAACAACAGAAATGAAATTCCGTTTTTCACTAAAGATGAAAGCAATTCCTAATAGCCAGTCCTGGTGAGAATGCAGAAACGGGTCCTCATGCACCCAGGCAGACTCTCAAATGGACATCGCTTTTTGGAGGGTGATTTGGAGATATCTATCAAAATTTAAAATGCACAAGCTGTTTGCTTCTGTAACTCCACTTTTAGGAATTAAATTTGCACATCTAGCTGCCCACTGCCAGGTGGTCTGAGATGTTCACTGTATGTTGTTTGGAATCATGAATGTCAATGTCCTCAATGTCCATCAACAGGGAAATGACTAAATGACTTATCATAAGTGTTCTAAGTAATATTAGGCAACCTGCTAATTCTCTTTAAGTAGCATTTGCCTCTGGATTTATTGGGGCTTCCCTTGTGGCTCAGCAGTAAAGAATCTGCCTTCAATGCAGGAGAAGCAAGTTCAATCCCTGGGCCAGGAAAATCCCCTGGAGAAGGGCATGGCAACCCAGTCCAATATTCTTGCCTGGACAGAGGAGCCTGGTGGGCTATGGTCCATAGCATCACACAGAGTTGGGCATCACTGAAGTGACTTAGCAAGCATACGGATTTATTATATTGTCCCCCAACTCCACGTCCGAGATTGTGAACTCAATGCAGATAAGAACTGTGGGTTTGCTTAAGAACCTGAGATTTGGAGTTAGATTGCCTGGATTCAAATCCCGAATCCACCATGAACTAACAGGTGACATCATGTGAGTTAGTTAACTTCTTAACACCTCTGTTTCCTATTCTGAGAATGCAGGTGTTAACAGTACCCAAGTCATGGGTCATTCTGATAATAAAAGAAAGTCAGTGTGAAGGGTGCAGCATGTGTCAGTGGCTCAGATGAAGGTGATGATGATGGTAAGGACTGATTCATTGACTAATGTGCCTGGCACAGTGCAGAGCTCCATAAATAGTTAAAGAATGAATAAACTGCCACCCAAGCACTGGCAGAGGAGGCTGTCTAAGATACATAGTTGGAGGAAGAAAATCAAGCTGTGTTTGTCTAACATAATCCCACTTGCATCAAACATATTACAATTTCTGTGGGGGTCAAAACAGAAATTCCATATGTGGTTACCTCTGAGAAGTGGGTTTGGGAGCCAGAGGAGAGGAGAGGGGCATTTGCTTTTTACTTCATTCCCTTCTGTACCACTTGCTATTATAACGGTGTCAGTGCCTTACTTTTGAAATTAAAAATTTAAAAATCTATCATGTTTGAAGGGCCACAGGATTAATTCTTTCCCAGGAATAATTATTTTGATCATCTTAGGATTTTATCTTTGACTTCAGTTCACAGTGAAATTAAAAAGAGCCACAGGCATCCAGGAAGAGAAGTGGCCAGCGAGTGGGGAAGGCAGATAACAGAGAGAGTCTTCCTCCCCCTGAGCCTGGGGATGGTCAGACCCCGTGTGATGCAGCTTCCAGGGGTGGCTGGGAATGAACCGGTGCTTATTATTTTGTGGCAGAGGCTACATGTGAGATAAAGAGGGGCAGCCCAGGGGCCTTGCCTCATCAGGATGACTGTGGCATCACAGGGTGGGGCACATGTTTTGGACTTGGCAAGCCTGGGCTCCAGGGGATGCATTCTTCCTTGACCTAAGCCTCAGTTTCCATGTCTGTGAAATGGAAATAAGTAGAATAACCCTGTAGGTTGTTCAGCAGATTAAATGTGATGATAATTCAACCTGTTACTCAAGAGTCAGCACTCCATAAAAGGCAAATTTTGATAATAACGATAATAATAAGAAGAAATGGCCTTAGAAAGCAAGCTAGCCACAGCTCTGGAGCCTCAATTTCCTCACCTACAAATGGAGGTGATGTATCTATTTAACAGATTGATGTGTAAACATTTATGTGCAACTTGAGAAGGTGCATGTGCACATTTATAAATATTCGAACAATTTCATGGTGTCAAACACTAGCATCCTCACCATCCTCTTTGTCCAAAAGGCTCTGACTTCCGTTGTGCTGTTAATACCCTCTCAGTGAGGGCAGTACCGGCCTCCCTCTCTTCCAGGCGCCCATCAGAATGTGACAGGACCGAAAAGCAGAGGCCATGAACTCAAATATTGGTTTTGAGTTAACTGACTGCAACACCCATTAGCGAGGTGAGACGCTCCAAAAAAACAATAGCTGATCTGTTTAAATTTTTTGATCGGTTTCCATACTGATGGATCCAATTCCGTCTAGATAGTGGGGTGAGAGAACTCATGCCTGTGGAACAAGAAGTCACTCCAGATGAATTCTGGATGGTTCAACTGGAGACTGTTTACTTCAGGGACCACTTACAAAGGTGTGAGCCTGGATAAGAGGGTAAATGAGGGGAGCTGAAGCACCCAGAGACTAGCATCATGTGAGGAGCTGTTGGCATCTCTGGGGATGAAGTGACAAGGGGAGGACAGAGCGTACCTGGGGGAACTTGGTGGAAGCTGGAATTGTGTGTGTGGGGCGTCTGATAGCTCAGTTGGTAAAGAATCCACCTGCAATGAGGGAGACCCCAGTTTGGTTCTTGGGCAGGGAAGATCCGCTGGAGAAGGGATAGGCTACCCAATCCAGTATTCTTGGGCTTCCCTTGTGGCTCAGTTGGTGAAGAATCCACCTGCAATGAGGGAGACCTGGGTTCGATCCCTGGGTTGGAAAGATCCCCGGGAGAAGAGAAAGGCTACCCACTCCAGTATTCTGGCCTGGAGAATTCCATGGACTGTATAGTCCATGGGGTTGCAAAGAGTCAGACATGACTGAGCGACTTTCACTTTCACTTTTCAGCCATTGCTAGAGGGTAGTGGTAAAAGAGGGGGGCGGGGCGGTGGGCCGAAGAACAGTGTCTGTTTCCTTCTCCTCCCACCTGTTGATCTCCTGGGGGTGGGGTTCCCCAGGGCTGAATGCGGGCAGGAGGAAAGCTGATGGTGAAGTCCTCAGCTCTGAGCTTCCTGGGCCCTAGAAGTGCGGCCAAGAAGGGCCAGCATGGATCTGCAGAAGGGAAGGTGTGGCAGATGGTGAGTCGCCTGAGCCTTAATTAGGTCTCCTGTCTCCATCCTCCCTTCCTTTCCCTCTCTCTCCCTCTCATCCTCTAGCCAGCCTGCCCTCCTATCGTCCTCCCTTCCTTCCTTCTTGCCTTTTCTTACCCACCTTCCTTTATTTGTTCACTAAGTGTACTAACTACAATCCCAGTCCTGCCATTGAACCCTTTTGTGCCTCAGTGGGCTCATCTGTAAAATGGGCATACATCTGGCTGTCTCGCAGAGTTGCAGGGATCAATCAAGATCATGAATCAAAGTGCTTCACAAACTCTACCATGCTGTGCAAATGTAACAAATTATTATTAATATTTTACCTTAGAAGTATAAATGTGACTGGGGTGGGTAATTAGGACAATTTTGCATAAACTTCTTGCTTTGAAAGTGCCACCAGAGACCCCGTAAGATAAAAGAGACCGCTCTCTGTTCCAATTCAGAACTAATGTTGAGGTGATGATAAAGTTCTTTTTTCACCTGGGTCTTTTTTTTTAATTATTGCTGAAGGGTGAAGAAATATTTTTTTTCTTGTTCTTGCGTGGAAGCCACAATAATATTTCATCGCCACTGCTTACCCTAAAAAATAGATTTCCTTTTCATCCTCAGCTGGTGATTTGGTTTGCATTAATGCCTTTCATAACTCATACATTTTGCTATTAAAAATTAATGGTTGGCACTGACATAAACAAATGAAATTTGTATTATTAATGTTTTACATAGGTAAGGCTCTGTAATAACAGATTCATCACAGCAGACTGTTTTAATTAAAAGATTCACTGGTTCCATGAACACATCTGAGAGACTGGTTTGGGGAACCAGGGATGTGAAAAATGGCAGGTAGAGAGAGGGCGTTTCTGATGACCAGGGATCAAGGAGCCGAAGGCCCGGGTGTTGGCAAGGGCGCCACCGGTGGTTGCCTTTGGGGGCGCACTGAGCGGAGGGTCCTGGCCCACAGCAAGTGTTCAGTTAATGGTGAGACGAGTGTTAGAGGAGAAGAAAAGGAAACAAACATTTATTCCTTGGATACATATACCTATCCATGTGTTTATTTGACAAGTATTTAGTAAACACCTAATGCGTGTCAGGAACTGTTCTAGGAACTGGGGACACAGTAGGGAAACAGATGGCTGCTTTCATGAAGCCAGTATTTCAGTGAGAAGAGATGGACGATATATAGGATGTCAGAGGCTGACAAGGCTTACGCAGAAAAGTGCAGCAGAATCAGGATTAGGGACGGCTTGGGTGAGTGAGAAGAGAGGTTTGAAAATTTTTTTAATTTAAAAAGATTTTATTGGAGTATAGTTGCTTTATATTGTTATGCCTTTTTTTTTTTTTTGCATCAGCGAAGTGCATCAGTTACATAGATACATATGTTCCCTCTTTTTTGGGTTTCCTTCCCATGTAGGTCACCACAAGGTACTGAGTAGAGTCTCTGTGTTACACAGTAGGTTCTCATTAGTTATCTATTTTATACATTAAAATAAAATAGATGGACTGAGACCCCATGGACTGTATGGAATTCTCTAGGCCAGAATACTGGAATGGGTAGCCGTTCCCTTCTCCAGGGGATCTTCCCAACCTAGGGATTGAACCCAGGTCTCCCTCATTGCAGGTGGATTCTTTACGAGCTGAGCCACAAAGGAAGTCCAAGACTATTGGAGTGGGTATCCTATCCCTTCTCCAGGGGATCTTCCCAACCCAAGAATTGAACCGAGGTCTCCTGCAGTGCAGGTAGATTCTTTACCAGCTGAGCTACCAGGAAAGCCCATTATATATGCTTCTGCTGCTAAGTCGCTTTAGTCGTGTCCGACTCTGTGCGACCCCATAGACGGCAGCCCACCAGGCTCCCCCGTCCCTGGGATTCTCCAGGCAAGAACACTGGAGTGGGTTGCCATTTCCTTCTCCAATGCATGAAAGTGAAAAGTGAAAGTGATGTCGTTCAGTCGTGTCCGACTCTTCGCGACCCCATGGACTGCAGCCCACCAGGCTCCTCCGTCCTTGGGATTTTCCAGGCAAGAGTACTGGAGTGGGGTGCCATTGCCTTCTCATTATATATATATATACACCATTCCTACTCTCCCAATTCATCCTGCAATTTTAGATGGAGCAGTCAGGTTAGGCCCTAAGAGAAGGTGACCTTTGAGTAAAGACTTGGAGGAGATGAGGGAGGGAGCATATTGGTCCCTGGAGAAAGGTTAACCAGGAAGAGACGAGCAGGTGCGAAGGCCCTGAGGCAGGAGCACGTGGACAGAGTGGAGTGGATGAACAAGAGTCTAGGAGATGAGGTCTGAGAGGTGGGGGCAAGAGGTCACTGGGCTTGGTAGGCCAGGGTGAGGACTTCGGTTTTGATCCTTCCAAGTGCTCTGTGAGGCTGGATGTGTCAGGTCCATCTCACAGCTGGGGAAACTGAGACACAGGTGCTTTCTCCACCAGGAAGGAGCCCACGCCATCTTCTAACCCAGGCCTGTCTGGCCGTCTGCCTCCCGTGTGCCGTATCAGGTCACCTTCAAGTGAGGCCTAAGGGACTCAGGTCAGTCATCTTCATCCAACAGCGGGCTCACACTTCTGGCATCTTACTCTAGGAGCTTTAAATGAAAAATGACCTTGGATATCGCCTAGTTCAACACCCCGATTTCACAGATGAGTAACCCAAGGTCTCAAATGTGATCTACCCAAGTTAGTGGCAGAGTTGGAACCAACATCACAGAACTTCTGGGCCATCTGTGCTTTTGGGGCCGAGTTCATCTCACCTCATCTGGATCAAGATGCAGGGTAGCCTGGTGGATAAGATCCTGAGTTTGAACCTGTGTTCTGTCACTCTGTGCTGGGTTATGTCAGGCATTATTTCTTAGCCTCTCTGGCTCTCCTTTCCTCATCTGAATAAAGGGGCTGACGATCACCTGATTTGAAAAGAACTGTTGGGAGGACGTGATGACGTAGGCACTCAGCACTCTTTGTGGTGCCTGATGGACCCTGCGAGTAACATTACTGACATTCATCGCAGGAGCTGGGTGTCAGCACCTGCGGTTCATGGGTGGGCAAACTGAGCCCCAGGAGGAGGAGTGCTTTATGTAAAGGCTCTCAGCACGCTGGGAGCTGTGGCCCAGGCTCCCAGGCTCCCAGGACAGTGCTAGCCGATCGCTGAGCTGGGAGCTGTGGCCCAGTCCCCCAGGCTCCCGGGACAGTGCTAGCCGATCGCTGAGCTGGGAGCTGTGGCCCAGGCCCCCAGGCTCCCGGGACAGTGCTAGCCGATCGCTGAGCTGGGAGCTGTGGCCCAGTCCCCAGGCTCCCGGGACAGTGCTAGCCGATCACTGAGCTGGGAGCTGTGGCCCAGGCCCCCAGGCTCCTGGGACAGTGCTAGCCGATCGCTGAGCTGTGAAGGACACTTTGGCGTTCTTCGACCACGGTCAAAACCCCTGGGTTGCAAGTGTTGGGGACTCAAGATCGGGGGTTTGAGCAGGACTGAGATCACATTGATATTGGTGAACGCAGTGTGTTGAGAAAGCAATTTACCAGCTCAGCTCCCAATATGCACACATTAGTCCCAAGGTGCTAATGGACTTCCTCATCTGCAGGAAAATGTCAGCCTCACAGCACACGTCCCATCAACTCATTTCCTTAGGGCAGAAGTGGCAGGCTGTGTGGGGAGATTTTGCCTTATGTAATAATAATAACAGCCTCTGTTAATGAAGGCCTTACTATGTGTCAGGCTCTGAGCTAAGTGCTTTATGCACCTTCTTTCCAGTTCCCCCAACAGTCCTGCAGAGTGGATATGACAGTTGCCATTTTGCAAAGGGGAAATTGGAGGATCAAAAAGTATGTTTCCTGAGATCATACAGCCCTGTATTTGGTCATTAATTTATTCATTCATTCAGTTGTTTGATAAATTCTCCTTAAAAGCCTCTGTGCATGGGTCCAGGGTTGCTCTGGTGGCTCACTGGTAAAGAATCTGCTTGCAATGCGGAGACGCGGGATCAATCCTTAGGTCAGGAAGGTTCCCCGGAGAAGGAAATGACAACCCATTCCAGTGTTCTTGCCTGGGAAATCCTGTGGACAGAGGAACCTGGCGGGCTACAGTCCATGGGGTCTCAAAAGAGTCGGACACAACTTAGTGACTAAACAACAGCAGATGTATGGGTCCAGCCCTCTGCTAGGTACTGGGGATTTGTCTGTGAACAATACCAGTGTGATCATGAAGTTTATGGTCTAATGGGGAAGCCAGAAAACAAATAATCATTGCAGCAAGCCTATAATTCTGATTTGGGGGGCTATGAAGGATTCTTTGAGTGAGACCCAGAGAGGAGCTGCATGAGTGGCTTGCAGGAGGTTCCAGAGTGGTAGGAAGACCTCAGTGGGTGAGATGCGTGATCCTGTGAATTAGGAGGAAAGAAGGGGCTATAATTATTGCGGACACTGCCTCGGAAATGCACACTGTTCATTGACTTTGACACTTGCAGTGTAATTATATTAGTAAATGTGCTGTACTCTACTCGGGAAAGGTAATGAAATTTTAATTGC
The DNA here is from genome assembly GCF_027580195.1 of Bos mutus. NCBI lineage: Eukaryota > Metazoa > Chordata > Mammalia > Artiodactyla > Bovidae > Bos > Bos mutus. The sequence continues at coordinate 3,499,319 of NC_091624.1, forward strand.
ATGTGACTTCTCCCACCCTGCCCAGGGTCCAGGCTCTGCTGGGATGTGTGCGCAGTCAGTGGCATTTCTGCAGAGAAGGACCAGGAAACCTTGGAAATGAGTTGTGAAGAGTTTCAACCACACTGGGGTTCATGTTGTATTGTCATCATGACAGTCCAGGGAGGCAGCGCCATTTGGTAGATGGGGACCCATGACACCAGAAAGGAAAATGTCTCATCCGTGTTCTCAAAAATGAAATTAAAGCAAGTTGGTAGCCTCTGGGTTAAGAATTCTTTCTTTCATATTATGAAGCCAGGGAATGAAGAAGTTGGATCCAGTTTCCATCACAGTTACACAAAGGAAAAGGAGATGGAGCCTGGGGGTATTACCAACTGGAGATCAGGAGAGATAGATACATAGAAAGGTGAGAAATAGTCATTTCTTCTCATTGAGGAGGTGTTAGTCATATGACATTAGAGACTTCAGAGGAGAGAATTCAAGATGCTGAGGGGTAATCCCGGCAGGCTTCCTGAAGGAGGTGATGTTGGAAGCTGATACCATCATGAAGGATGAGTAGCTCTCCTACCAGAATCTGCCACTCTGAGTTGAGTCCTTGTCTGTTTTATGGTAGACTATGGGCAGGGGCTGCCTTATGTATCTTGGTAGGTGCCTGTCACAGAGCCTGGCACACAGCACATGTTTAATAACCTCAGGTGAGCTCTAGTAAAAGAGCCATTTCTGTGAGAGCCTGGGCAGCTGAGCATTATATTGAAAGAACACCCAGACTTTGGTGGGAATTTCTGGTGGCAGCACTCTTTTTGATAGGAGCTAGATGCACACTGAATGAATAATTACTTCCATGCACAAAATAGATAGCTAGTGGGAACCTGCTGTATAGCATGGGGAACTCAAACCTCTGCTCTGTGGTTACCTAGATGAGTGGGATGGGTGATGGGAGGGAGGTCCGTAGTTAGGGATAGGGCCTCCCTGGTGGCTCAAACAGTGAAGAATCCGCCTGCACTGTGGGAGACCTGAGTTCGATCCCTGGGTTGGGAAGATCCCCTGGAGGAGGGCATGGCAACTCCAGTATTCTTGCCTGGAGAATCCCCAGGGACAGAGAAGTGTGGTGGGCTACAGTCCATGGGGTCGCAAAGAGCTGTACAACACTGAGTGAGTAAACACAGCACAGTACATATGTACACGCAGAGCTGGTTCACTGAATTGTACAGCAGAAAATAACACAACATCGTAAAGCAATTATTCATCAGCTCCAAGATGGTGGAGGAGAACAACATGTGCCCATCTTCTCCTGCGAGAACTCCAAAATTACAACTCGCTGCTGAACAACCATCGTCAGGAGAATGTTGGATTCCACAAAAAAAAGATACCCCACATCCAAGGGAAAAGGGGAAGCCCCAAATTCCCCTTCACCCTCCAAGGGGAGGATGCTAAGAGGGGCGAAATTTCATTTAGAATCAAACCCTATACCCACCAGAGATGCTCAGAGGGCTCAAACAAACCTTGTGGGCCCCGGGACCCAGAGACCCCACAGAGACTGAGACAGAACTGTGTTTGAGTGTCTCCTGTGGAGGTCCAGGTCAGCAGTGGACTCCCACAGGGGTGGGGCTCTGGGTGCAGTAGACCTAGGTATGGCTCTGTGGTGGGTTAATGGCAACTTCCTTCAAGAGGGCTTCAGTTCAGTTCAGTTCAGTCGCTCAGTCATGTCTGACTATTTGCGACCCCATGAATTGCAGCACGCCACGCTTCCCTGTCCATCACCAACTCCCGGAGTTCACTCAGACTCACGTCCATCGAGTCAGTGATGCCATCCAGCCATCTCATCCTCTGTCGTCCCCTTCTCCTCCTGTCCCCAATCCCTCCCAGCATCAGAGTTTTCCAATGAGTCAACTCTTCTCATGAGGTGGCCAAAGTACTGGAGTTTCAGCTTTAGCATCATTCCTTCCAAAGAAATCCCAGGGCTGATCTCCTTTAGAACAGACTGGTTGGGTCTCCTTGCAGTCCAAGGGACTCTCAAGAGTCTTCTCCAACACCACAGTTCAAAAGCATCAATTCTTTGGTGCTCAGCTTTCTTCACAGTCCAACTCTCACATCCATACATGACTACTGGAAAAACCATGGCCTTGACTAGACAGACTTTTGTTGGCAAAGTAATGTCTCTGCTTTTGAATATGCTGTCTAGGTTGGTCATAACTTTCCTTCCAAGGAGGAAGCGTCTATTAATTTCATGGCTGCAATAACCATCTGCAGTGATTTTGGAGCCCAGAAAAATAAAGTCTGACACTGTTTCCACTGTTTGCCCATCTATTTCCCATGAAGTGATAGGACCAGATGCCATGATCTTAGTTTTCTGAATGTTGAGCTTTAAGCCAACTTTTGCACTCTCCTCTTTCACTTTCATCAAGAGGCTTTTTAGTTCCTCTTCACTTTCTGCCATAAGGGGGGGTGTCATCTGCATATTTGAGGTTATTGGTATTTCTCCCAGCAATCTTGACTCCAGCTTCTGCTTCTTCCAGCCCAGCGTTTCTCATGATGTACTCTGCATAGAAGTTAAATAAGCAGGGTGACAATATACAGCCTTGACGTACTCCTTTTCCTATTTGGAACTAGTCTCTTGTTCCATGTCCAGTTCTAACTGTTACGTCCTGACCTGCATATAGGTTTCCCAAGAGGGAGGTCAAGTGGTCTGGTATTCCCATCTCTTTCAGAATTTTCCACAGTTTATTGTGATCCACACAGTCAAAGGCTTTGGCATAGTCAATAAAGCAGAAATAGATGTTTTTCTGGAACTCTCTTGCTTTATTGATGATCCAGCGGATGTTGGCAATTTGATCTCTGGTTCCTCTGCCTTTTCTAGAACCAGCTTGTACATCTGGAAGTTTACGGTTCACGTATGCTGAAGCCTGGCTTGGAGAATTTTGAGCATTACTTTACTAGCGTGTGAGATGAGTGCAATTGTGCAGTAGTTTGAGCATTCTTTGGCATTGCCTTTCTTTGGGATTGGAATGAAAACTGACCTTTTCCAGTCCTGTGGCCACTGCTGAGTTTTCCAAATTTGCTGGCATATTGAGTGCAGCACTTTCACAGCATCATCTTTCAGGATTTGAAATAGCTCCACTGGAATTCCATCACCTCCACCAGCTTTGTTCGTAGTGATGCCTTCTAAGGCCCACTTGACTTCACATTCCAGGATGTCTGGCTCTAGGTCAGTGATCACACCATCGTGATTATCTGGGTCGTGAAGATCTTTTTTGTACAGTTCGGTGTATTCTTGCCATCTCTTCTTAATATCTTCTGCTTCTGTTAGGTCCATACCATTTCTGTCCTTTATAAAGCCCATCTTTGCATGAAATGTTCCTTTGGTATCTCTGATTTTCTTGAAGAGATCTCTAGTCTTTCCCATTCTGTTGTTTTCCTCTATTTCTTTACATTGATCGCTGAAGAAGGCTTTCTTATCTCTTCTTGCTATTCTTTGGAACTCTGCATTCAGATATTTATATCTTTCCTTTTCTCCTTTGCTTTTCGCTTCTCTTCTTTCCACAGCTATTTGTAAGGCCTCCCCAGACAGCCATTTTGCTTTTTTTTGCTTTTGTTTTCCATGGGAATGGTCTTGATCCTTTTCTCCTGTACGGTGTCATGAACCTCATTCCATAGTTCATCAGGCACTCTATCTATCAGATCTAGGCCCTTAAATCTATTTCTCACTCCCACTGTATAATCATAAGGGATTTGATTTAGGTCATACCTGAATGGTCTAGTGGCTTTTCCTACTTTCTTCAATTTAAGACTGAATATCTCAAAAATGACAGAATGATCTCTGTTCGTTTCCAAGGCAAACCATTCAATATCACAGTAATCCAAGTCTATGCCCCAACCAGTAACACTGAAGAGGCTGAAGTTGAACGGTTCTATGAAGACCTATAAGACCTTTTAGAACTAACACCCAAAAAAGATGTCCTTTTCATTATAGGGGACTGGAATGCAAAAGTAGGAAGTCAAGAAACACCTGGAGTAACAGGCAAATTTGGCCTTGGAATACGGAATGAAGCAGGGCAAAGACTAACAGAGTTTTGCCAAGAAAATGCACTGGTCATAACAAACACCCTCTTCCAACAACACAAGAGAAGACTCTATACATGGATATCACCAGATGGTCAACACCGAAATCAGATTGATTATATTCTTTGCAGCCAAAGATGGAGAAGCTCTATACAGTCAGCAAAAACAAGACCAGGAGCTGACTGTGGCTCAGACCATGAACTCCTTATTACCAAATTCAGACTTAAGTGGGCCTTAGGAAGCATTATTATGAACAAAGCTAGTGGAGATGATGGAATTCCTTTCAAATCCAGAAAGATGATGCTGTGAAAGTGCTGCACTCAATATGCCAGCAAATTTGGAAAACTGAGCAGTGGCCACAGGGCTGGAAAAGGTCAGTTTTCATTCCAATCCCAAAGAAAGGCAATGCCAAAGAATGCTCAAACTACTGCACAATTGCACTCATCTCACACGCTAGTAAAGTAATGCTCAAAATTCTCCAAGCCAGGCTTCAACAGTATGTGAACTGAGAACTTCCAGATGTTCAAGCTGGATTTAGAAAAGGCAGAGGAACCAGAGATCAAATTGCCAACATCCGCTGGATCATCAAAAAAGCAAGAGAGTTCCAAAAAAACATCTATTTCTGCTTTATTGACTATGCCAAAGCCTTTGAATGTGTGGATCACCACAAACTGTGGAAAATTCTGAAAGAGATGGGAATACCACACCACCTGACCTGTCTCTTGAGAAATGTATATGCAGGTCAGTAAGCAACAGTTAGAACTGGACATGGAACAACACACTGGTTCCAAATAGGGAAAGGAGTGTGTCAAGGCTGTATATTGTCACCCTGCTTATTTAACTTCTATGCAGAGTACATCATGAGAAACGCTGGGCTGGAAGAAGCAGAAGCTGGAGTCAAGATTGCTGGGAGAAATATCAATAATCTCAGATATGCAGATGACACCCCCCTTATGGCAGAAAGTGAAGAAGAACTAAAGAGCCTCTTGATGAAAGTGAAAGAGGAGAATGAAAAAGCTAGCTTGGAACTCAACATTCAGAAAACTAAGATCATGGCATCTGGTCCTATCACTTCATGGCAAATAGATGGGGAAACAGTGAAAACAGTGACAGACTTTATTTTGGGGGGCTCCAAAATCACTGCAGAGGGTGAGTGCAGCCATGAAATGAAAAGATGCTTATTCCTTGGAAGAAAAGTTATGACCAACTTATTGACAGCATATTGAAAAGCAGAGACATTACTTTGCTGACGAAGGTTCTTCTAGTGAAAGCTATGGCTTTTCCAGCGGTCATGTGTGGATGTGAGAGTTGGACTATAAAGAAAGCTGAGTGCCAAAGAATTGATGCTTTTGAACTGTGGTGTTATAGAAGATTCTTGAGAGTCCCTTGGACTGCAAGGACATCCAACCAGTCCATCCTAAAGGAAATCAGTCCCGAGTATTCACTGGAAGGACTGATGCTAAATCTGAAACTCCAGTACTTTGGCCACCTGATGTGAAGAACTGACTCATTTGAAAAGGCCCTGATGCTGGGAAAGATTGAAGGCGGGAGGAGAAGGGCATAACAGAGGATGAGATGATTGGATGGCATCACTGAGTCTATGGACATGAGTTTGAGTGAACTCTGGGAGTTGGTGGTGGACGGGGAGGCCTGGCGTGCTGCAGTCCATGGGTCACACAGAGTGGGACACAACTGAGCGACTGAACGAGACTGAGCTGAGAGCAATTATACTCCAATTTAGAAATGAATTACTACTACTACTACTACTAATGATGAGGATGATACAGATAATAATGACAATATATCCAGTGATCATAGCTACTATTTATTGAGTACTTAGTATACACTGGACACCTTGCTAAGTATTTTACATAGATTTTTTTCATTTACTCTTCATGAAAGTTTATGAAGCAGGTACTATTATTATTTCCATTTTACAGATGAGGAAACTGAGGCCCAGATATATTATGATATTTGCCTTGAATCCCACGGTTAGGGAAGGACAGAATAAGGGCTTGAATTTAGGCCTGTTGGATGCCAAACCTCACACTGTTTCACTGCTCTGTACTATCTCTGGAGTCACGAGGGCATAAGGAATGGTCAGACCGATTTATGTTGACCTTCAGTGTCATTGAGGGTAAAGGCAGGGTGTTCTCAGAGAGACACGAGTGGAGGTTATCACCAGAGGGCTTTGCTAAGTGGGTAGAAATGTGCTGGTGATGCCGTGCTGTGATTTTGCCTAATTTATTTATTTATTTTTATTTTTTAAATTTTATTTTATTTTTAAACTTTACATAATTGTATTAGTTTTGCCAAGTATCAAAATGAATCCGCCACAGGTATACATGTGTTCCCCATCCTGAACCCTCCTCCCTCCTCCCTCCCCATACCATCCCTCTGGGTTGTCCCAGTGCACTAGCCCCAAGCATCCAGTATCGTGCAAAGAGTTCTCAGTTAAGCAAAATGATTTGGTTCCAGAATCCCCGCTGCCTTAGGGTATATTCCCGAGTAGCTGTCTACATTTATTTGAGGTTAAGATGTGAAACGAATCCTGCCTCCACACGGACCTTTGCTTAGTGCTCACAGGCAGGTTCTTAGCATGTCCTCCGAGAAACCACGAGAAGCTTGGAGGAGATCCCTGGGAATGGTACTGGGCCTTGCTCCTCCAGTCTTGCCCAAGGTTCCCCCAACTTTGCTGTGGGATGCTGGTCACAGTGGTGATGGGAGGAGAAAAATGTCAGATCCGGGGAAGACTGAGTGAAGTTGAGCGAGGCTCAGGTGAGAAGCACCAAAATGAGCCTCAGACCCAAGTTGACTACTCTTTCTTTTACAGCTTTACACGTTAGGGAACTAGTGAACAGAAGTGGAATCCCGTTTTAGCTCAGATTCTCTTTAATCACAAATGTGGAGGAACTTGACTCAGGGGGAATCAATTCTCTTGGGACCACAGAAATGATAGGATCTGTCAGCCTCTCCAAGAGTTGCTGAACTGCATGACAGACGTCACAGAGGGGAGCTCAGGAGGGGCTGGACTCATTAGGAAGGCTTCCTGTAGGAGGTGGTATTTGCTAAGCAGGTTCCACTGAAATAGGCCTGGGACGGCCACAGCCTGCTTCCATGGTCAGACTGGCCACTCGGATCTCTGGATCCTACTAGCCAGATCGAGCCCTCTCTTCGTTACCCAGAACCCTGAAGAACGAGATAACCGGTGAGGGGCGGGGACACTTGGCAGCAAGGACAGAAGGCGCGTGGCCTGGCAGTCAGGGGTCTGGGGTCCAAGCCCGGCTGTGCCCCTCTCATGTGCCCCTCTCAAGTGTCCTGTGGGCTTTTGGTCCTCCTCTGGGGTCCTTCAGCCTTGCGTGTGTGATATAAAGGCAGGGGACCAGATCATCTCTCCAGTCCCTTTTTGGTCCTGAAATTCCCTTATCATGATGTATCCATATAAAAATATATGTATCAAACCTGAACAGTGAGGTTTTTTATTATTTTTATATTAATTAATTTTTTAATTGAAGGATAATTGCTTTACAGAATGTTGTTGTTTCCTGCCAAATATCGACATGAATCCAAGTTTTTTTCTTTTTTTAGTTGGAGTATCATTGTTTTGCAGTGCTAGCTTCTGCTGTACAATGAAGTGAATCAGCTCGACGTGTTCACATAGGCGCTCCCTCTCACGCCTGCCTCCCACCGCGCCCCGCACCGCACCCTCTGGGCCATCGCAGAGCACCGGGTCACGCTGCCTGCTGAGCAGCAGCTCCCACTAGCTACCGACGTTACACGCGGTGGTGCGCGCGCGTCACTGCCGTGCTTTCAGCCCGTCCCCCGCCCCTCCCCTCCTGCTCTGTGTCACAGGCTCGTTCTCCACGTCCGCTTCTCTATTCCGAGCAGCAAGTATGGTGTCCGGGAAATGGTGCGGTCTGTTGAAAGGGAAGAAGCTTGGCTGAGGGCACCGTTGGCTTGGGAGCTGGCCGAGGCAGACTCAAGACCTTCCCAGGACAGGTGGTGTTGAGGGGCAGGGGCTCTGGACCGTGAGGAGGCTTTCTGTAGACAAAAGATGAGGATGCAGAGGAAATAATCCAAGCAGAGAATCAAGGAAAGCGGGTCCAACAGGCTTTCTATAAACAGTGAAGGGCCAGCTAGTTGGAGCGAGGCTGCTGGGCATCCTCGGCCTCTGCTTCTCAGTGGCATCAGTCTGCCTGACCTCTGGACTCCTAACTTCCTCGGGCATGGAGCTGCCTGTCACCCCTGCATCCCACAGCCTGGCACGGGGGCTGACATGGAGTGGCCTGTAAAAAATCCTTGTCTGGTGTAAGAAGGAATTTCTCTGCATCTCAGCGCCCAGCTGCATCTAACCAGATGCCTTTGGTTGAAAGAGGACGTGAGCAGAAGCAGAATTCTGCTAATATTTTAAAATACTGACCATGAGAAACTCAAATAGCATACCGTTTGGAAGACCGTGGCCCCCTTGGATATCCTATAGATTTGGAAAAAAAGTCCCTGGTTGACAGCCTTCAAGCCATTCTTAGATCCTGAGGGCTTTGAGAGTAAGGCTGCGGTGTTTTTTAAATATATATGTGTGTGTATGAATTATTTTATATATACTTCTTCTTCCACTTTAATTGTTGCTGAGCTCATGTTTTATTTTAATTAATGTTTTAATTTAGTACACGCACCATGAGGCACTTTCTCTGCGGGTATAATTAAGTTGGAAAAAAACTGGCTACTCCAGCATTTGAGGCTGGGAAACCAAGGCTCAGAAAGGTTGGTGGCCCCAAAGTAGGGATGAGTTCAGGAGGTGAAAGGTCTTTAGGGAGCCCTGTAGGAGGTCACCAGCACCTCCCCTTTGGAGCAAGAGTCAGAGCGAAAGTGAGTGGTATTTATGGACCACCGCTACGTGACACGCTCCATACTGCATGTTACACACAATTTTATAGTGTCGTTTTATCCTCTCGACAACCCGCAAAGCAGTTTTTCTTGTTCTCATCTCTCAGATGAAGAAAGGAAGCCTCAGCGATTCAGTTCCTCCTTTAGACTCTAGCAGACAGTAAAAGATAGAGTCAGAATTTGAATCCCTGTCACCCTGCTCTCTAACCCTGGGTTCATTTTACCAAACCACACTTTTTCATTTGGGGCACACGGGGAATCCTGCATGACCACCCTGGAGCCAGGCACAGGAATCTCTCACTAATCTAAGAAGGAGGAGGTTGTCTGAAGTCTTCATTAGAATTAAAGTTCACTGGTAATGTTCAAAGTCAACTTCAGTCCCACGGATTTTTGAGAGTAGCTGTAAACTCTCTCAATATTTGGACCTAGAGATTATCCTACTAAGTGAAGTAAGCCAGACAGGGAAAGATGCTATATGATATCACTTATATTTGTGAAATCTAAAAAAAAAAATTGATACAAATGAATTTATTTACAAAGCAGAAATAGACTCGCAGACATAGCAAACAAATTGATGGTTACCAAAGGGGAAAGGAGGGAGAGAGAAGTTAGGAGTTGGGGAGTAACAGATATAACACTGCCGCCCGTGAAACAGATAACCAAAGAGGTCCTACTGTACAGCACAGGGAACTATATTCTATAATTTGTAATAACCTATGGTGTAAAAAAGATCTGAAAAAGAATGTATACAAAGAACTGAATCACTTTGCTGTGCACCTAAAATGAATACAAGATTGTAAATCAACTATAATTCAATAATACAAAAAAAATCCCGAACTCTCACAATTCTGCTACCCCCACCTCCAGCACCACCTCAGTCACTACTAACAGCTTTTCCTGAGCTGTTCGAAGCACAGTCTATAACAACTCTGGAGGCAGCTCTACTATAATCCCTGTGAGAGTCATGGCAGCTCATGTTTGCAGAGGTCACACCTCTCTCAAAGCTAGCCCCTTCTCAGATCATGGGGTCTGAGCACATCCTTGTCTGGAAAACTCTGGGTTCAGATCCAGTTGAAAACTCAGCGCCGCCCCCCCACCCCACCAATCTTCCTGGCCATGTGTCCTTCCCAGATACATTCCATGTTCACTGGCTCCTATCATGGCTGTTCCCCAGGCTGGGAACACTGGGACAACCCCAGCTCATATACAGCTTACCTTCCAACAGGCAGACACAGGCGATGAACTAACAAATATATATATTTACACACACATATCAGACAATGTTGAGTGCTTTGAGGAAAATAAACGGTGGTGCTACAGAGCACCTCAAAGGATGCTTAGGGAAGGCTGTTCTAAGGAGATGATGCCACGTTGAGGTCTAGGATACGAGGTGGACCCAGCCCCGTCCAGAGCTGTGGAAGGCATCCCAGAAGGGGAAACAGTGCTTAGGAACATCCATTCACTCGTCCATTCACTTGTTGACTGAACGAAGAACCAAGGGTGTGAAGTCTTCCCACTGCCGTTGCCTTCCATTTCCGGCCTCTTCCTGCATTTCTCTTCCAGGACACACTTACCACGCAGGTGATCACACGTTCACTGTGGGACTATCTCATCAGTACCCACCTCTCCACTGACCGTGAGCTAGAGGGGGCAGGGGCCAGGTTTGCCACGTTCACCATTGTAACCGCAGGGTATAAATAGGGCAGCTGGCTTGTAAGTATTTGCCGAATAAGGGAATGAATGAATCCTCATAGGTGCTATTCCCAACCCCTGTTCACTTCTGCAGACTAAGCGCGATCAACTGAGAGTTGACAAACGAGGCGGCTGAAAGCTCCAGAGCCCAGTACTCGCCTCCGTCTTGTGGAGCTTTTCACTTGACCACGAGCTTCCACTGCGTTCATTCACTCAAGACATGCGCTGAGTGTCTACTGTGTACCCGACCTTTCGCATTTGAATCTTGTGAGGCACAGGATACGGTGCGTGTGCCAATTCCTCAGATGGGGAACATGCCCCAGGAATTGTACAGCCAAGGTCATTGATCCGCTAATGCTGCATTCATGCATTTTTCGTTTTCATCCCCTCATCTGTTCTGTCTGGGAAAGCACTTCCTAGAACTAACTCATAGACCTGACTTTTGCCTGGGGGATGGGGCAGGGCAGAGGTGCTTTAGGGAGGGGAGCAGAGATGTGAAGGTGTTTTTTTTTTTCCCTGCAACCCTTCTAGAACTTTCTTGGTGTCTGTGATATGGCATATGATTGATAAATACACTTCTGCTCAACCCTCTCCTGGGTCCCAGTCACCCCCATCCACTCAGGATAGTGTCCAAAGGCCTGCAAGCCCTTTGCCCTCCGGGTCTGCCCAGTCCCCCTCACCGGGCTCTCCTGTGAGGAAAACAGCAAGGACACCAGCAGCATCGCCTCCTTGCTTTTCTCTGCTCCCAAGAGACCAGATCCCTACTACAGGGCCATCACTCTCACCCTGGTGTTTTCAGTGCTCACACAGGGCTTGGCACATAGTAGGTCCTCCATAAATGCCTGTCAGAGGGATGACTGAAGTCAGCACAGCCACCCAGGGAGGCTGGAGGGCTGGGAAGGTGCTCCTTGTTCATTCGCCTCACCGGACGTTGGACTCTTCCCGTGGGGGCTACTGGTCTTGACCGCCCCTTCCGAAGTGCGTGGTGTCCTGGGTCTGCAGCTGCGTGTCTGGCGTGAGCTTGCATCCACTGCTGCAATTTGCAAGGCTGAAGTCATTTAATTAAAAGGGACAGAACTGAATCTGTGAGGCTGTGATCACGGATATTGTTTTCTGTGCACGGCCTGGCAGCCAGGGAATCCACGGGAGGCCTGGGAACGAGCTCTCCAGTCATGCTGAGCCTGCGCGCCCAGATGGTGTGGGAGGCGGCTGAGACTCTGAGCCCAGATCTGAAGTCAGGGGTTCAAAGCCCCTCCACGTGTGCTTCCCCCCTTGGTGGATCGGAGCCACCGACAGGCGTGTGGCTCTCCACAGGAGGCCGCCCGAGCTAATGTGCAGAAGGGAACCTTGCCAAGCCTGAGCCAGCTCTCATTTGCCTGAGTTTGCATCAATAATGAAGCCAACCTGGTTTTACACAATACTCCACATAAAGTTATTAGCTCTGAGAGCTTGTCTTCATCTCCCCCCAGAAGAGGCCTATTTGGAGCCTAAGAATTGATGATCCATGAGAGATCAGTGATCTTGGGTTCCAAAATCACTGCAGACAGTGACGGCAGCCATGAAATTAAAAGACGCTTGCTCCTTGGAAGAACAGCTATGACCAACCTAGATAGCATATTAAAAAGTAGAGACATTACTTTGCCAACAAAGGTCCTTCTAGTCAGAGCTATAGTTTTTCCAGTAGTCATGTATGGATGTAAGAGTTTGGCCATAAAGAAAGCTGAGCACCAAATAATTGATGCTTTTTAACTGTGTTCTGGTGTTGGAGAAGACTCTTGACAGTCCCTTGGATTGCAAGGAAACTGAACCAGTCCATCCTAAAGGAAATCAGTCCAGAATATTCACTGGAAGGACTGATACTGAAGCTGAAGCTCCAATACTCTGGCCACCTGATGTGAAGAACTGCCTCATTGGAAAAGACTCTGATGCTGGGGAAGATTGAAGGTGGGAGGAGAAGGGGATGACAGAGGATGGGATGGTTGGATGGCATTACTGACTGGATGGACATGAGTTTGAACAAGCTCAGGGAGTTGGTGATGGACAGGGAAGCCTGGCGTGCTGCAGTCCATGAGGTCTCAAAGAGTCGGACACGACTGAGTGACTGAACTGAACTGAATTGAACTGAACTTCGAGATCAGATGGGCAGCTTGGAAAGTCATTTTCTCCTTCCTCAGTTCAGGCTCCCTCTGGGGCTCCAGCAGGGTCTTGGCCATCGTCAGGCATGACTTTCAGAAGTCCAGGTCCTTCAGTAACTTTCCACCATGCTCCTAATTCAGCGCTGATTCACACTGGCATTTCCAACGTCCTCTGCTTTCTCTCTCACAGTTCCCCTCTATTACTTCTAAAATGCCATTTCTGTGGGTTGAACTCCTTCCTCCTTCAAGGCTGAAATCCAGTGATATCTCCCCCAGGAAGCCTTTTCTGATTTCTCCAGGGATTATCTTCTTCTTCCTGCCTTCTAGTCACCTCTGTTTTGAAAGGTACCCCAATCTGTTCTGTTTTACATCATCTAGTTACATGTTTTCATCCCCAAGGGAGAGTCTATGCTTCCAGAGGGAAGCTAATGAAAATTAATAGCGGAATCCCTGTTCAGTGTCAGCGGCTGTAACCATGGAAGGAGGCAGAGGTGTGCTTGTTGTTCCCCCTGAACTGGCTTCTGATCTTACTTCCACGTTTGGCCAATAGCATCCGTAGCTTCTCAGTTACATGCACTTAAACCTTGTCCTTTTGACCATTTGTCTTTTTCTTTCTCCAGCCAAACGGTCAGTAAGTCTTATCATTTGTCCTCACAAACATCTCTCAAATCTGGCTTGCTTTCCAGTTCCTCTGAATCTCTTCCCAAGCGAGGAAACAACATCTGACCTGCAGGCCTCACCTGGGGTCCCCACCACCTGGGTCCTTTTCCCATCTCCCCACCAGAGCCCTGTTCTGTTCACAAGCACCCAGCCCTGCCCACCCCCCCTCCCCCACCCCTACTGCCTAAGGTCAAAGCTCTGCCTGCCAAACCAGGTTCTCCTAGACCCATTCCTCGCTACTGACCAACCTACACCAAACCCCACAGAACCTCCATCGCTGCTCAAATATCTCTGCGTTTCAAAGTCTCTCTACAATTTCTTCTGTCTAGAAGAATCTTCGAGGCTCCTCACTCACCTCCCAACTCTCCACCCATCTGCCAAGGCCCATCTCAGAAGTCACCTGCCTTGTGACGCACTTCTCCCTTTGCAGAGTTGAGGAACATTTTCTGGGCTCCAACAGCACATTGCTCCCCCGATGATATCCGTGTTTGTGGTGTAAGTCTCCATGCCTGCGACCTCTGCACTGCATCTTAGCACCCTGATCCCTTTGAGGCAGGGCAGTGGCCACATCTTGGTTTTTATATCTCCTTCCCTAAAAGTCTAGTCTGATATTTGACCCACAGCAGGTGTTTGGTCAACATTTGTTGAATTATTAAGTAACTGCTGGAGAAGTTGGAAATGAGAGAAGGTGGTCTTATGATCTATGGGGCGAGAAGGTATCCACTACTGTTATTGTCTTTGGTTTGGTTCTGTTATTTCTGAGTCATCAAGAAACATGTACACTTGTTCATTTGTCCTAGGTGTTCAGACAAATTTCTGTTTTAAATATTTCATGATTGGGACTTCTCTGGTGGTCCAGTGGGTAAGAGTCCACCTTGCAATGCAGAGGAAGCAATTTCAATCCCTGGTTGGGGAACTAAGAGCCCACATACCTCGGAGCACCTAAGTTCCTGCACTCCAGCTAGAGAGGCTGAGCACCGCAGAGAAAGATCCCACAGGCCACAACCAGGACCAAGGCAGCCAAATAAGTCAATCAGTGCTCAAAAGTCTTTCATGGTTTCTCAAAGGACTTAAAGTAGAAATACCATATGACGCAGCAATTCTACTCCCGGGTATACATATCCAAAAAAACACAAAAAACCCCAAAACACTAATTCAGCATCCCAATGTTCATTACAGCGTTACTGACAATTTCCAGGATGTGCATGCAACCTAAGAGTCAAGTAACAGATGAATGGATAAACATGATGTGGTGTGTACACACACACACACACACACACACACAATATTACTCAGCCATAAAAAGAACAAAAAATTGATGGAGAGCATTATGCTAAGTAAAGTAAGTCAGATAAAGAAAGACCAATAATGTATAATATCACTTATATGTAGAATCTAAAACAGCAAAAAGCTAGTGAATATAACAAGAAAGAGACTCACAGACACAGAGAACAAGCTAGTGGCTGCCAGTGGCGATACAAGGATAGGGATCAGAGAGTAGGAGGTGCACACTGGTGGGTATACACTGGGCCCAAGGATGCAGTGTACAAGTTGGGAATAGAGCCAATATTTTGTAATAACTGCAAGTGGCATGTAAGCTTTAAAAATTGTGTGAAGATTAAATAGATAATTATTCCATCTCCTTGTCCCCTTAAAGAACATTCAGATTGGACATCCCAATATTTTGTTTTGAAATAAAGTCCCTTCAGAAATATATTAAATGCTATATTCTTGGTCCTGGATTCGGCGCTGGGAGAGGTACCCAAAACAGAACGGCCCCTGCATGCGGAGAAGGACGCCCTGTGCTTTTGGGACAGAGCGTGTCTGGTAATGATGCTTCTGATCATAAAGTCAGGCACCGAAAGGCAGCCTCCGTGGAAATTGAGCTGTAACTGTACTCTCGCTTTCATCAGCCGGCAGCAGTGAGAAGCCTTTCAAATGGAGAGTGAAATCACCGCATTTTGAAAGGCATCTTGGAGGTGCAGTTTGTTGAACAAGATGGATCGAAAGTGTCTCTATTTTCTTTGCCGGTTGGGCAGCACACTTTCTCCCACAACCGTCTTCTTTTCTCCCCCTTCCACTCCTCATTCAATCCCAACCGCCTTCTCTTTTCTTTCCAATACATCTCCCTTTGTTTCTCTTGAGATTCTCCTGCCAGCCTGTCAAGAACTCTGCACAAATAGTGTATTTCTGTCAGGAGTTCCGCGTGAAGTGCTAACTGCCTCTTGAACACAGGCAGCAAGCTCGGCAGTGTGTGGGGACAGTCCGGATGCCTGCTGACTGCCTTTCTGGTAAGCTCTGAGCCGACTCGAGCCTGCTGATTCAACACGGAGCCCACGGTCCTGCTCAGCTTCCAGATGCTCTCGCAGGAAGACCCATGGTGAGGAGACGGGGTCTGAGGGCTCCCCTGTTGCGGTCCCCGGAAACAATATTCCCGTTTCAGCAGCGGACAGCACGGCACAAGCAGGCCCAGGTGTCTCCGGACGGAGTCCTGCCCGTCTCGTTTCCCCACCCGCACGACAGTGGGAGTAGATAACCCCCAGGGTGCCTGCCTGGTCTGTCAGTGAATCGTCCCACGAAGCTACAGCAGCTACCACTTGTTGAAAATGTAATTCTCTCTCGGGAATCCAAAGTCAATAGAAAAAGAAATGGTCTAAGTAATTCAAAGACCCAGGAGGGACATTTCTTTTAGGGAAGTAAGATAATAATAAAATCTAAGATCACAGTGCTTTTCCATCTCTTATCTGATTCTCCCGGCAGTCCTATGGGAAGAAAGCCAGCTACACGGGACTTTTCCCTGGACCATCAGAGCCACGCTGAGCAGATTTTCCGGTTGGGCACTGCACAAGGGCAGCGTGTCTGAGGAAACGCCGTTTGTACTGGAAATACAGATGAACTTCTCGAAGAGGGTGTGCGCTTGGTCACAAAGACTCCGGGCTTCCCAGCTGGCACACAGGATTGTAGACATGCCTGGGGAACCCCCCGCAATACACCCACCTGTGCATATACATGTGTAAAGCTGTTCCTGACCTGACCACACTTGGGGTTCCTGAGAGCATCCAACTAGCCTCTTGGAGGGAAAAAGGTGTTGGGGTCTCAGAAAGTGTGCTCTGCCAAACACGTGTACCTGTGCCAAGTGAGGTGGGAATAAGACAGTGGGGTGTCTGTGGGTTTGTTCTCTGATGTCTGATCTCTGAGACCTCCCCTGGGGCAGAGCCAGGCCAAGCCCAGGGGACACACCCAGACAGCTGCTGCAGCACATGACTCGCAATGGGACGAGTCTGACACCCTGGCACCCATTGAAAAAGGAGCTGTAGAGATTTTCTGTGATGGAGAATTTTAGCTAATGGGGAAGATTAAAGACAGGTTGAGAACTTCCCCCACCCTGGCCTTGTCCCCTTGCTTCCTTCCTCCACCCTCCCTTTCCTTACCTGAGGGCCATGACGTACCTGGAGGGGCCATCTGCCTCCTTGTCTGCTGTGCCAAAGCCAGACTGCTCCTGGTTGCTTGGCTTAATATGCGTGCATGCATGCCAAGTCGCTTCAGCCATGTCTGACTCTTTGCGACCCTGTGGACTGTAGCCCGCCAGGCTCCTCTGTCCATGGGATTCTCCAGACAAGAGTACTGGAGTGGGTTGCCATTTCTTATCCAGGTGATCTTCCCGACCCAGGGATTGAATCTGTGTCTCTCATGTCTCTTGCATTGGCAGGAGGGTCCTTTACCACGAGCACCCCCTGGGAAGTCAATTATATGCTGACTCTGAAAATTGTTGCTGAAGGTTGGATATCTTTTTCTAATTTGCACAAAGACACCATTTGGGTCCTAGTGGGCAGGCAGGCTATGGTAGTATGCATGGGGATTTCCTCGGTCCAAGCTTTGTTGCAGATACCAAGGATGCCTTTCCAAGACACATAACTCTTCCTACCTCAAACACCTTCTATGGCTCCCCATTGCCAGTGAGAGGGTTTTGCAAGGGTGGAGGGAAAATGGCATATCCCAGAATTGCATGGCTCACATTATCAAAATACACATTTTCAGGGTCCCCTCAGATAGAAAATATTGGAGGTGATGGGGAGTGTGGAGAGAAGTTGAGAAGGGAGGGATGTGTATTATAAGAAGTTCTGTCCAGGGATCTGACACACTCCCTAAGAAACACCATTCTTCAGGATACAATTTGAACTCTGCCATGGCATTCAAGGTTTTCTAAGACTCAGTTCAGTTCAGTTAAGTTGCTCAGTTGTGTCCGACTCTTTGCAACCCCGTGAATTGCAGTACGCCAGGCCTCCCTGTCCATCACCAACTCCCGGAGTTCACTCAGACTCACGTCCATCGAGTCAGTGATGCCATTCAGCCATCTCATCCTCTATCGTCCCCTTCTTCTCCTGCCCGCAATCCCTCCCAGCATCAGAGTCTTTTCCAATGAGTCAACTCTTCACATGAGGTAGCCAAAGTACTGGAGTTTCAGCTTCAGCATCATTCCTTCCAAAGAAATCCCAGGGCTGATCTCCTTCAGAATGGACTGGTTGGATCTCCTTGCAGTCCAAGGGACTCTCAAGAGTCTTCTCCAACACCACAGTTCAAAAGCATCAATTTTTGGCGCTCAGCTTTCTTCACAGTCCAACTCTCACATCCATACATGACTACAGGAAAAACCATAGCCTTGACTAGACGGACCTTTGTTGGCAAAGTAATGTCTCTGCTTTTGAATATGCTATCTAGGTTGGTCATAACTTTCCTTCCAAGGAGTAAGCATCTTTTCATTTCACGGCTGCCTAATGACCCAGCTCCTTCTCCTGCCACTCTCCTTCCCACAACCCACACACCAGATGACTAAGACTCCCCCCACTAGCTAGACACCACTGTCTAGATGCCACCTCCTCTGTGAGTCCCTCCTTGATTTTCCAGTGCAAATGGCTTCCTTCTTCCTTTGTGACCTCACATTCCTACCGGTCAAGAGTTGAGACCTGGGGGCATCTGAGATATAAGTGATACTATTAATATTACTCCCCTGGATATCTCCATGGTTTCAACTTTTTGGAGAAGGAAGAGGAAAGAACAATGTGTATGTATATCTGTTTATGTGTTTGTGTGTGTGAGAGAGAGTGAGTTTGCAGGTGTCTGAGTAGGAGGGAAGAGCTAGAGAGAGAAAAATAGCATGAATCCAAGGCCTGCGTTCCCTGCTGTCGGCGGAGGAGACTGGTTTTGAGCGTTGGCGGAGGGAGACAGCTGGAGCTGGAGGTCCAGGCGCAGCGCCATCTGGACGGAGGTAAACGGTTTCTCCTGGCCCTGCCCAAGCAGGCCCAGACCCCGTTGTCCACAGTGGGGGGCCCTTAGCAGATTTGGGCCTCACTGGCCGCTTGTGTGCATGGGGAAGTTGGTGATCTCCTGGTGTGAAGGTGGAGAACTGAGCGGAGATTTTCTGTGAACTGGTGTCTGGCTCCCAAGTGCGCTCTGTCTGTGATGGGTGCTTTCTGCCCTATGTGTCACACTGCCCAGGGCGACTGGGAAAGATGTTGTGAGGCAGCCTTTAATCTCACAAACAGTTCGAGATGCTTCTTGCTTCATTTTTCCCCTGGGCCACGCTGCACGGCTTTCGGGAGCTTAGTTCCCTGCTCAGAGATGGAACCCGGGCCCCGACAGTGAAAGACCCAAGTCCTAACCTTTGAACCGCCAGGGAATCCCCTTGAGAGGTGGCTTCTTTATGTTGAACGCCTGGCGGAAGCCCGTCTATGCAGACATCATTCTCTCCTTACACGACTTGGATACTCCTGCTCATAAACATGGTGAGTACGACTAACATTTTTTAAACACCGGTGGTGTACCCATCCTTTATGCTGAGCATCTTATTTAATGCTTCTGATAATCCTGCCATATGGTTGTTATTCAGCCCATCTTACAGAGGGGGAAGAATATAGATCAGGAACTCAGTATCTCCTGTGTGGGGCTCACAGTTAGAAAGCGCAGGAATGGCTTAGAAACCCGTCTATTGGACTGAAGATCTGTTTCTTCCATGCTAAATAGGAGCTCGTTTTCCCTACCCCCAAGGTCATTTCTGAGTTTTTACCTGTTCCTACTTGACTCAAGGCAGAGTTCGGTCCAACCCCTTGCGTGTGTACCATGGTCCCAGCCGAGATGCGTCACATATTAGCAGCGTGACCTTGGACAAGTAACTCGACTTTTCTGAGCCTCTTTCTTCATAGAGCTATGATGGGGATTAAATAGGAAGGTAGACCTAAGAATTTAGCAGAGTGTCTGGCACATAGCAAGAGTTCAATCAATGGTGGCTGTTACAACACACACACACGCACACACGCACACACACATGCACACACGCACACACACACGCACACACACAAACATGTCTGTTGAATAGGCGTTAATGGAGGACAGACTCTGGGCAAGTGTAGCATCCACACCTTGGATGGACGCTGGACCATCTGCGTGTATCCTGGTCCATGACACTCCGCCCTCTCTCCCTTCCCTCCCAGTCTTTGCTGGAGCCTGCGTTGCATACAGAGTGGAGAACTTCCCTCCCCCGAAGTCGTGCGGGGAGCTGCCGCTCTTATTTATCATTTAGGAAGCATCTGCTCTTTGGTGAAATACCGCCATCATAAACAAACACAGTGCAGGCATTTGACCTTTCTCCGCCAGCGCCGGCCGCTTTGCTCACTGCTGGGAATGAAGCAGCTTTGAGGAAGAGACACGTGCCAGAGGACCTTTCAAAGGGGCCGCCAGATGGGTGTCTGGGTGATGACCCTGGGGCTGGGAGCAACAGACGAGATGGATTGGGGGCTGCGAATGAATAAACCTGATCCTGTTACTCCGATGGGCCAAGAAATCTCCCCGCACATCCGCAGGTGACATCAGCCAGGAAGATGCCAAGAGTGCAGGGCAGGGCCTGGCTGCCATGACCCTCAGCACCACGCGTTGGTGCCCCTCTTGCGTCCTGGGCGGCAGCACTTGGCACCTGTCAGGTGCGACCGGGAGGTACGGCTGCCCAGGCCCTCTCAGGGGAGTCTGCAGGGGCCTCGCTGAGTCCACTGGGGTTTGCCTGAGCATCTGAGAACCCTCCAGCCCACACACCCTCCCAGGGTCTGTGACCAGTCCTCTGAGCTGGAGGCTGGGATCACCAGAAGAGGCAAAAGAAGCTCTAGACAATAAAACCCTCCGGAGAGCACACCTGGACAAGTGTAGTCCTAACAGCTCCACCCAAGGGTCAGCTCTCCTCCTGAGGTCTTTAGAGGCTCTACTGAGAAATGACTCATCCATGATAATGGCTGTTCCAGTGTAAGGGGCTATTATTATTAATTGGCTTCCTTCATTCACAACCATTTGCTGAGACCTACTGTGTTCCGGCTTCTTTGCTAGGGACAGAGGGACGCAGAAACGAACTCATCAAAGTCATTGCCTTTGTGGATCTCCAAGCCTTTTGGGATCAGGGGCAGGGGCAGAGGTGGGCAGAGGTGGGCAGAGGAGGGGTGCAGAGTAGCTGAGACAAGGTTCAAGTTACCAGCACAAAAGAATCGACTCAAGAGTCTCAGCGCTCTGTCTGAGAGACTGTGCTTTGGCTGGCTCAGGACCTGCAGAGTACGCTGGTTTGGGACTTGAGAACAGAAAACAGGCAGGAGACAGGTGTGGAGTAGGAAAGCCCTGTACATTCGCAGCAGATAGAATTGGCCGCATTCCTGGGTCGCAGGGTCAATGAGGCAGCGGGGTCTGAGATTTGAAATGTAGGTTGGGGCTAGTGCACTGGGACGACCCAGAGGGTTGGTATGGGGAGGGAGGAGGGAGGAGGGTTCAGGATGGGGAACACATGTATACCTGTGGTGGATTCATTTTGATATTTGGCAAAACTAATACAATTATGTAAAGTTTAAAAATTAAATAAAATTTAAAAAAAATGAAATGTAGGTTGTGGCAGAACCACAGATACCCTGGGGAATTTCTTCCCAAGGCCAAAGAAAAAAAAAAGGAGGTTACTGAAAATGTTCAGGTTGTGCTTGAGGGCATCGCAGGGTAGCATTTTATAGGCTGTGCTGGGGAGTGGGGTGCAAGACTAGAGGCAGGAAGGTGAGTGAAGCTGCTCTTGCCTTCAGACACAAAGGCTGGAAATGAATATCCCAGAATCTACCAATTTCTGTGGTCACCTTCTTGACCCATCCCCAGCCAGAGTCTGAACATGGATAAACCAGAATGTTACCAAGGAGGAAGTCAGGTGGCAACCTCCGGGAGAGTGGAGCCAACAGGAAATATTTTCAATATGAGGAACCACTGAAAGGAGCCTGCCTTCGGTCCCTCTGACCCCTCTTTTCATCTGCCTTATTTGCAGCCTGGATCTCGGATTCTGCAAATGCATTAAGAACAAACAAACACAGGAAAATCAATGCAAACTAGACAGGAGACCTTTCTAGGCTGGTGAGTGGAGATGGCAGGTGGTCTTCATTAATTCCCCTTTATCCAAAGGGTGGATGGGCTGGGCAGAAGGCAGGATCCAGGCAGATGGAATTGAACCCACTCAGGTCTCTGCCACTTGCTCATCGGGTGACCTTAACCAAGTCCCTTAGCACCTGAGCCTTAGTTTCCTTCTCTGAAAATGCAGTGGTTGCCATCTTATAATGTGAGGGTTACGATGTCTTGAGGAAAGTATACATCAACTGCCCAGTAAATGCTAGCTTCTTTTCCTGTGTCACTTACAAGAGCCTGGTGATCAGTGCTTGTTGTAGCTAAAATACTGCCAGGAGAGTATCCTTTTCCTAGCTCAGCTTTAAGTCAAGATGTGGATCTTTGTTAGGTGATGGTTCTCATGACAGAAGTTGAGTTTTTCAACTGTTAGCAGTCATTTACACCATAGTATGAATAAATCTTAATTTCCAATATGTACCAGCTGGAGAGATCTTTACAGATGATGAAAGACAACACACTTGTTTTCGTATTGGGATTCCTGTAGTCTAGGGAAGAGAGAGAGAGAGGTTCCCAAGATTTTAGAGGGACGTAGATAAAGAACCAGGGTGGAATTCAGGTCTCCTGTGGCCTGATTGCTCCTCCTTCTATTATTCACGATGAACATGTATTTATTGTTTTGATAGCAGGTGGATCCTGGAGCCTGAGATAGAAGCAAGGAGATGTTCATCAGGGAACACTCTTGGGAAGGAAACAGGGATGGGCAGAGGCAGAAGGTGAGCTGTTCTGCAGTCCTGAGGACAGCAGCCAGGCCACACAGCATGCTGGATCTGGAGGGCCCTTTAGAATTGTCCTGAGTGAGAGCCACCAGCTTCCTTCTCCAGCTCTGCACGGTCACTTGGTGCAGACTGCATGAAGGCAGCATGACCAAAGCCAAGGCCAGCCCCCCTCAGCAGAGGGCAATTTCCAGAAGCAGCAAGGTGAGTGAGGTGTTCCACCAACACTTTCAGAGGCTGAGGGAACTGACCTTCGTTCTTGAAAAAAATTTTTTTCAATCAAAGTATAGTTGATTTACAATGTTGTGTTAGTTTCAGATACACAGCAAATGAACATGTGTGTGCATGTGTGTGTGTGCGCTGTGTGCTGTGCTGAGTGGCTTCAGTCGTGTCTACCTTTTGCAACCTTATCAACTGTAGCCCACCAGGCTCCTCTGTCCATGGGATTCTCCAGGCAAGAAAACTGGAGTGGGTTGTCATACCCTTCTCCAGGGCATCTTCCCAACCCAGAGATGGACCCTGCATCTCTTACGTCTCCTGGATTGGCAGGAGGGTTTGTTAGTGTTACATATATATGCATGCGTGCATGCTAATTTGCTTCAGTCGTGTCCAGCTCTTTGTGACCCTATGGACCATAGCCTGCCAGGTTCCTCTGTCCATGGGGATTCTCCGGGCAAGAATACTGGAGTGGAAATAGTTCTCTGTGCTATATAAAAGGTCTTTGCTGCTTATCTATTTTATGTATGTTGCTGCTGCTGCTAAGTTGCTTCAGTCGTGTCCGACTCTGTGCGACCCCATAGATGGCAGCCCACCAGGCTGTTAATCCCAAACTCCTAATGTATCCCTCCTCCACTCCTCTTCTGGTAACCATAGGTTTGTTTTCTATGTCTGGAGTCTGTTTCTGTTTGTCAACAAGTCCTTCATTCTTGAGCAGGGGTAGGCTGTGTCAGCTTTGCCTCTATGGCAATCCAGGACAGGGTCGTTATAGAGGGTCATATTCAGGGGCCTCTCACTAACCATCCTTGCAGGCACCCGAGCAGACGAGACTCAAATTCCTCAGTAAGGCAACGCTTATCTCTACAAATTTGGCTTCAGTCTGTGCATATTCTGCCGTCTCTCTTTTTCCTTCCCTGCTTCTTCACCCACAAAGAGCCTTCTGTGAGTCCTACCACATCCTTCCCTACCTCTGTGCCACTGTACACGCTGTTCCTTCTTCCTCCAATGCCCTTCCACCCCTTCTCCTCATGACTTGGGAAACTTATCCTCATTCCTCCAGACGCAGCTCAAATATCACCTCTTCTCATGTTCCATCACACTTTATACATACCCCGGACACTCGTTCATTCTGTCGTTCAGCAGATACTGGTCCCTGTGTCGAGACTGTGCCAGTCTACCACTTCCTGTGCCAGGACACCATCTGCACATGTATCAGCCTCCTTCTATTGAGGCGAGGAGTGTGCTGGATTCATCTGTAAGTTCTGAGCATCTCATCTAGCGCCTGACACAGAGCAGGTGCTGGGTAAAGGCTTGCCTGGTAAATGAATGGGATGCAGCGAATTGGGAGTCAGGGCAGATGCGTTCCCTTCCCGTCTCCTTCCAGCTGGAATGGCGTGTGTGTTTGCAATCTGCAGTCTGATGGGAGACACGGGGATTATGCTGCCTTTGGCTGACATCAGCAAGCCCCTACTAGATTCCAGGCGCCGTGGGAAGCCTGAGAGGCAATGTCCCTGCTCTCAGAGGGTTTCTTTCTGATGGGACAGACACATGCGTTCCCAGGGTGCCACCTGAACACAGGATGGGGCACGCTCAGCACCCAGAGACAGGGGCAGAGACAGTGCCTGTGGTTTGGGAGAAGGATGAGTGGCCTCAGGGCGGGCTCCATGGACAAGGGGCTGGTAAGCTGAGACTTGAAGCAGGGACAAGATATGGAGAAGGAGGCAGGCAGGCAGTCCCAGGATCAGTTGTGGAAAAAGTAAGTTTGCCACTTTGGAATGTGAAGTGAGGTGTTGGTCGCTCAGTCGTGTCTGACTCTTTGCAATCCCATGGACTGTAGCCCACTGGGCTCCTCTGTCCAAGGAGTTCTCCAAGCAAGAACACGGGAGTGGGTTGCCATTCCCTTTTCCGGGGGAGGGGGATGCTTTGGAATGTATTTATAGTAATTAGATACATTTTTCCCCTCCCCGTAAAACTGAATTTTGCCTTTAATATCATCTGGCCACATTACCTAAAATATGTTTCCATGGAAAATGGGTTTGGCGAAGTGTTTTTATTTATCTATTGATTTTTATTTGGCCCTTCACAACTTCTCTAGTTGTGGCATTCAGGCTCAGCTGCCCCAAGGCATGGGGGATCTTAGTTCCCCGACAAGGAATCAAGCCCCCATCCCCTGCATTGGAAGGTGGATTCCCAGCCACTGGGCCACCAAGGAAGTCCCTGGAGACCGTGCTGACAGGTGTTCTTCAAAGAGTAAAAACTTCCAGGGCAAAGAGAGATCCAGCTGAACAGGGCTTTCCTCTGCGAGCCTTACCGGAGCCTTTACTGTGCTGACTGGGAGACAGAGCGAGGGACGTTCCACAGGCTGATGGGACCTCAGAATCCTTTGTTTCGAGCCACGCATTTCTGCAAATGTGTTCTGGGGAGGGATCTGGCTTCTGTCTCTCTCCCTGTCAGTCAGGGTGTGTGTGTCGGGGCAGATGGAAGTCATTTGCTGGGGACAAAGGAGCCAGCTCCAGGTCTTAGCCTCTCAGGCTGATACTGTAAGGAGGGGAAGGGACCCAGCACTGGCTGAGGTCCTCCTTCGTGCTGTGTCTCTGGTTGATCGTGTGGCAGTTTTCTCCCCATCATCCCACAAGGCAGATATTCTTATCACTGCCCCACAGAAGAATGGGATTCAGAGAGGCCAGAGGATTTGCCCAAGGTCACATAGGCAGGAAGCCACAGTCTGGGGCTTGGACATATACCCCTCTGAGTCCAGCATCCACGTTTTCCCTGCAGTCTGCTCCCACACTGAAACTCCAGATTTCTTCCCATGAAAGCTCCCTACATCTAAGAATCAACCCCCCACTGAGCTCTCTGTGTGGTCCCAGACTCCCAAGGACTTCCTTTCCCCACTGGTGGGAGCCCAGCTTCTCAGGGTCTCCATTAGCTTTTGGAGGAAGATCCCTGCCCCCCTCCCCCTCCTCCTGCCAAAGGGGTAAGAATGACTCTGCAGGACCAGGGGCTTTGTACCCAGACACCCCCGTACTGCCCTTGGCTTCCTCTGTCTCTCCTGACCCCTCACCCCACACTCCAGGGAAGAAATGTGCCTTCATCATGGGGGGCCTGGTGCCAGCCTCCCGGCAGGAGGCAGGACACACCCAGGAGGGAGCCCTCTAATTTCAGAGGAAGGAGAGCAGACGCACTAAATTACCAGGCGGATTAAAGCTCCGTTTGCTCGGAAACTGAGTTGTTTTAGCAAAAGTCCGTCCTTGATTTCTGCATCGTCAGAGGCTGGTTTTAAATTTTATGTTTTCCGGTCTTTTAGCATTCTGCCTGGTTTGCTCTCGCACTTTACTGGGCAATTTTCAGACATTACACCTCAGTCCTGGCAGCCTTTGGAGGTGGGGGAGGGCAAAGCTTCCAGGCTCCAGTGGATGTGGAGGAGAGGGGAGGGGTTGGAGCTTAGGGGGACTGGGGAGCTGCACACCCCATCACCGTGAGAAACCTGACTGCCCTCCGCAGGGGAGGTCAGCTCTCTGTGCTCCGTGCCCCACCTTCATGGCAGTCAATAGGAGAGGCGGTCTAGCCCAGTGGTTAGGGCCATGGCTTTGCATCCCTGTGGGCCACCCTCTTGCAGTGAGGCCCTGGGGGAGGCATTTAGCCTCTCTGCGTCCTCTAATGAGGGGCAACAAGTGTACTTGCTTCACAGGGTGATTATGAGGCCGCAGTTATTACATGCAAAGCGCCTGGAACGCAGCTGGCACATAGCAAGGCCTCAGTAAGTGTCAGCTCTCGTTTACGGAGCCTGCACTGGGTAGCTGACACATAGTCAGTGTCAGTCCTGTAAACAACACTGAGTCTGATGTGGACTCCATTTGACAGATGAAGAAAATGTGCCTCAGAGAGACTGAGTATCTTTCTCCACATCACACAGCTGGTTAGGGGGACCTGAGAATGGAACTCAGGTCTCCTGGATTCCCATATCCAAGCACCTTGCCTTTCTTACCTGTGTGAAAATATTTGAGTAGGTGCTTTCTGATTCCTATGAGAATCATGGTTTCCAGGGAACAGAACCCTCTTCCAGCTTACCTTTTTAACCCCATGGCACCTTGCACAGAACCATTGCTCTGTAGGGCTAAGTGAATGGTCTCTGGGAGAAAGGAAACTCACATGCCCTGAGTCCCTACTGTGTGCAGACACTTTATCAGGCATCTCTTTAAAGTCTCACTGGTTAGGTGTTATCTTTGTTTTACAGCCGAGAAAGCGCCAGAGGACTCTCTTAGCTCCAAAGTTAAGAAAGGAGATTAGATGCTCGATGACCTTTTAATGGCCTTTGCAAAGATACACTTAGAAGAAAATGGAATTTTAATATGAAAGGCATGGCAGAAAGGCAAAGATAATGCACTCAGTCACTGCTTTCTAGTAGTGGGCGGCACTGTGGTAAGAAGAGAGGCTTGAGAAACAATCAAAACTTTCCCTAACCTTGGCTCTATTACTTTTTAGCTGAGTAGCATCAGACTTAGACTTCCCAGGCAGCGTTGTGGTAAAGAATCTGCCTGCCAATGTGGGAGATGCAAGAGATGTGGGTTCGATCCTTAGGTTGAGAAGATCCCCTGTAAGAGGAAATGGCAGCCCACTCCAGTATTCTTCCCTGGAAAAGTCCATGGACAGTAGAGCCGGGTGGGCTACAGTCCATGGGGTTGCAAAGAGTCGGACACAACTGAGCTACTGAGCACACTCTACAACATTAGATTAGCTCTTCGACATCTTTGAGGTTCACTTCTCTGTAAACTGAAGACGATCAGCCTACAAATACTTATTGAATGTCCATCACATGCCAACCCTAGTGCTAGGTACCATAAGTGCATTAGTGAACCAGCTGGAAGGGTCCTGCTGTCAGTGGGGCTGACACTATTGCAGAAGAGGGAAATCAAACAACACAACCAATCCTCACATCTGTAGTTTCAAGTATTCATTAGTACTTAAGACCAACTGACTAGAGTCAAAATGCCTGGGGTGAACCAGTGGTTCCCTTCGTGGGATTGATACTTGCCTTGATCCCTGGATGGTGAGAAGAAGCCAGCCATGCAAAGTGCTAGGTTGGAAGAGCCTGGTGTTGGAAGGAGAGGCAGGCTGGAATGGTTGCAATGGGATGAACAAGAAGGGAGGAGAGAGCATGAGGTTGCAGAGGAGGTGCTGGCTAGGTGGCCTGGCACCAAGTAGACCTCAGCAGGACACATGGATTTCATTCGGGATGCTATAGGAAGACTGTCTAAGAGTTCCAAGATAAATCAGGAGGCAGTGGTAATTTTCCAGGTGAGGGCTGGTTGTGGTTTGGAAACTAGTTGAAGGGATGACAAGTTTTGGATTCATGCCATATCATAATGTTGGAGGTGGAGCCAACAGCCAGCTTCCCTGATGGCTCAGACAGTAAAGAATCTGGCTGCAATGCCAGAGACCTGGGTTCGAGCTCTAGGTCGGGAAGATCCCCAGAGAAGGGAATGGGTACCCACCCCAGTATTCTTGACTGGAGAGTTCCTTGGATAGAGGAGGGTGACAGTCTATGGGCTCACAAAGAGTCAGACATGACTGAGCGACTAACACTTCCACTTCACTTTCAGAGCCACCAACATTCACTTATTGGACTGAATGTGGAGTATAAGGAAGAAAGAGCAATTTAAGATGACTCCTGGGTCTCGGGTTTGGGCTGAGGGGAGTCTGCTGCTCTTTATGAAGATGGTCTAGATTTGGGGTGAAGGGAAGGGGTAGGAATCAGTGGTCCTGATTTGAGGATGTTAAATCTTAGATACTTACTAGACATTCAAATGGAGATACTAGAAGGGCAGCAGATTGGGAAAAGATGTACTGTGGTTTAAACCATGGGGGCAGTTGACACCCTCTAGAGAGTGAGGCAGAGAAGAGGTCTGGACAAGAGGTCTGGTGGAGCAGAGGATCAGCAAAGGAGACTAAATAGGTGAGCTGGCAGAGTCAGGGAGCTGAGAGGAAAACAAAGGTAAGGTGGATGCATATCTGGAGAAGATCTTATCCCAAACAGGGGACTCAACCATGTAAAGTCTTGTGGAAGATCGAGTAAGAGGGGGACAGAGCCCTTGCTGTTGGTTCGGCAGAGATGAGCCATGGAGGACTCTGATAAGAGTCTTAAGGGGATGGTGGGATATAAGCCTGATCGGAGTGGGACAAAGTTAAGACTGGAGGTGAGAAAGCGGACACAACCCTAACTCTTCACCCTAACCCTAATGTGTATGGGCAGATCTTTCATATAATTTTGCTGAGAAATATGATAATATCTGGAAGGTGTTCCGACGTCAACAAGGTTTATAAAGCTATGTGACATTATGAAACATCTATGCCATTCTGAGGAACAAAAGGATTTGTATTTCAGCAAAACAGTTAACACACAATGGCCCAGACAAAGAACTTGATAAATAGAGGCCATTATTATCATTCAACACATATAGAGTGAACACCCATCGTGCTCCAGGGGCAATTTTTTTAAAGCAGATACATTTGTTAAAAATAATGCTATTATAGTCCTGGAGTCACTGATTCCAAAAGGGTGTTTGCAGGAGATTTTATTATAATTATGTAACAGCTTTATAATAAAGTCTGTTTTTTTTAACTTATAGAGTCACTAAATAACAGAGAGGGAAGATAGAGTAGGGCTGATCCAGTAGACACTGACGCTGGGATCCATCTTTCCTAAGCATCTGTTTGGTCGTCAGCCTTGGGCAAAGCTTGAATCTAAAGGGTTAATCAGGGTCCAAAGTGATTACCGATATTTGGAAGTCTACGCTTTCTGGATCCCTTGTGTAGTCATGGGATCACATGACTAGCTCTGGTCAGAGAACTGTGAGTGGAAGAGATATATAACACAGTTGGGCTGAAACATTTTATTGTCAGAGTGAGACACCTCTTCCCTGGGTGGTGATCATGGAAGCACACATCAGGATGGGAATTTCATCAGCCTGACTGCAACGAGCAGAGTTCTCTGAAGACAGAAGTACCATAAGTGAGAAATAACCCCCTTTTCCATCAAGCTGTTGTACCTTTGGGGATATCTGTTTCTGCAGCATACTCTAGCCTCTCCTGGTTGAATCAGCAGCGATCACCAGTAAGTTAGATGTTCCTGTGCCAAGATGCTCCCTGTCCAGGAGTCAATCTGGCAGCCTCTACAAAAGCATAGTCAGGGATACAAGTGTTCTTATGGGAGATGTCGGGTGTCTGGGGAATGGATGGAAGGGTGACCACACCTCCCAGGCTTGCAGGGTTGCAATGGCAGGGTTTCAGGAAGGCCTCCCCCAGGAAGGGATGTTCAAGCTGAGATTTGAGGGGTGAGCGGCAGTTAGCCAAGTGATGGAGAAGCTGGGGAGGAGGGGGCATTCTGGGAAGAGGGAATTGATGTCCTTGAAAATCTAAATGCAAGAGAAAGTCCAGCCCAATTCAGAGATAAAAAGAGCAGTGTGTTTGAAATGGGTAGGGTGTGAAGGAGAAGTGACTTAAAGTGGGTGACTCCAGGGCAGACGAAGTCAGGACTGAGATGGTAGATGGCTTTGTCATGTTTAAATGCCTTTTGTACTTTATCCTAGTTTTCGATCTGGGTATAGCACCTAATATTCCAGAATCCCAGCCACTGCCTCCGTCCTAAGTTGAGTCAAGGAGGTAGCTGGAGCAGAAGTGTTTAACAGGAGCCACTTCCCACGTCAACCCACCAAAGGCCTCCTGGTCCCTGCAATGGGAGCAGGAAGGAGCCTTGCGTCCTTGTGGCAACGGAAGGCGTGCTGATAAGTTATCTGCATGGAGCCCTTTGGAGCTCACCCTCATTCCCAGTGCATTGCCTCTAAACCTTGATGGCAGGAAGGCAGGTATTGTCACAGCTTTTCTAAGCCTGGTGGCCTAGATCATTTCAAGGATTTGAAATGCACCCTCTTCCTCTCTGGAACTTTGCACAAAGATCAACAGACAAATGGGAAGTCAAGCTTGACTTTCTACAAAACAAAGTGATTCTCCATTTCCAGTGTCATTCCCAGCGTCAAGTTGATCTGAAGAATGTGCACACGGAAGAAAAGACCACACGGAAGAAAAGACAACAATAAAGAGAGCATTGCGGGTTGAGTACCTTCCTAAACCTTGGCACACTCATAATCCCATGAAGCAGGAAGTAAAGTTAAATGGGAAACAGGCCCCCTGCAGGTGAATAATTGTGAAGTATTGAACAAGAGGGTAGACCTTTAACATGCCGGGACCCACCATGCTAGTTAGTGAAACAAGGCCTGGAACTTCCGGTTCCTCCTGCCAATCATAGGAACAACTCCTCCTCCCGCAGGTGGGGCTAAGATAGGTTGGCCGGAGCCCATACCTGCTTCTTCAATGCTGTACCTGCAAGCAAGGCCGGCATCCTTTCCTCAACATAATGGGCTTATCAAGGCCACACAGAGGGCGTGACATTTCCCTTTCTGAGACGGTGCAAACATACTCAAGATCCTGCCCTCCCTTCTCACGACCTCTCTTTTGCACTTCTCTTCGGACACGACTGAGCGACTGAACTGAACTGAACTGATTGTCACTAACTTCCATGCCCAAGTTCAAAAAGACAGTGAGAAGTGGGGCCCTGGGTTGGGAGGGCTGGTTAAGTAACTGCTCCACTTACATGTTTTGCTCCCACCTCAAGGCCTGGATGAGAGAGGTGTGAAACAGAGCAGCGCATTTCAAGCCCACATGATCCTAAATGTGTTTCTTATTTTTAAACTGGGCTTATTTATATATTCAACAGTTACTTTTTATAAATGCGAATGGAATAGCAATGAACATCCTCTTCTCTTTCTGTATCACGCATGGACTCCTCAAAGTTTTGTACACCCTGGGGTTTCTCCCAACCAAACAGCAACACTCTGACCGAATTACTCCAGGGTCCTTAGAAGTGGTCCTGGGCCTGTCTTTACATAGGCTGACGGAGGAGCCTGGTGGGCTGTAGTCCATGGGGTCCCTAAGAGTTGGACACGACTGAGCGACTTCACTTTCACTTTTCACTTTCATGCATTGGAGAAGGAAATGGCAACCCACTCCAGTGTTCTTGCCTGGAGAATCTCAGGGACAGAGGAGCCATTGGGCTGCGGTGTACAGGGTCGCACAGAGTCGGACACGACTGAAGCGACGCAGCAGCAGCAGCAGCAGCAGCAGCAGGATGTGGTTGGGACTTCCCAGGGGGCGCTAGTGGTGCAGAACCTGCCTGCCAATGCAGGAGACAGAAGAGATATGGGTTCGATTCCTGAGTCAGGAAGTTCCCCTGGAGGAGGGCATGGCAACCCATTCCAGTATTCTTGCCTAGAGAATACTATGGACATTTCCGGGACTTGGAGATCATGTTGACACTGAGAACTTTCTTTTGTGAAATATCTGACCAGATTTATACTCTGGGAATTTGAGAAAGTGAGGAATGTGGATTTGGATCCAACCAGTGTTCTACTCATCCATGTCAACTGCATTTTCCTTGTCAGAGCCTCTCGGGAACTTCTTGTATTCATTCATGTGCTCTGTAGAGACAGGTGGTGCTCCGGTGTTAGGGGCACAATGTTGCCTAAGGCGGACTGGATCTTGGATTCCTTGGGTATTACACTGTACTGTGTAAGAATGGACCCACCCAGCAATACAGACCCAGCTGCTCATTGTCATTAAAATAAAAGTCGTTCTACCTTGATGCTGTGCAGAGTACTTGAGGAAAACACAAAAGGAGCATAATCATTATTATTCAGTAGGTCTGAACTGTACTGGAAGTAGAGCGTCAAGATGAAATTGAGGCTTTGAATGAGTCAGACTTGAGTTTGAAAGTTGGACTCATCACAAGTGAGCTGTGTGAATGTTGGCAAGTTGTTTCACCTCCTTGAACTCCAATTTTCATCCTTAAAGGAGGATTTGAAAATACTAGCTCTGTAGTGTTGTTACTAAAATGAAATAAGAAAGTGTTTAAGTATAGTGGCTTGAATTCAACAAGCATTTCATTCACATGTCTTTCTGAACTTCCTATAGCATTGTGCTGGGAAGAACTTAAGAACAGTTACCTTCAAGGAGCTCCTGGTCTAAACTGTAAGCTCTGGGAGAACAGGTGCAAGGTCTCCTTAGTTTTCTGTTGTGTCCTCAGGGCTCAGTCCCATACCTGGCCCATGGTCCACAGTCGATACGTATTTGTTACTTACTGACTCAAAGAACATGGATTTAAAGAACATCAAATCAAGGTAGAAGAAAATGACGTCTTTTGGGAGAGGTGCTCAGGGCAGCGAGTGGCAGAGACTGCATTAGAGCTTTAATTTCCGTGATGATCAGGGTATAGCAAGATGAAGAGGATTACAGGATACAGTATCATGCTGCACGATACTGATGGAGCATCAGGTGCAAGAGGACGGAAAAGGGATTGCGGGAAATGGGGCTGGAGGAGTAGGCAGCGACTGGGACATGGACGGCTCCGAACGTGACCGTTGGGAACCATCGAAGGCTTGTTACTCAGGAGTGTGACATGGCGGGACTTGCATTGTGGAAGACCACCTGCGATGAGTGGGGAGGATGCAAGTGTAGAGGCGAGGGGTCCAGCTAAGAAGCTGCTGCAATGGGCTGAGCAGGAGATGGCAGTGAAGTGACCTCAGGTGACGGCGGTGGGGACAGGGAGGAGAGGACAGTCCCAGAGAAGCGGAGGCTGCTCAGCGGCCACTCGGTATCCACGTCCTTGGGGACGGAGGGTAAAGCTTTGTGATCTGTGTCCCCACCAAGTAGGAACCGGGGATGGGGGAGGCGGTCTTTATTCCGCACTGAAGGATGGGCACTGTCCTGGTGGAAGGACCTTCTCAGAGCGCTCTGTTAAGGGAGAGGAATCGCTCTGCTCCCTCTTTACTCACCAAGGCTGTCAGTCTGGTAAACAAAGTGTTGTCAAACTGCCTTATTGAGAAGTAGTTTAAATTAACCTTGACAGTGGATTAATAAATAATAAGGCCTGAATAGCTTATAAAGAAATCAATTACACTATAAATTTTAAAGCAGCACATGCTCAGCTCCAACTTAGTGGAACCATGGCATTCTTGAACCATTCAAAATGGGCCCAAACTCCAATTCCAGGCAATTCTGCCCCTCAGGGGATTGGACAGGATGCATTCAGTGTTGCAGATTGCCATGCCCTCTGGGAAGGCTCAGGAACATTCAATAGGTGAGGATGATTTGTGGAAAAGAAGATAATTTACCTCATTCTGTGCCTGGAATGTATGGCACGTGATCAGGGCATGTTTCCACTTTGCATGATATCCAGACTTTGCAGGAGCTGAGAGGGACCCAGAGTCATGTGACCCAGTGGCTTTCAAATGTTCCAGACTAATATTTTGTGATGTGCCCTTTATTATCCTGAAATGGAATTCATAAATTAGATAACCCAGCCCCAGACATCTCATTTTAAAAATCTATGTAATGCCTGTATGACAAAGTAAATGAAAAATAAAAAGCAGAGTAATTTGTAATAAAATAATGCATGTTGCTATGCGAATGAGAGGTGATGACTAGATGAGGAGAAGTAATAGCTGTCAGATGATGGAAAATGATGGAAATGGGAGTGAAGACGTGGAACTGGCCACTCAAATACAGGAACGGCCTGGCCTCCAGAGCTGTCATTTTCTCAGTGGAGATCAGAGCAAAGCAAGGTACAATCCTGCCTTCACGGCATGGTAGTTGCATTCCTGGAAAATTCAGGGTATGGTAAAATCATGCAAAAATTCTTCATGTCTGTTTGTGAAATGGAACTAGGATCTGGGCCCAGATAAGCACAGAAGGGATCTTGCACTTACCTGTCAGATGCTTGTGCATGCTTGCACGCCTGTTGTAGCCACGTGTTCTGGGAAACACACACACTCAGAAGGACACTGCAGATAGTGGAGTGCAGTTTATTACACCAGCGAGCCCAAGGCAGAGTCTCCTCTTAGCCAAGGACCCCAACCAGTTTTTATGAAAGCCTTATATACCCTAAGAGTACGTGCCCAAACCCACCTCCCCAAATTCCCTGAAACTAGTTTGAACAAAGGAAAAGAAAGATACAATCAAAGTTAACCTTGATTCATATGCTTTAAGCCTAGGTAGTTAACAGTGGACAATTATCAATAGGACTGTGGTCATATCCCAATATAGAGAAGGCAATGGCACCCCACTCCAGTACTCTTGCCTGGAAAATCCCATGGATGGAGGAGCCTGGTAGGCTGCAGTCCATGGGGTCGCTAAGAGTCAGACATGACTAAGCGACTTCACTTTCACTTTTCACTTTCATGCATTGGAGAAGGAAATGGCAACCCATTCCAGTGTTCTTGCCTGGAGAATCCCAGGGATGGGGGAGCCTGGTGGGCTGCCATCTATGGGGTCACACAGAATCGGACACGACTGAAGTGACTTAGCAGCAGCAGCAGCATACCCCAATAAGTGTAATAGAATGTATGATTCTATTCAGTTACACAGATAATTAGGGTATTCTTTCAGGAGATGGAGAGCCCTGGGGCTCTTCCTTCTGGGGGCCTGGTTTTCCATTTGGTGTGTTGTTTCCATAGATCCTGGGCATATAGCTCACAGTCCACAGTCTGGCCCAAGACGGAGTCTTACTTTCAAGATAGAGCCTGTTCTGTTTCCTCCTTCATGCTCAGTCACTCAATCATGTTCAACTCTCTGCAACCGCATGAACTGTAGCCCAGTTTCTCTTGTTCATAGAATTTTCTAGGCGAGAATACTGAAGCAGTTTGCCAATTTCTCCTCCAAGGCATCTTTCCGACACAAGGATTGAACTCACATCTCCTGCATTGGCAGGTGGATTTTCTACCACTGAGCCACCTGGGAAGCCCATGTGTCAGTTGGGACATCCCCAGATCGAGTCAGGTGTAGTCCTGTTTATTGGGGCAGGCTGTAGGCTGCCTAGCATCCAAATGCCCACAGCGCCCATTCCATCTTTGATGACAGCCAAAAGTACCTCTGGAAATGTCCAAACTGCCCCTCTTGAGAGCCACAGTTCTTATCCAACCCCTTCATGGTTCTGATGCAGATATAGAAGGCTGGAGATGGAAAAGTGAAAGTGAAGTGGCTCAGTCATGTCTGACTCTGCAACACCATAGACTGTAGCCTGCTAGGCTACTCTGTCCATGGGATTCTCCAGGCAAGAATATTGGAGTGGGTTGCCATTTCCTTCTCCTGGGGACCTTCCTGATCCGGGGGTTGAATCCAGGTCTCCCACATTTCAGGTGGACTCTTTACTGCCTGAGCCACCAGGACATGGGAAGGGACTTGCATGCATTGAGTTCTTGGTGGAGGGAGGCTCGGACTCTGTCCTCCTGTGTGTCAGGCGAGCTTTCCAACTGGCCTGACTTGACTGCAAAGTGGGCTGTAGGATGGGTCCTCCTGTGATGCCTCTGCAACCTGGCCTGTGGAGTGATCCTTTTGTTCAGGGGATGTTTGTCCCTTAACCTGTGTGCTATGAATTCAAGCTTCAGTACTGCGTGCCTACTCCTAAAGTGAGGTTCATCTGCATTTTAAGATACTACTGGGTTTTTTTTTTTCCTTCTTTTTTCCCCTGTTATCTTATTCTAAGCAAAGGTGGGTAAAAAACTATATATAACAATGTACACTTTATCATTTAAGGAATGTTGAAAGTGCTCTTTCTGTATCAAAATGTCTTCCCACCAGCTGCCAAGGATGTCCAAAATACCCCCATACCTTTGAGCAAAGGCATTTAAAATTCTTTAAAATGCAAACATTTCTTAATTGCTCATGCGCATTCTTCAGTAATCTCTCAGGTCCTCAGTTCCTTTATCTTTACAATGGAAATAAACACATATATTTCCTAGGGTTGTTATGAGGATAAAACAAGATTAATGCATACAATCCAAACACTTGCTCTGTAGTAGGTGGTAGAACTATGTTTACCTCCCACTTCTCCAGGAGGCGTTCTGGTAGATACAAGGTAGTCTTTCTGCTCTCCTCCCATGCTCATCTCAGGTCAGACACCACTAATCTGTCTCACTGCAGCTCTCCTATGCACAGGTACCAATGTGGCTTCCGATCCCTGCTTGAATTAGAACTCCAGGCAGCCAAGACTAAGTCAGCACAGAAATTGATAGGTTTGTTTATTTTTGCCTTACCTAATTGCTGGACATTAACTCCTTTCTTGTGAATGAGGGATGAGAGAATTCCTCCACTACCAGAGCCTGGAAGGATGGAGAAAGTTTCTACAGAGAGGCAAAAGACGGCAGGGGTAGGATAAAGGGGAAGTGCCTGGGCATGTCCATTGGAGGAGGGCATCGAATACATGGCAGAGAGTTGGCATGAACACCTGCCTGGAACTTGCGTTGGGAAGTTAGCTTCATGCATGGCACCTAGGCTGTGCCATCGCAACAGGGTGCCCAGGAAAGGTTGCCTCTTCTCTGCTCGCCCACCTCCTTCACTGCTTCCTCAGGCTTCTTTGTTCTAAGGCTCCTTGCTGCCATGTTGTCTCCGTGGTTCAATGCAGATTTAATGTGATGATTGTGACTAATAATCACTAATATTTATGACACACTGGAAACTCTTCTAAGTGCTTTCTGCGGAGCCCATCATTTTATCCTCAAAATAGTCTTGAGAGATGGGTGCTATCATGGTCCCTCATTTTACAGATCAGAGACGTAAGGCCCAGGGAAATTACGCTGCTGCTCAGGGAGACAGCTAGCCCGTGGTGGAGCCGGGATGCAAAGCCAGGCTTCTGCTGTTGAGGATCGCAGTGCCAGGTGGACATCCAGCCCCACCATGGGTCTGGCTTTGTGCTGGGATGTGGGATGGAGGGCACAGTGCTGAATCCAAGGGGCTCTCAGTCTGGGATCAGGGGTTCCAGAAGGAGAAGAGAGACGGAAAGGGTGGAGAACTTATTTTTGAAGAAGTAGTAGCTGAAAACTTCCCCAATTTGGGAAAGGAAACAGACATTCAGTTTCAGGAAGCACCAATGTAACATTAATAAGATGAACCCAAAGAAGTCTGCATCAAGACGCATTACAATGCAAAATTCCAGGACCAGATGGCTTTACAGGGGGATTCAAAAACATTTTAAAAGAGTTAATGCCTATCCTTTAGTCATTAGGATATTGCAAACTATTAAAAAAAATTTGAAGAAGGAACATTTCCAGACTCATTGTATAGGGCCAGCATACACTGATACACAAACCAGGCAGACACTAAACGGATAGTTATAGGCCAATATCCCTGATAAACATAGATGCAAATATGCTCAACAAAATATTAGCGAAACAAATTCAACAATACATCAAAACAATCATGTACCATGATAAAATAGAATTTATTCCAGGGATACAAGGATGGTTCAGTACATGTAAATCAATCAATGTGATACACCACATTAACAAATTGAAGAATAAATATGTAATCGTCTCAATAGATGCAGAAAAAGCTTTTGACAAAATTCAACATCCATTTATGATAAAAACTTTCAACACAGTGGGTATAACAGGGATAAACCTCAACATAATAAAGGCTGTATATGACAAACCTACAGCTAATATCTTCCTCAATGGTGAAAAGATGACAGCATTTTCTCTATGATCAGGAACAAGATGAAGATACCCACTCTTTTCACTTTTATTTGAAATAGTATCTAAAGTTCTATTTGCAGCAGTCAGACAAAAAGAAATGGAATTCAAATTGGAAGGAAGAAGTAAAGCAGTCATTATTTGCAGATACAAGATACTATATACAGAAAACCCTAGACTTCACTAAAAAATTATTAGAACAAGTAAATGAATTCAGCAAAATTGTCAGTTACAAAATTAATATACAGAAACATGTTGCATTTCTATACACTATGCTCATGGATTGTTAAAATGACTATTACCCAATGCAATCTCCAAATTCAGTGCAGTCTCTACCTAAATACCAATGGCATTTTTCACAGAACTAGAACACATCACTTGAAAAATTTGTATGGAAACACAAGTGACCCTGAACATTCAAAATAATCTTGGGAAAGAAGAGCAAAGCTGGAGATATCAAGTTCCTCAATTTCGAACTATACCACAAAGCCACAGTAAACAAAACAGTATGGTACTGACATGAACACAGACACACAGATCAGTGGAGCAGAATGGAGAGGTCGGAAATAAGCCCACACGTCCCTGGCCAATTAATCTACCGCAAAGGATGCAAGAATATCCTGTGTGGACAGACAGACCTTTTAATAAAGGTGCTGGAAAAAGGGGGCAGCTACATGCAAAGCATCAAACTGGACTACTTTCTCACATCATATAAAAAATAAACACAAAATGGACTACAGATTTCAATGTAAGTCTTGAAATCATAAAACTTTCAGAAGAAAACATGGGCATTGGTCTCAGCAATATTATTTTAGATATGTCTCTTCAAGCAAGGGAAACAAA
This sequence comes from Bos mutus, assembly GCF_027580195.1. Classification (NCBI taxonomy): domain Eukaryota; kingdom Metazoa; phylum Chordata; class Mammalia; order Artiodactyla; family Bovidae; genus Bos; species Bos mutus. Next base: position 3,538,559 of record NC_091624.1, read on the forward strand.
TGCAAAAATAAACAAATTGGACCACATCAAACTGAAAAGTTACTGCATAGTCAAGGAAGTTGTCAAAAAAAATATATGATAAAATGATATACCTGATTTACTATATCTGATAAAAGGATAATATCCAAAATATACAAAGAACTCACGCGTCAACACCAAAAAAAAACAAATAATCCATTTAAAAATGGGCAGAGGACACGTATACACATTTTTTCAAAGAAGACACACAGATGGCCAACAGACGCATGAATAGGTGCTCAACATCACTAATCATCAGAGAAATGCAAATCAAAACTACAATGAGATACCACCTCACACCTATCAGAATGGCTATCATCAAAAAGACAACAAATAAGTGTCAATGGGGATGTGGAGAAAGGGAAAGCTTTGCGCACTGTTGGTGGGATTAGAAACTGGTGCAGCCACTATGGAAAACATTATGAATATTATCCAAAAAGTTTGAAAATACAACTGCCATAAGATCTAGCAATTTCGTTTCTGGATATTTACCCAAAGAAAACAAAAACACTAATTCGAAATGATACATGCACTCCAATGTCCACTGCAGCCCTGTTTCCAATAGCCAAGACACGGAAGTGGCCTGAGTGTCCATCAATAGGTAAATGAACAGACAAGATGTGGGATATATATATAATGGAATATTACTCAGCCATAAAAATGAAATCTTGCTATTTGCAACAACATGATGTAGCTAGAGGGTATTATGCTGAATGGAATAAGTCAAACACAGAAGGAGAGTTACCATATGGTCTCAGTTACATGTGGAATCTAAAAAAACAGACAAACAAAATAAAATAAAAACAAACTCAGATACAGAGGAAAAGCCGGGTGATTACCAGATGGGAGGAGAGTGGGTGGTGGGGGAAATAGATGAATGGGATTAAGAGGTACAGACGTCCCAGTTATAAAAATGTGGGTCACGGGGATGTAATAAACAGCATAAGGAATATAGTCAAGAATGTTGTAATAACTTTGCCTGGGGACAGATGGTTGGTGGACGTATAGTGGTGATCATTTCCCAGTATATGCAAATACCGAACCATTACATAGTACACCTGAAACTAACATAATATTGTGGTCAATTGACACATTAGAAAAATAAAGAAAAACTTAAAATTCGAGCTGAAAAAAATAAAAAAACCACCTTGTACAATGTTTCTAAAAACCTTCTCTGCAATGGATTGAGATGAGGCTTTGCTTGATTTCCACAACAAGGTAGGGATCACATGGGCAATAAAATCCACCAAGACTTTATCAGCCGAAAGGGGCCAGAGCTTCAGAGGAAGACGAATACTGATGTGTGGAACATCTGCCGTTCATTTCCTCTTCTGCCAGTGCTGTTGAATCAGTTTCCTAAGGCTGCTATAACAAAGTCCCGTAAAGTGGGTGGCTCAAAGCAATAGTCGTTAATTCTCTTACAGTTCCAGAGGCCAGAAGTCCAAAGTCAACGTACCAGCAGGGCCATGTTTCCCCTGAGGGCTCTGGGGGAGAATTTTTCCTTGCCTCTTTCTAGCTTCTGGGGCTCGCTGGCAATCCTTGCTGTACCCTGGCTGGGAAACACACCACTTTAATCTTGGCCTCTTTCATCCCATGGTGTTCATCCTTTTCCCAATCGTTTTATCTTTATTTTTAAAACAAAGCCATTTTCAAAATATAAACAAAGACCTCTTTTCAAAGAACCATTTAAATATGGCTTTGAAAACTGCAACATTTTATTTACAACAGATAGATGGTAGCACGAAAAGCATTCATAGATGTTTATGTAAATAAAAATTTTAGCATCATTTTGGCATCCTTTGGGGACAGGCTTTTATATTTATGGAAAATTACAATAACTCACAAATAAAATCAATAATGGCCTTTAGGGTAATTTGTATTTAAACTTGAATTTGGGCAACCAATGTAGATTGGTCACTTATCTGGGATCTGAACCCATATATCTGAAATCTGAAGGAGAAAGTTAAAGCATGTTTCTGTGTCCAAGCTTTCCTTTTCTTATAAGAACACAAGTAGGGCTTCCCTGGTGGCTCAGTAGTAAAGAATAGGCAGAGAACACGGATTCTATCCCTGATCTTGGAAAATCCTACATGCCACGGAGCAACTAAGCCCGTGCACCACAACTGTTCAGCCTGTGCTCTAGAGCCTGGGAACCACAACCACTGCAGCCCATGTGCCCGAGAGCCCGTGCTCAACAGGAAGAGAAGTCACAGCAGTGAGAAGCCTGCACATCACAGCTGGAGAGGAGCCTCTGCCTGCCGCAACTAGGGAAAAGCCCACACAGCAACGGAGATCCAGCCCAGAGAGGAATAACAAACAAATACGTAAACAACATGTTTTAAAAAAGAACACAAGTCATTGGATTAGAGCCTTCCCTAATCCGAGACAACCTCATCTTGAGCTCAGGTTTTCTAATCTCTAAAGTGGAAAAATAGACTTCTGCCATTTTCCTCCTGAGTTTGCTATGAGAACTGATTACGGTAATAGGTAGAGATGAGCTTTGTAAACTTCAAAATCTCTTGTACAAATGCGCTGTGAACTTTATGACAAAAGAGGAAAGGGCCAGTGGGTTTTAATTTAAAACAAATCATTCAAGAGCGATTTGGTTTGTAAGATCCGAGACTCACAGAGGCTAAGTTGCTGTGTTGAAGGCAGCAGAACAATTCGTTGGCACAGGAGAATCACTGTGCCGCCTCCTGTTTCTGAATTTTTGGTCCTGGCTGTTTGTCCTGTTGAAGTGAGACAACCGAGCCCTTCTGTCTCCCCTACCTGCTTCCTCCCCACTTCCTGGGGTCGTGCTGAGGACAAGGAGGAAGCTTCGCCTTCCCAGCAGCGAGATTGTCATGAGTCTGTCGGAAATCTGTTTGGGGTTTACTTTATCACAGAGGGATGGGGGAGCCGGCCTGTCTGGAATGTGAAAGAACCCAAGGCTGAGAGCAGGGACCCGAATCTTGCCCAGCTCAGGGAAAGGCAGTCAGGGTCAGGGATTGTGGCTAGTGACAAGGATCCAGTGAAATCTCTTGGGGTCACACACCCCAAGCTGAAAGAAGATCTCGAGGCACCAAGGCACGCGTGTGTATGTGTGTCTGTGTATGTGTGTGTGTGTGTACGTGTGTGCCCACTGTTTTGTCTGGTTTCTCCCTGATGCTTCTCCACCTGTCCACAAGTTTTAACTTTCAGAGTATTTTCACATGCTACATTCTTGGTGATCCTCAACATGAGCCCTTGAAGAGGCTGATCTTTTTTCTCCCCACTTTGAAGGTTGGGAAACTGAGGCCCAGTATGGGAAAGGATTTCATCAAGGTCACCCAGCAGAGCTGGGAGAGTTCAGGGTTTCTTCACTATATGGTGGCTTAGACCACAGTCCCTGTCTCTTTCCTGGGGGTACCCTGCAAGCCGGTCAAGAAGATTCTTCCCTGCTCCATCCTGAGCCCCCAGATTGGTGCCCAGAGCCTTCTCTCTGGTTGGCTGCTTTAAATTCCAGCCCAGTCTCCTGAGTTCCGCAGCTTTCTTTGGCTTCTCTTTTCTCTGAACTAGGCACTACACAGTCTTCATTAGATATAAAATCATTCTCAACTTGTGTTATTGCTGTTTTTAAAAGTAGAGCTCAAAGTGCTTGAGAGTAGATATTAATTCATGGAATGATGCGTTTTTCCACAGCACCTGGTAAGGGCTAAGAATGTATAGATGCTAAGTAAAGTTCTGGGGATGGGTGTTTTGCTGTTGTTGCTGTTTATTCGATAAGTCCTGTCCAACTCTTTTGGGACCCCGTGGACTGTAGCCTGCCAGGCTCCTCTGTCCATGGGATTCCCCAGGCAAGAATGCTGGAGTTGGTTGCCATTTCTTTCTCCAGGAGATTTTCCTGACTCAGAGATTGAACTTGCACATCCTGCATTGGCTGGTGGATTCTTTACCCCTGAACCAGGGAAGCCCTGGAGATCAGTATTAACAGTAATAAAAATGGACTTTCATGGGATGCTTATGATAGCGGGAGAGATGTTAGAGCAAGGGTCCTAGAGATGGGTGATGGTTGACTGGGAGCCAAGGCATGCCTACCACCTTGAAACAGCTTTTCAAGATCTGGGGACTAGCATTCTGGAGCATCAAAGCACATCCCCTAGGCTATCATATTAAAGCCTCAGATTTGTAGGTGCTGTGATTCCCAATTTTCAGAGGAGAAGAAACTGAGTTTCAGAGAAGCTGAGAAACTTGGTCAAGACCCATGATTTGGGCAGGACAGAGCCAAGATTTAAACTCAAGCATGTTGGAGTTCAAAGCATTTTCCAGAGGGTTTTCTCAGGTATCAGCTTAAGAACATCATCTTGTATGTACGTAGTAGGTACTTAATCTATGCTTATTAAGTAACATTTGATCTTGCAGTAGTTCTTAGAAAAGGCAGTTGGTGGGAGCATGTTTATCCGCATTTGTACTGAAACCCTTAACACATACTGAGCTCTCCACAAGCCCAAGTCATAGCAGAGGAAGCCCAGACCCAGGGAAAGGGGCGTCAAGCGTGCAGCTGGAGCTTGCTCCCAGCGCCCTTCCTCCCTGCCCTGCACCGTGCTGCTGCCCACTCACCGGCAGAGACGGGGCTGAGCGCACAGTGCCGGGGGAAGGGAGGATTGCATTTCATCTCAGCATTTCTACTTCCCCGGAGTGGGGCCCACTGTGGTCCAGGATGGACATAAAGCACTTAATTGAAATCCGTAATTCCAGCTCTCATTAATAACCAATCTTGGGAAGTGGAGCGCTCCCTATTGCTGATGAGTACGATGCAGGTGCAAGTCTTTGGAGGGGTCCAGCAAGTCCCCGGTTCATTCTGCAGTTGATTAGAGTGAGTGAAACTTTGCCCTGCTTGTAAGTTGTATATTTAATGTGAGACGTTGGCAATATGTGAAGTTATCCAAATACCACAGGTGCATTGGCAGGCCTCCAGCCAGCATCGCTCATCCTAAACAGCGTGGTGACCCCGCAGAAATGGGTCTGGGACACCATCACACAAGATGGATAATTCGATTGAATCTCATCAGTCCCAGGGAAATGAGAGGCCCTCATCAACTGACTGCAGATTCCCAAGGATCCTATAGGGTTGGCGAACCAGCCACGGCACCCCTGCCAGCAGAACCTACAGTGAGCCAAAAAAAGTGTGAGGGGGTCCTGGCTTCCTGCCGCTCATGTTCAGCATGGCCTTCGGTAAAGCTTCCTCCTTTGGGGTCCTGAGTTTTGCCATTTATACAATGAAAAAACTGGGTTTGATGGGATCTGACTTGCAGTGATTAAGCATATTGCCTCTGGAATCCACTTTTGTGAGAATGCTGTTCTTCAGACCTTGTTGTTGTTCAGTCGCTCAGTCGTGTCCAACTCTGTGTGACCCCACGGACGGCAGCACGCCAGGCTTCCCCATCCTTCGCTATCTCCCTGAGCTTGCTCAAACTCATGTCCATTGAGTCGGTGATGCCATCCAACCATCTCGTCCTCTGTCACCACCTTCTCCTCTTGGACCTCAATCTTGCCCAGCATCAGGGTCTTTTCTAATAAGTCAGCTCTTTGCATCAGGTGGCCAAAGTATCAGAGCTTCAACTTCAGTATCAGTCCTTCCAATGAATATTCAGGGTTGATTTCCTTTAGGACTGACTGGCTTGATCTCCTTGCTGTCTAAGGGACTCTCAAGAGCCTTGTCCAGCACCACAGTTAGAAAGCACTTCTTCAGCGTTCACTCTGCTTTAGGGTCCAACTCTCACCTCCGTATATGATTACTGAAAAAATCATAGCTTTGATTATACTGACCTTTGTCGACAAAGTGACGTCTCAGACCTCATGGGAAGTGATTTACAATAAGTAGATAGTGTTTGCTTTTCTCAATCATTGCCCGCTTTCTGGAGACTTTTCTTCTTTAACATCTCCTTCCCTAACTAACATATTCTCAAACCTCTTAGCACCAAATTATTTGCATTTTCTAAATACTTTGATGTTCCTGTTTTTGCATCTGTTTTTGATTATCCTTTTCATTCTTTGGACATGATCTCTACCTGAAAGACTCCTATTCATTCTTTAATACTCATCTCAAAATCCCATCCGACTGTACTAGTTTGCCTGGTACAGTGAAAAGATCCTGATGGGTGAGTCATTAGACCCCAATCTGAATCCTGCTTCTGACACTTATGACTTTGGGCCAGTTATCAAAACTTTTAGAACCTCCAGTTCATTAGTTGGAAAAAAATAAGTGTCCACCTATTGAGAGGACTCAGCACACAATAGGGGCTCAGAAACTCTCCTCTCTCCTGGCATCCAAGACAGTTAGCTGCTTCTTTTAAAGACTTTCTTTAAAATGAGTTGGTAAAAATTACCTGTGAAAGGTCCCATAATAGATAATACAGGTATTTCAGGCCATACGGCCTCTGTTGCCAGGACACAACTTCCAAGTTGTGATGTGTAAACAGCCCTAAATAGTGTGTGAATGAATGGGCATGACTGTGTCTTCAAACATATGTGAATGATGGGTGTGGCTGTGTTCCAAGGCAACTTTAGGGATAAAAAAGGTAGAGGGCTGGGCTCCGAACCTGGGTTGCAGTTTGCAGATCAGATCAGTCACTCAGTCATGTCCGACTCTTTGCGACCCCATGAATCGCAGCACGCCAGGCCTCCCTGTCCATCACCAACTCTCGGAGTTCACTCAGACTCACGTCCATTGAGTCAGTGATGCCATCCAGCCATCTCATCCTCTGTCGTCCCCTTCTCCTCCTGTCCCCAATCCCTCCCAGCAGCAGAGTCTTTTCCAGTGAGTCAACTCTTCGCATGAGGTGGCCAAAGTACTGGAGTTTCAGCTTTAGCATCATTCCTTCCAAAGAAATCCCAGGGCTGATCTCCTTCAGACTGGTTGGATCTCCTTGCAGTCCAAGGGACTCTCAAGAGTCTTCTCCAACACCACAGTTCAAAAGCATCAATTTTTTGGCGCTCAGCCTTCTTCACAGTCCAACTCTCACATCCATACATGACCACTGGAAAAACCATAGCCTTGACTAGACGGACCTTTGTTGGCAAAGTAATGTCTCTGCTTTTGAATATGCTATCTAGGTTGGTCATAACTTTCCTTTCAAGGAGTAAGCGTCTTTTAATTTCATGGCTGCAGTCACCATCTGTAGTGATTTTGGAGCCCAGAAAAATAAAGTCTGACACTGTTTCCACTGTTTCCGCATCTATTTCCCATGAAATGATGGGACCGGATGCCATGATCTTCGTTTTCTGAATCTTGAGCTTTAAGCCAACTTTTTCACTCTCCACTTTCACCTTCATCAAGAGGCTTTTTAGTTCCTCTTCATTTTCTGCCATAAGGGTGGTGTCATCTGCATATCTGAGGTTATTGATATTTCTCCCGGCAATCTTGATTCCAGCTTGTGCTTCTTCCAGTCCAGTGTTTCTGATGATGTACTCTGCATATAAGTTAAATAAACAAGGTGACAATATACAGCCTTGACATACTCCTTTTCCTATTTGGAACCAGTCTGTTGTCCCATGTCCAGTTCTAACTGTTGCTTCCTGACCTACATACAAATTTCTCAAGAGGCAGATCAGGTGGTCTGGTATTCCCATCTCTTTCAGAATTTTCCACAGTTTATTGTGATCCACACAGTCAAAGGCTTTGGCATAGTCAATAAAGCAGAAATAGATGTTTTTCTGGAACTCTCTTGCTTTTTCCATGATCCAGCAGATGTTGGCAATTTGATCTCTGGTTCCTCTGCCTTTTCTAAAACCAGCTTGTACATCAGGAAGTTCATGGTTCATATATTGCTGAAGCCTGGCTTGGAGAATTTTGAGCATTACTTTACTAGCATGTGAGATGAGTGCAATTGTGCAGTAGTTTGAGCATTCTTTGGCATTGCCTTTCTTTGGTATTGGAATGAAAACTGACCTTTTCCAGTCCTGTGGCCACTGCTGAGTTTTCCAAATTTGCTGGCATATTGAGTGCAGCACTTTCACAGCATCATCTTTCAGGATTTGGAATAGCTCAACTGGAATTCTATCACCTCCACTAGCTTTGTTCGTAGTGATGCTTTCTAAGGCCCACTTGACTTCACATTCCAGGATGTCTGGCTCTAGGTCAGTGATCACACCATCGTGATTATCTTGGTTGTGAAGATCTTTTTTGTACAGTTCTTCTGTGTATTCTTGCCATCTCTTCTTAATATCTTCTGCTTCTGTTAGGTCCATACCATTTCTGTCCTTTATCTAGCCCATATTTGCATGAAATGTTCCTTTGGTATCTCTGATTTTCTTGAAGAGATCTCTAGTCTTTCCCATTCTGTTGTTTTCCTCTATTTCTTTGCATTGATCGCTGAAGAAGGCTTTCTTATCTCTTCTTGCTATTCTTTGGAACTCTGCATTCAGATGTTTATATCTTTCCTTTTCTCCTTTGCTTTTCACTTCTCTTCCTTTCACAGCTATTTGTAAGGCCTCCCCAGACAGCCATTTTGCTTTTTTGCATTTGTTTTCCATGGGAATGGTCTTGATCCCTGTCTCCTGTACAATGTCATGAACCTCATTCCATAGCTCATCAGGCACTCTATCTATCAGATCTAGGCTCTTAAATCTATTTCTCACTTCCACTGTATAATCATAAGGGATTTGATTTAGGTCATACCTGAATAGTCTAGTGGTTTTCCCTACTTTCTTAAATTTCAGTCTGAATTTGGCAATAAGAAGTTCATGATCTGAGCCACAGTCAGCTCCTGGTCTTGTTTTTGCTGACTGTATAGAGCTTCTCCATCTTTGGCTGCAAAGAATATAATCAATCTGATTTCGGTGTTGACCATCTGATGATGTCCATGTATAGAGTCTTCTCTGGTGTTGTTGGAAGAGGGTGTTTGTTATGACCAGTGCATTTTCTTGGCAAAACTCTGTTAGTCTTTGCCCTGCTTCATTCCGTATTCCAAGGCCAAATTTGCCTGTTACTCCAGGTGTTTCCTGACTTCCTACTTTTGCATTCCAGTCCCCTATAAGGAAAAGGACATCTTTTTTGGGTATTAGTTCTAAAAGGTCTTGTAGGTCTTCATAGAACCGTTCAACTTCAGCTTCTTCAGCGTTACTGGTTGGGGCATAGACTTGGATTACTGTGATATTGAATGGTTTGCCTTGGAAACGAACAGAGATCATTCTGTCGTTTTTGAGATTGCATCCAAGTACTGCATTTCAGACTCTTTTGTTGACCATGATGGCCACTCCATTTCTTCTAAGGGATTCCTGCCCACAGTAGTAGATATAATGGTCATCTCAGTTAAATTCACCCATTCCAGTCCATTTCAGTTCGCTGAATTCTAGAATGATGACATTCAGTCTTGCCATCTCTTGTTTGACCACTTCCAATTTGCCTTGATTCATGGACCTGACATTCCGGGGTCCTATGCAATATTGCTCTTTACAGCATTGGACCTTGCTTCTATCACCAGTCACATCCACAGCTGGGTATTCTTTCTGCTTTGGCTCCATCCCTTCATTCTTTCTGGAGTTATTTCTCCACTGATCTCTGGTAGCATATTGGGCACCTACTGACCTGGGGAGTTTCTCTTTCAGTATCCAATCATTTTGCCTTTTCATACTGTTCATGGGGTTCTCAAGGCAAGAATACTGAAGTGGTTTGTTATTCCCTTCTCCAGTGGACCACATTCTGTCAGATCTCCCCACCATGACCCGCCCATCTTGGGTTGCGCCACAGGCATGGCTTAGTTTCATTGAGTTAGACAAGGCTGTGGTCTTAGTGTGATTAGATTGACTAGTTTTCTATGAGTATGGTCTCAGTGTGTCCGCCCTCTGATGCCCTCTTGCAACACCTACTGTCCACTTGGGTTTCTCTTACCTTGGGCGTGGGGTATCTCTTCACGGCTGCTCCAGCAAAGAGCAGCCAGTGCTCCTTACCTTGGACGAGGGGTATCTCCTCACCGCTGCCCTTCCTGACCTTCAACGTGGGATAGCTCCTCTAGGCCCTCCTGTGCCTGCACAGCCACCACGTGGGGTTGGTCCTCCCGGCCACCGCCCCTGGCCTTGGGCGTGGGGTTGCTCCTCCTGCCCGCCATCCCTGGCCTTGGGCTTAAGGGCATGGGGTATCTCCTCCTAGCCGCCGCCCCTGACCTCGGACGCAGGGTTATTCCTCTTGTCGCCGCCTCTTATTCCTCTTGTCGCCGCCTCTGACCTCGGACATGGGGTAACTCCTCTTGGCCGCCACCCTTCGGGCATGGGGTCCTCCCGGCTTCTGCCCCTGACCTCGGATGTGGGGTACCTCCTCTCGGCTGCTTAGCGCGCCCATCGCAGCCGCCTGTGCTTTAGCGCGCCCGTCGCAGCCCGCCCGCAGTTTGCAGACTCCTGCTCTAAAACATTTGGGGAAAGACGGCTTACTGCTTAGCCCTGGTGGATTATGTCAGTCTCTACTGTGCTTCCCTGGAGAACAGAGGTTGCTTTATTTTCCCCTGCATCTCGAGGACTGGGCTGATGCATCGTTTCATTTAACTCTATCAGCAGTCCCGTAAAGTAGACGCTATTATATCTCTGTTTTTTAGATGGGAACACAGAAGCACAGAGGGGTGAATACTTTTTCTGGTAAATGTTAGAAGCAGGTTGGTTCCAGAGCTTCAATCTCAACCATGACCCCACAGTGACCAGGACACAAAGACATGACAGCCGTTAGCTAGCATTGCAATTTTCCTATCCTGCATCGATGTGTCTGATTTTCAGAACCCAGAAACGGGACTTAGCATTCTCCCAAGCCAGCATTTATTGAGCATCTGTTCTTGTTAAATTCCACCCTGGGACATTGGCCTCATCTCTCAGCCCTGCCCTCTCAGGGGGCTTGCTCCCTCTGTCTCTTGTTTTGGAAGTGACCACCCTTTTTTAGGTTGGACTTGCCCAAGCCAGAGATGACTGTTCAATTAATTTTGCATAGGTGAACACCCGGACAGAGACTGAGTTAGAAATTGTGCTGGTTCTTCTGGTGATTTGCCAAGCCCATTTCCTGTGGATTAAGTCCTAAATCCTCGTGGTTTAAAAACAAAGATCTGTGCACTTGGCATCGGAGGGCTAAAGGTTCTTGAAATTCTGGTTTCAACACTCCTGGTTTAAATCAGCAGGGCGGGGGCGGGGGCGGGGGGAGGGGGTTGTTGTTTTGATATTGCTGCTGCTACTGCTGCTAAGTCTTGATGTTACAGAGGCGTAAAATGCAGGCAACAGAAACCGACGTGAATGCTGTAGGTTGCAGTGCTTAGCATTTCTTATGAAGCAAAGCATGCTTAGTCGCTCAGTTGTGTCCAGCTCTTTGCCACCCCATGGACTGTAGCCCACCAGGCTCCTCTGTCCATGGGATTCTCCAGGCAAGAATACCTAGGTGGGTTGCCATTCCCTTCTCCAGGGATCTTCCTGACCCACGGATCAAATCCAGGTCTCCTGCATTGCAGGCGGATTCTTTTCTGTCCAAGCCACCAGGGAAGCAGGGTCTTTACTAAATGTGCTACATTCTGTCTTCTTTCATGTTTCCTGTAGGATATGACATCAGCACCACTTCACAGATGGGGAAACTGAGGCTCAGCAACTTGCCCAAAGTAACAAATGTGTGAAAATGTGAAACCAGAGTTCACACCTAAACCCCGCATTTTTATTGCAATCTTCTAGCACTTGACCTGTTTATTTTGACTTCTTGGAATAGAAGAGCAAGTAGCATGAACCCAGGCAGTAACTCTAGGAGTTGTGGTGATTTAATGAATGTCTGTTTTGTGTTCCGTGCTCTGCGAGTTTTATTGCATTTGGCTTATCTGACATCTTTACAAGTCAAAATGTTTCTTCCCATTTTATAGATTGGGAAATGGCCATTCAGAGAGGTTGCACATTTCTTTCAAGGTCACAGGACTGGGACCAGAGGAACAACACTGACTCCAGGGATGTATGATGCCAAAAACCCAGCCCTGCTCCTTGGAGTAGAGTGTCTTTGGAAGCATGAGAAGCATTTTCTTTCTTTTTCCTTTCTTTCTTTTTTTGCTGTACCAAGTAGCAAGCAGGAGCCTAGTTTCCTGACCAGGAATTGAACCCATGTTCCCTGCAGTGAAAGTGTAGAGTCTTAACCATGAGACCACTGAGGAATTTATGGGGTTTGTAAATAGAGATGTCTGAGCTTGACCCCAGCAGATTTCTGATTTGTGGGGGGACAGAGGTGAGACCCATGCATCTGTATTTTGAAAAATTCCCAGGAGATTCTGATGTACAACCAGAGTATGAACTGTGCTCACTGGGCTGGGATAGAATTGACTAGGGGAACATCTAGGTTCTTTCTGTTCCTGAGGAGTCTGTTATTATGGGGAATTGAAGCCATAATTATGCTTAGGGTCAAGGTTAAAGATGAAAGAATATAAATGCATGGATTTGAGATTTGCATCCTCAGAGTTTTAATGAGACGCAAAATCTGCAATCATGAAGGCAAGGGCCCTGGAATTCCAAAGGTCCTCCAGGAAAGGGACCTGGAAGTGATGCCCGGGACAGGCAGCAGAGGGCAGCATGGAGAGCTCAGACCTAGACCCACCCACGAGGGCCAAACCTTTCCCAGCTGTGCAGCCTCCATAAAGAGCTCTACCTCTCTGCTTTCAGCTCCCACACTTGCACAGTGAGGCTGGAGATCGTGCCCATCCTGCAGGATGTTTAGGAAGATGGAGGAGATGCAGGGCACGCGTGAATCCAAGGGCAAGACTCTCTCCCTCTTCAACAAACACAAATCCAGTTGGCTCACCCATCCAAGGGTAGGTTGAGCATCAGAGAAACCAGCAAACATCACTGTGCTCCGACAAGGTGTCCCACACTGGGTGCTAAAGATCAGAGATCAGGAAACTGAGGTGTTTATCCTGTGCCAATATCTTTGTTCCTACGAGGGCCAGAAAGCAAGGCATGCAAAAGCTTGGGAACCCCAAGGATGGGGGCTAATGCTGCCTTGGGCCACCTAGCAGAGGGGACAAAGGAGCAGTGGTCCTTAGGGTAATAACCAGTCAATGTCCAGCTTCACTGCAGGAGTGACAGGCACTCTGCTTCGAATTGCTTTAACCTTTGAGTGAATTACTGTATTTAACCTTTTCCCATCCTCTGATTGGGCTTCTCTGGTAAAGAATCTGCCTGCAGTGCAGGAGACCTGGGTTTGTTTGATCCCTGGAGAAGGGAATGGCAGCCCACTCCAGTATTCTTGCCTGGGAAATCTCATGGACAGAGGAGCCTGGCAGGCTACAGTCCATGGAGTTGTAAAGAGTTGGACAGGACTGATTGGCTATCACTTTCTTTCATGTTTTTTTCACCCTCTGATCATCTGTGTTTGAGGAAGTCCCCACCCCTCTCTCAGCTCAGGATCTTTCCCCTGTGCACCAAGGCTTTGAGAACAGAATATCTCATTTAAGGGAGCAGGGGGGCAAGGCTCTTTTGTTTTTATGACCCTTTGCATTTTTCTGAATAAAAATTATAAATGCCAAATGTGCAAGGAAATAGTTTATATAGATGCTGGCTGACCCCTGAGGTCCCTTCTGGTTTCCAGATGGACAGTGAAAACTGTAGAGCATGAGGTTTACTTATTCACTCCTTTAAAGTATTTCCTGATCAAGGACTTTATCCCAAGCAACGTGCTGAGTGTTGGTAGCAAGTAATGACTGAAACTAACATATAAATGTTAGTTGCATATAAATTGTGAACTTGCTGTGTGTAGGCTTCTCGCATACAGTTATGCTTAATCCATGTAAAAGTTCTATGTTATTATCCTAAGTTTGTAAATAAGGAAACAGACACAGAGAGGCTATATGACATCTTTTAGGTCACATATCTGGTGTTAATAAATGGCAGAGTGTGGGCAATGATGACCCCTTCTCTCAGGGAACTTGCAGTCTAACATGGGAAAGATGGGCCAGTGGTTAAACTTGTAGGAAGGTTCAGGCATACACCTGTATGAGGGCGCCCGAGAGGCAGTGCTTCACCCAGACGTAGGACAGCAGGGAGGATTTCCAGAGGCAGAGATGAATAAGTGGAAAATAAGTTTAAATATAATTTTGAGGGCCGAGGGCTGGGAGAGGTGGATTAGCTGTGTCTTCTAGCCAGAGGGCATGGGATATGAAGTATTGACAAAGGGAAAATCATGAAGCAAGGCAAGGAATAACAACAAAACATCTCGCAGCGCTACTCACAATAGGCAAGAAGCAAACTCAGTGTCCACTGATAGATGAATGCATAAAGAAGATGTGATATAAAATATGCATGTATATACACACAATGAAATACTACTCAGCTACAAAAAAGAATGAAATAATGCCACTGTCGGCAACATGGATGGAACTAGAGATTATCATACTAAGTGAAGCTAAATCAGAAAGGAAGGGCGAACGATATACGATGTCACGGGTATGTGGGATCTAAAATACGACAGAAATGAACTTATTTATGAATAGAAACAGATGCACAGTCATAGAAGACACGCTTACTGGTTACCAAAAGGGAAAGGAAGTGAGGGAGGGATAAAGTAGGAGTTTGGGATTAGCAGGTACAAACTACTATATATAACATGGATCAACAATGAGATCCTACTGAGTAGTGCTAGAAACTAAACTCAGTGTTCTGTAATAAACCGTAATGGAAAAGAAAAGAACAAGGAGATATCTCTATATGACCTGAGAAACTAAACTCAGTGTTCTGTAATAAGCCATAGTGGAAAAGAAAAGAACAAGGAAGTATCTCTGTATGACCTGAGATACCCATTGGGTTGCAGGAGAGGGCAGAGGCTGGGGATGAAAATAGGAGCTAGGTCACAGGAAGATTTTCAAGTCCTGGGTTCAAATTTTTCCATAATCAGAGTTCAGAGGGCAGGCTGTGTCTCCCTTCTGCCAGAGCCCCTTATTGGGACACGGGTCAGACCTCGAGCTCCCCTGCTTCTCCAAGGGCCATCAGGTTCTTATCTGGTTTCAGAAGCCTCTCCAATCACATCAGCTCACTTCTGCATCAGTTCTAGGCCGTTTGTAAAACTCCAGACAAAAAAAGAAAAAGGAAAAAAACCCTAACTCTAATAAAGAATCAAATTAGATGTGATTCAGAAGAGAGAATCAAAGACAACTGGATTTTATTTCACAAGGATAAAATAAATTGGCTTCTACAACAGAACAAGCCAGAACCATTACCAAGTACAAGCCTCTGATGCAGGAACATTGAGCTATTGGGCTATAAACTTGATGGCAAGGGGAAAAGTCAGGGGACTTTCTGGATAGATGAACTGTCCATATAACTGAGGTATCAAGCACTTCACACTTAGCAAATCAGTCTATCCAGTGGTCTGGTCTATCCAGTATCATTCATCTGAAAGCAATGACCATTATTCAGCATTAAAAAAAAAAATAGATGTACACTGTTCTTGCCATAAGACTCGCGCCATGATATATCTTGGTTTGGAATGAGTCCTTCCATTCTTGGCTCCCATGAAAAACTCCCCACATCTGCCTCTATCAAACACTAATTTTTGTCTGCCTTTTCTTAGAGTTGTGTATTTCATCTGTCTCCTTTAGGAGACTGTACGTTCTTCAAAAACAAGAACTGTGTCTTCTTTTATTTTTCTTTATATGCTCTCTAGCCCAGAGCATCCTCAGAGACCACTTAGTCAAACTTTTCAACTTGCCGCTGAGAACCTGAGAGCTATCAACTAGCCAGTGGGCCGGAATGAAGACCCAGATGCCCTCGTTCCCAGATCTGTGATCTCTCACTAATCTCCTTCCCTGCTGCTGTGTCTGCAGCCTCCTTGGGGCTTCTGCATTGCTGTGTCCACAAGGCAGTGAAGGTTAGATCTCTGCTGTCAATTTGGCACAAATAAACCAAGCAAGAGAAGGTGGTACTTGCCTTGGAACAGAACTCCCAAGCTGGTAGTTATCGCTTTGGGTTGTGAAGCTGCGACTGTTGTATTTTCTGTCTAACCGTGATTAAGCACATTCTGCTGTGGTACCTGGACCACCACCACTGTTTACTAGCTGTGCGGCCTTCATCAAGTCACTCAGGTTCTCTGAGCTTCTGTTTCCCCCTCGGCAACAGGGCTGCTCGTGAGGTTCAAGTGAGATGGAGCTTGTAAGTGCTTGCTGAACCTGTGTCTTTGGAGTTTGTGCCTCTGTGTGGTCCATATCAGGTTCTGAATGGGTAAGAGGGTCAGTTTATCTAAATTCCCAAATAGGTGAGGAGTCGCCCTATTGAAAGGTATGTCTGCTGTCTCAGGATACTATCTAATAAAGACTGCCATTCCTGCGCCAAGCTCTCTGCTCTGTTTTCCCCACAGGACAGTGCGCTCAACTGCAGCAGCAGTTTCACACAAGCAGGACCTGGAATGACAATTTTTATTATCTAAACATATAACCCAAGGCTCTGGAAGTGAGCCAGAGTCAGGGAATTTAAAAGTAAGAAAAGATTTTAGAAAATAAAAGTGATTGTTGCTTACGGCTTTGAACATAGATTCCAAGGCTTTAAACATCTCAACTCACTCTGCAACCAGAGAGTAAAGCTGCCCTGTTGCTCAGAAGCTCCCAGCTCACTCTGCCCTGCTCTCCCCTGGACCTGGCCTCTATCCATTTGGAGGCCATATTGCCTGCTGGCTAAATGCATAGAGTTGGCTACGTGCCCGCTGGCACACAGGCTAAGTGCCCGCTGGCACACAGGCTAAGTGCCTGTTGTACCACTTGCTCGCTGTGTGACTGTGGGAATGTTACTTAACATCTCTGAGGCTCAATTTCTCTATCTGGTAACATGGGGGCTGAGTGTCTATGGCATTTAGTATATGAAAGAATCAGGATAAAGCTTCTTTTTTCCTTTTCTTATAGGAGATGATTTAATTAACATTAGCTCAAAAAAGACAAAAATGCCATTGAAAGACTTCCAGTTTCCTGGAAATTGCGGATCATGGCAAGTTTAGTGGACAGAACTTGTCCGCAGGATCTGAGTGCCAGTAGGTAGCAAAACGATCTGAAGAAATGTTGCACTTTTATACTTAAGAACGCAGTGGGGCTAAACATTTACTAATGTGTCTCGGTCTCTTGTCCAAGGAGCTCAATGATCATTACAGACATGATGAAATGCTTCCTCGTAATATATAGGCAGGACTTGGACATGACTGTCACCATTTTAGAGCCATCAAGGTCCAAAGAGGTTAAGTGACTTACTCAAGGTCACACGGTGAGTCCAGCTTAAATCCCAGGTCCACTGACTTGGAGATGACCCATTAAAGCACTGTACCCTGTCCACCAAATAGAGAAGCCCGAATGAAACACTGATTGTTAAGGAAGGAAAATGGCTATCGAGCTACGGAAGTTGACATTTAGCCAGCCCGAAATCATTAATGTGGCCAGGTTTAAGGAGAGCTCTATTAAACTGTCCATCAAACACTTTACTCTTAAATGGATTTATTGAGAAAGGAAAAAGACCAGGGTAGAGAGAATGTATTAGAGGTGGCTTTTCTTTTGTCCGCTGGCAGTTCATAGTCCCTTGCAGGGAGAAGGTTATGTCTCTAGAGGAGAAGTTTTCTAAGAACAAAGGGAGGAATTTCTCAGCACTTTGGAGCCAGAGAAAACCAGCTTGGAATGTTGGTCATTAAACCAAATAGCTGTGTGTCATCAGACACATTTTTTTACTTCTCTTGGCACCAGAAAAACATTGGGAGGGTCCACTGTGATGATGCGAGTAAAACATGGAGCTTGGCTCGTATATGCATCCCCTGAGGTGTAACTGTCTGATGTTATTGTTTCTATAGTGAAAGTGAAGCCGCTCAGTCGTGTCTGACTCTGCAACCCCGTAGACTGTAGCTTACCAGGCTCCTAGGTCCATGGGGTTTTCCAGGCAACAGTATTGGAGTGGGTTGCCATTTCCTTCACCAGAGGGTCTTCCTGACCCGGGGATTGAACCCAGGTCTCCCACACTGTAGGCAGACACTTTACTGTCTGAGCCACCAGGGAAGTCCTATTGTTTCTACAGTGAGTTGAAAATAGAAGAAGGAGAGCAATTGGGTCCCTGAAGCTAAAAAGTGGTGGACCCAGCCCAGCCAACTATATCAAGCACGATAATAGGAGATGGAAAAGTCAAAGACTTGTTAGTTCAAGTTCAGTATCATTATCATAGAGACATAGAGAGAGAGAGTCAGTGTACATCTCATCAGGCAGGAGCAGACCAGACTCAGGGTCCAGGGGGACATCCATTGGTAGAGAAAGGCTTTTAGACTGTTCTTTTCAAATGGCGTTGCAGGTTCTAATCCACCTTCTTGCCCAGAGTGGTCAGAGGATTAAGTTGTGCTGCCCACCATACATGCTCAGTTCAGTTTAGTTGCTCAGTCATGTCCGACTCTTTGCAACCCCATGGACTGCAGCATGCCAGGCCTCATTGTCCATCGCCAGCTCCCAGAGTTTACTCAAACTCATGTCCATCGAGTCGGTGATGCCATCCAACTGTCCCATCCTCTGTCGTCCCCTTCTCCTCCTGCCTTCAATCTTTCCCACCATACGTGCTAGCCCCCTGTAATACATGCTGGCAAGGCATAGAAACCAAGTTCCAACCCAAATTGCCATCCTGGTCTTTGTTCTGAACCACTGACCTTAATCCAGTCCTCAATACAGACCTTCATTCTGAATCCAGTCCCTTCGGACACTGATTGTCCCTTCATCAAACACGGTCTGTGCCTCGTGGGTGTACAGGTCAGTGTCGTGGCTGAGCTAGGGGCTATGGGCACACAGGGAGTTCCTAGTCTGGTCCGGGAGCCAGGAGACCGTTATGACTGGGCAGAGTCATCGAGATGAGAAAGAGCTCCCCAGATAAAGGGAAGGAGTGATCATCACAGGAAGAGAGAGGAGCACAAGTAAGCATCCACACACAAGGAATCGACTGGCTCCTCATGAGATTCAAGGTTACTGGGATGTCAGGGGTGGACTGGAGAGAAGCTGGAGAAGGCTTTAGAGAGGATGCCTGGGCTTGAATGATGGACAGCCTTGTGTGCCGTTATAAGAAGTTTGGGCATTTTTTCCCTGAAGGCACTTGTGAAGGTTTTTTTTTCTTTTTTTTTTGGTGGAGGGAGAGTAGAATATGACCAGATGTTTTTCTGAGAAAGGTAACCCGAGGACAGTTTGGAAGAGAGCTGGGGCTGGGGGGATGGGGGGCTGTAGTAGACAGAGGTGGGGACCAGTGAGAAGGCTGCCACATCCATCCATCATTCCTCTGGCCCAGCCTTTTCAATCTGACACCTTGCCCTGCGTGTCCTAGCTGAGACCTTCGCTCTGCCGGTCACAGGTCTGGATCTCTTCTCTGAATTTGCTTCATTGGATAGCATCAGGTAGTTATGTCTTCATGTTTGAAGAGGGTTGCCTTCATTAATCCATCCACCCATCCATTCATTCAGTACTAATTTGACATACAAGAATAAATAATGCTGAGACTTTGCTTTCAAGAGGAATTTGAACAGTCAGAATC
Organism: Bos mutus; assembly: GCF_027580195.1. NCBI lineage: Eukaryota > Metazoa > Chordata > Mammalia > Artiodactyla > Bovidae > Bos > Bos mutus. The sequence continues at coordinate 3,558,047 of NC_091624.1, forward strand.
CGCTAGATGTTAAGACATCGAAGGAGGCAGTGGGGCGAAAGGACGGGGTTAGTTTATCTGGACCAAGAAAGGTTTTCTAAAGGACGGAATGCCTATGGGGCTGCATCTCTGGTGATAAGAAGATTTCTATCCGTTGAAAAGGGTGAGGGCATTCCAGGAAAAATGAGTTACGTAAATGAGGGACTCAGAGCATGAAACAGCACAGAACGTGAGGGACAAACCAGCCGTAGGACGTGGTGGATTGTCGGAGAAATCAAGACCCCAGTGCCGTCCACTTAGGACTAGACTGTCCCTCCATTTCCGCCACTTCCCAGCTGTGTGACCTTCTGCAAATCACTTGACCTCCCTGAATTTTCTTATCTGTGAAATGGGGGAACACGATGCTTAATTTACAAAGTTGCAGAAAGGCATAAATGAGACGACGTTTGAAAAACATCTCACATAGGGCTTGCTCAATAAACGGTAGCTATTATTATAATTATTTTTATTCTGAGTGCCTAGAGGTTCAAAATAGAATCTACATCTGGTACTACAAAGCTGTTTCACCTTAAGTGCCAGTTCTTGTTGATCAGTCCTGGCTGTTTGGAGCAGAGAATGGTGAGGCTGCATTTGAGATCAGCAGGAACACATGCTCTGATCTATTAGTAATGTCTGTTCAGAGCAGGGAATGTCAAGTGTCATCGACCCTAAAATGGACGTTACTGAAGAGCTAGGAGGGGGCTTCACTCATGGCTCAGTAGTAAAGAATCTGCCTGCCAATGCAGAAGACATGGGTTTGATACCTGATCCAGGAAAGTCCCAGGTACTGCAGAGCAGCTAAGCCTGTGTGCCTCAACTCCTGAGCCTGTGCTCTAGAGCCTGGGAATTGAAGCTTCTGAGCCTACGCACTGCAATTACTGAAGCCCGTGCTCCACAAGGAGAGAGGCCACTGCAATGGAGAGTCCAAGCTCTACAATGAAGAATAGCTCCTGCTCACCGCAACCAGAGAGAAGCCTGCATGGCAATGAAGATCCAGTACAGACAAAAAATAAACGAAATTATTTTTTAGAAGGAAAGACCTGGGAGGCATGAGGATAGGCTAATGTGTTATGGGAGGAAACATGGGGGGACATTGAGACTTGAATTAACCCCTAAGGGTAGATAGGTATGGGGCAGGTACTGTAGAAAGGAGCCGGGCCTGCGGGGCGGGGGCGGGGCGTGGGGAACTAACCCAGCTCAATTTGGATTTCATCTTATTGCCAACATCACATTCTATTTTGGGGCCCCAGCATCACAAGCCAAAATATTAGATACTCATCCCTATCGAATGGCTACAAAACAAACATTCCTTGGCAATGCAGGGGCTGATAGAACAGAATTTGAGCGAGTAGGGCAAGAGGTACGTGCTTTATTCCCCAAACCCCCAGGTCTCTGGTAACTTTCCGGAATGCTAAGCTGTTTATTTTGGGAGTCTTTAAGCTTAGTCAGTTGGTATTTAGAGACAGCTAGGAATTTTGGATTTCACTCTCATTCCAATAGAAAAGAGAAAAAAATCTTAAATGCCTTCCAAATACTGGTAAGTCAAGTGAGGACAGCCTGGCTCCAATCTGGGCTACTCTCCCACCCTCCACCCGCTCCCAGAAACACAGAATGAAAAGGAAAAGAAACATAATCAATGCACTCAGCCACAAGTTAAAACTTCCCCTGGAGAACGCTAGACAACCAGACTCCCTCTGCATTAGCGGATGCAGAAAAGCATCTGTCAGTATTTGTGAGTGTTCAGGGCAGAGGAGGGGCTCGGGAAGCCAGCTGGTCTGAGCCGCGCTCCAATATCCATACAGGTGCCTCTCCTGTTCTTCGTGCAGGGCTTTGACACAAGCCTTTGAAAGATTTTCATTAGCGATGTAATTGATCTTCTGATGAAAAGTAAGACAAAGTCCAGCAAAAAAAAAAAAAAAGAGAGAGAGAGAGAGAATGCCTACAATGTACTGAAGTAGACACATATTAAGCTTCAGGTTTCAAGTTTACAGTCACAACCATCTATAAACCATGCTTTGATGTCACTTTCATTATTTCCTGGGAACTGTCCTTAGCTCGCGAGTCCTCATTTCTGCCAGAGGCAGGAAAGTTAATCTTGTACATTCAAATAACTCACTGATTTTCAGATTTAAATGTGATCGATTTAGAATGTAGTGGTGATTTACTCGCTAAGTCGTGTCTGACTCTTGCGACCTCATGGACTGAAACCCGCCAAGTTCCTCTGTCCATAGGATTTTCCAGGCAAGAATACTGGAGTGGGTTGCCATTTCCTTTTCCAGGGGATCTTCCTGACCCAGGAATCAAACCTGGGTCTCCAGCACTGCAGGCAGATTCTTTACTGACTGAGCTACCGGGGAAACCCCAATTTAGGATGTAGACAGGTCAAAATTTGGTCTACTCCATCCTTCTCCTCATTTCCCCAAAGTGGGAAAGGTGAGCTAATTTCCAGTGGCCCTTACTTTTGTCAATCTGATATTGACAGGTGGAAATTTGGACCTCATGGGCCTCCATCCAGATGCTTCTGTTTTTATTGGTGGTCGCTCTGCCACCCAGGATCGTGGCATCCTCTTATTTCTTCCCCTGCTTCCCAGTTATGAAATATTTTCCAGTGGTGGGGGGCGGGTGGGGGGGGGAACTTCCCTGGCAGTCCGATGGCTGAGACTTCACCTTCCAACGCAGGGGTGTGGGTTCCATCCCTGGTTGGGGAACTAAGATCCCACATGCCTCATGGCCAAAAAACCAAACCATGAAACAGAAGCAATGCTATCACAAATTCAATAAAGACTTTAAAAATGGTCTATATAAAAAAATAAAAAATTTCTGGTCCACCAGCACCTCCATGCTCCACTGGTCTGCTTTCTCAGTGTCCCCTGAGGGTGTATGGACTTTATGAGTATGTCCCTGGCTCAGCCCCTGGACATCTACTCAGCCAGGATGCCTGGCCTGTGCTGGGTCCTTGGTGGCCAGGCAACCATTCCCCTTGCTCTATAATCCCCTAGGCTCCCTTGGGTTCCCGCATTCTGCCCTGAGTAAATTGCATTATGGCCCCAAGGTTTTTTGCCACTCTTGATATTCATGCTTGTTGCCAGTGACTCTGGAATTCTTTTCACAAAGGCAGGGCACACACCTCCTCTGCCCCCCATCCCCAACCTTCCTGCTTTATTTGACTTTGAGCTCAGCCATGTGATTCGCTTTGGCCAATATAGTGAGGCAAACATAATGATGTGCTATTTCCAAGCCTGGGACTTCATAAACCCTCTATTTCCCCACTTGCCTTCTTTGCCTCTGCCATTACCAAGAGAACTTTTCTCAGCTTTCACTCTGATTCAAGGAGGATGAGAGATGTATACAGCAGAACCACCACAGACAAGCACAGTCTAAATAAGTTGACCCCTAGTTGACAGATAGATCTGAGAGCATAAAAGCTTACTGTAATGTGTCATCAAGATTTTGTGTTTGTTATGCAGCAATAACTAACCAATACATTCCTACATCCAGAACTTACTTGGGAGGCTGGAAAGCATGTTTTTGGACAGCAAAAAATCATTTCCTCTCTTTTAAAAATCCCGTTTTTGTAAGCTTCAGCTTTCCCATCTGCAGAATCAGTTAAGCAGTAAAAAACAAATTCATTCAGAAAGGCAAATCAATGGCTTTAGTGCCCTTGACTGTGTCTGATTTCCTTCTGAGGCTATAGCATGTACAGAAGTGTCTGCTTCTGCGTATTGTCTGAAATATGGGGGAGGTTTATTTACACTGAAACTGGAGCTCTTAGGCACCACATAAAAAAACAACGGTAATAACATCGTGAATAATAATGACTGACTTTTACCAGTTGTTTACTTACTATAGGTTAAGTATCATCGTAAGAGGTTTGTGGACTAACCTGTCACAAAAGCTCTGATGGGAAAGTAATCTTCCCCCATTTTCAGAGATTAACAACTCGAACCCCTCCCCAGTCTCAGCACTTATTTTATCTGAGTGTGTTCATTCATTATTTGATGCAACTGAGTTGTCTGCCACAGAAGGCATTTTAACAGGGACTGGAAGAGTATTTTCAGGAATTTTGTGTGCTGGACAGCGGGGATTTTGTATGCTATCCAGTGACCACTATGGTGTCTTTCCCTCTCTGACATTTCTTATCCGATACCTCATGCTCAGTCACAACCCTTCCATGTTCATGGACAAAGAAAGAATCCTTTCCACCTGCCGGTTTTCTACTCTGAGCCCGACACTGAGCCAAATCTTGTGTCATTTAACACAGACGTAAAGGGCAGGCTTTTGGACTCAGTGGGGGAAGGAGAGGGTAGGATGATTTGAGAGAATAGCATCGAAACACCCACATTACCATATGTAAAATAGGTAGCTGGTGCATTCACCGTACAAACTGGGGCACCCAAAGCCGGAGCTCTGTGGCAGCCTGGAGGGACGGGGTGGTGAGGGAGGTGGGAGGGGGCTCAGGGTAGAGAGGACACGTGTACCTGTGGCTGATTCACGTTAATGATTGACAAAAGCCACCACAATATTGTAAAGCAATTACCTTCTAATTAAAATAAATGTTTTTAAAAGTGAAAAAAAAAAAAAAAAAAACTCATCCCAATCCCCAGAGCACCTTGTTTTTGCCCGTAATAGAAGTTGCAATTTGTTCACTAGACACCCATCTTTCCCACCAGGCTACTACCACTAGAGACAGTGAATCTGCTTATTTTCTTTTGGTCTGTGGCCTGGGGATATAGGAATGCCTCTCTAAGCTGCTGACCAAAGAGTGGGACCCAGGCTCACGGAGAAATGACCATATTCAAAGGCAGCTGCATATGGTGGATAACAGCAGGGCTCTGAAGCCAGACTACTCGGATTCACATTTTAGCTGTGTGAATTTCAGCCAGTGATAAAGTCCTCTGTGCCCCAAGCTTCCCCACGTGTAAAGGAGACTCACATTTTTACTGCACAAGGATGTTAAGCCTGGAGATTACAGTCAGGGCTGTGGAGACACACCGCCTACAGTCGTACTCCAGCTCTGCACTGACCCCTGGGGCCTCTGGGGCAAAGCTGGTACTCCCTGTTTCTCCCCTGACCTGCACATAAGGTTAATAGCAGCTCCTATCTCAAAGAGATGTAGAGTCTAAATGAGCCCGTCCCTGCAAAGCGCTCAGAGCAGGCTCTGGCACTGAGTGGACTGTGCAGACTCAGGGACATCTGGCTATGTAGTGTGCTGGTGGAAATTGGAGTCCAAGTTCACCGAGTCCATTGCTCTTCATACGACCCCCAGGTTTGGAGATATGTTCGTAGCTTACATTGCTTTCTCCCAGCCCCTCTTCCCTCACACTGTTTCTCCCATAGACACTTTCACATCCTAGAACTTTTTCTACATCAGTAGAGACGAGAGTATTTTCTACCCAGGGAGAGAGCGGGGCTTCTAGAAAGTAATGAAAAAAGAGTCATCAAGAAACAGTCCAGCCAAGGAAGATGCAAAAATAATTAAAATAGGAAGCGTGCCGTCGTCTTCACAGGATTTCAATTTTGCCATTGCCTGAGGGGAGGGGTGACAGACGTTCGCTTTCTCACACTGATACACATTTTGATAAAGTGTGATAAAGACTTAGAAAAATCGACAGATGAAACTGGAATAAGAGCTTCCCAAAGTGAGGAAAAGCAGCCCGTGGGCTGCGGACTCCAGGAAAACAGGTGCTGTGCTTTCCTGCTCTTGTAAATGGAGGTCTCTTCTCTTAACCTGCCCGATTCCCACTAATCCCTTGGATCTCAGTTCAGACCCCATTTCTTCGGGGAAGCCTGTCCTGATTCCCTGGACTAGCCTGGAGACCTCGCTATAAGCCCTCAGTGCTCACTGCACTTTCCCTCATGGCCCTTGAGGATTGCTGTAACTACTGTGGTTGTTTGACTTTTGTCTGGATCCTATAGGAGATTATTGGCGTTGAGAGAACGGAGGATGGGTTTCCTTCCTTCACCACGTATTGCTAGTCTTTAGCACAGTGTCTGATGCACACTAGACACTCCATAAACCCTGAAAGAAGGAATGAAGGTCCGAGACCTGGGGTCCGAGCCAGCAGGACAAACAGTCTTCATGTCAGAGACCCAGCCAAATGGGATTCAGTGAAATGTGTACTTGTTCCAAGAGACGTTGTCATGTTTTCTGCATGCCAATTCTTGTCCTGGGCTGGAGCTCTTGGCCCAGAGTCCTTAACTGCTAATTAATCATAAAGGGGTTTCTCTTAGCTCTCCAGAATCCAAAGGAGGGATTCAGTGAGAAATGATGCCCTCTGCACTGCCTGCAAGAACCAATGGATTTTGGACGTTCTTCTCATCCCTGGTCAGTGGTCACGGTTAAGTCCAAGGGTGCCACTGATTTAACCACTGTTTATTAAAGATCCTCTAGTGGATACCAGGAAGGCGTGGGGCAACCGCTCCAGTACTCTTTTTTTTTTTTTTATATGCTGCTGCTGCTTATTTTTATTTTTTTTTTTTTTATTCTTCAATTTTATTTTGTTTTTAAATCCTGTTTTGCCAAATTATATCATATCCCAACCCTCCTCCTCCTCCCTCCCCAAGCTGGGCCGTCCCAGAATCACATCCAGCAAGGAGGCTGAACCTGCTCAGGCTCCTACATGATATTTTACATGTTTCATTGCCAGATTTTCTCCCTCTCAGGGTTTAGAGATGAAGATCAGTGTCTCTTTTTGAGTCTAAGTTATTGTTACCATCTTTCTAAATTTAAATCGTTAGTATTGGTAGAAGGATTTTGGAGAACTGGAATTAGAACTTATTCTTTTAATGTCTTCTAATATCCCTGGCCAGCTTTCTTATGTTCATCTTTTCTAGGTTGTTATCATTCATTCATTTATTCATCTGTCCATCCATCTATGGTTGCTGGATCCCTATTTCATCTCACACTGTTCTTTAGTGGCCACTGTTTATTTAAAGATCCTCACACCTCTCCAGCATTTACCATTTGGAGAAGGCTGGTGGCAAATGGCATAGTGGTTTTGATTTGCATTGCCTGATAAAATGTTCATCTTTTCGAGTTTGGAGGAGCTTTTGGTGGGCTGCAGTCCATGGGGTCTCTGGGAGTTCGTATATTTTTGAGATTAGTTGACTGATTTGCAATTTTCTCCCATTCAGGCTGTCTTTCACTTGCTTTTTCCTTTGATGTGCATGCATTGAGAAGGTCCCATTTGTTTATTTTGCTTTTATTTCCAATATTCTGGGAGGTGGGTCCAACTCCAGTGATCTTGGCTGGAGAATGTTCTCCCAGGGAAAACGGGGAGCCTGGTGGGCTGCCATCCATGGGGTCTCTGGGAGTCGGACACGAGAGTTGGACATGATCTGAGGCAACACAGAGTCGGACATGACTGAGGCAACTTAGCAGCAGCAGCAGCAGCAGCAGTGGATACCAGGCACTAGATGTGAAGGAATTAGGATCAAGACCAACCAACACTAACGGCAGCTCATCTTCATTTTTATTCATTTAGTTTTATTTTCCTTTGTTCCCCCAAAGACTTTTGTCTTTCTGATTCCCTGACTCATGTGGGCCTCAGGACAAGCTGGTGGAAGTCACCTGAGACTCCCTCTGTCCCCACTGTCAATCCAGCCTTAGTGATAAAGTCTTTTGCCCACCACCCCTTGGTTTTTCTCCCTTTCCTGAGGACCAGGAAGAGACAAGACTGTGCCAGCATCCTTAGGGACTGGGGTCCACCTGTCCCAGGTATGCAGAGTAGACCATCCCTTGGTGTTGATTAGACCTCTGAGTCAAGTTGGGTACTTAAATTCTCAGAGTGCTGAGGCCAGAAGAGAAGTTGGGTGTTGACATCTCTGGCTACCGCATCATTTGTTCCAACAACTCATGTTTATTGAGAAACTATTATATGCCAGCCCTGTGTTGAATGGCTGGGGCTGTAATCTTTAAGAGCTTCCAGTTTGCCAGGGAAGAACTCTCAATAAGCAATGACAACATAGAGCTTAGGAAGACACAGATGGTCTTACACATCTTTGCATTTCAGGAGTTGGTTCAGAGCCTCAGAAGGTGGCATTTTTTGGAGTCAAATGAACTTGGGTCTAAAACCAGTGAAGACCTCTGTTCTTCCAATGAAGACCTCTGTTTGACTTCAGTTCAATGCAGTTCAGTCACTCAGTCGTGACTGACTCTTTGTGACCCCATGGACCGCAGCATGCCAGGCCTCCCTGTCCATCACCAACTCCCGGAGTTCACCCAAACCCATGTTCATTGAGTCGGTGATGCCATCCAACCATCTCATCCTCCGTCGTCCCCTTCTCCTTCTGCCATCAATCTTTCCCAGCATCAGGGTCTTTTCAGATGAGTCAGCTCTTCGCATCAGGTGGCCAAAGTATTGGAGTTTCAGCTTCAACATCAGTCCTTCCAATGAACACCCAGGACTGATCTCCTTTAGGATGGACTGGTTGGATCTCCTTGCAGTCCAAGGGACTCTCAAGAGTCTTCTCCAACACCACAGTTCAAAAGCATCAATTCTTCGATGCTCAGCTTTCTTTATAGTCCAACTCTCACTTCCATACATGACCACTGGAAAAACCATAGCCTTGACTAGACAGACCTTTGTTGACAAAGTAATGTCTCTGCTTTTTAATATATTGTCTAGGTTGGTCATAGCTTTCCTTCCAAGGAGTAAGTGTCTTTTAATTTCATGGCTGCAATCACCATCTGCAGTGATTTTGGAGCCCCCAAAAATAAAGTCAGCCACTGTTTCCCCATCTATTTCCCATCAAGTGATGGGATTGGATTCCATGATCTTCATTTTCTGAATGTTGAGCTTTAAGCCAACTTTTGCACTCTCCTCTTTCACTTTCATCAAGAGGCTTTTTAGTTCCTCTTCACTTTCTGCCATAAGGGTGGTGTCATCTGCATATCAGGGTTATTGATATTTCTTCTGGCAATCTTGATTCCAGCTTGTGCTTCTTCCAGCCCAGTGTTTCTCATGATGTACTCTGCATGTAAGTTAAATAAGCAGGGTGACAGTATACAGCCTTGACATACTCCTTTTCCTATTTGGAACCAGTCTGTTTGACTTACTCCCTATGAATCCCAGATCCGTCTTCTATAAAATAAGGAGGTAATGTTAGGGGCAATACCTTGACTAAAACTGCCCACCCTGGCCAGGCACCATAGTAACTATTTGTGTGAGTTATTTTATGACAGGAGGTCCTGGTAAGGAATATGGAACTAAGAAGCCACCATCAACTGGAAGAGTTCAGAAAAAGTTAAAAGGAGATGTCACAGTTCCTATGACCTCCCAGAATCCTCCTCTCTGGCATCCATCTTGTCTCAGCAATGCATGCGCCACCAGGAAGAACCCGGAACCAGAGTAATTGGCCAGAAACAATCTGGAAACTAATTCCATCACCATAAAGCCTGAGACTGCGAGCCACACGGCAGAGCAGTTCTCCTGGGTTCCCTTTCCCTGCTGCTCCTCGCCCAGGCGCCCCTTCTCAATAAAGTCTCTTGCCTTGTCAGCACATGTATCTCCTCGGACAATTCATTTTCAAGTGTTAGACAAGAGCCCCCTTTCGAGCCCTGGAAGGGGTCCTTCTTTCTTCCTCAGTAATACCTGAGTCTGTGGGTGGTTGTGAGTAGTCACATGAGATTGTGTCGGTGAGGATCCTGGAACATGGTGGGCCCTTGTCAACGCCAATTTCCTTACCCTTTCCCACAAGAGCAGACGCTCATCTCATGCCTGCAAACTGAACCAGGCCTGGCTGTGAAATGGCCAGCTCCTTGAGGACAGGTGAAGACTCCCTGCTGGCTGTGACCTTGGGCATCTCATCTGGAATTGCAGCATCGTCAAGCTTCATCTGAAGAGTTACGTTGACTAGGTCAGGACCAGGCTGATAGGAGTGAGGCGTGTCGGGCCTCAAGTGTAAGGAGCTGGTCGGGGCTGCATCTGTTTGCACAGGGTCAGCACTTGTCCTGACTGTGACACTGAATCCCCCCACCGAGGCAAGGTGGGGTGCCCCCGGCCAGGGAGAAAATGGGCGCTGCTTTTGTCTGGGGTTATTTTCTGGGAAGAGACAAAACCCCCTTCAAACTATTTCAACAAAAGTGAGTTTATTTTAAAGATAGGTTTGAGGTTAAAATGGGGAACAAGTTCTCATGGAACTCATCACAGATCTAGCATCCAGGAATGGGCCAGGCCGCAAGCATGCTGGGCTAGGAGGCTGGTCCTGGAAGCATGGTGGCCCCGGAGCCTCGGCAGGAGTTCAGGGCCTCCAGGCTCCCGTAGCACACCCGTGCCTCCTTGCCGGTTTCCCCAGCCTCAACTCGGAGTCGTGTCCGTTTTCAGACTGAAACTGAGCAGGACCCTGCTGGGCTCCTGGGAACAAAAGCCTTTTTGTGTTTCTCATTTCTTGATGACCGGAAAGAAACAGCACCCCACTGAAGTACTGTCGCCTGAAAAAGCCAGTGGACGGAGGAGCCTGGTAGCCTACAGTCTATGGGGTCTCAAAGAGTGTGACACGACTGAGCGACTTCACTTTTCTTTCAGCCTCCAAGATCTCCCCTGAGTTCCAAAGGGCAGGTTCAATAGTTGCTGATTAGGCAAGGGAAGGGATGCAGAGACCAAGGAAGGACAGTTAAGAAACAATAGTACAGCCTTGGAACAGGGTCCGGGTTCCCCCTCAAGGAACACACAGAACAATTATCTTTGAGCTGTTTTGCAGATACTGAAACCCCCACCAGGTGGGAGCACAGGGATTCCAGACTGGCGTTTTGATGATGCTGACTCCCACTTACATCACCATCAACCAGTCAGAAGAACGTCCATGAGCTGATCCCCTCACCCTCTTTGAACCATTGCTATAAAACTCCTCACTACCCCCTCCAGGCTGGGACACACAGTTCTGAGGGCATTAGCCAGATATGGCTCTCTTCCTTCAGCAAACCAATAAAGCTATTTGTTTTTACTTCACCCAAAACTCTGTCTCTGAGATTTAATTCAGTGTTGGGGTACAGAGGCCGGATTCGGCTTCAAGACTAAGCTTCTGGAGCTTCCCTGGTGGCCCAGTGGTTAAGACTTTGCCTTCCATTGCAGGGGGTTCTGGTCTAATCCCTGGTCAGGGAGCTGAGATCCCACATGCCTTGCAGCCAAAACATCAAACAGAAGCAATATTGTAACAAATTCAATAAAGACTTTAAGTTTAATCATCCACATCCAAAAAAACAAAACAAAACAAAACCCACGAAACTTCAAAAAAGAAAGACTACCCCTCCGTCCACAGCTTTCCTTTAGCCCCTGAGCACCTGGGTCTCTCCTGCCTCCGTGCCTTCCTGCGTGCATCTCTCTGCCTGGTCCCTTTTGCAGACTACCCCTCTGTCCACAGCTTTCCTTTAGCCCCTGAGCACCTGGGTCTTTCCTGCCTCCGTGCCTTCCTGCGTGCATCTCTCTGCCTGGTCCCTTTTGCAGACTACCCCTCTGTCCACAGCTTTCCTTTAGCCCCTGAGCACCTGGGTCTTTCCTGCCTCCGTGCCTTCCTGCGTGCATCTCTCTGCCTGGTCCCTTTTGCAGACTACCCCTCCGTCCACAGCTTTCCTTTAGCCCCTGAGCACCTGGGTCTCTCCTGCCTCCATGCCTTCCTCGTACATCTCTCTGCCTGGTCCCTTTGCAGACTACCCCTCTGTCCACAGCTTTCCTTTAGCCCCTGAGCACCTGGGTCTCTCCTGCCTCCGTGCCTTCCTCGTGCATCTCTCTGCCTGGTCCCTTTGCAGACTACCCCTCCGTCCACAGCTTTCCTTTAGCCCCTGAGCACCTGGGTCTCTCCTGCCTCCATGCCTTCCTCGTGCATCTCTCTGCCTGGTCCCTTTTGCAGACTACCCCTCCGTCCACAGCTTTCCTTTAGCCCCTGAGCACCTGGGTCTCTCCTGCCTCCGTGCCTTCCTGCGTACATCTCTCTGCCTGGTCCCTTTGCAGACTACCCTCTGTCCACAGCTTTCCTTTAGCCCCTGAGCACCTGGGTCTCTCCTGCCTCCGTGCCTTCCTGCGTGCATCTCTCTGCCTGGTCCCTTTGCAGACTACCCCTCCGTCCACAGCTTTCCTTTAGCCCCTGAGCACCTGGGTCTCTCCTGCCTCCGTGCCTTCCTGCGTGCATCTCTCTGCCTGGTCCCTTTTGCAGACTACCCCTCCGTCCACAGCTTTCCTTTAGCCCCTGAGCACCTGGGTCTCTCCTGCCTCCGTGCCTTCCTGCGTGCATCTCTCTGCCTGGTCCCTTTTGCAGACTACCCCTCTGTCCACAGCTTTCCTTTAGCCCCTGAGCACCTGGGTCTCTCCTGCCTCCGTGCCTTCCTGCGTGCATCTCTCTGCCTGGTCCCTTTTGCAGACTACCCCTCTGTCCACAGCTTTCCTTTAGCCCCTGAGCACCTGGGTCTCTCCTGCCTCAGTGCCTCCTGCGTGCATCTCTCTGCCTGCTCACTTTTGCCTCTTCTTGCCACCAGAAGATCCTTGCTCCTTTCTCAGGATCTAGCTTCACTGCCCTTTCATCTAAGAGGCTTTCACCGGCCCTCCAAATGATGTAGGGCTTCCCCGATGGCTCGGTAGTAAAGAACCCACCTGCAATGCCATAGGAGATGCGGGTTCAATCCTTGAGTTGGGAAGATCCCCTGGAGGAGGGCATGGCAACCCACTCCAGCATTCTTGCCTGGAGAATCCCATGGACAGAGAATCCCATGTAACCTGGTGGGCTACAGTCCATGGGGTCGCAAAGCGTCAGACAAGACTGAAGTGACTTAGCACACACGCATGCCTACAACATAAATAGCCTGTAAGTCTCCTTCAGAGCCCTTTGTGAAGCTACACTTTTACTTGGATAGCTACTTGTTCCACATCTTGTATTTCCCACTAGAACATCAATTCCTTGATGAAAAGAACTGTCTCCATTTTGTTATTTATACTCCAGTGCCTGGCAGAGTGCTCAGTACGTGGGAAATCCTCCATAAATATGTGCTGAATGAAGAAAGGGCCCTTTCTTCACTCCGATAAAGTAGCTATTGCCATGCTTCCAGCTACACGCCATTATCTGTTTTCTGTTGCCGTTTGCTCTTCTCTGCTCCCGCGGTTTCTGAGACCCTTTCCTCCACCCTGAAACTCGCTCCCAGCCCCTCCCAGCCTCTGCAGGTCTTCTCTTCACCTTTCCGCTGCAGCCCCTCCAAACACCAACTGGCAGTGTTCCTATGCTTCTTAGTTTGAATTCAGCTCTCTGTGCTTCTTAGTTTGATTCACCTCATCTCGTCGGGAGAAATCATAGGGCTGATTCTCTGGTAGACAGCCGATCTATGGACCAGTCACCCCCAGACAGCTGTCAAGCTAACCCCACTCCGTTGTCACCAGCCACATGAGGCTATTGGACACTTGAAATCTGGCTGGTGCCATATGTTGAAACGGTATTTTTACATATTTGTTAAATCAAATATTATTAAAATCAGTGTTGTCTTTTTACATCTTTAAGGGGTGTACGAGAAAATTTAAAACCACATACCTGCCTCACATATTTTTGCTGCTCAGGGCTGAGCCAGTTGTTGCTGGAGGGAGTCAGGTGACATGGTGTGAACAGGGGCTGTGTAGAGGGGCACTTCCTTTAGAAGGAGGCGCTGAGGGACATCTCAGTTATGTCTTGATGACTACAATTATTATCACGGTTCTTTCAACAATTATTTATTGCAAACTCCACAGTAGTGTTAGGGCTTCCCTGCTGGCTCAGTGAGTAATGAATCTGCCTGCAATGCAGGAGATCCAGGTTCAGTCCCTGGGTTGGGAAGATCCCTTGGAGAAAGAAATGGCAAACTACTCCAGCATTCTTGCCTGGGAAATCCCATGGACAGAGGAGCCGGGCGGGCTACAGTCCACAGAGTCACAAAGGGCAGACATGACTTAGTGACTAAACCACCATTATCCTACAGTAGTATTATTTAAACATTTTTTTCTCATTGTATTAGTTAGCTATTGGTGTTACCAATATTAGGGGAAGCTTGGTGGCTTCAAGAAACACATGTTTATGATTTCACAGTTTCTATGGATCAGGAGTGCAGACGCAGTTTACCTAGGTCCTTGCCTTTAGGGGCTCATAAGGCTGAAGTCAAGGTACTGGTTGGGCACCCTCTCTTCTCAAGGCTCTACTGGGTGGTTGTGGGGAGTTACGGGCTTGTGCGGCTTTGGAAGAACTCAGTCCCTTGCAGCTGGAGTACCAAGGATAGCCATTCCTTCCTTCCTTCTCATTATAGAAGCGTCAGGTGCACAGCATCCTCGTTTTACTCCGTGTGCATTACAAGGCGCTCATCTTCTCAAGTCTGGTTGCTGTTCATCGACATACAATTGACCCCCTCACCCATTTTGCCCACCACCTAACCCACTCCCCTCTCGTAACCACTAATCTGATCTCTGTATTTATGAGTTTTTAGAAATTTTATTTGTTTGCTTTTTTTTTTTTTTTTTGCATCCCACATAGGAGTGAAGTCATTTGATATTTGTCTTTCTCCTTGGAGATCCTACAGGACATCCAATTAGCCATACTTGGTTCTGCCTCTGATTTCATGACTGTCTGGCTGGAGACATGCTAACATGCTTCCAGAGCCCTGTGGAGTGATCCTCACCACATGCTCAATCTGGTCAGCCAGGAGGATGTGTACATGTAACCCTGAGAGGTGCAGAGTATCACCCGAGGGTCTGAGCATACGGACAGTCCTTCAGAGCTATCTATCTTTAGAGCATCTGTCTAGTCACTTGCTTTTCATTTATACACAGTAATATAGTGCTGAAGGGTTTCCCCAGTGGCACACTGGTAAAGAATCCACCTACATGCAGGAGACTTGGGTTTGATCTCTCGTTAGGAAGATCCCCTGAAGAAGGAAACATACTCTAGTATTCTTGTCTGGGAAATCCCATGGACAGAGGAGCCTGGTGAGCTACAGTCCATGGGGTTGCAAAGAGTCAGACATGACTTAGTGACTAGACAACACCAAGTATGGTTTTGAATACCGTGCTCCGTGTAGCACAATTTCAATCTCAACAGTGTCCCGCCCTTTCCATCTGCCATATGGGGAAACTGAGGCCAGAAAAGCCAAACAGACTGAGCTGGAGCTGGAACCCAGATAACTTGCTTCCTGGGCTGGCTTTCTTTTTCCAAGCTAATGGCCTTTCTATGTGTCTGGGAGTCCTGCCTCTCCACGGAGAGGATGCAGGATAATTAAAATCCCCCTTTCCCACCCTTCCTCCCTTTCAACACTTTGTAAACTATTTTTTTCCCCAGTTCTACCTTTTTAGCCTTTCGCAGCTGCTCATTTGGATAAGATCTGGTACCCACAGTTTTCTCTGATGAGCAACATCACAGCCCAGTGCCCTTCCCATGGGAAGCAAGAGGAGGGGACAGGGAGAACAGGGAACATTTCCCATTAAATTGGCCTCCTGCAATCTGCAGAGTTTAATCTGAACTTGAAAGTGTTTTTGATCAGCTTTCAGGCTGCTCCCTCCTTGCAGCCCACCCCTGTCTTTGGGCCCAGCACCCTGTCTCTCCCCTGCATTAGTCTGCATTCAAAGTTATGGGCAATGCGGGGTGGAGGGGTGGAGGGAAGAAATGAGTGGCCCTTCTTTTATCTGCATCTTCCAGCTGCCTTTCTGGACAGACGGAAGTGCTAACTCCAGTTCCTTTTCTAGTAGCTGAGGATCAGCTGCTGTATTGAGAACTGACCTGGTGTTTCTGTTTCAAAGGCATCTTCAGCCCAGCGCTCACAGCAGCTGCTCCCTCCTTCAGCCTCTTTCCTCCCCTCTCCTGCTTTCTCCTCCCACCTCCTTCCTCCTCTCCCCCTACTCCCCTCTCACCCCTGCCCTTGCCCTTCTTCTCTGTTCTCTTACACCATGTTTCCAGCGCTGTCCTTCTATGCTTTGGAACAAATCACTGACACAGCTTCCCTGCCAAGCAAACAAAGACTGATCTCCTTCTAAACGGTCCAGGATTTGCAGGAAAAATAATGTCTGAATGTTTCTGAGGCCTCATTATTAATATATTTGTTTGGTGGAATGTAGGTTTACAGAGAAAGGGAGACCATTTGATTATTCCAGAAGTGAATTCCTGGCAGGGCAATATCTATCCAGACTGAAGGTGCTTGACGATCCTCTTTTCCCCAGAGGTACTGAGAGGTGTTATTATTCCAGATGAACTAAATGCACCTTTACGGTCGCAGGGTGGGAAAACTCCTGACCGGGTAAGGTTAGCCATGTCCTTGGTGTTTACCAGACTTCTGTCTGAGATCTGGTTCTTCTGCCTTCTCAGGGTGACCTTGGGTAGGTTTCTAACCTCTGTGAACCTCAGCTTATCATCAGTTTACTGTGGATAAAGATAGTACCTACTTAGATTTGTTCCAGGGAGCATGTGAGGCGATGATATTTAAAAGCTTCCTTTGACTATAGTAAGTGCTTAATAAATACCAGCTCTGTCTTCCCCTTTGTGTGTGCTCAGTCACTAAGTCATGTCCTGACTCTTTGCGACCCCAGGGACTGTAGCCCACCAGGCTCCTTTGTCTGTGGGATCCCAGCAAGAATACTAAAGTGGGTTGCCATTTCCTTCTCCAGGGGATCTTCCCAACTCAAGGACTGAACTTGCAACTCCTGCATTGACAGGCAGGTTCTTTAGCACTGAGTCACCAGGGAAGCCGTCTGTCTTCCTTTCCTTGGGATCAATTGCAAGGAAGAGGTCTTGCCCCTTGGAACTCCACCCTCTGCCCACGGTCCCCTATCTTGTTCAGCTCAGTTCAGTTGCTCAGTTGTGTCCGACTGTTTGCGACCCCATGGACTGCAGCAAGCCAGGCCTCCATCATCAATTCCTGGAGTTTACCCAAACTCATGTCCACTGAGTCGGTGATGCCATCCAACCATCTCATCCTCTGTAGACCCCTTCTCCTCCCGCCCTCAATCTTTCCCACCATCAGGGTATTTTCAAATGAGTCAGCTCTTCGCATCAGGTGGCCAAACTATTGGAATTTCAACTTCAACGCCACTCCTATCTTGATAGCTGTACAATTTGAGGAAGGACTTTAGGCTAGTTACTTTTCTGAAGCCTTGTTCTTTTCTTTGGTAAGGTAAAGTAATTCTACCTCTGATTGTAGGGAGGACTCAACTGCAATACAATCAGTGCATTGTGAGAACAAAACCAATCCAAACAATCATGTTCAAGAAAACATGTCTGCAGTGCTTTCTAGAGCTTTTTCACCAACTTCATCTTATTGATCTAAAGTATCAGAGAAAAATTCAATTTCACTGCTAATTATGAACCATTCTTATGTCTTCATTAAAGCAGGCCTCCTAGACATTTCTACTTTCCTGTGCTGTATGAGTCCAATCCACACTCTTGTATATTTTTAAATGTAATCGATTGCCTTTTTTTACATTGCCCTATTGTGCAAAACTTTCACTAGTTTGAGTATTCATATGTATACACACATATACCTTATATTTAGATTTTAATTTTTTGCTAAGAAAAAATTGGGGAAACCGTGCCTACTTTTCCTGCAAGCGTCCCCAGTGAAGAAAAGGCTGCTGAGGAGGGCAGTAGCAATGGGAGTTCCGGTGACTCAGGCGCTTCTCCCTTCTGACGGTGATGGTTGACATTTTGCCATCAAAACAGGATCATTTAGACTGCCTTGGATTCCCTGTATGAATGCAGCTGTCGTCAGCCATCTACACTGCTATTCGTCATTCGTGACCTTATTTATGCATAGCGTAAAAGGATGGATTGCAGTGAGGGATGTCGAGAGTGAGGACGTTGACTTTTTGCAGCAGAGGAGAAAATAGTCCCCAAACCATGAAAATGACTTCAGAAGCTTGATATTTTAGAAGCTTTACTGATGTTTGCTTGGGTCATCCCTTTTATTCTATCCGGCTTCACTTCTTTAGTCCGAGACACTGGTGTTCATTATGTGAATGGTTGAACTGGCCTCTGTACTGACTTCTTTGCCTCCAGAATCAACCTCACTGGTAAAAGTGAGCCCCTAAGATGTGGTCTTTTGAGCCCCTATCACACTATGAGAGATGAGAAGCATTCTAACTTTATGTAGCTTGGAGTGAGGCATCGTTCCTCGGGCTGCTTCCATCTCTGATAACTGGGTGTCTGGGTCATTGGTGTCCTCTGTGTTGAGCGCCATTCACCAGTGCCTCTTCATTGCACAGAAGGAGGGAGCAGAGATTTGACCTGAGTCTCCTTGGAGTCCCAGACTTGCTGCTGCTGGGCCACCTCAGTTTCCTGTGTTTCAGAAGATTCCCACCTGTGTGCCTCTGTGGCCACCTGGCACTTTCTGCCCCCTTCAGAGCTGCTGACCGAGTCCCTGTAATGCATGAGTGTGAATTTGCTGTGAAATCTGCCTCCGTCATCTCCTGTCACTGCTGAGTCCATCATGTGGGGGAGGGTAAGGGCCATTGTCTCTGCTTATTCCCTGCCACATATTTTAGAGAGAAAAATAGGAACAGGTGGGTGATTAAATAAACATGTCACTAGCAGTCAAGGTAACATGAGCAAAAATTTGGTCTCTATTCGATCTAGAAAGGAACTCTTGATTTACAGGAACAATTCTCCTCTTGTCTCCATTGCTGAACTTGGAGAAGTCATTCCTCTGAGCTGGGCCTCAGTTTTCCTTTCTTCAAAATAATAATGGGAGGATGGGTAGGTCTGACGAATTTTAAATCTGAACTCTGTGCTTCACTAAATTTTGCATCTGCATATTTCATAGGTTGTTTTTCCCTCACATTTTAACGTTTCTCAAGTTGATTTGCCTCTTAGCATCAGTGTCATGGCATAGTTTAATGGCAGCTTCTTTTCTTTGTCAGTGAGACAGAAGATGAGATTGTCATACAGTTGATGACAGCGAGCGTTTGATGAGTTAGGTAATGCCCGTTACGCCTGGCCTCTTCTTGTGACCGCATGAAGCAAATGCAGGAACCAGGTCTCATAGTTGGTAGAATCTCCTTTCTGCATCACTTCTCAAATTAAGACATCTGGTTGTCATCACTAGGGTTAAGGGGGTGTGTGTGCATGTGTGTGTTTAGTCACTAAATCGTGTCCTAATCTCTGTGACCCCATGGACTACAGCCCTCCAAGCTCCTCTGCCCATGGGATTTCCCAAGCAAGAATAGTGGAGTAGGTTGCCATTACCCTCTCCAGGGAAACTTCACAACCCAGGATTAAACCTACATCTTAACATTGGCAAATAGTTGGAGAAACAGTGGAAACAGTGACAGGCTTTATTTTCTTGGGCTCAAAATCACTGCGGATGGTGACTGTAGCCATGAAATTAAAAGATGCTTGCTCCTTGGAAAAAAAACTATGACAAACCTAGATGGCATATTAAAAAGCAGAAACATCACTTTGCTGACAAAAACCTATAGAGTCAAAGCTATGGTTTTCCAGTAGTCACATATGGATGTGAGAGTTGGACCATAAAGAAGGCTGAGTGCCAAAGAAATGATGCTTTTGAACTGAGGTGTTGGAGAAGACTTGAGAGTCCCTTGGATAGCAAGGAGATCAAACTAGTCAATCCTAAAGGCTATCAGTCCTGAATATTCATTGAAAGGACTGATGATGAAGCTGAAGTTCTAATACTTTGGCTACCTGATGTGAAGAGTCGACTCATTATCAAGACCCTGATGCTGGGAAAGATTGAAGGCAGGAAAAGGGGATGATAGAGGAGATGGTTGGATGGCATTACCGCCTCAATGGACATGAGTTTGAGTGTGCTCCAGGAGATGGTGAAAGACAGGGAAGCCTGGCATGCTGTAGTCCATGGGGTCACAAGGAGTTGGATATGACTGAGTGACTAAGCAACAACTCTAACATTGGCAGGCAAGTTTTTTACCACTGAGCCACCTGGGAAGTCCAGGATTTGGGCTAGTTGCATGTAGAAGTCCTCTTCCAAGTAATAGTGGCTTTACAGAAATCATATTTTTCTTTCTCACATAAAAAAATTCCAGAGAAAAGCTAGCCAAGTGTTGGCATGGCCACCGTAGGATCCTCAGGCACTCTGCATCCCATTATTATTCTGGCTTTATCCCAGTGCCTGGTTTTGTCCTCAAGGTCGCCTGATGGCCCAAGATGTGGATGGAACTTCTGCTTTTCATGGCTAGGGCTCATGAGGATGGAGAGGGGGGTTGGTTCTGTTCTTGTTGGTTCTGGTTCCATTAAAAGGTCTTCTTGGAATCACCCCACAAAAGTCTACTTACCCTTGGTCCAGAACTTGGTCATATGATCAACCCTTGTTGAAGGGGAGGCTTGGAAACACTGGCTGATAAATGCTCAACATTGGGTAGCAATCACTGTTGTTTTCTACTTAATGGCTTGCTGCAAATGAAATAAGAGTCTGCTACTAAGGGAAAAAAAAGGAAACCTAGCTCTTGGGTAGCCAACCAGCTGTCTCTGCCACATCAGTGAGGCGTGAAAACTGAATGTGGGGATCAGGATGCAATTTGTCTAAAACTGGCTTGGCCTCAGTTTTCTCACATGTGTAATGAGGCTCATTATGTTTCTATACAGTGAAAATAATTTTCAGGCAATTTATAGGAGACATAATAATGAAACAATTTCTTAAATAAAATATAGTCTTTAAAATGAAGGGATTGGGGTTTTAATTTTTTCGAGAAAACCTATGAGACGTTAAAGACCATCATGAATAAGTTTGCTTCTCAATCTGCTCATCTTTGTTTCCAAACTTTACTCTTTTCCTCTAACATTCAAAGAGGCTTTCAGGCCTCCTAGTCTGTGCCAGTGTCCAACTTGGACCAGATTCAAACTTTCTGGGCTTAAGGGCACCTGTGTCTTTAGAACTGAATCTGTTCTTATTTCCACTCTGGTACCTGCATACTTTCAGGCCATTTCTTTTTACTCCAATTTTAGTTTCTCATTCTGCAGCTTAATCCCTTCCCCTTCCTTCTGCTAGAGCTGACGTAGGATGCTCTGTGGGCTCTGGGGGCTGGCGGGGACATTTGCATACATTGTGGAGATAATTCTGAGGTCAGAGAAGATGTTGTCCTAGTCAGACCCCCCTGGATTTAATCCAGTGCTGCCTTTGATATCTGTGTGAATTCGGAATGTTCACTCCCCCTTCTATGCATCCCCTTGCAGTTTCCTTGTCGGGAACATAAGGACTCGTGGGCATATTGAAATCTACAGAGATGTGAGGCTAGACAGCAGACATGAGAGGACCCAGTAGAACTGCTGGCTCAGAATAAGTGTATCTGTTAGTCTACAATGGGGACTTTTGAATATTAGAGCCACATGAGGCTTTTAAAATCGTCAGTTCCTTCCTCCTCACACTGGAATAAACAGACATCCAGTTCAGAGAGTACAGAGTGATTGACCTATGCCCACAAAGCTGGTCTGAGTATCTCCAATCCAATCCAGTCGGACTAAAAATCGCCAACTTTTGCCCATGTCCCAGCTCTGAACGCCATTAGCCTGTACACTTGGGTCTTTAAATTTTGCATTAAAGCCTTAAGTGCCTGCAATAGCAAAGAGGATGGACTCCGATTCAGCGCCTGGGCTGCATCTAACACGGGAGAAGCGAGTCCCAGTGGCTGGTTTCATTTGTCTTTCTTAGATCATTTGAAGCCATCTTCAGTAATGACGGAAGCCACAGAGCACCCATGATATCACCTGGATCCCCAGGACCAGTGGGGTCAGGGTGGGCTTGTCCACTGATGAGATTCAGAGCAAGGCAGGCATTGCCCGGACCTGTCCACAGGGTGCTAACAGCTGCTGCTGTGGGGAAGTGCCGGGCTGGCAGCTGATAACGGGGTGAGGCTGTGTGACAGCCGTGGCTGCCACTTGGGGCCTGGGCTGGGAGATGCCTGTGACAGTAACGAACTCCCGTGGGATGCTGCTACAGTGAAATAGGCATGTCCTGCCACATGTTGAACCCAGGGGCACAAACTTACAGAGAGCATTGGCTAATCAACGGCCAACCTTGGGTAACAACCTCAGTTGTTATTCTGATCCTCCGTCAAGAAAGGACTTGTGGTCCAGCTGCAAGGGCTGCAGTTAGGTGACCACGTCCAGTTGCTGGAGACTTTGGGCTGACCTCAGCCTTGGTCTTCTTGTGGCAGCCCCTGCTTCTGAAATGATGTCTTTCTCTTCCTCATTGCTCAATTCATCCAATACACATCCAGTAGACTATGATTAGGTGTGTGGCACAATAAGAGAAATCAAAGGAGGAGATCAAAGGTGTTCTCGGATCAGGGGAACTAGTGTGTTGTAAGCTGGGTGATGGGGAGACAGAGATGAGGGGGAGGATGTCACAGCCCCGTCATCAGTGCAACATGTGTGTAACATGCAAAGAGGGGTGCTGAAGACACGTGTCTGCTCATGGCAGAGATGCACAGGGTGAGGGGGAGGAGCGGAGTCAGTTCCTTCTAAGAACAGGGCAGGTTTCCTGGAGGTGTTAGCATTAGGTTCGGACTTTGATGTAAAGAGCGTGTACTCCAGGAGTGAGAGGGCATGGCTGGCAATCAAGGGCCAGCCATTGTATAAAGAAAGGCAAGGAGGCAGGGAACTGTGTCTGTGATCAGCAGAGTGTGAAATGGCCCACTTTGCTCTTTCGTGTGGAGCTACCCCTCCAGCTCATTGTGCCTGTCTCATCCGCACATGTACCTTGAGCCTCAAAGATCTTTCAGTGTGTTGATGGGCCAGCCTCATGTCCACTGCTGAAGCTCATCCGTATCGATCCCTATGCCTACAATCTTCCCCCTCTGCCTCTTGGTCTCGCAAACTGTCACTAGATTTGAATGTCATTTCCTTGCGGAAGTCTTCTCCATTCTCCAGTGGAGGTTATAACCCCACATGGCGTTCCTGTTACACCCTGCAGCCAACTGTTATGACAACATCACACGTAGAATGCTGGAGTAGGTTTCCCTTCTCTGCTCCGGGGGATCTTCCTGACTCAGGGATCAAACCCGTGTCTTCTGGGTCACCTGCACTGCAGGCAGATTCTTGACACTGGGCCACCAGGGAAGCCCTGTGTGTTGTTATGCCATCTACATTTTCTTTGCCATACACCAAGGCCTATGAGCTCCACTGCTGTTTGTTTAGTGCCCAGAGTGGGCCGTGGAGCACACGATTATTCTTTGGACGATTGAGCAACTAGGGTAACTCTGCACACACAGGTAGCAGCTCCTGGAAGTTCCTAAGCGCGCAGTCAAGGAGTTTGGGTTTTCCTACCAAGTACAATGGGGACTCTCGTACTTACTTAGGACAACTTAGTCCAGCAGACCTCTGTGGTAAAAATTAACAATATTTCTTCTCTATGTGGTATTTATTTCATAATGCCTTCCAGGGCCATCTGTGTTGCATGGATTAATTCTTCTTCATCTACGGGGAAGGATTTCCTTCTTTCTTTTGACCGAGTGCTGTGTGTGTGTGTGTGTGTGTGTGTGTGTATACGTATGCCACATCTTCTTTATCCATCATCTGTTTGTGGATGGACACCCTTAGGTTGTTGCCATATCATCTCTTGGCTATGTTAACGGTGCTGAGATGAAGATGAAAGTACAGAGACTTTTCAGAATAGCTTTCATCTCCTAGACTATGTACCTCGACGTGAGATTGCTGGGTCCTATGGTACAGAATAGCTCTCATCTCCTAGACTATGTACCTCGACGTGAGATTGCTGGGTCCTATGGTAGTTCTATTTTTAATTTTTTGGGTAACCTCCATTTTGTTTTCCATAGTGGCTGCACCAGTTTACATTCCTGCCAGCAGAGCCAAGGGTCCGCTTTTCCCCACATCCTGGCCAGTACTTGTTATCTCTTGGCTTTTTGATGATGGCCATTCTAACAGGTGTCAGGTGGAATCTCTTTGGGGTTTAATTCACATTTCCTTGATGACTGGTGATATTTGAGACTCTTTTTAATGTACCTGTTGGCCATTGATACGCCTTCTTTGGAAAAATGTCCATTCAGTTCCTCTACTCATTTTTAATGCAGGTTTGAAAAATTATTTTAGTTCTTCATATAGTTTGCTTATTAATTCCTTACCAGACATGTAATTTGCAAATATTTCCTCTCACTCTATAGATTGTTTTTTCACTGTGTTCATGGTTTCTTTCGCTGTGCAGAATCTTTTTAGTCTGATATAGCCTCACTTAGTAATTTTTGCGATCCGAGAATAATAGTGACAACATACAAAGCTGACAAGGTCTCAGAGAAACTGAATTACTCAAACGTATGTCATAGAGAATGCACTCATAAGCATCTATTCCCGAGAAAGGAAAGCTTGTGTTCACATACAAACTTATACATAAATGTTCACAGCAGCTTTATTCATAATCACAAGAACAGCCTAGATGTCATTTAACAGGTAAATGGTTAAACAAACTCAAATTCTGGTGTAACGACACTATGAAATTGTACTCATTTTCAGCAGGAAAAAGGAACAAACTTCTCATACATGCAACAACCTGGATGACTCTCCAGGGAATTATGCTGAGTGAAGAAAATCCATTCAAAATTGTTACATACTGTATAATTCCACTTAGGTAACATTATTGAAATCAGAAAACTTTGTAAATCAAAAACAGATTCGTTGTTGCCAGGGGTTAAGGATGGTGGCGATAGGCTGTCGTAGGCATGCTTATGAAAGGAGAACATGAGAGATGCTTGAGATTTTGGAAATGTTCAGTTTCTTGACTAAGTTGATGGAACTAAAACTGTATAGAGTTCAGCACAAACAAGTACAGTAAAGTGGGGGAAATCTGAATCAAATCAGTGGATAACACCAACGTTTGTATCCTGAATGTGTTTTTATACTAAAGTTTTACGAACTGTTCACTGGAGGAAACTGGGAAAAGTCCACTAGAGAGCTCTGTGTTATTTCTTACAACTGCATGTGAATCTACAATTATTTTGTTGTTCAGTCACCAAGTCGTGTCCCACTCTTTGTGAGCCAGTGGACGGCAGCATTCCAGGCTTCCCTGTCCTTCACTGTCTCTTGGAGTTTGCTCAAGTTCATGTCCATTGACTCAGTGATGCCATCCAACCATCTCATCCTCTGTCGTCCCCTTCTCCTTCTGCCATCAATCTTTCCCAGCATCAGGGTCTTTGACAATGAGTTGGCTCTTTGCATCAGGTGACCAAAACATTGGAGCTTCAGCTTCAGCATCAGTCCCTCCAATGAATATTCAGGGTTGATTTCCTTTAGGATTGACTGGTTTGATCTCCTTGCTGTCCAAGGGGCTCTCAAGAGTCTTCTCCAACACCACAGTTCAAAAGCATCAATTCTTTGGTGCTCAGCCTTCTTTATGGCCCATCTCTCACATCAGTACATGACTGTTGGGAAAGTCATAGCTTTGACTATCTGGACCTTTGTTGGCAAAGTGATGTCTCTGCTTTTTAATACAGTGTCTAGGTTTTTCATAGCTTTTCTTTCAAGGAGCAAGTACCTTTTAATTTCATTGCAGCTGTCACCATCCACAGTGACTTTGGAGTCCAAGACAGTAAAATCTGTCACTGTTTCCACTTTTCCCTCATCTATTTGCCATAAAGTTCCGGGACTGGATGTATACAGTTATTTAGATAAATATATTGATTAAAAATGAACTACATCACTGTATCTGGAACTTCTCCAGTGGTCCAGTGGCTAGGACGTTCATGACTGTGGCCTGTGTTCAGTCCTATGGGTCAGAGAACTACACTCCTGCAAGCAGTTTGCCACTGACAACAAAAAAGAAAATAAAAAGGAAAATGGAGTAAGTCTATTTTTTTTTCTCCTGCCTGGACTCGGGTCGTTCCCAGCCTTAGAATAAAGCCAACATCCTAGAATTAAGGGCAGAAAGATGGGGGGAACATTAGATCCGTTATGACTTTTCTGATCTCCAGATCCAGTCAGTGAAGTGAAGTGAAAGTTGCTCAGTCATGTCCGACTCTTTGTGACCCCCATGGACTATACAGTCCATGGAATTCCCCAGGCCAGAATACTGGAGTGGGTAGCCTTTCCCTTCTCCAGGGGATCTTCCCAACCCAAGAATCGAACTCAGGTCTCCCATATTGCAGGCGGATTCTTTACCAGCTGAGCCACAAGGGAAACCCCAGAATACTGGAGTGGGTAGCCTATTCCTTCTCCAGCGGATCTTCCTGGCCCAGGAATCAAGCTGGGGTCTCCTGTATTGCAGGCAGATTCTTTACCAGCTGAGCTATGAGGGAAGCCCCAATCTGTCTCTGTGCTTGTCAGTCACATAAGCCAGTGAATTTCCTTATTGTTAAGGAACTTGTCAAGGGGTTTTCCTTCCCTAATACTAAGCAAGTTCTCACTCCTGCCCCTGGGAAGTGAGCCAAAGAGAAAGGTTATGGAATTCACATTGGCAAGGCAGTGAGAATAAACCAGAAGTACAGTCTTTAGGAGATGACTTGAGCTTGAAGCTCTTTAATAGCAGGTTACCTTGGACTTCCCTGGTGGCTCAGATGGTAAAGCGTCTGCCTACAATGCAGGAGACCTGGGTTCAATCCCTGGTTTGGGAAGATCCCCTGGAGAAGGGAAAGGCTACCCACTCCAGTATTCTGGCCTAGAGAGTTCCATGGACTGTGTATAGTTCATGGGGTCCCAAAGAGTTGGACATGACTGAGTGACTTTCACTTTCACTTTTCACTTTCTGAAGAGGCTACTGATACTTCTATAATTCTTTGGTTTAAGTTTCCAAAACAAATATTCACTGTGTGTCTTTTCTAGGTTTTGGAACAGCAAGTTAAATGGATAAAGTCCCCGCCGCATGGAGCTTACATTCTAGTATAGGGAGAGAAACATTAAACACAAAACCACAGAAATAAAACACAATACGTGTAAGTGGCTTGCCTGGTGACTCAGACGGTAAAGAATCTGCCTGCAATGCAGGACACCTGCGTTTGATCTCTGGGTTGGGAAAAGTCTCTGGAGAAGGGAATGACAACCTACTCCAGTATTCTTGCCTGGAGAATTCCATGGACAGAGGAGCCTGCCTAGCTACAGTTCATGGAGTCGCAAAGAGTCGGACACAACTGAGAGACCAACAGTTTCCCTTTCAAGGGTGATAAGTACCAAAGAGAGAGACACATCAAGGGCCAGAGCATCATGGGTGTGAGCAGGGAAAGTGGTGGTTGATATTTTGCTGTGAGGTCAGGAATGATGTAGACTATAATGTGTCATTTGAATAGAGATGGAAGGAAGTGAATGAATGAGGCCATGTGGATTTCTGGGTGAAGTGCATTCCATGCAGGAAGAGAAAATGACTTGTCTCTTTGGACATCTGTTTACAGAGCTGTAAAAGATGGATTCGATGATCTATTTAGGAAGTCAATCTGCTTTTTCAAAACATTATATTGACTTGGGGCTTCCCTGGTAGCTCAGCTGGTAAAGCATCTGCCTGGAACGCAGGAGACCCCAGTTCGACTCCTGGTTCAGAAAGATCTGCTGGAGAACGCATAGGCTACCCACTCTGGTATTCTTAGCTTCCCTTGTGGCTCAGCTGGTAAAGATTCCACCTGCAATGTGGGAGACCTGGGTTCGATCCCTGGGTAGGGATCACCTGGAGAAGGGAACAGCTACCCACTCCAGTATTTTGGCCCAGAGAATTCCATAAACTGCATAGTCCACGAGGTCACAAAAAGTCAGACACAGCTGAGCGACTTTCTTGTCACTTGTCATATTGACTTGGTGCAGAGTAAGAAACCAAAGTTTTAATTTAAAAGGTTACTTTTAAACTGCCTGAGTCAGTTTCATATGAATAACCTACATATGACCTCATGACTCAAGGAGGTAGAGAAAATGTGTGAAATTCCCTATGAAGGCAGTGGGCTCAGATGTCAGTGTCTCTTCTTTTTCCATCACAAGAGAGTGGCAGGCAGGAAAGAATAAGTGGGTGTTAGTGGATATGAGCTTAGACATATCTGTACTCCATTTCTATGTCTATCAAAAAGTCATAATTGCAAGGGGAGTGCCACAGCATTACAGATGTGTGAATAAGTGAGGAAATGGAGAAAAAGACATTTTATAAGCTTTATATTCGTTAGTATCTTGAGTGTCAGACTACTGAGATTGTTCCCATGGCTTGGTGGTCCAAAATCTTTTTTTTTTTTTCGAGGAGAGAGAGATATAAGATGAAATCCATGGATATGAACATCGAGGGAAAAAAATGCATGCACACCCAATTTCAGAGGGGAGTGGTTCAGAGATCCTCTGAAACTCATCCTATGAGGTTCAAGTTTAAGAGCCCTATAGAACCATTGGGTCTGACATATCTTGTTTATTAGATAACACATGGGTTACTTCGGGAATAAAGTGGAAAAATGGAGGTAAAAGGACTGTGTGTTGTAAAAACGGTGCATTGACCATTTGTTAAATGCCTAGGAGGATGCATTTGTGTGTAGACATGTATGTTTTTACATTCGTCTGATTTTGTGCTTGCCATGGCGGTGAAGGGGGCAATATATTGCTTGTTTGTGAAGAGATATGCATGAGCACATTTGTGAGCCTTGCTGGGCATAATTTTCATTCAAATGCATCTGTGTGTGTGTGTGTGTGTGTGTGTGTGTGTGCATGCGCGTGCAGGTGTGGGTGTGTTTCATTAGCGTTTGTTGAAAGTGAAGACTTTTGGATCAATACACCAAAAGATGAATCTCGGGTAGAGCAGGACCTGGCCCCAGGGGCTGACATCCTGCAAGGTTGTCTGAAAAATCCTTTTGCAGGCAGATGCTAGCATAGGCTAAAAAAAACACTGACCATGTCTGACTATTTTCTGTAAGTTTTAAAGAGAAAAGGAAGACATAATCCTCTCTTTGGTCTTTAGTTGTTTTCACTTCTTTTGTTCCTTATATTGATGGAGAGCCAGAAAGGAGAAAAAAGTTTCCATCAGGAAATAAATTCCTTCTGCATCTCTGTGATTTTCAGGGCATGGAGCACACTGGCAAGAATTTGAATTTGTGAGTTAAACTAGGTTAGTTCTGATGCTACTCTACCGTTACTGTGACACACACTGGGCAAGGCATTGCCCTTCCCAAGCTGCAAATTGCTTGTCACTAAGATGGAGGATAATATCTATTTCACAAGGTTGAGTCATTGTTGAGAGTGTCATATAAGATAATATATATATAATGGTTTGCACAGAACAAACCTATATTTATTTAAGTTTAAAATACTCTAAAGAGTTAAACAGTGTTTTTTTCCCTGTGGTAGACTTTCCAGATTCACTTTGAAAAACAGCTTGGAAAACAATCATTAAATATTAAAACAGATATTTCTCAGTGCTGACTTTATGCCAGGCACTGTGTTAGGGGTTGGGGATACAGGGGAAAACAAATTCATAATCCTTACATAAAAGCATTTGCAGTCTACTGAGGGAGAGAAGCAAGCAGACAAACAAATAAATATATATTGGAAACTGTAGCAAGAGGAATAAAAATAATAGCAACTCATGCTATGAGGCTGATGAACAGGAAGGGTCTAATTTAGCCTAAGTCATCAAGGAAGACTTCTTGGAGGAAGTAACTGTCAACTTGAGACCCAAAATGTGTGCAGAGCTGAAGTAGTGGCTAAAATCTTCCTCTTAAAAGCTGCTTTTCTGCCTGTGATTCTGTGGAACAAACATGAAATTGAATTCTTTTCCCATGCAGAAAAGTAAGTGAGGGAAAGGGGTGGAAGGATATAGGTTAGGAGGATATTAAGAGACAAATCCTTTTTTTTTTTTTTTTTATTGTAGTCTCTTTCCTTCACACTGTGGCTAATCCCCTGATTTTTGATTCACAAATAGATAGAATTTTCCCTCACGTCATAGCCTTGCCTAAAGACAATGAGTGCATTTAACAAAAAATGATTTATAGACTAAAATCTGGAGAGATTCTGCTCGTAAATGTACTCCAGCCGTTTATCTCGATCATCTGCTATATCAGGGCCTGGCTTGGATGCTTTTGAATTAACTGCAGATTAAATGATTCAAGCCAGTTTGAAAAGTACAAAGGCAGAAGGGAGGGGGGGCACATGGAGGGAGGCTGATCATCACTGCGATGGTATCCTAATTAATTTTAGAAGGCAGAGAACTTCTACCACTCACCTCAGGATTAAAAGCAGGAGAGGTGGAAGGGAGTGTCAGATCCTTGGGGGTTAATGGGTGGATGAGCGTTCAATCAGCAATGCGTGTACTGAGCACGTATTGTGTGTCAGACATGGAGGGCTCAGTGGGGAGCACCTAAGCCACGGGTGCAGTTCTCAGGGAAAGTACAGTCTGGGGGCAGAAGGAGAAAATACAGCAAACAAGAGAACAAGAGATCTACTGATCTATCTTGAGCCCAGTGTCAGTTCAACCTAGTGGAATCTGAGCCTGGCTCAGATCATGTTGCAGCCTTCCAAATAGCCCGGCTTCATTCCCTCTGCCAAGTTATTCTCCTTCCTCATGATTATTCATTCATGCAATCATCCACTTGCAGTTTGACAAGTGTAGATCTCGAGCTTCTATTCTGCTTTTTATTCTGTGCAACTGGTGGGAGTCCCTGAAGATGAATGAGATGGGACCTCCATCTTCAGAAGAGCTCAGAATCTCCTAGGAGTAAATAGGATTCCTGCAAATCATTACAGTGCAAGACAGATTTGGGTAAGTATGTCAAAAGAGTTGCATTAGGGAAGTTGTGAGTGTTCACAGGGAACAGACGTCTTATTTAGTTTGGTGAGTGATGATGAATGAAGCCAAGAATTCAATCACTCTATCCTGAGTGTTTTACTCTGATACAGGCTCTATGCTAGATTCTCAGGCTATGTAGATGACCAGCCAGTGGTGCTTCCCAATAGCAGGATTTAGTGTAGAAGATGAGACAGACATTTAGATAATAATTTTAGTAAAATGTGGGGACATTCACCCACTTAACAACTATTTCCCAAGTATCTACCATAAAGCAGTCTTTGTGCTCTTGTATATGGATACGAGGTGAGTAAAATAGATATCCCTTGCCCCACGGCATTTATACTCAGGCCTATAGTCTGGTAGATGTATTCTGTTATTTTACTACACAACAACAGTTTTAGTGACTTCAGATGCAGTCGGTGCTGAAGGGTCCATGGAACTATTAGGGGAACTAACTTGTCTACTTCCCTGGAGGCTCAGATGGTAAAGCGTCTGTCTACAGTGCAGGAGACCCGGGTTTGATCCCTGGGTTGGGAAGATCCGCTGGAGAAGGAAATGGTAATCTGCTCCAGTACAATTACCTGGAAAATCCCATGGACAGAGGAGCCTGGTAGGCTACAGTCCACGGGGTCGCAAAGAGTTGGACACGACTGAGCGACTTCACTTACTTACTTACTTAACTTGTCTACTGGGGTCAAAGCACTGGATATCCAATGGGCAAGATTCTAACTGGGGATGGTTCAACAAATATCCCAGTGTATGAGGGTTTTTATTTCTTTATATTCTTATTAATATCTGTTAGTATGTGACTTTTTGGTTCTAACTACCTTAGTGTGTGTGAAGTGATAGCTTGTTGCAGTTTCCATTTCTATTTTCCCTATTACTGATACTGAGCCTCATTTCATACGCTTACTAATTTTTGTGTGTTATCCTTAGAGAAATGTCTATTCACATCATTTGATCATTTGCTCATTGCTAGTAGGTTAATTGTTAATTTTATTGTTGAAGACTATTTTTGTCTGAATAGTCTCAAGATACTATGGATTTCAGGTAAGGCTAGATCTAGTGGCTCAACAGTATCACCAAAGATCATTTTGTTTATGTATCTTATTTGCAAGGGGTGTCTATTTTACTCACCTTGTATCCATATACAAGAGCACAAAGACTGGTTTGTGGTAGATACTTGGGAAATAGCTGTTAAGTGGGTGATACATAAGCCTCCACAGTATAGGCTTCCTCTCAGAAGTTGAAAATGGCTACTAACTATGCTGCTTGGTCACATGCTGCCTCAGCATATCCAGTGGCAGAGAGCAAGCATTCTCTTCCCTGCTGTAGAAGCCCTGGGCTTCCCTTTGGTTTGATTGGTTTAGGTCACATGACCACCTCTGATGCTGGACAGAGTGGAATGGAAATTACAGTTAACCTCAGTGATGCTGGAATGGGAATTACAGAGATTGGATTGGGCCACTTAGGATGCATATGAAGACCTGAGATTGGGTTCAGCTCCTGCTCCCACCCCAAATGCACGTGGCTACTATGCAATGGGGGAGGGTAGAGATAGACGTTAGAAGGGCAACAACACAATCTACTGTAGAACTTCTGTAATTATAGGTTTACATAGCTATTTGATTAATGTCTATGTTCTCCATTAGAGCATCAAGGTGGGGATCATATTTCTTTTGCTTGAGTTGCATGTTAATGGATAGCCATGAGCTAGATAATGAATTCTGTGCTTTATATGGATTAAAATGCTATTAATATATGGTTGATATTATTCTTGCATTGTTTTTGTCATCATCCCTATTTTCTCACATCCAACGTAAGATCCATCATCTCACACCCAATAACAGGCAGAGCTGGGATTTGAACCCAAGCAGTCTAAGTCCTGGGTATTCATGATTTCTCTCCCCAGGAAATAATTTTTGTCTTTGTAACTCTCAGCACAATGTGTGGCACAAAATAGGCATAGGACCTCAACAAGTATCTGTTGAAATGAAATTATAATTAAATTATAACGTTTTAAAGCCACGAGCTCTTCCCTCTCATGGCAAGAAAAGTAGTAGAAGTCAGAGCCAGGTGGCTGGAAGAATTTCCCAGCGGCCCTTCCACCACACTGATGCTTGGAGACAGAATTCTGAGTCAGAATGTCCGAGGGCTCATGTGTCCATTGAATACATCTTCTGACCTGCCCTGAGCTCTTCTCCCAGTGGTTCAGACCAGCCTCCCAACATGCACAAGTGAGTGCAGAAATCTAGATATCAACTTTGAATCCAGGCCTTAAATGCCTTCTACGATAAATAATTCAAAAGTCCTGTAGGTTTTTTCCCCCTTTCTTTGACTCAAAAGAGAAATAATGTGAGATCAAAACCCCAGAGGAATATGAAGAAAACTATTCAGAAAAGACATGGGTGCTTGGAATAGGAAGCATCTTTTTTCCCCATGCATCAAAAGAAGCTTTCAGTTTATCAGACATTTCCACGTGGGCTGTAGCACACTGGGATGAGAATAAAAGCATGGCAGTGAATTCTAGGTCATTAGACTGGAAAGTCAGCTGAAATGAAGCTAAATCTTGCCTTTCCTTTGAGACAGGCGCATTTGCAAAAGCGCTATTCAATTTATGACTGTTCCCTAATTTGTTTTTTCCACATTTGGGATTGAGAGATACCTTAAATGACCTGAAAAAATAAAATCCTTTGGTGGAAGGTATTTTATACTTTTTAAGGAGCATTCATTTGCATTATCTTGTATGCTATCACAAGGATTGTACATCCACTTTGATATAAGAAAGGCTAGTATTATTGGTCCCATTTTACAGCAGATATAATTGAGGCTCATACAGGTGCAATGATGTATTGAGTGCGATACAGCTGCTGAGGGCCAGAGCTGAATTTCTATCAGGTTCCCAAGTTGTTAATTACAAAATTGCTATGTGACTTAGCAATTTCACTGCTAGGTATACATCCAAGAAAAATAAAAACATGTCTACACAAAAAATTTGCATGCCAAGGTGAATAAAAGCATTCATTCATAATAGTCAAAAAGCAGAAACAACCCAAATGTCCATCAGCTGATGAATGGAGAGGCAGAATTTGATATATTCCTGTGATGGACCATTATTAAGCAATGATATATGCTATGCTACAACATGGATGAATTTGGAAAATGTTATGCTGAATGAAAAATGCCAGACACAGAAAGTTACCTGTTATCTGATTACATTTATGTGAAATGTCCTAAATAGGAAAACCGGTAGCAAAAGGTAGATTAGTGATTGCCTAGGGCAGGGAAGGCAAAGAGTGTTGGGAGACAGTGACTGCTAATGGATTCACGGTTTCTTTTGGGGGTGATGGAACATTCTAATATTAGACTATGGTGATTGTTGCATAGTTCTATAAATACAATAAAAACCATGAAACTGTAAATCTTAAGTGGATGAATTTTCTGGCATGTCAATACCGTCCCAATAAAGAGGTTTTATGTGTATAGATAGATAGATAGATAGATATATTAGCTTCAATTCTTTTGTGTGTGTGTATAGGAGGAAAGAAGAATGATTTAGAAAATATGGCGAGGAAAAAAGATAACCATCAAGCTCAGCTGCTTTAAGCACAGTGGAAGAGAGGACTCTTAGAATAAGCTTCAGGGAAGAGTTTAGGTCGTTCCAAAGAATAGCAAGAAGAGATAAGAAAGCCTTCTTCAGCGATCAATGCAAAGAAATAGAGGAAAACAACAGAATGGGAAAGACTAGAGATCTCTTCAAGAAAATTAGAGATACCAAGGGAACATTTCATGCAAAGATGGGCTCGATAAAGGACAGAAATGGTATGGACCTAACAGAAGCAGAAGATATTAAGAAGAGGTGGCAAGAATACACAGAAGAACTGCACAAAAAAGATCTTCATGACCCAGATAATCACGATGGTGTGATCACTCACCTAGAACCATACATCCTGGAATGTGAAGTCAAGTGGGCCTTAGAAAGCATCACTATGAACAAAGCTAGTGAGGTGATGGGATTCCAGTGGAGCTATTTCAAATCCTGAAAGATGATGCTGTGAAAGTGCTGCACTCAATATGCCAGCAAATTTGGAAAACTCAGCAGTGGCCACAGGACTGGAAAAGGTCAGTTTTCATCCCAGTCCCAAAGAAGGGCAATGCCAAAGAATGCTCAAACTACCGCACAATTGCACTCATCTCACATGCTAGTAAAGTAATGCTCAGAATTCTCCAAGCCAGGCTTCAGTAATACGTGAACTGTGAACTTCCAGATGTTCAAGCTGGTTCTAGAAAAGGCAGAGGAACCAGAGATCAAATTGCCAACATCCGCTGGATCATGGAAAAAGCAAGAGAGTTGCAGAAAAACATCTATTTCTGCTTTATTGACTATGCCAAAGCCTTTGACTGAGTGGATCACAACAAACTGTGGAAAATTCTGAAAGAGATGGGAATACCAGAGCACCTGACCTGCCTTTTGAGAAATTTGTATGCAGGTCAGGAAGCAACAGTTAGAACTGGACATGGAACAACAGACTGGTTCCAAATAGGAAAAGGAATATGTCAAGGCTGTATATGGTCACCCTGTTTGTTTAACTTATATGCAGAGTACATCATGAGAAACGCTGAGCCGGAAGAAGCACAAGCTGGAATCAAGATTGCTGGGAGAAATGGCAAATAACCTCAGATATGCAGATGACACATCACCCTTATGGCAGAAAGTGAAGAGGAGCTCAAAAGCCTCTTGATGAAAGTGAAAGAGGAGAGTGCAAAAGTTGGCTTAAAGCTCAACATTCAGAAAACAATCATGTCATCTGGTTCCATCACTTCATGGGAAATAGATGGAGAAACAGTGGAAACAGTGGCTGACTTTATCTTTTGGGGCTCCAAAATCACTGCAGATGGTGACTGCAGCCATGAAATTAAAAGACACTTAATCCTTGGAAGGAAAGTTATGACCAACCTAGATAGCGTATTAAAAAGCAGAGACACTACTTTGCCAACAAAGGTCCGTCTAGTCAAGGCTATAGTTTTTCCAGTAGTCATGTATGGATGTGAGAGTTGGACTGTGAAGAACGCTGAGCACCGAAGAATTGATGCTTTTGAACTGTGGTGTTGGAGAAGACTCTTGAGAGTCCCTTGGACTGCAAGGAGATCCCACCAGTCCATCCTAAAGGAGATCAGTCCTGGGTGTTCCTTGAAAGGAATGATGCTGAAGCTGAAACTCCAATACTTTGTCCACCTCATGTGAAGAGTTGACTCATTGGAAAGGACTCTGATTCTGAACTGAAGGCTGTGGAAAGAACCTCTAGTGAAGTAGTAGAAGCCATCAGTTCAGTTCAGTCACTTGGTTGTGTTCAACTCTGCAACCCCACGGACTGCAGCACACCAGGCTTCCCTGTCTATCACCAACTCCCCGACCTTGCTCAAACTCATGTCCATTGACTCAGTGATGCCATCCAACCACCTCATTCTCTGTTGTTCTCTTCTCCTCCTGCCTTCAATCTTTCCCACCATCAGGATCTTTTCCAATGAGTCAGTTCTTCACATCAAGTGGTCAAAGTCTTGGAGTTTCAGCTTCAGCATCAGTCCTTCCAATAAATATTCAGGGCTGATTTCCATTAGGATTGACTGGTTGGATCTCCTTGCAGTCCAGGGACTCTCGAGAGTCTTCTCGAACACCACAGTTCAAAAGCATCACTTCTTCAGTGCTCAGCTTTTTTATGGTCCAACTGTCACATCCACACTTGACTACTGGAAAAACCATAGCTTTGACTAGATGGACCTTTGTCAGCAAAGTAATGTCTCTATTTTTTAATATGCTGGTTTGTTATAGGTTTTATCTAGGTTTGTCATGGCTCTTCTTTCAAGGAGTAAGTGTCTTTTATTTTGTGGGTGCAGTCACCATCTGCAGTGATTTTGCAGCCCAAGAAAATAATGTCTGTAACTGTTCCCATGGTTTTCCCATTTCTTTGCCATGAAGTGATAGGATCAGATCAGATGCCATGATCTTTGTTTTTTGAATGTTGCATTTTAAGCCAGCCTTTTCACTCTCCTCTTTCACTTTCACCAGGAGGTCCTTTAGTTCCTCTTTGCTTTCTGTCATAAGGGTGGTGTCACTGCATATCTGAGGTTATTGGTATTTCTCCTGGCAATCTTAATTTCAGCTTGTGCTTCATCCATGCACAATGTACTCTGCATATAAGTTAAACAAGCAAGGTGACAAAGTACAGCCTTAACGTAATCATTTCCCAATTTTGAACCAGTCTGTTATTCCATGTTTCAGCTTGAACATCTGGAAGTTCTTGGTTCATGTACTGTTGAAGCATAGCTTGGAGAACTTTCAGCATTACTCTGCTAGCGTGCGAGATGAGTGCAATTGTGCAGTAGTTTGAACATTCTTTGACATTGCCTTTATTTGAGATTGGAATGAAAACTGACCTTTTCCAGTCCTGTGACCACTGCTGAGTTTTCCAAATTTGGGGGCATATTGGGTGCAGCACTTGCACAGCATCATTTTTAAGGTTTTGAAATAGGTCAGGTGGAATTCTGTCACCTCTACTAGCTTTGTTCATAGTGATGCTTCCAAAGACCCATTTGACTTCATACTCCAGGATGTCTGGCTCTAGGTGAGTGATCACACCATCATGGTTATTTGGGTCATTAAGATCTTTTTTGTATATTTCTTCTGTGTATTCTTGCCACCTCTTCTTCACTTCAACTTAAAAGCTCTGCTTCTGTTAGATCCATGCCATTTCTGTCCTTTATTGAGCACATCTTTGTATGAAATGTTCCCTTGGTATCTCTAATTTTCTTGAAGAGATCTCTAGTCTTTCATTTTATTGTTTTCCTCTATTTACTTGTATTGATTACTTAGAAAGCCTTTCTTATCTCTCCTTGCTATTCTTTGTAACTCTGCATTCCGATGGATGTATCTTTCCTTTTCTCCTTTGCCTTTTGCTTCTCTTCTTTTCTCAGATATTCATAAGGCCTCCTCAGATCTTTTTGGCAAAAGTCATTTTGCCTTTTTTCATTTCTTCTTCTTGGGGATGGTTTTGATCACCACCTCCTGTACAATGTTATGAACCTCCATCCATAGTTCTTCAGGAACTCTATCTACCAGATCTAATTCCTTGAATCTATTTGTCACTTCCCCTGTATAATCATAAGGGATTTGATTTAGGTCATACCTGGAATGGTCTAGAGGTTTTCCCTGCTTTCTTCAGTTTAAGTCTGAATTTGGCAATAAAGAGTTCATGATCTGAGCCGCAGTCAGCTCCCGGTCTTATTTTTGCTGACTGTACAGAGCTTTTCCATCTTTGGCTGCAAAGAATATAATCAGTCTGATTTTGATATTGACTGTCCATTGATGTCCATGTGTAGAGTTGTCTCTTGTGTTGTTGTAAGAGGGTGTTTGCTGTGATCAGTGCATTCTCTTGGCGAAACTCTATTAGCCTTTGCTCTGTTTCATTTTGTATTCCAAGGCCAAACTTGCCTGTTACTCCAGGTATCTCTTGACTTCCTCCTTTTGCATTCCAGTCCCCTATAATGAAAAGGCCATCTTTTTTTGGTGTTAGTTATGGAAGATCCTGTAGTTCATCATAGAACTGTTCAATTTCAGCTTCTTTGGCATTAGTGGTTGGGGCATAGACTTGGTTTACTGTGATATTGAATGGTTTGCCTTGGAAATGAACAGAGATCATTCAGTCATTTCTGAGATTGCACCCAAGTATTGCATTTCAGACTCTTTTGTTGACTATGATGGTTACTCCATTTCTTCTAAGGGATTCCTGCCCACAGTAGTAGATATAATGGTCATCTGAGTTAAATTCACCCATTCCAGTCCTTCCTAGAATGTCGACATTCATTCTTGCCATCTCCTGTTTGACCACTTCCAATTTGCCTTGATTCATGGACCTAACATTCCGGGGTCCTATGCAATATTGTTCTTTGCAGCATTGGACTTTACTTCCATCACCAGTCACATCCACAACTGGGTGTTGTTTTTGCTTTGGCTCTGCATCTTCATTCTTTCAGGAGTTATTTCTCCACTCTTCTCCAGTAGCATATTGGGCACCTACTGGCCCTGGAAGTTCATCTTTCAGTGTCATATCTTTTCGCCTTTTCATACTGTTCATGAGGTTCTCAAGGCAAGAACACTAAAGTGGTTTGCCATTCCCTTCACCAGTAGATCACGTTTTTTCAGTGCTCATAGTTTCATTGAGTTAGACAAGGCAGGCTGTGATTCAAGTGATCAGTCTGGTTAGTTTTCTGTAATTGTGGTTTACATTCTGTCTGCCCTCTAATGGATAAGGATAAGAGGCTTGTGGAAGCTTCCTGATGGAAGGGACTGGCTGTGGGGGAATCTGGGTCTTGCTCTGATGAGTGGGGCCATGTTCAATAAATCTTTAATCAAATTTTCTGTTCATGGGTTGGGCCGTGTTCCCTCCCTGTTGCTTGACCTGAGGCCAAACTATGGTAGGGGTAACGGTGACCTTCCAAAGGGCTTTTGCCAGGACTGTTGTAATCAGTGCCCCCAACCCCATGGCAGCCACTGTCAACCCACATCTCTGCCGGAGACTCCTAGAGACTCCCAGGCAAGTCTGACTTAGTCTCTTGTGGGGTCACTGCTCCTGGGTCCTGGTGCACACAAGATTTTGTTTGTGCCCTCCAAGAGTCTGTTTCCCCAGTCCTGTGGAAGTTCATAATCAAATCCCACTGGGCTCCAATTTCCCTGGGGATTCTCAGTCCCTTTGCTGGATTCCCAGGTTGGGAAATCTGTTGTGGGCTCTAGAACTTTCACAACAGTGTGAGAACTCCTTTGGTATAACTGTTTCCAGTTTGTGGGTTATCTGCTCTGTGGTGGGGCTTACAGGTCATGCCTCCTAGGTCTGTGGCAGCCAGAGCCCCTGTTTCCATGGCAGGCCACTGCTAACCCTTGCCTCCATAGGAGATACTCAAATAATCCAAGACAGGTCTGGC
Source organism: Bos mutus (assembly GCF_027580195.1). NCBI lineage: Eukaryota > Metazoa > Chordata > Mammalia > Artiodactyla > Bovidae > Bos > Bos mutus. The sequence goes on from NC_091624.1 coordinate 3,597,678, forward strand.
TCAGTCTCTTGCGGGGTCCCTGGGTCCTGGTGTGCACAAGGTTTTATTTGAGCCCTCTGAGTGTCTCTGATGGGTATGAGGGTTTGATTCTAAATGGGCTTTGGCCCTCCTACCATCTTACTGGGGCTTCTCCATTTTCCTTGGATGTGGGGTATCTTGTTTTTGCTGGGATCCAACATTCTCCTGTCAACGGTTGTTCAGCAGTTAGTTATAATTTTGGAGTTCTCACAGGAGAAGATAAGCACAAGTCCTTCTTCTCTGCCATGGAAGCGATAGGAGTTTTTTTTTTTTGGTGTGGACCATTTATAGTCTTTATTGAATTTGTGAACATTGCTTCTATTGTGTGTGTGTGTGCACCTCATATACACATGAGGCATTTGGGAGCCCAGCTCCCAGATCAGGGGTCAAACCCACACCTCCTGCATTGGAAGGCTAAGTCTTAAGCAGTGGACCACCAGGGAAGTCCCTATAGGAGATTTTCCTGAGGGAAAACCCTGACTTGCAGGGGGCACTGTGGAAGGGTCTGGGGAGTAGGCAGGAGCGGTGGGATTGGGGGATATATAGAATGGTGAAGAGAGTCTGGTTATGAGAAATGACTTCAGAGTCCCGATTTTCATGGTGATTGATATAAAGAAGGATGCAGGGCATGACAGGATTCAGTCTGAAGGTTTGCAAGGCAGACTGTGATGAGGAGTCTGTGACTATCGGAAGGAAGAAAGCTTGTCCCCTCCTAACTCTTGTTAATGATGGTGTCAAATGAGAGGAAAGAATGGTTCTACCAGAAATAAAGTTATTTATAATGTTGTTTACTTTGATAGGGGAAGAGAACATAGGAGATGATGTAGGTAGGGCTGCTTGAATACAACACCCTGGGTAGCACAGTGGTCCTCTAAGGAGAAAGGACTCCACTCCCTGTGGAACCTCGGGAGAGCCCTTCTCTTCACAATGGCTGGGGTAAGTGGTTTCTAAAGGACGTGTGGAGTTCTCTCTGCATATCCCAGTCCTGTGTTTCTCTCTTGCTTGGTGTACACGGGGTGGTCTGTTGGTGTCTTCTTAATTTGGGAGCTCCCAGAGCAGTAAGATAGAAATACCAAGGGGGATATAAATACTGCCTGGTTCCTCTGAGTTTGGCTTCACATGGGCCTCCCTCTTTCAAGAGCTGCTTCCAGCCTCAGATCCATCTCTTCTCCATGCGTGGGGTTTCTGTAGAAGCAGAGACCAGCTGTAGATGTTAGTGACACTGATTACTGATGTCCAAGACAACAACTGAGACAGAAGACAATTGCTTAGAAACTGGCAACATTGTTCAAATGCTCTCAGGCCCTCTCATACTACAGGATACTTCTGGCACCGGCAGATGGGTTGATGATGTGAGGTGAAACTATTAGACTGGATTGTATGGTTATCCCATAGCTTCCAAAGGCAGTCCTCTGAACAAGAGAGGAGGAGAGGCCAACCCCAGTAGTCCTGACTGACAGATATCAATCCCGTATTCTGCCACTGAAGTCTGCAATTTACATACTTCTTCTCTTTATAATAAGCCCACAAGGTAGGTACTGTTATATCCATTACACGTGCCTGATGCCTCGGAGTGTTTAAAATACTTGCTGGTTTATTACTGTCAGTAGTGGAGAAATAGAGATTAGAATCCAAGTGCTTTTATTCTGGTGTCCATATACTCAACCATCACACACAAAAATATGTATTCTAACATAAGTCAGGCCACCAATTCAGTTCAATCCCACAGCATTTATTGAGGAAATGCTGTGCTGAAGAAAAATATCAATAAAACGAACAGTTGGAGATCCTTCTGTAAGGGATCAGTATTCATCCTGCATAAGTAATATTTTGTACCTTAGACCATATCTCCTCATTTCCCTCTCCCCCAGCCCCTGACAACCATGATTCTGCTCTTTGCTCCTATGAATTTGTTTTAGATTCCACATATAAGTGAGATCACGAGGTATTTGTCTTTCTGTACCAGGCTTATTTCACTTAGCATAATGTTTTCCGGCTTCATCCATGTTGTGGCAAATGGACGGATTTCTTTCTTGCTTGCTGCTGCTGCTAAGTCTCTTCAGTCGTGTCCGACTCTGTGCGACCCCACAGATGGCAGCCCACCAGGCTCCTCCGTCCCTGGGATTCTCCAGGCAAGAACACTGGAGTGGGTTGCCATTTCCTTCTCCAATGCATGAAAGTGAAAAGTGAAAGAGAAGTCGCTCAGTCATGTCCGACTCTTAGCAACCCCATGGACTGCAGCCCACCAGCCTCCACCGTCCATGAGATTTTCCAGGCAAGAGTACTGGAGTGGGGTGCCATTTCTTTCTTAAGGCTGAATAATTTCTCTATGTCTATGGCTGTGTCTATCTCTATATCCATCTCACATTTTCTCACACCTTCATCCATCGATAGATACTTGGGTTGTTTTCATATCGTGACTACCATGAACAATTCTGTGATGAACATAGGAATTCACATTATCTCTTTGAGACACTAATTTCATTTCTTTTGTATATACACCCCAAAGTGGGATTTCTGAACCATGTGGTAGTTGTATTTTTAGGTTTTTGAGGAATTTCCATACTGTTTTCCACGGCAATTGCACCAATTTACATTCCCACCCACAGTGCTCATGGATTCTCTTTTCTCCCCCTGCTCACATCATTTGCTCTTTTGTTGTCATTTGCTTTTGTAGCCATTCCACCAGCTGTGAAGTACTGTTTCATTGTGGTTTTGATTTTAATTTTCCTGATTAGTGATGCCAAGAGCACCTTCTCATATACCTGTTGACCATTTGTGTGTCTTCTTTTAAGAAATACATAATCATGTCTTTTGTTCCATTTTTTGTTTGTTTTTGGCTATTGAATGCATGAGTCCCGCGACATCTTTATATATTTTGGGCTTGACGCGTTGTCAGATAGCGGTCGACAACATCTCCTCCTGTTCCATAGGATGCCTTTTCGGTTGTTTCCTTTACTGTGCAAACGTTTTCAGCCTGATGTCATCACACGTGTCTAGGTTTGTTGTTGTTGCTTATGCTTTTGATGTCATATGCAAAAAAATCTTCGCATAATTCAAGGTCAAGAAGCATTTTCCTCATGTTTTCTTCTACTAGTTTCATGGTTTTAGGTCTTCTATTTCAGCCTTCAGTCCATTTTGATTTCGTTTTGGTATATGATACAGCAGTCTAATTTCACTCATCTAATGTGGATATTCAGTTTTCCCAGCACCATTTATTGAAGACATTATCCTTTTCCCATTGTGTGATCTTGGCACGCTTTGTTGAAGATCGTTTGACCATAAATTTGTGGATTTGTTTCTGGGTTTTCTATCCTATTCCTGTGGTCTTTATGTCTGTTTTCATGACAGTGCCACACTCTTTTGATTACTGTAGATTTGCAACATGTATTGAAATCAGAAAGTATAATGACTCCAGCTTTTTCCTTCTTTCTCAAGATCGCCTTGGCTGTTGTTGTCCTTTTTGGTTGCCAGTGAATTTTAGCCTCATGTTTTCTGTTTCTGTAAAGAATACCACAGGGATTTTTATAGAGAGTACCTCAAATCTGTGAATCACTGTGGGTAGTATGGACATTTTAACAATGTTCCAATCCATGGATGTCTTCCCATTTATATATGCATTCTATAATTTTCAGTGTATGAGTCTTTCACATTTTTGGTAAAGTTTATTCCTATGTATTTTATTTTTGTTACTGTAATATTATAAATGGGATTGTTTTAATTTCCATTTCAGATCTTTTGTCTAGAAACACCACTGATTTTGTAAGTCAATTTTGTATGTTGCAACTTTACTGAATTTTTTAATTTGCTTTGAATTTTTTGTTGTTACTATTGTTGAGTTTTCAGGGCTTCTACACATATGTTGTCATCTACAAACATTTTAAATGTGCTTTCTCCTTAACTCTTCTCATCGAGTGTTGGGAAGTGAGAATTGTGATGTTTGTTGGACAGAGGGGAAAACTGAGATTTTAAAAGTGAATCTCATGGCAGAGCTAGAGTGGTTCAGGAGTCCTGAACTTGAGCTCTGTGGTCTATCTACCTCCTTTGACATTCACAACTTGCTCAAAGGTCAAAGGTTATATATGCATATAAATAAAGATAATAAATAATATAAATATAAAAATATTTATTTAACACGCATCATCATTATCCCCATCTCAGAGAGCAATTGAAAAGACCAAATTACTTACAAATGAATGTGGAAACACATTATAACCTATAAAAGATTATAAGCAGGTTGTTATTTATTATTACACTTATAGTTATTATTACAGTTACAAAATACAGCTACTCATCTGTGGAGGGTGCTCCTTGACCCACAGCGTGTAGGGTATCTGGGGAGCCCTGGAAGACAGAATTTTGCCTTTCTCACCCTTTCCTGCTCACTTCACAACTCTGCTTCAGCACAAATAAAAAGAAAATACTGATTAAGTGGTGTGATGTTGACTTCAGCTCTATTAAAGTCACAGAGGGATGGTGTCAAGGGAAAAGAGATCAGCCTATTAGAAGCAGGTGGGGAAATGAGATTTGCAGTTGGCTGGCTCACAGTCCTTTCACTGCATTGGACTCCTTCTCTTTCTACCCTCAGAGCTTCTCCCAGGTGCAGAAAATCCCAACAACTGCTTGGAGACATGATATCTATATAGATTTTGAAGCTGAGCAGGGACTTTTGGAGATAGCAATGGGGAAGATATTGAAGACTGGAGGTAGAGGGTGCCTTACTGACAGGTACAAACAGTTCTGAGCCAGAGTAGTTGTCTTCACACATGGCTTATGGAGGAGGCTCTCCAAATTCAAATCCTAGTTTGTTCATTGTGACTTTTGGGAATTTAGGTAGGCTAACTGCCACTTTTCATCTCCATTTCCTAATTTTTAAAGGATTCTATTAGAATGTAATGCTGTAATGTTGATGGAAGGAAATCACATATGTAAAGTTACTAATGCTGAGCCTCGCACATAGTAAGTACTGAGTGAACGAGCTACCATTACGTTATGCAACCAGCCAGATGTGTCCCACCACGATAAAAGCAAGGAAAGCAGCCCCGTCAGTTCCCTTCATGGCGTTTCAAAACGAGATGTGTGAGTGTATTGCAAGGACTCAGAGGTTTGACATCCAATAGGCCTGAGTTCGAATCTCTAACTACCTCACTATTCTCATCAGTAAAATGGAAATAATAGCTACTTCTCTTAGAATCTGAACAAATCGAAGATCGGATCCCTCTTTCATTCCTGACATGGGAAGGAGACTCAATCAGAATGAGAAGAAAAGAAGCCACATTTATTCATTGCCTACTGTGTGCCAGTTTTGAGGTCTGACTATATGTGAAATGCCTGCACACAGTAGGCACTCAGGACAAGGTATTGGTGCCCTGGGGGTGAAATTTCAGCAAGACATCCATAAAGGCTTAGATCCTACTGTGCTATCTGCCCTCCTTTTTCCAGGATCCCCAACTAAGGAGTTACAGCTATAGAACAATGAAGAGACTGGAGTCTGGGATCACACTTTGTAAATAATCCCACAAAGCCTGTTCTCCCAGGCAAAGGCTTATTGATCAAAGGGAGAGGTGAGCACATGGCTTAGGCTGCTGCTGCTGCTGCTGCTGCTAAGGCACTTCAGTCATGTCCCACAAAGAGGGCCCAATATGTCCACTCCATCTGCATCAGACCTGCCTCTTAGGAGCAGCAGGCTGAGCAGAGAGAGGGATGACCAGGACTTGAGAGCCACGCTGCCTCTCTGGCTGGTGTAGAAGCTGGGACTGCCAGAGAATGGTGGTCTTCTCCCAAGGGGGAAGCCTTGCCTGAGTGTGGGGCAGGATGTACAAGCAATGGGGAGAGTATGGGGCCTGTCCTGGAGGCTCAGGAACTGCCCTCTCTAGAAAAAGCTGGCCCAGCGAGTGCCCAGGCTCTGACTCCTCCTACCCTGTGGATGTGGGTGGGGCTGTCGGAGGGGACTCTAACATGGAGAGGGTGGTGTCCCCTCTTCCCACGCTCAGTATCATTCCTTCCCACAGGGACCCGGTAGGCTGGTATGTGGGGCATCTTTTGCCCCCTCACGGTCCTTGTGCCTGGATGTTATCTTCTTTCCTGGAATCTGAATCCACCTAGGAGTTGGAGGAGCTGCACTCAGACCTTCCACATCAGCCTCCGACTCTCTCTCTCTGTCTGATGCCACAGGCTTCTAATGCATCTGGTCTCCAGATTTTCAATCCTCTCCCATTCACTCTTCTCATAGTCACTATGGCTTCTCAGGAATACACTCTGCAGCCCAAGATCTTTACTGGCTGCAAATTCAAGGTCAAATCTCTCTACTCGGTGCTCTAGACCACTGCGTGCTGACTTCATCTAGCCTTTCCATTCAGGGAGTTGTCAATTTAATCCACTTCTCGCGTGTTCCAGGGCATTGGTTTCTCGAAGCAGACTATAAACCCTGTGAGATGGGAACTAGAACTACAGCTTATTAATCTATATAATTCCTACAACACCAAGTACAGTGCTTGAAGCATAGTAGGTGTTTACTCTATTGGAATGGAATCTCAGATTCAGATACAGCTGAACTACTGCATGGCTTTAGAAAAATTATTCAACATCTCTGTACTTTTGAAGGTGTACAGTAATTACCACAAATTTTTGCCATTATGGCAAAAATTTGTAGGTTTATTGCTATCATCACATTTCACATCAACAATTTTAAATTATTTTTATAACCAACTATGTGAAATCCTTTCCTTGAGATGAGGAAACTTAAACAGAGATGGGTTCAGTGGCCTCCCAAAGAGACATAGAAAATGCTCAGGATAGCATTAGATATCTGGTTCATTACTCTTTCCATTACACTGTGACCATCCTATGACTTCCAAGAAGAAATTAAATATCAGTTCTTCTCTGGTGACTCAGATGGTAAAGAATCCTCCTGCAATGTGGGAGACCTGGGTTCAGTCCCTGAGTTGGAAAGATCCCTGGAGAAGGGAATACTACCCACTCCAGTATTCTTGCCTGGAGAATTCAATGGACAGAGGAACTTGGCAGGCTACAGTTCATGAGGTTGCAAAGAGTCAGACATGACTGAGTGACTCACACTTTCACTTTTCTGTGCTAAATTGACTTCCCTTACCCTTTTATTTTAAAAATGAGATTGTGTATTTCTTGAGTGTCAAGACCATATTTCATTTTTGATCCTCCTGATCTCATACAGTACCTGGGACAAGGCATACACTCAAAATGTTGTTGAAACCAAAAGAAAGAAAGCAAGCAATAAAGCAGAAAATATTTTAGGGTATGAAAAAAATCCCCCCTCCATGTTTTGAATACTTATAATATCACTTAAATTTACTATTCATTACCAGGAATGAAGGTCATTTTCCTTTATTCTTGTGGATAAATAGGCACTGCTTCCAGGTGGCACAGTGGTGAAGAATCTGCCTGCTAATGCAGAAGACACCAGAGACTGGAATTTGATCCTTGGGTCAGGAAGATCCCTTGAAGTACGAAATGGCAACCTGCTCCAGTATCCTTGCCTGGAAAATCCCATGGATAGAGGAGCCTGGCGGGCTGCAGTCCATGCGGTTGCCAAGAGTCAGATGCAGCAAAGCACACACAGGCATAAACAGGCATTAGCAATCATCTTAACCCAATTCCCCCTCAAAAAATGCAGAGCAAGTGAAATAATTATCCCTATAACAGTCCTCCATTTCTCTGACATCAGAAAAGCATTCATAGTATAGCTCAGTATGAAAGAAACATTAATTATATTCATAACTCTTGAGTATGTTTCTCAGTTACTGGAGATGAAATTAGCAGACTCCTTTATTTTAATAAAAATCATAAACTCAGAGAAGAGACTCTTTCAGCTGCCTTTCTCGGCCTTGGAAAGTCATCTTAGCCAAAGTCTTGGAAATGAGCACATCTATAAGACACTTCATTAAAATAAACGCTCCCCAAGAGCCCTGTCTGTCTGTGTCTTCTGGCGTCCCAGGTGCCTGGAATAGTGTCCGGCACACAGTCAGAGTGTAGTGATTACTTACTGGGTAAATTAAATGAGTCCAATAAGAACTTTCGAACGAGAACTGCCTATTTAAGATCAGTTCAAGTTAGGGAAACTGGCCTTTGTATGATTATCATCCTTTTTTAAAAACAAGTTAATCCCAATTCTCCTAACCATTCTGTGAAACCAGGCAGATCTGGCTGGATATTTATGGTCGATCATACCAATTAGCAAACAGATAGACTTCCCCATACAAACCATAATACCCGACTTGTGTATTCTGCAAATCCAAATGTATTCAAATTGTTCACACCGCCATGTGCAGCTTACCAGAAGACTTGATTGCCTTCTTTCGAGCAATGCTCGATGGAGTCGCATCTCAAGCTGCTTCCATGAATCACGCCAGCTTGTTCTCTTTGGGGCTCAGAACAAAGGCGTTGTCTTTAATTCTAATTGAGGGCTTCAATTTGGGGACATCTCAAACATTGCAGGTGACACATGCTGTCTCTTCCAAGGCCACAGTTCGAAGGGTTTTCTAACAAGGAAGCAGCCACATTTGAATATGGTGACATTAGACCTTGTCAGACAAAAACATCGATATTGGTGCATAATTAATGCTTGGAGCTTATCCGTCATGGACAGAGCAGGCCCAGAGTGCTTTCAAAAATCAATTTGCTACCTGAATTACAAACATCATAGATACAACCTGACAGGCTGATGCTATTACAACATGGGGGTGTCTAGAGAAACATTTGAGCAAATCAAAGATGTGATCTTTCTCTCACTCCTGATATAAGAAGAGACTAAACAGGATTGACAAAAAAGAATTTACTTTTATTAAGGCTCCATAACAATTGGATGAAGTGAGGGTTGTAATACTGATATTAAAGAAGGGGGGACTTCCCTGGTGGTGGTCCAGTGGTTAAAAAATCTGCCTTGGAATGCAGAGGACATGGGTTCGATCCCTGGTCTGGGAATTAAGATCCCAGGTGCCGCGGAGCAATGAACCCTGGGCACTCCACCTATTGGAGCCCACGCAGCACAGCAAGCCCGGAAGCTGCAGCCAGAGTCCTGAGCTGAAAGATCCTGAGCACTGCAGTGATGACCTGACACAGTCACATAAATAAACAAATAAAAATATTTTTTAAAAATAAAAAAGGGAAAACTAAGTCTCCAGGAGCTTGAAGAATGTGACCAAGATCACATTGCTAGTGAAGTGACGGAGGTGAAATTTGAACACAGATAGGCTCACCACGTTCTTGTCCTACATTCCTTCCCAAGATCACACGTGTTTATATTCCTGCATCCTCTAACCTTTCGGCAAAGTTCTTACAAAGCTGGATTCTAGGGAATGGTAGGTACTCCTGTAGGACAATTGGAACTACACAAGTCATAAGTTAACTTTTAAAAAATTTACTTTATAAACTATAATTTAAAATAATGTGCATGGTTCATTAAATCACCCAACAAATTTTCATACAAAAATGGCTACCAAAAAATTAACTGGTTTTGTATGTGCATGTACGTAGACTTTGAAGTAAATGGAATAAACCTACTTCCGTAGTTTGTACCATCTCTATCTATTCTCTGGATCTTTGGTGGCTCAGATGGTACAGAATCTGCCTGCAATGCGGGATGCTTCAGTCTTCTTGCCTGGAGAATTTCATGGACAGAAGAGCCTGGCAGGCTACAGTCCATGGGATCAGAAAGAGTCAGATAAGACTGAGTGACTAACACTTTCACTTTCACATCTATTCTCCATCTATCTCTGTATCTATCTGTTTACATACCTTTGAAATGTAAAGTGAAAAGTGAAAGTGAAGTTGCTCAGTCGTGTCCGACTCTTTGTGACCCCATGGACTGTAGCCTATCAGGCTCCTCCATCCAAGGGGTTTTCCAGGCAAGAGTACTGGAGTGGGGTGCCATTTCCTTTTCCAGGGGATCTTCCCGACCCAGGTATCGAACCTGGGTCTCCTGCATTGTAAGCAGACACTTTTACTGTCTGAGCCACCAGGGAAGTCAAACATGCCATTAATAAGAAGACAGTAACCCCATAGTAAGATTTTGTTTTAACCCCAGGACACTGATTTTTCACTCATATAAAACTCTGTAAATGAATATGCTTATCTGTGTTAAAGGTTTTCCTCTTTCAATTAGTACAACTTAAACAAAATACCAAAATATATTAAAACACTCAGGCTGCTTTAAGATCATAACTCCTGAGTTAGTGTTTAATCAGAACAACCTCATTGTTTTTAATGATGGGTTTTAAAATAAGTGTTGTAAAAAAGGAACTTAAGAAGTGAATACATATTGCTAAGATATGCTTTCATTGGCATTCCGTATTAGGGTTTCTTGTAAAATTTCATTTTTAATAAAAGGGTTCCATTATTAAAAAGAGTTGAAAATCACTGAGATAAAGGAATTGGGGCACCCACGAGTTCTATTTCCTTTGGTCTCAAGGATTTCGATTAATTCTGTGTCTAAGAATACATATAGTGTTAACTATAATTCCAGAAGTGCCTAAAGTGGATTTTGTATGTTCAATTGACTCATCTTCCAAAGCTTAACTGAAAAAAGAACCTCTTGATGAGTTTTTCTTCTTTTCCTAATCACATAGTTTTCCTAATGTGTAAATGGCCCCCGGAGTGGGATTGCAACAGGAGGAAATGTGGAACAGGCTAGATACAGGACTCAACAACATTTTCTCTTTGCATGTCAGTTCAGTTCAGTCACTCAGTCCTGTCCGACTCTTTGCAACCCCATGAACTGCAGCACGCCAGGCCTCCCTGTCCATCACCAACTCCCGGAGTCCACCCAAACCCATGTCCACTGAGTCGGTGATGCCATCCAACCATCTCATCCTCTGTCATCCCCTTCGCCTCCTGCCCTCAATCTTTCCCAGCTTTAGGGTCTTTTCAAATGAGTCAACTCTTTACATCAGGTGGCCAAAGTACTGGAGTTTCAGCTTCAACATCAGTCCTTCCAATGAACACCCAGGACTGATCTCCTTTAGGATAGACTGGTTGGATCTCCTTGCAGTCTAAGGGACTCTCAGGAGTCTTCTCCAACACCACAGTTCAAAAACATCAATTCTTTGGCACTCAGCTTTCTTCACAGTCCAACTCTCACATCCATACATGACCACTGGAAAAACCATGGTCTTGACTAGACGGACCTTTGTTGGCAAAGTAATGTCTCTACTTTTTAATATGCTGTCTGGGTTGGTCATAGCTTTCCTTCCAAGGAGTAAGCGTCTTTTAATTTCATGGCTATTATCACCTTCTGCAGTGATTTTGGAGCCCAGAAAAACAGAGTCTGGCACTGTTTCCACTGTTTCCCCATCTATTTCCCATGAAGTGATGGGACCAGATCCCATGATCTTAGTTTTCTGAATGTTGAACTTTAAGTCAACTTTTTTACTCTCCTCTTTCACTTTCATCAAGAGGCTCTTTAGTTCTTCTTCACTTTCTGCCATAAGGGTGGTGTCATCTGCATATCTGAGGTTATTGATATTTCTCCCAGAAATCTTGATTCCAGCTTGTGCTTATTCCAGCCCAGCGTTTCTCATGATGTACTCTGTATAGAAGTTAAATAAGCAGGGTAACAATATACAGCCTTGACGTACTCCTTTTCCTATTTGGGACCAGTCTGTTGTTCCATGTCCAGTTCTAACAGTTGCTTCCTGACCTGCATACAGATTTGTCAAGAGGCAGGTCAGATGGTCTGGTATTCCCATCTCTTAAAGAATTTTCAAGAGTTTGTTGTGGTCCACATGGTCAAAGGCTTTGGCATAGTCAATAAAGCAGAAGTAGATGTTTTTCTGGAACTCTCTTGCTTTTTCAATGATCCAATGAATATTGGCGATTTGATTTCTGGTTCCTGTGTTTTTTCTAAAACCAGCTTGAACATCTGGAAGTTCACAGTTCACGTATTGTTGAAGCCTGGCTTGGAGAATTTTGAGCATTACTTTACTAGTGTGTGAAATGAGTGCAATTGTGCGGTAGTTTGAGCATTCTTTGGCATTGCCTTTCTTTGGGATTGGAATGAAAACTGACCTTTTCCAGTCCTGTGGCCACTGCTGAGTTTTCCAAATTTGTGGGCATATTGAGTGCAGCACTTTCACAGCATCATCTTTCAGGATTTGAAATAGCTCAACTGGAATCCCATCACCTCACTAGCTTTGTTCGTAGTGATGCTTTCTAAGGCCCACTTGACTTCACATTCCAGGATGTCTGGCTCTAGGTGAGTGATCACACCATCATGATTATCTGGGTCATGAAGATCTTTTTTGTACAGTTCTTCTGTGTATTCTTGCCACCTCTTCTTAATATCTTTTGCTTCTGTTATGTCCATATTATTTCTGTCCTTTGTTGAGCCCATCTTTGCATGAAATATTCCCTTGGTATCTCTAATTTTCTTGAAGAGATCTCTAGTCTTTCCCATTCTGTTGTTTTCCTCTATTTCTTTGCATTGATGGCTAAGGAAGGCTTTCTTGACTCTCCTTGCTATTCTTTGGAACTCTGGATTCAGATGCTTATATCTTTCCTTTTCTCCTTTGATTTTCGCTTCTCTTCTTTCCACAGCTATTTGTAAGGCCTCCTCAGACAGCCATTTTGCTTTTTTGCATTTCTTTTCCATGGGAATGGTCTTGATCCCTGTCTCCTGTACAGTGTGACAAACCTCTGTCCATAGTTCATCAGGTACTCTATCAGATTTAGTCCCTTAAATCTATTGCTCACTTTCACTGTATAATTGTAAGGGATTTGATTTAGGTCATACCTGAATGGTCTAGTGGTTTTCCCTACTTTCTTCAATTTAAGTCTGAATTTGACAATAAGGAGTTCATGATCTGAGCCACAATCACCTCCTAGTCTTATTTTTGCTGACTGTATAGAGCTTCTCCATCTTTGGCTGCAAAGAATATAATCAATCTGATTTCGGTGTTGACCATCTGGTGATGTCCATGTATAGAGTCTTCTCTGGTGTTGTTGGAAGAGGGTGTTTGCTATGACCAGTGCGTTCTCTTGGCAAAACTCTATTAGCCTTTGCCCTGCTTCATTCTGTACTCCAAGGCCAAATGTGCCTGTTACCCCAGGTGTTCTTGACTTCCTACTTTTGCATTCCAGTCCCCTATAATGAAAAGGACATCTTTTTTGGGTGTTAGTTCTAAAAGGTCTTGTAGGTCTTCAAATAACAATTCAACTTCAGCTTCTTCAGCGTTTCTGTTTGGGGCATAGACTTGGATTACCGTGATATTGAATGGTTTGCCTTGGAAACCAACAGAGATCATTCTGTCGTTTTTGAGATTGCATCGAAGTACTGCATTTCCGACTCTTTTGTTGACCATGATGGCTACTTCATTTCTTCTGAGGGATTCCTGCCCACAGTAGTAGATATAATGGTCATCTGAGTTAAATTCACCCACTCCAGTCCATTTTAGTTCGTTGATTCCTAGAATGTCAGTGTTCACTCTTGCCATCTCCTGTTTGACAACTTCTGATTTGCTTTGATTCATGGACCTGATATTCTGGGTTCCTTGCAATATTGCCGTTTACAGCATTGGGCCTTACTTCTATTACCAGTCACTTCCACAACTGGGTGTTGTTTTTGCTTTGGTTCTGTCTCTTCATTCTTTTTGGAGTTATTTCTCCACTGATCTCCAGTAGCATATTGGGCACCTACTGACCTGGGGAATTCATCTTTCAGTGTCCTATCTTTTTGCCTTTTCATACTGTTCATGGGGTTCTCAAGGCAAGAAGACTGAAGTGGTTTGCCATTTCCTTCTCCAGTGGACCACACTCTGTCACACCTCTCCATCATGACCCGTCCGTCTTGGGTGGCCCCACACAGCGTGGCTTAGTTTCATTGAGTTAGACAAACTGTGGTCCGTGTGATCAGGTTGGCTAGTTTTCTTTGGTTGTGGTTTCAGTCTGTTTGCCCTCTGATGCCCTCTTTTAGTGCCCACCGTCTTACTTGGGTTTCTCTTATCTTGGACGTGGGGTATCTCCTCTCGGTCGCTGCTCCTGACCTTGGACGTGGAGTATCTCCTCTCGGCCGCTGCTCCTGACCTTGGACGTGGAGTATCTCCTCTCGGCCGCTGCTCCTGACCTTGGACGTGGTGTATCTCCTCTCGGCCGCTGCTCCTGACCTTGGACGTGGAGTATCTCCTCTCGGCCGCTGCTCCTGACCTTGGACGTGGTGTATCTCCTCAAGGCTGCCTCTACTGACCTTGGACATAGGTTATCTCTTCTGGTCCGCTCGCCACTCCAGCGCCACATAGGTCCATTTTTGTTGCTGCAAATGACAGAATTTCCTTCTTTTTATGACTCAGTAATATTCTATTGTGTAAATATACCACATCTTCTTTATACATATGCTTTGTCTTGGACACTTGAGTTGTCTCCATGTCTTGCTAATTGTAGACAGTGCTGCTGTGAACGTTGGGGGTACGTGTATCTTTTCAAATTAGTGTTTCTGGCTTTTTTGAGATAATTAGATGCTCCTGTGTTTTTTTCCATATGCGTTAACATGTATAATACTTTCTTCCTGTATTAATCAGTTTATCTCTATATAATGCTCCTCTTTATCTTTTGTTATAGCCTTCGTTCTGCAGTCTATTTTATCCTGATATGAGTTTTGCTCCTCTTTATCTTTTGTTATAGCCTTCGTTCTGCAGTCTATTTTATCCTGATATGAGTTTTGCTACCCTTGCTTTTTTGTCATTTCTGTTTGCATGAAATATCTTTTTCATCCTTTCATTTTCAATCTCTGCATATTTAGTTCTGAAGTGAGCTTCTTGGACATAGCATATTGAAGGGTCCTTTTAAAAAAAAATCCCATCAGCTACCCTATTTCTTTTGACTGGAGCATTTAGTCCATTGACATTTAAAGTGGTTATTGATAGGTACATACTTGTTGCAATTTTATTACTTGTTTTCTGATTGCTTTTGAAGTTCTCTGTTCATTCCTTTTTCTTTTTACCTCCTCCCTTGTAGCTTGATGAGTTTCTTTGGTAGTAGGCTTGTGTTCCTTTATTTTTAGGTTTTGTGTATGTATTGTAAGTTTTGATTTGTGGTTATCATGGGGTTCATACATGTTGACCTGTAACTATAGCTACTCATTTAAGCTGGTAGTCATTAAAGTTCAATTACATTCTGAAAGATCACGTTTTTTTACCCCCTTCCCCCATATTTACTGTTTTTGATGCTATATTTTATATCTTCATGTTTATCCTTTAATTGTTTATTATAGATATAATTTCTTTGTACAGTTTTTTTTTTTTTTTTTTTTGCTGTTTAATCTTTGTATTGGCTTATGTGAGTGGCTGATTGTCAATCCTTATTATATATTTGCCTTTCCTAGTGGGATTTTTTTCTTTCCTATAAATTGTTATTTCTTTTTCATTTAAAGAAGACCATTTAACATTTATTTTAGGGTAGGTTTAGTATTGATGAACTCTCAGTTTTTGCTTGTCTGAGAAGCTTTTTATCTCTCCTTTTGTTCTAAATGGTAATCCTAGACTGCACGTTTTTCCTTTCATCATTTTGAGTATATCATGGCATTCTATAATGGCCTGCAAAGTTTATGCAGAGAAATCAGCTGACAGTCTTGTGGGGACCCCCTTGTATATGACTTTTGTTTTTCTCGTGCTGCCTTTCTCTCTCTATCTTGAACTTTTGCCTTCAAATGATAATGTCTTCATGTGAGTCTGTTTGGGACCCTCTGTGCTTCTTGTTCCTGGATATCTGTTTCCTTCTTTGGATTTAGAAAGTTTTAAGCCATAGTTTTCTCAAGTACATTTCATTTCTTTCTCTCTCTCTTCTTCTGGGACCCCTATGATGCAAATGTTGGCAGGCTTAATGTTATCCCAGAGAGCTCTTCAACTGTTTTTAGTTTTTAAACTTGTTTTTCTTTTTGCTGTTTTGTTTGTGTGAGTTCCATTATTCTGTCTTCCAGATCATTTATACATTCTTCTCTGTCACTTAATCTGCTATTCACTCCTTCTAAGTATGTATTTTATTTCAGCTATTGAATTATTCATTCCTAATTGTGTCTTTATATTTCCTAGTTCCTTATTCAAATTTTCACTGTATATACCTATTCTTTTCTCTAATTCATTTAACATCATTACCACCAATGCTTTGAATGCTTTATCTGGCAAGCTGCTTATTTGTTTGGTTATTTATTTTGGGGGAGATTTTCTCTTGCTCTTTCAAATGAGAGCAGTTATCACTGACTCAATGAACATGCATCTGAGCAAACTCAGGGAGACAGTGAAGGACAGGGAGGCCTGGCATGCTGCGGTTCATGGGGTCACAAAGAGTCAGACACGACTTAGAGACTGAAAAACGATGAACATTCTGCTTTTTTCATTTTTCTTAGCATTCTCTGCCTCTATGAATTTAGGTGAAACAGTTATCTATTGTGGTCCTGAAGGGGTGTTCTTATGAGACAGTGTCCCTGTACAGGCTGTGTGTGCCTAATGTCTTCAGTGAGAGGGCTGGATCTGCTGTGGAGCCAAGTTCTGTCCTTCCTCAGTCTGTGCCAGTAACTATCGCCTTGGTGGGGGGAGGGGGGCTGGAGACGGGAGAGGCTGGAGCTGGATCCAGGGGTACGGTGGGAATTGCCCTGTGCTCACTGGCCGTCACTGCCCTGTTGGGGGTGGAATCTGACCACAAGTTGCTAAAGCAGAGCCTGGATGTTTGGGCCTGGGTTGGCTCTGCTCCCTTTGGACTGGTGTTCCCCACTCTCCCATCCTCAGGCCATTTGTCCCAGAGAGGTGGAGGGCTGAAGCAAGCGAGGCCTGCAAGAACCCGAGGCTCGGCTCAGGTCAGACGGCAGCCCCAGACAGGGGTCCGGGCTGTCTCCTGTGTGCTGCGATGGCGTCCTTCACTCCACTCAGAGACTCGAGTGTGAGCCCTCCTTGTCCCTCAGAGTGACAGCTGTCCCCAGTCTCCATGGTCACCTCCCCCTGCCCCCCACCCTGTAGCCACATTGCAGGGCTGCGGGGCCCATGTAGACTCCCAGCATGCATCAGGGGATGAGCTGAGGAAGTACCAGCGATGGCCACCAGCACCCTCCTAGCCTCCACCCCGGCCTGGTTGCCTCTGCGGCCCCTGGTCCGCTGGTCCGTCGAGTCCTCTCCCTGCCTGTGGCCGCCCCAGATCCAGTGCTATGCTGTGACCAGGAGTGCGGCCAGGGCACTCACTTGGCTTGGGCATGCTGGCTGAGGAAAACCTGGCTGCCAGAGCAGATCTGTTTCTGCCCTACCTCGGGGTGAAGCCAGGGCACACGCCCTCCTCAAGAGCAGAGTCCAGGCTTCCCTCAGCCTTCCTGTAGTCCCAGTGTTTCTCCAACCTCCAATAAAGGGGGCTTGAATGCAGAACCCCAGAACGGGGCACCCAATCTACGGATCTCCCCACTCACTCCCGAGGCCAGGTGTCTGCCCAAGCAGTCTCCCTTTTCCTCCGAGTCCCTTCCAGCAACATAGGTCCAGATCCAATCCCTCTTCGTCCCTTCTTACCTGGTTGCCTGTGTATTTTTCTTACAGCCTTGGTTGTACAGGGGCCCTTCTGCCAGTTTCCAGTTGGTTTCCAGTGGTGCTTGTTCCACATACAGGCTTTTGTTTTTGTTTTCATATGTGCTTGCAGTGGGAGGTGAACGTCATGCCTCTCACTCTGCCATCTTGATCGATGGCTCTGGGCTGGTCTCGTGACTTGCTTTAGCCAGTTACATGCAGCAGAAGGGACCCTGTGCTGTGTCTGTGCTTAGGTCTCAGGAAACCTCATCTACTTTCTCTTACGTTCTTGCATAATTTTCTTTCTTTCATGATGGCCTTGACTTGAGAACATGATAGAAGGAGATGAAAGACACACGGAGGCTAAGACTTACTGAGAGCAGAGCCCCTCTAGCTGACAACCAAGCAAAAACCAAAGGAATTGCCCAGCTGTGTCCAGCATAAACTGACAGCCATCGAAACTGTGGTAAAAACCCAGTTGCTGCTTTCCATTACAAAGTCGTAGGATGGTTTGCTATGCACAAGAGCTAACTGACAGAGCAGTGCTCTTGGACTCAACTCAGCCCCGTTCCCCCAGTGGCCTCGGCTGAGTCCTGCCATGTGCCTGGACATGCAGTCTTCCAGCTGCCCTTCTTTCATAGGAGCTAGCCTTTTTTTTCCAGAGAAGGTGATGGCACCCCACTCCGGTACTCTTGTCTGGAAAATCCCATGGACGGAGGAGCCTGGTGGGCTGCAGTCCATGGGGTCACTAAGAGTCGGACATGACTGAGCGACTTCACTTTCACTTTTCACTTTCATGTATTGGAGAAGGAAATGGCAACCCACTTCAGTGTTCTTGCCTGGAGAATCCCAGGGACGGAGGAGCCTGGTGGGCTGCCATCTATGGGGTCGCACAGAGTCGGACACAACTGAAGTGACTTAGCAGCAGCAGCAGCCTTTTATTGAGGCAGTGGGTAAAGGATCCACCTGTAATGCAGTAGAGACACAGGAGATGTGGCTTCAATCCCTGGGTCAGAAAGATCCTCTGAAGTAGGAAATAGCAACCCACTCCAGTATTCTTGCCTGGTAAATTCTATGGACAGAGGAGCCTAGTGGGCTACAGTCCATGGGATCACAAAGAGTTGGACACGACTGATCACACACACACACATATATACCTTAAATTATCATATAGATAGACAAGATATAAGGTATTGAGTTGACAAAAAGTTTGAGTTTTTCCTTACCATTTTATCAACACCCAAACAAACTTTTTGGCTCACCAAATACAGGGAGATATATAGATATAATTAAGGTATCTATCTATGTCTTATCTTGTCTACTTGATGGAGAACATCTCGCAAAAGAGATTTGTGCCTAAATCATTCTCCAGCTTGCTCTGTAAGCCCTAATCACATTGCCCTTCTAGAATAAACCCTATTGTATCTTGTCTTGGGCTTGTGGCACTCACTGTTTGGGTTGACAGAAGCACTTTCCCCCAAGCATCTCCCATTCTTCTCATGGCCAGCTTCTTTGCATCTTTCAAATTTCAGTTTGAACATTACTTCCTCAAAGAGGTCTCCCCAAGGATACTTGCACTAAATCGTATCGTCTTCCTCAATCTTGGTGTTTCCTATTACAAGGCTGTGTTTCCCCCTACAGGATCTGACCATGCACAGTTATTTTCTGTGTTTATTAGTTTTCTTATTAACTATGAAGTTCCTTCACTAGAATGTAAACTCCGTGAACTCAGGGACCATGTCTGTCAATTTCTTCACTCTGTCCAGAGTGCTTGCCCAGTGCCTGAGATAAGGAGTTATATTGCTAATATTCATCCAATAAGTGCATTCATAGTGCCTTTCTGTATCCTTGCACATTGTAAATATTCAATGTACGTGTTCATTGACTGGTTGACTGGATGATTTCTTTCCATCACTCAAAGCCTTATGAGGTCAATCTAACCCAGAGTAATGCCTTTACTCTCAGGATGAGAGAGGCCCAGTGAGGTTCCTTACTTACCTAGAGTCTCTGGGTAAGGTCGGAAGCAATATGATGAGGATCCAGATTTTCACAGCTCCTGACTCGGACTGTCTAAACCATGCTACCGTGCTTTTGCAGAACAAGCTCAGTGGAAGGTTTGCTCATTTAAAAGAACTAAAAGGAAGCAGTGGTGAATTACTCAAATCTTGTAATTTAATGAAAAGATAGTTCTTAATTTTCAAGTACCCACTACAAACTCAAACTTGGCTAAGCCACTGTATTTAATATAGCTCCTCAGAGGTCCTTTAGCAGTGAGTAGATGAGAGTGGTTTCGTAATCTGGTTTTATTTGCATGGGTATCTGAATCCAACCGTAAGCTTTGCCCTTCATGCCACACCATCACTGTGGTTACGCTGGTCTAGAGAAGCTGGCTCACTGAAGCTAGTTAGCTGGTCTTCCTTCCTGTCCTGCTTACCAAAATGTTTACAGCCTTGGTTGAATTTTTATAAAGTCTAAATGAATTCATTTGAAATTGTGAAGTTTGGTTATTCTTGGAATGTTGGAGGTTGGCTGAGAAATGAGGCAAACTTTTTTAGGGACAGGTTTGGCCGCCTGATGTGAAGAGTTGACTCAGTGGGAAAGACTCTGAAGCTGCAAAAGATTGAGGGCAAGAGGAGAAGGGGGCAACAAAGGATGAGATGTTGGATGGCATAATGGACTCGATGGACATGAGTCTGAGTGAACTCTGGGAGTTGGTGATGGACAGGGAGGCCTGGCGTGCTGCAGTCCATGGGGTCACGAAGAGTCGGACACAGCTGAGTGAACAGCAACGACCACCTAGCCGCACGCCCCCAAGCAGGCAATGGAGGTGGTGCGGACCCGGCTCACAGGTGCTGTCGGAAAGGGCGGCGGGCAGAGCTCTGACAACAGTTCAGTCAAATGCACACTCACTCCGCCCTCCAGTTTTAATTCTGTCTGTGGAAGTCAGATGCTTAAGCAACCCAGGCAAAGTGTGTGCTCACTTTAAGTAGGGGTGATTCCAGGCCAGGCAGGAAGGTAGGGAAGGAGTCACAGGCTGTTCTAGTTGGAGGGTGCTTAGCAGCCACCTCGTCAGAAGAACAGATTCAGACCAGAATAGAGGAGATAAATAAAATGTGGTTAATGTGAGAAAGCCAGAGACAGGCACAGACCGCTTTCCTTGCTCTGGTGGAGAGAGTGCTGGGATCAGAGCCAGGGAACCCCTGCGGCCTCCAGAGCGTCCACTTGTGACCTCGTCACCCTGGGCAGGGTGTGCCCACTGTAGGCCTCAGGTTTGGGGTTTCTAACCTGAGTCAGGGTGTGTGTGCGTTATTGATTAAGGCTCTCGGGTGTCTTCTAATGCTGGCTTTCTTGGAGCAAATCAAGATGATAGAGAACATGTCAAGGAGAAACTGAGAGAACCTGGACCCCAAGAGGCAGAGAGCTCCCAAATCTGGCCTTTTAGCTCTGACCTCACCTCCTTTCCCGCAGAGGTTTGCAGAGACTCAAACAGATATCCTGGAGTGAATAATTCACAAGATTTAAACATTAAAAAAATCCAGAGAGTTCCCTGGTGGCTAATGGTTAGGATTCTGAGCTTTCACCACTGAGTCCTGGGTGCAATCCCTGGTTGGGGAACTGAGATCCTGCAAGCCTCACAGCATGGGGGAAAAAATGTCTCATTAATTACTTCTTAACTTTCACATCACTCTAGCCTCCAACCCGACTGGCAAGAAGGGGAGAGGAAAGGGAGATATTAAAATTTGGCAAAAATAATGAGAACCTGGTCTCTAGTTTTAAACAATTCATCTTGAGGGAACCCAGCTTCTTTCAAGTTTTAATACCTGTTCTGCCTTTTGGTGTTTCTCTTCTTTCCTCTCTCTCCTTCCCAAGATAGCGGAAGGGTGCAAGGAAGAGCTGACTTATTTGGTTCGGCAGAGAGAGGGAACCTTGGAGAGCAGAGAGCCTCTGGCCTTGCTGGCTCGGGGGTCCCAGCCTGCTTATTTCTGGGCACTTGTCTCTGTCCTCGCTCAATCTTCACAGGTCCCATGGGGCCTCAGGACCTGCACTGCATTGACTGCTGACCTCAGAGTGCCCAGGTGAGATGAGAGGTCCTCACAAGCTGACCGCGGGGAGTCGGCAACACTTGCTGTACTGCGGGTGAGAGCACGGGGTTCCTAGCTCCTTACATCTTGGCATGTTTAGTGATGAGGTCAAACAGCAACCTGAATGCCCTCAGATTCCCCATGACCCTATCTGGGTGTTCTGGTGAAGATTTCATTGTGTTATGTCCTCTTCCTGATCCTTCTTTGGGCTGGGGACCTGGGGGTGGGTAAAGTCAAGATTTTCTTCCTAAGGGCTCTGACCTCATCTTGACCTTTGTCTTATCTCTTCCAAATCTCTGTCCCTTGGCAAAACATTTTCCCTTCCTTCTCCTGTCTGGTGGAAACTCAAATTATGTCATACCCCAGGTTTTTCTACCTACGATGTAGAATATAACTAAGATTGGTCTGCTTAAGTTGGTGTCTAATGGGAGTGTGAAGAATTCAGAAATCCTTTTTCTTTCCAAACAAATATCTGAAGACAACTGTTACATTGAAAAAAAAAAATCTCAACTGATAGTCTAAGTTGAGGAGTAGCTTCATTATTTTAGCTGGCAACTGTCTTTCCTCTAAATTTCAGCAACCTGCTGATTCCACATCTAGGAAGCAACAGCGCATTATGTGTTGAGAAGCGTGGAAAACACAATGCTCTGTTTTCTCAGAAACACTGTGTCCTTTACACAGAGAACAGAGAGAAAAAGGAGGAGCGTGGTGGAGGGTGTATAAAGAGCCCGCCATCTGGGACTTAGGATACCCCAGTGTCAGTCTGGGCCCCTGACTCTAACAGACTGTTGTTTCAGCAAGTCTGCTCCTCAATTTTCCCTGTAGATGAATGAAATAGTTGGGCGAAAGAATCTGGAAAGTTCTTTTGTGTTCTAACGGCCAAGTCTGTAGATGGCTGCTAGTCTTTCCCGGGTTCGGCAGAACCCATTTTTAAGGACAGGAAGGAGCATGGTCAGGCAATGCTGGTTTTAAATGTCAGCTCTGCCGACTTCCTCTCTATGTTATGGGCCAGTAACTTATCCTCTCTGAACATCAGTTTTCCTATCTGTAAAATGGATATATTAAAACTTGCTGAGTTTGTCATGAGGCTTAAATGATATTATTGGTCTTTCTCACTATGAGGGCAGTGATGTGTTCATTTTATCCACCTCTACATTCCTAGTGCCTATCATAGAGTCTGATGAATAATAAGTTCCCATAAATATTTGTTTAATAAGTGAAAAATTGATTCTTTCAAACTGTGGTGCTGGAGAAGATGTTTGAGAATCCCTTGGACTGAAAGAAGGTCAAACCAGTCCATCCTAAAGGAAATCAACCCTGAATATTCACTGGAAGGGCTGATGCTATAGCTGAGGCTCCAATACTTTGGCCTCCTGATGTGAAGAACTGACTCATTGGAAAAGACTTTGATTCTGGGAAAGACTGAAGGCAGGAGGAGAAGGGGACAACAGAGGATGAGACTGTTGGATGGTATCACCAACTCAATGGACATGAGTTTGAGCAAACTCTGGGAGATCATGAAGGACAGGGAAGTCTGATGTGCTGCAGTCCATGGGGTTGCAGAGAGCTGGGCACACCTTAGTGACTGAACAACACACAACCACACATGAAAGAATGAATGAATGACTTATTTAAATGCATAGCATGAAGCTTAGGCATGCTGAATCTTCCTCTCCTTCCTTCCTTCTCCCCCTGCTTCTCTGTCTCTACCTTTCTCTCTTTCTTCTTTCTCCCTTTTTACTCTATTGGGACAAAACTCTACCTTACCAACTGCAGGAAATCCTGAGGTGATGGGTCTCTCCAGCTGAAGACCCCAGGGGATACTGTTGGGCTGACCTGAGCTGGGGGACGCTGTCGAGCACTCGGAGGAGGAGCAGCAGAAGTCACAGCTGGGGCTGTTGGTGCCTGTCACCCAGGCAGCGAGCTGCGCTGCAGGTAAAAATAGTCTGCAGGAGTGGAGAGCGCTAGAGCTGCCACCTCGGGAGCGAGCGGTTCTCAGCATAAACAAAGCAGCATATGGTAAGTTGTTGATGGGGAGGGGCAGGTGGGGTTGAGGGGAATGTAGGAGGAATCACGGAGCAGGAGGAAGGAGGCAGGGCAAAAAACTCAATGATCTCTTTGTCCCAGCTTCCCAAGCTGCCTGCTAACGCTCCTTGGCATCATTTTAGGCAGTTAGGATTGGGAGGTTTCTAAATGAATCCAGAGCCTGACTTGCCCATTTTACAGATGCAGATGCAGAGACTCAGCAAGGGGCTTGACCTGCTGAAATCACAGAGTGAGATCAAAGAAGATCAATCTGTTTGTTCATTCCGGATGCCCAAGTGGGATCGTGGAGGCCACAAGCTTGAAGGCAGGTGGCCAAGGCTGGCCTGGGCATCAGGAATCAGACACTCCCAGCCTGAGAAAGCACACATAAAGAATGGGCAAGCTTGGAAAAGGACACACTTGAAACACACAGATGTGGCAGGTCCCTGGATATTCCTAAAACTCAGTATCTCTTTCTAGGATACCACACAGTCTTAGAAAGCAGCAAAGCCAGGCTGGGCCAGCAGACTGTGGCTGCAAACAGCCACAGATAATACAATAACCACATCTTATCAGGGTCAGTGACAAAGAATCTGCTTGCCAGGGCAGGAGATGCTGTTTGAACCCCTGGGTCGGGAAGATTCCCTGGAGAAGGAAATGGCAACCCACTCCAGTATTCTTGCCTGGGAAACTTCACGGACAGAAGACCTGGGGGGCTGCAGCCCATGGAGTCGCAAAAGAGTCAGACAGGACTTAACAATTCAGCAACAACAATTGGGGTTCTAGGTCTGAGATGCTGTGGTTTGGTTTTCTTGCCTGCTGCTGCTAAGTCGCTTCAGTCATGTCCGACTCTGTGTGACCCCATAGACAGCAGCCCACCAGGCTACCCCGTCCCTGGGATTCTCCAGGCAAGAACACTGGAGTGGGTTGCCATTTCCTTCTCCAATGCATGAAAGTGAAAAGTGAAAGTGAAGTCGCTCAGTCGTGTCCAACTCTTAGCAACCCCATGGACTGCAGCCCACCAGGCTCCTCCGTCCATGGGATTTTCCAGGCAAGAGTACTGGAGCAGGCTGCCATTGCCTTCTCTGTCTCTTGCCTATATGGCCCATTTTAGAGATGGAGGAATCGGTGGTAGTTGGGGGAGGCAAGAAATTTAAAACAGAACCCAGGAGCCCAAAAGCCTCAGTATTCTCTCTCTCTGACTCACTCTCCAGTAATATGGGAGACAAACATAGATTTACAGACTTTGAGCTCTACGAAGATAGAAATTTCTGTCTTCTGTTTGATATGGTACAATCCCAAGGCCTAGAATAGTATTGTAATTGTATTGTAGGTGCTCAATAAATATGTATTTGTGGCATGAATGAATGAATGTGTCCTGGAATTAGGTAAGGTTAAATTCTAACCTCAACTCCAAATTTTATCAGTTGTGTGGCTTGGGTAGGTCACGTCCCCTTTCTGAATCCTCATTTGTTCATTAGGAAGTGGAATCATTACTTGAGCTTATAGAAGTGTTGAGAAGATTAAATAAAATGGGTTGTGGGGGAGATTTTGCCGCGTGATCGGTACACAGTTCCATAACTGTGACCAATGTCCGGGTGTTGTGACCATCACCCCACTGAGGGAACTTTTCACAGGACTGGGAGAGGGCTTCCCCTTTGGGGAGGGAAGCTCATTCAGAACTCAGATCCACATTGGTTAATATTATGTTCCCCTCATGCTTTTCTAAAAATAAGAAGATCTCAATCTATATTTCCTTTTTCTATTTAACAGGGACTCTTGGTAACACCCTGGACTTTCTTTTGTCTTAGAACGTCTCACATTTTTCTCATTGACATGTTCTGGTCATAAGAGAGACCAGAAAGTCAATGTCCTTGGAGGGCTCATGACTGTGCAGATTGTTTCCCAGAGCTCATGGAGGGGTCGTATATGCCACAAGATGTAAAGAGCCATCAAGAAAAAAACAGTGCCTGAATGGAACCCCTGAGGATAAACAGCTCAGAAGATATTCCTCCTGCCTCCAGTAATGACACGCCCACTCCTGCTGGGTTCGTGGAGATGGACTGGGCTGCTGATAAGGGAAGGGTTATGCAACCTTAAGATTAGTGAAAGGTTTTTGTAGTTGGTGGTACTGTGGTCTGGACTTACACGTGAATTGACCAAAATGTACTCTTTTGAAATTAACATGGGACATTCATTTGGACATAATACAATTTCCAAAGATTCAGTGAGCTAAGTAATTTCTACCTTCCCTACATTATTCAGAATTGAAGACATTTTTTAAGAAAGTTCTCATGCCGGTTATATCACCTACTCACCCATTCAGGCAAGAGGTCATTTTCAGGTCAGTGGAGGAGAAATAAGTCTCTAACTATATAAAAATTTCCAATTTTGATCAGTGTCCTAAAGTAAAAGTATAGGGTGCTATGAAAGAAAGTTACACAGGAGAAAATTTGGATGTGAGTCTCTTGGAGAGCTTCTTTGAGGATATTACATTTAAGCAGGACCTAGGGATGACTAGCCAAAAGAAGAACTGGGGTGGAACGTGCTCTAGGCAGGTGGGTGGATGAGTATGAATCTTCCAGGCTTGAGGTGAGAGAGCACGTGCTGTGTCTGAGTTCAATATTAGCACCGCATGGACCTCACGCTTCTCTTCTGGGAATCTTGGGTTCTGCCTCACCATGAAGCCTTGGAAGGCCCCTGCTTTCTTGGAACATCACTCTCCTGTATGATACAGTCACACTGCATGGTCATGGACCGGTCTTCCTCTTCCTCTTTCAGTGATGATATACCCTAGAGGAGCTTTCTTCATAACAGATGTGCCTGTGACCTTTAGCAGGCTGCTCTCAGGGCCATCCTGGTGTCAAGGAGAGAAGCGATCTCCCCTTCTCTAACCTTAGCTGCTGAACAAGACACAAGCTTCTCAGGTTCTGAGCTGTCACAGGTCAGTGTCACCCCAGGGCTCAGCATTGCATTCGGTACCTATGACGAGGGGTAGGGGGGAGGTTTGTTGACTAAAGGAGAGGATGAATTATTGCATGGATGAAAAAGAAGTGCCTGAACTCTTGAGAGGAAGAGGAGACTGTCCAGAGGGGATAGGACTGCTTTTTAAGGAGATGCCATATGTGCCATAAACCTCTGGAAGCATTTCTGTTCTGAGCAGAAACTGACAATCGAGCCATCTTGAATGACCTGTGGGGACCTGGGAGTGTCAAGAAGCAGATGGTCCTGGTCGATTTGCAGCAACCATAAAACGCACAGAGGAGAGCCTGCCGGTGGGGTGGGCCCCATCCACACAGCTGGGATTTACATCCTTGCTTCTGAGACCTGCACATGTGTCCTGGGCTTTCTGACGTGTCCCAGCTGGACTTGCACTCAGATCGCATGCTGCTGTTCTAGCTTGGGTTTCCCTGGCAGGCAGCATCTGACAATGGTCTCAACTTTAACATTCTGTTTCTGATTTTGCCCCATTGGTCAGTTTTCCTAGCCAAAGGAGTCTACCCTTCTCCCCTCTTATCCTTAACAGCCACGTGGAAAGAAGCACTATGAGGCTCAAGTGGGGCTGGGAGTAACTTTCTATACGACCTGACCCAGTCCTGTTCAATGCTTGGGTCTCAGGCTTTCAAACCATAAAGCAGGTTAGATTGGTGGTTTTCAAATTTCTTTCTTTCATCCTTCCTTTCTTCGTTCTCTCCCTCTTTCCTTCTTCTTTCTTTCCTCTTCCTTCTGTCTCTCTCTTTTCCTTCCTTCCTTTTGTGCAGAACAGAATACTTTTATCCTAAATCAATATTTGATGAGTGAATAAATACAACAAAGCTTTATTTGAAATTCAAATATATAGAGCAAAAACAGGGAGCTTCTCTCCTGTAGACAAGTCTGGGGGCCCTGGTGTTCAGTCTCCCAAACAACTCCTAAGCCACTTTCAAAGAATCCCAGAACTCTGGGGACTGCAATTTGAAAAGAACTGAATGAGATAAATTCCAAGGCACTTTCTGGCTTTAAATTTCTGATTACTCATTGTTGGGCTTCATTTGAAAATATCTTGACTGTTCTGACCACCTCTAAGGTCAGCAGGGAGATATGAATAACCTAAGTCACTCAGCAAAATGTCAGAATCACAGAGCATAGACTTGAATGAAACCTGAGTTGCCATCCACGGTGGCATTTATGCCATCTATTTGCCACTGATATGTCCATTAACATACACTTAATGCCACATATGGGAACCTAACGCACCAAAGGAACAAAATGTGATTGTAGCCTACAGGTAGCGCGCGGTAGACCTGGAACTCAACCCCAGTCTGTCTGGTTCTGGTTTTCCTGCTTCATAACTCAGAAACCCTGCGGGGCTCTGCTGTTTGGAACCGTGATCACGATGGCGGCAGGCTCTGCTTCTAGCCTGGGTCTGCAGGATGCCTCGGGCGGGGCTCACCGTGCTGACACTTCCAGCAGCTGGGTTCCTTTCTCAGACCGGACTGCTTCTCTCTTTTTGCACCCTCTTCCCAGGAACCACCAGAAGCTTCTTGACTGCTGTACTGAGGTTTACTCCTGGGTACCATACATCCCTGCTACTACCTTCCTTCGGGTCCTTTCCTTATTGTCTACTCTTGACTTCTCCATTAGTATGCACTCCCCATTCCCGTTCATGAAGAGGATGGGCTTCCAGGTGAAATGGAACCAGTTCTGGAGCCAATACTAGTTGAGCGACCTAGGCAAATCAGTTAAAATCTTTGAACCTCAGTTTCCTCATCTGCCAAATGGGGACAATACTAAAATAACAGTATCTATGCCAAGAATGGTCATTAAAATTTTTCTTTTTGAGATAGTATAAGGTCAGTTTTCATTCCAGTCCCAAAGAAAGGCAATGCCAAAGAATGCTCAAACTATCGCACAATTGCACTCATCTCATACACTAGTAAAGTAATGCTCAAGATTCTCCAAGCCAGGCTTCAGCAATATGTGAACTGTGAACTTCCTGATGTTCAAGCTGGTTTTAGAAAAGGCAGAGGAACCAGAGATCAAATTGCCAACATCTGCTTGATCATAGAAAAAGCAAGAGAGTTCCAGAAAAACATCTATTTCTGCTTTATTGACTATGCCAAAGCCTTTGAATGTGTGGATCACCACAAACTGTGGAAAATTCTGAAAGAGATGGGAATACCAGACCACCTGGCCTGCCTCTTGAGAAACCTATATGCAGATCAGGAAGCAACAGTTAGAACTGGACATGGAACAACAGACTGGTTCCAAATAGGAAAAGGAGTATGTCAAGGCTGTATATTGTCACCCTGCTTATTTAACTTCTATGCAGAGTACATCATGAGAAACACTGGGCTGGAAGAAGCACAAGCTGGAATCAAGATTGCCGGGAGAAATATCAATAACCTCAGATATGCAGATGACACCACCCTTATGGCAGAAAGTGAAGAGGAACTCAAAAACCTCTTGATGAAAGTGAAAGTGGAGAGTGCAAAAATTGGCTTAAAGCTCAACATTCAGAAAATGAAGATCATGGCATCTGGTCCCACCACTTCATGGGAAATAGATGGGGAAACAGTGGAAACAGTGTCAGACTTTATTTTTCTGGGCTCCAAAATCACTATGGATGGTGACTGCAGCCATGAAATTAAAAGACGCTTACTCCTTGAAAGGAAGGTTATGATCAACCTAGATAGCATATTCAAAAGCAGAGACATTACTTTGCCAGCAAAGGTCCGTCTAGTCAAGGCTATGGTTTTTCCAGTGGTCATGTATGGATGTGAGAGTTGGACTGTGAAGAAGGCTGAGCGCCGAAGAATTGATGTTTTTGAACTGTGGTGTTGGAGAAGACTCTTGAGAGTCCCTTGGACTGCAAGGAGATCCAACCAGTCTGTTCTGAAGGAGATCAGCCCTGGGATTTCTTTGGAAGGAATGATGCTAAGGCTGAAACTCCAGTACTTTGGCCACCTCATGCGAAGAGTTGACTCATTGGAAAAGACTCTGATGCTGGGAGGGATTGGGGGCAGGAGGAGAAGGGGATGACAGAGGATGAGATGGCTGGGTAGCATCACTGACTCAATGGACGTGAGTCTCAGTGAACTCTGGGAGTTGATGGACAGGGAGGCCTGGTGTGCTGCGATTCATGGGGTTGAAAAGAGTCAGACACGACTGAGCGACTGATCTGATCTGATCTGATCTGAATGTGCTTAGTGGGCTTCTCTGGTGGCTCAGTGGTAAGAATCCGTCTGCTAATTCAGGAGATGTCGATTTGATCCCTGCATAGGGAAGATCCCTTGGAGAAGGAAATGGCTGCCCACTCCTGTATTCTTGCCTGAAAAATCCCGGGGACAGAGCAGTCAGTCCATGTGGTCCCAAAGAGGCAGTCGACTTAGTGACTAAACAACAGTGTCTTAGCATAAGGTTGATGCCTGAGAGTTGATTAAGAAATTCTAGTTACTATACTACTAATGATGATAATAATAACGGATAAAAAGTGTTTCTATTGTGCATCATCCTTGACTTCTTGGATACCAGCTTCTCTCTGCTCACGTCCTCTTGAAATGGTTATAAATAATAATAGCCAAAAGCAATTCATAGCAATTCTTCCGTTTATCGAGTCTTTACCATTTGGCAGTGCTGTGCATGAATCTCTCTCTCTCTCTCTTCCTAGCTTCTCTGTATCATACTCTCAACACCCCATAAGGAAGACACTGTCAATCTTATTTTACTAGATAAAAAGGAAGCTTAGAAAAGAGGAGCAACTTGCTTAATGCGTATAGTTAGCAACTGGCCATCAGCTGGACCTGCACGCAGTCTGTCTAATTCTAAAGCCTGTGCGTTAGCCATCAGGCTGCACTGCCTTCCAATGCCTACCCAGTCAAGGATTTGGACTTCGAAAGCCCTTTCTCCTGGGTGAATCCAAACCCTTGCCCATCTTTCCCATTTTGCCGTATACTTGTCTCCATTCCTTTTTCCCAACAGAAACAGAGGCCAAGGACGTGCAGCAGCAAAGGAGACCAGAGAGGGGAAGAAACTTTCCCAGCATCTCCCAGCCACCAAGGGGCATATTCTGTCCATTAGCTCTCACTGTCTCTTTCTCACTGGGTGGCAGCTGCCTGCCTTCTTCTTTCGCCAGCATCTGGCAAATGGGAAGCCACGTATTGGATACTTCAGAATGTCACACACCTCCCCGGGGTTCGGATGGTGGTGGGTCCTGTGACATTAACACCATTGTTTCCCCGCCTGTGGAAAGTACGGAGTCAGGGAAATGCCTGGGTGTTTTCAAAGGGCGAGATAATGCCTGTGACCAACAATAACATTTACAGTAATTTAAGCTTAGATAAGGGTAATTAAATCTCACGCTTCATGGGCTCAGCTGATTGCCTGCAGGGGTCAAGGAGGCCCCCCTGCCCAGCTCAGCATCCACAAACTGATTATCCAGGTGCATTGTGGGTCCTCACAGAGGGTCTGGGTTTCCTCTAAGGTGGAGCCTCAGAGAAAGTGGTTCCCACGTCAGCACCTCAGGGGAGGGTCTCAACCCTCCTCTGATTCAGAGCTTTTCTGTACTGGATGGCATTTAGTCTCTGGAGGCAGACAGTCCTGGATTTGAATCTTAGCCCTGCCATGTGCAGTATAACTGTTTAAGCCACTTGACTTCTATTAGAATTAGTATCTTGGCCTGTAAAGTGGAGGGAGCACTACATCACTGGGCATTTAATTACATGAAGAAAAATGAGCATTTTTGGGTGTTTTTTAGAAACCAGACACTGTTTAAGTGCTTTTCCTTACTTAAGTCTCACGACATGCATTTCATTCTCCTTCCTTTCACCATCCGGGTGCTTTCTTCCTCGTTAGGCAGATGGAGGAGATTCAGACTCAGGAGGAGTATGACTCTGCCAGTATCCCATTCTATTTTATTGATTGACTGAGACATTAATTGTCCAAAAACATTTGCAAATTTAAGGAGTACAGTGTGTTGATTTGAGAAATTTATATATTGGGAAGTGATTAACACCATAGTTATGCTAACATCTCTTGTCACCTCCCATAATTATCTTTTCTTTTTTGTAGTGAGAATATTTAAGGTTTAGTCACTCGGTGACTTGGGAGTATTTAATAGTGTTGTTGACTGTAATCACCATGCTTACATTAGATCTCAGGACTTGTTTCTCTCCTCATTGCAAGCTTTTACCCTATGACAAGATTACCCCAGTTCCCCATTCTAGAAGTCAGAGGGTAGCTGGAAGTGGATGACACACTCCCATGGGAGTAACTAGGCAGAGTTCAAGCAGGAGTCTATTTACAGGGCTTCCCTGGTGCTGCAGTGGTTAAGAATCTGCCCTTCGATGCAAGGGACAGTGGTTCAGTCCCTCGTCCAGAAAGATCCCATGGACCGTGAGGCAGCTGAGCTTTGGTGCCACAGCTACTGAAGCCTGCACGCCCTGGAGCCTGGGCTCCTCAGCAAGAGAAGACATCGCAATGGGAGGCCCAAGCAGCGCAACTGGGGAGTAACCCCTACTCTTCACAGCTAGAGAAAGCCTGCCTCAGCAGTGAAGGCCCAGTACAGCTATATACATACATGCATACATACATATATATTTATTTATTTATTTATTTAAAGAGTCTATTTACAAAGAGGTGGGCCCAGGAGGAGGGCAGTGAAACATCCCAGGCTGGGGGGTGAAGGGAGGAGCAGTTTCCAGAACATGGAGAGAGCAGCGGTGTCCTAGGAAAGGGCTCCCTAAGCTGCTTTTGTCTTGACCAGGTGGGGAAAGCCCTGGGGATGGAGTGTGGATGGTGATTACTCTCCTCCGAGGCACTGGCTGAACCCAACCCCAACCTGATCACAGAGGTCAGCTCCCAGGGAACCGAGCAGGCTAGAGAAAGGTGAAAAGGATTCAAAGGAGCAATAAAAAGTCTCCAGTCCTCTGACTGGTGGTGACAGAGCCCAGAGGGGAGCCGGGCCAAACTCCATGCTATGACGCTACCGGCAAAAGGCATATATTAATAGTAAGTAATGAATTAATGACAGCTGTCAGAGTTTGCCTACATCTTTCCCCATCCCATAAGAAGAAGGGGGATACATTATCGTCTCATCTCAATTAGAGATTAGAGCCACCCCCACCTTAAGTTGAGAACAGAGACTTATTCCTTGTGGGGAATGGACATGAACGTCCACCTCCATGAAGAAGACGGACAATTTCCATCGCACCCCTGGGCTGACAAGCACTCTGACTGCAGTGTGAAGACGGGGGGGACCGACTGGAAGCAAGGTGGGCAAGCATCTGGGGAGGAAGCTCCAAGCCGGAACGCTGAGGCCTGACTCCGGGCAGAGGTGACGAGGACGGCAAGGGAGCAGCAGAACCAAGGACTGTATCATGAGGACTGGGTGCAGGAGCAGAAGGAATCTGGAGTGAGTGAATGAAGAGAAGGGGGATTGTGTCCTCCCCTGGGGCCAGAGAAGAGGGGGAGAGTCAGTTCAGTCGCTCAGTCATGTCGGACTTTGCAGCCCCATGGACTGCAGCACGCCAGGCTTCCCTGTCCATCACCAACTCCCAGAGTTTACTCAAACTCATGTCCATTGAGTCGGTGAGGCCATCCAACCACCTCATCCTCTGTCGTCCCCTTCTCCTCCCACCTTCAGTCTTTCCCAGCATCAGGGTCTTTTCCAATGAGTCAGTTCTTTGCATTAGGTGGCCAAAGTATTGGAGTTTCAACTTCAACATCAGTCCCTCCAATGAACACTCAGGACTGATTTCCTTTAGGATGGACTGGTTGGATCTCCTTGCAGTCCAAAGGGCTCTCAGGAGTCTTCTCCAACACCACAGTGCAAAGCATCAATTCTTCAGCTCTCAGCTAAGTAGACCATCCTTAAGAAAAACCTTAGTGTTGGTGACCCAGTAGCTGATGCCCAGAGAGGGAGATGCTGTCAGAGAGCAGCTAATTGTTTCAGGAGGATGACAGAGTTAGGGGATCAACTGATAGAGACAGGTTTTCCAGACCCTGCAGGTAAAGGCAATTCAGTCCAATTTATGCCTGGTGAAAATGGACACTTAAAAAGAAAATATTTGCAGATCGGTATAAATTCAATCTTGCCCCTTATGCCAGCCCCAAGCTGAGGAGGAAGCGTTTTCCTTCTTCCCTTCTTTCTTTCTTTCCTTCTCTCTCTCTTTTTTTAATCTCAGAGTTTGGCCAGTACAAACTCTGGGTGGAAAGGAAGTTCAGTTTGCCTGCCTTCTTTCTTCATCTGCAAAATGGGGAGAATGAATTGGATCCTCGCAGTGCCAGAGGCTTCTATGCAGATGGAATGAGTGGCTGAGAAAGCCTTTTGAGAACCGAGGTGTGGTGTATTCATCCAATGGATACAGTATGTAACTTTTGATATTATTAACACATCTCATGCAGTAACAGAAGAAAAAAATTGGTGACTTGGGTACCCAATGAACTGGGTTCCAAATCTTAGCTCTTCCAGTTCCTGGCTGTGTGCCTTAGGATGAGTTATTTCACCTCTCTGAAACTCTGCTGCCTTATCTGTAATGTGGGAATAACGCACCTTCCGTGCAGGGCTGATGTATCTATGAGGACCTGTATGTAAACAGGCTAAGACATGTCTGGCACAGAGATGGGAACAAGTGTAGACATGGAGGATGATCAGTTTTAAAGAAAGCCTCCTGCAGTACTTGCAGCTTGCCTCCTCTGAACTCTGGAGCTTGTCTTTGGCTTCAGAGGAGCTTCTGAAGAAACATGGAATGAGTTCGTTTGGGGAATAAGAAAGTGGTCAGAGACGAGCAGCTTCTGGGTGGAAGAGGAGAAAATCAGATGTTCTAGAATGAGAGTGGGACTGAGGATGGAGACGATTCCTTTGGGAGGCTGGAAGATCACTGAGTCTAGAACCTGTGGGCTAGAAAAGTCATTAAGGTGATTTAGTCCGGAGGTCAGAAGGCTGAGCACATGCAGGGGCCAGACAGGTCATGGGCATAAGGTAAGATGTTCAAGAAGACAAGAGGCACGGTGAGGACTGTGGTCCCTGGTAGCTCGCATGTTGTACTTAAAAGCTCCAAGTGCTATAAAATCCTGTGGAGGGACTTCTCCCCTGGTGGTCCAGGGATTAAGGCTTCCCCTTCTGATGCAGGGGGCGCGGGTTCCATCCCTGGTCCAGGAGCTAAAATCCCATATGCCGTGAGGCCAAAAACCAAAACAAAGGAAATAAAACAGAAACAAAATTATAACAAATTCAATAAAGGCTTTAAAAGTGGTCCACATAACAACACTTTAAGAACTCCCTGATCACTGTGGGGCCAAACAAAGCACACAGTACCTTGGAGCACAAGTTTGAGACCCTGATTTACAGCCACACTTTCTCAGCTTCCAGAAAGCAAGGATGACACTCCAAGGACAGTGGCTTTCCAAGAAGGTTAGCATCTGAATGGAGATGTAAAGGATGAAAGAGGATGAGCTGTTACAGAAGAGGGACCTCCACCCACCCCGGGAAGCCCTGGACAGACTTAGTGATAGGAGGCGCTTTCTAGAGGAGTTTGGGAGGTAAGCTTGGCCAGTGAAACAAAGTAAAGTCGCTCAGTCGTGTTCGACTCTTTGCAACCCCATGGACTGTAGCCCACCAGGCTCCTCTGTCCATGGAATTTTCCAGGCAAGAGTACTGGTGTGGGTTGCTATTTCCTTCTCCAGGGGATCTTCCTGACCCAGGATCGTACCCAGGTCTCCTGCATTGTAGGCAAATGCTTTACCATCTCAGCCACCAGGAGTGCGATGGGAATAAACACGCATAACCCCCCAGCAGTCACCAGGGCATCTCCTGTGTTTCAGGTACATCGCTCTCATTTAATCTTCATAGTAATCCTATGGAGACAATGTATCACTGTCTCCACTGATGAAGACACTGAGGCTCAGAGAGGTGAAGTGGTTCCTTATGTCCCCGCACCCGATGGGTGTAGCAGCTGGGATTTGATCCGAGTCTGCTTGGCAACCACACTCCAGTTCTCTTCCTTCCTGCTCTTGGTCAAATGTCCTCCCGCTTTGTACAGCCACCCTTTTTTCTTTCTTTGTGCTGTGGACGCTCCATTCCCTGGGCAGCCTCCCCTCGCTGCTATAAAAGGACCGGGGCCTGGTGCGTTCTCTTGACTCTGTCCCTGGGTGGCTCCCCGCCTTTGCGCCCTCAGGAAGGTGTGGGCTGTGGACCACCCCCGGACACTTTCAATGAAATGGAATAAGAACTAGGCCAGTGAGTCAGATGCTGCTGGAAACCTTGCGTCACCATCTGAAATAGCCCCAGGGCAGCGCCGCACCAAGAGTCAGCCCAGACCCAGGGCTGTCTGTGATTCAGCCCTTCAGGTCCCACCTCGGCTTCTGTGTCCCCCAGCCTTTTTATTTTTCTGGACTACAGTGAGCTCTGAGACATACATCATCATGCCTGCAGAGCTGCCTGCTGGTCAGCTTCAAACATTTTAGAATTCCAGAAAGGCCCTTCTGTCACCAGACTCACGGCTGAAGACAGACCCTGTAGGTCCTACAGTGGAGGACGTGTCATCAAGTCCCCTGGCCCAGCCTGCCTGTCTAGGCTTATCACTCACCATCTTCTGTGCACACACACACCCACACATACAAATATACACATAAAACCACACACACACAAATACACACATACATCCACACACCAAACACATGCCCATACATACACCCAGGCTCACATACACATAAACACAAACAGATGCACACCTGTACACACACATACACACCCCACACACACCTTTGGACACACACCCATACACATATGCACTGCTGCTGCTAAGTCACTGCAGTCGTGTCCAACTCTGTGGGACCCCATAGATGGCAGCCCACCAGGCTCCCGTCCCTGGGATTCTCCAGGCAAGAACACTGAAGTGGGTTGCCATTTCCTTCTCCAGTGCATGAAAGTGAAAAGTGAAAGTGAAGTCGCTCAGTCGTGTCTGACTCTTAGCGACCCCATGGACTGCGGCCCACCAGGCTCCTCCGTCCATGGGATTTTCCAGACAAGAGTACTGGAGTGGGGTGCCATTGCCTTCTCCAACACATATGCGCATACACCCACAAATACACATAGATACACATACAAACACACACTTGTCCACACAAACATACACGAGCTTACAGGTGCTCATACAAACACACACATATGTACAAACACAGGTATGCACATCCATACACACATAAGCTCAGACGCATACACACTCATCCTCACACATACACACAACACACACACATACACACAGACACAATATATACACAATACACCCAACACACCCACACACAAATGTGTGTGCACACATACGTGGGAGAAGGCAATGGCACCCCACTCCAGTACTGGGGATGAATCTGGGATGCTGCCAATCATGTGACCTTAAGATGAGCCGCAGTTTCTAAAAGATCACCCCACTTTCCTTCCCCTGCCGCCCCCCAGGATGTGCCCCGTGATTGATTTGGGGGCAGAGAGTCTTTCTTTCTCTTTTTTTGAGTCCTGACGCGACATTGAAGAATCCCCTTGCTCTGCAGCCATGTCACTAGAGCTGCCCAGAGATCCGTCTTGTCCAGCCTGTGGGAGATCCCTGACTAAGGATGACGTCAACCAGGGTCAAACTGGGTTGAGAGAAAGAGGGAAGCACCTAAGGACATAATTTCCTTGGATCCAGCCATTGTGAAAGTCAGCTCTGTCCCTTAGACTTTCCAGTTATATCAGTTAATCAATCCTTCTGTGTTTTAGCTTGAGGTACCTGAAGATTTTGTCGTTGTTTTTGTTACTTGTAACTCAGAATTCTGGCGTTATAAATAGTACAGTGCCTATTGTTTTGATCTCTGTTCTGTCTTTTAATTCTCCCAGCAGTCCTTTGACATGGATATTATGCCCATTTTGGTGATTAGACAACTGAGGTTCAGAGAAATGAAGACAAATGGTCACATCTCCCCTGTCCTTCTAACAGCCTCCATCATTTAAAGGCTTCTTTTCTGAAAGTGACACATGTTTCATTGGCTAAAGTCAGTCATGTCTCTGCCAGAGTCCAGTAAGTGGGGAAGAGCAGTACCCATCTTCTTAGAAGCAGAAAAGCCAAAATATGTACAAACAGCCCTAAAGACTACACATGCCACCAGCACACAACGAGCGTCACAAAGGAAGGATTTTGTCTTACTCATCCCTGAATCCCCTGCACCTGGCGTGGAGGCTGCTTCAAACAGGAAGACTTAGGAGTGTGTGTTCAACGGATCCCAGAACTTACCATGGAGCGGCCGTCATTCCCATCAATGGCAACTGTCTCTAGGGCATGGGTTAGCATTATCTCTGCTCCTCAGCACCTGGCACAGCACCTGGCGTCGAGTAGATGATCACTAAATATTTACCAAGGGAATGAATGTGGAGTCAGTGATAGGTGATCCCTGCACACAGTGGTGACTGGGGTTTCTTTATGCCTGGTTAGGCACTGTCTGAGTTGCTAGGCCAAGGCCAGAGCAACACACTTGGAAATAGGAAGGCATCAAGCTCAGATCCCAGAAAGAGATGGGATGGTATATGCCAGGCCAGAGCAAAAGGAAAGTAGGAACCAAACCAGACACCAGGAGACCAACATTCCACTGGGCTGAGATTAGAAATAAACCTGTGCTGTCTCCAATTTAGAGAAGGTGGAGAGTAAGGGGAACATGATCAAGGGAACCAAGAATATATGTGAAAACTCAACTGTTCTTTGGTAGAGGGGCTTGTCTATTTTTCATGTGTTCCATATCCTTTTCCTTTTTGCTGAAACTGTGGTCTTGCAGCATTGGGAGAAAAATAGAGGTCTTGAGCTGTGTCTGAATCTGATTCTTTCCCAGATCATCAACTCCTTGAGGGTGAGTGCTGTATCTTATCACCAGTCCCAACTTTTCATAACCCGGCCCAGGATGTTACATACAGGAGTAACTGAGTATGTGTTAGCCTGTATTGAACATGCACACGTGAATCCCCAGAGAACAGGGAGAGGATTCCCTGCCAAGTCAGAAGACACAGCTTCTGCTGCTGCTAAGTCGCTTCAGTCGTGTCCGACTCTGTGCAACCCCATAGACGGCAGCCCACCAGGCTCCCCCGTCCCTGGGATTCTCCAGGCAAGAACACTGGAGTGGGTTGCCATTTCCTTCTCCAATGCACAAAAGTGAAAAGTGAAAGTGAAGTGGCTCAGTTGTGTCCGACCCTTTGAGACCCCATGGACTGCAGCCTACCAGGCTCCTTCGTCCATGGTATTGTCCAGGCAAGAGTACTGGAGTGGGGTGCCACTGCC
The DNA here is from genome assembly GCF_027580195.1 of Bos mutus. Taxonomy (NCBI): domain Eukaryota; kingdom Metazoa; phylum Chordata; class Mammalia; order Artiodactyla; family Bovidae; genus Bos; species Bos mutus. The sequence continues at coordinate 3,636,579 of NC_091624.1, forward strand.
TTCTCCACAGAAGACACAGAGTAGCAGGTAAAACAGAGGGGCCTCACTGCAGCATTACTATGATTAAAAAAAATACTATTGTGTCCCCATAATCCTCAGGGAAAAGTGAGTCTGCAGAATAGAGATCATTAGACAAATAAGAGCTAACATCTTCGAACACAGAGAATTGAAAAAAAAGGAGGAAGGAAGGGGATAAGGGAGGAAGGGGCCAAGAGAGGGAACAAGGGAAAAAGAAAGAGAAAGAGCACGGGCAGGGCATCCCTCCAACCTGAGGTCTAGGATCACATAGTAATACTGCCCCGATTGTTTTTTTTTTTTTTTGCCCCGATTGTTAGACCGACCCTCCACTCCACCATCTTGTGAGGACTCAGCATTGCCACCGCAGTCATCTCATGCTCGAGGAGGCCATCACACAGCAGTGATCTCACGGGACTCTTGGTTTGTGTAGGACCGCCAGACCCAACGCTAAATGGGACTGGACCTCTGTGCTTTGTGCATCAATTGGGCTGATGTTTACCATCCTTTGGCTTCTTATTACTGCCCTCTCTCTAAGTCGGCTTGTCAGCTGTTACTTGTCATTTCTCAGTGGTGCTGGGTTCCTTGCTTACCAATCTCCTGGGACTTGTAAAGGAGAGGCCTTCACAGTCATTTGGACAAACGCCCAGTGAGCACACCTATTTTTGAGACACTGCGCAGAATGCAATTTGGAAGCTATGAGGTCTTTTCTCAGACAGCGTAACATCAAAGTTAAGAGTGTGAGTTGTACCTGATGCACTCGGCAGTCTTCTGGTTCTGCCTTTAGTCACCAGATGACCTCAGGCTAATTAACAGCCCTTCTTAAGATACAGTTCCCATGTCTGGAAATTGGGGATAATAGTGCCTACCTCAGAGGTGTCTTTGGGAGAATTAATTGAAGAATGAGTGTAACTGCTGAATATTGTTTTATTTGTAAGTAGCTTGGAGTCTGCAAGCTAAGACTTTTGAATAAAACATGTATGGGAAAGTCATTTCTTGAGGGGCCACCAAGGAAGAGGTCGTGGATTTGAGGAAGCAGAAGATTGTGTGGGAAGGATGGAGAAAGCTAATACAGGCAGAAAAACAGGCTGGCGGTACAGAATCTGGACGTGAAGGGGCTTGTGCATGGAAAAGACGATGCTTCATATGAAAAGAACCAGAGGAGCCGTGAGGTGGGTGAGAAATGCAGCTGAGTCTAATCCAGGGTTTTGAAAACTACAATTCCAGTGCTCCCTTGTTACCTAAAGAAGACTGACAGCTATTTTTTTTTTCATTTAAATAGTAGGAAAAAACAATTAAAAGAAGAATAATCTTTTGTAGTACATGATCATGATGTGAGATACACACTTCAGTACCCACACATGAAGTTTTATAGGGACAGTCATGACAAACTGAGCGTGAGTGCTTGATAAGTCGCTTCAGTCCTGTCCGACTCTTTGTGACCCCGCAGACTGTAGCCCACCAGGCTTCTTTGACCATGGGCTTCTTCAGGCAAGAATACTGGAGTGAATTGCTATGCCCTCCTGCAGGGGATCTTCCTGACCTAGGGATTGAACCTGGGTCTCCTGAACTGCAGGCAGATTCTTTACCATCTGAGCCACCAGGGAAGCCCTTGACAAACGTAGACGAGTATTAAAAAGCAGAGACATTACTTTGCCGACAAAGGTCCATATAGTCAAAGCTATGGTTTTTCCAGTAGTCATGTACAGATGTGAGAGTTGGACCATAAAGAAGGCTGAGTGCCAAAGAATTGAGGCTTTTGAATTGTTTTGCTAGAAAAGACTCTTGAGAGTCCCTTGGACAGCAAGGAGATCGAACCAGTCAATCCTAAGTGAAATCAACTACAAAGGACTGTTGCTGAAGCTGAAGCTCCAATACTTTGGCTACCTGATACAAAGAACCGACACATGTATACCTGTGGCGGATTCATTTTGATATTTGGCAAAACTAATACAATTATGTAAAGTTTAAAAAAAAAAAAAAGAACCGACTGTTTAGAAAAGACCCGCTTCTGGGAAAGATTGAAGGTAGGAAGAGAAGGGGATGACAGAGGACGAGATGGTTGGATGGCATCACTGACTCAGTGGACATGAGTTTGAGCAAGCTCTGGGAGTTGGTGATGGACAGGGAAGCCTGGAGTGCTGCAGTCCATGGGGTTGCAAAGAGTCAGATAGGACTGAGTGGCTGAACAGAACTGAACTCAATGAACATGCATTTGAACAAACTCCGGGAGATAGCGGAGGACAGAGGAGGCTGGCATGCTACAGTCCACGGAGTTTTCAAAATGTGGGACACAACCTAGCAACTGAACATCAGCATCATGACCTGTGGTGCACGTTGATTTCTGCCTGCTTTCTGGCTACAAAGGTAGAGTTGAGTAGGTGAGATGGAGCCTAAGGGCATCTGATGCTTCAAATATTTTCCATGTTGCCCTTAACAGAAAAAGTTTTCTGGTCTCTGGTTTAGACCCTAAAAGTGACTCAAATCAACTAAAGGATTAGGCTTGAACCCATGGGTGACAGAGAGACACAGAGAGGGTGGAGGTGGCCAGGTCAGGAACGAAAATACAATTTTCTTCTGACGATCACAGACTCTCCATCCTCCCATTAAGCACCCTCTGTAATGTCTTCTAAACATGTGCCTCCTTCCGCCAAACTTCTGTCTTTTGAAGAGGCAAATGTATTCTTCTCCCTTTTCATGTTGGGAATTTTTTTTTTTTTTGAGAATATTTAAATGGGCTTTCTACCTTACATACTAAGTTCAGAGAGCCCTGGGCCCCGCGCTAATCAGACTGGGTGCCATTCTGTAAGTCATTTTGTGCAATTTCATGTTCTCTTTCCCTGAAAGAAGGAGAATTACTTTGATAGATTAAAGCCGTTTCCTTATTGGAATGGGCATTCTGTCTCTTTCTCCAGGCTCCCGTCCACGTCTCGTGATGCCTCCCAGATAGGAAACCTTCATTTCCCGGAGTCGCTCTTGGGGAAGCAATTTCCTATCTACGCCAGCCCTCCAGGGTCTCATTTGTAGAATGAAGGGGACTCTGGTTAAGGTGGGAAATGGAAGGGGCTAGAAGGTGACCCTTTCCTTACTACCAGCTTCTTTCTGTGGTTTTATGTTGTAAAATACTTTCGACTCAGAGGCATGTGCTCTTGGTTGTTGGTCAAAGGACTTGCTTGTAACTCTGGTCTTTGCAAGGGCTCTGGAAGGACATATGGAGACTAATTGGGCTCCCACTGTGGATAAAGTGGACGCTGGGCTCAGTGAATTTAAACCTAACTAGCTACGTTTGCAATCCAGCGTAATACACAATGTAATGTGATAATAGCCTGGTTTTAATTGCTATTTCTTCTTTCTGAGGATTTTGATGAACTTTCTTGTTGTTCTGCCACTTAGTCATGTCCGACTCATTGCGACCCCATGGACTGCAGCATGCCAGGCTTCCCTGTCTTCCACTATCTCCCAGAGTTTGCTGAAATTCATGTCCATTGAGTCGGTGATGCTGTCACTAAATTTGAGGAACTTATCAGTGTTTTAGACTTTAGTGGTTTTTAGACTTACCTGGGGAGCATGTTAAAAGGCAGATTCCTAGTCCCTACATACAGGGATTCCAATTTACTAAGTTTGAGGTTAGAAGTAGGAATCTTTACATTTAACAAAATCCCTGGATGATTTGGATGCTGGTGGTCCCAGAACACCCCTTGAGAAATGCTGTCTCAAGATCACATTTTGTCCTGGATATTTTTTTAAGCGTGACGTGAGATACACTTAGTTCCTGGCACATAGAGGGTGCGTAATAAATGGCAATCGCCATTACTGGCTTCCCTGGTGGCTCAGAGGTTAAAGCATCTGCCTTCAATGCTGGAGACCCGGGTTCGATCTCTGGGTCAGGAAGATCCCCTGGAGAAGGCAATGGCAACCCACTCCAGTATTCTTGCTTGGAGAATCCCATGGATGGAGAAGCCTGGTAGGCTACAGTCCACTGGGTTGCAAAGAGTCGGAGACGACTAAGCGGCTTCACTTTCACTTTGTCATTACTGGAGTAGGTTTTGAGATGTCATCATCGCTACTCTTCTGGTTTTTAAACTTCTGATCCCTGTGGTTTATACTTATGCTCTATGGTGATCAGCACTAGGCTCATGCTGAACTATTTGGAACTTCTGTTTCCTCCTCCATGGAACAGAAAGAGGAATACCTGACTTCTAGAGTGTCTGTTGTTAGGCTAAATGCTAGAAATTCTTAAGTAATTAGCTGAACCTCTAATGCATTATTCCAGTTCCTAATTACTTGTGCATAAATTCACATACATGAAGGGAGTTTAGGGCACCTCTTTCCTAGGCACGAGCATGTGCTTTGCCTGGCAAAGCTCTCTGCCAAGTTAAGGGCTGTTTGGGGAACCTCCTCCCACAAAACCCATGCAGTTTTATTAATCACTTTCTGCTTCAGGAGGTGAAGATGATGCTAGGAGTCGGGAAACCCAGGTCTGCCCAGACCTTACCCCCGCTATGGCAGCTAGTTCCTATCCACGTGCAGCCATCGATAACCCACACTGTTATTTTTCTACTCATATCATTTTTTTCTCTTCATACAGTTTATCTTTCTATTCATTACTGTTTCCTATTCACTATTTTGCAACTATTCAGGATTGCCAAACTGTACTCCTGAAAGAAATAATTAGAGCTGGATTTAAATACTCACCTGGGTCCATTGTTATACCTTGCACACTAATCTAACCTTTAATTGTCGTTATAACCACTTCATCCTATCTTGGCTTCCAAATGCAGAGAAATAACTTCATTTGACTCTTTCTTGGAGAATGTAACTTCTCCAAGGTTTGTTCAGGGTTATAATGAAGTTCATTTTTGCACTATAAACCCATGGAAAGTGTCAGTCGCTCAGTTGCGTCAGACTCTTTGTGACCTCATGGACTGTATAGACCCTGCCAGGGTCCTCTCTCCATGGGATTCTCCAGGCAAGAATACGGAATGGGTAGCCATTCCTTTCTCCAGGGAATCTTCCTGACCCAGGGATCAAACCCAGGTCTTCTGCATTGCAGGCAGATTCTCTACCATCTGAGCCATCAGGAAAAGAGTTCTTATACCTGAAAGGGAACCATCTAGTGTTGCCCTACTGCTCTGTACCCAGGATTGTTCTGGGCTACAGCAGGGCCACAGAAATGAACAGGCAGCATCTCTGCCTTTGAGGAAGACACATCTAAGAGGAAGAAGAAGTTTGAAGGGCTAACCTACGGATCTGTGCACATCTTTCTCCTGGGGAAGGGAGTGGAGGGAAAAGCTGTTGGTAGGTGATGCCACTTGGAATCAGGTTTGAGAGGAAGAGGAGCCCCTGCACGAGCTTTAGGACTCAGGGAGAGTTCAAGCATGGGTAGGCGCAAGCACAAACGCCCTGAGGCAACTCACCCATTTAGTCATTGACTTAACCATCACACACACACACACACACACACACACACACACGCACACGGCAAAGCGATTCTCCAGGGGGCAGCCCAGATCAGGAACAGTGTTTTGGGTTTGCATAAAGGCAAACTGCACATGTATGAGAACAGGGTGAGGCTTGTTTTGGCAGCAGCGGGTATCTACAGAAGACGAGGGTGATAAAATGCTTTAGGTCACGTTACACAGAATTTTAATAAGTCAGTAGACGATATCTGGGGGGCAATGTAGAGACCTTGAAGAAAGACCGTGAAGAAAAGGAGGGACCCAATGCAAGTAATGCAATGGGTACTGTAGAGAGGCTGATGAGAAATGTGGAAGCAGACAAATAGATCTCTGACATCCTCAGGACTCACCTCCACCTTGCCCTTGTCAATCAAAGACCATGCTTGAAAGTACCCACTTCACCCTGGCTTTGAAGTTATCCCCCCGGAGCCTGGATTCACATCAGCCTTCTTTGGGTGTCTTTGCTATGATTGATAATTTGTACCAAATCCATTTTGGGAGGTTGTTTTCCTCCCCCGACATACATCACAGGATATTTTTATAGCTTGATGAATCTAACACATCTGTGTAATCACACAGTTTCCAGAAATCCAGATGTTCCCCAGAGCACCTCTGGCTCCCGCGCTCTTGCAAACATTTGCTGTAAACACCAAAGGCTGTTTGTTGGTTTTAATGTTCTAGCTCCTCTCATTACCCAGTGAAGGTGAAAGATTGAAGCCAGATAGTGTTGCCAGTAAATGTTTTCGTCCCCAATGCATCTATTTCTAGGGACTGATTAGCATGCAGTGGGGCCCACAGCCCGATGCTGCCTAGATGGCCAGTCGTGCTCTGCCTGCCGTGGTGCAGAGAAGGAAGGCAGGCCAGGTGTGCAGAGCCCCTTCTGTTTCCTGGCCTGAGGTCCGCAGTGGATTAGAGGGCTCAACCAGCTGAGAGGGGACAGGGAGAAACGAGGGGTCAGGATCAAACCCTGTACCACTGGGTTACTGGGATGACGCTAAAAAAGCTAATGCATGTACAATGTTTACCTGTACCTGGAATATAGACACGTCTTAACAAAGGTGGTTTTTATTATTAATGTTACAGTCATTCAACAGAAGGTGCTCACACCATCTTTAAGAGGCTCTGTGCTAATGCAATTTACCTTTGAAGCTGGGGAAATAGCCCGGGCTGGGAGGCAGGGGCTCAGGCTGGAGTCTCCTTTGGCCCTGGGCAAGTCTTCCTCTTCTCCAGGCACCAGCTCATCTGTTTGTAAAGCAAAGAGGTTATTTCAGATGATATCCAACAGCCCTCCTAGTTCAAATGCAGTTAATTCTCTTATCCTAAAGGATGTTATAATGTAAAGCCAGAAGAAGCATCTCTAACCCGAGAGGCTGTTAACTGATTATTTGAAATGGAAAGTATAGTTGCTTTCGTTCTAGAGAGCTTTAAGCAGTAGGTAGGAGGTAGTTTAGGGTGAACAGCATTTCCCTTCCCTGTCCCTTCTGCTGGGAGGTCCCATGCATCCTCCCATCTATGTTCACTCCTATGTCATTACGAGGCTTTATTTTGACTCTGCTCAATGCTTCCCTGGTGGCTCAGTTGGTAAAGAATCTGCCTGCAATGCAGGAGACCTGGTTTTGATTTCTGGTTTGGGAAGATCTCCTGGGGAAGGAATTGGCGACCCACTCCAGTATTCTTGCCTGGAAAATCTTGCCTGGACAGGGAAGCCTGGAGGTATAGTCCACAGGGTCACAAGAGTCAGACATGACTTAGTGACTAAACTGCCAATGAACACCACCCATGGGATAAGTTAGAGTCTCTCTGTTACTGCCTTGCTCATCGCAGCAAACTGAGACTGTATATTTTGTAATTTTGATCTCTCCCACTAAACTGAGGTCTCTCCCCCTCTGAGAGAGCTGGGACCATGTCTATCTTGCTCATCACTGTATCCCCCATGCCTGGTGAGCCTCAATCTGCACTTATGGAATGAGTGAGTAAATAAACGAATGAAGTTTCGCCTGGAAGAAGGGAGATGGATTAGACAGCTGCCTTCTGAGAACAGAGAGCCTCGGGATCTTTCACAAATATGAGGATGCAAAGTGATGAGAAAAGGCAAAAAACAAAACAAAACAAAAAACAGCCCGAGGAGCAGAAAGAGACCACCTATTATCCAGGATGTAATTGAGCTTTAGAGCGAGAGAGAGAATAGACGGCAAATGGAGAGGAATGAAGACGTCATTAGGGGAAAGAAAGAGAAAAGCAAAGAAAAATAAGTGCAGGGCATCACGTTTGAGTGAGGAAAGAATGAGGAATGATTTTCAGACTGAAGCTTGACGATCAAAGATGCCACTGAGCACATTAAATATTTCACAATGATTATCAACTTATTAAGACAGAAAGATTGATTTATCTTTGTGTTCTTGGGAGAGAATTGAGAAAAGCAATAACCCATCTCGAGCACAGTAAGCTTGCCTTAATCGGAACAGCTAAGGCTTAGAGGATTGAGGAAGCTCAAACAACGAAAGAATCAGTCCCTTGGGTTTCTTGGGAGGCAGTGCGATAGAAGGGCGGGTGGGGGAGTCTGACAGATGTGGCTGGAAGCCCAGCTTTCCGCTGCACAGCTGGGTGACCTGGGCATCTCCTTCTCCATCTTAACCCCAGGTTCCTTTTCTCTAGAACGGAGGTTAACAAATTAGGACCATGGGTCAAATCCAGTCTTCCGCTTTTTTAAAAATAAAGTTTTATTGGAACATGTATTGTCAGCACGTGCTTTTGTGTTACCATGGGAGGTTAATTGTTACAAAGACCCCCCGGCCCGCAAAGCCCCAAATCTTTACCATATGACTTTTTTTATAGAAGAAGGTTTATTCTGTATATTCATTCACGTGGTGTCTGGCATGAGAATGTACTCAACAAATGTTGGTGGGATTTGCTAAAGTCCATGGATCAATGAATCAAGGAATAAATGACATGCTGTACTGGAAGGGTAAAGACAGACGTGGGGTGAGCTTTCAACCTAACTCCCTAAGAGCTGTTACCTCCCCTCTTTCTGTAAACTGGAGACAACAAATCTATCTTGTATAATGGTGGCTGGTAAATAAAACAGAGTCTGATTACTTTGAACATAAACACTCAATAATTTTTTTTTGTTCAGTTAAAGGCTTGGACAAAACAAAAATAATCACCATTGGTCAATCGTTGCCTTGGAAGCATCAGAGTCTCAGGGCATGTTGCTGGTATTCTCAGCCCTGGGTCAGAAACCACCTCTGTTAGTTCAGAAACAGGAAGTATTTTTGCTGGAGTCATCACCTGAGTCTGAGTGCCATGCCTGGCACATAGTAGGAACTGAATATTTGCGAATAAATAAATGAGTGCAGGTTTAGGTATCAGTTCTCATTAGGACTCTCCATTGGGTGAAGTCGTGCCTTTCAGGTCCTCTTAGAGTCAGGTCTTACTCCTCCTAAGCTATTTCAGAGCAGTATCTCAATCCTTTCCACCCTGGTTGGGCTGGAAGGGAGTCTGGGGCCATTAGTCAGAGGATCCTCTGACAGGGCTTTCCGGTGGGCATCTGTAGTTGGCACTTCCCAACCCTGGCTATACATGGGAATCCTGTTGTGCCTTGTAAACAGAGGACTGGTGTAGCGGCATCGAAGTTCTGTAAATACATCTTAATTACAGTAAGGAGAGTAACCTGGAGGATGTGGCTACGACATTATGTAGAGAATAAGGGGACTTCTGCAATCCAAGGTCCAGACAAGAGATAATGCTTGCTCTTCCAACAATATGTGAGTGTTTTCTATGTGCCAGGCATTCACTGGGCTCGATTTAGGGAATCAACCCTGGCCGTGGCTCCTCCCCTTGGAGGAGATCAGATTTGGCCGGGAAGACATCATTCAAGGGATGAAGCTGAGGAAGGGTACCGCAGTGAGTGTCAGGAGTGGGAGTCTGTAGGAGGCTCTGTGCACGAGCGCTCTCCACAAAAGGAGACCCGATAGGATGCATTTAGCCACACAGAAAGAACGTTTATGAGAGAGTGGCTCGTGCAGTTACGGAAGTTGAGCCTAAGAGTTTGTTGTCTGCAAGCTGGAGCCCCAGGAAAGTTGGTGGCATTGTTCCCGTCCAAACCCTAAGGCCAGGGACCCAGGGAAGTCAACAGTGTAAGGCCCAGTTGGAGTCCAAAGGCCTAAGGACCAGGAGTCCTGATGCTGGAATGCAGGAGAAGACGGACGTCCAGCTCAAGCAGAGAACAACTTCACCCTTGCTTGGGCTTCTGCTTTCTATTCAGGCCCTCAACAGATTGGATGAAGCCCACCTGCACTGGGGCATCTTTACTCAGTCTACCCATTCAAACGTTAGTCTCAGAAACGCCATCACGGGCACACCTAAGAACAACGTCTCATCAACAATCTCAGCATCCCTGGGCCAGTCGAACTGACGCATAAAGTTAGCCATCGCATCTTGTCATGGTATATTGTTTACTCCAGAAGGGTTTGTGATTGGTGCCCTGACCTCGCCCTTCTTCATGGAAGGGGAGGAGGAGAAAAGTAAGTTGCATTTGACTCTGACCATGACCATGATAGCAGTAGCTGTAATAAAACAGTGACCCTTTATTAAGTGTTTTTAAAATTTATTTAAGATGTATTTATTTTTATTACATACTTTTTAGACGTATTTATTTCTATTTATAGCTGCACCGGGTCTCCGTTGCTGCAGGCAGGCCTTCTCCAGTTGTGGCTAGAGGGCTACTCTCTAGCCGCAGTGAGTGCGCTTCTCTTTGCTGTGGCTCCCTTTGTTGCAGAGCACGGGCTCTGGACCTCGGGCTCAGTAGTTGTGGAGTGTGGACTTAGTTGCACCATGGCAAGGAGGATCTTCCCAGACTGGGTATCAAACCTGTGTCCCCTGCATTTGCAGGTGGACTCTTTATGACTGAGCCACCAGGGAAGTTCCTTACTGAGTGTTTTTAAGTGCCGGACATGATGCCATACAGTTCTCGTAAGGTTTTCTATTTAATCTTCACAACAACCAAAGGATTTGGGGTTATGTTGTTCTCATTTGGAGGCTGACGGAAACTCATCATGGTTCAGAGATGTTAGGTAGCTTGGCGAAAGCCTCGCAGCTGATAAGCAGCCGCCCTGGGACTTGAACTCCAATCTAGCCAGACTCAGAGCACACACGCTGTCACCTGACACCACCTACGTCTGTCTGGCATCAGCCGCTCCCGTGGGCCCCGTTGTCGCGTGACATAGACTGGCAGGCTTTTTGATTCCTCCAGGACACTGCACGCGGCTGTTTCTCCTTAGCAGCTGTCTTCCCTTGCTCTGTGGGCACTTGGTTACATAATACCTGAACGTATTAAATTAGTTTTCCTTTACAGGAAATCATGTTCCATTAGGGCCACTGACATAGCTATTCCGAGACCTCCACGAGAGTTGTGTGCTTTTTGGAAATGTCTGACAAGTCTGATTGCTCGAAAGCAAGGAGCTCTCCAAAGGCCTTGTGGCTGGTTGAGTAATTAGGCATTCTTGTTGTTCAGTCGCCAAGTTCTGTCTGACTTTTTGTGACCCCATGGACTGTAGCCTGCCAGGCTCCTCTGTCCATGGGATTTCCCAGGCAAGAATACTGGAGTGGGTTGTCATTTCCTTCTCCAGGGCAACTTCCTGACCCAGGGATCGAACCTGCATCTCCTGCAATGGCAGATTGATTCTTTACCACTGAGCCACCTGGGAAGTCCAATTAGGCATTAAGTGACCTTAATAATAGGCGCATGAGGCCTAGACAAGGGGGTTCCACCTGTGCTCAGTGCTGCCGTGGTTTCCGCTTCAGGCAGAGAAAAGGAAGAGGGCAGAGGCACAGGGTGATCTGCAGAAACCATCCTGTGATGTCACCCCCCACTGCCCGGCCTGTCGCTCAGTGCAGGTGGGAGACTTGCTCCAGGGACCCTCCTTTTCGGCCTCCCTTCCTCTAGGGGATGCTGCGGTGGTCGCTCTAGGATGCTGCTCGGCTAGAGTCATGCACAGGCTCAAATACTTTCTCGAAATGCAGGGCAAAGTTGACCTTGATTATTTGACATCGAGATCCCTCAAGATACGGCTGTGTCTCGTTTTTCGGAATGCTTCTGCACCCAGAGCTGGCGGCCTTCGTGGTGTCCTGTTTCTCCCCACACTCGCCTCGTAACCTATCACCCTCTAGGCCTCGCCTGTTCTGCCTCCTCTGCAGGAAGGCCTTCCTTCTGTCTCTGCCTTTTCAAATCCTACCTAGGATTCAAGTCTCAGCTTCAAGACCACCTCTTCCAGGAAGCTTATTTTAAATACTCTTGCCAAAGAATTCTCTCACTCTCCTTTGCATACCCATAGTGCCTTACAGCATGTAATCTAATCATCTTACTTCCTCTCACCTTGTATTAGAATTATCTGATACAAATCTCCTCTCTCTTGATATATGACAAATTCTTCTAATGGAAGGAATATGTTTAACCTCTCTGTCAAGTTTCCCTAGCTTTGCATACAAAGCCCTGCTGGCAGTAGGCGTTGAACAAATAACATACTTTACATATTCATCAGTTTGGTGATAACTGGACACTGACGTCCCATGGCCATCTGTCCATCCGTTCCTTCTTCAGCTAATGGCCCTTATGGATACCTCTCAACCTTTCTCCACTCTCACGCACGGTATTTTTAGTATCGAATAGTATTGATGTGGGTGGGGAGATGGGCTATGGGATGGTGGAACTCGGGAGGTAGACGTGCTTTGAGCACAAGTCTCAACACACAGATTGATAAGCAGCCCTCTTAAGACTGGATTCCTATGTCCCCAAAAGAGTGTGTTAGTCTCTCAGTCGTGTCGGACTCTTTGCAACCCCTTGGACCATAACCCACCAGGTTCCTCTGTCCCTGGAATTCTCCAGACAAGAATACTGGAGTGGGAAGCCAGGGACTGAACCTGGGTCTCTTGCATCACAGGCAGATTCTTTACTGTCTGAGCCACCAGGAAAGCCTCTATTTGCCAAAGGGAGCATGCATTTCAAACTTCAGATGGAACTTGATACTTGGTATGGGGGAAGATCTCTGAAATTGTCTGGCAGCTTGGATCTCACCTGTTCCATTTTCTAAGTCCACCTTCCCAGACTCATCTCCACCATTCCCCACCTGCCCATGATCTGCTGCTGCTGCTGCTAAGTCACTTCAGTCATGACTGACTCTGTGAGACCTATAGACGGCAGCCCACCAGGCTCCTCTGTCCCTGGGCTTCTCAGGCAAGAATACTGGAGTGGGTTGCCATTTCTTTCTCCAATGCATGCATGCATGCCAAGTCGCTTGTCATGTCCGACTCTGTGTGATCCTGTGGACAGCAGCCCACCAGGCTTCTCTGTCCACAGGATGCTCTAGACAGGAATACTGCAGTGGGTTGCCATTGCCTTCTCCAGCCCATGATCTAGGCACAGCCAATCCTGCACCGCTTCTGTAGCACAGAAGGGGAGGCCAGGCCTGCCACTCCCTGGCTCCTATCCCCCTCCAGACTGAATGCAAAGACAAACACAAAGATTCAGGTAGGAAATTAAACCAGAATCAGATTCTCTGAAGGTTCAGCTGCACCTGGAACTTTTTACCTGTGTCTGGACTGTGGAAGTCACCCTCCTGGGACAGATGGACAAGCCACACAGCAAATATAGGTTTACTGCAGTAGAAACACCCACCACTTCTGGGCAGAGGCAGGTTGGGGGAAGCCCAAAGCGAGATGTCTTTACCCATCCCTAGAAGACACTGTTCTTGCTCGCTGTCTCCCATAAATGGCCTTTGGACAACAGAACCACTTGCTGGGAGTCTGATGGCTCTAGGTCTAGACTCTTGGAAAGTTCTTGGTGTGAACAAGTGATCCATAAAGGCTGGTTTCCTTCTTTCTTAAGCTGGAAAAGGGGCATCACTTTAATTGGCCCTCATGACAATCCTGGAGAGAGTTGTTATTATTGCCATTACTAGTATTCACTTTCTCACTGCTTGGTTTAAGTGGATGGAAAGAAAAATCTGTGCTTTACAACAGTGAAAAAGAGAGGATATTTATCCAGTGTTTAGGAAACCAAAGGTTACATTAGATGACACACAGGAAGCGCTTAGCTCGGCTCACAGCGTAGATACTCAGTACACGGGAGCACTGCCATTATCTTTATTATCCGAGGGGAGAGTGGCTCACTCAAAGCCACACAGCTGGTTAATGACAGAGGCGGCCCGGACTCACACCTGGACTGTTAGGCTTTGGATCCGTTGCCTTTCTCTTGCCGTCTCCCTTTCCCGTGAACCTGTGTGTACGACCTTCCTGATCCCTTTTAAGTCTTGGCCAGACTCATTCTGCCACTCAGCAAGAAAAAAAAAAAAAGGAAAAAACCTCTTCTACCATGATGTAGGGAAAAAATTGCCCTTAATTACTGGGGCTTCTCTACAATTATAGGACGCGCATTTGAACTCTGAAGGGTCCTCTCCTGAGGATAACCTTTATTTGCCTGATTGCGTCTGTTCAGTTAATTCTAGCTAATTACTATTTTCTTCCTATTAGATTCTAATTATATACAGTATTTTCATTATAAAGCGTAATGTTTCCCAGAGAACCATGTCAATTATACAGGCAATATTACCGGAGGTCTAGTTTACCTCATTAAGCCCAAGCGATGAAGCCATGCATCTGATTAAACCCGCAGTTTCCGAAGTGGACTTTAACCGTGTGTGGGTACCAGCCCCTTTCACCTAGGACTTGCTGGGTGTGGGAGAGGGCTCAGGTGCTTTGGAGGAGGCCCATGAGGAAGGGGGGGCATCCATTTGGTCTTCTTTGACTTTTTTCTGGGAACGCAAGCACTGATATGTGGTGTCCTCGGCGTTTGTGGATTTTATAGTCACAGTTTTGTCTGTTTCTGAGAACTGTATGATTTTAGTTTGGCTGAGGCGTGGATTTAATACTGTGGTATAAATGAAGACTTACATTAAATCCAAGGGCTTCCGATGGGCCTCCCAGCTTCCACCTCCAGCCCTCAGTATGCTGACCATGTAGCTTCTTTCTTAGCTCCTGGCCCGCCCATCCACCCACTGTCTGCTATCCCTCCTTGGATGTCAGGAGACATCTCACCCTTCACGTGTCCAAAACAGAGTACTTGACTTCTGCCCTCCCTGGACCCAATCCTCCTTGTACAGCTCCCGTCTCAGTAAGTGTCAAAATCATCCACTCAGATGCTCAAGCAAACTGCCAAGAGGTCATTCTAATCCCCTGCTTTCCTTCATCTCTCATAAGCATTCCATGAGCATTTCCTGGGAACCAGAGGCCCCCAAACTCTGGGATCTAATGCCTGATGATTTGAGGAAGAGCAGAGGTAATAGTAATAATAATAGGAAAAAAAAGTATACGATCAACGTAAGGCACTTGAATCATCCTGAAACCATCCTTCCTCCATCCCAGTCAGTGGAAAAATTGTCTTCCATGAAACTGGTCCCTGGTGCTAAGAAGGCTGGGGTCTGCTGCCGTGAGCTCCAGGTCCCAGCTACATCCTGGATCCGTCCCTCCTTCCCCTCCCCACTGCTGCCCGCTGGTCCAGGCCACTGTTGTCCTGCTAGATAATGGCCTCTAACTGATATCCTATTTCCTTCCTCTGCCTACTCCTGCATCCTGTCTCCTAACAGTAAATTGAGGTGATTTACAAAACACACACACACACACAAACCTACAAGGCAAGTGAGACCATGTTACTCTCCCATTTAAAACTCTTATATTTGAGTTAAATCCAACCTTCTTACCATGTTTATAAAACATGATTCTTCTCTTGCCTACTTATTTGATAAATATCTATTGAGGGCCTACTGTGTAGCAGGTACTGTCATGTACAAATGGTTCCTGTTTGTATGGGAATAAAATTGACAAGGCATTTTATTCCTTGCCTTGGAATGGATAAGGCAATGGCAACCCACTCCAGTACTCTTGCCTGGAAAATCCCATGGACGGAGAAGCCTGGTAGGCTGCAGTCCATGGGGTCACGAAGTATCGGACACGACTGAGCGACTTAGCAGAGTAGCAGCAAAATTGACAAAGATCACCTTGCTAAGTACCATTTTCTCGTATCACATTGATAGGGCTCAATATTTTACCTGTTTGTCTTATCTAGTTGGCTTGTCTGAGAGATCTTCCGTGTCTGTTCTCCACACTCCTGATCCAGGTCTGAAAGAGTCTCAAGAAATGTGAGCTACTTTGCTATGATTTAACACTCAGGCAGGAGCTGGAAAACAAAGTTGATTAAAAAATACACTTTTATTGGATTCTAAAGGAATTAATAAAATCCTCCCTTTGGGGATTAATAAAACAGGATTTTTTAATATTAGCTGTATTTTTTCCTCTTTATAAAGGTATTTTAATCAACATTTTAGGCTTTGAAGGGTGGACTCAAGCTATGTTCTTTACTGGGGGGAAGGGGATTTCATCAGCTCATTTGTAGATGACTTACATTTTTTATATTGGCTGCCTTGTCTGAAAAATGTCACTATTAGTTCCCTAGTAAAAATTCCTGAAAACTGTGCATTTCAAGCAAAAAAGGAAGTAACTTTTCCTGAATATCTCATCATCTAAGAGTTAGGTTTTTTGCCTTAATTGTAGGCCATGATAGTATTGCTTTTGCTCAGAGAAACTGAGTACATTATTTAAGGTGCTTGCTGAATTCGTTGTAATAAAGATCGACCCTCGGCTCTGGAGCCAGGGTGCCTGGGTTCAAAATCAAGGTCCTCCATTTTTTTTCTTGGGTATGACCTTGAGGTCATTTATGCAAAGTGCGCTTCACTTTCTCCATTTGTAAAATGAGGATCGTATCAGTTCCTAATTTCTAGGGTTGTTTTAAGAATTAAATGAGTGAGTGCACTTAAAATAGTGCTTGGCATATTTGTGCTTCCTTAAATGCTGGCTGTTACCGGCAGTGTCTAGCCTAGACTGGTCTTACCCCGACCACCATTCCTGCCATCAGTAAATACGCCAGCAGCATCTGTACCGTTCAGTGAGGCCTCGATACAACTCATTCTCTAATCCAGCCGAGACGTCTGCAATGCACACGTTACTGTCTCAATTTACAGACAAGTGAAACTGAGGACTCTTAGGTCCCTTGTCCAAGATCAAGCAGTAGGTAAGTGGAAGATCCCAGAAATCACACCTGGCTTGCCTGTCCCCATAGCTCATGTTCTTCCTATCAGGTAAACTGTTTTGTAAACTTTAAAATGTCACATGTTCTACAGGTGTTACCGACTGAGCTGTGTCTGCTGCACATTCCTGTGTTAAACCTTAACGGGCAATGTGACTGTATGTGGAGATGGGGCTTTTAAGGGTTTAATTCAAAATGGGCTTCCCAGGTGCTAGTGGTAAAGAACCTGCCTGCCAATGCAGGAGACATGAGACAGGGGTTCGATCCCTGGGTCAGGAAGATCACCTAGAGAAGGCACAGCAACCCACTGCAGTATTCTTGCCTGGAGAATTCCCATGGACAGAGAAGCCTGGCAGGCTGCAGTGCATAGATTCAAACAGAGTTAGACACAGCTGAAGCAACTTACCACACATGCATGTAAGTCAAAATGAGGCCATCTGGGTGTTATCGTTAGAAGAGAAAGACGCCAGAATTCTAGTGCCTCCAATAAAATGAGTTTTGTACTTTCAGTAAGTAACTTACGCCAACTTCTTGCCTAAAGTAAAGATGTTACTTGTCATTCTCATCTCTGGAATTGTTGTTGTCACCCAAGCTAGGGCTTCCCTGGTAGCTCAGCTGGTAAAGAATTCGCCTGGAATGAGGGACACCTGGCTTCGATCCCTGAGTTGGGAAGATCCCCTGGAGAAGGGAACAGCTACCCACTCCAGTATTCTGGCCTGGGGAATTCCATGGACTGTATTGTCCATGGAGTTGCAAAGAGTTGGACATGACTGAGCAAATTTCACTTCCCGGCTAGATGAGATCTACAAGTTCTATGCTTCTTCTCCTTAACACTCACTGTATTTGTGATGCCTTGTTTTGAGATGATGCTGATGGGAGAGTCTGTCACGTTACTATCATCTCATAGTACGCTTCAAGAAAGCAGGGACCACACTTTTAGAATTCAGCCGTATTTTCCTCACCTTCCTGGAGAATGCCTGGAACACTGTAGATGTGCAATAAACAACTGTTGATTGAATGAAGAAATAAATATATAAATGGACTTAACCTTTTTGAGCCTTAGTATTATCATCTATAGACTGGGCATAATGCTAGCTGTATCTTGGGGTTTGGTAAAGGTTAACTGAGCTCATACGTACCAAACCCAGCCTCACTTAGTACCTGCCGTGTGACAATCCCACAGTATTAGTTATTTTCTGTCTTGATGGGTAAGGAATTTCTCAGGCTGAGAGGGGAAAGAGCTTTCATGGTGGAGGGAATAACATTGTACAAGGGTGGGGGGAAGCATGTTTTTATATGGAGGCTGATCAGGGAGGGAGGCCCACTCTGCACTGAAGGATCTTTTACATTTAGTGTACAAGGAAGAGAAATATATAGGTCAAAACTCTGACTGAAGTCACCAAGAAGTGATGAGATCACAAACACTGAGCAAACACCTCCTTTCTAATAGCCAGGGCATGGAAATAACTTGAATGTCCACTGATGGATAAAGACGTGGTACAAACATACAATGGAATATTACTCAGGCATAAAAAAGAATGAAATAGGACTTCCCTGGTGGTCCAGCGGTTAGAAAGCCGTCTGCCAGTGCAGGGAACAGGGGCTGATCCCTGGTCCAGGAAAAGTTCACATGCCACCGCACAGCTAAGACCGTGAGCAGCAGCTACTGAAGCCCATGTGCCCTAGAGCCTGTTCTTTGCAACAATAGAAGCCATTGCAACGAGGCGTGCACACACCGCAACTAGAGAGTGAAAGTGAAGCTGCTCAGTCGTGTCCGACTCTTCGTGACCCCATGGACTGCAGCCCACCAGGCTCCTCCGTCCATGGGATTTCCCAGGCAAGAGTACTGGAGTGGGGTGCCATTGCCTTCTCCAGGAGATCTTCCCGACCCAGGGATTGAACCTGGGTCTCCTGCATTGTAGGCAGACGCTTTACCGCCTGAGCCACTGGGGAAGCCCGCAACTAGTGAGTAGACCCACTTGCTGCAACTGGAGGAAGCGGCAGGGCAAGGAGACGCAGCGCGGCCGATAAATAAATGCATTTAAAAATTACGAAATAATGCCATTTGCAACCACACGGATGGACCTAGAGACTGTCACACTGAATGAAGTAAGTCAGACAAAGACAAATATCATATGATATTGCTTATATGTGAAATCTGAAAAAAAGAAAATGTTAGAAATGAACCTATTAACAAAACAGAAATTGAGTCATAGATATAGAAAACAAACTTATGGTTACCAAGGGGGAAAATGGGGAGGTGGATAAACTGAGATATTGGAGTTGACTTATGCCCACTACTATATATAAAATAGGTGACTAACAAGGACCTACTGCATAGCACCGGGAACTCTGTTCAGTGCTCTGCCATGACCTATGTGGGAAGAGACTCTGAAAGAGAGTGGATATATGTATGTGTATAACTGATTCACTTTGCTTTACACCTGAAACTAACCAACACTGTAAATCACCCATATTCCAGTAAAAAATGTAAAAAAACCGCATTAATACGAATTCACATGATGAAGCCCTGTGATGTGGAGAAGACCTGCAAGGGATGGGAGTTTACTCTGAGCCTTATCAGATTTCTGAAGAGCTGGAGGGAAGTCACACCAAGTGGGAGCTGGAGTCTGGGCAAATGGATAGAGGTTAGAAGAGTGGGGAAATGCATTTTGGCTGCAGTGGAGCTTCTGTTGCAGGTTAGGAGGAGATTAGACAGCACGGAAGCCTTCCCAGGTAGCTCAGTAGTAAACAATCTGCCTGCCATGCGGGAGACCTGGATTCAATCCCTGGGTCAGGAAGACCAAGACCCCTTGGAGAAGGAACTGGCAACCCACTCCAATATTCTTATCTGGGAAATCCCACGGACAGAGAAGCCTGACAGGCTACAGTCCATGGGGTTGCAAAAGAGTCGCACACAACTTCGTGACTGAACAACAAGGTGACGTGGACCCAGATGACTGGGGATCCCGGATGCCAGGCTGAAATATCTGGGCTGGATCTGGGCTGCACGATGAGCCGTAGGGAAGCCGGAGCTCTAGAGAGCCAAGTGTTGCGAGTATCAGAGGAGGCAGAGGATTGGATCAGATGTCCTCTAGAAGTTTATTCCAGCCCCGGTGCTGTGTGGTAGTCATAAGACAGACAGAAGAAAAGGAAAACCAGGGACCTTGGCCTGAATCTCTCTCCCTCATAAATCTCCTCTGCTTCCAGGCATCATCTCTCTGTCCACAGATTAATCTTCCCTGGCTTCCTGCAGGAACAGAGGACCTATTGACCTCATCCTGTTCTCCAGGTTGCGAGTGAGAAATGGGGAGCTCAGACTGGCAAAGGCCTTGGCATGGACAGAGGGCAGCTGAGCCCGAGGCATAAGCCCACAGGGGAGGGCAAAGGAAGCAGGTAGACGCTGCAGTTCCAGAAGCTTTCCCCCCAGGACCGTCCCGAGTGTCTGGGCCAGGTTAGGAAGTACAGCCTTTCCTTTGGCGTGAATGTCTTTGTCCCAAAGTTGGTAAATGTTGGAGGAGGTTGCAAACTCCAATCAGATCATTTTCAGATGCAAATAGTCACCTGAGCTCAAGGCAATTTCCATGGGTTTCTTTTCTCTTGGTTCTTTCTTTCACGCCATTGGCGGCTCAGATGTGAGGCTCTGTGGTCGAGTAGAATGAGCAGGCTCTTTAAACAGGAAATCCCATGCTCTGGTCTCAGCCTGTGGGGGGTGTGTGCCTCAGTTTCCTCACCTGTGAAATGGGAATAAGAATAGTGCCTGCATCAGACAGTTATAATGAACATTAAAGCTCTTGGAATCTGACCAGGCCGACAGAGTAAGCACAGAAAAAATGATAACTCTTACTCTTGACTTCATTATTAATGTAAAAAAACGAGGACAAAAGTGTCTGTCACACAGGGTTGCTGTGACAGCCACATTCATGCCTTCATTTGTCCAACGAATATACACACAGCACCCATTAGGTGGCAGGCAGTGTTCTGAGCAGGGAGATGCGTTTATAAAACAAGACGACACAGTTCCGCACTCTGGAGCTGATAGACTGCTGGGGGAGGTGGATATGAAACGTGCAGAGGCACAGCATAAATGTACACGTTGTAATAACACTGAGTAGGAGCAGAGCAGGTGCTGTGGAGGGAATAATAAGGGGGGAGGTCCCTGTGGTAGGAGGGTTGCAGAAGACAGCTTCTGCGCTCGCATGTGAAGGATGCGAGGAGTCAGAGCTCCTGGTATTGCTGGAAACACAGATGCAAAGACTCTAAGGGGAGACGGGGTGTGGCCCCCTGGAGGGGGTGTGAATGGGGCAGTGAGGTTAACAGAGACCAGATGGGACAGGAGCTGACGTTTATTCTGAATATAAACTGCAAAAGCAGTGGAGGCAAATGCTTTTGTAAACAGTAAAATTCATGCACCTCTAACTCCCTTTATTTTCCAGCATAAAACAGTGGGACTTGGCATTCATAGCATTAAAGGTCAGGTAAGGAAGGGCTTTGACTCCCTTTGCTTTTAGAGTTGACGCTCAAAGAATGAAACAGTTGCCTAAAAACTACAAATATGGCACCACAAAAATCTGTGTGTGTGAGATTCTAATTCCCCAAGTGGTGTTTGGAGACCTGTCACTGAATCTCGCCTTCTGGGTGTGCATTAGCTTTTCCGAAACCCAGTTTCCTGTTCTGTAATAATGGGGCTGTTTCCTCTTCTTTGCTTAATGGGGTTGCTCTCTAAGAAGGTTGTTGCGAAAGCTCCAACAGATTCTGGTTCCCTTTTCCTCTTCTTTCCTCTGTGGCTCAAGCCTTGCTGTCCGGTGCCTCTGACGGCCATCTGCTTCGGAGGCGGGTATTAAACATTCATAGCTGACATACCAGTGTGTCCTCCCCACCACGCAATCTTGGAGGACCTATTGGAATCTGACCACTCTAGAAACTGCCCCATTCTTAAAGGAGCCGCCCTGACCTCCTCCGTCCAGTCCTAAAATCCATCAAATTCACACACCATTGCTGTGGGGTTAAGTCCCTTCTTTAAATTCTGATCAAGTGAGCAAAAAGGGAAAATAAGGGAGGATCCATCAGAACAACTCGTGAAAAATATGTATGTTCCTTAAAGGAAGACGGCATACAAATGGGATATATATTTTTTCCGAAAGGGAGGAAAAAAAAAAAAAAGAAACACGTAGGCTTTTAAGCAGAAGACTTTAAGCGGGGAGTGAGAGAGGAAAAATATGTCTCTTAAATGCATTCAGGGCCATTGCCACAAGGCTGCCGAGCTGGGATTGTTTATTAGAAGATAAGATAGTGAAAAATGTATTTTGCAGAAAGAAAATAGTAAAGTCAGGTCTGAGGCCGATAAGAAACCAAATTTCTATTTTATGCTCAATTGAGTGACTCAGTTACATTATCTGGGAAGCAGGGGTGAAATAACACCCTTCGGAAACGAGGCCTGGGCTGTGCCGGGTCTCCTTCCAGCCTTGGCCACGCTGATCCCAGCCCAGCTGGGCTGCTGCCTCCTCTGAGCAGGATGCTTGCGGCTGGGAATGAGGGGAAGAAAGGGTCGGCTCTTTCTTTCCAGCCCCTTCTCGTCTCCATCTCTTTATGTAAGTGCTTTATTTTGGCTTCGCACCTCCTCTTCTGCTGCTGGAGGTGGGAAAACAAAGACAGACACCCATGTGAGACGAAGCGATGCAAAGGGCAGCAAAGGTTAGAGCTGGACGAGGCCTCACTGGAGACGGGAGGGGCCTGGGGACACAGGTCCTGGCCTGCGGTCAGTGCCGAATTTGGCAAACACAGATATGTGGTTTGAATGCGCTTTATGTTTAATTTTAGGATAATTTTATTTATTTATTTTATTTTAAAACTTGTTTTATTTGGTGGTTCCAGGTTTTAGATGTGGACCGTGGGATCTTTGATCTTCTTTGTGGTATGTGGGTTTTTTTTTTTTTTTTTTTTTAGTTTCAGCTTGTGAAACCTTTAGTTTCCTAATTTTGGCATTTGAACTCTGAGTTGAAGCCCTTGGGATCTAGTTCCCTGACCGGGGATTGAACCTGGGCCCTGTGCACTGGGAACAGAGAGTCTTAGCCACTGCACCACCAGGGAAGTCTTTTGAATGCTTTTCAAGTGGGATGTTGTTCTTAGGTTTGCCAGGATCTCATTTCTCCCTTTCTTTTTATTTCGTTGAATTATAGTTTAATTTATAGTGTTGTGTTGGTTTCTGGCATACAGCAAAGTGATGCAGTTATACATATATATGTATCTTTGTTTTTATATAATCTTCCCTTACAGTTTATTGCAAGATATTGAACATAGGTCCCTGTGATATACAATAGGCTCTTGCTTATCTATTTTATTAATACATATAGTAATTTGTATCTGCTACTGCCAGACTCCTAATCTGTCCCCCAACCCTTTCCCTTTGTAACTAGGAGTTTGTTTTCTATGTCTGTGCGTCTGAATCTCTTTTGTAAATGAGTTTCTTTGCATCATAGTTTAGATTCCACGTATAAGTGATATCGCGTGATATTTGCCTTTGACTGACTCCACTTACTATGATAATCTCTGGGCTCATCCGCCATCACAAGTGGATAATAACGCTGAGAAGTTTCAGAGGCTTGGTGGCCGAGTGGGCTCTCTGTCTGCCAGTCTTCTGTCTGCTCAAGTGTGTGCCAGTTTGTCCCCATTTTCTCATTCCAGTGTCTGGGGTTTTTTGGGGAAATATAATTGCTTTACAAGATTGAGTTAGTTTCTGCTGTACAATGGAAATCTCTTTTTGTTCACATGACCCTCAATAAAAGCGCTGAGCTGCCTTGTCCAAGGCTTCTGGTCATCGTGGATTTGAAGGCCCTCCCTTCAGGGAAGTGGGGTTTGGGTGCCCCTTGGAGAGACCAGGACACCATGGCTGTCATTACCAGCGCCTGCTGCACTCAGGTGTGAGGAGGCGGCGTCACGTGAGGAGGCGGCCCCTGAAACACAGCCCGGAAGCTCCATCATCTCCACGCCTGGGGAAAAGGCAGAGAGGCCCTGAGACAGTTGCCAGGTGGCCCCGCGCTGAGCGTATGCTGGGACTGTTTATGCCTTGTAGATAAAAGAGCCTGGAGTAAATATTTACAGTCAGGGATTTGGGCTGATGCACCGATGGAGTGAGAAATTGTGTGTGTGTGTGCATGTGTGTGTGAGGGCGGGGGGGGCGGGAGGGAGAAGAAAGAATTTTACCCCCTTCCTCTGCCTCTGGAGAGCTGCCAGGTGAAGTAGGAAGAGCCACTCCCTGGGGTTCCAGTCAGGCGCCCTTTCTGACCCCTGTTCTGCTGCTTCTCTGGTTCACCAGGTAGGAGGCAAGATCCTTCCTCAGCGGAGAGGGGTTTATTGTTCGGGTGAGTTTGGTGCCATGAAGAAGGATCAACACTCCCACCAGTGGATAAAAGAATAGGAAAACCTAGAACTCATCTAGACTTCCCTGTAGCTCAAACGGTAAAGAATCTGCCTGCGAGGCAGGAGACCAGGGTTCGATCCCTGGGTTGGGAAGTTCTTCTGGAGAAGGGCATGGCAACCCACTCCAGTATTCTTGCCTGGAGAATTCCATGGACAGAAAAGCCTTGGGGGCTACAGTTTGTGGGGTCGCAAAGAGTCAGACACGACTGAGCAACTAACACTCACACACAGAATTCATCGAGGCCCAGACTGGCTGGTGCTTCAGAATCCAAAGACATGCCGGGACCTTTGACAACAGGATTCATAGATCTGATGAAGCCTGCAGACTCCGGGGTCGACTGCCAGGGTTAGAAATGGGGCTCCAGGCTCTGTGAGCTTGGACAAGATATCCAGCCTCTCTGAGACCTTTAACTTCATCTTCTGCACGATCAGAGTAATGGTACGACCTCCTTCAGAATATTGTAGGGTGGGATAATGCACACAGAACGTGCGTTCATCCATTCCTTTACATAGCTTGCTTTGTAAAAATGCTACCATGGCTGTGCATTGCCTTTAGAAAAACATCTAAATTTTAGCCACATTCCGAAGGCGGTTATGTGACCCGGACTTTGCCTTCTCTCCAATCTCCAGGACTCCTTCTCCCTCTCTCTCACTGGCCCCCACCCCCCACACCTTTCCACCTTCCTGGCTGTTTTTCTGATCCTTCAGCACACCAAGGACTTATGAGCCTCTCTACCTAGAATGAAATAATCTCCCTGCCAGATCCTTTCTATTCTTTAGGCTTCAACTCACATCTGCCCTCTCTCCCTTAACCCACGGAAGCCTCGCCTTTCACAATATCAGATGAGCTTGTTTCACTGTTACCGAGGGTTTTATTATGACCCCCCATTTCTGAGTTTGTTTCTAAGTTTGCTGACTCTCTTCCTTACTGGAAAATGAGGCCCTTGAGAAGAGGGGCTCTGCCTGCCCTCCTGCCAGTCTATCCCCAAAGCTTAGAGAAGTGCCTGGCACAGAGTAGGCGCTCTATAAATATACGTCAGGAGAATGAGGAGCCGGATGCATGGATGGAGAAATAAAATGGTGGGACATTCTAGCAGGATGGCGATGGAGAGCTGGCACTTCAGTCCCTGCTAGTCCGTGGTTCCTCCCCTGCCTGGTTTGTTTAACTCACTGGTTTGTACATGTGGCACCTGCCCCCACCCCCACAAAGGCAATTTGAATATGCGGGGCATTTTGCAGCCCTACTGACCAGGGAAATAAGGGCATCGGGCATCAGTGGGTGGGGCTGGGCAGGCTAGACACCCCACAAGAAAAGTTGGATTCAATAATGCAGGGACCCTTGCACTCTGCCCCGCACATGCCCACAGCATTCCGCTTGAGGACGAATGGCTGAGTCTAATTATCCATTTTATAATGGTTGGAGGAACCCTAGGTGGAACAGTGGTAAAAAATCTGCCTACCAACGCAGGAAACACAAGAGATGCAGGTTCGATCCCTGGGTCAGGAGGATCTCCTGGAGTGCTAAATGGCCAACCACTCCAGTATTCTTGCCTGGAAAATTTCGTGGACAGAGGAGCCTGGTGGGTCCATGGGCTCAGAGAGAGCTGGACACGACTGAGCCCCATCCACACACACACGCACACACGTAGTGGTTGGAAGCTGGGCTTTGCAGGTATTTCAAACAGCCTCTCCTGTTCTGGCTAGGGCCCGTGGAACAGACTTCACAGCTTCCCTGAAGCAAGCCTCACACTGGCTCAGAAACGGTTAACCTGGCTCTGAGACAGCAGCTCTTTTGCTTGTGAGATTTTCCTTTCAGTGAGTAATAGGTGAGAGGGACAAGCATCCTCCCGGCCTGGGGAGGTTGAAGCAGAAACGGCGTCTCTGAGGCCCCTTCCTGTGATTACTGAGTGAGGATGAGCGATGGTAGGTTGGAGGAAGTAAGAGTGTCTGACCAGCTAATAACCATCAGACGCCAGGATGGGACGGAGTGAGGGTGGGGAGGAGAGGGAACGTGGCTCACTTGGAGACAGAGAGGCCCTGGGGGGGAGTCACACACGTGTGCCCGAGCACACTCACAGGTCAGGCACATAGGCAGTCTAGACACTCAGAGATGCAGTGTGAACACTCACACACGCACACACACCTAGAACACGGCCTAAAAACACTAAATGCACCAGGAAACACCATATTTTAACCCACGGATGCAGACTACACAGGTAAACTCACACCCACCCTATATATATGTACTGTGTATCTATACCCAGAAGACGCACTCCCTAGACACACGGCATATCCACATACAACACAGCCTTAAGCACCAAGACACACCCATATGGCAGAGGCATTTAGAACACACCTAACAACCAACTCATGCAACGGATGGGCACACGTTTAACACACACCCAACACACACACAACTCATGCAATGGGTGGGCACACATTTAACACACAACACACACACAACTTATGCAACAGATGGGCACACATATAACACACACACAACACACACACAGCTCATGCAACAGGTGGGCACACATATAACACACACAACACACACACAACTCATGCAATGGATGGGCACACATATAACACACACACAACTCATGCAATGGATGGGCACACATATAACACACACACAACTCATGCAATGGGTGGGCACACATATAACACACACACAACACACACACACAATTCACTCCTCCAGACAATGGTTAGTACATCATCTCCACAAGTAACCACAATACCCAAATACATACCAACACAGAATCCCATGTGATACTTAAGAGACGCGTGCATATAAATGCAGATCCCCTCAGCACAGGTATAAACACGGGCAGCACACACACACAGACATGCACATACACACATGCACGCGGCCCACAAGCATACACACGCTCTACAGGTCCACGCATAAGGCACGGCGGACACAGGCCCACACGCCTCTTGGAGATACACAGCCCGCCGCCTGAGACCCGTCCTGTACATGCATGGGTAGCTCCCCTTTGTTTGCACTTTTTAAAATTATCTCTTAGACCCATGTTCCAACAATAACAACCAATCAACACAATATACAAAACGCACTTTGGAAGGGTCAGATTAAAAAAATGATCATGCACAGAAAACGAGTGTGTTGTTTGACCCTCTCTCACTTTTGCGGATATGAATGCTTGCGGCAAGCATCCTTACCAAAGGCAGAAAGTCAGGCCTCGTACAGGGGAAGTGGGGCTGGCTCTTCTCCAGCTGTGGGATGGGGAGGGCCGGAGGAGGAGAGGAGGGGCCCAGGACCCCTAGGAGGCCAGGGCGACCGTGGCCTGGGCAGCTGGACACTGGGTCATGGCTCTGCAGTCTGTGCTGTTCTCCTGTTTGACTTCGGGCACATTGTTTCCCTTTTCTGAGCCTCAGTTTCTTCACCTGTGAAATGGATATGAACCTACCTCAAAGGGTTAAGGCAGATAAACTCCAGGATATAATCCAAATGTGAATTGTAGACGTGACCGCTTCATAATCCTAGGAGAAGATGAACAGGCCTGTGACAAGCTAATTAAAGCATCAGTTTTCAGTTTGATCTTCCTCCTTTGTCTTTTCTCCCAAAGCAACTCTTGGTTGCTGGGCTTATCCACAGAAAAAGCTTTAGTTTGTTTTATTATCCTTATTGAGTCTTTATTAAGTGCCAGATCCTATGCTAAGTGATGTAGCTGTGCAAGCGGTGTGCTCGGTCATGTCCGACTCTGCAACCCCATGGACTGCAGCCCACCAGGCTCTTCTGTCCATGGGATTTCCCAGACAAGAACACTGGAGTGGGTTGCCACTTCCTCCTCCAGGGGATCTTCCCGTCCCGGGACTGAACCCATGTCTCTGGCACTATGTAACTTAATCCTCAAGACAACCCACTGAAGTCAGTCCCATTATTGCCTGTCTTTTACAGATGAGAAAACAGGCACCGATTGGTCAGGAGCCTTGCCGGAGATGTCACCAGTTGACGGATTTGGAAGCCAGAGTTCAAACCCACTTGGCTGGGATGTAAAATGCTGTCGCTCTCCCCACGCCCCACCAACGCTGATCACGAAGGTTCTACTGAGTTGGCAGGTGAAACCAGCTTGAAGTCAGAGCTCAGGATGATTCTAAGGAGCCTTCTTATGCGGGCTCATCTAGTCTGGAAGCTCCAGGTTCATCTAGGTTATAACTTACCTCTCACTGAGAGCAGTCTCTAAGTTCATCACATGCTTTCAACCCTCTTAAGCCCGCCTCCTCCACCTAGAACTCTTACCCTTCTCAGTGGTCATGATATAGTCAACGCATCCCATCTAATAACTCTGGGCAGTAGGTCTTTCTCCAAGTATGCCCTTGGCCCACTCTCCACTCCCTGTGATGGGTGACTTTAAGTTGATCAATATACAGTGTTTCTATAGATGACACTGAAGGCCCATGTGGGAGTTAGGACTTTCCTTTAGGCATTTAATATTGCTTTTTGTATACCCCACACTGCAGCATGGCTGGTGATTCAGAAACGAGAGTTTTGAATCTGCCTCCTTGGGTTCAAATCCTGTTACTCTTTGTAACCCTGAATATATTACTTAACTTTCCTGAATCTCATTTTATTTCTATGTAAATAAGGCTTTCATCCCAGTACACAGACTTTATGGGGTCGTTTTGTGATCTCAGTGAGTTAATACTCGTGGAAGGTTTAGGATCGGACCTGGCACATAAACATCAGCCATCTGCATCGTCCATCCAGGCCTGCAGCTTCTTATCCTGTTTCAGTTAACGACACTCTTCGATCTTTGTTTTTATTTCAGCTTCTTCGAGTTAGAGTCCCTCCTCTGGGCGAGCGTTTCTCCAGCCACCTTTGTCTTCTTGATCACCATCCCTGACATCTCATTTCCTGAAAATAACAGAAGGTCTCTGGTGCACCTGGACTTCCTCTGTCTCCTTAAGATTCAGTGCAAGCTCTTCTCTAGGGAACTGCCTTGATTCTTTTTCAAGGAACCGAGGGTAAATCAATGGACCCAAATCCAGATGTTCGAGGTGCCCAGTTCCTTGCGTCTGCCTGTGGGCACGTGACACCACAGGTGGCATGGGTCATTTGAGTGACAAAGGGTGCTGAGCGTGTGCTGCTGTTTTCCACTGAACCTATTTCATGATGCTCTTTCCCACCTGCTCAAACCTGAGCGCCTCGGTCTCCATTCTCCTTGTTCTTCCTGAATTACCACCTTCCTTTCCTTCCGCTTGCAAAAGCCTCCCGCCAATTTTGCTACATCATGCTGTGTTTTGTCACAACAAGCCTTGTGTTTAAATTACTGTGCAATCCAAAGACTTAGAAACTTTGATTTCTTTGATAACATTTAATCTTATCCATGCCTATACTTTTGGTAGAAAATTCACTGTTTTCCTAGTCATCAGCTGTACTCTCTCAGTGTTCAGAGGGAAGTGACGTGGTTTGGTAAAAGTAAGGGGGCAGCTCCCTCATATGAACAAATTCAGGTCATGCGTGTATGTGTAGGCATGCGTGTCTGTGTAGGCATGTGTGTTTGTGTAGGCACATGTGTATATGCATTTATGTGTCCAAACCAGTCCAATCTGGGCAGTTTTACGCAGTTCATTCTGATAAGCTTTGCCTCCATCAGGAGAGCACCCAAGATAACAAGGGTATGGGGTTTCCTGCTTCATAAATAGACTGTACTTGGCCTTATTTCTTCTATTTCCCGTATTTTTGACCTTGGCTTCACAGTTCATGTCTTTGTCACAGGACCTCTAAGGCTGAACCCCAACTTCTTAGAAGCCCTATACATATGCAGATCCTCATTGTTTCTTTTTATCACCCTCAGGCCACCTAAGATCATTTGGGAATATTAGAAAATCTGAACAAACTGATATCAAGGATTATTAAAACATAGACATCATAATTGATGCTAGAGAATGCCACAATCTTTCTCTAAATCTTACTTCCTTTATCTGTGAAATGGGTATAAAGATTAACACCATCAGATGTTGTGAAGATTGGAAGGATCTGGGTGAAGATCCGTTCAGTTCAGTCACTCAGTCGTGTCCGACTCTTTGCGACGCCACGGATTGCAGCACGCCAAGCCTCCCTGTTCATCACCAACTCCTGGAGTTCACCTAAACCCACAGCCATCGAGTCAGTGATGCCATCCAGCCATCTCATCCTCTGTCGTCCCCTTTTCCTCCTGCCCCCAATCCCTCCCAGCATCAGAGACTTTTCCAATGAGGTGGCCAAAGTACTGGAGTTTCAGCTTTAGCGTCATTCCTATATATATATATATCTGAGGTCGTATTTCTGAGGCTGGAACTGAAGTCAGAATGAGCTGAGCTTCGGACAGCACAGGAAGCCTTGGATTGGATTCTGTGGATGATGGGCAATGATGTGCACTAGCTTGTGAATTCTTTTATTCCACTTCTATTCACTGGAAAGATGATGGTGAGCGAGACAAGCAAGTTCCCTGTACTTTTGGAACTGAGACTGTTTACTGCTGAGGCTTCCAAGGTGGTGCCAGTGATAAAGAAGCAAACTACCCAAGCAGGAGATATAAGAGATGCAGGTTCCATCCCTGGGTTAGGAAGATCCTCTGGAAGAGGGTATGGCAACCCACTCCAGTATTCTTGCCTGAAGAACTCTGTGGACAAGCCACCCTGGCCGGCTACGGTCCATAGGGTGGTGAAGAGTCAGACGTGACCCAAGTGACTTAGCATGTACGCACACTCTGTTTAGTGCACAATAGTCACATAATCACACAAATAAATGTGTAACTTGGTAGAAGTTAAGAGAGAAAGGGCGATATAGACCGGGGGTGGGGAAATGGGGACAATTTCCTTGAAGGAGAAACAGTTGAGCTAAGATGAGAAGGTGAGTAGGAGAAAGGGTGGCTGATCATTCCATAAAGAACAAACAGTATCTTTTAAAAATTTTTTTTAATTTAAATTTATTTATTTTAATTAGAGGCTAATTACTTTACAATATTGTATTGGTTTTGCCATACATCAACATGAATCTGCCATGGGTGTACACGTGTTCCCAATCCTGATCCCCTCCCACCTCTCTCCCCATATCATCCCTCTGGGTCATCCCAGTGCATCAGCCCCAGGCATCCTGTATCCTGCATTGAACCTGGACTGGCGATTCATTTCTTATATGATATTATACATGTTTGAAAGTCTTCACAAGGTGACAGGTGACATGGCCCATTCACAGAAAGGACCAGGATGATTAGAAAGGATTGTGTTTGAATCCTGGCTCTGTCATTTCCAGTTTGTGACTTTATGTCTTTTCCACCCCCTGAATCTCAGCTTCCTTATCTGCAAAATGGGTGTAGTGATACCGCTCTGCCCCCCGGGAGTGTTTCTGATGATTAATGGGCAGTGTGAGCACAGTGCTTGATTCTCAAAGACAGGTGGAGATTCCTATGGCGATTGTCGCCTAGCTGTCAAGTCCCAGCTTTGCTGTCATGCACTCCAGTTTTCTAAATTTCCTTTATGATAATTCTGGGGTGCTTTTTA
Source organism: Bos mutus (assembly GCF_027580195.1). Taxonomy (NCBI): domain Eukaryota; kingdom Metazoa; phylum Chordata; class Mammalia; order Artiodactyla; family Bovidae; genus Bos; species Bos mutus. The sequence continues at coordinate 3,668,118 of NC_091624.1, forward strand.
AACCCACAGCTTCCCTACCTCATTTCCTGGCCCTTCATTAGAGATCGGGCATAGGCTATTGTTGATGAACTTGTATGTAAGTTGGTGAACTTGTAAATAAGTTGGTGAACTTGTATGACTCCTGAGTGATGCTTATCGTCAGGGAAGTGAGGCAAACACTGACCCTGTGTGCTCAGTTGGAAGCAGCTGTCTCTTTCTTCTTTGATCTAGCTGAGAACTCCTTGTATTCTTGTTAATCCTTTCCTACTTTGCATTATTATTATTTTGTAATGTACATGTCTTTATCTCTACTAATGATAACCAACACTTCTAGAGCGCTCATTAGGTGCCAGACGGGATGTGGAGTGCTTCACATACATTATCTTACCTAATCCCTTATCCACCCTTTCGTCAGCTGCTGCTGATGAAATTAATAGTAGATGTTCTACCTTGTGCCTTTAAAATGCACCATGCCCGAAGCTAGGCACTTCTTATGCATTATCTCATCATTTCCACACAGCAGTGCCCTGGGATAGGAATTAGGATCCCTAATTTTAAAGGAGAGGTAGTTAGGTTCAGAGAGGTAAAGCGACTTTTTCAAGGATGCTCAGCCTGGGGGAGGGCGATGGTGATGAGAAAGAGTGAAGGAGCTGATCACAAGCAGATGGGACGAGCAGAATAAAGCTCCTGGTGTCTTCAGGGAGAATGCAACTTCTGCAAGCTGACGCCGCTTGTGATAACTTCATAGACAATCCGTACCCAGAGGCAGTAACCAAACAGAGACAATTTACTGCCTGTGTTCGTGCGTCACTGGAGGTGCAGACAGCTGTGGCACCTGGGGAGGGGAATGGGAGAAAGGAAAGAAGCGCCTATGCACTGTTCATTATTGTCTAGTTTAGGGGAGAAAGATAAGAATGGCCTGTCTTGCTGGGCATGGGTCAGGACTGACCCCCATTAAAAGTTTCTGATGCCTTTAGGGACCTGAATATGTTTGGGAAATCTTCATATGATTATAATGGTTTCTTGTTAACAAAGCATTTATTAATCAAATATTTACTGAACACATAAAGAGAAGAATTTGGTGCCAATTCTACCCTCAAGGAACAAGAGAGAAGAATTAACCATCGCTCCTTTTGCAGTTAAAGAGAATAAAAGAGGGCTTCCCTGGTGGCTCAGTGGGTAAAGAATATGCCTGCCAATGCAAGAGACACAGATTCGATCCCTGATCCAGGAAGATCCCACATGCTGCAGAGCAACGAAGCCTGTGCACCACCGCTGTCTAACCTCTGCTACTGGAGCCCGATGCCCTAGAGACCGTGCTCCACAGAAAGGGAAGCCACTTCGATGAGAAGCCTGTGCACCACACCTAGAAAGTGGTCCTGTTTGCCACAACTAGAAAAGAGCCTGCACAGTGAAGAAGACCCAGCACAGCCAAAAATAAAAAAAATAAATAAGTAATCAATTTTTTTTTTTACAAAGAGAGTAAAAGAAAAAGCAAACAACTCTTCTCCCCCCAAATATTTTTTAGTTCTGTGTATATATGGAATGGCAGCTTTCTGCTCTGAACCCTAAGAACTTGACTGTTCCTTCCACACTCTACTTCCTCTGCCTTGGGTCCCTCCGTTCTAGTTGGAGCCTTCGTTTGCCCCTGACTGCCAGGGACCAGCCTTCCTTTGGAGGGAAGCCGAATTGCTGCAGGACGATTCCATACTGCGAAGAAATGCAATCTAAAGCTGTCAATGTACGCAGAGTGTAGAATTTAGGAGCCTTGTCAGTCCTGTATGAGCGACGAGAGTAATTGATCAGCAGCGACCTTCTCTTTAAAAACACTTCACATCCTAAAAGATACTATCATTTACATACGAGACGGCACTCTGGAGTTTCTGAGCACTTGGTGCCCGTTATTGCACTGAGCCACCCAGAAGTCTAGGGAGATGGATTAGGAGAGAGAGACTCCAAGAGGCTGGGTACCTTCCCAGGCGCCTCCTGGAGTCTGGAAATCCATTTCTTCATTCGCCAGCCAACCTGCTGCTCTAATTAAATCACCCTTCAGATTTCTGTTTGCTTGACTGAAAACCCTCATTTCTCATAGGAATATTTTCCCCTGCCTTCAATCATCTCTGATGTGGGGTAGAAATGCAGCTATATTAAAGAATGATTCCATCAAATTCTGGAGCAGAAGCCTAGCAAGAGATGAAGTGTTTCTGATTGAGAGCTCCGCGTTCTTCCGAGTTAGTGCCAAGTCCGAGAGGCTTCTTGTATCATCATCGAGGAGAAGAAATCTCCAAAGAGTCCTCTGAGAGGACCAAGCTCCAGACTCTTCCGATAATTAGAGTCACCAGGTAGAACCACTGACTTCTCAGCAAGCAGCTCATGTTCAAGTGAAACAGATGGTGGGTATGTTTGGAAATAGATCTTTCCAGGATTTTCCCTGCAACCAGATCCTAAGAGCCAAGCAGAGAGCTGAGTCATTATTTCATCAACTTGGCCTGCGTACCCTGCCAACCTGGGGAACTCACGATTAGGATCCAAGTGGTGTCTGATAGACCAGAGGGTCAGGCAATGTCTGGAAGATACAGGGCATCAAAGATGATGAGGTTAGCTGTGTTAGGACACCTCAGAGCTGGGATGGTGAGAAGGCAAGTGTGAGCATTCCCGCTGCTCTCCAGGGGGTTCACCTTCTGTTCTGTGTGGTTCGCCTGACAGATAGAGAAAAATGGCAGGGTTTGTGCTGGAATCAGCTCATGAGGATGCCATGGAGATCCAGGGAGCTTCTCTGGAATGTCTCATCCCCTGTTGTCTTCATGTATCTATCGTGATCCTGCTTCTTCACAGACAGACACTGCCCAGCTTTCTCCCTGCCCCACTGCGTCTCATTGAATAGGTTCTTCCGTGGGGTCCCAGCATTTCTAATATCCGAACAGGATCAGTTCTTAGCAACAGATTTTATCCAGAAACATCAAAGGAGTGAAAGCTTTTACAAATATTTGGTGTAATCTCTGACTGCAGCAGGCAGGGTGTCCATGTCTCAGAATCACCAGGACAAAGTTTACATCTGGCGTCCTGGTGTGGTTATTACTAGCATCCCCTTTCATTCTTTCCCGTCAGGATCATAAGTTTTGGATCACTGCACTGATAGGGATGGGATCATCGCCTCAATGGACATGAGTTTGAGCATGGTTAGGGACAGGTAAGCCTGGTGTGCTGCAGTCTGTGGGGTCGCAAAGAGTTGGACACAACTGAGTGACTGAACAACAAACATTGATAGGGAAATGTGGGTGCAGAGAGAGCTAAATGTCCTGCTCAAGCCCCAGGGTGGGTCAGCGATGGACCCAGGGGTGACCAGCTCTCCCTCTCAGATCAAGACTGTCCCCTGCACCCTTCTCTAGGTGTCATTTATTTATGCCTTGCCTCATTCTGGAGAGGATTTGAGGCAGGCACTCCCCCACAAAGTTTAATACCTTGTCGTTACCATTTACCACCTTCGAATCATAGAAGTTTAGAGCTTCCCCTCATAAAACCAACTTGGAAATGTGGTCTGATTGTATATCAGGAACATACATTAATTCTAACCTCTCCGGGGATTTAAAAGTTTTCCCGGAGAAGTCATTCTTTATTCTGGAGTTTTACAATGACTTTGGTCAGAAGCAATAATGCCCTTAGCAGGATTCTAGCTCTTGGGAGGTGCTTCAGAGACATCTGGAACAGTAGTTAGGGGCACAAGACAGGGAACTGGAATTTTCTAAGATAAATCCTAGCCTTACCATGTATTAGGTGTGTTCCCTGGAGCAAGTTTCATTGCCTCTCAGGGCCTTGACTTTGCTGTCTGCACAATGGGGTGTCTGATAACTGTCGGGTTCTAGGAGTTAAACATTTTATGAGAATTACTTCTTTTTTAAATATTTGTTTATTTACTTGGCTGCACGGGGCCTTGGTCGCCACATGCAGGATCTTTGTTGAGGCACGTGAGATCTAAGTCTCTGAACAGGGATCGAACCAGGGACTCTTGCATTGGGAGTGGAGAATTTTAGCCACTGGCCTACCAGCGAAGTTCCAGCATTATCTCTTTTAATCCTTACAACAACCCAATGAGATAGACACCATTAGGATGCCAAATTTATAGACAAGCAAACTAAGGTTCAGACTGGCTAAGTAACTTGCTGAAAGTCACACGGCAAGAAGGTGGAGAGCTGGGATTCAATCCAGGTGGTGTTTGCCTAGGCCCACTGATGTTCACTCTCATCCCCAGGGTTGTCCTGAACTGGCTGCTCTGAGACGACACCAGCAACAGTCACGGCAGTGTGTACTGAGCACTCACTATGCACCAGGAATTATGCTGCTCACTTAACCTACGTAACCCTCACGCTACGTCTACGAGACATCTACCTGCTAGCGTGTGCTAGCTGCTAGATACAGAGAAATTCACTTTATCTTGCCTGCCTTTTCTGTTTATAGAGGGAGAAACTGAAGCCCAGGGTGGGCAAGTGATGTAATTTCCCAAAATCATACGGTAAGGAATCAAAGCTGGGATTAGAAGCCAGTTCTTGGCTCCAGCTAGGGTGCCAGCTGAGAGCTGGCCTCAGCAGGAGAGGGGGGTACAGGGCCCCCGGAAGTGGCATAGCTTCTGCTTCCGGCCTTGGTCGGGGCCCATCACTCCCTCTGGATCCTCCCCCGCCTCCTCGTGCCTCCTCGCGCCCTCCCTTTCGGTCACTCAGGCCCCTTTGAGCTCCCCAAGCCGACCACACACCTCTGGACTGCCAGCCTCACTTCACGACGAGGTCTCAGCCTAAAAAACGCTGTTCTTGGTTTTGCTCCCACAGGCAACGCTTGTTCTTACTCCTAGGATCAGCCTAACTGCAAACCCTGTTCTGACTCACTGCTCTGCCTCCCGCTGCAGGCAGAATGCACGCCACCTCTGTGCCGCTCTGCAGTGCTAGTATTGCGCTTAGAGCAAAGTGGTCAGGCTGGGCGTGAGTCAGTTCTCTCCCATCGGGTGAGTCATTTAAGCGCTCTGTGTCTCAGCTTCCTCATCCATGGAAAGGAAGTCTGGCAACTTTCAGGCTGCTGCCTGGAAGTGAGGTGACTGCTCCACATGTCTCTCATCCTCCAGGAGGCTAGCCCGGCTTGTAGTGATCACATGGTCTCCGAGGCAGCAAGAAAGAGCAAGCTTCAATGTGCAGATGTTTGTGCTTAGTCACTTCAGTCGTGTCTGATGCTCTGCGACCCCATGGACCGTGGCCACCCAGGCTCCTCTGTCCATGGGATTCTCCAGGCAAGAATATTGGAGTGGGCTCCCATTTCCTTCTCTAGGCAGATGATGTTTAAAGCTCTGTTATATCGTGTTTGCTGTGGTCCTTTGGCCAAAGAACATCTTATGGTCGAACTCCGCATCTGTGTGACAGGAGATTATTGGTGTTGTGGATACAGGGAGGGGAAGAATTGGGGTCCATTTCTGCAGCTGTACTAATGATATCTTCCCCAGTGGCTCATATGGTAAAGGATCTCCCTACAGGGCAGGAGACCCGTGTTTGATCCCTGGGTCAGGAAGATCCCCTGGAGAAGAAAATGGCAATCCACTCCAGTATTCTTGCCTGGAGAATTCCATGGACAGAGGAGTCTGGTGGGCTACAGAGTCCAAAGAGTCCTAAAGAATCCAAAGAGTCAGACGTGACTGAGAGACTAACACTTTCACTTTTCACCGATGACATCATCAGAGAAATTTCCTAGCATCTGTCACTTCTATTGCCGTCATCCCTCCACTGAGGTCCAAGACGCCACCTTCTCTTGTCTAGCCACCACTTTCCAACCCTGCTTTGATCCAGCTGGTCCCCTCCTCAGTGGCCAGAGTAACTTTTACAAACCACAAAGCTCGCTTGTCACTCTCCCTCTGAAAGCCCTTTGGGTAACCCCTTCTCATTCCGAGAATAAAAACCAAGAGCCGTGCCATGGCTGCAACACCTCACGTGACCTTCCTGCATCACCAGGGTCTCCCTGCTTCCCAGTCACTCTGGGCATCCAGGGACCCTGGTGTCCTGCCAGCTCTTCGAACACAGATGCTCCCCCTGGCCCATGGGCTTTGCCTGTGCTTTTCCTTTATCCTGGAGGACTTTGCCCCTCCTCAGCTGGCTGACCCCTAGTCATCACTCTTCAGGTACCAAGGCTAATGCCCCCACTTGGGGAGTCTCCCTGACTCCGACTGTATCAAGTTCCAGTTGCAGGCTTTCCTAGTGCTATATCCTTTCCCCCTGGAACAGATGCTCTAGGTTATAATTATGAATGCGGTGGCTTATTTGGTCGTGTCTGTCTCCTCCATAGACTTTAGGCTCCAGGAATGACATAGTATCTGTTTTGCTCGTTCTGATATCCCTGGCACCCAGCCCAGGACTCGGCACACAGTAGGTGGTCACTTAATGGCCATTTAATGATGAACAATTAGGCACCCCATACATCACCTCTCATCTCCGCTTGCCTCTCCTCTGTGCTCGTGTGGAATTTGTCAGCAAGAGAGCCGAGAATTTGTCCTGAATTTTAAATAACATTTGACTCTAAAATGGGGAGATTTAGCAGACAAAGCTCTTTCCTTCATCTTTTTTTTCCTCTTTTTTTAAACTAAGGCTGAGATACTGCTCACCCTCTGGGGACACTTCCACCCCCCTCTCTCCCCACCAAATGGGCGCTGTGAACGGCACTCTCGGAAATCTCGTGAAAAGGGCAGGGTGTTGGAATTTGAGACAAAGGGAAGAAAAATGAGCTGGCTTGAAAAGTCTGCCGGCATCATAATGAGCGAGATTATTCCGGGAAATGCAGGAGTCTGCTGTAAAGGCCCTGGTAAGAGGCAGTTTATAACCAGCCTCGGGTCAGACACACAGCCCACCACACACACACGCACACACACACACACACACACACATACACACATGGCCACGCAGTCAGCCTGTGGTCAGTTGCCTCACTCCAAGGTGGGCCTCATTTGATGGGAGAAGGTGCTAGAGGACCAGGCCTTGAACAGAATTTACCTGGAATCATCTGGTGCCACCAAATTCAAGAATTGGGCTCTAGTTTTTCTGGAGCCCAAACACTTCCAGTTTCTGGATCTAAAATGTGGGACTGGCTTCACTGGTGGCTCAGACAGTAAAGAATGTGTCTGGCAAAGCACATCGGACCCCAGGTTCGATCCTTGGGTTGGGAAGATTCCCTGGAGAAGGGAATGGCAACTCACTCCAGTATTCTAGCCTGGGGGATCCCATGGACAAAGAAACCTGGTGGCCTACTGTTGATGGGATCGCAGAGCTGGACACAGCAGAGCGCCTAGCCCTTTCACAATGTGGGATACAGTGGGGAGGAGCTCCGTGGGACCTGGGTCTGCTGGACTCGGCCCGGGGACTTTGACTTGAATTTCAGCTCCGCTATCAGCGTGCGGTGTGATGGGTATTTATTTATTTCTTTGGTTGTTCCAGGTCTTAGTCGCGCATATGCAATCTAGTTCTCTGGCCGCAGATTGAACCCGGGCCCTGTGCTGGGAACACGGAGTCTCAGCCACTGAACCAACCGCCAGAGAAGCCCCATGTTGTGTGTTCTTGGGCATGCCTTTCTTCTTGCCTTAATTTCTTCACCTTTAATAATTTGTATTTTTAATCTTCATATTCATTGAATACTTGACTGTATGTCAGTGTTATGGACTGAATATTTGGGTCCCACCAAAATTCATATGCTGAGACTCTGACCCCCTGAGTGACTGTTTTGGGAGGTGGGGCCTCTCAGGAAGTAATTAAAGTTAAGTGAGGTCATAAGAGGGCTTCCCTGGTAGCTCAGCTGGTAAACAATTCGCCTTCAGTGCAGAAGACACCAGTTTGATTCCTGGATTGGGAAGATCCCCTGGAGAAGGGATAGGCTACCCTCTCCAGTATTCTTGGGCTTCCCTGGTGGCTCAGATGGTAAAGAATCCACCTGCAATGTGGGAGACCTGAGTTCGATCCCTGGGTTGGGAAGATTCCCCTGGAGGAGGGCATGGCCTCCCACTCCAGTATGCTTGCCTGGAAGAATCCCCATGGACAGGGGACTTGGGCAGGCTGCAGTCCATGGGGGTGGCAAAGAGTCGGATATGACCGAGCAACTAAGCACACAGGAGATCATAAGGAAGGGGTCCTGATCCCTTAGGACTGGTGTCTTTATTAGAAGAGACAGCAGAGTTCACTCTTTTCCCGCCACGTGGGGACAGAAGGGAGAAGGTGGCTATCTGTAAGGTGGGAAGGGAGCCCTCACCAGGGGCTGATCCTGCCGGCACCCTGATCTCAGACCCCCAGCTTCCAGAACTGTGAGAAATGAATTTCTGTGGCTTAAACACTCCCGTCGGTGGTATCGTGTTTTAGCAGCCTTAGCAGACTGAGCCAGCCAGGATCAAGCACTTGGAACTTGCTTCATCTTCAGGACAACATGAAGGGTAAGCATTCTTTCCATTAATAAACGTAAACACTGAAGCTCAGAGAGGTTGAAATAGTTGTCCTGGGTCTCATAGCAAGTAAGTGGGAGCGTCAAGATTCAGACTCAGGATTGTTTGCCTTTAAAGCCATGCACTGCGGGGGAGACTTTGGTCCTTTTGTAGTGAGTCCTGACTCATCCCCAAGGCTCACCTTCCTATCCAAATCTAAGTGGAGCTAGGACCTTCAGACTCCTTGCTGGTTCTCATTTAGACCCTGGATGTTGCCTGGGTTATTCCCATGGTCTGAAAATCATACTATCTGTGGATATTGGTCTTTTCCCTGAAAACAGAGGCTCAGGGGAGTGAAGTGAGTTCCTTCAAGGTTTCACAGGACAGCCAGATTCAAACCTGTGTTGATCTCATCCTAATATCCATGTGTATAATCCACACACTGTGATGTAGAATTATGGGAGGGTTGAGCTAGAGGAGGGCTCCGGGTGACATATATGAGATGGTGAGCACAATGGATTAAGAGTCTAGACCAAAGTGGGCTCTTCAAAAGATGCAGCATCCTCCAGACTCTAGGAGCAAAATTATGGAGATATCAAAAAGCTCAGTAATTAAGATAAATCATGTTCAATACTTTTTTGAAAAAGTTAATGCAAAAAGTTGGTTCAGAGTTAATGCAAAAATTATCCAGATTGTTGAAGACGGAATCAGACCCTGCACTGACCAAACTCACCTCTCTGCTCCCCCTGACTCTGCCCCGCACTGGAGGAAGCCTTTTGTTGTTGTTGTTGTTTGGAGGAAGCCTCTTACTCTGAGGCCTGGCTGCTGATTGTGGGCGCCTGTGGTCTGTGGTGGGAAGGGGTTCCCTGAAGCTGTGAGCAGAGCACCGGCCACCTGGCTTCAGAGGACTAGGCTATGGCTGGGCACTGCAAGGACCATCCTTAGAGGGCGATGGTGAGGAACAGGAAAACATGGAGCTTGGTGACCAAGTCTCACTCAACTTACACATTTCTCCCTTAGGAAAAGTGGGTGCACAGGCAAAGATGTCCAATCTATGGACCCTCTTGGAACACCACATAAGTGCCATAGGCTTTGTCGGGAGCGGTACCCCAGTGGTTTTTAAGCTCCCAGGGATTTCATTTTGCCCAAGAGTGTTGTAAAAATGTTGAATTTGTTGCCTAGAAATAAAAATGCCCACACATGAACACATACAAAATTTGCACGAAAGTTCCAGAAATCCAAGCATACCTAGGACCCCATTCGTGGAATTTCAATAACTGCCATTTGGGGAGATTGGTGACGTAGAAAGCCCACTGCATTTGGACAAAGAAAATCAGAACTCACCAGTTATTATCCAAGCAGGCCTCTCTAGTCCCTGAGCCTGTCTCCTCGGCCAGTAAATGCAGGTGTTAGGGATACACCTACCTGGTAAATATGGTGAGGCTCAAACGAGTTAATGAAGGTGAAAGTGCCTTGTGAGCTGTAAAGTGTTTTCTTCCCAGTGGGCTGTCAGTTGGAATGTCACTGTTATCTCTGCTGGTTTTTGAAAACTTGGCTGGCTTAGAGAATCTACTGCCCAGGAAGGCAGGGGGCGGCTGCTTCTCCGATGGGTGGGGAGGGTGGGCCTGGCTGGCTCAGAGGAGGGTTTGGCCCCCCTTCTCCTGTCCCTGTCCCTCTTCACCAAGCACCCAGGGCCCCTTGGCGAGCTCCTCCATGCAAACATGCACCTCTGTCTCCGCAGATTAGTCACAGTAGCAGATAAAGAGGGCTGAGTGACTGAGTGAGGCCACAAATGAGCTCCCATTAGCGTGGGTTGCGCGTCTCTGGTGGAAGGGGTTGGTAAATAGTTCGGACTTATCTCTCTCCTCAGCATTTAGCTGATTTCCATAATGAGCTCCATTGAACTGCTAGGCCCCTGAGGGGTCCCCAGGCTTCCGAAATGCCCTTGTTCTGTAAATCTGATTTCTGCAGAGGTGAACACATGGGTGAGCAACGGGAAAGAACACATGGATGCCAGGCTGTAGCTTCTGGGGACACTGAGCCTGGGCGTCTCTGGGGGGATAGTGTGGCTCTGCCAGCACTCCTCCCAGAGATAAGGCGGACTGAGGGGTCTGTAGGCATTGACCAGCCAGATGTGGGTCACAGGTTCTGGCTAGAAGAGACTCTGTCAACCTCTCTGTTTATTTTCAAGGGCAAATGACTTAAAGGAGACAGAGTGTACCAATTCCTCCTGTATCAATAATTCAAGTTATGGTTGGCTTAACTGTAGTAGGAAGGGCCAGCTTACAAACTAAAGGCAAAGACCATTCATCACAGGCATTTACCAGCCCTCCCTTCTTTTCTTCCTTCTTTCCTATCTTCTTCCCTCCCTCCCTCCCTTCCTTCTTTCTGCCTTTCAGTCATTTAACAAATATCCATTTAGGCCCTTCAGTGTGCCAGAAACTGATATGTATTAAGGATAACAGATCTGGACCCTGTTCCCATGGAATTTACAGTTCAGTGGGAGAGATGGAAATTAATCAAATCATTAAATAAATAAAAGTAAGATTGCCACTTTGAGAAGAGCTGTAAAGGAGAAACACTTGATAAAATGAGAGCCTCTGATAGGAAAAGATGGCATAATTAAGGAACACTTCCCTGAAGAAGAAGAAATGCTTGAGTTTTGAGCTCTGAGGGAGATATTGAAATGGAGAGGGAAGAGGCTTCCTGGAGGAGGGGCCAGCTTGAGAAAAGACCCTGTGACTGCAGAGAGGATGCTTAGTGTATTAGTCACATAAGGGTAGTTTTTGCTGCAGCAACAAAGAGCCCCAAACAGTTGAAGCTGAAAGTAATGAAGATTTATTTCTAACTTGTACTACATGTTCATTGCTAGTGAGCATAAAAGTTCTGTTTCAAAACATTCCCAGGCTGAGAGATCTGACTTTATCGGGAACTTTGCAAGTTGCTGCAAAGGAGGAAGACCAGGAACACTTGGTGAGCCATGCTGAAGACTCTACAGCTGGTGTGATGCAAAGAGCGCAGATCATTGTGACAGAATTGCAAGGATGAGGGAAACTGTGATGTGAGCTAATGCTGGAGAGGCAGACAGAGGTGGGTCCTGCAAATCTCCCAGGCATTGTCAGGATTTGGATTCTTATAATTGAGAGAACTATGGGCAGCTGTTGAAGTTTTTTGAGCACAGAGATCTTAAGAAGAGGAAGCTACCAGCATTCTCATTTTACAGATGATGGTGTTGTTATGGATAGTAACCAATTATTGATACCTTCTCCGCACCAGAGGATGAGATGGTTGGATGGCATCACCAACTTGATGGACATGATTTTGACCAAGCTCTGGGAGTTGTTGATAGACAGGGAAGCCTGGTGTGCTGCAGTTCGTGGGGTCGCAGAGTCACACATGACTGAGAGACTGAACTGCACCTGACACTCATCCCTTTCTCCCCAGCAACTGAGATACTTACTGTTTTTATCTCTGTTTACCAAGGAGGAGATGGAGACCTAAAGAAGGAAAACAACTTACTCAACGTCACAGCTGCTATGTGGTCTATGCTCTTCCCAGCCCATCATCTTGTCTGAGAGAGAGTCAGGCATCACTAAGGCTTCTGAGGCTGTAGGTCATTAGAGGAAGAACAGCCCTTCAGGCAGAGCCTGGTTAACAGTGGGCAAGGCGGAGGGAGGCAGGGAGGTGGCACTCGGGGCAGCCATGTGCCCTGCCTGTCTTGGTCTCAGCTGCGTCACCAGTCTGAACAGAGTGGACGATCCTGGAAGGATACTTTATATGTATGCAAGGGGAGTATGGAAGGATGCAGGGAGAGAAGAAAGAAAGGATGGATGTTTGGAGGGACGCATAATGTTAGGCAGCATCAGGAAAGATAATGAGCAGATGGCAGCTTCCCAATCTCAGGATTAGGCTTCATGGACAGCATCTCAGCTCTGCAGATGGGAGGCAGGAACTGAGAAGAACAAGAGTTGGTTTGCATGTTAGGGGCAAAGGAAACCAGTCTGAACAGGCCTACAGTTTGGAGAGTCTTGTGTGTGTGAGGTATTCCAAAACATTGTCTTGTTCAATCTGTGTGTTTGAGGCCCAGAGGGTAAAAACAGACCTGCATTCACTAGAAAGACCAGATTCTGTGTCCCTGAGAGTCACAGAATGATCAAATTTTTGCGCCATTAAAAAGCCAAACACAGGAGAGAGGAAACTCCCCTCTGCTCTCTGAGGTTGGGTTTGGTGCAGGGCTTAATGCAAATGAATCAACAAACAAAGCGTTCATCAAAGTGGTGCTGCTGACATTGTTGGGAGCTTTGTATCTCTCACATCTTATTTTAGTCACTATTGATGGGGTTATTGTTCCATAACACCCTTCCAGAATACACACCTTGACATCCTGCGTGATTTCTATCTCTGGCAGCAAAGTAACAACAAAGCGTGTCATTGGCGTGCAGGCTGTTTGTTAGTCAACGCGTTACTTTAGGAGAGATGTCCTTCATGCCTCCTGCCCTGGTATGCACTGCTGCTGGGGAAAAAATGCATTCAGATTCCCTGGGCTGTGGGAGAAGGCAAGAAGGTGGAAAGACAAAGGAAGAAGGTCTTGGCATTGTCTTTCCTCGTGAACCACGTCATCCAGTGTCCTAAGTCTTGCCAATTCTCCCCACAGGCACTCAGCCCAGGTCTCACACCTTGAGGTAGCTGGTATCTCCCTCCCTACAGTCTCATTTGCCTATTTAATTCATCCAGTCACTCAGATACACACTTAGTAAGTGCTTTTGAACTGTGGTGTTGGAGGAGACTCTTGAGAGTCCCTTGGACTGTAAGGAGGGATCTCCAGCCCATCCTAAAGGAGATCAGTCCTGGGTGTTCTTTGGATGTTGAAGCTGAAACTCCAATACTTTGGTCACCTGATGCCAAGAGCTGATTCATTTGAAAAGACCCTGATGCTGGGAAAGATTGAGGGTGGGAGGAGAAGGGGACGACAGAGGATGAGATGGCTGGATGGCATCACTGACTCAATGGACGTGAGTCTGAATGAACTCCGGGAGTTGGTGATGGACAGGGAGGCCTGGCGTGCTGCAATTCATGGGATCACAAAGAGTCAGGCACGACTGAGCGACTGAACTGAACTGAAAGTGCCTCGTGTGTATCAAGCTGACTGTGAGGGCTGGGTTCCCTTCACAAAGTCCTTCGGTGTTCTGTGTGCAGTCATGGTTTTATTTTTTTACGTTGCTTATTTATTTGCTTGCGGTTGTGCTGGGTCTTCACTGCTGCGTGCGGGTCTCTCTGTTTACAGTGAGCAGGGCTGTTCCTCACTGTGGTGAGCAGGCTTCTCACTGCAGTGCCCTCTCTGGTCGTGGAGCACAGGCTCTAGGCTCATGGGCTTCAGCGGTTGTGGCGCACAGGCTTAGTTGCTCTGCACCATGTGGAACCATCCTGGCCTGGGGATTGAACCCGTGTCCCTGCAGTGGCAGGCGGATAATTATCTGCTGTACCACCAAGGACGTCCCAGAGTCATCCTTTTTAACACGCTCTCCATCGTGGCTTTGCTGAGCTCAGGACGAGCCATGTTGCCTTTCTGCCCACGGGCACTCAGGGGCCGCTGCAGTTCTCTCCCCCAAACCTGCAATTGGGTCTTGCACTTACGCTACTTCCCTCTCTGCGGCTCCCTGGTTGTTCTTACTCCTATATCTTTACTTATGCATCTCCTGCTTTGTCCGGTTTGACGCTTAAATCCTACCAGGCCTTTGAGACCTATAGCGATCCTTCACTTTCTTCATAAAACTTTTTCCACCTACCAGGCAGGCTTTCCTTGCTGTGACCCCCAGTGGCAGTGATTTGAGCTTATCACTAGAGATTCAATTACTCTCTTCTGGAGCGTTAGTTTGATTTATGAACTAGAGGGAAGCACTTAGTGGTGGCAAACTAGACTCTGTGCTTTTTTTTTGTTTCATTCATTCATGGTGTAGTGGAAAGAACTCAGTTTCCAGAGCTTGAGAATGTGCGGAGTATTTGACTTTTAAAAATTTATTAGCTGGAAAAAACTGGGTGAGTTATTCAGACTTCTCAGAGCCCGGTTTCTTCTTCCAGAAAACCTGAACAGTAATACTCATCTCAAGGCCTGTGGGACTGCTCTTGAGTTGGTTAAAAGAATCTGGAACATAGTAGGTGTTTATTTCGAGTCAGCTACTTTGGAATACATCCTTCTTATGAGAGCTTACTATGAGTCAGGGTCTCTGTGGGGCTGGCTTCTAATCTTGCCATCAGGAAACCTACAGCCCTCTGTGGACAATGACAGAGGCAAAAAGATTAAATGAGAGTTGAAAGGAAAATGCTTAGCATAGTCCATGCATCTACTGAGGACTCGGTCAGTGGTGTTATGATTTATTGATGTGCATTTATTCCCCCATATCATTGAACATAAAGCATGTGTGAGAAAGTATGGCTTGGTGAGGAGTCAGAAATGGTTGCTTTTTAATCATATCAGGGTATTGAGTTGGAGCTGATTTTGGAATGCAAAGCTGGCTAATGTATATTTGCAGCTCTGCACTGTTAATGGACAGAAATGGTGTGGGTGAGAGAACAGGTTGCTAAGAAAAAATATGATGCCTCCTAGGAGCAGAGTTTAGATGACAAAGAAGTCAGGGTAGCCGATAAGAATCGTGCCAGCAGCACCTTGTACCCCTGGGCTGGGACTGTGGGGTTTTCTTTATGGAGCTTCTTCCAGTCAGAATGGGCTTTCAGAGGCAGAGTGTGAGTGTACCTTAGACTGGCCAGCAGGGTCCCAGCAGAGGCCACGGAGTTCCCGGGGACCCACAGCCACCCTCTGATCACCAGGAGGAAACTGACATGGTAGAGGAGCCCAGCCGAGCAATCTTCACTTCTGTGAATTTCAATTTCTCATCCGTGGAACTGGGGTAAACTCATCCACCCAAATGGTTACAGAACTCAGAGAAAGCTGGTTTTGTAGACTGTGGATGAGACTGTGCATAAGGGATCCAGTGGGGTAGGGGAGGAGCTTCCCTGGTGGTCTAGCACTTAAGAATGCATGTATCAATGCAAGGGACGTGGGTTCAATCCCCGATCCATCTCACATGCCATGGTGCAACTAAGCCTGTGCACCACAAAGGCTGAAGCCTGCGTGCCTAGAGCCTGTGCTGTGAAACAAGAGAAGCCACTGCAATGAGAAGCCCCTGTACTGCAATGAAGAGTAGTCACCACCTGCTGTCAGCAGAGAAAGCTCGAATGCAGCCGTGAAGACCCGGAGCAGCCAAAAAGAAACAGATAAACCAACAGTAGAAAAATGAAAGGGATGGGGAAGACATTTGAAGTCATATATCTGATAAAAGTTTAAGGTTTGGAATATATAAAGAACTCCTAAAACTCAACAACAAAAAGACAAAAAAGAAATTAATAGGCAAAGAACTTGAATAGACATTTATCAAGAATATATGCAAATGACCAATAAGCACACAAAACATTGCCTAACTTCATTAGTCACAGGGAAATGCAGATGAAAACCACAATGAGATATCACTTCACACCTCCTCGGATGGCTACGATGAACAAACAAACAAACAAGATCCCAGAAAATAACAAGTCTTGGTGAGGATGTAGAGAAATTGGAACCTTTATCCACTGCTGGTATTCCCTGTTGGCTCAGGCGGTAAAGAATCTGCCTGCGACGTAGAAGACACATGTTTGATCCCTGAGTCAGGAAGATCCCCTGGAGAAGGGCAGGGCAACCCACTGGAGTATTCTTGCCTGGAGAAGTCCATGGACAGAGGAGCCTGGTGGGCTGCAGTCCATGGGGTCACAAAGAATCGGACAGGACTGAGCGACTAGCACTTCAAACTGAAGTTTATACATAGCTGGTGAGAATGTAAATGGTGACGCCACCGTGGAAAAGTTTGGCAGTTCCTGAAAAGACCCACACAGAGAATTATCATACGATCCAGCAACTCCACTCCTAGGCATATACTCAAGAGAAGCGGAAACATACATTTACACCAAACCCTGTACACTAAAGTACACGGGCAGCATTATTCATAATAGCTAAAATAGGGAACGACCCAAACGCCCAGCAAAGAGAAACAATCCAAAAGAATAAACAGAACATGGTCTACACATGCACCATTATTGTCATAAATATGGATAAAATCTGATACGTGCTACAACATGTATGAGCCTTGAAAACATAATGCTAAGTGAAAGAAGACAGATACAAAATGATGAACACTGTCTCCTTTCACTTCTATGAAATATCTAATATCTGCACAGAGTAAACACTCAGTAAATGGCAGTTATTATCATGATCTTCGCTATTATTATGTAAAATAATTTACAACGATCGACCTAGACTAATAACCATTGAAATAGGCAGAACAGATATTAATGATTAGTGAAATGGGAAATTATTGGATTTTAAAAATTAATCAGGATCTGCTATGTTCATGACAGGAGGAGACACTGTAAAGTTAAAAAAAGAGTGTATCTGCCCGGGGCCGGAGGAAAGAAGAATAAAGAGTGGCTTCTTCCTGCGTGCGGGTTTCTTTTTGGGGTGATGAAAAACTTCTGCGACTAGACGCAGGTAGTGCTCACACAACATTGCAGATGAACTCAATGCCACTGCACTGCACGCTTTAAAATGGTTAAACGATTAAATTTTCTGTTAAATTTAATTTAAAATATTCAATTTCCTCTTGCCACAGTTAACACCAGTCATGGATTGGGCAAGTTCTATGTTAAGGTGCTTTATAAAGGCAGAGGGAGCGTGGTTGTCACATGGATAATCCTCACCAAGGTGGTGAGATTTCAGAAGAGGGATGGACCACATTGTGGTCCATAATGTGGTGGAAGGACAGTGGCTCAAGGACGTCTTAAACTCAGCTGGTCATCTTGCCTTTGTAAAAGCTAGGAGTTCTGAGAGATGATCAACTCCACAAGGAAAAAAAATGCGTGCGACGCTGCGGCGTGTGGGTGCGTCTTGGAAGCGTGTCGTCTTGCGTCTTGGCTGCTGCGTGTGTGTCAGCAGAGGGAGGTGACGATGGGCTGCCTGGGTGTAACTGTATACTCTGAAGTTTGTGGAAACTATACCACGAGCTTTTCTCCCCACCCTCATTTAATATTCCACAAACCCTCGCCACGTAAACAATGCGTTTCTTCTCAAGCCTTATTATCATTCCCAGAACCACTTGCAGGCTTTCAGAAACCCATTATTATAATTATAATCAAGAATCTTAGGACAGAGCCATTTGTGCCAAAAATACATTTACACTTGGAGTTGTTTGCAGAGGAATGAGAGCGAGAGATGCCGGTTTACAGCTCTGAAATCTATTGGCAGGAACTCCTACGCCATTCAATTTCTTTTTCTCCGTTTAATTTCTTAATTTAAATTTTTGTTGTCAAATTCCTAATATTTGCTTTTGTCTGTCTTTTTTTTTTTTTTTTTACCCCCTTGGATCTTAATTTTTCAAGGCCAAAAAACGTAGTTGTTATCTTTACCCTCTTGTTACAATAAGGGACAACCGCAGTCAAAGGCAGAATGAGGCTGATTTCAAAAGTATCAGCGGGGTCTCCTGTCACCCTATCCCCCCACTAAAAATAACTGCCTACACCCCTGATTCTTTTATATTAGAACAAAGGCTTTCATTCCATAAATAGAGATAAATCAATGTAGAATTACTTTAATTTGGGTCCCATTTATTTAGGTTTTTTATTTTTTTTTTGTCTGTAGACATATATAGATGAATCAAACATAGCTCTTATCCTCAGAAAGAACATGGTTCATTATGGGACACAAACTATGAATAAATATTCGTGATAGGAGGCAGAATGTAATGAAAACTGCAGAAAATGAAAAAAAAAAAAAAAGCAAAAAAAAAAGAATCCTATGCTGTGCAACGAGAAGACAAGATGAGTTTTGAGCTGAGAGCTAATGCAAGAGTGGGCTCCTCTATTATTGTGTTAACGGGTGCTTACTACTTGGTCAGATTTCACATCAGATCTTGGCTTTATATTTTTCAACAGGGTCACTGCAGGCGAGTTATATAGCATCTCAGAGGCTCCATTTTCCCACCTGCAAAATGGGTATATAATAATACCTACCTCATAGGTATAAACATTGAGAGATATAGCTATCATTTGCCTGAAGTCTCACCAATTCTGCAGCCCGGGGGAGTCCAAAGGTCTTCTGCGGGTGGTAGGTCAGTTTCTCCTGGAGCAGATTCTGAGACAGGGGTTAGCATGGGGGATGCTGAGTTCAGTTCAGTTCAGTTGCTCAGTTGTGTCTGACTTTTTGCGACCCCATCGCCAGGGGAGGAAGCAGTATTGGGCAGAGAGAGAGACTGAGCTGTGGAGCAGCCCCAGTGGCAGCCATCTCTGACACACAGCAATCTCTGCAGCTAAAAGAGCTCTCAGAGTTGTCCCACCCGGACCTAGTTTGGCTTTTATACCCCTGAGCCTGTCAGTCCCTGCATGTGACCTGTCCAGGCAGGGCTTGGTTGTGGACCAGAGGCCTCCACTGCTGGGGCAGTCCTTGCAGGCACGGACTTGCCCAGCAAGTCCTTCCCTGAAGGCACATGGGGGCCGGGGTACGTCAGTGCCATCTCCAACCATCACACTTGGGGACCAGCAGACTTCCTTCCATCATGTGATAGTCACTCTTTAGTCTTACATTCAGAAGTACACTTAACTTTCCTAGGACCTCGCTGATTCCCGGGCTCCTGGTCTCACGTCAGGTTTGCCATTTCACAGGATTTCCCGAGACGCACACATGCAGAGCCTACACTGCAAGGTCGCTAGGCTTTACTGATGGCCTGGAGTCCAGGGCATGGGGCACATTTCAGGACGTGAGCCTCTGCCACCTGCCGATGCCTTCCCCTCCTCTGCCTTCCCATCCTCTCTCTGCCTGATGCACAGCAGGGCAGCAGGCAACTTCTGTTTCTGGGGTGGACCCTGCACCTGGAGATTTATCCCGAATACAAGGCCAGCACTTCTGCAGAATCTGGGAGAGTAACTTTTCTGCTACCCAAGTAGAGCTTCAAGCACACAGAACACATGAGTTATGAATATGATTTATTACTATGAATCTCTGTTTTACAGGGTCAGGCTCACCCAGAGAGGGGGCATCTCAGCTCCTTGTCCTCTACCTTTTCATCCTCTTGCTTTCTCCCTTCTCCTGACCTCCTGGTAATCATCTGTGAATCCATGGTCCCTCGAACCTGTAAATTGAAGCCAATATAGTTTGATTTGGGGCTTCCCTGGTGGCTCAGTTGTAAGAATCCTCCAGCGATGCAGAAGACATAGGAGACACAGGTTCGACTCCTAGGTCAGGAAGATCCCCTGCAGGAGGGCATGGCTACTCACTCCAGTGTTCTTGTCTGGAGAACGCCATGGACAGAGGAGCCTGGTGGGCTTCAGTCCATAGGGTCACAAGAGTCAGACACGACTGAAGTGACTGAGCACACACACGTAGTTTGATTTAGTGAGAGGCGCACTGCGTTAGACCCAGAGCACCTGGGGTGGACGCCCTTGGGCCCTACTATCTATTTTCTTTGATCTCAGTAGCTTCCGCTTGTTCACTTTCAAAGGGGGATGATAATGCCCACCTCTCGGTGTTGTTCTGAAGACAAAGTCATCAAAGTGATCCATTCATTCACCGATTCACTCACTCACCCCTCCTCATTCAACAATCATCAAACACCTGTGGGTGCTGGCACCGAGGACACGGCTGGACGCACCCATTCGCGTTCCTCTGGAGTGTTCATGCCACGGTGGCAGAAAGACAAGAAGCAGTAATTAACTAGTGACCACAGGTAGCAAATAATTCTGTAAAACAAAAAAAAATGTGAGCAGGACACAACGACAGGGAAAGATGTACAAGCCAACCAATGTAGATGGTAAGGTCAGAAAAGGGCTGTTTAAGGGGACAATTGTGCTTCTAGGGGACGCCATGTCCAAAGACCCCATGGCAGAAGTCCGCATTGAAGGTTCCTCCTTCCCCTGAGCAGCTAAATCACTTGGCACCTTTATGGCAGTGCTTGGCACCTTTCACTGTAATTATCACATGGTAAACCTAGTCATTGACCGCAGACCGTCCGCCTCACTCCTCCAAGATTAGAAATCCTATTAAAAGCAGCATGGGACAGTGTGGAAAAACATCACTTCCTAACCAGATAGATGTGACTCAAAATCATGTCAATCACATCCCAGCCACATGAGGGATTACAGAAACGGTGCATCGGCATAAACTGGAGATTAATAACACCTATAGAGTGAGGCTGAGAGGGTGAGATCACTTGAATCTATGGACAAGCACACAGTAGGTACCCAACATATGCTGACTGACTCTGTGACTTTTAAGCATTGGCTGGTGTTCAAGGTCAGCCCAGCCTACACCTACCTCACAGGCTGAGAATTACACGAGGCTTGTGATGGTGACAGCGGCTGCGCTTAGTAGGTGCTCAGTAGATGCCACTGGGTGATCTGATTGGAGAGGGTGGCAGAGCCCCAGGGAGGCTATTGCAGCGGTTGCTGGGAAGTCTGGGGCAGAAGAGACTTTGTGGGAAAACACAAATGCAAGCAGGTTTTGGATTTTTATTAGCCTGTCACCCACGTCTTCCCTCTTGAAACACTCCGCAATCAAAAGAGTTTGGAGTGGACTATTTTCAGCCCTCAGCCTTCACCCTGAGCTGCACTAAGAGGAAAAGCTGATTAGGGAAGCTGTGCGGCGTGCACATAAGTCAGAATCACCAATATCCATCCTCTGCAGGATTAGACCGTTAATTTTTCCCCCAGAAACATTACAATCATGTTTTCAATACCCTGGTGTCACTCTGGGTAGAATTCATTATGGCAAAGACCCTGAAATCTATGACTCCTTTTAGCCAACTTAAAACTTCTTTCGAGACCCGAATCAAAACTTCTCCTTGGCTAAGACGCCTGCTCTAACTAACCCCTGCCTCCCTGGAAAGTTCTCCTCACTTTTCTGCCGCCCAGAACTTCCAACTTGTACTTACAGCTTATGCCATGATGATTGTGTGTGTGACTAAGTGTTTCCTCTTGGGTTTTCTCTGTAAGTGAAAGCACCCTGGGTTCGGAATGAGACTGCCTGTCGCTGTTTGATCTCACTGACGCTTCATTTCATCATCAGAAAAAAAATGACGTGTAAAACAGGACCTGTTTTTAAGGGTGGTTATGTTGATTACACATAAGAGTGGGTGTCGGTCTCCTCAGGGAACCAGTGAGCACTCCGTAAGTTCGCCAATATACTTTTTTTTTTTTAATGGATATATGTTGGATATGACTGGTCTTCCTAAATGACATTGTTGGATTTGTGAGATCCGGGACCAAATGTTCTGTCCCTGGCTTTCTGTGTGGTATTGTGGAAGTTTCTTCATTACAATTATAATTTTGAATTTAATAGTTTTCAAATTTTAGTGCCCACTAAAGTGCACTAGAGGGATTGGTGAAAAACATGCATGTTCCTAGGCCCCCAGGCAGAGATTCTGGTTCATTAGTACTCAGATGCAGCCCAGGAATATGCATTTGTGCATGCTTCTTGGGAGATTCTGACACATGCTATCTCCAGACACAACTTGAGTACCATTTTCAAAATTTATTTATTTATTTATTGGCTTTCTAGGTAGTGCAGTGGTAAAGAATCCACCTGCCACTGTAGGAGACACAAGAGACATAGGTTCGATTCCTGGGTCAGGAAGATCCCCTGGAGAAGGAAATAGCAGCCCACTCCAGTATTTTTGCCTGGAAAATCCCATGGACAGAGGAGCCTGGCGGGCTACAGTCCATGGAATCGCAAAGAGTTGGACATGACAGGGCACACACACACATTTACTTATTTTGGCTGCACCTCACTGTATGTGGGCTGTTAATTTCCTGACCAGGGACTGAACCCGAGCCCCCTGCATCGGAAGCTCAGACTCTTAACCACTGGACTGCCAGGGAAGTCCTGAGTACCATTTTAATGGATGATTCCTCAGCTCTATCTACCCTTCTCCATATTTGAAGGGAAAGTATGACTGGTTCAAGACTGACCCCTGGCAGGCTGGCCGCTTAGGAAAGGAGTTGGCAAAATTCCTTGGAAACCAGAGATAGCTCAGTGCCTAGTCAATCAATTCAGGTAAACCACAGGAGACTCCCAATCATGAGGGAGGCTGGCACTTCCTCAGCCACAAATGCAGAATTGACTAGTATGTCTCAGCCATTATTATACCAGTGTGTGGACCTTAACCACAGAGCTTCAGGAACCATTAGGGAAATGCAAATCAAAACCACAACGAGAGATCTCTGCATACCTGATAGGGTGGCTATTCTAAAAACGAGACAAAACAAAAGACAACAAGTGTTGGCAAGGCTGCGAAGAACTGCAGCCGTTGTACACTGTTGCTGGGAATGCAAAACGGTGCAGCCATTTGGAAAACAGCATGAAGGCTCCTCGAAAAATTAAAACTAAAACTACCTACGACCCAGGCGGCACTAGTGGTAAAGAACCCACCTGCCAACGTAGGAGACTTAGGAGACACGGGTTCGATCCCTGTGTGAGGAAGATCGCCTGGTGGAGAGCATGGCAACCCACGCTGGTATTCTTGCCTGGAGACTCCCATGGACAGAGGAGCCTGGAGGGCTGCAGTCCACAGGGTCACAAAGAGTCAGGCATGGACTGAAGCGACTTAGCACACACACATGACTCAGCAATCCCACTTCTGGCAATTTCTCTGAATGTGTTGAAGTCCGGATCACAAATAGATAATAGCATCCCCATGCTCACTGTGATATTCATCACAATGGTGAGGTATGGAAATAATTACATATCTACTGACAGATGAACAGATAAAAGAATGCTGCATATACATACAATGGAATATTATTCAGTCTCAAAAAGGGGAGCGCCTGTGACACGTGACATCCTAGATGAACTACTCCGTGGAGCTCCCTGAATTTCTTTCCCCGATGAATATTATCAGTAAGTCTGGGAAGAGCTGCCTGAACACTTGCCTTAATGTGCATAGCATGTATCTTCAAACCTGACCCTCCCTGTGTGATACGCATGATATCACACTCTGAACTCTGAAGGTGAATTTTGAATTACTATCCATTTCCTTTAGGTCTGGGACCTGGTTCTGAGTGTGTTATTCTTGAGATTTTTCCCATCCTCAAACTCAGTCCTTAACCCTTAGCTGAATTATTAATAGTTTTCTATTGTTATTGTAAGAAATCACCACAAATTATATGGCACAAAACAGCAAAAATTTATTATTTTACACTTCCAGAAGTCAGAAATCTGGATCTTTGGAGCTAAAACCGAGGTGTTGGCAGAGCTGTGTTCTTTCTGCAGGTTCTCCAAAAGAATTTATTTCCTAGTCTTCCAAGTTTCTAGAGGTTACCTGGCTTATGGTTCCTCCACCATCTTCAAAGTGCATCCCCCTAACATCTACTTCCATTGTCTCATCTCTTTCTCTAATTCTGATCTTTTTGCCTCCTTATAAAGATCATGGTGGTTACACTGGGTTTGTCTGGATAATCTAGAAGAATCTTTCATCTCAAGACCCTTAACTCAATCACATCTGGGAAGTCCCTTTTGCCATGTGGAGTAATATAGTCACAGGATCTGAGATTTGGGAGGCCATCATTAAGTCTACCACATTAATCCAATATCTAATGGGCTATTGCTGTGCATCAGGTGGCTGGGACATGGCAGACAATATGATGAACAAGGTCCTTGCCTTGAAGGGCTGTAGTGTCTAGCTGGGACGACAGAATAACACACAGGCAATGAAAGTAAGGGAGAAGGCAATGGCACCCCACTCCAGTACTCTTGTCTGGAAAATCCCATGGACGGAGGAGCCTGGTAGGCTGCATCCATGGGGTCGCCAAGAGGGGTGAGGAAGGTTTGAAAGGGAGGATAGATAAGAAGATCTATTGAGTACCAAAAGGACTTCCTGATGCTCACCACATGCCTAAACTGAATTGTTTCCCTGGTCTGTATTCTGCATCCCTGGCATACTATCCACTGTCAAATATGGAAAACTGCCATATTTGTTTCATAGAAGTGTGATTACATCTCCCTCTTGCTTCCCACCTCATCATGGCTCCACCTTGTTTGCTGTGGGTTTGTCATATATAGCTTTTATTATGTTGATGTATGTTCCTTCTATTCCTGCTTTCTGGAGAGTTTTTATTATAAATGGATGTTGAATTTTGTCAAAGGCTTTCTCTGCGTCTATTGAGATAATCA
The DNA here is from genome assembly GCF_027580195.1 of Bos mutus. Lineage (NCBI taxonomy): Eukaryota > Metazoa > Chordata > Mammalia > Artiodactyla > Bovidae > Bos > Bos mutus. Next base: position 3,692,768 of record NC_091624.1, read on the forward strand.
TATGGTTTTTATTTTTCAATTTGTTAATGGGCTGTATTACATTGATTGATTTGCAGATATTGAAGAATCCTTGCATCCCTGGGATAAAGCCCACTTGGTCATGGTGTATGATCTTTTTAATGTGTTGTTGGATTCTGATTGCTAGAATTTTGTTAAGGATTTTTGCATCTATGTTCATCAGTGATATTGGCCTGTAGTTTTCTTTTTTTGTGGCATCTTTGTCAGGTTTTGGTATTAGGGTGATGGTGGCCTCATAGAATGAGTTTGGAAGTTTACCTTCCTCTGCAATTTTCTGGAAGAGTTTGAGCAGGATAGGTGTTAGCTCTTCTCTAAATTTTTGGTAGAATTCAGCTGTGAAGCCGTCTGGACCTGGGCTTTTGTTTGCTGGAAGATTTTTGATTACAGTTTCAATTTCCGTGCTTGTGATGGGTCTGTTAAGATTTTCTATTTCTTTCTGGTCCAGTTTTGGAAAGTTGTACTTTTCTAAGAATTTGTCCATTTGTTCCACGTTGTCCATTTTATTGGCATATAATTGTTGATAGTAGTCTCTTATGATCCTTTGTATTTCTGTGTTGTCTGTTGTGATCTCTCCATTTTCATTTCTAATTTTATTTGATTTGATTTTTCTCCCTTTGTTTCTTGATGAGTCTGGCTAATGGTTTGTCAATTTTATTTATCCTTTCAAAGAACCAGCTTTTGGCTTTGTTGATTTTTGCTATGGTCTCTTTTGTTTCTTTTGCATTTATTTCTGCCCTAATTTTTAAGATTTCTTTCCTTCTACTAACCCTGGGGTTCTTCATTTCTTCCTTTTCTAGTTGCTTTAGGTGTAGGGTTAGGTTATTTATTTGACTTTTTTCTTGTTTCTTGAGCTATGCCTGTATTGCTATGAACTTTCCCCTTAGGACTGCTTTTAAAGTGTCCCACAGGTTTTGGGTTGTTGTGTTTTCATTTTCATTCGTTTCTATGCAAATTTTGATTTCTTTTTTGATTTCTTCTGTGATTTGTTGGTTATTCAGCAGCGTGTTGTTCAGCCTCCATATGTTGGAATTTTTAATAGTTTTTCTCCTGTAATTGAGATCTAATCTTACTGCATTGTGGTCAGAAAAGATTGGAATGATTTCTATTTTTTTGAATTTACCAAGGCTAGATTTATGGCCCAGGATGTGATCTATCCTGGAGAAGGTTCCATGTGTGCTTGAGAAAAAGGTGAAATTCATTGTTTTGGGATGAAATGTCCTATAGATATCAATTAGGTCTAACTGGTCTATTGTATCGTTTAAAGTTTGTGTTTCCTTGTAAATTTTCTGTTTAGTTGATCTATCCATAGGTGTGAGTGGGGTATTAAAGTCTCCCACTATTATTGTGTTATTGTTAATTTCTCCTTTCATACTTGTTAGCATTTGTCTTACATATTGTGGCGCTCCCGTGTTGGGTGCATATATATTTATAATTGTTATATCTTCTTCTTGGATTGATCCTTTGATCATTATGTAGTGACCATCTTTGTCTCTTTTCACAGCCTTTGTTTTAAAGTCTATTTTATCTGATATAAGTATTGCTACTCATGCTTTATTTTGGTCCCTATTTGCATGGAAAATCTTTTTCCAGCCCTTCACTTTCAGTCTGTATGTGTCCCCTGTTTTGAGGTGGGTCTCTTGTAGACAACATATATAGGGGTCTTATTTTTGTATCCATTCAGCCAGTCTTTGTCTTTTGGTTGGGGCATTCAACCCATTTACGTTTAAGGTAATTACTGATAAGTATGATCCCATTGCCATTTACTCTATTGTTTTGGGTTCGATTTTATACACTGTTTTTGTGTTTCCTGTCTAGAGAATATCCTTTAGTATTTGTTGGAGAGCTGGTTTGGTGGTGCTGAATTCTCTCAGCTTTTGCTTGTCTGAGAAGCTTTTGATTTCTCCTTCATATTTAAATGAGATCCTTGCTGGGTACAATAATCTGGGCTGTAGGTTATTTTCTTTCATCATTTTAAGTATGTCTTGCCATTCCTTCCTGGCTTGAAGAGTTTCTATTGAAAGATCAGCTGTTGTCCTTATGGGAATTCCCTTGTGTGTTTGTTGTTTTTCCCTTGCTGCTTTTAATATTTGTTCTTTGTGTTTGATCTTTGTTAATTTGATTAATATGTGTCTTGGGGTGTTTCACCTTGGGTTTATCCTGTTTGGGACTCTCTGGGTTTCTTGGACTTGGGTGATTATTTCCTTCCCCATTTTAGGGAAGTTTTCAACTATTATCTCTTCAAGTATTTTGTCGTGGTCTTTCTTTTTGTCTTCTTCTTCTGGGACCCCTATGATTCGAATGTTGTAGCGTTTAATATTGTCCTGGAGGTCTCTGAGATTGTCCTCATTTCTTTTAATTCGTTTTTCTTTTTATCCTCTCTGATTCATTTATTTCTACCATTCTATCTTCTAATTCACTAATCCTATCTTCTGCCTCTGTTATTCTACTATTTGTTGCCTCCAGAGTGTTTTTTTATTTCATTTATTGCATTATTCATTATATATTGACTCTCTTTTATTTCTTCTAGGTCCTTGTTAAACCTTTCTTGCATCTTCTCAATCTTTGTCTCCAGGCTATTTATCTGTGATTCCATTTTGATTTCAAGATTTTGGATCAATTTCACTATCATTATTCGGAATTCTTTATCAGGTAGATTCCCTATCTCTTCCTCTTTTGTTTGGTTTGGTGGGCATTTATCCTGTTCCTTTATCTGCTGGGTATTCCTCTGTCTCTTCATCTTGTTTAAATTGCTGAGTTTGGGGTGTCCTTTCTGTATTCTGGCAGTTTGTGGAGTTCTCTTTATTGTGGTGTTTCCTCGCTCTGTGTGGGTTTGTACAGGTGGCTTGTCAAGGTTTCTTGGTTAGGGAAGCTTGTGTCGGTGTTCTCGTGGGTGGAGCTGTATTTCTTCTCTCTGGAGTGCAATGAAATGTCCAGTTATGAGTTATGGGATGTCTATGGTTTCGGGGTGACTTTGGGCTGCTGTATCTTGGAGCTCAGGGCTGTGTTCCTTGCTGCTGGAGAATTTGCTTGGTATGTCTTGCCCTGAAACTTGTTGGCCCTTGTGTGGTGCTTGGTTTCAGTGCAGGTATGGAGGCATTTGATGAGCTCCTGTCAATTAATGTTCCTTGGAGTCAGGAGCTCCCTGGAGTCAGGGTTTGGACTTAAGCCCCCTGCTTCCAGTTATCGGTTTTATTTTTACAGTGGTTTCAAAGCTTCTCCTTCTATACAGCACCATTGATAAAACATCTACGTTAAAGATGAAAAGTTTCTCTACCGTGAGGGTCACCCAGAGAGGTTTACAGCGTTATATGGAGAAGAGAAGAGGGAGGAGGGAGTTAGAGGTGACCCGAATGAGATGAGGTGGAATCAATAGAGGAGAGAGTGGGCTATTCAGTAATCTCTTCCTTATGTGCACTCCACAACTGGACCGCTCAGAGTTGTTCACAGAGTTATACGGAGAAGAGAAGAAGGAGGAAGGTGACAGAGGTGGCCAGAAGGATAAATGGGGGGAATGAAAAGGAGGGAGACAGATCCAGCCAGTAATCAGTTCCCTAAGTGTTCTCCACCGTCTGGAACACACAGAAATTCAGAGTTGGGTAGAGTAGAGAGGGGTTAGGGAGAAGACACAGGTGACCTGGTGGAGAAAAAGGAGAGTGCAAAGGGAGAGAGAGCAGTTAAGCCAGTAATCTCGCTCCCTAGTGAAAAATGGGTACTGAAGATTGGGTTCTTAAAGGTACAAAATTGGTAACAAATACATAAAAGCAAAAATTAAAAATCTGGAGTAGAGTTTGGAATTTCAAAAATACGATGTTAAAAAAAAGAAGAAGGAAAAGAAAGAGAAAAAAAAACGAACAAACAAAAACAAACAAGGTCACGAAAATTATAAAGAAAATATAGGTACAAAATTGATAACTAATACCAAAAAGCAAAAGTTAAAAATCTAGAGTAGAGTTTGGAATTTCAAAAATACAATGTTAAAAAAAGAAGAAGGAAAAGAAAGAGAGAGAGAAAAAAAACGAACAAGAACAAAGTCGCATAAATTATAAAAAAAAAATACAGGTACAAAATTGATAACAAATACCAAAAAGCATAAATTAAAAATCTAGAGTAGAGTTTGGAATTTCAGTTATACAATGTTATTTAAAAGAAGAAGAGAAAGAAACAGAGAAAAAGAAAAAGAAAAAATAAAAAAGGGTCACAGAAATTATAAAAAAACCCACAAAACTATAGGTATATAATTGATAACAAATACCAAAAAGCTAAAATTAAAAATCTAGAGTAGAGTTTGGAATTTCAAAAATACAATGTTAAAAAAAAGAAAAAAAAAAAACCAAGGTCAAAAAATTATAAAAAATATATATATGAAGTTTGCTTTTAAAAAAATAGGGTCTTCTTTTTTTTTTTTTTTTGCAAAGTAATTAGTTATAAAAGTGAAAATTAAAGGAATAATAGAGGACTTAAATTTTTTTTAAATTAAAAAGAAATAAAAAAAAAAAAAGAAAGAAAGAATGATCATACAAATAGTAAAAAATATGTCTAGATCAGTTCATTTTTGGATAGTTCCTTGGTCTGACTTATATTTCTCAAGATCTATAGGCCCCTTCCTATGTAGTCGGTAGTAACCACAGGGTTTTAATCTATTGCCTGTAGCTTCCAAGGCGGTTCCCTCTGTTATAGCTTCTTCTGTTTGCTGGTCTCTTCAGTGTCTGGTTTCCGCCCTGACACAAAGGGGACGGTGGAGGACACTTTTTTTTTAGACTCATTTGTTCAGTCGCACTGAGGGGAGGTAGGGAGGGATGCTGCAAACAAATAACACTGGCGTGTGCTCGCAGTGCCTCAGCCACACTGGGTCTGCCCCCGTTCACGGCGCGTGTAGCCTCTCTGCCCACGCTGCTCAGGCTCTAGGTTGCTCCACCAGGAACCATCCGAGGCCGGCTCTGGGCTGCCTGCACTTCCCAGGTCCAAGCCGCTCAGGTTCAGGCACTCGGGTGGTCCTCAGAGGCACAGACTCTCAGTTGGGCCTGCGTTTTGTGCCCTTCCCAGATCCGAGCAGCTCAGGTGATGAGGTGTTTGGCGCGCGCGATTGCTGCGACTTATCGCCTCCCCGCCAATCGGTTATCTAGGTGTACAACTGGCGCACCTTCTCAGGCAGATGTTGACCGTCCAGACCCCCAAGAAGTTTTAGTTAGCAAAGAAGCCTGCTTACAGTTTTATAGATAATGTCTCTCCGGGGCTGTGAATGCCCCCTTCCGGCTCTGGCTGCCTATCACGGAGGGGGATGGTCTGCCGCCGGCTATCTCTGTTCAGTCCTTTGTTCTGTGCGCCGGTCTGGTGGTGTCTTAGGTTAGGGCTGGCTTTTCGCGTGGTAGATATCCCACAGTCTGGTTTGCTAGCCCAGATTATTTCGCTCAGATAGCGCTCGGGGTATTCAGGCCAGATCCTTACTGTAAGCAATGCAGCCCGCGCCGTGCCTCCCTGCCCAGCCCCCGCTTGCTAATGGCGTATGCAGGCATCTGCGCTGCTTCTCCGCTGGGGGAGTTACCGTAGGGCTTGCAGTGTACCGGTTTTAATTGCTTATTTATTTTTCCTCCCTGTTATGTTGCCCTCTGTGCTTCCAAGGCTCGGCACAGATTCGGCAGTGAGAAGGTTTCCTGGTGTTTGGAAATTTCCCTCTTTTTAAGGCTCCCTTCCTGGGACGGAACTCCTTCCCTCCCTCTTATGTCTCTTTTTTTGTCTTTTATATATTTTTCCTACCTCCTTTCGAAGACTTGGGTTGCTTTTCTGGGTGCCTGATGTCCTCTGCCAGCATTCAGAAGTTGTTTTGTGGAATTTACTCGGTGTTTAAATGTTCTTTTGATGAATTTGTGGGGGGGGAAGTGTTCTCCCCGTCCTTCTCTTCTGCCATCCTCTCTTTCATGCCTCTATATCTCTGTCCTTGCTCTCATTCTCCTGTTGGAACTCCTGCTGACGATGGCTTAAGCCCCATTGTCAGCTCTCCCCACATCATCCACCTAAAGAACTCCTACCCACTTTTCCAAAACCCAAGTCAGACATCCCTACTGTCAAGATGCCTTCCCTAAACCTCTCAGAGATGGCTTTGCATGCTTTCGGGATATCTGTCTACCCTGAATATGCTTGTATTTCACTCCTGCCACATGGTTGGTAATTTACATGCTTCCAATATTACTGCCCTATTTGACCACAAAATTCTTGAGAGAAAGACTTGTATCTTACTCATTTCTGCCTCTGTCTCTTGTAGGGCTGCCATGTCAGGAAGTTCAGTCCCCGGGTGGTGAACCACCATTTTATAGATCATATGAACAATGCCTCTGGAGTTGTGCAACACGGTTGTTCTGAACACAGAGTATAGATTCTTGGCAAGTATTTGTTGGATGAAGGAATGGAGGACTGGCTAGACGCCTCACTGGTAAGTGTCTAATGCTGTCCAAAACTGCATCTGTCTGACTGACGATGATAGTGACACACTCTCAGCACCAACGTCATCTCCACAGTCAGTATAAAGAGTCGGTACCTGCTGGGTGCCCTTCTGAACACAGTGTGCCTCGCCTGTGCCATTTGGCTCCAGTTCCCAAGCAGACATTGTTTGGAGAGGTGTGCCTGTCCCTGCTGACACCATTAGTGCAGACAAAGAAGCATCTAAAAGTCACTTTGGCTCCTGCTTCACTAGAAACTCAAAGGGAAGGGGGAGAAAACCATCAGTGTTTGCCACTCAGAGATCATGTCAAGCGAGGAAGGAATTTTCACTTTCCTGTGTTAGTGAGAGGTTATTAAAGCAGCACAAGGTAAATAAAAAGTTGGGTGTCACTGAGACACAGGGTCCCTCCTGACTCAGAGTGACATCCATGGAACACTTGACTCGGATGCCTCCAAACTGGGATAAGCCACCAGCAGCAGAGAACGCTGGAAAATGACTCTCTCTCCTGACTTAGTAGGCTTCAAACAGATTTATTCATTCATTTAGTCATCCATTAAATATTCATGAGCATCTATGCAACCCACGCTGCATTAGGTGGGTAGGGAATTCAAAGACGACTAAGATCAAACCCCAGAGCTCGAGAAACTCACAATTCGGTGTAGAAGACAGGGCGATACACTATTGTCATTACACAATTTCAAGTGTAGATGATAACAAACATTAACTGAGTACTCAATCTGGGTGTGGAGCCACTGTCGGCATTTCGAGCCCATGAGCTCAAATAACCCTGTGAGATAGGAACTATCTTTCTCTCAACTTTGCAGCTGAGGAAATGGATGTGCAGAGAGGCTGAACAGCGTGTCCAACATCACACAGCTGCTGAGTAGCAGAGGAGGGATTTGCAGCCAGACTACCTGTCTCTAGAGTTAGTGCCCTTAACCTTCCTGCTGTATTGCTGGAAGAATAATTTATGCATTAGCTCTGGGATTCATTCATACAAGGATTCATACTAGAATTCATATGAATTCTGGGATTCATACTAGGGAAGTGGGCTTCCTAGTATGGAATCATACTAGGAATCATAACCTAGTAGCTCAGTTGGTAAAAGAATCCGCCTGCAATGCAGGAGACCCCGGTTTGATACCTGGGTCAGGAGGATCTGCTGGAGAAGGGATAGGCTACCCATTCCGGTATTCCTGGTCTTCCCTAGTGACTCAGATGGTAAAGAATCCGCCTGCAATGCAGGAGACCCTGGTTTGATCCCTGGGTTGGGAAGATCCTCTGGAGAAGGGAATGGCTACCCACACCGGTGTTCTGGCCTGGAGAATTCCATGGACTGTATAGTCCATGGAGTCACAAAGAGTCAGACACTACTGAGTGACTTTCACTTTCAGAGGGTTGGACACAACTTCTCAAAGGCCACTCTGGAGTCAGGCATTGATGGTTAAATCAAGGTGCATGTGGGCATGGAAATGGGATGCAGGGAGCCACGAGAGTAATCAAAAGTACCAATGTAGGTGTGTGTAGAATGTGTTCACCCAGCAGCTGACAATACTGTGACCAAAGCAGGAATCATAACCAAAGCAGGAACCGTAACCAAAGCAACCTTGTCTTTCTACACTGTTATATCTAGGGCAGATATTACCAATCATACACAATACCCTTTTTAAAGCAGTATTCTGGGCAAAGAAGATGCCCGTTATTAATGATCCATTAGTAACATGTAGAGATGAGCTAGGAGTCAGAACCACCATCCCAGTTGCATTTGCCTTTCCCAGTCTAGGCTGTTGAGTGCTTGAGAGAGATTGACGAAGAATGAGACTGGGAATTAGGCTGAGCGGACTGTAGCAAGTGCTAAGGACCATGTTCAGAACTGGAGGCTCTGTCCTGCAGGTGATGGGATTCAGGGAAGGTTTGCAAAAGTTGAGAGGAGAGTGGATCCATGCGTGGAGGGATCAGATATTTCAGTCATTGCTTCTCTGTCTGTTCTCTCCACACTGAACTCTGCCCAGGAGCAAAGTCAAAGATCAGGGATTCTCAGGAATGATAGTCCAAAGAAAGGGTGTGACCTTGGAAGCGTCACTCACTTTCTATGACCTCAGTGTCTACAGCTGTAAAATGAAGGGGTTGAATAATAACATGGAGGCATAGCTCTGGCATGCATGCCCCTACTCTGCTAACCAAGCCCACGGCAGACGTTCTTAATCAGCTGTGGCATTCTTTTACCCAGTGGGCCTGGAACAAACTTCAGAATCCTTCTAAACCCAGTGATGCCAACCAGAGTTCGCAGATGATTCCAATTCTACTTGCCAGTCCTGGAACAGATGATCTCAAAATTCCCTTCCACTTCTGATATTCTTGGATTCCTTGAAAGATAAAGCATGGGAGTAGAAGAAGAAAGTTCTGGGAAGATATACTGGTGCCAGGTATTTCAGGAAAGCCTTGAATGCCAGCCTGAGTGTCAACAGCGTTGGCATTACAAGCAGAGCCACTCTTCATCATGCTCAAAGGGACACGGCAGATGACAGCCCAGTGGCTTCATTTTAATCGGCCAGGGCATAAGAGGCCATGTTTCTATTACAAGGAGATCTATAAGAAATCACACCCATTAATGGTTCCCATTAAATTCAGGGCATGTGGGGAAAATTGTAGTTTGATTTAGTTTAGCAACACGAAGATATTGGCAAGATAATCACATAAAAGCGACACCTTTTATGACTGGGCTATTTGATTTTATGTCAGCAGGTTTCAATTTCCCTCGTTTTTATGATGGCAGATAGGCTACCCCACCTCATGTATGCATTAGCCCGAGCAAAGGTTACGTGGACTGTTTTCACATTCAGGGTTCAGACCTGATAATATGGACAAAATAATAACACCCCTGGTTCTAGAATTCATCCCCCCACTAAAACACACACTGTATTTCTCACCCAGCCCTAAGCCATTCTCAGACTGAAGGATGGCGGGGGCAGGGGAGAGACTAGCCAATCAGGGCAGAGAAAGGAAGGAAGAATTTGGGGTGTACAGTCAGAGGCCTGCGTTCCAGTCAAGCAGGGTGACCGTGGTTAGGGTGCTTTCCTCTCATCCGTGAAGTGGAGAGTGTGAGAGCTCACCCAAGGGCTCCCATGAGGGTTAACTGGCAGACGATACGCACAGGACGGTGTGGGGTTACAGAAGAAATCCAGCCAAATCCACACTCACTCATCTCCTGTGAGACAGAGGGCAGGGCAGAAGTGTGAAAAACATCTTCTCAAATTAAATTTCTTATTAAAAAAAAAAAGAGAGAGAGATAAAAGGGTCATTATTTCCCCTTTGGACTGTAGTTCTAAAGGCCCTGGCGGCTTCCTGCTGTGTTTTGGGAGATAACAACTGGGCCGGGTCATCCGACCTCTCGGGGATGCTAGAAATTAGCTCCTTGGTGACAGGGACCAAGGCAGTGAAGTTATTTAACGGGTATTGTTTTGAGGCCTGAAAGGAGGGAAGGCAGAGGGGAGACCCGCAGAGCTATTCTCTTTTAATATCCCTCCAAGTCCTTGGGTACATTTAAGCCCTAATTCACCTTTATGCCTCTTCTTTCCCCTGTAAGTTTTGTGAAGAGTCTTTAAAAGAAAGATTGATCTCACCCAGGCTGGATGTAATTGGCAGCCCCCACCCCCTCCCCTCACCATTGTCACCACTGGCTCCTTTCAGAAGCTCGGTCTCTATCGAGGGCTGAATCTCCAGCATTTATTGGACTGGCTCCTGGAGGACAAGTTGAGCTGTCCCTTTAAAATCCATTCCTCTGACTCTCAGTTTGGGTCTATTTAAATATTCCAGACAATTTCAAGACTTAATAATGATGAATACGATTAAGATTAGGGTTTAATAAGAGTGTTAAGAAAAGATTTTTCATGCCGATGGAGGTGGGTTGCTGTGAAAATTAAATCGGCACCAGGCTTCCCAGGCCACACTGACCGGGATGGTTCCTCACGTCTCCCAACAGTTTTAACTCTCTCGGTCGAGAATCCTAGGAGGAACCCCAGGCAAGAGCTCACATCCCTTGCAGATTAGATGCCCTGCCTCACCAAATCGGCCACCAGTCATCCCTTCACGCTGAGCAACAGTGAGGTCATCCTGAAACACAGCCTCACCTGGGCACTCTGCCCTTAGAGTCCTTGGTTATGATTTAAGGGGAAGCTTGAATGAAGAGGGGCTGCCCTGGTGGCTCAGACGGTAAAGAATCAGCCTGTGATGCGGGAGACCTGGGTTTGATCCCAGGATTAGGAGGATCCTCTGGAGAAAGGAATGGCTACACATTCTAGTGTTCTTGCCTGGAGAATCCCCATGGACAGAGGTAACTTGTACCTTTTGCTTTCATTTGTTTACTCAGTCCCCAGGGGCACCATCAACTTTTTAAAATTGCTCTCCAGGGTCCTGAAATGGCCCTCTATCTTGGAGACCAGCTTAAAGAATAGCCCGGTCATATCTATAGAGAAATCAGTGGTCATGCTTTATGCTACATTTATACCCTCCCTCCTCTTTTGCCCATGGGGCCTAGGAAGACTGAACACATAGAAAGCATTCAATAAATACACATTGACTTGGATGGTTATTCTATCATACAAATATGTGGCTTTCCACTGAGCTTAGGAAATAACTCTCACTGTCTAAGATTATTGATAATGAGACCTTTCATGATCTAGCCCTTGCTTACTTCTCTAGCTTCATCTCCCTCACACCTTCCATCTCTCTCTCCACCTAACGTGAACTTTCCCAGGTTCCTTCCACTCACCATGATCCCTCTTTACTCCATTCCTTTGCACACTGTTCCTGCTGCCTTGCCCTCTTCTCCCTATCACACATCTAATTCTTATTCAAACTTTATGATGTCTATTGAAGAGCTTTTTTGTATAAGAAGCCCTCCCTCCCTGATAGTCACAAGACTCGACCTCCTTCCGAGTCTCACGTAGGTGTCTTGTTTTGGCCCTCCTCTCCTGGGTGTAGCAATAACAGGCACTCTGGGATCAGGGGCTTTGTCTCCTTGTTCATTCCTGTATCTTAATGCCTGGCATGGGGTATAGCACCTTTGTAGTTAATGCTTAATAATTTTTTTTTAACTGAATGAATTTGGAATTTGAGAATAAAAGGCTGGAAGATTTTTCTTTGTAACATTCCTTCTGGGACCAGAAGAAAGTATGTACTAATAAAATATGAGTACTATGAATTTTTATGACAGTGGGTGATACTTAGAAGGGTAAGCTGGGGATCAGGAGGAGAGAAGGGCTATAGAGCTGATGGTTACCCAGTGAAGTAAAGAGTTTTGCAACTCAGTCCTGGGAGAAATGAAGGAGGCCGATGTAGAACACACCAGGATCTGGCTCACCTTCCTGAAACTCATTCCCTTCTTTGTGGGAAAGAAGCTGAGACAGGGGAGGAGAGTTGGCATAGTCCTCTCTGTACCAGCCACCACACTCTGACCAAGAATTACCAGGCCTGAGGGTGGCAGAATATGTCATATGTCATGTTGTGGTGCAAGAAGAACTTTCTTATTTAGATGACGATTGGCTTGTATTAAAATTTTCAGGAGTTGCAGCACATGGGATCTAGTTCCCTGATCAGGGATGGGACCTAGGCCCCTGGCTTTGGGAGCATGGAGGCTTAGCCACTGGGCAACCAGGGAAGCCCCTTGGTTCCTCTTTACAGATGAGGAAGCTAAAGTTCAGAGGGTAAAGTTCAGGGTTACCCTGCAGGTAGTGGTGGTGCTGGACTTGAACTTGGGTCTGGTTTCAGAGCTAAGCCCAGCTACCCCATAGAGTCCTTAGGCTCCAGTGCGGGCAGATGGTCTTCTATTGCCTTCTCACAGGTCTCCGGGGAGAGTCTTAAAGCATCAAGAGCTTATGTATCAAATCCCCAGGTAGGAGGTGAGGTGGATCACAGTGGTTCACAGGGCATGGATGGAGCTGGTGGAAATTTGACTGGGAAATGGTGACCAAACACCCATGAAGCCCCAGCAGAGGCCAAGAGCCATTGGATTCTGGAGATCAGAAGTGTGAGGATGTCTAGTTCTGGGGTTCAGGAAAATTGGATCCTACCTATAACAGGGTCTGACACCCCGGACAGGCCATAGCTTTTTTCTAGACTTCTGTTTCCCACCTGAACTTCAGGATGTGGTCCCCCAAACCCCTTCTTGTTAGACTTTGATCCACCATGATGGTGGAAGAGCAGTTTTGGCACTGGATCCCTTCATGCCTCCTCCCATCCTGTTTTAGTGTCAGAGCTCCCACAAACATTTGTGCATAGTAAGATGTTTAGGAACATATCTGACATCTACCTGCCAGTAGCACCCACTCCTCCTCCCCACAGTGGCAGCAACTAAAAGTGTCTCTAGATATTGCCTAGACAGCATATTAAAAAGCAGAAGCATCACTTTGTCAACAAAGGTGCCTATAGTCAAAGCTACGTTTCTCCCAGTTGTCACGAACAGGTGTGAGATTTGGACCACAAACAAGGCTGGTGCTGAAGAACTGATGCTTTCAAATTGTGGTGCTGGAGAAGACTTGAGAATCCCTTGGACTGAAGGGGATCAAACCAGTAAAGAAAACCTAAAGAAAATCAAGCCTGAATATTCATTGGAAGAACTGATGCTAAAGCTGAAGCTCCAATACTTTAACTATATGATGTGAAGAGCTGACACATTGGAAAAGACCCTGATGCTGGGAAAGATTGAGGGAAGGAGGAGATGGGGTCAACAGAGGATGAGATGGTTGGATGGTATCACGTACTCAATGGACATGAATTTGGGCAAACTCCAGGAAATGGTGGAGATCAGAAGAGCCTGGCATGCTGTAGTCCATGGGGTCACAAAGAGTCAGACATGACTCAGCAAGTGAACAGTGATAAGACATTGCCAAGTCTCCCTTGGGTGCAGAGGATCACTTCAAATTGAGAGTCACTACTGTAGGGAGTCCACAGGTGTTCTCTTCAAACTCAGAGGTGTTCTGATCCCACAGATCATTTAGCCATGTCCCTCACTGTGACAGTAAGGGTGCTGTGAAACCAGAGAGGAGACAGGGTTTGCTCAAAGACTCTGCCTTGAGCCTCCTTGCATGCTATTCCCTCTTCCTCCTGAACTTGAACTACACTCAAATGCTCAAGCCATCCTCATTTCTTCAGGCCTCCATGCCTTTGCATGAGATGTCACCTCCATTTTTCTCCTGTTTTCCCCCTCAACTAAAGAATTCTTATATGGACTTCAAGATACAGCTGATACTGTCCTCTCATACCTCTACTAATGCAGTCATCTTGGTGCATCAGAATGGCTCACTCACTCTCTCTTTCCTCTCAACTGCAAGCTCTCAAGGTAGAAGGACCACGTCTGACTTGGCTTTTTTTTTTTTTTTTTTTTCCTGACTTGGCTTTGATTAGGTATGGAGGCTGGCATGTAGCAGGCATTCAGTAGCTATTTATTGATTAAGTAAATTAAAGTTCATCTAGTTCAGCTGCTTTCAAGTTTTGTTTTGTTTTGTCTTGTTTTAAAAACTAGCCCAATCTTCATTCAAATGCATCTCGTATGAGAGCATAAATGAACAGAAGAGATAAAAGGACAGTGCTCTGATTAAAACTGGGAGGGTGTTTCTAGACATTATACATTCCTTCCCATCACCCCTCCCTTCACACAACCTCCTTTGCCCTCATCACCACTGTCGTGCAGCAGCCCCAAAGGAGCTCCAGGAAAGAGCTTGGTTTAAAAATCACTAATTTGGTCCAACATCAATTTGATGCTTGAATTCTTGCCAATTAAATTCATGATTCTCAAACTTAGCTCTCCATCAGAATTACCTGGATCATGGTAATCAGATGGACAGTTAAAGGTACAGATTTACAGACCCTATGGGCAAAGATACTGATTCACTAGGTCTGTGATTGACAGCACAACTTGGTCTTAGGAAACTCTACACACACATCCTACAGTTCCACCGGTGATGACCACATTCTCCTCCTGCAGCCCACTCCTTTTGAAACTGTTCACATTGTTAGAAAGCTCTTATTACCCTTAAGGCTGTCTTGAGCTGTAAATTTTTTTGCATCCTCCATGGCACCTTGGGTTCAGACATTATAGAAAATATTATCTGGTTGGATGAACTTTGTAAGCAAGCTTTAAAAGGGAAGACCAGAAGGAAGGGGAAGAGTTCACTGATGTTATTTTGGTGAATGAACGTGTCAAATATGTGAGGCCAACTTCTGACCAACAGCCTACAAGGGACAGAATCCCGCCAGCCTAGTCGGTGAACTTCGAAAAAATCTTTCCTCAGTCAAACCGTAAGATAAAATGACAGGCCTCACTGAGTAAAAAGACCTAGCAATAGATGAAAGGAAGGAAGAATAAGGAGGGAAGGAGGAAAGAAGGATGGAAGAGAAAGAAGCCATAGACCCTTACCTTCAAGACAGGGGAGGAGAAAACGATTTCTATGCATGAAGCTCCCAGAGACTAGGACAAAACAACCTACAATTTAAGATGAGACTCCTTGTTAAGAACAATATACCCCATAGGAACCCAGAGAAAGGCTTAGGATATTCAGAGTGTTGGTTAAAATACAGCATCCTAAGTCAGATGTGGGTTTTAATCTTGCCCTTGGTACACTTAAATGTGTGCAGAAGGACAGAGGGTAAAGCTTCCTGGTATCTGTTCTCTTCTTCCTTCTCCATAATATCCTAAGTGTTAACTGAATTACCTAGTTGTCACTGTGTAATAAATCACCTCAAAACTCAGCAGCTTAGAACATCAGCAATTACTAACTAGTTTTCATGGCTTCTGTTGCATCAGGGATTGGAAGCGGCTTGGCGGTGTGTTTCTGGCTCAGTCTCCTGGGTCCTTTGGCACTGTAGTCATCCGAAGGGCTATCCTTCTGCAGACCTGACGTTTCTAGTTTGGCACACTCAAGTGGCTGAAAGATTGAGGTTTACTTCCTCTATATGTGGACATCTCCCTGCAACTGTTAGTGTCTTCATGACATGGGGATGAGCTTTTTCTAAGGGATATTGTTTAAGAGACCAAAGTAGAACCTGAAATTCTGCTTATGCCCAAGTCTTGGAAACCACACACTATTACCTCTATTGTATATCTGTTGGTCACAGACATGAACTCCAACTGGATGTAGGAGAAGACTGCACAAGACCACCAATATCAGGAGTTGAAGATCATTGGAAACCATCTTGGAGTATGGCTCCCAAAACTGGACACAGTCTTCCGTAGAAGAAAGAGTGCATTTCCCAGCATCCTCAGATGTTAGGTGTGGCCATGTGACCGCATGTTGGCCAATGGGAAGAGAGCTGAGGCAGTGTGCCCACCTTCTGAGATTTGTCCTCAAGGTGATGGACATGCTCTTCTCCTTCCTTTTGCTCTTTCCAGAAGTTTGTGAACAGCTGGAGCTGAAGTAGCCATCTTGGACTAAGGTGAAAGCTGGGTGTTGATGTTGTTTGGAGAATCAAATAGAAAGAGTCAGACCTCATGATCACATGAGGTGATCACAGACTCCATGATGGAGTCTCTGTGCTGCCTAGACAAGAAAAACAGAAGCAAGGTTCTTTCATGTTTAGGTCACTGTCACTTCAGGTTTTGTGTCACACACAGGCCAACCTCTGAACTGATACTGGCAAGTTGCTTGTGTGCTAAGTCACTGCAGTCATGTCCCACTCTCTGGGACACCATGGACTGTACCTGCTGGGCTCCTCTGTCCGTGGGGTTCTCCAGGCAACAATACTGGAGTGGTTCACCATGACCTCCTCCAGAGGATCTTTCTGACCCACGGATCAAACCCACTTACCTCTCCTGCATTGGCAAGTAGGTTCTTTACCTCTAGTGCCACCTGGGAGTCCCAGAAAGTTCTTACACATTGCTGAACATGTCTCCCTCTTGGAGCTTCCCTGACAGTCCAGTGTAAAGTCTCTGTGCTTCCACTGCAGGGAGTGCAGTTTCGATCCCTGGTCAGGAACTAAGACCCCATATGCTATGTGGCACCAAAAAATCAAAACAAGCAAGCAAAAAAGGTTGCTTCCCTCTGTGCAAAATGAAGACAGTTACATGGAGAGTCTACGAATGGTAAGTAATGCTATATGTATAAAATGCATGGCACAAAACTGAGCTCCTAGGAAACACTCGATACCTTTTTGAGTTATTATTATCCCCTTTTTACAGATAGTAAAACTGAGCCAGGTGACAAAGCCAAGGCTAGAAGAGAGATAATTCCTCAAAACCTGTTCTCCTAACTATTCGGATGCAATGAGTTGCTCTTTGGGTAAAAGAAGATAAATGAAAGTCAAGCAATAATGGTAGGTGAGTCTGATGTGGGTTTGTCTGATGTGGGTTTGGAATAGGAAACCAGAGTCTGTGGGCAACGAGGAGCCTTCAGATGCTCTTGGAAGAAGAAAGGCAGGATTAGAGCCATGGAAGTGAAGGCCCCGTGTCTTCTCTTATGCAGGCTCTTTCATTAAGCCCAGCCTCACAGTCCCGATGCTCAGAGCACTTTTTGTCTTTGCCATCAGGTTCTTGATTCTGTCTCCCAAATGCCCTCCTAGGGCTGGATGTGGAAGACCAGAAGCGGTGCCTTGGACGTCATGTACTTTTGACTTGGTTCTTCGCCAGCACTCATCATCAACCCTAAAATCAGTCTTTTCACCCTCGCTTGGATGATCAGGTGTAAATATACATTTTAATTATTTACATAATTAAGTCAGTGATTCGCTGCTGATCCGATATGTTTGACAATATTTCGGTGCCATCTGTTTCCTAATTGGACTTAATCTCCAAAAGATGTTATCAAAATAGCCACCAAATAATTTAAAACATAAACCAAGCTACAAACCCCCTGCACTCCCCTTCATTGCATTCATAGATACACGTTAACATGCAAAACACAATTTACCCCAACATCTGTAGTGGTTTTAGGCATCATGTCCGTGTGTGACCTCACGGCTTATGTCATATGTAGAAGGTCTAAGGTGACGCAGAAAAAAGCACTTTGGCCCTGAGAGGCAAGTTCAAGATCTGACTTCCTGTGTGACCTTGGGCAGGTCAGCTTCCCTCTCTGGGATGCAGTTCTGACATGCACATAACCCTTGTCCCCATCTGGTGCTCAGACTTCATAGGATGCTGTCCCCATCATACGGACACCATTCATAGGGTACCTTTTATTACTAAAAGAGTTACTGGAACAGCGTCTGGAGACCTGGATGCAGGCTGACGGTTGCTCTGTGACCTTGGGTGGCCCCTTTCCCTTCTGTGAGCTTAAAGTATATTTTTTCTATAAAGTGGAAATAATTGTATCCCATATATATTATGTAACTTTGCCTCGTTGGTTGGCAATGCAAAATAGTATTTTGGTCAAGAGGACAGGATGTAAAATCAGAGTTGGAATCCCCACTTCCCATTAAAACAAATAATTCGTTTCTGGCTCTATCAGGTTGTAGCAGCAGCGGCACTCAGGCTTGGTTCCAGAGCGCGTGGGCTCTGTAACTGCGGCCCAGTGGCGGGCAGGATCCTAGTTTCCCTGCCAGGGACTGAACCAGCATCCCCTCCATTGGAAGGTGGATCCTTCACCACCGGATCACCAGGGAAGTCTCCCCACTTCCCATTTATTAGCAGTAAGCCCTTATGAGAAAGTTACTTAACCTCTCCCAATCTCAGTTTCCTCATCTAGAAAATAGGGTTCAGGATGGTACCCCGCTTCTGGGAATATTGGAGGTTTAAAATAAGAGAATGTCTGGAAAGTCACCAGCTTTCAGCTAACTGTTAATCAAGATTATCACGATTGCAAGGTTGTTGTAAGGATTTCATGTGAAAACCTATTTTGAAGGACTATGAAAAATTTTCTAAAGAATTTCTCCAAGTATGTGATACTTCTACTTCAATTCAGAAACATTGTCCTATGGACTTTAAAATAATTTTAACTACATTTTTAGGTGAACAAAGAGGCACAGAAGATGCAAATGATGTATGTAAGGAGTGATTTTAGCAGCTGATTTTTTTTTTTTTTTTTAATCTACAAACTGGGAGAGAAAGCTCTGACAGCCCAAGAAGACTTCATTTCTGTTTGCCAGAAAACCATTCTCACAGGGCTGCCTTGTTTTCAGCTTTTATTGAGAGATTTCTTTAAATTTCACATTTTTTTGAGAGTGGTCCAGTTTTCTGTGCAGCTCAACCTTCTGGAAAGATTTGATTAATTGATTCAATAAATATTTTTGAATTCCTCTTGTGTAGAAGGTACTCTCCTAGGTGTTGAGAACACAACAATGGATAAGACAGTCCAAATCTCCTCTACTTGTGCACATTTCTAATGGGAGAAACACACACACACACACACACACACATCATGTCTTACAGTAGATCAGGGTGTGGGAGTAGAGAGTGATGGTGGGGGTTACATTTTCAGCAGGGCATTAAGGGAAAGTCTTTAGGAGGAAGGGCTGTTTGAAGAGCTTGATTCAAGCAAGGCAGTATGCATGTGGGTGTCAGGGAGAAGGGCGCTCTAGGTTGAGGCCACAGTAAACAAAGACCCCAAGGTGCAACCTATTTGCTCATTAGAGGACCCCAAGAAGGCCAGTGCAGCTGGAGCAGAGGGAGGGCAACAGTGGGAGGAAATGATGTGTCATTTGACAGCCAGAGACTGAATTTGTGGGCTATGGTGACGACCTCGTCCTTTATTCTGTCTGTACGTGCAGCCTTAGTGATGGTGGTGGGGCGGTTCTTCACCTGAGAAGGGGCGTGGCCAGATTTACCATTTAATGTGATGATTCTGGCTCCTTTGTCAAGACCAGACTTCCTTGGCAGTTCGGTAGTTAAGACTCCATGCCGCAAATGCAGGGAGTGTAGGTTTGATCCCTGATCTATCAAGACAATCAGAGCAGAGGATGGCCCCTACTGTAATACAGTCATGTAAGTGAGATGATGTTGGCCCAGTGGTGTGTGAAGGATGGAGGTGGTTAAAATGATGAAATTCTGGATGTGCTTTAAGGGTGGATGCAACAGGATTTGCTACCGGGATTGGTGGTAGATGTGAAGGAGCTTCCCAGATGGCTCAGTGGTAAAAATTAAAATCCTGCCTGCCAATGGAGGAGACACAGGAGAGTCGGGTTCAATTCCTGGTTCAGGAAGATGCTCTGGAGAAGGAAATAGCAACCCACTCCAGTATTCTTGCCTAGAAAATGCCATGGACCCCGGCAGGCTACAGTCCACAGGGTTGCAAAGAGTCAGACACGACTGAAGTGACTTAGCATGCACACACAGGAGAAAAAGAGGGCTCAAGGGTGACTCCTCGTCTTTTGACCTGAGGAACGTGGAGGAATGAATTGCTCATTCTTGAGATGGAGGGTTCCAGGTGAGGAGCAGGGCTTTTCTTTAAAAAAAAAAAAAAAAACCAAAAACCAACTTTTAAGGATAAGACCTAAGTTTCCACTTAGGACACACTAAGAGCATCTTACATATGCCATGTGGGCTCATCAGCACGGGGGTGACAGTAAATCAAGTCAAGGTCCGGCTCTGGCCATTTTGTAGCATCCATGCTGTTACAGCGTTAAGAAAAAGTTTCAAGACCTTCCACCTGGGGCACTCCAGCATTTAATGGTCAGGAAAGGAACAGCCAGTAATGGAGAGGAAAACTCTGGTAGCCAAGTAGATTAGATTCTCCAGGCCACCATCACAAAATTCCACCAACACAGGTGGCTTGGACCAGGAGAAATGTATTCTTGCATGATTCTGGAGACCAGAAGTCTGAAGTCAAGCTGTTGGCTATACCCCATGCTCCCTTGGAAGCTGCTAGATGCCAGTTTTTTCCGGCCTCTCCCAGATTTGGGTGGTGACAGTAAATCCTGGTGTTCCTTGGCCTGTGGCAGCATAGCTTTGATCTCGGCTTCCATTTTCACATGGCTTGCTTTCCTGTGTCTGCTCTGAGGGTCTCCACATCTTCTGTTCTTCACAAGGACACCAGCCACTGGATTGAGGGTCTGCCCTAAACCAGTATGACCTTATTTTAACTCGACCCAGTTTCCAAATAAGGCCACATTCACAAGTACTGGAGTTTAGGGCTTCAGCGTGTCTTTCCCAGACACAATTCACCCCACAGCAGAAGGTAACACAATCTCCAGTTAACGCTTCATTTTATCTTCTGGTAGCATGTCCTGACAACCACGGTGAATGTTCAGATTTTTATCCTCCCTTCATCAGACATTTTGGGGAATTCCAAACAGCAGGATTTTTTTTTAAAAATAGTAATTATGTGGGACATTAATAAGATGTTAACCTTAAAAAAAGTTTTCTTTGGTTAGACACCTTGGAGTAGTAGTATTAAATAAATATATTTTTAAATTGCAGGACTTTTCAGTGCCTTTATTAGGTGGATAGGCATTGGGAATGTCCAAGAATGAGTATAGAATACACAGCATCCCCTGTAGTCCCCGGAACCTTCAGATTACCGAGCGTATAGTGTTCTGATGGAAGGGAAAACATATAGTGTTCTGATGGAAGGGAAAACAAGAGTGGCTGAAATTCGGGATTCTGTGGGGGCTAAAAATCTGAGAAATCAAAGGAGATAGCCTTACAAATGACACATAAATAACCTTCAGTCCTTTATCCTTCAATGAATGCTCCTGTGCACACCGCGCCATCTATTCAAAATCAGCAAATTCCATTATGCAGATGAAATCCTTTGGAAACAAATCTGACACAAGGAGAAAGAGAGAGAGAAAAAAGTTTAATCTACCTCAGACATTTGATTTCATTTTAACCTTCTCAGGAAAATGTTTCCTCTGTAATGTGTCCAATGGATTTGAGCTGATCCTATTATGCTGGCCACTCATTCATTCTTCACCAAATAATATCTAAAATGTTGATCTGAGCCCACAGAGGGCCGAATACATTATGTATATTATTCCATTTAATCCTTCCCATACCCTAAAATGCTTTCCTTTATTTATAAGTGAGGAAAGTGAGGCTCAGAGGGTTGAAACAATTTTCTTAAGACTGCACAATTAGTAAGAGCAGCTATGGTGTTCAGTCCTAAGGCTGTCGCTTTAAAACCTGTGATTCTCCTTTGTGATTCTGAGAGTTTTTCGTTTATTCATTTGTTTTAGAAGGAGGAAGAAGAGAAGGTAACCTTACAGAGAACCTCAAAGAAGAGGAAGCAAATTATTAATGATAATGATAATAACTAATAATGCTTGTGTTTTTACTATTTGGCAGATGTTTTCTGGTTGAAATATCTCAGCTCTCCTACTAAATGGGTATTTCTATGATCATTTTATAAATAAGGAACTGAAGTGCAGAGTAATTCTAGTAAGTGTTACTGTTGGGATTAGTATCCAAGTCTGGGTCCATACACAATGGAATATCACTCAGCCGTAAAGAGGAACAAATTTGAGTCAGCAGTGGTGAGGTGGATGAAACTAGAGCCTGTTATACAGAGTGAAGTAAGTCAGAAAGAGAAAAATAAGTATTGTATATTAATGTGTCTACATGGAATCTAGAAAAATAGTACTGATGAACCTATTTTTCTTTGTCAACAAAGGTCCGTCTAGTCAAGGCTATGGTTTTTCCAGTGGTCATATATGGATGTGAGAGTTGGACTATGAAGAAAGCTGAGCACCAAAGAATTTTGAACTGTGGTGTTGGAGAAGACTCTTGAGAGTCCCTTAGACTGCAAGGAGATCCAACCAGTTCATCCTAAAGAAGATCAATCCAGTTTTCACTGGAAGGACTGATGTTGAAGCTGAAACTCCAATACTTTGGCCACCTCATGCGAAGAGCTGACTCATCTGAAAAGACCCTGATGTTGGGAAAGATTGAGGGCAGGAGGAGAAGGGGATGACAGAGGTTGAGATGGTTGGATGGCATCACCGACTCGATGGATGTGAGTCTGAGTGAACTCCGGGAGTTGGTGAGGACAGGGAGGCGTGGTGTGCTGTGGTTCATGGGGTTTCAAAGAGTCAGACATGACTGAGCAACTGAGCTGAACTGAACTGAACTGAACCTATTTTCAGGGAAGGAATGGAGACGCAGATGTAGAGAACAGACTTGTGAACACAGAGAGGGAAGGAGAGGGTGGAACGATTTGAGAAAGTAGCACTGAGGTAGATACACTGCCACGTCTAAAATAGATAGCTAGTGGGGAGCTGCTGGGTAACCCACGGAGCCCAGCCTGGCACTATGATGACCTGGCGGGGTGGGATGGGGGGCGAGGGGGAGGCTCACGAGGGAGGGGAAATATATGCAATTATGACCGCTTCGTGTTGTTGTGCTGCAGAAACCAATACAACATTGTAAAGCAATTTTCCTCCAATTAAATCTTCTTTAACTAAGTAAACAAAGTCCTTCGTTCGATAGTGTGGGAGGTACTGACATAACCATGGTGGTTACCTGGAGCACTGGGTCAAGAAGGATGCTGAAGCTCCATGTAGGCTCAGTGAGAGGGAGTGACGTTTAGATTTGGGGAGGTCTGCCCTGGGCATTGGGACCACAGGATTCTGTGCTTCATCCCTGTGCTGGCAGAGCTTCTCCACTGCTCGGGGGCACCTGCCAGGTTTCCTCCTATTGCCCTTTTCTCTAAAGCACAGAACAGGCAGTTTGCAGACGGAGGGCTAGGTTAGAAACATTGGGAGAGTAGTTTTGCTTTAAAGATGTGTCTAAATTGTAGACCCAGTCAAAGTGGGGCTCTCAGACAATGATAATGCTACCACTGCAACAGCGCCCTGTCATCTAAGAGCCCCCTTTTAAAAAAATTTACTTTTATTTTATATTTGGGTATAGTTGATTTGTGTTGTGCTATTAATAGTTTAGGTATACAGCTAGGCGGTTCAGTTATGGGAGAGTGCATGCTAAACTGATTCAGTCATGTGTGACCCTTTGTGACCCCATGGACTGTCGCCCGCCCGGCTCCTCTGTCCATGGGGACTCTCCAGGCAAGAATACTGGAGTGGGCAGCCATGCCCTCCTCCAGGGGACCTTTCCAACCCAGGCATGGAACCCATATCTCGTCTGTCTCCTGCGTTGGTGGGCGATTATTTACCAGTAGCGCCACCGGGGCAGCCTGAGTGAGTTATGCATATGCATATATGTAATCTACAGGAAATCTACTCAGTATTCTCGAAGGGCGCTTTCATAGGATGAGTTAATCCCTCCAACGGGCCTGCAAGGCAGGCAGGATAGTGTTAATTTTCCCACTTTACAGATGAGGAGACTGAGGCTCCAGGAGGCACCGTGACTCCCTGGCGCTCTCGGAGTTTGTAAGGAGCGGTAACAGGCTTGGACGCAGGCTCTCAGCCTTCGGATCCTGCAGTCCTGCTGCTACACTAGCATTTGTCCTCTTGGCTTACTGCAGGCAGCGTCAGAGTTGGGATAAGACCAAGCGAGAGGTGCGTGAGCCCTCAGCATAGTTTGGAGGGAAGGAACAAAGGGCAGGGTCAGGAAGGAGTGATGTTTGGAGACGGAACCATTTCAGTACTTTTCCGTCTCTTCACAGTCACCAACTCTTTCCTATAATGAATAATAATAATGTGATTCTAATAACCAACAGTTATTGGGATGCTTCCTAAGAACCAGGAAGTGTGCTGAATGGTTTAACTGGCTGATATCATTCAATCCTAAGGACAATCTAGCAAAGTAGGCTCAATTCATATCCCAACTGCCCATTTTACGGGCTTTCCCAGGTGGCAGAGCGGTAAAGAATCTGCCTGCCAGCGTGGAGACTCAAAGAAAGGTGAGTTTGACTCCTGGGTCAGGAAGATCCCCTGGAGTAGGAAAGGGTCACAAAGAGTTGGACATGACTCAGTGACTGAGCAGACGCACTCCCCATTTTACAGATGACAAAACTGAGTCTCAGCGAGGTTTACTATGTGCTCCAGCTGGGAAGTTTCTGAGCTGGGGTTGGAAAGCAGGGGATTCCGGAGGCTGCTCCCTTATCCAGCAGTCCCTTCTGCCTCTGTTAGCTCCACTGTCAGACTGGCTGGGAACCACGGACACCCTCTTGGTATCTATTTTAGGATTATAAAGCTGTTGTTTGCTTATAAACATCAGATCTGCAGCTGATATAATGCTGTGCACAGATTCGCGGCACGTCATGGAGCTGACTGCACCAGGCCAGGCCAGGACTCAGACAGGCAGGCCGTCACGCGCCTACGATAAATCCTGCCCTTTCAGCTGATGTAGGAGCGTCTCAAAGTCTCCACTTCCAGAATCCTGACTTCAAATACGTTTCCCCCTCCCACCTCCCCATCCCCCCAGCAGGCTATTTTTTCTCAAATACCCATATAAATCCTCAAATTTGTTGTTACCGTGCCTGGATCTTTTTTCTTCCTCTTCCTGTATATTGTTTTAAATAGGAAGAAAACCGCTTTTTTAACCCAATTTAATACCCCATTTAGAGCTGTCTTGCCAATCAGGAAATGAAATACAGTCACGTCAGGCCAGGCTTTAAATTCAACTTTGTCTTCATATTTTGCCATTTGAGCCCTGAAATTTACACAGCCTCGTTCTCACTCTAATTGATTCTTCTAACCTGACCGTGACTTTTACCATCCTGTGGTTAGAACACTCAACTGGCCTTATGTCTCTGCTGTCAGGGCATATATCACCTTTAAAGGGACCCACGCTGTCAGGAAGTTTATGTCTCAAATTTAAGATTTTTTAAATGAAACAAGAACTGCCAGGCAGTTTAAAGAGCTTAATACGAAGAATAAAACATTCAAACATGAGGGGTGCTTTTTTTTTCCCCTAAAAACTTTATAAATAAAGACATTGACATTTCCCTGAATCATGGACACCACACCAGATATAGCAAATTTCCTTCAACATGTGAAATGACTGAAATGGGACTTTCATCCTATAAGTAAAATTCATAACTTGGGCTTCCCTGCTGACTCAGTGGTAAAAGAACTTACCTGCCAATGCAAGAGATGCACGTTCGATCCCTGAGTGGGGAAGATCCCCTGGAGAAGAAAACTGCAACCCACTCCAGTGTTCTTTCCTGGGAAATCTCACGGCAGAGACTAGCGGGCTACAGCCCATGGGTCCCCAAAGTCAGACATGACTGAGCAACTAAACAACAGCACAAAACTTGTGACTACAGACTCTGACTCTAACTTGAATGATAATATCAGTAGACTTGGGGGTGCCAAGGGTGGTCCTTGCTTTATCTGTTAAAGTAAGGAGAGATTGGCTAAGGTGACGGGAGGTCTAAGAGAATGTGCTTAGTGTATATAATCTGCTTCAGAAATCACACCGCTTAGAACTTAGGGAACACTCTGTGCATTACTATATGTCATCACAAAAGCAAATATGACCCATAATTCCAAAGAGACATGAGTGTCTTGTTGGATGCACATAAGGCTGAGAGATAAGTCCTAGACTCCAGATTCAGTTGTGTCGCTGAGGACCACCGTTCCTACGTGATGGACTCTTTTAACATTGAACTAAACCTTCACAAAAGTTTATGTGCAGTATTATTATCCTCATCTGACAGACAAGCAAACCGCATCATTCAGTAAAGTTGCTTTAAAAAGCCCGGTGAGGACAGACAGCGAGTTTGTGGGAGAACTGGGAGGTCAGTCAGGTCTGCCTGATGCCAAGTCTCTCCTCTCATTTCTTCTGTGTTCTTGGACTAGGCACTTCCCACCTGGGTCTCAGTTTCCCTCCAGGGGAATGGAGAAATTGACCTAAGTCACCTTAAGACTTCTCACAAAATTAAAATGGATGTAGAAGACCTGTCCTTGAGATCCAAAAACCCCTTTATGGTATTGTCACCTTGAACGAGTTGTTCAATCTATTCAAGCCCCAGTTTCTACACCTATGACTTGGAGGATAAAATCCTTACATAGAGATCTAATAATGGAAATAAGAGCTTCCTTTCCAGACATACCTGTGTGTTCTGTCACAAACTAGTGACATTATCTTGCTGCTGCTGCTGCTAAGTCACTTCAGTCGTGTCCGACTCTGTGCGACCCCATAGACAGCAGCCCACCAGGCTCCCCCGTCCCTGGGATTCTCCAGGCAAGAACACTGGAGTGGGTTGCCATTTCCTTCTCCAATGCATGAAAGTGGAAAGTGAAAGTGAAGTCGCTCAGTCGTGTCCGACTCTTTGCGACTCCATGGACTGCAGCCTACCAGGCTCCTCCATCCATGGGATTTTCCAGGCAAGAGTACTGGAGTGGGGTGCCATTGCCTTCTCTGGACATTATGTTGGGTAAGTGGTTAAACCTCTCTAAGGTTGGTACCCTCTGTGAAAGGGTATCAAGTGGGGCAGCCCCAGGCAGTTGGTTTGAGAATTACCTGGGGTGAGAAAGCTTAGAAGGCGCTGAGCCGGGGGCCAGGCATGCAGAAGAGGGCTCTCTGCTCGCATTGGCGAGTAAGAGAGCAATAGGTCCACAGCACAGGGAACACCCCAAACTGCAACGCTTTCTTTTGATTCTTTTCATCCTTTGATTCTTTTGATCACTTCCTTCATGAAATTAAATAATCCATTTAACCCCCCAGGGCTCATTGATCTCCTGACCCTCCTGTCAGCACCAAGATTAAACCTACCTGAATTGAATCTTTCTACAGGAAGGAACCAGGACAGGGCATCCAAATGGAGCAGAAAACAGGCATGATCGAAACCTCAGATTCAGAGATGCTTCTTCACTCTTTCACTCTTAGCCTCATCTAGTCCTGTGCGCTGTACCCAGTGCTTCTGGGTGCAAGACCCTATTTCTCCACAGGGAGCCCTAAGGGTAGCAGGACTGACATCGAGGATGCTATTTGAGAAGCCAGATGGCTGAGGCCGAGGAGTGATGGATGACTTGCTCAAAAGCTGCAGAAAATCAGTGCTAGAGCCAGCATGATAGCCAAGCATTCAATATAACAATGTAATATTAATATGATATAATCATGCATATGTATGCACATGTATGCATTTGAGCCACTCCAGTATTCTTGCCTGGAGAAATCTACGGACAAAGGAACCTGGTAGGCTACAGTCCACGGGGTTGCAAAGAGTCAGACAGGACTGAATGGCTAACACTTTCACTATGCCCACGTACATGTATAGATATAAAATAATCTAAGCATGCAACTATATATATATATATATACATACTCTATGTACTGGTCATAGCAAATACCCTCTTCCAACAACACAAAAGAAGACTCCACACACGGACATCACCAGATGGCCAAAACCAAAATCAGATTGATTATATTCTTTGCAGCCAAAGATGGAGAAGCTCTATACAGTCAGCAAAAACAAGACTGGGAGCTGACTGTGGCTCAGATCATGAACTCCTTATTGCCAAATTCAGACTTAAATGAAGAAAGTGGGGAAAACCACTAGACCATTCAGGTATGACCTAAATCAAATCCCTTATGATTATACAGTGGAAGTGGGAAATAGATTTAAAAGACTAGATCTGATAGGCCGGGTGCCTGATGAACTATGGAAGGAGGTTCATGACGTTGTACAGGAGACAGGGATCAAGACCATACCCCCCAAAAATAAATTCGAACAAGTAAAATGGCTGTTTGAGGAGGCCTTACAAATAGCTGTGAAAAGAAGAGAAGCGAAAAGCAAAGGAGAAAAGGAAAGATATACCCATTTGAATGCAGAGTTCCAAAAAATAGAAAGGAAAGATAAGAAAGCCTTCTTCAGCGACCAATGCAAAGAAATAGAGGAAAACAATAGAATCGGAAAGATTAGAGATCTCTTCAAGATAATTAGAGATATCAAGGGAACATTTCATGCAAACATGGGCTCAATAAAGGACAGAAATGGACAGAAAAGGGACCTAACAGAAGCAGAAAATATTAAGAAGAGGTGGCAAGAACACACAGAAGAACTGTACAAAAAAGAGCTTCATGACCCAGATAATCACAATGGTGTGATCACTCATCTAGAGCCAGACATCCTGGAATGTGAAGTCAAGTGGACCTTAGGAAGCATCACTATGAACAAAGCTAGTGGGGGTGATGGAATTCTAGTTGAGCTATTTCAAATCCTAAAAGATGATGCTGTGGAAGTGCTGCACTCAATATGTCAGCAAATTTGGAAAACTCAGCAGTGGTCACAGGACTGGAAAAGGTCAGTTTTCATCCCAATCCCAAAGAAAGGCAATGCCAAAGAATGCTCAAACTGCTGCACAATTGCACTCATCTCACTCTAGTAAAGTTCAAAATATTCAAAATTCTCCAAGCCAGGGTTCAACAGTACATGAACTGTGAACTTCCAGATGTTCAAGATGGATTTAGAAAAGACTGAGGAACCAGACATCAAATTGCCAACATCCTTTGGATCATCAAAAAAGCGAGAGAGTTCCAAAAAAACATCTACTTCTGCTTCACTGACTATGCCAAAGCCTTTGACTGTGTGGATCACAACAAACTGTGGAAAATTCTTCAAGAGATGGGAATACCAGACCACCTGATCTGCCGCCTGAGAAATCTGTACGCAGGTCAAGAAGCAACAGTTAGAATTGGACATGGAACAACAGACTGGTTCCAAATTGGGAAGGGAGTATATCAAAGCTGTATATTGTCACCCTGCTTATTTAACTTATATGCAGAGTACATCATGAGAAACGTTGGGCTGGATAAACCACAAGCTGGAGTCAAGATTGCTGGGAAAAATATCAATAACTTTAGATATGCAGATGACACCACCCTTCTGGCAGAAAGCGAAGAAGAACTAAAGAGCCTCTTGATGACAGTGAAAGAGGAGAGTGAAAAAGTTGGTTTAAAACTAACTTTAAACCAAGAAAACTAGGATACAGAAAACTAGGATCATGGCATCTGGTTCCATCACTTCATGGCAAATAGATGGGGAAACAGTGGCTGACTTTATTTTTGGGGGCTCCAAAATCACTGCAGATGGCGACTGAAGCCATGAAATTAAAGGATGCTTACTGCTTGGAAGGAAAGTTATGACCAACCTATACAGCATGTTAGAAAGCAGAGACATTACTTTGCTGACAAAGGTCCATCTAGTCAATGATATTGTTTTTCCAGTAGTCATGTATGGATGCGAGAGTTGGCATAAGAAAGCTGAGCACCGAAGAATTTATGCTTTTGAACTGTGGTGTTGGAGAAGACTCTTGAGAGTCCCTTGGACTGCAAGGAGATCCAACCAGTCCATCCTAAAGGAAATCAGTCCTGAATATTCATTGGAAGGACTGAAGCTGAAGCTGAAGCTTCAATACTTCGGCCATCTGATATGAAGAACTGACTCACTGGAAAAGACCCTGATGCAGGGAAAGATTGAAGGCAGGAAGATAAGGGGGCACCAGAGGAGGAGATTGTTGGATGGCCTCACAGACTTGATGGACATGAGTTTGAGCAAGCTCTGGGATATGGTAAAGGACAGGGAATCCTGGCGTGCTGCACTCCTTGGGGTCGCAAAGAGTCGAACTCGACTGAGTGACTAAACTGAACTGAACTGATACATGTCAGATCAGATCAGATCAGTCACTTGGTCATGTTTTTAGAAAAAAACCAGCTTGAACATGTACTGATATATTATGTGTGTGTGTGTGTTTGTGTGTGTGTGTGTGTTTATGTAAGATTTCACTTTTTCCATGATTGCTTGCCATTCAGTGACTGCTCCTCTCACTTTTAAAAGAGGATTGTTCGCCATTGGGGTTTACAAACATGTAAGAAACATTTAGAAATTTTGGAATAGGCAGTCAGGAAAAGTGCGTGGACTCTACAGCACAGAACGTAGACTCTAAAGTATATACAGAACCCACGCTTTCCATCTGCACTGTTTCCCTTTCCTGTGCAGAATAATTGCCCCCCAAACTGGCCTTGCCCTAGAAGCTGTGAATGTTACCCCATGTGGTCAAAGGGTCTTTGCAGGTGTGATTAAGTTGCAGATCTTGAGATGGAGACTATCCTAGGTTACCCATGTGGGCTTCATGCAGTCACAGGGTCCTTAGAAGAGGGAGATAGGAGGATTGGAGTCTGAGAGATAAGATGCTTCATTGCTGACTTTGAAAATGGAAGAAGGGGCCAGGAGCCAAGGGATGCCGGTGGCCTCTAAAAGCTGGAAAAGGGAAGAAAATGGATTCCATCTAGATTCCTCCAAGAGGAATGTAGTCTGGTTGATATCAGATAAGAGCCGTATCAGACTCTGATCTCCATTGGTAACTAATACACCACCACCATCCCCAAGTAGCTTGGGTGACTTCAGCTACCTCCAGACTCGTCTCTCCTTCTACTTGTCCCAACCTCTACCCACCAGACCTGTTCTCTGTGCAGCCACCAGAGGGATCATCTCAAACCTTAACCAGCTAATGTCCCTCGTGTGCTTAAAACTGTCACGCTTGAAACACTTAGAAGAAAATCTAGACCCCTTATCGTGGCCTCATTTTCCAAACTGAGACCAGAAGGTTATTCGATTTGCCCAACCAGACCTTGGAGGTTAGGGGGAAAGCTGAGTCCAGAACCTCAACATCTTGCCCAGATTCTCCTGCTCTGACATATATAAGCACATCCTGTGCTCCCAGGTGGTAAAGAATCTGCCTACTAATGCAGGAGACATAAGAGACACAGGTTCGATCCTTAGGTAGGGAAGATCCCCTGGAGAAAGGCATGGCAACCCACTCCAGTATTCTTGCCTGGATAATCCCATGAACAGAGGAGCCTGGCGGGCTATGGTCCATAGGCTCACAGAGAGTTGGACATGACTGAAGTGACTTAGCACTCTGATCTGGAACTATCTCCTTAAGAGAAAGGGAATAAAGAGCTTTCCCAAAGATGTATCATTGTGCCTGAAGTTTTGAGAAGAAGGGCTGGAAGAAGTTGAGAAACATATTTTGGAGTGTTCTCCCTTCTGCTCTCAGAACTTTCTATACTTAGAAGTCCACAAAGTGCTGGAAAAATCAGTGATTCAATGGACTTCTCTAGGGAAAAAACTAAGAATCATTTTAATCAACAACTTGCTCCCTTAATTCATAAGTAATAACTAAATAATAACAATGAAATATATACTTATTTCTATACAGTTATAAACTCCAGTGTCTGCACGACCAGACTGGAAACATATGGGTGAGAATACAGGCCAAGTGTTGCTAGAGCTTCTGATTTTTCAAGATAAAATAAAAGTCTGGAGTTTTGTGAGAAAAAAATCCCAGTTTTTAAATACAGGCAATGGGTTGTAACAATTTGACAATTGTTTCAATGGTGGAAAGATCAAACAGAACATTTCTGGGGACTGGATGCCACCATGGCCATCTGTCTGAGATGCTGGCCCCTCACACTAAGATCCACATAATGTTTGACACACTGCAGCCCTATGGTCAGGTGGGACCTCAACCACTTAAATGTCTTTCCACCTTTTGAAGTTTGACAGGGAAAAGGCCACTTGCTTCAGTTCTCTGAACTTGAGCTTCTTTACCTTTCATCAGAATTAAATGTCAGTGCCTCTCTCATTGGATTTCTATGAAGATTAACTAAGACTTGTTGTTCAGTGGCTCAGTCATGCCTGGCTCTTCGTGAACCCCTGGACTGGAGCATGCCAGGCTTCCCTGTCCTTCACCATCTCCCAGAGCTTGCCCAAACTCATGTCCATTGTGTCGCTGATGCCATCTAACTATCTCATTCTCTGTTGTCCTCTTTTCCTCCTGCCTTCAATCTTTCCCAGCATCAGGATCTTTTCCAATGATTCGGCTCTTTACATCAGATGGCAAAAGTATTGGAGCTTCAGCTTCAGCATCCGTCCTTCCAATGAATATTCAGGGTTGATTTCCTTTAGGATGGACTGGTTGGATCTCCTTGCAGTCCAAGGGACTCTCAAGAGTCTTCTCCAACACCACAGTTCCAAAGCATCAATTCTTCAGCACTCAGCTTTTTTATAGTTCAACA
Organism: Bos mutus; assembly: GCF_027580195.1. Taxonomy (NCBI): domain Eukaryota; kingdom Metazoa; phylum Chordata; class Mammalia; order Artiodactyla; family Bovidae; genus Bos; species Bos mutus. The sequence continues at coordinate 3,725,071 of NC_091624.1, forward strand.
TAACTAGTGGAAAAACCATAGCTTTGACTAGATGTATCTTTGTCGGCAAACTAATGTCTCTGCTTTTTAATACGCTGTCTAGGTTTGTCATAGCTTTTCTTCCAAGGAGCAAATGTCTTTTAATTTCACGGCTACAGTCAACATCTGCAGAGATTTTGGAGCCCAAGAAAATAAAGTCTCTCACGGTTTGCATTGTTTCCCCATCTATTTGCCCTGAAGTGATGGGACCGGTGCTATGATCTTCGTTTTCTGAATGTTGATTTTAAGCCAGCTTTTTCACTCTCCTCTCACTTTCATCAAGAGGTTCTTTAGTTCCTCTTCACTTTCTGCCATAAGGGCGGTGTCATTTGCATATCTGAGGTTATTAACATTTCTCCCAGCAATCTTGATTCCAGCTTGTGTTTCCTCCAGCCCAGCGTTTCTCATGATGTACTCTGCATAGAAGTTAAATAAGCAGGGTGACAGTATGCAGCCTTGACGAACTCCTTTTCCAGTTTTGAACCCGTCAGTTGTTTCATGTCTGGTCCTAGCTGTTGCTTCCTGACCTGCATGCAGGTTTCACAGGAGGCAGCTGAGATGGTCTGGTACTCCCACCTCTTTAAATAAGATTAATGGGTAATAAAATACTACACCAAGAAATTCCTAAATATTAACCATTACTTTTTTTGAAAACTCCTCAATTCGCAGTCTTCTTGTGGGAGCCCAGTGCATCTCTGATAGTGCTTGGCTCACCTTGTCTCGCAGCGCAAGTGCTTGCTCTCCTTTCTAAGCGGTGCTCCCTTTGTAGGCAGTGTTTCTGGTGCAGGGGTGAGGTGGTAAGAGCGAAAGGAGGATTCTGGACAGGTCAGGGGTCATATCTGAACTATGCTATTGGTTAGTTGTGCTAACAGGAGCAATTGTTTCCCTGACCTCTGCTTTCTCATCTGATAAATGGGTGCAGCAACACCGACAGCATCAGTTTGATGGAAACATGCAACCAGATCCCATTTGGACCGGGCCTGGAACACATCTGGTGGTTAATACTGATGAATGGCCAGCTTTCTAAAACTTCTTACAGGAGAACGAAGTATCCATTGAAACCAGCGACCTCCCCCTACCCCCATCCCGCTTCCCTTTGGGATCCTAGACCTTTTATTATATGCCCTTTTGCATTTCATGCAAGCTTACTGCAAAAGGAAAGCTGGATGAAAATATCTCCCCACCTCTTGTGGGTGATTGGTTTACACCCAAATCACAGAATCTGATTACAAGTTTGTAAATGTCTTTGCTTGCAGAGAGAGACCCGTATTATTAATGGTCGTAAAATTAAATTGCCCAGTGCATTTCTATCCTGAAAGAAAAACTGATCCACGTTCCCCCGTCAGCCTGCTTAACATGGATGCACAAACAAAAATGGGGGCAGGGCGGAACGCCCACCATGTTATTTATTCAGTTCCAAAACATTTTCCACACACCATATGGCAGGACTTTTTTTTTCTTTCTCGAGCCTTTTTCACAGATGTAATTATAATTCTTTTTACCTTCCCCAGAGAGATCATCCTGAGTATTGTAAAGACTGCGTGAGAGTTGAGACCTCACAGGGAACTTCAGTCCTGTGGCAATCGGTCTCCTCCTTCTTTGCCAAGTTCAGCCGCTGGCCTCTGGACAGGGCCTCTATGGAGCATGCAGCCTGGCAGTCTTCCCTGGGGACAATTCATAGTGGGTGAAGGTTGAACATTATCTTGATCATTTCTTCATCTGCATCACCATCTTGCTGGTAGGGATGCGTTTCAGCTGGACCAATGATGTACACGATTAGCCTGAAACATGCCCCAGCCCACTCTTTCCCTGGCTTCTTGACCATCTGTATGGCATTTTCTGATCCCATGCACTCACAGACGTTCGCGACATTTCTACACCACGTTCTTAGCACAGGGACCTTAGCATCTACCTCTCATTTATGTCACATGGAACCAATCAAGGGACTGAACATAAGGGAGGCATCTGCTAAACACTTGTTAATTTTGACTTTCCTGGTGCATGATTATGTATAGGGGTTGATTCAGATTAGCCCAGAAAGCATATGCAGCTATGGGCAAGCTTTCCTGAAATGGCGAAGACCCGCCCCTCATTGACTGAACACTCACCTGTGTTGGGGTTTGTGCTGGGTGCTTTGTGTACACAATCCCGTGCATGTCTGTAATAACATGTGGGGTAAATAGTCTCACCACATTTTTACAGAGATAGAAGCTGAGATTCTGAGGACTCAAGTGCTCAAGGTCACAGGCATCTTCTCTGCTCTGATGTTAAAACAGCCACACTGACCTTGTATCTGACTCTCTGCACGCACAGCATCTCACACCGACTCCAGCTCAACTATAGGAAGGTCATTCTCAGTGAGTCATTTGGCAATGAGGAATTAGGGCTCCAGAAGTGTAAGAAATTTATACTTAAGTGTCACACACCCTCTGAGTTGTATAACATGAAAACCTAATCTCCATTTATATCCTTATTTCTATGGGATGATGCATTCCAAACTCCAAACATCTGAGTTCCAGAGGAACTTTTGGCAACATAACCTGTTTATGTGGTGAAGACTGTCTGTATCTCCCATATTGATAGGGTGCGTCTGGCAACCACAAAAATCGTCTTGTGATTTACCAGATGGCTTTCTGTTCTCCAGCTGGACTGGGAATCCCGGAGGACCCATCCCTTCTTGCAGGATTCCACCACCTCTGCCCTGTGGCTTTTTCCCCAAACACAGTGACCCCTGAGGCTGAGGCCACGTTGCTCCAGTAGAATAAGAAGGAGGTGACCCAGGTCAAAAGGTCCCACACTTGATGTAAATAGACATTCTTGGCCATCAGCACAATCACAGCCCCGTGCATCCTCCAAAGTTGCAGATTTACAAACCGTTTGTGCTAGAAGGTGGAGAAAGCTCCACACGGGTCGTCCGGGGAGAGCCCTGCTCTGTGGTTTACGGCAGCGTTTCTCCGTTGTTTTTGACCACAGCTTCCGGAATGCTAAGCAGGTTTTTACTCTGACCTGGTGCCTATATGTAAGTGTATATGCATATGATCGAAATACATATTAAACATAAAACATGTATGTGTGGTTTGAATAACTGAAATAAAAATTTCTCAAGGCAATACTTATTATTATGGGAGACTCACATCGATTTTTCTATTCTAATCCATTTGTTGCCACTAAAAAAAGGTACTGGTCACAACTCTCAAATTTTAAAGTCTGTAGTTTGAACAGCATTGTTTTCCTCCAGGTTCTAGTAATAGTTCTGGGGTATTGGACCTAACTTCTCTTAGCCCCAGTTTCCTCATCTGTACAATGGATATAATGCCTCTGGGCATGTGTGCTAAGTTGCTTCAGTCGTGTCCAGCTGTTTGTGACCCTATAGGCCATAGCCCGCCAGGCTCCTCTGTCCACAGGATTGTCCAGGCAAGAAGACTGGAGTGGGTAGCCATGCCCTTCTCCAGGGGATCTTCCCAACCCAGGGATCGAACCCACGTCTCTTATGTCCCCTCATCGGCAGGCAGGTTCTTTACCTCTAGTACCTCCTGGGAAGCCCTCATAATGCCTCTCCTTTTCTCATATGATTGTTGGGAGAATTAAATATGATGATGCTTATCTGTGAATCCACAGGAGGTGATACCTTTTATAATAAAAATGCTCAATTATGATCTAATCCATATCCTTCACTTTAAAGATGGGAAACTCAGAGTCCCTAAGGAAAAGAAGAAGGGCAGAGGTCACTGCAGCCATGGGCAGAGTCTGGGACCAGGATCCACACTTCTGACACCTGCTATTACCCCAGGCCATGTGCAAAGTGCCCTGCTTTAGAAACTGCATCAACCTCTCCAGATGAACAGGGCATCTTCAAATGGATGACTCCTTCTGTGCCTTTTCCAGCCTCTCAAGAACCCATTCGCAACGTGTCTCCTGCTGAGAGTGTTCAAAATGGCAGTGCCCCAGGGAGAACACGTGTTTTCCACCCACTGAGTGTAATAACCAGTAAATGACTCCATAGGCCATGGGAATGGGGCCCCCGGAATGTTGAAATGGGAGAAAAAGAACTCCCAACTGGCCTCACAAGTGCTTTCTTAGTCCCTCAGAGAGATTGGCCTGGAAGGATATGACAGTAGAGAGTGGTTAAGTCCTGAGCCTGGTCTGTAAGAGCTGCAGTGAAACCCAGGGGTTTTCAGGGAAGCTGGTAGCCATGAGCAAAGCACGTTTACGCAAAGAGTAAAGCCTCTTTGTGCAGGTGAAGGATGGGGGCCTGGGCCAGCCTCCCAGCCCCATCTTTGCCTGTGATTACCCAGCACTTCCTCACCTCCTTGCCTTCGCTGGGGCTTTTCTTCCCGCCTAGAACAGCATCGCTCCTTCTGCCATGAACTCAAATCCTTCTTATCCCAATGCCTTTCTGTAATGCCTACCTAGCTGGAAGATGCTTCATGGTAACGGACATCTTTGGCGGGGGTGGGGGGGGGTTCCTCATTCCTTACCTGTGATTAAATATAGTAAGTGTATTAAAGTGTTCTGTCCAACTAATATGGAACCTACTTTAGGGGCAGAATCTCTGAGTTATCTTTTGTCTTTCTCTGCACCTAGCAAAGAGTTTTACCAGTGCATAAAATGTGTGCATTGGGTGAATGAACGAGTGAAAAAAAATAAATGAGAGTGTGGGTAGTTGAGCGCTCTAGTATCATCAGGATAAATTACTGAGGATGTTTTTACATGTGCCTGTGTGTGCACATGTGTGTGAGTGTAAGCTGGAGGTTTTAACCCTTGGGTGTTCATGAACATTCCTTGGGGAGTTTATATAAAGCACTGAGGCCTCACCACCAGAAATTTTGCTTAAACTGGTCTGGGCTAGATTGTGGGGCAGGCACACAGTGAACATTCTCTCGTAGTGATTCTGATCTGCAGCCATGGTTCAGGGCTACCGCTGTTAGCTTTTTGATTAATAGGAAGACAGTGCGTGAAAGTGCCGAATAAAGTAGCTGGCCCAGGGCAGTGCTCTATAAATGCATATAAACGCTTCCTCTCTGCCATCCTCTTGAGGGTTGGGACTTTATATCATGCCTCTTTCTGTTGTGCAGGGAGCTGAGCCCAAGGGACAAGTTAAAGAGAGGGCAGCGATGCTTCAGTGGAGAAGATGACCGAGCGTCCAGTGAGCCAGTCTGGAGAATGAATGCTCTACGCCCACGGAACTCGGGTAGGATCATTGGAGACTAGGGTGTTCACGGAAAACTGTGAATAAGGTTAGATTTGAGTTGGGCTTCAGTGCATGGGCAGAATTTAGCAAACTGGTGAAGAGCAAGCTTGAAGGACATTCTGGAAAAGGAACAAAGCATCATCAAAGACAGGAAAACAAAGAAGGACTCTTATGTGCCAAGCATGGTGCTAAGGACCTTACATATATTATGCATGACCTTCCCTAAGGCTCATAGAACCTGTTATTGCCATCACTTTACAAGTCACAGAACAAGGTTTAGAGAGGGCAGCAATTAGCTCAAGGTCACGTAGTTAGGGGGCAGTGCCTCTGAGACTAAAATGGGGGATTTTCTGAGATGTTGCAGGCTGAAAAGAGATGGAGATGGGCGCCATGCGCAGACGGTCTGCCGGAGTAGGTGTACGTGAAGAGGGGAGAAGAGGCAGCTAGTTAGAAAGGCATGTTTGGGCCATAATATAGACACCAGCAGACCTCCAGATTTTGAACTTTACCTTGCAGGCCACAGGGAGCTGTAAATTTTTGAGTGACACCACAAATACGGCTACAAGTACAGACAGTTGAGTTATCAGGGTTGGCAGGAGGCTTGGGATAAGCCATTGAATCCATGACTGGTTTAATGGGGAAAACTGAATTTGCCTTTCCTAAATTATGTCTGTTGGGGATCAAGCCCTACATTTCAACCCTTTCTAGAAAAAGAGATTTGACCTTCAAGCATCAGCCTGAGAAGGTTTTGTAATCTCACTTCAATGTGTTTCTCTAGAGGGCATTCAACAAGAAAGGTTTTTACTGAACACCTACTCCATGCCAGAGCCCGTGCTGTGAGCTGCAGAGAAAGAATTGAACAAGACTTCCTCCCTTCTCCTCTTCTTACCATGCGTGATGCCCTTGGAGACCAGTCTGAATTGACTCATCAGAAGTTTTCCATTATTTCCCAGCCATCTTTTTGCTGAGCTGAAAATGCACAGAATTACCTTAACATTCCCAACTGAGTCTTATTTTCCAAGCCGCTTTCATCCGTTGTCTTGCTTTCCTTTGAACTACATCCAATTTATCACTTTTTTCTTTCCTTTCTGAAAACATGATGCTCAAAATTGAACACAGTCGTCCAATGAAGTCTTAACCACAGCCAACAGGAGCATAGTAATTGTCTAGCTTGTTTTACATGTTCAAATCTTATTAATAGGTAGATAGGGAGGGGGACACGAGTGTACTTGGGTCACTTGGATTTTTTTTTTTGGAAGCATCACATGCAGAGATGGACAACAGAAACTGGTAAGCCATCAGTTGCTTTAGAAATACTCTTATTTAATTTTGGGGTGTGTGTGTTTTATTTGGGAGGGTTTTGCAGTCACTCATTTTATTACTTGACATTTTTATACCCCTGGTAACAATTTTTTTTATAAGTTAAGCTTTTACTTAGGTACTGTGTAAAGCTGTTCTTGAGATGAAAGCTGTTATCTGATTCAGAGCTTAATGTTTAAAAGTTCTCAAGCTGGTGAATCTAAAGACATTCCCTGCATAATTGTGTACTTAGAATTCACTGGCAGTGTAAAAGAGAGAGAGCGCTTCATGTTCTGTCTGGAATTACAAAAAAAGACAATTTATTTTTAAGTGAACTGGGGGAGAAGGGGGAAAAAGACTGCGATGGAGGATGTTTAGCTGAGTTACTGAAATACCATCTGGAGGCTTGGCTGGAAAAGAAGAGAAACCCTAGAAGGAACAAGAAATGGGATGAGGAAGCTGAGAAAGGACCAGCATGCTCTGGGGAAGGCAATCTCCACCAGCGATGTGGACTTGCACGGAGTGGAGGGGGGCGAGCTGATGCACCCCTTGGGTGAAAAAGAACAATTATTAAATTTTTTGAAAAGTGTGGTATAATATACATAACACAACGTGTACCATTTTTAAGTGCATAGTTCAGTGGTATTAAATACATTCATTGTTATGTAACCAACACGTCACCCATCTCCAGAACTTTTTTCATCTTCCCCAACTGAAACTGAAGCATCGTTAAAGAAGACTTCCTCATTCTCCCTCCCTTTAGTCCCTGGCAACCATCATTCTAAAGAAGGCAGTTGCTTTTTAATGAGCAGAAGGAGGAGAAGGGTCTTTCTGTCAGGGCACAACTGGTTACTCCAGTTTTATGAAACATCTTCAAACCATTCCAATGCCACCATGTTCCCCATCCTAGTTCAGTCCTGTCTTTTATGTGGCTGTAATTCTGGAGTTGGAGAAGGAAATGGCAACCCACCCCAGTATCCTGGCCTGGAGAATCCCCATGGGCAGAGGAGCCTGGTGGGCTGCAGTCCATGGGATCACACAAGAGTTGGACACGGCTGAGCAGCAGCAGCAGCAGCAGTTCCGGAGTCCTGTCCTGTCTGTCAAGGGTGCCCTCCCTGGCGCTCTGGGCTAGATGACAACAGCTAATGCTTCTTTGTATTTTCCATCTGCCAGATACCGTGATCATGATCCATACTTTACATATTTTATCTTTAGCATCTTCACAGTAATCTCGATAAGGAAGTACTGCTAAGCCTGTCTTTCAGATGAGGAAATCAAGCATATGACAATTTAAGTCATTTCCTCAAGGTCAAGGGGAGGAATCAGACTTTCAACACAAGTCAATATTTTTACCAATCCCCAACAATTTTTCTTCCCAAAGCTGGACTTCATCCACATCTTCTTCTGCAGAAAGATGTGACTTTCAGACACACGTGCCATTGGGTAATGGAAATTCATTTCCTTAACCTGAGTTCCACAGGAATGTAATAGGTGTTCCTTGAAACCGAAAAAGAAAATTTCAGGAAGAAACAGCACTGTTCCTGAATGGTCTAATAAGTTGGGAAACACTGAGTTAAGCACAGCTAATCAGAATCTTCCTTGCAGATCTTCTCAGCAGCTAGTTTATTCATCCAGTCCTCAAATTTATTTTTCCTCTTTTAAAGACAATCTTGTGAATACAGTACTTCACCGGAAAACTTTGGCAAATGCCAGTGGTGACATTCAAAATATTTGACGGCAGTTACAGCCTGGACATTGGCCAATCAGACTGGACAGCGGCCAAGAGAACAGACGCCAACGACTGAAGTGGGCAGGGGAGGCTGATGGGTGCTGATGGGAAGTGCCACCTGCAGGGCATCAGGACTCACCTTAACCAGTCACGGCTCTCGGAAGCTGGGCAGTTCAGGGAGTGGGGTGCCACCAAACCGCCCAACTGTCCCAAGGAAGAAAGGCCACTTCCCTTTCTGAAAACTCTGTTGGAGCCATCCAGGATTCTCCGACTGGAAATAAACTTTGGCTTGTTTGATGTAACCCCCTGCTCGCCTAACAGTAAGTGGCACTTGGGGCGTCTCAAGCTCTTCTGTGGTGGCTGTCTGCTAGCCCCCGTTTTATTATGAGAGGGTGCTGTGTAGGCATTGGAAGGAGCACTGGACGGAAGCAGAGGGTCTGGGCTCTGCCTGGGAGGCGTGGTGACTGGAGGCCAGGTCACGCTCCTTGATAATCCCTAGTTTCCTCTCTTGGTAGCGGAGCAGGTGGTCTCAGTTATCAAGTTTTCTTCCTGCTCTGACATCTTACAACTCTATAATCTGAGTGGCTCTTCAATTTTCTGATTCCCATTTTTAGTAAGTAACTCTACTTCCCCCTCCTCTCAAGTAAACACAATATGTGTTTTCCCCTTACCTTCAGATGATGTTGCCACAAAGATAAAGGCCTCTGACTTTTGAATTCCTGTCTGATTCTCTTCCACGCTTGATGCACCACCAGGAGTGGAGTGGGGAAATGTACTTTTAATATTTATTAAAGGGCTCCAAATCTCTGTAATCTTCCATCTTTGATCCTGTTGAATATTCTAAACTCCTTTTTATTTAAACATGTTTGACTGGTTTAATCATGGGCTGACGTGCGTCCCCAGCTCTCTCTGCATCTTCTGCAGTGAGTCAGGAGGAGGGGGATGAGGTTTATGGGAGACGTTCAATGCTTGTGTCAGTCCCATTTCTACTTTGTCCAAACGGAAGCAATCTAACCTGGAAAGCCCTCCACTGAGATCAATACTCAGGAAACTATCCCCCTCCCCAAATCTAAGTTCTTTATTGGAATATATTCATCACACACATTAGTTACCATGTTATTTATAAGGGCACAATATTGGAGACTGTGTAGAACACAAAGAACATGTTTTAGTAAATAATATTAACATGCTAATTTTATACAGTTATTGAAATTTTAGTCCTGAATACATCATAGATTTTCAGGGAAATTCTATGACTGTATGTATATGCACTTTACAATTGCCTACACAAAGAATTGAAAGAGAATGTGGACAAATAATCACGGTTGATTGATTAGGGTGATGGGATTGTGGATGACATTGCTTTTTTTTCTGTCATTTTGGTTATTTTAGTTGCATTTTATTTAAATGTTGCTAATATAACATTTAAGATATTGGAAATCATATATTATATAGAGTGGATTAACTGTTGACTTCTGTTGTTGCTGTTGTTCAGCCACTCAGTTGTGTCTGACTCCTTGCAACCCCATGGATTGCAGCACACCAGGCTTCCCTTTCCTGCACCATCTCCTGAGCTTCCTCAAACTCATGTCCATTGAGTCAGTGATGCCATCCAACCATCTTGTCCTCTGTCGTCCCCTTCTCCTCCTGCCTTCAATCTTTCTCAGCATCAGGGTCTTTTCTAATGAGGTGGTCAAAGTATTGGAGCTTCAAGATCAGTCCTTCCAATGAGTATTCAAGGTTGATTTCCTGTAGGATTGACTGGTTTGATCTCCTTGCAGTCCAAGGGACTCCGAGAGTCTTCTCCAACACCACAGTTCAAAAGAGTCAACTTTTGAATTGTTGACTTTAGAGTTGGACAAATCTATATTCAGGTACATATTTTTTGTTACCTCTTTGTGTAGGATTTTGTGTAAAATCTCTTATCATTATAGAGCCTGATATGTGGAAACTGACTTTTTTTTTCTTTTCCAAAACCAAATCAAATCAACATAAATGAAGCTACTATATTACTATAAAAATAGCCAGTATTATCATAAGCCACAGAGTTTGATCTTTGCTCATTCCTGACCATCTCCACTTTAAAGCTCTCCTGTTCTGGAATCAGTAGGAAACACAAGAGCATCATAGTTCTGGGTTTGAGTCCTAGCTCCTCCACATCCTAGTACTGTGACCTTGGGCAGGGGAACTCTCTAGCTCCAATGTTCTCATCTGTTGGGATTCAGTCTGATTAGTAAGCAACATTCCTCTTTTTTTTTTTTTTTTTTTTTTTGCCTGAGTTCAGAACCAACAGAGAAAGAGACATCTAGTCAGAAAGATTAGATCAGAATATTATCTTTATTCCTGCAAAACTCTTTGGAGAATGTGACAAGGATGCAGAGCATCCTTCCCAGCCTAGAGCTTCCCCTCTCAGCTGCATGTAGCACCCCACAACCACAGGAACCTCGGACTCAGGGGAGATCAGTTTCCAAGTTCATAGAAAGGGAGAGCAGAAAGCAACTTCCCAGAAGGTTGCAGATCCCAAGAGAAACAAGACTTGCAGATCCATGTCCATCTTCCTAATACACCCTTGAAAATTCAATGGTGTTGTGCCTGTAGTTTTTCTATACAGTCATTGGCATATAGTTAGTGTGCGATAAACACGGACTGCTACTGTCTGTCCAACACCTTCCCCAGGTAAACTGCCCTGGATGTCTTTGTGGATGAATTGCCAGACCAGTGTGTGGCCACATAAAGAGGCAATTTGGCCCAGGTCAACAGCAAGGCTGCTGAAACCACACAGCGTGGACACGAATCCTGCCTCCACTCCTTCCCAGCTGCATTACCTTGCGTAAATTAACCTCTGTGTATCTTACTTTCTCTATCTGTAAAATGGGGAGAAGAGCATGATTACTCATAAAGTCCTTATGAGGATTAAACAAGCTAACACTTGTAAAGCACTTAGAATAGTTTCTGGCACATAGTAAGAATTTTTGCTAAATATAAATTAGTAATGCAGACCTAGACGTTTACTATGGGGGCCTCCGCACTTCACAAGATCAGTGGATTTAGGGCAAAATGATGACATGCTGGACCATCTTTATTAATGGGCATATTAGAGGGATTTTTTTTATCCCTCTGAAATCTTTCACCCCCATACGCTTTGTTCAAAATAAAAAATAACTCTGTGGCTGGCAAAGGGAATGCTTCTGAGTTAAATTGCTTTTCTTAGCATGTGCAGAGTTTTAGATTTTGGGTCCACAGCCTTCTTTCTCCCTCCCACCATCCTAAATTTTTTGGTTAAATTCCCAGGAAGATGAGGATTATTTATAATTTGGCCCTAACTGCAGCCCAGCAGGAGAACATGTTAATGAGTTCATTAATTAATTAGCTTGCATTTGCATAGTACTGTAGCATTTGCAAAGCCCTTTCAGATTCATTATTTCGTTTTATGATCACAATACCCTAGTGAGGAACAAGGGAGGGGTTAGCCAGATTTTCAGACAAGGAGACTGAGGCTCTATGAGTTAACACTGGTTGGCCCCAGAAACTTGTTCAGTGGCAGAGGAGGTCAAATGCAGCTCTCCATTCATGAGGGGCAGGGACTGTAGAGTCTTATAGATGCTCATTTAGATCCTAGCTCCAGTCTAGAGTACCTGTGCGGTCCTAATCAAGTTATTCAGTCAGTATGACTTTTAGTTTCTTCACCTGTAAGACAAAGTTAAGGCTATGGTTTTTCCAGTGGTCATGTATGGATGTGAGAGTTGGACTGTGAAGAAAGCTGAGCACTGAAGAATTGATGCTTTTGAACTGTGGTGTTGGAGAAGACTCTTGAGAGTCCCCTGGACTGCAAGGAGATCCAACCAGTCCATTCTAAAGGAGATCAGTCCTGGGTGTTCATTGGAAGAACTGATGCTGAAGCTGAAACTCCAATACTTTGGCCACCTGATGCAAAGAGTTGACTCATTGGAAAAGACTCTGATGCTGGGAAGGATTGGAGGCAGGAGAAGGGAATGACAGAGGATGAGATGGCTGGATGGCATTAACTACTTGATGGACATGAGTTTGAGTGAACTTCTGGAGTTGATAATGGACAGGGAGGCCTGGTGTGCTGCGATTCATGGGGTCGCCAAGAGTCGAACACAACTGAGCAACTGAACTGAATTGAACTGAACTGAAGACAAAGTTAAAACTAAGTATCCTCATTAGGACTAATATGAACACTAACAAAGATAATACACAGAGACCACGCCTTGTAAGTGCTTGGTCAGCGCTAAGTCCATTATTATAGAGTGACAGTAACTTTCTAGTAAATGTAACTATGGAAGCATCACACACACAAAGTGTGTTGGGAAAAGAAAGCTGGAGTAAATTGGATCCACTTTATATGGTGAAGAATTGGGAAAGTCTTCTCTGAGGTACAGTTAAACCTTGACCGGTGAATATAAATTTTTTTATTTTTTCCAGAAAGAGAAAGCTGAAAGAAAATTCCAGGGGGCAGAACTGATGGCCCGAATCACAATGGGGTGACCTTACTTGCTGTCTTTAGGGAAAGGATAGTGACACCAAGGTTAGGTGCTGGCAGAGGATAACTCATGGTCAAAGTGGTGATGGGTGGGTAGAAACGGATATATGATAGGATATCTAGCAGCTGCAGAGATTGTTACTTCGTGGGCATAGTGATAGCCTAGTGAGCCTAAGGATGAAGGTAATGACCGTGCTAGGTGTAGAGATGATATACCATACCTAGTGGTCGAGGCGACGGTAGGAGTGTGGGTATGGTGAACACACAGGGTATACTTACTAGTTGTAGGGGAGCAAAGTTTTACCCCTAAATGTGTCTCTTTGGCATGAAGATTAATTTAGGTTGATTATTTTTAGGCAACATAATACTCTCTTTTTACTTCCCCTTAGCTTCCAAACAATTTACATAAGGAGTCTTTTCCCTTGGAATAGAGTTATTCCCAGACATATTGGGCTGGCCAAACAGTTCATTTGTAATATCTTACAGAAAAACCAGAATGAACTGTTTGGCCAAGCCAATATATGCCAAGACTATGGGTTTGGTGAGTATTCAGTATTCTTGCCTGGAAAATCTCATGGACAAAGGAGCCTGGCAGACTATAGTCCATGCTGCTGCTGCTGCTGCTACTGCTGCTAAGTCACTTCAGTCGTGTCTGACTCTGTGAGACCCCATAGACCGCAGCCCACAAGGCTCCCCCATCCCTGGGATTCTCCAGGCAAGAAGCTATAGTCCATAAGATCACAAAAAGAGCTGGACGTGACTGAAGCAACTGAGCAGAAACGCACGCACGCACAGGCTTGGTGTGGGGTGTTGGGGCCTAGTGTTCAGAGTCCACTCTGTCCCATTGTCTATTTCTGGTTCAGCAAACATTGGTTGAACACTTGGTTTTCCATCTCCAAGTGAACTGTCTCCCTCCGTTTGGAAATCCCAAACAGCTACTCCCAACATTCTGTTTTGTCTTTAAGATGGTATTTAAGGTGAAGGCTTCTACCATTTTGGTGAATTACTCACTTTTCCATGTACACATGCTAGTAAACCTTGGTTTGATTTTCTCCTTTGAATCTACCTCTTGTCAATTTAATTCTTAGACCAGCCAGAAGATTCTAGAAGGATTGAGGAAAATTTCTTCTTCCCCAACATGGTTGAGTTGGTGTGGGGAGTGTGAGCACAGATGTGGATAGACTCTAGGGATGAGATGAGCCAGCATGACAAGAATTAAATTATGAAGGTCTTAGAATCCATGAGAGTAGATTTTTACTTTTATGGGAAATCATATGAATGATGCTTATCTGTTTTTTTCAGAAGAGGAAATAATGTTATCTGATATGTGTTGCAGAAAGATTACACTGATGGCATGGGCATGGAAGATTGAAGATGAATCTTTGCTATCACAGGAGCAATATTCCTGGCTTAGCCTGGAATACCTGTTAAAGAAGAACATGTTTTCTTTTTTCACTTAAAAAATTTACTGTCTATTTCCTAACGGTTTGTTAGATTTTTAAGCCTGGAGGGTAAGGTTTGCAAGTGCAGACTTGAAAACACAAAGAATTTTCCCATCACCAAAAGGCGTAGATTCATAAATTCATAGAAATTTAGGCCAGCCTGGGACCTTAGAGAACTCTAACCCTAGATGGAACAATTGGGGTAACACTAGGCTTCACACATTTTCCCCAGACTTCTGACTCTGCATGCATGTGAACTGGAAGTTCTGACATGTCTTGGAGTCATCTGGAGATAAATCAAACTTGTGGATTACTGCTATATACATGATGGGCATCAGAGCCCATTCATCCCCATGTCTCCTACACTATAAAATATTATAGTATCTGTCCAAACAATTGTGAGGAATTATTGTTGTTGTTTAGTTGCTAAGTCATGTCCAACTCTTTGCAACCCAAGGACTGTAGCAGGCCAGGCTCCTCTGATCTCCACTTTCTCCCAGAATTTGCTCAAATGCATGTCCATTGAATTGGTGACGCTACATAACCATTTCATCCTCTGTCATCCCTTTCTCCTTCTGCCTTCAGTCTTTCCCAGAATCAGGGTCTTTTCCAATGAGTTGACTCTTCGCATCAGGTGGCAAAAGTATTGGCGCTTCAGCTTCAGCAATAGTCCTTCCAATGAATATTCAAGATTGATTTCCTTTAACATTGACTAGTTTGATCTCTTTGCAGTCCAAAGGACTCTCAAGAGTCTGGCACCACATTTTGAAAGGATCACTTCTTCAGCACTCAGCCTTTCTTATGGTTCAATTCTCACATCTGTACATAACTCCTGGAAAAACCATAGCTTTGACTATACAGACCTTTGTTGGCAAGTGATGTTTCTGCTTTCCAATACATTATCAAGGTTTGTCATGGCTTTCTTTAAAGAAGAAAGAGTCTTTTAGTTTTATTGCTGCAGTCAACATCCACAGTGATTTCAGAGCCCAAGAAAATAAAATTTGTCACTGCTTCCAACTTTTCCCCGTCTATTTGTCACAAAGTGATGGGAAGGGATGCCATAATCTTAGTTTCTTGAATGTTGAGTTTCAAGCCAGCTTTTTCACTCTCCTCTTTCACGCTCATCAAGAAGCTCTTTACTTCCTCTTCACTTTCTGCTGTTAGAGTGTTATCATCTGCGTATCTGAGGTGGTTGATACTTCTCCCAGCAATCTTGATTCCAGCTTGTATCTGTCAAAATAAGTATGGGTAATGCCTTATTCTAAAACCTCAACTTTGTCTCACCACCAACATACATGCATGTGTGCACTTATGCACACATACACACACACGCACTTTTATACTTTAAACAGTCAAAAATTCACATTGGAATGTTAGAGACTCTGCAGGAAAGATAGCAAAAACAGCAACAAAACTAGAACAGTGTTTCCCAAACTTAACTGCCACAGTCAGTTCAGTTCAGTTCAGTTGCTCAGTCGTGTCCAACTCTTTGTGACCCTGTGAATCACAGCACGCCAGGCCTCCCTGTCCATCACCAACTCTTGAAGTTCACTCAAACTCATGTACATTGAGTCAGTGATGCCATCCAACCATCTCATCCTCTGTCTTCCACTTCTCCTCCTGCCCCCAATCCCTCCCAACATCAGAGTCTTTTCCAATGAGTCAACTCTTCCTATGAGGTGGCCAAAGTACTGCAGTGTCAGCTTTAGCTACATTCCTTCCAAAGAAATCCCAGGGCTTATCTCCTTTAGAATGGACTGGTTGGATCTCCTTGCAGTCCAAGGGACTCTCAAGAGTCGTCTCCAACACCACAGTTCAAAAGCATCAATTCTTCGGCACTCAGCTTTCTTCACAGTCCAACTCTCACATCCATACATGACCACAGGAAAAGCCATAGCCTTGACTAGACAGACTTTTGTTGGCAAAACATCTCTGCTTTTTAATATGCTATCTATGTTGGTCATAACTTTCCTTCCAAGGAATAAGTGTCTTTTAATTTCATGGCTGCAATCACCATCTGCAATGATTTTGGAGCCCCCAAAAATAAAGTCTGACACTGTTTCCACTGTTTCCCCATCTATTTCCCATGAAGTGATGGGACCAGATCCCATGATCTCTGTTTTCTGAATGTTGAGCTTTAAGCCAACATTTTCACTCTCCACTTTCACTTTCATCAAGAGGCTCTTTAGTTCCTCTTCACTTTCT
Organism: Bos mutus; assembly: GCF_027580195.1. Taxonomy (NCBI): domain Eukaryota; kingdom Metazoa; phylum Chordata; class Mammalia; order Artiodactyla; family Bovidae; genus Bos; species Bos mutus. The sequence goes on from NC_091624.1 coordinate 3,741,459, forward strand.
GCCATAAGGATGGTGTCATCTGCATATCTGTGGTTATTGATATTTCTCCTGGCAATCTTGATTACAGCTTGTGATTCTTCCAGCCCAGCATTTCTCATGATGTACTCTGCATAGAAGTTAAATAAGCAGGGTGACAATATACAGCCTTGACATACACCTTCTCCTATTTGGAACCAGTTTGTTGTTCCATGTCCAGTTCTAACTGTTGCTTCCTGACCTGCATATAGGTTTCTCAAGAGGCAGGTCAGGTGGTCTGGGATTCCCATCTCTTTCAGAATTTTCCACAGTTTATTGTGATCCACACAGTCAAAGGCTTTGACGTAGTCAATAAAGCAGAAATAGATGGTTTTCTGGAACTCTCTTGCTTTTTTGATGATCCAGCAGATGTTGGCAATTTGATCTCTGGTTCCTCTGTCTTTTCTAAAACCAGCTTGAACATCAGGAAGTTCACAGTTCACATATTGCTGAAGTCTGGCTTGGAGAATTTTGAGCATTACTTTACTAGCGTGTGAGATGTGTGCAATTGTGCGGTAGTTTGAGCATTCTTTGGCATTGCTTTTCTTTGGGATTGAAATGAAAACTGACCTTTTCCAGTCCTGTGACCACTGCTGAGTTTTCCAAATTTGCTGGCATATTGAATGCAGCACTTTCACAGCATCATCTTTTAGGATTTGAAAGAGCTCAACTGGAACTTCATCACCTCCACTAGCTTTGTTCATAGTGATGTTTTCTAAGGCCCACTTGACTTCACATTCCAGGATGTCTGGCTCTAGGTCAGTGATCATACCATCGTGATGATCTGGGTCATGAAGATCTTTTTTGTACAGTTCTCCTGTGTATTCTTGCCACCCCTTCTTAATATCTTCTGCTTCTGTTAGATCCATACCATTTCTGTCCTTTATAGAGCCCATCTTTGCATGAAATGTTCCCTTGGTATCTCTAATTTTCTTGAAGAGATCTCTAGTCTTTCCCATTCTTTTGTTTTCCTGTATTGCTTTGCACTGATCACTGAGGAAGGCTTTCTTATCTCTTCTTGCTATTCTTTGGAACTCTGAATTCAGATGCTTATATCTTTCCTTTTCTCCTTTGCTTTTTGCTTCTCTTCTTTTAACAGCTATTTGTAAGGCCTCCACAGACAGCCATTTTGCTTTTTTGCATTTCTTTTGCATGGTCTTGATCCCTGTCTTCTGTACAATGTCACGAACCTCCGTCTATAGTTCATCAGGCACTCTGTCTATCAGATCTAGGCCCTTAAATCTATTTCTCACTTCCACTGTATAATCATAAGGGATTTGATTTAGGTCATACCTGAATGGTCTAGTGGTTTTCTCTACTTTCTTCAATTTATGTCTGAATTTGGCAATAAGGAGTTCATGATCTGAGCCACAGTCAGCTACTGGTCTTGTTTTTGCTGACTGTATAGAGCTTCTCTGTCTTTGGCTGCAAAGAATATAATCAATCTGATTTTGGTGTTGGCCATCTGGTGATGTCCACATATAGAGTCTTCTCTTTTGTTGTTGGAAGAGAGTGTTTGCTATGACCAGTGTGTTCTCTTGGCAAAACTCTATTAGTCTTTGCCCTGCTTCATTCCGTATTCCAAGGCCAAATTTGTCTGTTACTCCAGGTGTTTCTTGACTTCCTACCTTTGCATTCCAGTCCCCTATAATGAAAAGGACATCTTTTTTGGGTGTTAGTTATAAAAGGTCTTGTCAGTCTTCATAGAATCGTTTAACTTCAGCTTCTTCAGCGTTACTGGTTGGGGAATAGACTTGGATTATTGTGATATTGAATGGTTTGCCTTGGAAATGAACAGAGATCATTCTGTCGTTTTTGAGATTGCATTCAAGTACTGCATTTCAGACTCTTGTTGACCATGATGGCTACTCAATTTCTTCTGAGGGATTCCTGCCCACAGTAGTAGATATAATTCCTGCCCACAGTAGTAGTTATCTGAGTTAGATTCACCCATTCCAGTCTATTTTAGTTAGCTTATTCCTAGAATGTTGATGTTCACTCTTGCCATCTTCCAATTTGCCTTGATTCATGGATCTGACATTCCAGGTTCTTATGCAATATTGCTCTTTACAGCATCAGACCTTGCTTCTATCACCAGTCACATCCACAACTGTGTATTGTTTTTGCTTTGACTCCATCCCTTCATTCTTTCTGGAGTTATTTCTCCACTGATCTCCAGTAGCATATTGGGCACCTACTGACCTGGGGAGTTTCTCTTTCAGTATCCTATCATTTTGCCTTTTCATACTGTTCACGGGGTTCTCAAAGCAAGAATACTGAAGTGGTTTGCCATTCCCTTCTCCAGTGGACCATATTCTGTCAGCCCTCTCCACCATGACCCACCCGTCTTGGGTTGCCCCACGGGCATGGCTTAGTTTCATTGAGTTAGACAAGGCTATGGTCGTGTGATCAGATTGGCTAGTTGTCTGTGATTATGGTTTCAGTGTGTCTGCCCTCTGATGCCCTCTCGCAACACCTACTGTCTTACTTGGGTTTCTCTTACCTTGGATGAGGGGTATCTCCTCACGGCCGCCCCTCCTGACCTTGAATGTGGAGTAGCTCTTCTCGGTCCTTCTGCGCCCACGCAGCCGCTGCTCCTTGAACGTGGGGTTGCTCCTCCCTTCTGCCGCCCTGACCTCCGTCGTGAGGTAGCTCCTCTAGGTCTCCTCCCCTGACCTCGGGTGAATTACCTTTTTATATCCCACTTTGGGACACTTTGATTAATCCACCTTTCTAATAATCAGGTGAGATCAGTGAGTTTCCTGGAGCTACGCTCTCTGCTACCACTCTGATGAGTGGTAGTCACTGCTACCACTCTGATGAGAATCCAAGTTCAATGTCTGGATATTCTCATTAAAAAAAAAAAAAAATTCCAAGTTCTGAGCCTCCTGGCCTGAGTCTCCATTATAAAGATGTATTCGGGAGAGTGGCAGGAGACATGAGAGCATGGCTATCTATCAGTTATGAGTGAGTCACTGGAGAGTTCTTCTTCTCTCTAAGTAGCCAATCTGCACTGGGACTCTCTTGTTACAAAATGTCTTGAAGAGTGAGATTTTCATTTCTGTCTCATATTCTTCCTGTATTGGTAGTTTCTGTTTTGTCTAAACAAATTATTCTTTCAGAGGATGAACTGCTTGTCTGAATTTTTTTTTTTTTAGTATTATCTTGTTTAATTGTGTTGTAGTAAAGTTCATGGGAGGATTAAAAATATAGCTTATTCTTATGAAAGCAAAACATAAAGAGGAAGTCACTGTCTTCTCTAAGCTTGAGAACATATACAATGGACACAACTTAGATGTCAATATTTTGGCAGAGACGGACTAGATGCTAACCAGTCCCAGTTCTTGGACCTAAAGGAAGTCTACATTTCCCAGCCTCCCCTGAAGTTATTTGGGACCAATTTGGTTTTGATCCATAGGGTGTGGATTAAAATGATGGTACTCAACTCTCAGTCTTGGTTCTGAAATCTCATGCATTTTTTTTCCTCCTCTCTTTTCATTTGCTTGGTGACCACAGAGGTCTTGGGTTTAAAATGGGGGCACCCCCGGGTAGAAATTCTTGAGGCATTACTGGAGAAAAGACATCAAAAAAGATACTCAATCAGTACAGACTTAAGAAAGGACAGACATTTGCAGGGTTGAATCAGTGGGATGTCAAGGTTTATCACTTACTCCAGCCTCATACAGGTGAGATGGAATTCTCAGCTCAATTCTAAACTTAGGCTTCCTGTCTTCAACTTTAGCTCACTCATCACTTTTTTTTTTTTTTTGCAAAACTGGCATGGAATTAGCAGGATGGCAAAGCTAGTCTGGTGCATCCAAAATGGTTCAATTCAAATTACCTACGTTCTGAAGTCTGGAGGAATAGAACTGTCACAACTCTAGAGTCAAGCTGGTTTTAGTTCTTCTAAGACCTTCTTTGTTATTGTTGTTTTTTGTTTTAACTTGACATTTCTTTTCAGAGTAATGTTAGGTTCAGAACAAAATTAAAAGGAAGGTGCAAAGGTTTCTTATATACCTCCTGCTCACATGCATAGCTTCCCCCATGATTGATCTCCCCCATCTGAGTGGTATATATTTTTTTTTAATAATTGATTGGCTGTAGCCCACCAGACTCCTCTATCCATGGAATTTTCCAGGCACGAATACTGGAATGGGTAGCTATTTCCTTCTCTAGGGAATGGATCTTCCCAAACCTGGGATTGAACCCAGATTTCCTGCACTGCAGGTGGATTCTTAACCATCTAAGCCACCAGGGAAGCCTGTAGTGACATATAATTAACTCCTACAGTCTACATTGGGGCTTACTCTTGGTGCTATACATTTTATAGGTTTGGATATATGTAAATGACATGTATCCACCATTATAGTTTTATACAGAGAAGTTTTAAGAGCTTCTTTAGTTCTCATTTAACCTTATTCTTGGGATAGAGTCTTTCAAAAATCCCAAGAAAAAATTCCTCCTTGGCAAGCCCTGAACTCTAATTTTAATTACTTCATCCTTACAAGATTACTCCATTCAACTTCTTGGCCTCTAAGTCACCACTTTGCGACTAGCTTCTATGCCACTCAGATACCCCACTGGAGTCATCAAATACCTCTAGAAGTAAAACAGCTCAAATGGTTGGCTTGCCTCTCTAGATTTGCCTTCTCTCTAGAATCCTAGATTTTCAGGCCTTAGTAGTTCTCAGATGTCTTCAAAAATGATTAATGATTTTATAATTGACCAAATTGATATAATTTTCTGGTTGCTCTCCATAGGATCACTGGTCTGAAACAAACTAGACCGCCATAACCAGAAGTAGAATTCCCTTCCTTAGCAGTTTTTGGGGTATTTCAGGTTTCTTTCATTCAGTCATTTTCTATTGCAGAGTCTCTTGCTGCATTTAAATGTAAACATGTATCTTCACTCCAGATTGGGCAGTGATGGCTCCAGAATAGAATTTATGAGGAATGGTATAATTATAGGAAGAGATCATAGTTATAAAAAATAGTTCAGGTCTGTGGAAGCACAATGAACTTGGGACGAGGAGAGGCAGAATCATAAGCTCAGTATTGGAGTCATGTTAGATCCCACATCTGGCAGGTGTTCTATTCTCCACCTAGAAACCACCCTCCACTTAGTCAAGGGGAGCCCGAGCTGCCTTTTATTTGGTAATGGAGATGGGAGACATTTGTAAAGAAATATGGCGTGCTGGAATTGAAAAGGATGAAGGATGGAGTAATGGGAAAGGAAATTTTGCCTCAATTTCTACTTTTCAGACACAGACAGAGATTGAAGATCATCAAACAAGCCAGTTAAGTATAAATAAATAAATGGTAGCACCACTTGCAAAACAGTAGCCAATTTACCGTCTACAGGGTCTACAAGAACATCGGCTTCAGCAACTTTTCCCACAATTACATCCAGGGCTAGCCCAGTGCCCAACAGAGCATCGGCTTCAGTGACTTTTCCCACAATTACATCCAGGGCTAGCCCAGTGCCCAACACACCGGAGCTGCTCAGTAAGTTTCCTGCTTTGTTTTGTTTTTCAAGAAACAATGGTTGCAACTAAAAACCCTCTGGTGTGGCTTCCTTTTTTAGAGCTGAAACTAACAACTTTGTATATCGCCAGTTTAACTCTCTTATTTCATAAATGAGAAAGCTGTGGTTTATATTTGTTGGGTTTTTGCTGAAACCACATTATAATCAGCAGACAACAGAACCTAAAAACACAGCCTTATGATTTAGACTTTGTTATGAAGTTACAAATGTAAAAGTAGGTGTACAACACTGTAGGTACATAAATATGCAGAAATACAAGTATACATCCACGCAAATCATTTTGCCTAAGAAGCCGGATGAAGGACACTTGGGAGTTATTGAAGGAAATTCTGAGTGAATCATCCAGAAAGCAGAGGAAGCTGCCCTCCCCAATGTGCCCTCTGGTGTCCTGGAAAGAATCTACCTGGGAAGACGCTTCCACATATTTTCTTCTGCAGTGAGTTTGAGCAAGTTGGTTAAAGTGATTTAATACAGGCAAACCTTGTTTTTTCTTATTGGATGCTTGCCTTCCACGGTTTTGACAAAATTGTCTCTAATTCTACCTTCCAGGGGAGAATCATCTGCTGTCAATGTTTGGCCATTGTCATTTAAGCTCATGGAAATGTGGCCTTAAATGACAAGATTGTATTTAAGTCAAATGTCCAGTCTGATTTTGGAAATCAGACTCTTATTGCTGTCTGGGATAATTATCAAAATGTGGATCCCAACAAAATAATTCTATTTCACCCAGCGTCTATAAGTTCAGATCAGGAAGTGGGTGATGACTGAATTTTTCTTTTTTCTTTATTAGATTCTCTACGGAGAAAAAAATAAAACCCCTCATTTTAAATTTGTATACAATGATACTTTGCTGACATATTATCTGCGGAAATCAATGCAGCAGCACGCCAGCTAATTCGGAGTGGAGTTGTTTTGCAACAATTTAGAACATAGCCTGGGAATGAGCTATTCAACCAGCCTACATTAAAATTAATTTGATAAAGTATACATTAGCACTCTTGACAGTTCTCTGAGTATGCATTTTAATAGATCAGGGTACAGGGGGCTTGGCCAGTAAAATAAAAACCTCTTCTCTGAATTGGAGAAAGAAATTTGCCATCTCACCCTCCCACACTGCGGGACTAAATCCTTCAGCTATCAGCACAGTACATCAAATTTAAGAGTCTTTAAATATTAAATATCAGTGTGCACCATGGAATGTAATAAACCCACTTTTCAAATAATGTTTCATTCCCCGACATCAAAATGTGTGAGGAGTTTTCTTTTAAATATACTGTAGAAGTTAATTAAGTTCACTCAAGTTTATGGCATGGATTCACTAAGACTACATTGGGATATTTACGACCCACCCAGAATGCAACTCAGTGAAACTTTTGATATGTTGATAAGTGATAAGGATGTCATTTGAGGTTTATTTTTTAATAATAATTTAATTGTCATTGTAAAATGCCTCATAGTTAGGACAGATTAAATTGCCACCAAAACCATTACTAAAATTCATAACCTCTATAAATGTAAAGTGTTTGCTGCTGTATCATAAATAACAGCACTTGTTCCAGGAAAATGAGGTGCCTGAAATAAATTAAGGAAACCAAAACATATAAATGCATTAGATTGCAACAGTTTCTGGCTGGCAATGGGAAGGCAGCCGAGTGGGGAGGTGGATTCTTTTACTGAGCAAGGGTTACTTATGATCTCAATAAATCTTGGGTCCTGGAGGATTTCTTGGGTGTTATTTACCTTATTGGCACATTTGGAGGGTACTGCCTCTCTTGAGTGAGGATGAGCGAGAGAATCTGTAAACTGGAAGAAACTCTTATCACTAGCAAGGTGACCTTGTCCAAGTTGCACTGTCTTCTTGAGTTTCAAGCTTCTTGTCTGCAAAATGGGACCGTGTTTTCCCACTGTTCTGAGGGCAGAGAGCCAAACTGAGTCCCTTTTTGTTCTAATGTACCCACCAGACGTGTCTGAATAGTCCCTTTTCTTGGGAGGCCTTTTTTTAATTTCTCAAGCAGGCCTGGACCTTCTCTTTTTGCCATTCGTCTAATGCCATTTGTCACGGGGTTCTCATCATCATTTTATTTAAAAAAATCATGGTATTTTAAAACAGTTTCACACTCAAAGAAGAATTTTAAGAATAGCATTGGAGTTTCAGCTTCAGCTGAAACTTGAGCCACCTGATGTGAAGAACTGACCTTGGAAAAGACCCTGATGCTAGGAAAGATAGAAGGCAGGAGGAGAAGGGGATGACAGAGGATGAGATGGTTGGACACCATCACCTCAATGGACATGAGTTTGAGTAAACTCCGGGAGTTGGTAATGGACAGGAAAGCCTGGGGTGCTGCAGTCCATGGGGTCGCAAAGAGTCAAACGCCACTGAGTGACTGAACTGAACTGACCTGAACTGATGGAGAACTCTTGTATGCCATTTGTCCAGAGATTCCATTTAATAATTCCCAGTATCCTCCTTTTTAATAGAAAGGGTCAATCAAGGATCATGTGTTGCATCTAGCTATCATGTCACTCTAGTCTTTTGAGTCTGAATCCATTTCTTGGTGTGTCTTGGCTTTTATAACCTTAAAATCTTATGGAGTATAGGCCAGGCATTTGGGACAATGTCCCTCAATTTGAGTTTTTCATGTGTTTGCTATTAAATGCTCAGAGACTGGTTTTGCTTATCAGAGTAGGAGTCAGTCAAGATCAGAGTCTGGGCTGTTCATCTTTGTAACCATGTACCCCCTACATGAAGAGACATATAGAAGTTGCATAACAGATCTCAATGGGATAAGTATATCAATAAATCCCTTGGTGTATTTAGAAATATGTTTTCATATGTTTAGGAGATATGTACAGGCTCTGTGAAAGAAATTCTCTTAAATTTTCTGATTTAACCTTTTGGTACCTAGAGATTCTGAGTCAGGGGCAAGGTTGCTTTGGTGTTGGAATGGGTGGCTTTTAGGAATAACTGGGATAGAATATTGAAGAGAAGGACTGGCTGATTTACCCACAGAACTAGCATCTACCTTAAACATACTGAACTGATTATCAACGCAGCTGCCGTGGAACTCACACAGAGAAGTAAACATGGAGACCATGTGTAATTCATCATCTGTGTTCATTAGAAATTTAAAAAAATTACAAGAAAAGCAGAAAGTGCTTCTGATCACTGAAGCCATGGGTCATTAGATAGATTTGGTACTCACCCTGGCTCAGAGACATTGTCTGGACTGATTTCTGCTCTTGAAAGAACCCCAGGACTTTATTCAGTGGGAAGAAGAACCAATATTGGGTTGAGAGCCAAAAGATTTGGATTTCAGTTTTGACTCAGCTTCTTTCTTTCTCTGTGATCTTGAAGAGATCACTTTCTGTCTCTGGACCTCTGTTTCCTCACATGCAAAATGAAGGGGGTTGTGATGATCCATCGGTTCCCTTCCATCTCACATAGACCGTGACTGATCTCTGTGTGGCCTGAAGACTTGGAGAGATGAGGAAACTGTCAGGTCACTTCTGAGGAATTTGATTGTGGAGTCATTCAAATTGGGAGGTGGCGATGACCCAGCATGTTCACTGTCTCCTAGCTGAGTTCTTGTTGTTCTTTCAAAGTCAGAGCCCAACTAGAGAATGATTAGAAACTTGTGAGACACTCAGGATAAAAGGAGACTGAGAAAGAATGAGAAAGTTTAACTTCCTGGCCCTTGCAGCCAATTACAGCACATACCCTCCAAGTCAGGCGTCCCCACTGCGTTTAACAACCCAGCATGAAATAGCCTTGAAGAGACTTCACAATTCCTCTCTCAGACATGAAATAAAACAAAAGATTCCTTATTAGTGCGCTGAAAACCTAGGGACAGTAACCAGGAAAAAAATAATCAAGTTATAAAAGTTCTTTCCTTTTTAATAGGATTTTGTGTTAGTATTGTAAATTAATGTAAATGTCACTTTAAAAGAGAAATCAGAATAAAATCCTAATAAAGTTGGATAGCACCACAGGGGTGGTGAGTAAATTGAGAGAATATCTGATTAGATTTCAAATGTTGCTTTTTAATTTGTGGGCCTGCTCTTCTCCCAGTGTATTAGATGTGCTGGTTCAGAGTGAGTTTCTTGGGCTTGAAGGAACTGCATCTTACTTCTAATTCCATATTAACCAGTAGATCACAGAGGTTTCTGTTTAGCATTTGCTTGCATTCTGTTTTTGCAAGTGTTTCAAATTATTAGTGAATTCCTTTGAGAAGGTCAAATGGAAGGTTCAACCAACAAATGACCTGCAAAGAATTTGGAGCCAAGGAGGCTAAGCAAATTGAGAACGATGACAAACAAACAAAAGCAGACCCATTTCCTGGTATGTGTCTATCAGGGCTAGTCCAGCTTCTGGGCGGTGGAGATTGAGCCTCACTCACATATCTCATCAAGTAGATCTGTATCTCCATATCGTGGCCTTGTAGTAAATGTTGATGGAGTTAAAGGTTCTGCCAGCACTGGGCTTTACTGGGAACTTTTTAATAGCAGAGAGATTCACATAGACAATTTACATTTGAGTCTTTGCTAATCCCACCCTCATCAACATCTCATGAGGATCTCGCAACAACCAGGAGCCCTGGGAAGGAGACCTCTCCATAATCACTGGAAACTATAATTGGCCGCAGAGCCAGGAAATTAGAAGTTTAGTTCTGACTTAGCCACGCACTAGCTGGGTGACCATGAGCAAGTCACTCCTTTGCTGTGATACCCATTTTCCTTCTCTGGAGGAGTGGGTCAGACTAGATCCATCGTGTCCCACCCAACGCTGGTCCCATGAGATACTTCTTGATTAAAGGGCTCTGTGGTTAACCATGTTTGGATAAAGATGTGAACCATATGCATTTCGAAGAGATGCACAGCACCCTTGAGTACATTAAAGATTGTGAAAAGGCCAGAAGCAAAGAAATCTGTTGGGCAGCTATTGCTACCAAAACGTATATGATCTAAGGATTCTGTTTCTGAGAAAAACCCATTGACATCCTTTAGATGTTTTGTAGAGCATCTCAAAGAGCTCTTCCAACTCTGATATTTTTTGTTTATGGGTAACTATTTCTCTTTTACAGATAAGAAAATCTGAGACTCAGAGAGAACAAATAACCAGATCAAAGACACATTTGAACAGAGAGTTAAACCCCTGTTTTAGAACCTTGATATGAATTCCTTTCTTTGACAAATTTTATTCTACAGACACTGGAGAACCACATGACCTATCTATTTCTTGTGGCCACATTTACAACTAAATCTATAATTCAGTGTCTAATAGGTCCAAGGCTGCCTCTAAGAGTCTTCACTGTAGGAAACCATCTCAGATATAGGGTAGGATTAGAGCAGGAGAGACAGTAAGGCTTAGGGTAGGAGATAGCCCTCGTGTGTCCAGAGCAGGGCTTTCTGTCTCTTCCAGGCTGAGTTAGGTAGAGTTTTTGTACATGTATCTCTATTAAGGCTCTTCTGTGTGTTCTTTTAAAATTATATATTCTTAATGTATGCATTTTCTAGGTATCCCTTTAGAATTCAGGGTTCGTAGGCTAATGTTCTGGCACAGAGATGATACTCAGCATCATTTTGAGACTGGATGAGTGAATCAATGAATGAATGAATGAAAAAATACATCAAATGCTAATTGGAACTCTAAACATTTTAAAGCCATGTCATCACTGTCCTTGCTGCATGGGAGAGGACTGAAGCTACTTTGCCTGAGCATCTGAGCCCAAGCTGACTCCTTGTATCTCAACTGTCTGCTGCAGAGCCCACAATCTTCTGCATTTTTCAGCTTTGTTTTTCCCTTTTCCTTGGGCTATATTTTACCTTGGAGATCTTTTCCATTAACACAACACATCGATCCTAAAGACAGACAAGGTCTTTCTTGGCTGTGTCTTCTTTTCTAAGGAAGGATTTGTTTGTGTTTTTATGAAACTGAAGACATCCAAAAAATATTTCCAGCGGGATGACACTGTGTCAGCAAATAATACCAGGTACCAAGGATATGGCGATTAGTAAAGTAAATAGAGGACAGAGAAGGTGCTGGAATTCAGACTCAGTTTTGGAGGTCAGGGAAAGAAGGATTTATAGAGGAAATAAGAGACACACTGAGATCTGAAGAATAAATAGGAGTTAACCAGGAAAAAAGGTAAGTGGAAGTATTACAGACAGAAGGAACTGCAGGCAAAAAAACTGGATGTGAGAAAAAAAAAAAACCAGGTTACTATTGGGCAACTCAAAGGTGTTATGTATGACTGGAGTGAGAGAATGAAGGAGGTGGTGAGAAGGCTGTTGCTCTTGTTTAGTTGCTAAGTCATGTCCAACTCTTTTGTGACCCCATGGACTGTAGCTCACCAGGCTCCTCTGTCTACAGGATATCCCAGGTAAGAATACTGGAGTGGGTTGTTATTTCCTTCTCCAGGGGATCTCCTGACCCAGGGATTGAACCCATGTCTCCTACATTGGCAGGTGGATTTTTTTTTTTTAACCACTGGACCAGAAGGGGCTGGCTGGAGCTATAAACCCTTAGCAGATAACAGAGTGAATTGCATACCATGTCTGGGTGTATTTGTGGGTATTGGTGGGAAGGGCCCTGGAGAGTTTCAAGGTATATGATGAGAACAGATTGACACTTTAGAACAGGTTGACCAGATTTACATTCTGGCTGCAGAGGGGATGCTAGATTAAGGCAAAGACAAATTTCAAGGAGCCTAATTAGGAGCTTGCTATAATTATTGAAGAAACAATTGCATCATGGGCTAGGGCAATGACAGTGGAAATAAGAAACTGTTTGGCTTTGAGTTTTTTAAGGAAGTTGAATCAATTTGATGATTAATTAAATGTGAGAGATGAGCCGAAGAGATGAATTAAATATGAGTCCCAGCTTTGTAACCTGACAACTGGGTAAGAATTGATAGACACCACTCATTGATAATGGAAAGACCAGAGGAGGAGAAGGTTTTAATGTCAGGGATTTCATGAGCTGGGATCTAAGTCATGTCTTCTCTTCCTTTTCAGAACCATTTGTTAGGAGCTCTTGCTACTTCCTTGTCTAAAGGATTTACCAGTCAGTGCACTGCTGCTGTTGTTCGGGTTGCTAAGTTGCGGCCACATCTTTGTGACCCCATGGACTGTAGCACGCCCGGCTTCTTTGTCCTCCACTATCTTCTGGAGTTTGCGCAAGTTCATGTCCATTGAGTCAGTGATGCTACCTAACCATCTCATCCAGTGTACAAAGTGCAATATGTCAAAAGTAATTTAGATTCCATAGGAGGAAAAGAGCCTATTTATACAACTACCTGTCTACTTACAAATGGATTAGGGGGACTAGCCCAATGCAAGCAAAGCATTAGCCGTATTTTGAAACAATTAACGGCTCATCAAGTTTTGTAACTGCGATCACTCACACCAAAATGATAGAATTTTTGGCAGTAGAATCACCAAAATAATAAGAATAATAAAATTACTTTAGAAAGTACTTGTGAGCTATCTGGATTTTATGTGTTTTTGATGAGTTGGAAAAATAGTGGAACATCTGCTTCAGTATTTTACCTCACAATTACAGTATTGGTTTCAGGGAGGAACTCTTTAGCTCAAGTGTGACCTGTTGTTCATTGGTGTTCATTTGGAAAGTCCTGTCCAGCACTTTGTGACCCCATGGACTTCAGCACTCCAGGCTTCCCTGTCTATCACTATCTCCTGGAGTTTGCTCAGACTCATGTCCACTAAGTTGGTGATACCATCCAACCATCTCATCCTCTGTCACCCCCTTCTCCTCCTGCCCAAGTGGACCTGGGCTGTTTGAAATTCATCTAGATGCATGTGACCAGAAGGCTGAAGAAACTTAGGCTAGGGGATATAAGGCACTATTGGAGAAATCTGGAGTATTTTCTCCTGAGAAGCAGGATATGCAGAGAGGTAGGAGTGAGCGTTCAAAAATATGCAATTGGCTCTTACAGACAGGGCATGGTTGAGGTTTCTAGATGGTGAAATGGAAAGACAGGAGCTGCAGAGCTGGATACAGATGGACGCTTGGCTCAGATAGGAAGTTTGACTTTGGCAAGTCTTTCAACTATCTTGAGGCCAGATTCTTCATCTATAAAATGGAGATAATAATTACCTTCATTGCAAAGCTGAATTGGGTAATAAAGAGAACATGGTCACTTGTCAACTCCTGTAATTCTATGCTGCTGCCTCCTAATCTAGTTCATGTCATTTATCTTCTTTCTGACATCCTTGTAAACATCCTTATGACATCTCATATCTATGACTCTACCCTACCCTAACCGAACTCTTGGCCTCTTGTCTTGTTCTCTCTAGCCACCAACTTGTGCTGTTCACAGAATGATTTTTCTAAATCACAGAATCCTCCTGAACACATGATCGTGTTTTCCACTGGATAAAACTTCCCCCCAAAGCTCCCTTTAGCTATAAAGTCCAGACTCCTTAGTATATGTTCCAAGTCCCTGAATTATCGGCACCTCAAATCATCACTCAAATCACCAACTTAGATTTCCACCATATAAAATTATTGATGGTTTCCTCAAACTTGACTGTATTTTTCAGACCACTATGCTTTTTCTCAAATTATCCCTTTATTTGATATTTCCTTCAGTTCAGTTCAGTCGCTCAGTTGTGTCCGACTTTTTGCGACCCCATGAATCACAGCATGCCAGACCTCCCTGTCCATCACCAACTCCCGGAGTTCACTCAGACTCACGTCCATCGAGTCAGTGATGCCATCCAGCCACCTCATCCTCTATCATCCCCTTCTCCTCCTGCCCCCAATCCCTCCCAGCATCAGAGTCTTTTCCAATGAGTCAACTCTTCACATGAGGTGGCCAAAGTATTGGAGTTTCAGCTTTAGCATCATTCCTTCCAAAGAAATCCCAGGGCTGATCTCCTTCAGAATGGACTGGTTGGATCTCCTTGCAGTCCAAGGGACTCTCAAGAGTCTTCTCCAACACCACAGTTCAAAAGCATCAATTCTTCTGCACTCAGCCTTCTTCACAGTCCAACTCTCACATCCATACATGACCAAAGGAAAAACCATAGCTTTGACTAGACGAACCTTTGTTGGCAAAGTAATGTCTCTGCTTTTGAATATGCTATCTACGTTGGTCATAACTTTCCTTCCAAGGAGTAAGCGTCTTTTAATTTCATGGCTGCAGTCACCATCTGCAGTGATTTTGGAGCCCCCCAAAATAAATTCTGACACTGTTTCCACTGTTTCCCCATCTATTTCCCATGAAGTGATGGGACCAGATGCCATGATCAGCTTTAAGCCAACTTTTCCACTCTCCTCTTTCACTTTCATCAAGAGGCTCATCACTTTCTGTCATAAGGCTGGTGTCATCTGCATATCTGAGGTTTTTGATATTTCTCCCGGAAATCTTGATTCCAGCTTGTGTTTCTTCCAGTCCAGCGTTTCTCGTGATGTACTCTGCATATAAGTTAAATAAGCAGGGTGACAATATACCCCTTCCCTTTTCCACCATCACACCAACATCAAATATCTACTGTGATAGAGAATATATGATGTTTCACTACACCAATTTCATTTTACTTCTGGGAGAAAGCCCTCCTGAAATGCAAGAAAGGCAGATTCAATCCCTGAGTTAGGAAGATCCCCTGGAGGAGGAAATGGCATCCCACTCCAGTATTCTTCCCTGGGAAATCCCATGGACAGAGGAGCCTGGTGGGCTACAGTCCAGGGGGTTGTGAAAGATTTGGACATAACTTAGTGACTAAAAAAAACAACAAACATGTTTGCTATATGCAGATTAGGCTGCCAAAACCTTTTGTGCAAACCTTCACTATATTTCTCTTTTCCCTTCTCCCTGGATCAAATGCAGGTGACTCAGAGATGGACACTCAGGCATTAGAAGATGGTGGAGTTCTTCAGTGGAAGAGCTTGGATGGTTGTATGTTAATATGGAGCCCAGATTCTGGTCAACCATCAGTGAACTATAAGAGGGATAAGCAGTAAACCTTTGCTATAGTAAAGCAAAGATGTTTGCATGTTGATGTTTGAGGCAGCCGTTAAACTACCTTCAATAACTATACCTCCTTAGCTTTCAAGATCTCTTCCAAGAATCTTTGTTTGGGTGATAATCTCAAATCTAACGTTTTCCCTTCTGTGGCATCACCCAGCTGATCTATAATTTGCCAATTGGTGGTAATAATACCCTTTAGTTTATGGTGTTGATAGAGGATTAAATAAGATAATCCATGCCTAATCTCTGGACCAAAGTGAATACAGTGTAAATGCCAGCTTTCATTATAATCTCCAATGTCATTCCAACCCTGAGACTCCATAACTGATGATTTTTAAAACTCAGAGTCAACAATCCTGAGAAACAGTCTTAAATGTTTTCCCCACATTTCTGATGAAACAGTTTTAGGATATGGGCCGTAAGAAATCCATGGAATGTTAGTGAATACGAACATCACTGGGAATGCCTTTCACAAAAACGGTTCGTCGAAAAGACAGCTTTGGATGAATGACCATCAGGGTGTGATTTCAGAGCAGAGATGCTGAGGCAGCAGTTAGGAGGAGGAATTGAGCACTGAAGATGACAAATATCAAGAGACCAGTGTTATTGTTATCCTTAGTTGGCTTGAAACTCTGTCACTGAAATAACACACACCACTAACCATCTGTTCCCTAAAAGCCATGACTCATGCACTTCATGCTCTTCAAATCTAGTGCTTAAAAAGTCATCAAGTATGCAAAGTTGTTCCAAGAAATCCCTACCTAGTAATTGTATTCAGCGCAGCTATTTGTTATATATTCTCTCAGCACTTATTGGGATGTTTTGCTGGCTGTGCAACCAAAGTTGTTATTAACTCAGTTTCTATGGTGTCATGGAAAAGACATGGCTTTGGATATAGACAGAGCTGCATGGAATCCTGGATTCACCCTTTATTATGTGTCTGAAGATGAGCCATTTACTTTACCTCTCTGAGTCTCAGTGTCACTACCCACGAAATGGGGTTAATGTCAAGTATTTTGTCACTAGACGACCAAGGTCTGTCTAGTCGAAGTTACAGTTTTCCCAGTAGTCATTTATGGACGTGAGAGTTGGACTATAAAGAAAACTAAGCACTGAAGAATTGATGCTTTTGAACTGTAGTGTTGGAGAAGACTCTTGAGAGTCCCTTGGACTGCAAGGAGATCCAACAAGTGCATCCTAAAGGAGATCAGTCCTGAATATTCTTTGGAAGGACTGATGTTGAAGCTGAAGCTCCAATACTTTGGCCACCTGATGCACAGAACTGACTCATTGGAAAAGACCCCAGTGATGGGAAAGATTGGAGGCAGGGGGAGAAGGGGACAACAGAGGATGAGGCGGTGGGATGGCATCACTGACTTGATGGACACGAGTTTGAGTAGGCTCTGGGAGTTGGTGATGGACTGGGAAGCCTGGCGTGCTGCAGTCCATGGTGTGTCTCGAAGTGTCGAGTGAGCAACTGAACTGTACTGTGGCATTTCTGTAATAATTGGAGATAGTTAATGCAAAGTGACATTGGCACATGGTAGGTACTCAATAAATGGTGACATTATGATATCAATACCTATAGATATCCACAGCGCTACGCTTAGTCGCTCAGTGGTGTCCAACTCTTTGTGACCCCATGGACTGCAGCCTGCCAGGTTCCTCTGCCCGTGGGGATTCTCCAGGCAAGAATACTGAAGTGGGTTGCCATACCCTCCTCCAGGGGATCTTCTCAACCCAAGGATGGAACCTAGGTCTCCCACACTGCTGGCAATTTTTTACCGTCTGAACTCCAGGGAAGCCCTTAGATATCCACAGATATATCTTTTCTCCTCTTCCATTTAGATTATATGGAGTGGAACGCTGAGATAGCTAAATATTATAAGGCTTATACTATAAACAATCATGCATAGTTTGGCCCAAGACATCTTCAAAATATTTCAGAACAATATTCTGTGTACTGATTACTTCAATATGAAGCAACATATACTCTATATACTATATTGTATACAATATTTACACTCCTTTACATATCTCTATTTATTGGGCTTAACTAAGATCAGCAGAGATCCACAAAGTGGATTAAGTCAAATCCATTTACTTTTTAAATCTACTTATTATTTAAATCCACTTATTATTAAATTAAATTACTTATTCTGTTTTATTGAAAAGAAATCTGTAGATGGTTTTCATGGCTGTTGTAATGCCTCCAAAGTGTGATCAAGGATACAGGCTTCTATCCTTCTACTTTACCCTTCTAGGATACTGATTTCATCCTCAGGCAAGTCCACAGTTATATATGCTGTCCAGGTCTTTGTCCACTACATTCCTAATACAAGTTGTAAAAACTACAAAGGTAGAAGGGCTGAAAGGCTGTAAGATGAATCCGCTCTCCTTAAGGGGCCTTTCTGGAAGTTCCACGTAGAACACACTTGCATCTAGAACTTGGTCGTACAGCTGCAACTAGCTGCAAGGGAGTCTGAGAAATGTAGGCTTTTACTTCTGGGTTTTGGCATGCCAAACTAAAAAGCTGGGTTTCTATTAACTGAAAAGAAAAAAAAGAAAAGACACGTTAAGAGAAGATGCTGAATAGGACTGGAGGAAACTGGAAGTATAACCCAGAAGTTGTTAAATGGTTTTAACCCAGGGACCAACTCCAGTTGGAACAGAGAGTTGAGGGGGCTGCTACAGCCATAAATAAGGACCCCATGGAAGAATGCCATAGCTGGTGGTCCCCTGGGTGCGTGGTGACAGTGGTCACACCATGAGCTTTCTCTCCTTGGCTTAATCCAGAGGCATGAGAGGATTTCAGCCTGAGTACTTCTGGAAGAGTGGGTATTTTTCAAACAGTTATGATAGAAAATATTTGTGCTTTTCACTACATATTGAAAAATGTTTCCCAAATCATTTTCTTGCTCAATACACTCCCTCTCAAAGATGGAAGAGGCAGACAATTATAATCTGCATTTGGTAGTTGAGAAAATAAATTCAATTGGAGAAGCAGAATGCATAAGGTCATGGAGCTATCAAGTAGCAGAGCTAGGGTTTAAACTGCAGCCTCCTGGCTTTAAGTATGGAGCTATTTATATTGCACTTGACAAGCACTTAGAAGCAGTTGGCTTTGGGGTAAGGCAAATGGAGGCTTGAATCTGTGCTCTACCCTTGTGGGGTCTTTCTGTTTTCAAATGCAGTAGTATTCACTTCTGGGGGCTGTACAGTTCTATGCATGTTAACACACGCATAGATTCTTGTAAACACTACCACAAACAGGATACACTACATTTCAAACATAGAAAATAATCCCCTTGTGGGGGCCTTTGGAAGGCTTTGCTGTGAAACTAGTGAGATGCTTCTGCCTGTGTTACTATTGACAGTCAGAGTTCAAAATGACAGTGAGGTGCCAACTCATTATGAGCATATGATAGGGATATGCATCAGGAAGATTTGGGCTGCTGGTGACAGAGGGTATAAATAAGGATGGCTCGAGGCCAAAGGGCACATCTTATCCCACCTTATAATGAGAAGTCCACAGGTAGAGTAGGTTGCAGGTGTTCCTGGCCCACTTCTTTATGGTCCTCCTGGCTCCATAGACTGGCTACAGATGGTCCAGGTGTCACTTTCAGACATCACATATTCAGAGGCATGAAAGCACCAGCTTCTTCTCTTTCCTTCCGAGGATTAAGATATCCTTGTCTAAAAACCCCAGGGTAGAGCATCCTTCCATGTCTCAATGACCAATACTGAGTCACAAGTCTTTGGTTAATTAATCATGGGCAAGAAGAATAGAGGTTGCCTGATTGCCTCATGCCACTCAGGATGCAATGACATGAGCTGAGATGCTGCCTACTTCTTTTGAAGTGCATAATTGTATCGTGGGTTCTGATAAGACATGGGAAGTGGTATTATGAATAACGAGTAGGCAGCAAACAGGAATTATACAGGTAGGTTCCTGCTGACAGCTCACTTCTCCTTGCCTTAGACCAGCAGTCCCCAGTGGTTTTGGCACTGGGGACCAGCTTTGTGGAAGACAATTTTTCCATGGACCTGGTGGGGCTGATGATGTTGGGATAATTCAAGGGCATTACATTTATTGTGTACTTTATTTCTATTGTTATTGCATCAGCCCCACCTCAGATCATCAGGTATTAGAACACAGAAGTTGGGGACCCCTGCCTTAGACCACTGCGCCCCAGTCTTAATCAGCACAAGAGTCAACTAGCAGCCAATTGGAGCCTTTCACTCTCACTAGAGTTTGTATGTGTGTGTGTGTGTGTGTGTCTGTGTGTGTGTGTGTGTGAAAGGGAGCAAGGAGAGAGAGATGAGAAAACAACTGCTAGGAATATTTGGAATGTACATTACCCTATGCTTGTTCCTTGGAAGGGAAGCTACGACAAACCTAGACAGTGTGTTAAAAAGTAGAGACATCACTTTGCCAACAAATGTCCACATAGTCAAAGATATGGTTTTTCCAGTAATCACATACGGATATGAAAGCTGGGCCGTAAAGAAGGCTGAGTGCCAAAGAATCTATGCTTTCAAATTGTGGTGCTAAAGAAGATTCTTGAGAGTTGCTTGGAATACAAGGAGATCAGTCCAGTCAATCCTAAAGGAAATCAACCCTGATTATTCATTGGAAGGACTGATGCTAAGGTTGAAGCTCTGATACTTTGACCAGTTGATGCAAAGAGTCAACTCATTGGAAAAGACCCTGCTTCTGGGAAAGACTGAAGGCAAAAGGAGAAGAGGGCAGCAGAAGATGAGATGGTTAGATAGCATCACCAACTCAATGGACATGAATTTGAGCAAACCCTGGGAGATAGTGGAGGACAGAGGAGGCTGGTGTTCTGCAGTTCAAGGAGTTGCAAAGAGTTGGACACAACTTAGAGACTCAACAACAATAACAACACATTACCATACTGTGACACAAGTGTCTTTTTTTTTCTTATTGTAAACAAAATAGACATCCCACCAGGAAGCTATTAGCCAGGAATCTCTATATCTTTCCATTATGTAGTTCCAGCAGACAATCATTCCAAATCCAGACAAGGTCAAAAAGAAGTAATTAGTCGATTTGGATAAAGAGAATATATATAATTTATTCAAGAATTTTCATTATGTTAAGTTGCAGAATAAAGTTGCTGTACAATTAGTGCATAAATGATTAATCAGAGAGTTTGAATGTTATTTTCCTTTTATTCTTTTATTAGGACTCGCCAGTGGTTGGTTGGTAGGGGGCAAATGTTTCCAACAAGTTTTAAAACAATGTTTTATGGATTTTCATTTAGTGCAGACAAAGGATGGACACAAAGCAATAAGATGTCTAGAAAGAGGTCAACTAGCAAATCGGCATCAACTTCAGGACTGGGATAGTTAACTTGATTTATGATCCATTTAATCTTGATCACTCTCAAAGAGTGTTCATCAATAAATGGGCTCCTTGAGAGCAGAGGCTGCGTCCTATTCACCTTTATGTCCCCAAGCACAGCTGACCACACTAAGTGCTCAGTGGACACTGGCAGAATTGCACTTAGAAATGTTACGTATTTGTCCTTTATATTTGAAATCCTGTGTCTATCTTAACTTTAGTGTATCTTTGCACAGATGAAAACACATTTTATTTCCCACACCTGTTCTTTTCCTTGGGTCTGCCTCAGCAATGGGAAAATCAATAAATAGGAAAATATTTTTATATGGCAGGATGGAAAATAGGTTTTGGCAAGACCAACATAGGGTAGAATGAAAGAAGGGATTGAGTGATCTTGTCCAAGGCAACCAAGAAAACAGTGTGCTAATACCAGAATTGTGGCCAGTTGAAGAATGCTGTTCTATTGTCAGTGTTATGTGGTACAGTTTAGGGTATGAAATTTTCAAGGAGAGTTCTCAATTAAAAGACACATGGAAAGAGACACGTGTACCCCAATGTTCATCGCAGCACTGTTTATAATAGCCAGGACATGGAAGCAACCTAGATGTCCATCAGCAGATGAATGGACAAGAAAGCTATGGTACATATACACAATGGAGTATTACTCAGCCATTAAAAAGAAAACATTTGAATCAGTTCTAATGAGGTGGATGAAACTGGAGCCTATTATACAGAGTGAAGTAAGCCAGAAGGAAAAACACCAATACAGTATAATAACGCATATATATGGAATTTAGAAAGATGGTAACAATAACCCTGTGTACGAGACAGCAAAAGAGACACTGATATATAGAACAGTCTTATGGACTCTATGGGAGAGGGAGAGGGTGGGAAGATTTGGGAGAATGGCATTGAAACATGTATAATATCATGTATGAAACGAGTTGCCAGTCCAGGTTCAATGCACGATACTGGATGCTTGGGGCTAGTGCACTGGGACGACCCAGAGGGATGGTATCGGGAGGGAGGAGGGAGGAGGGTTCAGGATGGGAAACACATGTATACCTGTGGCGGATTCATTTTGATATTTGGCAAAACTAATACAATTATGTAAAGTTTAAAAATAAAATAAAATTAAAAAAAAAAGATGCATCCTGTCTATTTCCTGATGGCTCAAGCGGTAAAGAATCCACCTGCAATGCAGAAGACCCAGGTTTGAACCCTGGGTTGGGAAGATCTCCTGAAGGAGGAAATGGAAACCCATTCCAATATTCTTGCCTGGAAAATATCATGGACAGAGGAGCCTGGCAGGCTACAGTTCATAGAGTCACAAAGATTTGGACATGACTGAGCACTGTGTATACCTGCCTATTGATGCCTGAAATTTCCCCATTAATATTTGGTCCCTTTGTACTAAGCTTTTAATTTGACATTATATTTACATAACATTTTAAATTTGCATATTACTTTATACTTTATGTCCCATTCATTTGATCCTCATAGAAGCAGGAAGAAATGGGTAGTGGAAGGCAAATTAATTCATCTTGAAGATTAGGAGACTAAAGTTCAGAAAGTTTAAACTACTTGGGAAACCAAAGGACCTTGAAATCTATGAGTCTGTTGGCTTCAAATTAACCATCTCTTTGTTCACTTCCCCCCATACTGTGTGAACCTTCCCTATTTCCACTAGTTGAAATTAATTCTTCCATGACCTGTGTTATAGTACATCTTATAGATCGTATTATCATTTGACTAGTCCTGCTTTTTTCTTATAGACTCTCAATACTTCTAGGCAAGTTAAAGTTGGTCTGGTCCAAACAAACATCTGATGCTTGAATTCCATTTATGATTATCCATTACAAGGGGTGGCCTGGGCTCCTTGAATACTTCCATTAACAGTGATCTCACTACCTATGCCAATAACCTGTTCCCTTAAAAATCCCTCTTACAAGATTCTCCATTTTAAATAGATTTCTGCTTCCCTGGGAGAATATGATCTCTTTAGAGACAAAGCTTGTGTCCTTATCATCCCTGTATCGCATCCACTTCTTCCTGTTGTAGCAGAAGCTCAATAAAAGTTTGTTGAATGAGTAAATCAGTAGATAAACAGCTGGATGAGTTTCTAATAAAAGCTTCAAACAGTTGTGTCTAGTATCTTTCAGAAGCTATTGACCTGACACCTAAGGTGTTTTTAGTTGCTAGTTTATTTTCCTCTGGTTGGGGTTTTGGCATTTCTAATGCAAATATTTTTGAAATACAAAGCATAAACCATCGGTCTGGCTTTTCATAAACTGGATGCCTATCAAAACTTAACGCAAGGACATGTGAGATATGAAAGTGTAATAATGTATGGAGCAGCCAGCAGCAGGGAGATTGAACTGATAACTGGCTGCAGGGAGATAACAGCTAATTCAGAGGGAAGACAAGGATGCTGTCTGGTGATGGAAAGCAGTGAACAGCAGAATGCTTGGTTGCAGGTGGCGGGGCATGGCAGGAAGGCAGAGGGGGGACGTCCTGGAGCTTACACTCCTGTGGGCTGGCACAGCTTGCATGTGTGTGCCTCGGGTTCTATCACCAGCTGCCTGACCCCGGGAGAGCCATTTACCTCCTCTACCATCCAGTTTCCTATATGGGAAACTAGAGATCAAATGAGTTAGAGAATAAAAAGCACCCAGGACAACCGCACGCATGGCACCTAAGTTATCTTTATGATGGGATTGGTGGTCCGGCAGCCTGGGTTCGAGCCCCGAGCCTGTCTCGAACCAGCTGTGTGAGTCGATCTCCATGAGTGGTGGTACCAGATCCTCCATAATGTGGGGGTGACCACGTGCTGTGTGGAGTGGTGACGGTGATTAATGAGGTAAACACAGTGTCCTGTTCATTAGCGAGTGCTGGTGCCAGATCCTCCATAATGTGGGGGTGATCACGTGCTGTGTGGGGTGGTGACGGTGATCAATGAGGTAAATACAGTGTCCTGTTCATTAGCGAGTGGTTAACTGCTCTGAGATTCAGATAAAGTTACTTATTTTTCATTTTGTGGATACCCAAGCCTTTCCCAAGATACCTGGAAATTTCTGGTGTGCTTACATCCATAGCGCCACCTGGGACTCAGAGCTCCTGCATTGTTGAGAACTGACTCTTGAGCATCATGTCTATCCTGATGCCAGGCTCAGCTTCATCTTTGACTTTTAGAATAATCACAAGTACTCCTCATTCCAGGTACTTGTGAATTAGGTAGCCACTGCTGATGTCTCATGGAGAAGGCAATGGCACCCCACTCCAGTACTCTTGTCTGGGAAATCCCATGGATGGAGGAGCCTGGTAGACTGAAGTCCATGGGGTCACTAAGTCGGACACGACTGAGCAACTTCACTTTCACTTTTCACTTTCATGCATTGGAGAAGGAAATAGCAACCCATTCCAGTGTTGCCTGGAGAATCCCAGGGACGGGGGGAACCTAGTGGGCTGCCGTCTATGGGGTTTCACAGAGTCAGACATGACTGAAGCGACTTAGCAGCAGCAGCAGCAGCAGCTGATGTCTTGAGGGTGTGCATGTGTGCATATGTGTTCTGGGAATGAGGAAAAGCCACGTCCTCAACTTCCAGTCTTCCATCACGTACATGGTCTTCCGCACACCTGTATTGTTCAGGAAATCTCAAATATTGGGTTGGCCAAAAAGTTCATTTGGATTTTTCCATAAGCACAATCACAAAAATCCGAACAAATGTTTTGGCCCGCCCAATAATTCTCCTTTTTCATAAAGAGCAATTGATCTTTTCCTCAACTGCTACTTTGGTACCAGCCGATAATCACGTGTGTGGCCCCATGTTCCATCCCACACATTTTTTAAGGAACTTTTCCCCCAAAAAACCCTTTATTTGTCCCCCAAGATAACAAGTAAGTCAATAAAATTTGACTAGGTTTTCTGTAACTCTTACTTCATACAAATTCACCTTCAGTTAAACAGTCCTCACTCCTGGTCTCTTCCTTTTGCCCGGTGAGCTTCTATCACATCTGAATTCTGCTCCCTGAAGAATGGAGCTCCATCAGCCTAAACACTGAAGACACAACAGCGTTCAGCGGTTTCCCTGAGGAAGCCAGGATTAAACTCACCCAAACTTGCACTAAACCCTGACTCAGCCCCGTCTGACGCTGATAACAAGGGAACTTACTCTGAACTAAGGATCTAAAAATGTTCAAGGAACAAAGGAACCGATCAGGCAATTAATACATGAAGAGCAGTTATCGAGCACAGAAGAAAATAGGAAGGAAGAAAACTGGTCTGAACATTTCTATCCAGACTTTTGACACCACCCCTCCTATCACGCTCCATTGACTCCCCAAAGGCCGCACTTCCCATCCATGTGGGGAAGAAAACAGTTGGTCAGATTCCTCTTTTCTAAGAAGGAAACAATATTTCTTCCAGATCGGTTTTACAAAATTTCTGAAAGGTGATGAGCAGGTTTACAGAGAATAAATAGAGGTTTTAGAATGAGAGAGACCCATGCATCCGTTCGTAAGTTGCCACCATGGCCTTTAGAGAACAATTCTCAAAAAAGGTGAACTTTCATGCATTCAGCTAAATGTGAATCGACTCTGAGAGGAGACACTGCACTAGGTTCCACGAGTCCTGAAGACTGAGACAGTCCTGCCATAGCGGTGGTTGTTGCTGTTCAGTTGCTAAGTTGTGTCCGAATCTTTCCGTGACCCTATGGACTGTAGCCCACCAGGATCCTCTGTCCATGGCATTTCCCAGGCAAGAATACTGGAATCGGTTGCCTTTTTGTCCTCCAGGGATCTTCCTGATCCAGGGATCAAACCTGTGTCTCCTGCATTGCAGGTAGATTCTTCACTGCTGAGCCACCAGAGAAGCCTGCCATAGTGGTACTTACACCATAAGCAAATAATCATTTGGTTATTTTAGTGCATATCTTGGAGGAGAGCTACAGGCTGCCATCAGAGTACAATAGGGGGCTTTGATCTTGCTTGAGGGGCCAGGGAAGGTATGCTCAAGGAAGGAATGTCTATGTTGACATCTGTGGTTAACTGAATGTGCCAACATCATCAGGCTCAAGTCCCCAGTTATTGAACCACATTTATTTAAGTGATTCTGCAAAGGCATTTTGTAGGTGTGGTGAACATCTACCAACAGTTGACTCTAAGTAAAGGAGCTTCCCCTCAATAATGTGGGTGGGCCATACCCATCGGTTGAAGGCCTCAGGGACAAAAACTTTCCAAAGAAGAGACTCTGTTTCAAGACCACAACACCAACTCCTACCTGTGTTTCTAGTCTGTCAGCCTGCCCTATGGATTTTGGAATTGTCAGTTTTACAATGCATGAGACAATTTCATAAAATAAAGATATTCATATATATATATGTTGCATACCTGCATACATACATCCATTCACAAACATACGCACAGTGACAGACAGAACACAGACACACCTGCATGCACACGATCTCCCCTTGGTTTTGCTCTGTTTTTCGAGACTGCAGGTGTTATGTCTAAGGACGTGCAGGATTTAGGCAGGTGCAGTGTCACGAGAAGTTGAGGGGCAGGTTCCACGCGGAAGGAACGCCCTCAGGAACGTCCTGCCCACCACTTCACACGCAGTGTCCTTCACGCCTCCCCTGGCCCGGCTCTGCTTTTCAGATTCATCGGCAGATTTCTCCTCTTTACCTTCCTTGCAGCCAGCTTGGCGAGGCACTAACCCCTGCAGATCTTGCCTGTCTTATCCACAGCAGGCTCTCAGCAGGGCGTCTAGGGAGGCGTTGCTGCAGGCAGTTCCGTGGCCTTGAGGTCTAGTGGACTGAATTTGAGCCCAGATCCCTGCTTCTTCCCTGGGAATCCTTGGACACGTACCTGTCTCTCTGAGATTGAGTTGCTTTTGCTGTTCTATAAATAAGAAATGCAGAAGGACAAGGCAACCCACTCCAGTGTTCTCGCTTGGAAAATCCGATGGACAGAGGGGCCTGACAGGCTTGGCGTGCTACAGTCCATGGGGTCGCAAAGTCAGACACAATGGAGCGACTAACACTTTCACCTAAAACAAGAAAGATAATAGTAAGAGTTAATATTCATTGAGCTCCTAATATATTCCATGCACTATTCTAAGCATGTTAGTATTGATTCAGTTAATCCCGTCAACAATCTTAGGACCTAAGAACCATTGATACTCACACTCCATGGATTCGGGGCTGAACGGGTGAGGAGGTGCCCAAGGCCGGCAGCCAGCAGGTCTCAGGGGCAGGCTCTGAGCTCAGTGGGGTCCAGCTCTGTTCTCTTTGCCTGCATCACCACCACCAATAACCCCTGTGTCTCCCACCTTACAAGGCAGTTGTAAGCAACAACCATCAAGGGACTTTTTAAAACCCAGAAAGCTTCATGGATGGAGATTAATAGTTTACTATTTTTTTTCTTTGTTCTGCAGAAGGCTCTCAGGTGTTTCCCCATTTGTTTTAAGATTTGCCTTAGTTTTACTGGTTATTCGTTTTCAGGCTCTGCGTGATGGACTTTCGATTATGTTATTGGTCCTTCAAGGAAGCCGTTTTACCTTTGCTTTGGGGCTGGGGGCACTCCATGCCTTGCCCCAAGTCACACAGCTGCTATTTGGACTGCAGTTTGATGGGGAAAGCCAAGCTGATCACTGTTACTTCCTACTCTTCTGACCCCCTGCCAGGCTCTCTGCCATTTATGCTTGATGGGCATGGTGGTACCAGTCCCAGTCCTGGGTTTCTTCCTTTCTGGACTTTCTACTTTGAGGGAAGAAATACTTACATCAGCCTTTTTTTCTTTTTTTAAACCAATTTGCATTAATCATTTTGAACACACGTTCTCCAACTATAATTTTGTTTCATGGATGTGAGCTGCCTTCTTTCTTCAGCAGCCTCTGCGGTTTGCTCCGATGTGGAGACACAGGGTGTCATCTGTGTCTCCCTCCTGCCCTCCTGCCCAGCCTGGGGTCCCTTCTTTCTTCGTTGTGGGTTTGTTTTCTTTCTCTTCCCATTCACATCCCTGCTAGCCTGTTCTTCATCTTGCAGCTGAAGCTCCTGCTGCAATGGGCTCTGAAGCTATTTTGATGTTCCGCTTGTTGTGGAAATAAACTCTCCCTCACACCCTCATGCACAGCTTGTATCCTCCTAATGCAGTACGTGGTGTGTGTTTGTATGCGGTTCTGGTACAAAAAAGGACTGTGGACTCCAGAAGAGACCAGGCAGATGTCCCAAAAGCAGAGGTGTTTTCGTAGAGAGTTCATCTTGCAATTCACTTCGGTCTTGTTTTAATTCAGTTACCAGTTGACGTCCTACTGTGTGTGCAGACTACATTGATGTTTCTAAAGCATACATATTGTGTAGCTCTCTTCATGTAAGAATTAATAAGGATACTTGGGAATAAGTGAAGAGATCAGGGGATGGGGAAAATAGAGATAAATGGGACGGATTTTGCAATGCATCCTGGAAAAAACAAACAAACAAACAAAAGGGAGCAGAGACACAGAATGTGCAGGTCAAGCCCACAAGCTTTAGAGAGTGTGGGGCGGTTCTGAGAAAGTGTAGGGATATATGGAAGGGGACTAGCAGAGGGGTAAAATCTATGAGGCTTATAAAATCCCACATGCTGTAGAAGAGGACTGAAAAATGAAACCAGGACACTTTGATGTGACTATTTTGATGTTATCAGTTTGCAAACAATATGATGTGGTCTAAAACAGAAACCTTTAAACCTTCAGGTTTTATTTATACTGCACATCACTACGACAAGAAGTCATCATGAGCCCACTCCTGATCCTGTTCTTATGCCTCAATTCATGCATAAGATTTACCCCTCTTTTCATGGCGTCTTTAGTTCTCCCCACATCCCCATGTCATGGTTTATCCCTAAGCTTGTAACTGCCAAACCTCGATTGGTCGTGCCAAAAAGACCTGCTTAAAGAGTAACACCTGCGTGAACAGATATTCTTTTATAGCCATGCTGAGATGAAAGGTAAATACAAAGTTCCCAAAGCTTTTATCTGCCTGAAGCAACGGAGATACTCTGTTGTATTTCTTGGCATATGCGACTCTCGCAAGGAAGGCGTCA
The DNA here is from genome assembly GCF_027580195.1 of Bos mutus. Classification (NCBI taxonomy): domain Eukaryota; kingdom Metazoa; phylum Chordata; class Mammalia; order Artiodactyla; family Bovidae; genus Bos; species Bos mutus. The sequence continues at coordinate 3,770,460 of NC_091624.1, forward strand.
ATAAGGAAGCTGTGACACTTTCTGACTTAGGGTCTACCTTACTGGATATAAATATAGCTATCCTTGCTTTCTCTTGGTTACCATTTGCAAGAAATGTCCTTTTCTATCCTTTTACTTTCAATCTATGTGTGTTCTTAAATCCAAAGTAAGTCTCTTATAAACAGCATTTAGTCGAGTCTTAAAAAAAAAAAAATCCATTCAGTCACTTTGTATCTTTTGATTTGTGAGTTTAGTCCATTTACATTTAAAGTATTTTAATACTTTAAACAGATAGAGAACTAACTGTTGCCATTTTGTTAATAGTTCTCTATTTTCCCTGTAGTTCTTTTGTCCTTTCTTCCTCTCTTGTGTCTTTATTTGTGTTTTATTGACTTTTTTGTATTGATATACTTTAATTCTTTTCTCTTTTTCTTTTGTGTACCTTCTACAGGTTTTTTCTTTCTTTTTTTTTTTTTTTGTGGTTACCATGGGGCTTACGTAAAACATCTTGCAGTTATAATAGCCTATTTTAAGTTGATAATAATTTTGCAAGAGCCAAAAAAGACACTATGTAATAAGAAAATGGTCAATTCACCCAGAAAATATAACAATTAAAAGTATCAGTTCAGTTCTGTTCAGTCACTCAGTTGTGTCTGACTCTTTGTGACCCCATGAATCGCAGCACACCAGGCCTCCCTGTCCATCACTAACTCCTGGAGTTCACCCAGACTCACGTCCATCAAGTCAGTGATGCCATCCAGCCATCTCATCCTCTCATCTCCTTCTCCTCCTGCCCCCAATCCCTCCCAGCATCAGAGCCTTTTCCAATGAGTCAACTCTTCACATGAGGTGGCCAAAGTACTGGAGTTTCAGCTTTAGCATCATTCCTTCCAAAGAAATCCCAGGGCTGATCTCCTTCAGAATGGACTGGTTGGATCTCCTTGCAGTCCAAGGGACTCTCAAGAGTCTTCTCCAACACCACAGTTCAAAAGCATCAATTCTTCGGCGCTCAGCCTTCTTCACAATCCAACTCTCACATCCATACATGACCACAGGAAAAACCATAGCCTTGACTGGATGGACCTTTGTTGGCAAAGTGATGTCTCCTTTACATGTACCCAATATCAGAGTCCTAAATATACAAGCAAATAGTGACAAAACCGAAAGGAGAAATGGACAGCAATACATTAATAGTAGAAGACTTTAATGTTGCACTTTCAATAATGGACAAAACATCCAGACAGAAAATTAATAAGGGAACAGTGGGCTTGAACAACACTATAGACTAAGTAGACCTGATATATATAGAACACCGCACTCAATGGCAACAGATCATACATTCCTTTTTAAGTGTATAAAGAGCATTCTCGAGGACAGATAACATATTAAGCAACAAAATGGGTCTTAACAAATTTAAGAAGGTGGAAATCATATCAAGTGACATTTTTGTCTAGAATGGGATGAAATCAGAAACCAGCATCAGAAGAAAAATTGGAAAATTTATAAATCTGTGGAAATTAAATTCAAAAATATGTGGAAATTAAACAAAACATTTCTGAAGAACCAGTGCATCAAAAAAGAAATCAAAAAGAAAATTTGAAAGTATCTTGAGACAAAAAAAAATGAAAATATAAAACACCAAAAGCTAGAGGATAAAGCAAAAACAGCGCTAAGGCAGACGTTTACGGCAGTGAAGGCCTATGTTGAAAAAGAAGAAAATTTTCAAATAAACAACCTAACTTTACAGCTTGAGGCATTAGAAAAGAAAAAAAAAATACTAAGCCAAAGTTAGTATAGGAAGGAAATAATAAAACTAAAGCAGAGATAAGTGAAATAAAGAATAGACAAATCAATGCTGGCTAAAAATTAAGAGGGAAATCTTACCATGTGTGACAACATGGATGAACCTTGAGGACATTATGTTACAAAAGAAGCCAGTCACAAAAGGACAAATACTTCATGATTCTGCTCTCATGACATATCTAATAGCTTCATAGACTCAGAGAATGGAGGCTGCCAGGGGTGGGGTGGGGAGAAATGAGTTTCTATTCAACAGAGGCAAAGTTTTGAGTTATGCAGGTTAAATAAGTTCTAGAGATCAGCTGTAAAGAGCCTCCGGATGAGGGTGAAAGAGGAGGGTGAAACAGCTGGTTTGAAACTCAACATTCAAAAAACTAAGATCATAGCATCTGATCTCATCACTTTATGGCAAAAAAAAAAGGGGAAAAAGTGGAGCCAGTGACAGATTTTGTTTTTCTGGGCTCCAAAATCACTGTGGGCGGTGACTGCAGCCATGAAATTAAAAGATATTTGCTCCTTGGAAGGAAAGCAAACTAAGACAATACATTGAAAAGCAAAGATATCACTTTGCCTGAAAAGGTCTGTATAGTCAAAACTATGGTTTTCCCAGGAGTCATGTACAGATGTGAAGGTTCAACCCTAAAGAAGGCTGAGTGCTAAAGAATTCGACGCTTTCAAATTGTGGTGCTGGAGAAGACTCTTGAGAGTCCCATGGACTGCAAGGAGATCAAACCAGTCAATCCGAAAGGAAATCAACCCTGAGTATTCACTGGAAGGACTGATCCTGAAGTTGAAGCTCCAATACTTTGGCCACCTGATGTGAAGAGCCAATTCGCTGGAAAAGACTCTGAGGCTGGGAAGCACTAAAGGTGTAAAAATAGGGTGGCAGAGGATAAGATGGTCAGATAACATCATAAACTCAATGAGCATGGATTTGAGCAAGCTCTGGGAGATAGCTGGAGAAGAAGCCAGTACTCTTGCCTGGCAAATCCCATGGATGGAGGAGCCTGATGGGCTGCAGTCCATGGGGTTGCAGAGAGTCAGACATGACTGAGCGACTTCACTTTCATTTTTCACTTTCATGCAATGGAGAGGAAATGGCAACCCACTCCAGTGTTCTTGCCTGGAGAATCCCAGGGACGGGAGAGCCTGGTGGGCTGCTGTCTATGGGGTCACACAGAGTCAGACACGTCTGAAGCGAAGCAATTTAGCAGCAGCAGCTGGGAGATAGCTGAGGGCATCAACTAATGCTGCAGTCCATGGGGTAGCAAAGAGTCAGACACAACTTAGCCACTGAACAGCAACAGAGACCCTCAGTACAATGCTATTCCTATAGTTAACACTTATAATTTTGTTGAGAGCAGATTTCATATTAAAAATTCTTATCACAATAAAATCAAAGTAAATAACTTACAAAAATGGGAGATTCACATTGCAGTTAATTTGTTTCCTTTGTGGGAGAAAGATGGCATGCTACAACGCAAAATTCAAAAGAAACTCAAGATATGTGGTTACAAGCCTCGGTTCTGCTTCTTGACATTTTTGAATCATTAAAAATAATTTTGTCTTTCTGAGTTTTGGTTTCTTCAGTCTGTCAAATGGGAATAAAATGATCTGTCTGAACTGTGTCACATTATTATTTGTGTAGCTTACTTTCTAAATTCCAAAGCTTTTCTAAAGATCCACCATCAATTTTGGCCCAGAAATAACTTTCTCACTTTCCTCACGAGAATTCCACAACTCAGTGAGGTTTAGTGACATGTTCAAGGTCACACAGCTAGCAAACAATGGAACTGAAACTAGAATCCAGGTCTTCTGGTCTCTGACTTTATTTTTTGGGGCTTCAAAATCAATGCAGATGGTGATTGCAGCCATGGAATTAAAAGACGCTTATTCCTTGAAAGGAAAGTTATGACCAACCTAGTCAGCATATTAAAAAGCAGAGACATTACTTTGCCAACAAAGGTCCGTCTAGTCAAGGCTATGGTTTTTCCAGTGGTCATGTATGGATGTGAGAGTTGGACTATAAAAAGAAGGCTGAGCACTGCAGAATTGATGCTTTTGAACTGTGGTGTTGGAGAAGACTCTTGAGAGTCCCTTGGACTGCAAAGAGATCCAACCAGTCCATCCTAAAGGAGATCAGTCCTGGGTGTTCATTGGAAGGACTGATGTTGAAGCTGAAACTCCAATACTTTGGCCACCTGATGCGAAGAGCTGACTCATTGGAAAAGACTCTGATGCTGGGAAACATTGAAGGCAGGAGGAGAAGGGGTTGATGGAGGATGAGATGGTTGGATGGCATCACTGACTCAATGGACATGGGTTTGGGTGGACTCCGGGAGTTGGTGATGGACAGGGAGGTCTGGTGTGCTGTGGTTCATGGGTTGCAAAGAGTCGGACACGATGGAGCGACTGAACTGAACTGAACTTCTGGTTTCTTCTGTAGTGCTTTCTTGGTATGCAGCTTCCATGTTACACAATTTGAGGATGGATATTCCTCTCTTCAGAAGTGTTTTCTTATTACCCTACCACTGTTTATATCAGCATTAATCTTGATCAGCTTTCTGGAGACATGTGTTTTCCTACTGGGTTAAGGAATTTGAGAGATGATGAAAGTTGGGTGCTGGTTTAGTGAGGTCCCCTAGAAAGGTGTGTGTTTGTGTGTATGTGTGTAAAAATATTTTCTCCTTTAAGGGGAAGGTACAAGAGAAATTAGAAGGTTTGAGCCTTCTGCTTCAGTTTTCCTCAAGGGGATTACTCACTGAGGATGTACAGACAGATTGAGAAATATTCCACGTGTCAGTGGGCACTTTTATTTGAAAATTATTTTCTGAGCAGCCCTTACATATGATACATGAGCCAAAAATTAGCCTACACACAGAGAACCCACATGCATTAAGAGTACAAATTATATCCTCAATGGGAACAAAGACGCTTTCCTCTCAGAGACCCATGAAATGATCACCTTGGCCAGAACCCCACGGTTTCATCTTTTAGACTTGCTTGATCTGGGGAGCTCTCAGAAGTAAGATCTTCTGGGCTAGAATCCAAAGTTTTGCTGGTATTAAAAGGGTACATCGCTACATAAAGATAACAATCTTATTATGGAAACAGTTGATTTATCCCATCACCTCATCCTGGAAAATCACACAGAATTCACAACTCCATTTATAAATATCTCAACAATATTCTAAACAATTTTACCATGAGCGACTCCTGCTGTGAGGGTCCTTTTTCATTCTTAAGTGCAGACATCCAGCTCCTGGGGTCATCCATAGTGTCTGAGGCTAGGAGATAGGCAGAGGATGGATGAGAAAATTTAGCAATTTTCACAGAGAACTTGGGGGAGCTCCTGGGGCATCAAAAATCTCTTAGAGAAAAGTTGACAGATGACTTCAGAATAAATGAATCCCTAAAACATTCAGAGTGTGAAATATTAATGGAACCAGTCCTTGGCCCCAGAAACATTTGGGATTTTTTTCATTGACGCCAAAACATTTGAAAAATAGTTAAGCAAGGTTTAATGACCTGGAAAAGCGGAGCTGTTCACCTAGTCCTGTGTTATTTGTGAAGTGCTTGAAAGAATCTCCTGACAGAACAGCGTTATCTGCAGGGTCTCCATTAAGGATGGCCCCTTGGCGGTTCTTGAAAAGGGGGTGGGAACAAGAAGCTGAATAAGAGTCTCAGCAGAGAAACGAAAACATTTTGCAAGTGCTCCAGTTGAGTTGCATTAGTCACTCCCCTGGAAGAGGCTTCAGTGTTACCAGCAGAACAAAGAAAGAAAAACTAAAATACAGAGTACAGTCTGCGTTATAATGACTACGGCACTGAGAGAATTACCCATCTGTTTTGATAAAGAAACAATAGGGTGTAGTTTGGAGTTGCAGAGACAATTATTTATGTGAGGAAATGCTGAATCTTGGAGCTTCCCAGATGGCTCAGTGCTAAAGAATCCACCTGCAAAGCAGGAGACCCGGGTTCGATCTCTGGATTGGGAAGATCCCTTGGAGGAGGGCAAGGCAACACACTCCAGTATTCTTGCCTAGAGAATCCCATAGACAGAGAAGCCTTGCAGGCTTCATGGGGTCACAAAGAGTAGGACACGACTGAAGCAACTGAGCAGGCAAGCATACTGAATCTTGCCCCACCCCCAAATTATCATTGGAATGATTTAGAAAGCACAGGCAGAAAAAGAGAGGTAAGTTCTGAGAACCTCTTGTGTCTCCAGCACTGTGCTAAATGTTTTCACAGTTTTTTCATCTTAGTATTAATTGTCATTAAATATGACTGTACCAGTTTTACAGAACTAGAAAACTGAAGACTAAGATGTTGAATCATTTGCATACGGAAACACAGCTGATAAATAACAGTACCTTGATTTGAATTCAGATCTATTTGATTTCAAAGCCCATGCTTTAAAAAATAAATAGCATGATGGAATCTCCTTTCCTAAAAATCTACCCATTCTTCTAAGTTCGGGTCTTCCTATGGAGAACCTAGGTTAGGTCTAATTTCAGGATTATAGACCAGTATCCTTAATACCTTCTATTGACACCAGAATATATTCAGCAAGACTTGAAAATCTGTAATAGAGGTTTATTTATCTATCTGCTTGTTTATTTGTGGCAATACGAGACCCGAGTTTGATCCTTGGGTTGGGAAGATCCCCTGGAGAAGGAAATGGCAATCCACTCCAGGACTATTGCCTGGAAAATCCCATGGACAGAGGAGCCTGGTAGGCTACAGTCCATGAGGTCACAAACAGTCGGACACAACTGAGCGACTTCACTACTTCACTACTAGAGCTGCAGATCTCTTGCTTTTTTCCTCAACTGTTGTCTCTCTTCCTCAAGATAAAGGAGAAAAAAACCTCTGGGCTAGGATGCATGCTTTTTTAAAAATTCTAACACTGGCTCAATCATTTCTAATTTTATGAGTATGGGTAGCTCACGTAACATTTCTTAGAATTTTATAATCTGTAAAATAAAATAACATTTCCTATGACTTACCTATATAGTTGTATGAAGACCAAATAAGATTGAGCAAGGTGATCAATCAAAATATGAAGCTACTGTTGTGACAACTGTGAAGGTCCTTATATTGTTTCTTAAATAGGGAAATTTTGGTATATGCCTAAAGAAATGTTACACTGAAAATGAAAGATGACCATTTTTAAAATTTTAATGACCTTCTCGGAAACCTTTATATCTCTTTAGATTGGGTGTTATCTGGAAATTAATGGGGAGCACTTCACAGAATCTATAAACATGTTGGTACTGCATTCAGAATTTTGTGAATATTTGGTTTATAAGGGGAGGGTCCATTACATTCTTCTTATTTCCAAAATGAGTACATGACTATAAAAATGTTTGAAAAGCACCAAGGGCTGAATTGTATACTCCTATAGCCGTGGGTATCGAGCTATGGCTTGAAGGGACAGGTGCACTTTATCAGTCAAGATCTGGTCAGGAAAGCAGAAAACACACTATGCCTTTCAACGAAGGCTGTCTAGCACAGGGGATCAGGTCTTCCAGGTTTAGAGCTGTACGAGAACACAAGGAAACGCTAAGACTATTTCAGAGACAATAAATGTCGAGAGAAGCTACCAAGTTTAGGGACGGAGAACGGAAGGAATACGCTTGGGTAACAGGCAGTAGAGCTGCTGGTCAGACTCTGAAAATAGAAGTGCCGTACAAGCTCTGAAAAGGCCCGGTAAGACCAGCCCAGGAAGAGGAGAAAGAAGCCTGATGCTGGAGCAGATCCCACTGCAATGACTTTGACGACAGAGCAAATAGAAAAGTGGCCCCTTTCCTCACTGTTTCTCCCAGTCTCCCTCCACACATGCGCGCTAAGTCGCGTCAGTCCTGTCTGACTCTTGCTCCCAGTCTCCCTCCACACATGCGTGCTAAGTCGCGTCAGTCCTGTCTGACTCTTGGCGACTTATGGACAGCAAGCCCACCAGGCTCCTCTGTCCATGGGATTCTCCAGGCAAGAATCCTGTAGTGGGTTGCCATTTCCTCCTCCAGGGGATCTTCCCAACTCAGGGATCAAACCCATATCTCTATGTGCCCTGTATTGGCAGGCCGGTTCTTTACCACTGGAGCCACCTGTGAAGCCCTTTGTCAGATCTTAGCAAAAAGCCAGAGAGTTGGCAAAGGAGTCAGGAAATGTAGTTTGTAGATTCCCTAGCTCTGACATCACAGAAGACAGTATATAAACTTAGGCTTTGGTAAACGATTTCCATACTATGCCTTTTATTATTGTCTATAAAGAGAACATAGCAAGAATTTCTTTGTCATCTGTTTGGCAGGACCTAATCAATATACCTGAAACTGTGTATCAGTGATCCTGCTATTTCACACACATCCAGACTTAATAGCATTAAAATCCTGTGCATATTTCAAACTTTCCCTGATGCTTTTTAAGGATCCATGTCAGGACAAAGATTACTAGTTAGATGATCTGATGGGACCTAGGAATGGGGAGGCATTGTTGCCATTCTGGGTGGCTTAACCAAAATGTTGAGACTGATACCAGTTCAGTTCAGTTCAGTTGCTCAGTTGAGTCCAACTCTTTGAGACCCCATGGACTGCAGCGTGCCAGGCTTCCCTGTCCATCACCAACTCCCGGAGCTTGCTCAAACTCATGTCCATCAAGTTGGTGATGCCATCCAACCATCACATCCTTTGTCATCCCCTTCTCCCATCTTCATTTTTTCCCAGCTTCAGGGTCTTTTCCAACAAGTCAGCTCTTGGCATCAGGAGGCAAAAGTATTGGAGCTTCAGCTTCAGCATAGGTCCTTCCAATGAATATTCAGGACTTATTTCCTTTAGGATTGACTGGTTGGATCTCCATGCAGTTCAAGGGACTCTCAAGAGTCTTCTCCAACACCACAGTTCAAAAACATAAATTCTTTGCTGCTCAGCTTTCTTTATAGTTCAACTCTCACATCCATACATGACTACTGGAAAAACCATAGTATTGACTAGACAGACCTTTGTTGGCAAAGTAATGTCTCTGCTTTTTAATATGCTATCTAGGTTGGTCATAACTTTTCTTCCAAGAGCAAGCATCTTTTAATTTCATGGCTGCAGTCACCATCTGCGGTGATTTTGGAGCCCCCCAAAATAAAGTCTGACACTTTCCACTGTTTCCCCATCTATTTCCCATGAAGTGATGGGACCAGATCCCATGATCTTAGTTTTCTGAATGTTGAGTTTTAAGCAAGTTTTTTCACTCTTCTTTTTCTCTTTCATCAAGAGGCTCTTTAGTTTTTCTTCACTTTCTGCTTAAGAGTGGTGTCATCTGCATATCTGAGGTTGTTGATATTTCTCCCACCAATCTTGATTCCAGCTTGTGCTTCTTCCAGCCCAGCATTTCTCATGATGTACTCTGCATATAAGTTAAATAAGCAGGGTGACAATACACAGCCTTGATGTACTCCTTTCCCAACTTGGAACCAGTCTATTGTTCCATGTCCAGTTCTAACTGTTGCTTCTTGACCTGCATACAGATTTCTCAGGAGGCAGGTCAGGTGGTCTGGTATTCCATCTCTTTAAGAATTTTCAAAAGTTTGTTGTGATCCACACAGTTAAAGGCTTTGATGTAGTCAATAAAGCAGAAATAGATGTTTTTCTGGAACTCTCTTGCTTTTTTGATGATCCAGTGGATGTTGACAGTTTGATGTCTGGTTCCTTTGCCTTTCCTAAAACCAGCTTGAACATCTGGAAGTTCACAATTCATGTACTGTTGAAGCCTGGCTTGGAGAATTTGAGCATTACTTTGCTAGTGTGTGAGATGAGTGCAATTGTGAAGCAGTTTGAGCATTGTTTGGCATTGCCTTTCTTTGGGATTGGAATGAAAACTGACCTTTTCCAGTCCTGTGGCCACTGCTGAGTTTTCCAAATTTGCTGGCATATTGAGTGCAGCACTTTCACAGCATCGTCTTTTAGGATTTGAAATAGCTCAACTGGAATTCCATCACCTACACTAGCTTTGCTTGTAGTGATGCTTCCTAAGGCCCACTTCCCTTCACATTCCAGGATGTCTGGTTCTAGATGAGTGATCACCCCATCGTGGTTATCTGGGTCATGAACATCTTTTTTGAATAGTTCTTCTGTGTATTCTTGCCATCTCTTCTTAATATCTTCTGCTTCTGTTAGGTCCATACTATTTCTGTCCTTTATTGAGCCCATCTTTGCATGAAAAGTTCCCTTGGTATCTCTAATTTTCTTGAAGAGATCTCTAGTCTTTCCCATTCTATTGTTTTCCTGTATTTCTTTGCATTGATCACTGAGGAAGTCTTTCTTATCTCTCTTTGCTATTCTTTGAAACTCTGCATTCAGATGGGGATATATTTCCTTTTTTTAAAATGAGACTGATATATAAGCATCAATTCAAGTATCCATGAGGCCAAGATAAAGAAAGGGGAGTAAAATTTTCTGAGTAAGAAAGAGAAAAGGAGAAAAGCATCTGGAGATTCAAGATGAGGCAGAAGAAGAAGCTATCTTTCTTGCAATCCTCATACCAAAGACTTCCAGGAAAGCAGGTATGCTAGTGACAGATACGGCCAGAGATCCAAATACCTGGTCTGGAAAAGTAACTCACCAGATTCAAGGTTCCTGACAGGGCTTATATATTTCGTATTCTTTTAGATAGACTTAACCTTCCTTATGAGCCCTGATAGTTCCTTGTTAGATAAATCTCATCTTCTGTTATGGCCAGAAGAGTGAACCAAGAAGGTCGGGGTGGGCTCCCTTAGGGCACAACGTGGCAGAGGAATTCAGGTATCTAGGAGAGCCATAGCACCAGGCAGAGCCCTCTGTGGTTCTGACAATGAACCGCACACACGAGACCATGTGCTCACAGCCCTGACACTGCCTTGCTTACTTCCTAGGTTCTACCTTAAATCTCCCTACTCTGGTAAGCTTGCTATTATCCTCACCTGGATGCTTAGCCTTTATATTGAACTTTATTAATAATAAAAACAAAAATTACATGGTGCTTACTCCTCTTAAAAGGCCTTTAATGTCTATTAATATATTTAATCATCCCATTAAGCCAGTGAAATTGGAACTGATGATTTCAATTTCCTTTACAGGTAAAGAAATTGAGGCTTCAAGGGTAAGTGACACCTGAAGGGATGTTTTTAAATGGCTCATCAGGGACTTGAACCCAGGCCTTCTAATCCAAAGCCTGTGATGTCTCTACCTCATGTGTTACTTTAGGGATTAAAATCCTCAGAGCCTGTGATTTCTCCAATTGTTCTTATGAGTCATTGTGATAGATCTACGCACATTGGAAAAATAATCCATGGCTCAAATGTATTTGTGAAATGTGGAATACTATATCCCTATCTGTGTAACTCATACTACAAAGTGGGATAGCAAAGACTCCTGAAAGACTTACAGGAGAAAAGAAACTCTAGTTTTTATGTGAATTAGAATTTTCTCATTTCTTGACCACAGACCATTCACCGATGTGAACCATCCATGCATATCAAATGCTATGTGTGTGTCTGCTCAGTTGCTTCAGTTGTGTCTGACTCTTTGCACCCCTATGGACTGTAGCCCACAAAGCTCCTCTCGCCATAAGATTCTCCAGGGAAGAATACTGGAGTGGGTTGCCATGCCCTCCTCCAGGGGATCTTCCTGACCCAGGGATCAAACCCACGTCTGAAATGTCTCTTGCACTGGCAAGAGGATTCTTCAGCACTAGCGCCCCCTGGGAAGCCATCAAATGTTATCCCAGGGGTTAATAAAACACTGGGGAGGCATGTTCTTAGCCCATATTCTGACCCTTGACCTTTCAGAATTAAAATTTATCCTCTCCATAGACTGTCACTCCCACTGGCCAGTGGGAGTATTTAGGCAAGGCTGATGGCTAGTTAGAGAAATTTTCCAATATTGGCTAGAGACACCATGGCTATCTTTTTACCAGACTCAGTGACTGGGGAAAATGATTTTAATATTCACCAGAATTTCTTTGTAGAAAGATACCCAGGGCTGATGATTCAAGGTGATTCCATCTATCTTATGATCCATATTTTGTTTTTAAATTACTAGCTTCTAAATGTTCTGCTGCTGCTAAGTCGCTTCAGTTGTGTTCGACTCTGTGCAACCCCAGAGACGGCAGCCCACCAGGCTCCCCCATCCCTGGGATTCTCCAGGCGAAAACACTGGAGTGGGTTGCCATTTCCTCCTCCAAAAATGTTCTAGGGTCATTCATTATTTGTCAGCCTTCACTGCATTCAGTGGCGTCCTCCTATAAAAATGGCCATCTTGGAATCAAGTAATTTGTGGTGTGGTGCTTATTAGTAGCGTCTCAGATTGAAAAATGTTAATAAGAAATTAATTAGGCAACACAGCTGGAAATGAAACAGAAGAACAGGGAGCAGTGGGCAGTTACAAGGAAACATGGGACACATTTCACCCTGTTAGAGTGGCGAAAACTCTGATCTGCACAATTTAAGAAAATCTCTCTATGTTCTAAGTCATTTGGACTTGAATATTTTATCTCACAAAGAAATGCAGAGGCCATACACTGAACAAGCATTCTGTCCTGGGCATTATGTAAGAGGGAACAGAGGAGGCAGGGTAATTCCTAGCTTTAAGTATCTGGTAACAAGGAGGTGGAGATGCACAGCAGTGTCCATACACTCCAGAAGACAAACAGAACTGAGATATGAACCACAGAAGGCTTCCCAGGCGGCACGGTGGTAAAGAATCTGCCTGCCAATGCAGGAGACACAAGAGATGCAGGTTCAACCCCTTGGTCAGGAAGATCCCTTGGAGGAGGAAATGGTAACCCACTCTAGTATTCTTGCCGAGAGAATCCCATGGACAGAGGAGCCTGGTGAGTTACAAACTGAAAGCAAGTGGAAAAGTGAAAGTTGCTCATTAGTGTCTGACTCTTTGCAACCCCATGGACTATACAGTCCATGGAATTCTCCAGGGTCAGAATCCTGGGGTGGGTAGCCTTTTCCTCCTCCAGGAGACCTTCCCAACCCAGGGATGGAACCCAGGTCTCCCACACTGCAGGTGGATTCTTTACCAGCTGAGCCACAAGGGAAGCCCAGGTTACAGTCTATGGGGTTGCAAAGATTCAGACACAACTGAGCATGCACACGTATGAACCATAGAAGAGGCACAGCAAGTTCTGAAGCAGTGGTAGCCTGGGACGCTTCACAGAAATTACATTTAAATTGCATTTTGCATGGGAATAGGAAATCTCTCCCTGCTTCCTGCCCCAGGATCTTTTTTTTTTTTTTTAATATAAATTTATTTATTTTATTTTATTTTTAAACTTTACAATATTGTATTAGTTTTGCCAAATATCAAAATGAATCCGCCACAGGTACACCTGTGCTCCCCATCCTGAACCCTCCTCCCTCCTCCCTCTCCATACCCTCCCTCTGGGTCGTCCCAGTGCACCAGCCCCAAGCATCCAGTATCGTGCATCGAACCTGGACTGGCGACTCGTTTCATACATGATATTATATATGTTTCAATGCTATTCTCCCAAATCTCCCCACCCTCTCCCTCTCCCACAGAGTCCATAAGACTGATCTATACATCGGTGTCTCTTTTGCTGTCTCGTACACAGGGTTATTGTTACCATCTTTCTAAATTCCATATATATGCGTTAGTATACTGTATTGGTGTTTTTCTTTCTGGCTTACTTCACTCTGTATAATAGGTTCCAGTTTCATCCACCTCATTAGAACTGATTCAAATGTATTCTTTTTAATGGCTGAGTAGTACTCCATTGTGTATATGTACCACAGCTTTCTTATCCATTCATCCGCTGATGGGCATCTAGGTTGCTTCCATGTCCTGGCTATTATAACCAGTGCTGCTATGAACACTGGTGTACACGTGTCTCTTTCCCTTCTGGTTTCCTCAGTGTGTATGCCCAGCAGTGGGATTGCTGGATCATAAGGCAGTTCTACAGTGTCGTCTTAGGTTCTGCTTTACAACGAAGTGAATCAGCTATGTGCATGAATATATCTCCTCCTTCTCGGGCCTCCCCACCCCAGGGTCCTTTTCAGCAGTGCTTCCTGCCCACCACTTTCTAGCCTCCCTGGTCCTCTTTCTTGCTCCATCCTCCGGACTTTTGCATATACTGTTTCTTCTTGAAACCCTTGCCTTTTCGACCTCTCTAACTTTACTTGCCTTTCAAGTCTCAGTTTAAATATCACTCCTCAGTGAGACCTAACCTGATAACCTCCACTCAGTATAGGCTCGTTCTCCCACATTGTTCTTCTCATGACGTTTTGATAAGTTCATTTACAGCAAATTTCATACTTTTCCCTTCTTTGTTTTTTACATGTTTCTTTGTCTCCCTTCCATATTGTTCTGTACTTGTATGAGATCCGTGTGTTATGAGTTAGTTGCTCAGTCATGTCAGACTCTATGTGACCCCAGGCTCCTCTGTCCATGGAATTCTCTAAGCAAGAATACCCGAGTGGGTAGCCATTCCCTCCTTCAGGAGACTTTCCCAGTCCAGGGTTTGAACCCCGGTCTCCAGGATTGCAGGCAGATTCTTTACCATCCAAGCCAGCCGGGCGTCTATTTTGTTTAGCACTGTATAGGCGCATCTCATTGTTTGGTTTTGTCTTGTTAACTTTTGTGGGAGTGTAGTTGATACAATGGTGTGATAGTTTCAGGTGTACAGCACAGTGACTCAGTTATACATAAGCATGTATTCATTTTTTCAGATTCTTTACTCAGTATAGATTATTACGTAATATTGAGTATAATTTCCTTTGCTATACAATAGGTCCTTGTTATCTACTTTATATAAAGTAGTATGTGTATGTTAACCCAAGCTCCTAATTTATCCCTCTCCACCACATTTCCCCTTTGGTAACCATGGGTTTTTGAAATCGGTGGGTCTGTTTCCATTTTGTAAATAAGTGCATTTGTATCCATTTTTTTTAATATTTGAAGATATAATAGATGAAAACTTTCCTAACATGGGAAAGGAAATAGTCAACCAAGTTCAGGAAGCACAGAGAGTCCCAGGCAGGATAAACCCAAGGAGAAATACACCAAGACATATCGTAATCAAACTGGCAAAAGTTAAATGACAAAATATTAAAAGCAACAAGAGAAAAACAACAAATAACATACAAGGGAACTCCCATAAGGTTATCAGCTGATTTCTCAGCAGAGACGCTACAAGCCAGAAGGGGATGGGGATCGGCATGGAGTGATGAAAGAGAAGACCCTACACTCAAGAATACTCCACCCAGCAAGACTCTTGTTCAGATTTGACAGAGAAATCAAAAGCTTTACAGACTAGCAAAAGTTAAGAGAATCCAGCACCATCAAACCAGCTTTACCTACTGGGGGTGATTTTTCTCAGGCTTAACTTTCCATGCCTCCCAGTACCATCAGAATGATAGGACATCAAGGGCCAGGATTAGGGTGTGGCTTGGGGAAAGGGCTCAAGGATGGATTCGAGTCAGCTTTGAGTTAATATCTTAGCAGATTTCAACCTTCATGCATCAGGTCCAGCATAGCTCATCAAAACTAGGAGGCCACATAAGATCTGGGAGCAAATTCTTCTAAGAGAAGGATAATTGTACTGATGTATACTGAGCTATGGGCTTCCCAGGTGGCTCAGCGAAGAAAGAATCTGCCTGCAATGCAAGAGATGCAGGAGATGTGGGTTCAGTCCCTGGGCTTGGAAGGTCCCCTGGAGGAGGGCAGGGCAACCCACTCCAGTATTCTTGCTGGAGAATCCCATGGACAGAGGAGCCTGGTGGGCTACAGTCCACACGGTTGCAAAGAGTTGGACATGACTGAAGTGACTGAGCACACAAGCAAGTATACTGAGCTATAACTCTATGTCAGGACTGTGTTAGTGCTTTATATGCATTTTACGATTTAATCCTCACAATAACATCATGTAAGTTAGGTCCTATTATTATCCTCATTTCACTGAGGGGAAAATATAGGCATCTGAAGCTGATATGGCAGAGGGTGGTGAAACCACTGGAGTACAGCCCGAACCCTTAGCCTGCATTCATCTGTCTCTGGAATCTGCAATCAAATCAGGCAGCTGTTCAAAGATAGAAGGTTCTGGGCTTGGGATCCCAAACATCTCTTCCTCTCTCTCAAGAGCTGGCGACTACCAGCTGGTCATAGAGGGGGTGACTTGAGGGTGGTATACGTGGTGGGTCTGCTTGCACAGCGTTTTAAACGCCAAGCTAAGAAACCCAGGTTCTTAGGAACCAAAGATGTCGACTGAACAAGGGAATGGCATGCAAGAGATCAAAGGTACAGAATGTGGCAATCAGGGGCTGGAAGGGGTGATGACTATGTACAAGAAGCTGCAGGAGTAGCTCAGTGGGTACGAACCAAAGCTGTGATGGTGAAGATCGACTGGAGAGTCATTTCAGAATGGAACTGATAGGCCTTGGCCACCAGCCGGTATGGAAAGGGCTGCCTGTTGTCACTTAGTGATGAAATACACATTCCCACACGTCCAGAGATACACTGCCTCTAATCAAATACGCTTCTAACGATTGGTCTGTATTTACTTAACATCCTCACTTGACTAAGAAATATGAATTGGCTCTATCTCTGAAGAACCATGGATTCTTAGACTTCTCTGACTAATGAGACTGCTGCTGTTAATGTTAAAAAATAAAATTATATATATAGGATGCCACACATGTGCTTCTATCATATTAGGACTTCTGAAGTTAAACTATTTTTACTTCTATGTCATTATAACGTAATGTTGTGATTTTGTTTATTTAGGTTGATGTTCTACAAACTTATAAGTACTTTAGTGGCCAATTCAAGAAAGAGAAGAAAAGGTAAAATAAATGTAAAGACAGAGTGAAACACATCAAAAAGAGCAGAGGATAAATTTTTGTCAGGCTTCTACTTGACCTATTTTGTTAAACAGTGCTTATCAAATTGTTTCTGCTATGTATCTGTATCTATACAGAGATGTATAGTTATCGCTTTTGTTTTGCTGTTATAGAATGATGAATGATTGATTGAAAATACTTTCTAGGATCAGATAATGAATTTAATTCCAAGTTCTCAGGTGGCTAGAGGGAAAAGGGAAATACAGCATAGAATATAGTTCATATTATGTTACTAAAGAAAAGATGTATTTATATGCATGAATAAGGTTTGGGTATGGAAAGGAATTCAGTGAGGAATTTATTTTATTAGAACTCTACTTTTTTACTGTTGTTTTGTTTTTTATTTTATTATTGGAGTATAATTGCTTTACAATGTTGTGCTAGCTTTAGTTTCTGCTGCACAACAGTGAATCAGCTACATGTACACGTATGTCCCCTCCCTCTGAAGCCTCCCTCCCGCTCTCTATCCCGCCCCTCTAGGTCATCCCAGAGCACCGGCCTCAGCTTCCTGTGCTACAGAGCAGCTTCCTGCTCTCTATTTTACATCTATTTTACACAGGAAAGTGAAAGTCATCCAGTTGTGTCCGACTCTTTGTGACCACAGGAACTATATAGTCCATGGAATTCTGCAGGCCAGAATACTGGAGTGGACAGTCTTTCCCTTCTCCAGGGGAGCTTCCCAACCCAGGAATTGAACCCAGGTCTCCCGCATTGCAGGTGGATTCTTTACCAGCTGAGCCATAGTGGAAGCCCAATTACACTGGAGTGGGTAGCCTATCCCTTCTCCAGGGAATCTTCCCAACCCAGGAATCGAACCAAGGTCTCCTGCATTGCAGGCAAATTCTTTACCAGGTGAGCTATGAGGAGCTATGAGCTATGACTACGGAAAGCAAGATCTCAGTGTTTCTATTTAGGTGGTGGTGGTGGTGAGGGAAGAGAGGAAACAGATGATGGAGAGATGGATGGGAAAGGTGAGCACAGAGACTCAAGCCCACGTTACGCGCTGTTGTTTCAGATTTCCATCCTGATGCGGAGGGATCCTAATCCATCATCTTGTCTCAACTCCATTGAGATTCTACCTAATTCTAAAGACTTGAGAAAGGCGTTCCTGACTATATGCATGCATACTTTATCAACTGGGCTTCCCAGGTGGTACTAGTGATAACCCACCTGCCAATGCAGGAAACGTAAGAGACGCGGGTTGGATCCCCGGGTCGGGAAGGTCCTCTGGAGAAGGGCACAGCAGCCCACTCCAGTATTCTTGCCTGGAGAATCCCATCAGCAGAGGAACTTGGTGGGCTGCAGTCCTTGCGGTGGCAGAGAGTCAGACACGACTGAAGGGACTGAGCAGGCACTCATACTCTACCAACAGGGTAAAGAAGAAGCTCGATTAGATGCAGAAAAACACTTGACAAAAGCCAACACCCATTACTGATAAAAGCTCTCAAAAGCTAGCGAAAGAGGGACATGCCCTCAACTTGGTAAATAACATCTACAAAGCTTTACGGAAGACCTAAATGAATGGGGAGACACACTGTTCTGTGAATGAACCAGCAAAGAGACTCAAATGACAAGGTATAGACTGAGAGAAAATGTTTGCCAACCACATATTCTACAGGAATACTTTATCTAGAATATATAAGGAACTCTCAAAGTAAAACGGTGAAAACAAAACAACCCAATTAGAAAATGGGCAAAACACATAAACAGACATTTCACTGAAGAATGAAAATAAGCACATGAAAAAATGTTAAGTAACGCTGTTAAGGAAATGCAGATTAAAACCACAATGAGATATCCGTATATGCTTATCAGAATAGCTAAAATTAAAAATAGAGATAACACCAAATACTGGCAAGGATGTGCAGGAACTAGATCACACGTACTTTGAGGGTAGGCATGAAAATTGTACAGCCACTTTGGAAACAAGTATGGCCTTCTCCTATAAAGTTAATCATGCCCTTACCAAGATCTACCAATTGATCTTAAATATTTATCTCAGGGAAATGTAACTGATCTTAAATATTTACCTCAGAGAAATGTAAACTTAATTTTACACAAAAACTTGTATACAAATGTGCATGGCAGTTTTATTCATAGTATTATTAAATATTAATAATAGTTCAAACCTGGAAACAATTCAAATGTCCTTCAGCAGATGAATGATTACGAACAGAACAAAAAAACAAACAACAGAACTCTGTTATTGCCATATCATAGACTACTATTCAGCATTGAAAAGGAAACACTACTGGTTCACAAAACATCTTGGATAGATCTCGAGGGAATTGTGCTCTGCAAAAGAAGACAATCTTGCAAGATTATATATTGCATGATTTTATTTATATTATACAAACGGACAAAATTACAGCAATGGAGAACAGATTAAAGGGTGCCAGGATTTAGAGAGAAGGGAGAAATGTGGGAGGGATGCAGGAATGGAGGAGGCTGGTTTTTTGGAGAGTTTGGAGTTTTCCTTGGACATTGGTGTGTTCCACCGGTGATGGCAGTATTTCAGATTGGAAAAAAACACAAAAACAGTTCTGAAGGCTACAGCTTTCAGGGACCATGAGGTCATGCAGTAGAGGATGGACAGATGGCAGAATGAAGGAAGGTTGTATAACCAGTAGGTGCGAACTTTAGAGCTTAAGGAAGGTACCTTAGAGCAAAGTAATTCCAATCATGTTTCCCATGTGATAAGAGGCAGACCATGTCTGATAAATAAGAACAGTGTTTCCCAAATGACAGTGATCTCTACACAGCCATCAAGATGTTGGCCCAATCTATATTCTACCTCTACTATTATATATGCAGTGTCTTTGCTCAGAGTGCCTCAGACCTAAGGTAATATATATTGCATAAAATAAAAATTCTGTCTGTGTACTACCTAAAGCCATCTGATGCCCCATCAGTTGTACATATAATACACTTCGGGATAAAAGAGAGAGAGGGATTCAGAGAAAGGGCAAAGGGCATTGTGAGCAGAGGAAACAGCCTGAGCTAGAGCAGCAAGCATGAAGGGGCATGATGTATTCAGAGCCAGGAGTGACTGGACCAGAGCATGCTGGCAGCCTTGCAGGATAAAAGATGTGGTGGGCGATGGGGCTGGAAAAAAAAGGTCAGGGGTGGATTGTGAAGGAAGGGATGGCAAGAGTCAAAGTTCACCCCAATCCTGTTGTCTCTCGCTCAGGCAGAAGGATGGGACAAGGGTCCTGGGGACTGCGTGTTCTCATTTTCCCCCAGGGCTGCAGGAGTGTAAGCAGTCATGTGTATCCGTGTTAACACTACATGAGCAAAACCAATCCCCCAGTCCTCTCCAGCTGCACACCTCACCGCCTCCACTGCATTCATAGGCTGATTTGCATCCAGGCAGGTTGTGTAAACAAGGCTGTTAGGGGAATATAAACAACCACAGCCTGGACTGTGCTTCAGTAGTCTGGTCTGGGGAAATCAGAATTTCCAGCTACCCCCCATGCCAAGATGGAGCCTCTTAAGTGCTTTTACAGGGCTCCTCCCCTCTCCCTCCCAAGATGCTGATGCTGGCCCTTGCTGCTGGATGGCTTGTCCTGCTCAGCCCCTCTTCCATTCCTGCCTTGACAACCAGATGCTAACTTGCTGAGTTGTCAAACAGAAACAAGCTCCGTGCATACTGTCCCTGGGAGGGCTGGGCAGGCAAAAAATGTAGGCTGTGCTCCCTGAAAAGAGCTTCCCCATCTACACATTGACCTTCTCAATCTCATGAACTGAATCTTCTTCTTCTTCTTTTTTTTTTTTTTTTACAAAATATACTTTATTTATTATAACTATATTTTCTTTTTGTTGTTTTTTTAAAATTAATTTTTATTGGAATAGAGCTGCTTTACAATGTTGTGTTAGTTTCTACTGTACAGCAAAGTGAACCAGCTCTCAGTTCAGTTCAGTTGCTCAGTCGTGTCCGACTCTTTGAGACCCCGTGGACTGCAGCACACCAGGCTTCCCTGTCCTTCACAAACTTCTCCCAGAGTTTGCTCAAACTCATGTCCATTGAGTTGGTAATGCCACCCAGCCATCTCATCCTCTGTTGCCCCCTTCTCCTGCCATCAGTCTTTCCCAGCATCAGGGTCTTTTCCAATGAGTCAGCTATTCGCATCAGGTGGCCAAAGTATTGGAGCTTCAGCTTTAACATCAGTCCTTCCAATGAATATTCAGGACTGATCTCCTTTAGGATGGACTGGTTGGATCTCTTTGCAGTCCAAGGGACGCTCAGCAGTCTTCTCCAAAGCCACAGTTCAAAAACATCAATTCTTCGGCACTTAGCTTTCTTTATAGTTCAACTCTCACATGCATACATGACTACTGGAAAAACCATAACTTTGACTAGACAGACCTTTGTTGGCAAAGTAATGTCTCTGCTTTTTAATATGCTGTCTAGGTTTGTCATAGCTTTTCTTCCAAGAAGCAAGCGTCTTTTAATTTCATGGCTGCAGTCACCATCTGCAGTGATTTTGGAGCTCAAGAAAATAACCAGCTGTTTGTACACATATATCCTGTCTTCTCTGGATTTCCTTCTTTTTGTGCTCAGTCACTTCAGTCATGTCTGACTCTTTGTGACCCTATGGACTGCAGCCCACCAGGCTCCTCTGTCCATAAGATTCTCCAGGCAAGAATACTGGAGTGGGTTGACATGCCCTCCTCCAGGGTATCTTCCCAACACAGGATTGAACCGGCATCTCCTGCATCTTCTTAATTACAGGTGGATTCTTTACCTCTGAGCCACTGAGGAAGCCCTTCCTTCCCTTTAGGTCACCACTGAGCACTTAGTAGTGCTATACAGGTTCTCATTAGTTATCTTTTTTATACATAACACCAGATGTATGACATTTGTATGACATACATATGACATAGTATATATGTCTACCCCAACCTCCTGATCCATCCCACCTCCCTTCCTTACTTGCTGTTCTTTTATATTTTTCACCACGTCTGTGTCTCTATTTCTGTTTTGCAAAAGAGATCTTTAAACTTCACTCTGCAAAGTGGACAGACCTGTAGGCACTGAATCTCTTTTAAATGTTTGTAGAGTTCTCTTCACAGTCGGCTATGGATTCTCACCTCTGCTCATGACACTCCATCTCTCCCTAGCCACACATCCAGCACATAAGCCTTCTTCCTACTCTTTGAGTACTTTGAGTTCACTCTACCTCAGGGCCTTTGCGCTTGCTCTAAGTTCCCTATCTGGAACTTGCTCTCCCAGATAATTGACATGGCTGGCTCTTTCACCATTTATACTTGGGTCCAATTATCACCTCTTTGAGCATCTTCCCTGGGTCCCCAGGTCAATCAGCTTCCAGTCATTTCTTTCACCTTGCCTCTCTTGATTTTCTGCATGACTCTTGTTATCTGAATCTGTCATGTCCATTCGTTGTGTTACTGGTTTTATCTATCTTTCCCACTAAAAGTTAAGCTTCATGAGAGCAGGAACTTTGCTTATTTGTTGCTCTCTCTTTACACCGAAGTCATACTGGGCTGCCCTAGATAATGGTGTTGAAGGAATTGAGATGGGAAGCAGATGGGACAAAAGAGAAGGCATTATCTTTTCACTGGGAAAACTTGCAGTCTAGATCAAGTCTTAAGAGTTACTGGAATCAAGATTGCCGGGAGAAATATCAATCACCTCAGATATGCAGATGACACCACCCTTATGGCAGAAAGTAAAGAGGAACTCAAAAGCCTCTTGATGAAAGTGAAAGAGGAGAGTGAAAAAGTTGGCTTAAAGCTCACAGAAAACGAAGATCATGGCATCTGGTCCTATCACTTCATGGGAAATAGATGGGGAAACAGTGGAAACAGTGTCAGACTTTATTTTTGGGGGCTCCAAAATCAGTGCAGATGGTGACTGCAGCCACGAAATCAAAAGACGCCTACTCCTTGGAAGGAAAGTTATGACCAACCTAGATAGCATATTCAAAAGCAGAGACATTACTTTGCCAACAAAGGTCCGTCTAGTCAAGGCTATGGTTTTTCCTGTGATCATGTATGGATGTGAGAGTTGGACTGTGAAGAAGGCTGAATGCCAAAGAATTGATGCTCTTGAACTGTGGTGTTGGAGGAGACTCTTGAGCGTCCCTTGGACTTCAAGGAGATCCAACCAGTCTATTCTGAAGGAGATCAGCCCTGGGATTTCTTTGGAAGGAATGATGCTAAAGCTGAAACTCCAGTACTTTGGCCACCTCATGCGAAGAGTTGACTCATTGGGAGGGATTGGGGGCAGGAGGAGAAGGGGACGACAGAGGATGAGATGGCTGGATGGCATCACTGACTGATGGACGTGAGTCTGAGTGAACTCCGGGAGTTGGTGATGGACAGGGAGGCCTGGCGTGCTGTGATTCATGGGGTTGCAAAGAATCGGACACGACTGAGCGACTTAACTGAACTGAAGAGTTACTCAAATTGAATGAGGCATGAGCCCCTGCAATGAGAAATGGGTGAAATCATGTTTGTCTGAGCTTTAGGGTCATGCAGCACTTCCATTGTCACACAGGCTTTTGGCAATTGAAGAAGGGGACCCAAGATGGGAAGCAAAGGGACCTTCATTAACAGTGGCCTTGCTCACATTTAACGGGATGTGCTAACAAGAAGGAAAGAGATGGTGTAAAAGGAAAAGGGCTCCTAAAAACAATGCTACCTTGTCATAAGTGTGAGGTCAGAATCCCTCCAATTTAGGGCTTTCACTTGGACATTTGTTCTGTGGCAGCTATTATGCTAAGCATGTTTTTATCCATTATCTCATTTAATCCTCACAATATCCCTGTGATGTATCAATAGGTATCATCATCGCCACCACTGTCTTCATGAGCATCACCACCATCATCATCATCACCATCATCCACTGGAAAGGGAAAGGAATGATTCCCTCATTTCTAAAATCCATCATATTTACCACCATTCTACACTGCTTCTTCTGCTTACTGAGTCCTTCTACCCTAACTTGATAATTCTGTGTCCCTGCTTTGACCATGTCTCAAATTTTAAGCACACATACAAAAAAATGTTTCTTTTTTTTTCCAGCTCCGTGTTTCACTTTATTATTTTTTAAAATTTTTATTGGTGTATACTGATTTTTTAAATTTATTTATTTTAATTAGAGGCTAATTACTTTGCAATATCGTATTGGTTTTGCAATGTTTCAATCAAAGAAATTTATTTTAGGAGGAAGCACAAGGAGGAAGGATTAACCTTATTAACTTTAAGATATCTTAGGGTGAAATGAATTGGGGGAGTAGCATTAACGTGTATGTACTGCATGTGAAAATGGGCTTCCCTGGTGGCT
Organism: Bos mutus; assembly: GCF_027580195.1. NCBI lineage: Eukaryota > Metazoa > Chordata > Mammalia > Artiodactyla > Bovidae > Bos > Bos mutus. The sequence continues at coordinate 3,794,435 of NC_091624.1, forward strand.
CAGCTGGTAAAGAATCCACCTGCAGTGTGGGAGACATGGGTTCAATCCCTGGGTTGGGAAGATCCCCCAGAGAAGGGAATGGCTACCCACTCCAGTATTCTGGCCTGGAGAATTCCGTGGACTGTATGGTTCCATGGGCTTGCAGAGTCAGACACAACTGAACGACTTTCACTTCATTTAACTTCAGTTAGATCTATGCTTAAGACCTATTGACAGTAACTGAATCCCATCCTTGTTCACAGGTCCTGTGATCCACTGTGAATGCTGGCTACTGATCCTGAATTCTGTGACCCAGCTTCAGTCTCTCCACTGAAAGCAGGGCAGGGACTTTGCATTGCCTTTGAGTCCTAGCTTGGCCCTCTATCCATTGTCCTAGGTTTCCTAAAGAAAAAATAATGCAAAGCAGTACAAATTTACAAGAGTGGCACTGAATAATGAAGTGGGAATACAGTGACATACGAGCAATGAGGGTTGCTATATAGTCTTCATTTTAACCAGCGATTTTTCTATAGCGTTATTCAGAGACATGCAGTTACTCTTGACATTCCTCACTATTTACCCCAAGCCCTTTTTAGCATAAAGTATCCCACAGCCTACCTGTGATTCAATAAATAAGCATGAAAAGGGTCTATCGTATTCAGCAAACCTATTCTCTGAGGTGCTTTCCCCCCATAGAAAATAAAATGTGCATTGTTGCATGGAAGTAAATTGGACCAGAAGTCTTTCCCAATGTTGCTGTTTTTGTGTATGTCTTATGAACATCCATGTGTTTATCTCTAAGCCAGCCTGATGCGCATTGTGCTGTGTTAGCTAAATGTTAAAGTCACCCCACAGTCACCCCAAGAAGAGTGGTGTTTTTGAGGCGACTTGAACTTAGCAGAAGCTTTATGTATCAGATCAGTGCTAAAGAGGCAGAGGAAGATCCATGCTTCTGGCCAAAGGGAGAAGAGTGGGTTTATCAGAGCTGCTCAGCTTTCAAGAAACTGCAGTTTTGTTTTTACCAGACCTCTGCTTCCCCCGCACCCACCCCCACCACCCCCGGCCCAGGACTGATTAGTCCAACAGGAATTGATACCGAATACACAGGGACAGTGGATCTCTGAAAACCTACTCGTTTGTAGAAAGGATGAGAAAACTGAGGCCCAGAGAATGAAGGGACTTCCTGAAGGTCACATAGCTTCCCTTGAAAGAACTCCTCGAAGGAAGGACTCAGTATAGGAGTTTTTCCTTGCCCATGGGTTTGTGTGCAAATCTGACGCTGCATTTCTACTTACAAAGGGGCCAGAGGCAACCCACCTTCTGAGAGGGGCACTGCTGATTACAGATGAACACAAAGTCAAGGCCAGACCTGAATCTGGGAAAACACCCATTGTCAAGACGTTAGACTGGATTAAAAAGGGGGAAAAAAAGTAGTCATGATGCGTCACAAAAAGGCCTTTCATGTCAAGCAACAGCCTTTGAGAAAGAAGACAAACTTGAGAGGTCCAGAGTGAAATCCTTCTGTCTTCCTTCAGAACGGAGAGTGGACAGGCTATACAGGGTTGCTGAAAAGTGCCTCCCAGCGCCTTTCTGCCCTTCTGGCGCAGGAGCAGGAAACTGCTGTTGCCTAAACAAAAAGACCACGCCAGCACAGCAGCTTTGCTGGCGAGAGAAGCAGGTTGGAAGAGGACACATAGACGTACTTGGTGGAGAAACTCTTCATTTCAGCCGTGTTTGTTTTGAAAATGTCGCAGTCGCAGGTCATGGAATTCATGAATAAAACGCCTTCCTTATTTTGACTCAAAAGGAATAAAGATTTATTACCATCCTAACCAGGGAAACAGTATTGACCCACTGGCTATTTGAGATTTTTAGCATTGTGGGCAAGAATATTTATTGCTTTTAATTACCATAAAATAGTGAGGATCTTGTTTCTAATAGATTTTTTTTTCCCATTACCCGGATCTTGGCTTGCAATTCTAGGTGTAGGAAAGAGGGGGGAAAATACTATATCAATGTTATACAAAAATTGCCAGATGAAGATAATAAATTAAAAATGACCTAAGTTTGTTTTCAGTCTCTCTCCAGTTTCTTTTCAATCCCTATGAATCAAAATAGATTGTGTATGTGTGTCGGTTTGTGTGTGTGTGTGTGTTTGTGTGTGTGTGTGTTTGTGTGTGTGTAGAGATGTGTACTGGTCACAATTGCTACATGACCTTCAGCAACTCAGTTAATTTTTCTGAATTCCAAGCCCATAGATTGAAATAAGGATGAGAACACAAAGGGTTAAAAGGGTGGATTTCCAGCCTGAGGAAAGTCCCTTCATCCCTCTAAATCTCAGTTTTATTACTTAAAAAACGGGGAGAACAATGATTAGTTTGCATGGCTATCAAAACAATGGAATGTGATAATGGATTTAAAAATCCCCAGCAGGGTTCTCAGTATGTATCATTCATTAAGTGATAGATGATTTGTTTCCTCTTTCTCTCTCTCTCTGTCTGTCTCAACACACATGTGCATGTGAAGAGAGACAGACAGAGAGACAGAGACACACACAGAGAGAGGAGGGAGATACTCAGTTGACTCTGCGTCAACGCTTTTGGGTTGTAGTATTTTCAAGAGTTCTTTAGTTGTTGGCTCAGACAGCCCAGAGCTGTGTGTCTGAATCCACCTGTGGGCCTTCCGTGACCACAGGAAAGAGCTTCCAGAAATCGCAGGCCATGAGCTAAGAGCCAGTAGTCTCTGTGATTGTGGTATAGGACAAGCTCTCTTTACTCCATGCTGCCATCCGAGAAGGCAATGGCACCCCACTCCAGTACTCTCGCCTGGAAAATCCCATGGAGGAGGAGCCTGGTGGGCTGCAGTCCATGGGGTCGCTAAGAGTCGGACATGACTGCGTGATTTCACTTTCACTTTTCACTTTCATGCATGGGAGAAGGAAATGGCAACCCACTCCAGTGTTCTTGCCTGAAGAATCCCAGGGATGGGGGAGCCTGGTGGGCTGCCATCTATGGGGTCACACAGAGTTGGACATGACTGAAGGGACTTAGCAGCAGCAGCAGCCATTGAAAAACTGAATCCTGGAAAGACTAATTGGCCCCCACTAAGAGAAGGAAAGTTATGACCAACCTAGATAGCATATTCAAAAACAGAGACATTACTTTGCCAACAAAGATCCGTCTAGTCAAGGCTATGGTTTTTCCTGTGGTCATGTACGGATGTGAGAGTTGGACTATAAAGAAAGCTGAGCACCGAAGAACTGATGCTTTGGAACTGTGGTGTTGGAGAAGACTCTTGAGAGTTCCTTGGACTGCAAGGAGATCCAACCAGTCCATTCTAAAGGAGATCAGTCCTGGGTGTTCTTAGGAAGGAATGATGCTAAAGCTGAAATTCCAGTACTTTGGCCACCTCATGGGAAGAGTTGACTCTTCGGAAAAGACTCTGATGCTGGGAGGGATTGGGGCAGGAGGAGAAGGGGACGACAGAAGATGAGATGGCTGGATGGCATCACTGACTCGATGGACGTGAGTCTGAGTGAACTCCGGGAGTTGGTGATGGACAGGGAGGCCTGGCGTGCTGTGATTCATGGGGTCGCAAAGAGTTGGACACGACTGAGCGACTGAACTGAACTGAACTGAAGAGAAGAACATGGTTAAGCTGTATAGACCCTTAAGGAATAGGTTTCACAGGGAGGGCTGTTAGACTCAATTTAAATACTGCTTCAGGCCTGCCTGGTCTCCCTTGATAAGTGACCACATTTTTTCCCATCATTCTCCAATTGTCTAACCTTGGGCAAGTTTCTAACCTCCGTAAGTCTTACTCATCTGTAAAATGGAAATAACAGGTGCATTTATGCATGGGATAATTGAGAGTTAAATAATCTGAATGAGGCTGATTTATCAATGTCTAACCCAGAGTGCATCAATGAATAGAAGCTGTCATATACAATCTCTGGATCATCATTTTCCTTTTCTGCTGGCAAATTCCAAAGAGAAGATGTCCCCAAACTGACCTTGCAAATCCACACATTCATTTGCACACCACTGCCCACAATTAAAGTAGTAAGTGTCGACCAGGTGAATATTTCCTAACTTGAGAACCCCTGGATTTTCCTGCTGCCTTACCAGACTCAATGTGGCCGTATACACATTGAGAGTGAGAGAGTCAGTAGGTCTCCTTACATTGTAAGGAGAGTGAAGATGCTTTAGCTTTGTGAAATTTTAAGGGATGAAAACGTCTCAGGGGATACAAAGGGTGCTGGTTGAAATATTAATAATAACAGGAAGATTTTCTAACAAACTACCATACTGATTCATTGATTGCCCTCAGCCATTTGTGTCTTAGGCTAATCATCTTAAATATAAGCTCAATATAACAGCAATAATTGTACTGAAGGGAAGGAAAGAGAGAGAGAGGCAAATTAGAGGATGAGGGGACCCAGGCAGGAGAAATTAAAAAAGGAGATGAATGATGCAGAATTCAGGGAGAGAGAAAACGGAAGAGAGGAAGAGGAGGACTTGCCTGGTGGTCCAGTGGTTAAGACTTCACCTCTCCTAATGGGGAGCTAGGATCCCACATGCTTCGTGGCCACAAAACCTAAACATAAAACAGAAGCAATATTGTCACACATTCAACAAAGACTTTAAAGATGGTCCACATCAGAAAAATCTTAAAAAAGTTTAAAAGAAGAGAGGGAGGAAAGGGTAAGCAGAAGAGACAGGACGGTACTATTAGGGACAGGGAGGGGGCAACACAGTCAGTAAGAAGGCTGCTGGGCTGGGAATTAAAGGAAGAATGGGTAGAGAAAGAAGAGAGGAAAGTTGCAGTAATCCTTCTGTTTTATCTCTTGGGTATGGGGACCAGGACTTGTTGCCAGATTGGCTCCTGCAGTACTTGGGTCTGCAGCTTGTCTCCACGTTGATTTCTCCACGTTGATTCCTAACTTCAACAGTGATTTTTCAAAGCAAGGGGGTCCAGCTGTGCTCTGCTCCCGTGCCAGCTCCCCCTGTACCTGCTGGGCTGACAATGATGCTCTCTGCAGGCTGGAACGAGTGAGAGGTACTTCTTTCTCCTTGCCTAACAACTCGCCCCGGGGAATGCTGCTCCTCGGTCTTGCCTTTCAATTCTTTGTGAAGAAAGAAAATAATAAGGGAGAAGATGAATTGAGATTCTTTTATATTTTTACTGAAAATGACCATGGATGAGAAACTTTTCCAAGTCAATGGGTCTCTTGTGGGGCTTTACAATCCCTCTGCACCAGCAATCAACCCAACTGGACGCCTCCTCTTTTATCTCAGGGGCCCCTTCAGAGACTGGCCCGGTGCCTTTTTTTTTTGCAGTGGTGACAAACAGGTGTGTGCTAAATGTAGGGGCCACTTGCCTGACCCTTTCCGGCTCACTAGAGATCAGCAGAGTGAGCTGGGACATTTTGTAGAACTTTGACTTGCATGGACCTGAGCAAGCATTTAACCTGATGACAGATGAGAAGACTGACGCTCAGAGAAGCAAAGGGATTTGCTCCAAGTCACACAGTTGGTTGGGAGCAGAGCTACGGTACCCGCTAGCCCAGGGCTCTTTTTTTGGCCTGTGTCTCTCTCCTTTGAAACTTGCTGGTCATCTGTGTAACCAAAGCAAGAAAAATCCCTTCCCTTAATGCAGTTCTATCTCACTTACAAATTGTATGTTTTTTCCCTGTGAGTTAAATGTGTTTAAAATGTATTTAATAATACCTAATGCAACTTCTCTTCCTACAGAAGCTGTTACTCACATTACTTAATGACCATTACAGAAAGTCTTTCAAAGGATTTTCTAATCTCTCCTCCAAATAAATGTACATGCAAACACGGTTTCTGTGCCAATCCTGTTCTTAGTGAGATGTGCCCCCAAATATTGTCATGTGGTAGCAGTGGTTATTAAAGGTCGTGTTTGTGACATGCTCCTATCATAGACTCATTTTTATCTTCACAATACCCATTTAAGGGATAAAGAAATGAACACAGGATTTTCGAGCCTTAGCCAAGAATGGGATGGTTTATTGAAACAGAGCTTAGAAAAGACCAGAGGGGACATGACTATCGATTTGGAAGCTGTTCAGAGCACTGGGATTTTGGAAATCAGGTTGATCTGATTTCAAATCCTCTGCTGGCATCCATTAGCTTTGTGACTTTGGTCAAGTTTCTAAGCTCCAGTTTTCTCATCTATGGAATGAGGACAATAAAGACATGGGCTACATATAGTTGTTGCAAGAATTAAAGGCTTCCTATACAGAGTTCCTAGCACACAGTAGGTGGATAACATCTCAATCACTATTATCCATATGGTCTCCTCTCCCCACTCTATTACTGACAGATTCTCTGAATTTCTCCACTTCATCTTAGATGTGTAGGCAAGACTGCGTTCCTGTAGTTGCAGAGGAAATGTGTTTTTACATTTGATAACAGTTCACCTGCCATTTCGTTCTGCAGAGCACGAACCCGTCCACTTCTCAGTTTAGAAACGGTCGCTGCTGATTCATGCCTTTGCCTCATGACTTGTTTAATCCCATTTCCCCTGCAGGGGAATGAATTTTCTGCCAGATAGTCTCCTTTATAAAAAGCTGTTATATTTGTGATTTTTAATTTTTATGTTTCAGCAAGTTGGGCTCTCTCTTGTAAAGAAACAGAAAACATCAGCATCTCTGCTTCGTCCTGAGCATAGTCGGGGCACCAAAAATAGTCCACGGATAAGCTGAAGTTCTTCCTTTCTCATGGAGGAATGCAGATGGAGGCTTCTCTTGGGTTCTCGGGACCTCTGAGCATCAGGAAAGTTGTCGGGTCAGGAGGATGCTTGCTAGACAGGATACCAACAGACTGGATGCTTGGAATGGATGCCATCTGTAATTTAACGTTTGACCTTGGAAGGAAGGAAGGCTCTTCCTGCAGGGCTTCAGTTTTCTCATCTATTAAATAAGGAAGGTGAATTTTAGCTCTTGCATTTTATTCCTATCACTGAAATCCTGTCAAGACCCAGAGGAATCAATTTTAATGATTAAATTCTAGGGACTGTATCGCTCGTGGGAGGGATAATTGGGGAACACGGTCACTGCCTCTCAAATCAATTCACACGATGACCCCCAACTCTGCCTAATTGTCAAGAAAGGTCCTTCCGCCGATCTGTGAACAGACTGAATCATAAATGAGACATGTCCTAATCCAGAGGTGCATATTAAGTAGAGATATTTGGACCATAATTGCACACGGACAATAGAGTAAAAGCCAGCTCACCTGCCATTCCATAACCCAAACCCCTTATTACCTGCCAAGAATGCATTTACCCTTGTCTATGTTCTGCTTTTATAGAAAAATGAAAAGAAAAAAAAGTTACAAGTCAACAAGCTGATAACCTGGATTTATCTTGAGAACATAGATTCCACGATATGCCCTGGGGTCAGCGTGGATTTAACTCAATTCCAAATACCTTCTGTAGCCACTTCTAGGGTATGGTGCTATGGCAATAGACTGAAGGGACCGCAGCATTCTAGAGTCTATTCTCTCACACACACACACACACTCACGCACACTAGCATAGAAATATTATTAAGGATGACTTCCAGATAATTTCTTTTTAAAATTATACATTTCACATGCACTTTCTTCTTTTGGGTGCTTGTTTTTCTTCCCATTCTTTCTACTGTAAAGATAAATATATATATTTTTTAAGTGAGAGGAATTGAGGTCTTGATCTGACGCGGGCATTCATTTTTGAGAGCCTTATAGCAACTCCCTGAAGCACAAAAGGCATTATTATCTTGGGTGTACCGAAAAGGAAAAAAAAAAACAAAAACAGAAAAGTAGTTGTTAGAGGTGAGCTGCTCAGCGTTTCCTAGGCACGACTGCATTTAATTGCTGTAATGATCATGGGAAGTGGGCATTTTATCTCCGCTTCTCAGATGAGGTGACTGAGTCTCAAAGCAGTTAAGGTAGAGACTCGGGCTCTTGAGAGCACGGTTCACACTCAGGATCCCTGGGCGCCACAAACCCGTGTTCTCACCTTCTTTCTAATCTGCCTGTTCACCTGTTCAAGGCTTCAATCCATCATCACAACAGAGCGGCAGCAGAGCCCCCTAACTCTGCAACCCTCCACCCCCGCTACTTTTACATCCTCTGTTCTCTTTCTCTGTTGAGACATGTTGAGTACCACGTCTTTGAAAATCAGAGTCACTTGTCATGTCATGCTTTGCATTTCTCTATTAACCAGGACTTTGTATCTCCTAGCCATTCCCGAAAACAGAGTTTACATCTAATTTTGTACAAACCAATAAAGGCAAAGGAAAACTGCAAGTGAATTATTATGGAGAGTGTTGGGCCTCCTGGTACATCATGGTGATTGAGAAGCAGAATGATCTGAGTAGAAAAGGTCTTGGGTGAAAGTCAGTGATATGTTCAGTTTTCAAAGGACAGCCTCCCTCTCTTTCTGGGGGAGGAGCAGAGAGGAGGTGGGGGCTTTTACACCCTTTCCCCAGGTCCCAAATCCCACTCACCATCCCTCCTGCCTTCCTCATGCCTCCATCCCATTGCCGTGTCCCATGGCAGCCAGTGCCTCTGCTTGGATCTCCCGTTCCCTGGAGTTTTCAGATTCTTTTCTTTCCATTAACCCTCTCCACATCCCTGTCCACCTTCCCCACATATCCACACTCGCAACCACACTGAAGAACCCCTTGACCTCAAATTAGACATCCTCTCCTCAGGGAAGCCCTTCTAGTTGCCAGGCTGAGCCAGACCATCCTGGCCCACGTCCTCAGATGGCTTCTTCTCTTCTCTCTAGCACTTGTCATAATGGTTATTATTTTACTGCGTCTTTAGCTATTTGTGTAATTTCTCCACTAAGCTGTAAGCCATAGGGAGACTAGGACCACATCTTTCTTCCTCAGCTAAAGTATCCTTTGTGTTGGGCATGGGGCTTAGTATACACTGGCTGTTTATGCATGAGGGTCACATTTATGCTTCTGTTTGCAAGGATCATCATTTCATTGGTATTGATTATAAGGGAGAGGGCATCAACACATCTCTTGAGTAAAATGCAGGGTATGAGGGATTTATTTGTTGATGGAATGAAAAAATAGTCAGGGCTATATGGCTTTCCTTTGACTTTGGTTCATTCTACCCCAGAGCACAGAGGTCTTCCGACCTGTCTCCATCACCCCATCTTCCCTCCCCTTTGTGACTTCTCTTGCAACACACACACCACCAGTTCCAAGACCCTGGGTGTGGCTTCAGCTTTAGATAGCCAAAAGCCTAACGATTGAAATACAAAAACAAAATCAATTTTATGATTTTATCCACTGGTTTTTCTTCTCTCTTCTCAACCCACTATTTTCTCCTTCTGGATAATTAAAAAGAACAATGCTGTTATTAAATACTTGGACTGGCTGTTGGGTTAATTTGTACCTAGGTAGAAAATAAACCCAATAGGTCATGCCTACAGAAAAGTGATGCATTTTGAGGTGATGCAAACATTTACAAAAATACCTCTAAAAGACAGCATATTCCCTGATCCGATCATTGTTTTTCCTGTTCTATTTTTTCCCTTTGCAAAGAGAAAATGTTTTTGAAATGTTTTTACCTTCCTAAGAGCCAAAAGGTTGTTAAGCTGCTTCACACATCTTTCCCTCTGGGGTGTTCATATCCACCAAAGTTAATGGATGGAAAATTAATGTTTCTCTCCAAATGTTTCCACAATCACAAAGCAAATAGTTGATTCTGCCAAGATGAGAGTGTAAATCTGGCCTCAGGAAAAGGCTTCCATCACCATTACCCACATCATTTAGCCCAAGTCCAGAGACTGGCCTAATTACCGTGATGGTTCAGGAAATGTGGATTTAGGTACCTCAGACGCCGTATGGAGTATAAAACTGACCACGCCCCCTGATCAACTGCCCACCTCTGTGTTGTTTTTATGCCAGGGAGACTTGGTTTCCCTCACATATAACGCAGTTTGTTTTTTATGTGGTGCTTTCCAAATATTGTGACTTAAGTCAACACAAGTTGAAATATTTTCTAGGCAAGTAAAATGGTTTAATTATAAATCAGTTTCCAGGAACTAGATTGCAGCTAAAGCCCATATGTCCACAGAATGGATGGAGTGCTACCAACTTACGCATGAGGGGCTCATTTATGCTTCTGTTTTCAAGGATCATCATTTAATTGGTGTTGATTACAAGGGAGAGGACATCAACACATCTCTTGAGAAAAATGCAAGATATCAGGGGTCACATTTGCAAACAGATCCTGATTGCACGTACTTACAGAAAATCCACTATTATTGTTTAGTCGCTAAGTCGTGTCCAACTCTTTTGCGACCCCGTGAACTATAGCCCACCAGGGTCCTCTGTCCATGGAGTTCTCCAGGCATGGATGCTGGAGTGGGTTTCCATACCTTCCTCCAGGGGATCTTCCTGACCTAGGGGTTGAACCTGCATCTCCTGCGTTGGCAAGCTGATTCTTCACTGCTGAGCCGCCAGGGAAACCCACACTCACACAAAATTTGGTACTGATTATTCAAGTGTAATAAGAATTTCTGTGGCAGGGTTGTTTTGGTCTCGCTAAACTCCAACCAAATGCCACCAAGGAATAATGAGGAAGAAAGTAACTAATGAAAGCAAATATAATGGAACTTATTAAGGACCAGATGCTGTTCCAAATGATTTATGTGAAGCAGGTTATTTAAGCCCTCACGTCAACTCACAGAAGGTAAGTAACTGTTATTATTTCTATGTCACAGCTGAAGAAATGGCAGCACAGAGAGGCTGGATGACTTGACCAAAGCCACAAGGCTAATTAGTGGTAGATTAAAGATCAAATCCTAGCATGCTGTTTTCTTGAACCTATCTTCTAAACATAGGTTACAGTGTTGGAAAAACAAAACATTTCCTAGTGCTGTCTTGAGTTCTGGCTTTCTTTCCTAGGGATAGTTTTGGACCACCTAAAAGGAGCCTAAAGGCATGGTGCTCCCCATCTGCAGTCCACAGTAAGCCCAGCATACAGTTCTCTGACTCCTCAACCAAGGCTGTATTGCCTCCGCCCATCCCTGTTAAATGCATCCCCTAAACTGAAGGTATTGCTGGACCAAAATGAGGCAGGAAAAAGGAAAAGAAAAGACCTGTCCAGAGACCCTTAGGTTCCATGGAATATACAGCTGAGAATATCTCAACAGCGTTTCGGAGCTTCTTACACGTTTCTAGATGTCTTGTGCTGTCTGTCTTTGTCCAGTCAACCCTTCCTCTCAAGTCTGTGCTGCCTGTACCAAAGCAGGAAAGGAGAGAGTGTTGGCTCAGCCTTTATCCCAGGGATAAGGCAGTTTTCTTCTTCCCCTCTTCCTCCACCTCCTCCAGCTGCAAACACAGCCCTGCACTTGCTCAATGGTTCCTTTACCTTTCTTAATGACTTCAGATACAGCAGCTAGGGTCCTCATCTCTGTGGCTATGGATAGAACTTTGGAAACTGAGGAGGACTGGTTCCAGGACCCCCATGGATATCAGAATTCGTGGATGCTCAAGCCCCTTATATCAAATGGCTTGGTACATTCTGCTCTCTGTATCCAAGCATTATGCATCTGCAGATCAACTGAGCACAGTGGAATTCATGGATGGGGAACCTGGAGATACAGAACCACTAGATACAGAGGGCCAACTCTACTTGAAAAATACAGGCTGAACAGAATCCTAGAGGATTTTAATGGCTTTATTTCTTCCTCTGTAGAACCAGACTGTGGGTCCCAGTCTAAGTATGTCTCAAGAGACATTCTTTAACCAAGATCTTATGAATTATGCTCTTCCAGTCCCTTTCTCCGATTTAATCTTCCTCAGGACAAAATAATATCATGTTCCTCAAGACAAAAAGATGGGAGTGGAGAAGGGAAAATGATTAGGAGGGTTGGGATAATGAGGTTAATAACTTTTTCCTTCTATTGTATGCAATGACATTTCAAAAATAAAAACAATAATAAGACTGTTCATGCTAATCAAAGCAATTCATTCCTTACCTAGATTTCATTTCCCACAGGAGACAGCACACACGCTTCCCTTTCACCACATTATCATTGTCCACCAGGATTGGATCTGGCTCCAAGGTCGAGGAACATGCCTATTTAATGGAAGAAGTTTATTCAATTAGCTGGGAAGGGTAGGAGCAGAGGGAAGATTCTGGTATACAGTAAGTCCCCTATATATGAACGAAGGCCATCCAGAGAGTATGTTTGTAAGTCCAATTTGTTTGTAAGTTCAACAGAGTTAGCCTAGGTACCCAACGAACACAATTGGCTATATATCACAGCTCTTATTCTTGCTTCCAGCCATCCTGGGCTTGAAATAAAGACACTGTTCTACTGTGCTGTATACAGTGCTGTACAGTAAAGCACACGGAATCACTGGTGGAGGATGCATGTGTGTGACAATGCATGCCAGACATTTGAACTAACTTATGTGATTGGATATGTGAACGCAGGTTTGAATTTTTGAAAGTTTGCAACTTGAAGGTTCATATGTAGGGGACTGGCTGCATATATATGACCAGTCTGGGCCAGAACCATCCTGACCCAAGAAGGGTAGCAGTTCAGAGTCCATCCCTCAAGTTATTAGACCTCCTTATAAACAGAATTCTTCATGCAAAATGCCGGGCTGCATGAAGCACAAGATTTCTGGGAGAAATACCAATAACCTCGGATATGCAGGTAACACCACCCTTATGGCAGAAAGCAAAAAGGAACTAAAGAGCCTCTTGATGAAAGGTGAAAAAGCTGGCTTAAAACAACATTCCAAACATCAAGATCATGGCATCCAGTCCCATCACTTCATGGCAAATAGATGGAGAAAAAAATGGAAACAGTGACAGACTTCGTTTTCTTGGGCTCCAAAATCACTGTGGATGGTGACTGCAGCCATGAAATTAAAAGATTCTTGCTCCTTGGAAGGAAAGTTATGACAAGCCTGCTGCTGCTGCTAAGTCGCTTCTGTCGTGTCCGACTCTGTGCGACCCCATAGATGGCAGCCCACCAGGCTTTCCCATCCCTGGGATTCTCCAGGCAAGAACACTGGAGTGGGTTGCCATTTCCTTCTCCAATGCATGAAAGTGAAAAGTGAAAGGGAAGTCGCTCAGTCGTGTCCGACTCTAGCGACCCCATGGACTGCAGCCTATCAGGCTCCTCCATCCATGGGATTTTCTAGGCAAAAGTACTGGAGTGGGGTGCCACTGCCTAGACAGCTTATTAAAAGCAGAGACATCACTTTGCAAACAAATGTCCATCTAGTCAAAGCTATGGTTTTTACAGTAGTCATGTATGACTCATGATGTGAGATTTGGACCATAAAGAAGGCTGAATGCTGAAGAATTGATGCTTTTGAACTGTGGTGCTGGATAAGACTCTTGAGAGTCCCTTAGACTACAAGGAGATCAAACCAGTCCATCGTAACCCTGAATATTCATTGGAAGGACTGATGCTGAAGCTGAAGCTCTAATACTTTGGCCACGTGATGTGAAGAGCTGACACATTAGAAAAGACCCTGATGCTGGGAAAGATTGAAGGCAAGAGGAGAAGGGGACAACAGAGGATGAGATGGTTGGATGGCATCACTGACTTACTGGACATGAGTTTGATAAGACTGAGCAGAGTCAGATATGACCGAGCAACTGCACAACAAATACCTAACACGGGTATTTATGGGAACACTGCTGTTATACCTCAGATGCTTCTTCATCATTGAGACCATTTCTTGGTTGCAAGAGTTTCTCTCTAATGAGATGTTATAAACAAATGTGAAGAGAGTGGACAGACTATTCATGTTATACCAAGTATTTATTGAATGCTTACAATGCAAAGGCATCATGTTATATGGAGTGTATATGTGGAAATGATGACTTCATGCTTTCTGTTTTTCAAAAACATAGTGTTCAGTTGAGAATATGAATAATGATCATAAATACGAAGTCAAAAAAGTAAAACATATTCAGTGGCATGTTAAAAACCTAAGTAAATCACTTTGGAAATTCTGAATAAAAAAGATCTTATTTAGTGAAAGAATTCTGCACCTAGTAATGAAGGAGGTAGTTTTGCACTGGACTTAAAACACGGATTTGGAGACGTGAAGGGCACCCCTGGTTTTAAGAAAACAAACAAACAAACAAAAGCGGCATGAAGGAAGCCTGGTGTTGGGAAATGCGAAGTCTAGGCTAGTATTGATTAATATTTTAGTTTCAATGAGATAGAATAGGACATTAGGTTGGAAGTGTAGATTGGGGCCAGTCAGCTAATAATTAAGTTAAGGAATTTGAATGTCATTTGGCAGTCAGGGAGACCAAATAGAACTATTGGAAGAACAGTATGAAAAGATCAGTTTGGCAAAACTGCTTAATATGGATTAGAATACAAGAACCAGAAACAGAGATCCATGTTAGAATGGGAGAGGGAAGGAAACTAATATTTGTGGAAGCCTTACTATGGACTAAGAGCTTGGTTAATCACGTTGCTATGCTTGTTCATTTCATTTTTATCACAAATCTCTGAGATCTTTTATTCCCACCCCATTTCTGTCTCTGGGAAAATTCTGATGCCATCAGAATTCATACAGTCGTAGTCATTCTAAGAGGTTGAAACTCACATTAGGGGTTTCTGTCTTAAGTTCCCTCTGCTGCACTGGTTTACTGCAGGAGAACAGGGGAAAGGAGGTGAGCTCTGAAATAGGGCAGAACCACTAAGGTGGGCATACGGAAGTCCTTCCGCGAGACAGCGATGCTCCCGGGCCCTGGAGCTGGATGCAACTGCCAGTGAACGGTGACAATGGGGTAAAGCCTGTGTGCTTTCTGTCCCTACGGGAAATGAAGTCCAGGTCAGTGATGAACTGTTTTGGTTAACATGCACAGTCTCATTACGATCTCACATGATACAGACTTGACATTTGTTTGGATGTAAGAGAATTGATGCTTTTGAACTGTGGTGTTGCAGAAGACTCTTGAGAGTCCCTTGGACTGCAAGGAGATCCAACCAGTCCATTCTAAAGGGGATCAGCCCTGGGTGTTCTTTGGGAGGAATGATGCTAAAGCTGAAACTCCAGTACTTTGGCCAACTCACGCCAAGAGTTGACCCATTGGAAAAGACTCTGATGCTGGAAGGGATTGGGGGCAGGAGGAAATGGGGATGACAGAGGATGAGATGGCTGGATGGCATCACTGACTCAATGGATGTGAGTTTGAGTGAACTCCGGGAGTTGGTGATGGACAGGGAGCCTGGCGTGGTGTGATTCATGGGGTCGCAGAGAGTCGGACACGACTGAGCGACTAAACTGAAGAGAAGAAAGTAAAAAAATAACTTTTAGCCACTAAAATGAGTTTATTCAAGAGAAGAAACTACAAGTATCATAAAGTACAAATATAATAAATAAGTTGGGAACAGAGAAAGATGCTCAGGTTTTTAAGGGATGAGGAGAGGCTTCTTTTCAGACATATTTGTAGTATTAGTAAACTAGCTGGAAGTGATCCAGAAGGTTACTGAAAATCTAACAGAGGTGCTTAGAAGGATGCTCAAAGGTAGAAAAGAAGATTTCAGAGTCATCAGTATAGAGGTGATGATGGAAATCATGAAACTTCTTTACAAAGAAGAGAATACTCAGAAGGAGAAAAGTAATGAAAATAACATGCTTTGGGGAAAGTAGTGAACTTAAGAGGTTAAAATAAATAAGTAAGTAAAGTAAAAGTGAATTAGTCATTCAGTTGTGTGGGACTCTGCGGCGACCCCATGGACTGTAGCCCACCAAGTTCCTCTGTCCATGGAATTCTCCAGGCAAGAACATTGGAGTGGGTCGCCATTCCCTTCTCCAGGGGATCTTCCCGACCCAGGGATCGAACACTGGAACTCCTGCTTTGTAGTCAAGATTCTTTACCATCTGAGCCACCAGGGAAGCCCCAGATAAGTGAAGGAATGGAAAAAGATGAGGCAGCAGTTGGAGTGGAAGGAAGGCGTGCAGACTAACAAGATATATTATGGCTGTGGGAGAATAAAGCTAAAGGGAAAATTCTGCTATAAGGAATGTAATTGGTAGTGTCAAAATTTCAGAGAAGTCACAAAATTTGAAGACTTGGAAAATGATTTTTGTTGTTGCAACTAGATGACTTTTGAAGGAGATTTTCAGTGTTTGATCACATCATGTAGAAATCCAGATATTTGGTGAATGAACACAATAAAATACTTTTAAAACATTTTATTAAAAATCACTAATTGCTGAGCATGAATATGAGAAGTATTCCATGTAATGGACTTCAAATACTAGCCAAATTTCTATTGGAAGAGGACAGCATTGCATTCATTTTTAGACATTCCTGATGGAAGGCCAGCTGTTGTCCATGGTGCTAAAAGAGTCATCTGGCATTATAATATTGCAGCAACATGACCAGTACAGTTGGAGTGAATTGGGTGTTTCATTACATACCTCTATTTGAGGGATTTATTTTTCACTGCAATGAGATTTTTCATATATATTTCCCATCTGGAAGGTTTTTTCAAACTCCCCAATGGTTAACATCTAGAAAGCAATTGCTTTTTTTCCCCCCTAAAGAAATCCCTTGAAACATGAGTATAAGAAATCAAGGTAAGGGAAAAACAGAAAGTGGAAGACATGCTGAAAAGGTTATACAATTCTTTCTTCTTTTAAAATATCCAAAATCATAGACTGTCTACTGAATTCTACTCTTCCCAGTAGCCTTTTCAAAGTAAAAAAAAAAAAAAAAAAGCTTAAGCTAAATGGAAGCTGGGTATTCTACTGATGAATAGAATTATTTGCATACTTAAAAAATAAAATACAGAAAATATAACATAGTTGTTATGACTCATCAAACTATCAAAATGGCTGCTAATGGAGCCAGTCATACTTTTTGCATGCTTCTCTATAAAATACATTATTGAATTTCTAGAAAAACAGGCAATGCAGTAATATTATTCCCATACCATTCCTGATGAAGCCAATACAGCTACTATTCAAAGTTAGGTAGAGTGTACTGGGGATGGTGCTCAATGAACCTGTGAGTTTGGGGTTGAGTAAATCTACATTTTTTTTTTCTTCTAGTCAAAAATTTTCTGGTTCAGAAATTGGACTGACTGAAAGGCCAAGTTAGTTGGCAAACAAAAGGTTCAACTCTCATCATGAAAATGTTAACAGCAAAATATAGACAGTAAGCCCATGATGTATTCATGATGGAAGAAGAATGACAGATTAATTTCTCTATGAACAGTTGGAAGGTGTATTTTTGATTTATTCAGGAACAGAGAAGACTAACAAGGAATGTAATAGACACTCAAGATACTGAGATGTGAAGGAAGTGGTTCTTAGGGAAGAAGACCTCACCTTGCACAAAGATGTGGTCCATCAGATGTCACTGGAAGAACTTTGTTGTTGCTGTGTTAGTCGCCCAGTCATGTCTGAATTTTTGCGAGCCCTTGGACTGGAGCCCACAGGCTCCTCTGTCCATGGAATTCTCCAGGCAAGAGTACTGGAGTGAGTTTCTGAAGATGCCCTTCTCCATGGGATCTTCCTGACCCAGGGATAGAAGGTCTTCTGCATCACAGACAGATTCTTTAGACTCGGGAAGCCCCTTTAGACCCAGGGAACTCAGTACCTGCATCTCACACAATAAGATTAAGTGTAAGGTGTTCCAAGATTCTGAAGTCAAGATATGTTCATGGCTCCTGAAGAGCAAGTCCAAGCAGTTACACCCACTTTGGTCCCAGACTTAGCCCCAGGACATCCAGGATACATTGGTGGCTCTGCTCTTTCACTTTGAAGGACCCTCTCTGTTGGTTTCTGTGCATTAGGTGAAACACCTCTTCTTTCAGTGGAAGGAGTGGTCCTTTGTAGAAGATGAACCCTGTTGTTCCACCCTGCCCTAGCTCTTGGTTGTTTCTTAAAATTCTGTGATTATCTGAGTAGCCTATTTCACTATCAGGGCGTCCAGCAGTTGAGGGTGTGCCAAGTCCTGACAGTATCTCAAAAGAGGATCCCACTCAGCACCAAGAGTCAGGCTGGTTGAAAGCTGGATCCTCAGGAAGAGTTGTTAAAGTGTGTAAATACATACAATGCTGAGGGACCCAGGAGCATGAGTCCTACTAGCCCAACAGAATTGGGTGGCCTACAGGTGGCCCCTGGTAGAAGTCCAAAAGCCAGGGGCTCAGACATAAACTGGGGCCTGATGTAAACACCAGATAGGCCCCAGGCCCTGTAACTCCCTGCACAGAAGTCACAGCAGGCCCCCCGGTAAACCCAGGCCCACACCTAAACCTGGGGGCCAGCTGCCTTCCTCCCACCCCACGTAAACCCCGGGGCCCAGTAGTGGATCTTAGAGTTAAACCTTCCCAGACAAACCCCACCCCCAGACGTAAACCTGGGGTCCAGTCGTAAACGTCCCCGTGGTAACCCGCCCGGCCACACATAAACCCTGCAGACGTAAACCCAGGTCCTAGGGTAACCTGAACCCCAAACGCCGACTGAGCTCGCCAACTCTGCTCCCCAGAGCCATGACGGAGCCTGGCAGGCGCTAGAGGCAGCGCCTCACTGCCTCGGGCACACCTGGCCCTCAGATGACTGCACCTGGCGGAGGAGCCACAGACCGGACGCCCATCGAAACACTGAGTGTGCGTGTCTCGGGTGTTTCTCAGCTATACGTGATGGGGGTGACCCTCGAGTGCGGGTTCTCCTCCCGGGGGGGCTCCTGCTTACTAGGGGCAACGGTGAGGTGGCTCTCTCCGGGCCGTTAGTCCAGGCACCCGGAGTCCTTGGCCTGTCTGGGCTGGTGGTCCCGAGGGCCGTGAGCTCGGGATCTCCTGCAGGGGCCAGCTGCTCCTGGGACAACGCGCGGCGCCTCGCAGGCCCTGGGTCTCACGTGAGCAGGAGGGGTCGGCTGTGCAGCGCTGATTGGGGTGGGCATGGGGTGCTGGGCAGGAGGTGGACGCTGGGCTCCTCTTGCTCTGGTTGCTCGGATTCCTTCTCTGCCAGGCTGCCTGTGGTTGTGGACAGACAGCAGCGGGCAGTGTCAGGGCAAGAAGGATGGTCTCATGAG
The DNA here is from genome assembly GCF_027580195.1 of Bos mutus. Taxonomy (NCBI): domain Eukaryota; kingdom Metazoa; phylum Chordata; class Mammalia; order Artiodactyla; family Bovidae; genus Bos; species Bos mutus. Next base: position 3,813,487 of record NC_091624.1, read on the forward strand.
GAAAAGTTGGCCTTAAGGTCAGTTTTATAATAAGATATGTCATAGTTTTATCATGTGAAAACCATCGTGTGGTAGAAAATCATCCTATTAGGAATCTCCTTCTGAAGCTTTTTAGCATACCCAAAGAATAGTTTTGATCCAGATTTCTGATGCCCCTGACCGCTTTTTCTGCACATTGGAGGTGGAGCACTGGCTGTGTAAGAGGGACCCCTGGCATTTTAGCTAGTGCTGAGTGGGGTTTGGGATGTCCTTTTGAAAGCGTTCATCTCAGGCTGGGACCTGAACCCATGTGCCAGGACTGGAACCCAGCCAAAACCTTGCTTAGTACTCTAATCCACGTGGCTCTGGCTTGAACCCAGCCAAAACCCATGGTCTTCCAATTGAGATCACACATCTGGTTTCAGGACCTAAACTCAGGCACTTGATGTCTCATGGCAAGTAGAATTCAGCGAGTGACAAAGTGATAGGTAAGAAGTGGATTTATTTAGAAAGAAACCCATTCCAAAGACAGAGTGTGGGCCATCTCAGAGGGCTAAATGCAGCCTTGGGGTAAACACACAGAGTGTGGACTGTACCCAGAAGGTGAGAACAGCCTTGAAATGTGGTGTGGTTAGCTCTTATGGGGTGGGTAATTTCATAAGTTAATGAGTGGGAAGATTATTCTGATTATTTGGGGGGCAGGGCAGAGATTTCCAGAAATTGGGTCACCACTTACTTTTTGGCCTTGATGGTCATCCTTGGAACTGTCGTGGTTCCTCTGAATGTATCATTTAGCTTGCTGATGTGTTGCAGTGAGCCCATACTGAGGATCAAGGTCTAGTCGAAGTTGACTTGTCTGCCATCTTGGACCCATTTCTTTCTAGTCACTTTATGTTGCGTCCTTGGGCTATGTCGTTCTTTCAAAGGTTGTGCCCTGCCCTTTTCCTTCCTGGTTCACTTTGCTCTATCTGAAGCAGGAATGCTATTCATAATAGTGGTGACTAAGTTATTTGGATGGTTTGGACCAGCCACTGGGCTTGGTTCAAATATTCCCCTTAAGGTGCTGTCTTACATTAAAATTAACAAGGGCATGGAGGTTCCAAGGGCTTCATTGATTTGCCTGAGATTACTCAGCTACTCAGACAGAATGGCAGCCCAGGAATCTTCACCTAAAGACTCTCACCTTATGAAGAAGGTTCTCTGGCTCAGCTGGGAAGACCTCCCCTCCTGTGGGGAATGGCAGTCCTCCTGTCTGAGTGTCATTCCATCTTTGTGAATCTTGTTTCATTTAGTCTGTTTGCAGACATTACATAATGGGTCTCTTTTACCCAGTCCTGTCGTTTCAGAAATGTGTTTGAATCTTTTAAAAGATAATACCTAGAGGATTTGAAGATGGGAAGGTGGGGATTAATTTATGAGACTTAGCTGTATTTCCTGTTCCACTGGGAACATTTTGTTTCTAAAATGGGCTGGTCCATGAGTGTATAGCAAAACCTTTATCTCTCAGCACCTTGCCCCTTCTAGAGAGCAAATTCCCTCCCAACTTTATTTTATTGTGGCTTGTGCCATGTTTCTATTTATCTAGGGAGGAATCCTTAAACAGAAGCAATTGTCAGATATTTAATGGGGGAAAATACATATTAACATACTTACTCTTAAGTCAAATGATGTATTTGATATTGTTTTGGTAGGATTATTACAAAGCAGAGAGTGCATAAAGTTGACTGACACATTATTCAAGTGGTAGGAGGGGCACAATCATGGTAAAATCAAATCCCATACCAGCAAGGTGGGCAAACACCAAACTGGAAAATAATTATATCACAGAAGTTCTCCCACAAAAGTGAAAGTTCTGAGTCCCACGTCAAGCTCCTCAGCCTGGGGGTCTGGCAATGGGAGGAAGAGACCCCAGAATCTAGCTTTGAAAGCCGGCAGGGTTTGATTGCAGGAATTCCACAGGATTGAAGGACACATAGATCCCATTCTTGGAGGATGCTCACAAGGTCCTGTGAGCACCAGGACCCAGGGAAGAAAGCAATGATCTCTTAAGAGACTGGGCCAGACTTATCTGCTAGTATTGGAGGTTCTCCTGTGGACACGGATGCTGTGGCTTCCTGCAGAAGCAGGCATACTGGTGTGGTAGTTTGCTGGCGTACTCATTAGCACAAACCCTCCTGGAGGCTGACATTTTCTCACCAAGACTCGGCCCCACCCAAAAGCCTATGTTGGAGAAGACTCTTGAGAGTCCCCTGGGCTGCAAGGATATCAAGCCTGTCAATCCTAAAGGAAATCAGTCCTGAATATTCATTGGAAGGACTGATGCTAAAGCTGAAACTCCAATACTTTGGCCACTTGATGCAGAGAACCGACTCATTTGAAGAACGGACTCATTGAAAAGACCTTGATGCTGGGAAAGATTGAAGGCAGGAGGAGAGGGGGACAATAGGGGATGAGATGGTTGGATGGCATCACCGACTCGATGGACATGAGTTTAAGCAAGCTCTGAGAGTTGGTGATGTGCAGGGAAGCCTGGCGTGCTGCAGTCCATGGGGTCGCAAAGAGCCGCACATGACTGAGCAACTGAACTGAACTGAACAGCCTGAAGGCTCCAGTGCTTCAGTTGCCTCAGGCCAGACAACGAACAGAGCAGGAAAGCAGCCCTACCTGTCAGCAGACAGGGTGCTTGAAGTCTTCCTGAGCACACAGTTGCCCACTAAACACAACCCTTGACACGATCCTGCCTCCCCACCAGTGGGCAGGAACCAGTCCCTCTCACCAGGAATCCTGCACAGGCCTCTTAGAAAACCTCATCCACCAGAGGGCAGACAGCGGAAGCAAGAATAATTACAAGCCTGCAGAATAAGAACTCCAATCACAGAAAGGTAAACAAAATGAGACAGCAGAGGAACCTGTCCCAGATGAAGGAACAGGATGAAACCCCAGAAGAACAATTGCATGAAGTGGAGCTAGGCAGACTACTTGAAGAAGAATTCAGAGTAATGATAGCAAAGATGTTCCAAGACCTTGGAGAGAAATCAGGAAGATACAGGAAATATTTAACAAAGACCTGGAAGAACTAAAGAAAAAACAAACAGATGAACAATACAATAACTGAAATTAATGGATAAGAAAGCTGTGGTACATATACACAATGGAATATTACTCAGCCATTAAAAAGAATACATTTGAATCAGTTCTAATGAGGTGGATGAGACTGGAGCCGATTATACAGAGTGAAGTAAGCCAGAAAGAAAAACACCAATACAGTATACTAATGCATGTATGTGGAATTTAGAAAGATGGTAACGATAACCTTGTATGCGAGACAACAAAAGAGACACAGATGTATAGAACAGTCTTTTGGACTCTGTGGGAGAGGGAGGAGCGGGGGATGATTTGGGAGAATGGCATTGAAACATGTATAATAGCATATAAGAAAAAAACCGCCAGTCCAGGTTTGATGCAGGATACAGGATGCCTGGGGCTGGTGCACTGGGATGACCCAGAGGGATGGTATGGGGAGGGAGGTGGGAGGGGGGTTCAGGATTGGGAACACATGTACACTCGTGGCAGATTCATGTTGATGTATGGCAAAACCAATACAATATTGTAAAGTAATTAGCCTCTAATTAAAATAAATAAATTTAAATTAAAAAAAGAAGAATTATAACTCAAGAAAATACTTGCAGAATAACTGAGGGAGAAGAATGGATAAGTGAGTTGGAAGACAGAATGGTAGAAATCACTGCTGCAGAACCAATTAAAGAAAAAAGAATGAAGAGAAATTAGGACCTCTGGGACAACATTAAACACACCACCATTTGCATTATAGGGGTCCTAAAAGGAGAAGATAGAGAGAAGGGACCTGATAAAATATTTGAAGAGATAATAGATGAGTACTTCCCTAATATGGGAAAGGAAACAGTTACCCAAGTCTAGGAAGTGCAGAGAGTCCCAGGCAGGATAAATTGAAGGAGAAACTTGTAAGACACATAGTAATCAAATTAACAAAAATTAAAGACAATGAAAAAATATTAAACAGCAGCAAGAGATAAACAACAAATAACAAGGGAATTTCCATAAAGTTGTCAACTGATTTCTCAGCAGAAACTCTGCAGGTCATAAGGGAGTGATGCAATATACTTAAAGGGCCAAAGGTGGAGAACCTACAACCAAGAACATTCTACCCAGCAAGGCTCTCATTCAGATTTGGTGGAAAAATCAAAAGCTTTGCTGACAAGCAGAAAAGCTCAGAGAATTCAGTATCACCAGACCAGCTTTGCAACAAATGCTAAAGGAACTTCTCTAGGTGGAACAAAAAGAAAAAAGGCCACAATTAGAAACAAGAAAATTATGAATGGATGAGTACACTAGTAAAGGTAGAAAGAAGTACAATATACTAAAGGTAGGAAATCATCTGCACATAAGTATGTTAGCAAAACAAGCAGCTGTGAAAACAGGAGAGCAGGAATGCAGGATATTGGAAATTCAATTGGAATTAGAGACCAGAAACTTAACACAATCTTGTTTATATATAATCTGCTATATCAAAACCTCATGGTAACTGCAAACTGAAAAGCTCAGTAGATGCACACATAGAAGAGAATAAGGAATCTAAACACAGCACTAAAATTAATCATCAACTCATAAAAGAAGTGAACAAAAGAGGAAGGGGGGAAAAAGGCCCACAAAAACAAATCCAAAACAGTTAACAAAATGGCAGTAAGAACACACATGTGTTAATTACCTTAAATATAGATGGATTAAAAGCTCCAACCAAAAGACAGAGACTGGCTGAATGGATTCAAAAACAAGACCCATGTATGTGCTGTCTACTGGAGACCCACTTCAGATCTAGGGACACATGCAAACTGAAAGTGAGGGGATGGAAAAAGGTATTCCAGGAAAATCGAAATCAGAAGTATTTTTTGTTGAGAATTTTTGTGTCTACGCTCAGTAGTGATATTGACCTGTAATTTTCTCTCTTTTTGGGGGCATCTTTGTCTGGTTTTGGTATTGGGGTGATGGTTCAGATCAGATCAGATCAGATCAGTTGCTCAGTTGTGTCCGACTTTTTGCGACCCCATGAATCGCAGCACGCCAGGCCTCCCTGTCCGTCACCAACTCCCGGAGTTCACTGAGACTCATGTCCATCGAGTCAGTGATGCCATCCAGCCATCTCATCCTCTGTCATCCCCTTCTCCTCTTGCCCCCAATCCCTCCCAGCATCAGAGTCTTTTCCAATGATTCAACTCTTCACATGAGGTGGCCAAAGTACTGGAGTTTCAGCTTAAGCATTATTCCTTCCAAAGAAATCCCAGGGCTGATCTCCTTCAGAATGGACTGGTTGGATCTCCTTGCAGTCCAAGGGAGTCTCAAGAGTCTTCTCCAACACCACAGTTCAAAAGCATCAATTCTTGGTGCTCAGCCTTCTTCACAGTCCAACTCTCACATCCATACATGACCACAGGAAAAACCATAGCCTTGACTAGACAAACCTTTGTTGGCAAGGTAATGTCTCTGCTTTTGAATATGCTATCTAGGTTGGTCATAACTTTCCTTCCAAAGAGTAAGCATCTTTTAATTTCATGGCTGCAGTCACCATCTGTAGTGATTTTGGAGCCCAGAAAAATAAAGTCTGACACTGTTTCCACTGTTTCCCCATCTATTTCCCATGAAGTGATGGGACCGGATGCCATGATCTTCATTTTCTGAATGTTGAGCTTTAAGCCAACTTTTACCTCATAAAAAAAGTTTAGTAATGTTCCTTCTTCCATAATTTTTTGGAATAGTTTCAGAAAGATAGATATTAGCTCTTCTCTAAATGTTTAATAGAATTCACCTGTGAAGCCATCTAGTCTTGGACATTTGTTTGTGGGATTTTTTAAATCACAGTTTAAATATCATTACTTGTGATTGATCTGTTCACATTTTATATCTATTCCTGTAATAACATAATAACATAATATTCTGTAATAATATAAATAGGAAAAGAATTTGAAAAAGAATCGATATGTGTATATGTATAACCAAATCCCTTTATGGTCCACCTGAAACTAACACAGCATTGTGACTCAACTGTGCTCCAATATATATACATATATGAAGTGGATCTTTTCAGTTTCCAGTGGGAGAAGGGTTAAGGATAGCTTTATGGGGTAGTACTCATGTATAATGCTAATATGGTGAAATAAAACCATAAAAGGACTATTTAAGTCATATATCAGAGTCAGGAAGTGTCCCATCACTGGGAAGTATTCAAGCAGAGAAGACATACGTCTTCTCAGAAATGTTTCGAGGTGATTTTTAAATAGCCTGGGTTTGGGGACTAAATGATTGCTAGGTATTTTCTAACTTGAAGAGTCAGTTGTTCCTCTTCTTAAGGAGATTTCATATCTCACAAAAAGGCAAGACTATTAAATAACTGGGTTGAGGGGTGAAAAAGAGAAAAAATAGGTGCCATGGAAGGTGATAAAGCTGAGATACGTGTGTGAGAAGGGATAGTTTCAGGGCTTCAGTATGGATGGGGACCTCTAGTTGAGCATTGCAACAGAAACTTGTTAGGAAGAAATTTTGAACCGCAAGGTCTGTCTTTGTCATCCTCCAACGCGATTTCTTGAAGCGCTCTAAGGACAGCGTCCATAATCATGGTGTCTAAGTCTCTGATGCATATAGTCTCAGCTTCAAGGATAGCGCCCATAGTCATGGTCTCTCTGTATAATCTCAGCCTCAGTTGTGGCCCTCTACGTACCACCTGCGTCATCGCTGTGCTGACTTTCTCTTATTTCTTGAAGTTTCCAAGCAGCTCCCACCTTAAGAGATTTTTCGACATGCTACTCTTGGCCTTGAATGACCTTGACCCCACTCTTGACCTGCATGAATCCTCTTATGCTACAATCTCAGGTTCAATATCGTTTCCCAGGGATATGGTCCCTCTACAGTCTCTCCCCACGTCTGAACTAGGCTCATCCTTTAACTGTACGCTCTTATTGCCACCTGTACCTCTCTTTCATCACACTGATCATATTTATAATTCCATACTTATTTTTAGATGATTCGTTTTTGAACCTACTAAGCCATAAGCAAGCTAAGCGAGCAATTCAAGTGTTGCATCTCCATCTCCTTACATGTGGTTAGATATTTTTTGAATGAGTGAATGAAGGGAGAAGAGATACTTTTTGAACAGCTGAATATTGGTTTCCAAATCTTTGTGGATTAATCATTTAACTCAAGGGGCAAGGTGATTTCAGTTTTCGGTGCTGAAAGCATCATTATCTTGCACCATTCTCAGCTCTTTCCCTATTGAAGCCAAAGCAATTTTTTTATGGATTTTCTAAACATGGCCCAAGCGTCTGCAGCATGAGAATAAGCTGAGCACATCCCTTGGCGTTTCATGTCTTCCTTGGATTGCCCAGGAATAGTTCATCATTTTCCTGCTCTCATAGCTGAACATGACTTTGCAAACATCTGCTCCAAGTCCAGATTCCTAAGGAAACAGGATTTGAGACAACACAATGTCTCTATTTCTGTGTTTACCTCATTTTCTCACTGAAGACTTTTCTCCTTGTATTCCCACAAAGCTAAGAACATCTGCAGATCCTCCTCTAGGAGTTGGTTGCCGAAGGAATTCAGGGGTGAATTCCCCTGTCTGAAGTATTGAGAGACTGGCCTCATCACAAGTCCTTCTGCTTTCTCTGGGAGAAATATGCAAGGTGTTCTCAATCTCTCTAGTTTAATATAAAGAAAGGGAATAAATCAAGCAATTAGTTGGTGAATAGAAATGTCTGTTCAGGTTTTCCAGGCTCTGACTCCTCTTTCAGACAAACATAAATATAATGTGGACAAAGGGCAAGGCAGAAGTTTTTGGACTCTCCATGGGGTAACCAGGGAAGGATTTACAGAGGAGGTGTCTTCTGAGACCTCGGGAAATAAGGCAGAATTTTTCAGATGGTCAAGGGGAAGCGGAAACAATCAGGGTAAGAAGGAGGATGTGTGTGTGTTTGTGGATGGATAGGGTGAGAGATCATGGGGACAGTGAAAGCAGTGAGATCAGATGTGTGCATTTCCTGTTATGATTCCCGCCTTGAGGATGGTGCGGAGAGTTTCCAGTCACTGACACACCGCCTGGTCACGTGAGCTTGGCTCGCTGGTAACAGCCTCAGGAATCAAATGCAATCCAGGCCCTCCAGGTCTCCCTGTCCTGTCTCTACTAAGTAGATGGAAAACACCTAGTTCTGGAAGATCACCCTTTCTCTCTGCTTTCTTCCTAGTTTAACTCATTCCCTGATTATTCACGATCAGATTGTTTTAGCATCTTTCTAGCGCGAACAGACCAATGTCTCTTCTTCTTTTTGCTATTGCACTGTGGTTGCATTATTGCACTGATTATTGCAAGCATGAAGAGACACAGTCAGGCCTTTCATGTTGACGTTCTGTCAGGAGATTTTACTGGGCTCCTATGTTATTAGTTCTAGTGATTAGACTATTGCATCCTTTGGATTTTTTCATGTGAACTGTGAAGATAATCATCTTGTCTGAATAAGAGCAAATGCTTATGCATGCACTTACGTTTCAAGCATTTTATAGCTATTTATACACACACAAATCCTATGCATGTGTCCTATTATTAACATTATCACAATATAAATTATACAGGTGGAGCAGTTGAGGCATTGAGGTTAATAAACATGCCCAGGGTTTCTCAGATAGTAAATGGGAGAGCCAAGGTTTTAATCTAAGTGTGACTTCATCATCCATTCTCTCTACCATGTAGGCCACTTTGCTTCTTATTATTTTGTCTCCTTCTTTCCAACATTTGATTCTTATTTTTCTTATTATTGCATTGTCTAATATCTTTTGGGATCATTTTGAGCATTAGGGGTGCCACTAATCTTTAGGGTTATTCTTATAAAGTTTCATTATGGTGAACATAATATGTTTGCTATCCCAGTGGGAAGTTGTGTGCATAGTAAGACTTTCCTCAGAAAATCAAAATGAAACCACGGTAGAGTTTTCTGCCCGATCACTGCAAAATGAGTCCATGAGGGCACTGCCATGGTTAAATACATTTCTTACATGTCTCATGTTTTCCTGTTCCTCTCTGCCTGCTTTCTGACTTTCTTTAGTACTTGGTGAATATTTTTAGTGTAATATTTTAATTTTAAAAATATTCTTTACTTATTTTCCTTGCATTTGCTCTAGAGCTTGCTGTATATCTCTTGTAGGTGGCATATTTTTAAAAGCCCCGTCTTAGTTTAACATTTTCTTGTTTAAAGACTGTTTTGGTTCTGACACAGCAGGTGTGCAGGGTGAAAAAGCACATGAGCTTAAGGCTGACTGAGGTTCAGTCTGTGTGAAGATCACCCTGATTTTGACTAAGAAAGTGGTCACTTGAATTATAAGCTCTCATTCCACCTTTTAGGCTGGACCTATAGGTCTCACCCACAATCCTGAGTTAGGACAAGGTATCTAACATCAGTGTGGCAGCAAACCTGCGTTGAATATGGTAAAAGTTCCTTATTTTCACTTTAGTAACTCAGAGTTTATAATGTCTTTACCTTATGAGTAGAAGGATTTGTTAAGCAAATGTGTAAAGACAGCGGCAAAGGAGACAGTTCACCCACTGACATAAACCAGTGACTTTTATGAAACTGAGTACATGATTAGAAAGTAGATGGATACTGTTCATTAAAAGTAAGCCTTGTCTATCCATCAAAGCAGTCTTGGGGGCTGGGGACCTACTTTCTTGGGCAGTCTTTCAAGGACCTTCTCCAGAGCCACTTCCTCTGTAAAATCTACCACAATTATTAAGGTAGCAAAAAGAACATAGATTCTGGAGTCAGACCTTGGTTCCCATCTTGTCTCTGTTTGTTGATAATTGGGTGAGTTTGGGTTGGTCACCTAAGCCCTTGTTACTCAAAGTGTGGTCCTCAGACCAGCAGTATCAACATCACCTGAAAATTTATCAGAGGTTTTGAACCTCAGGTCCTTCTCAGACCCACTATTTTAAGATACACAGTAATTCATTTGCACATTGGAGTTTGAAAGGTACTGATTTAAGTGCCGTAATTCTTACAGGGTAGTTGGGAATAGTAAATGGTACAGCTATTATAGCACCTATAACAGACGTTGGTACAGAAAGGGTTCCCCCAGATGGTGGCTGTAACAGCATTACTGGTAATGTTTCTGTTGTGGTCATTGTCCTCTCTGACCCCATCACTTGAAGGCGTGCCCAATGGAGACTGAAATCTCACCCAAGCCATGGCCAACGGAACTTACAGCCTTCTCTGAGTCTGTTTTCTAGCCTATAAAATAGGAATGATGGTCCCCACTGAGAGAGCTGCTGTGAGGATTAAATAAAGTGATGCATAACATCATTTCCAGAAGCCGGGTGCTGTGCTCAGCCCTTTGCATCCATTTTCTCATTGGATCTTCATAACATCCCCTTGCAGTGGAGAAAATGTTCAGAGAGGTGATGACGTATGCTCAGGGACACATGGCTAGTAAGCGGTAGAGCTTGTATGCAAATCTCAACCAAAAGCTTTTAACTGCTTGAATCTGGGCATTTCCTGCAGCATGAAAATTGTGCTTCCGTCATCCAGATGTCTTATCAGTCATCATGTGTCCCCTGCCATGAAGAATTATCAGCAGTGACTGAGTGGTAGACTTTGACTTTCCACCCTGATGGTGCTGCCCCCAGCTGGAGGCAGCTATTGTGATTCCGTGAATACTTGGCCACACTCTGATCAGCCCAGTTCTCTCCATCGTTCCTCCTTGTCTGTTTTTTTTTTTTTTCCTCCAATGGCTCAGATGGCCAGATTCAGGGTCAGTTGCCTTAGAGAGTGAGGTGCGACTGCTCTTGTTAAGGAGCCAGAAGCTGAGCTAATTATAGTAATTACAGCTTCCTATGTATATGACACCTCTCAGGCAGAAGGAGCACAGGGCCAGCTCCTGCATTGCCGTGCTGCTGCTTCCCTGGAGACCCCTGAGCAGGGGCTTGGAAGTGGCATATGTCTCCATCAGAGTGGACCGCCTCAGATGCAAGGAGGGAGGAGGCTCTGCTGCTGAAGATGAGCATCAGCCAGGCTTCCAGAGTCTCTACAAAGTGACTCCTCCCAGGCCCAACAAGTCCATGCGTCTTTGAAGCTATGTGTTAACACGGTATTTAGCCACCCTTGTGTAACGGATGTCTTACAACAACAAACAGTAGCAAGTGACCTGTTGTTGTCACAGACCTTCCATCAGAAATCTTTAATTCTTATGAGAGCCAGAGGAAGTAGAGGTTCTTATTCCCATTTTAAAGATAAGGAAAACAAGGCTCAGAGAAATGAAATCATTTGATTGGTGTCATACAGCTAGTAAGTGTTGCAGTTTACTTTTCTGCCAAAGTATGTGAAATTACAAACCCAATGAGCAATTCATCGTACCGTACTGCCGCTCTCAAGAACCTCTCCAATTGCCTGGTCCTTTCACCACCACTTACTCTTTATCTATGGACAGATGTCATCTTTTTTCAGATTAAATACTTGCACACGTGCCTGCACACAAGCACACATACACACCCCCTCAGATCCATCTTTTCCATTTCCATACTTCTAGAAAGTTGCTTCCACATCTGGATTTCTTTCCACGAAGGCTTGTTGCCTTATTTGGTCTAACTTTTTATTTGGTTAGTATGGTCTTTTTAAAAAATCAATGACTGGTTAGTGATGCCTTTAATAGATATTGAATGAATACAGATCTGGTGTTATTTATCACAGAAGTGATACTTTAATTATTTATTCCCTTCAAAGTAACACTGGCTGTATCCAACATGTTTCATTTTTGGACGTGAACCTTTATCCCCTGATTTTGGGGGTAGGGGCCAGTCCACGATAACCTCTTATTCATCAGAGAAGTTATTTTTGCTCTGTCACCAGAGGATCATGACCAGTTGACATAAACCTACATGTTCAGAATCATGTAGCTCTCCAGATGGAAAAACTGGATCTCTAAATCAATCTTTCCACTTATCTATATCTGAAATAAATATTAAATTAGATACTGACCTTCACTCAGTCAGTAAATAGTTATGAGGTCCTGTTGTACACTGGATACTCTGCTAAAGTTTGGTATACAGGGCTAAAAGGATTTGGCAGAGTTCTGACCCTCCTGGGCAAGATACAGTAAGTAAGTAACCAAACATGTATACAAATCTAAGAAGGAATAAAGACTAAGAAGGAAGGAAGGTGAATTCAGTAACAGAATATGGACTATGGGAGAGGGAGCTCTTGAGTGTGGTTAGAGAAGGTGTTTCCAAGGAAGGAACATTTGAGTTGACTTTAAAGGATACAAGAAGCCAGCTGGGAAGACCGGAGGTAAAACACCCTGGATTTAGGGAGTCATATATGTGAAGTCCCTAAGAAGAAGGCTTTGAAAAGTTCAAAGAACTGAAAGGAGACCAGGGTGGCCGCACAGCAAGAGAAGCACAGAGTGAGACAGCATGACGGACGGTGGAAGGATATACAGGGAAAATGACATAGGGCTCAGAGAGCACGGCAAGGGTTTGGGGTTCTACTTCAAACACTATGGAGAACAGTGTGGAGATGCCTTAAAAAACTGGAAATAGAACTGCCTTATGATCCAGCAATCCCACTGCTGGGCATACACACTGAGGAAACCAGAAGGGAAAGAGACACGTGTACCCCAATGTTCATTGCAGCACTGTTTATAATAGCCAGGACATGGAAGCAACCTAGATGCCCATCAGCAGATGAATGGATAAAAAAGCTGTGGTACATGTACACAATGGAGTATTACTCAGCCATTAAAAAGAATACATTTGAATCAGTCCTAATGAGGTGGATGAAACTTGAGCCTGTTATACAGAGTGAAGTAAGCCAGAAGGAAAAACACCAATACAGTATACTAACACATATATATGGAATTTAGAAAGATGGTAACAATAACCCTGTGTACGAGACAGCAAAAGAGACACTGATGTAAAGAACAGTCTTATGGACTCTGTGGGAGAGGGAGAGGGTGGGAAGATTTGGGAGAATGGCATTGAAACATGTAAAATATCATGTATGAAATGAGATGCCAGTTCAGGTTCGATTCATGATACTGGATGCTTGGGGCTAGTGCACTGGGATGACCCAGAGGGATGGTATGGGAAGGGAGGAGGGAGGAGGGTTCAGGATGGGGAACACATGTATACCTGTGGTGGATTCATTTTGATATTTAGCAAAACTAATACAATTATGTAAAGTTTAAAAATAAAATAAAAAAAAACAAATGTAAATTCCATTTTGGAAAGTGATGACTGTGGCTCCTTTCCTCTGGTAGAATACAAATTTCTTTATATTTTATAGCAGAGCAGAAACCAGGATTTAGAGTCAGAAGGATCCGGGTTTAGTACAACACCAGCCACTTATTTGCTGTAAATCCTTGGTGAGTTACTCATTTTCTGAGTCTCAGTTTCCTCGTCAGTGAGGTCAGGCTAAGTTATGCTGCAGTAGTAGCAACAAAAGCTACCCACAACATCAACGACTTAGTACAACAGAAATCGATCTTATTCTCACTTGAAGTCCACTGAAGACTTCGTACAGCGCTGCAGAGCAGAATACACCCCGGCTGGCTCAGCCTTCCAGATGGCGTCCATCTCATGTACATGCAGATCAGCTTGCTGCAGAGAGTTGGTCACTATAATTCAAAAGTTTCCTTCAGGAATCGCTTATTACAAGTGCTCACATCTTATTAGATAAAGCAAGTCACATGGCCATTCTTAACCATGGCCACCTTAAATTTAAGAAGAAGGGCAAGGTTTCTTGTTTATTGGCAGCCAAGGGCATCAGACCTCAGTGAATAATGGTAATAATAACATTTCTTGCTCGTATGGTGTCAACTGTTAGAAATAATACATGCAAAGTGCCTGTACCTTATCTAGCACATAGTAAATGCTCAATGAGTGGCTATGATTATTAGCTTCGTCTCTTAAATTCCTGGTGCTCCTCCTCTGTGGGATCCCTTCCAACGAGCGATATCTAGCAGGCTCTCTATTCCTGGATTCTGCGTGGAAGGTCCATGGTTGGTCGAATCTGTGGTGCGGGGCTAAGGATTCAGAGGGCTAACTGTTAGATATGGTGGTTGTCTAGACCTGCTAGAACAGCCTGTTTTGTAGGAGAGAAAAATGGAATCATTACACACTTCACATCATGGGTTGGCCAGCTGTGGCATGTGGGCCAAATCTGACTGCCACCTGTTTTGTTAGCTAAATTTTTATTGCAGCTTGGACATGCCAGTTCATTTATATAGTGTCTGTAGCTGCTTTCACTGTGGCAGAGTTGAGTAAACACAACAGAGGCTGCTTGGGCTGCAAAACCCAAGATATTTGCTATCTGGACCTTAACAGAGAAAGTCTTTTGACTTCCTCTTTTGATTATCTTTTTTTAAAATTAATTAATTTTTTTATTGAAGGCCAATTGCTTTACAGAATTTTGTTGTTTTCTGGCAAACCTCAACATGAATTTGATGATCTTTCTTAGTGCTTGACCCTCCCTAGTCATTCAAGCTTTCTCTGGAATATTCTCAATTTTTTTCCTACCTTAGGACACTGTGTCTTTTTATCTGCAGTCCACACCCTTGTCCCCATCCTCCCAGTCTTAACTATATTTTCATGTTGATGCTCTGCCTAGTTTAAAAAGAAAGAAATCAATGAAGAACTTGAATTTTTCCTGGACTCGTAATTTTTCTTCTCTTTTCTTTGGTGTACTGGCTGTGATTGAAAGAAAGCTTGTGAGTAATCAAAGCCAACTGCCTCCATAACCAAATCTGGGCTCCCTCTTGTGGGTGGCTGGAGACAGCTGCTCTTCCCTCTCCTTTCTTTATGCAGGGCATCATTTTCTGTTCTTTATCTCTTGACATAAGCGCTGTTTGATGGAACATGGCTCCTTGCACAGATCCGGAGAGTTTGTCAGCAACTGTGGTTTGTTTTGTTTTTTAAACCATGTTAGTAGGGGGAAAAGACCTGTTGTAAATCGTGTCCAAAAAATACTTTATAGGGCCCATCTGTCCACAATGGATAAATCAGTTGCTTTAAATTAAATTCTCTAAACCTGAAAGGCCCTGGGTCTGGTACTGGATTTATTCAGACTCTAGAAAAACAGTAATTTTCTAAGTCAACATTCTGACCTCACTCGAGTCAGCTACTGATCATGATAAAGCCTTTCCTTGCCATTTGCTGCTCCCTTTGAAGAAATTAAACACAGGTCCTGGGGAGAAAACTACCCAACTCCAAGGGACAGAAACCAATCGAGAAGTGTCAGCCAAGGTGGCAGGCGCGCTGCATCGCAGATGTCCACTGCCTGAATCCGCCGCTGCTGGCCCCGCCCCCTGCGAGGATGTCGCGTCCAGGACTCTGCAGCTCTGCTAGTGACTCCTCTGCTCGTCTAGTACTGAGGGGTCATCAATTAAGCCTTATTTCTTTGTTCTTTACGCTGGGCTTGAGGATATAAGCGTTCAGTCCTGTGGACCCCCTGGCGTCCTATGGTTCAGTCTCTTTCTTCAACTGTGCACGGGCCAGCATCTGTGACGAGTGATTCAAACCCTGATCCTTGACTCCAGAGATTAACTTTGCCCTGGGTAGCCCCTCATGTGAAATTATTCCACCTTCCTAAATGCCCTTTCCTCCCACATAGATCCACTTTTCCAGAACAGAATCATAGGTTAGTTGGTGGACTTAATGTTTGATCATGTCCTTCTATGGCTGGAATGGAACTTTCACGATCACATGGCTTGGGTACTTTACAGGAAAAAAGCTGAAGCTCCAAGAGGTAAGGTCGTATAGTCAGGGACGAAACCACATGTTTTCGTGTCTCCCTTTTCATGCCTCTTCCTCCCAGTGAGTTTAAGTGTAACTGTTCCCCCAGAACCATGACTGTTTTTAGGCCAGGGACCTTGGTGAGTGAGACATTCACAGTGATGGGGAATCAAATCACTGCCAGGAACATTTTAGGTCTTTGGGGGCCATACTCTAGCTGGGAGATGAGTTCCACCAGGGATCTGCATGGCGCCCTAGGGCAGGGGAGGAGTCACAGGTAGGGCAGGGGAGGAGTCACAGGGTGAGCTTCTTATGCCTGGGCTCCTGAGAGCCGCAGGGAGACCTGCCGAGGTTTTCTGTTTTTAAGGCCCTCATCGCTGAGGTGATCCTCGTCTCTCACCCTCTGATTCAGGGAGTTCTAAGGACTGACGACTTTGTTTGGCAGCTGCTCTTTTGATGCCATCTCACTTTATTTCCCTGCACAAATTTGCTGCTACACGGAAACCAAAATTTGTGGTTCCCTGGAACTTGAGCCCCAGGCCAAATGGTCCTACTGGTCCCTCCTCCACCACGTTTGTAGATCTGGGCCACTACCTCCTGAAGCATTAGTTTTGCTCAGTGCTTTGGCCCCCAAAATATTGACTTATATACAATCTAGGCTATGTACATTCAAATGAGTATATAGTATAGGGGAAATGGCGGAATTTTCGGGTATTTTTAATGTAAGTAGGGCAGGAGACTTCAAAGAAGCATGTGTTAGTGGCAGGCCACTTTGGTTTCTGACCTCTTCCTAGGTCCCCAGGAGTAGCTTTCACTTATTCTCTGCAGTTTAGTGGCACTTTAATAGAAATATGATAAACCTTGAACTGATGTAATTGTTTTGTTTGCAAATGAGGAAAAGGAGTTATGGCATTTAGGTGGCTTATCTTGGCCATGTGAATGAGTGTGAGTGAAAGTCGCTCAGTCTTGTCCAACTCTTTGCGACCCCATGAACTATACAGTCATGGAATTCTCCAGGCCAGAATACTGAATTGGGTAGCCTTTCCCTTCTCCAAGGGATCTTCCCAACCCAGGGATCAAACCCAGGTCTCCTGCATTGCAGGCAGATTCTTTACCAGCTGAGCCACAACGGAAGCCCTTGGCTGTGTGGGATAGTGGGAAAAGCATGGGCTTGAAATCCAGAAATTGCTCTTATTTGTGTCTTTTTCAGCCATGTTACTTTGGGCAAAATTTTTAACTTCTTCCAAACAGTTTCTCCAAATTGTAAAATGGCCTGCTGCTGCTGCTGCTGCTAAGTCGCTTCAGTCGTGACCGACTCTGTGCGACCCCATAGACGGCAGCCCACCAGGCTCCCCCGTCCCTGGGATTCTCCAGGCAAGAACACTGGAGTGGGCTTCCATCTCCTTCTCCAATGCATGAAAGTGAAAAAATAAAGTGAAGTTGCTCAGTCGTGTCCGACTCCTAGCAACCCCATGGACTGCAGCCCACCAGGCCCCTCCGTCCATGGGATTTTCCAGGCAAGAATACTGGAGTGGGGTGCCATTGCCTTCTCCGGTAAAATGGCCTAGGAGAAGATTATGTGGCTATTGAGTAAGGTTCAGTTCAGTTCAGTTGCTCAGTCGTGTCCGACTCTTTGCGACCCCATGAATCGCCTGTGAAATATCCAGTGTTTGGTAGTTACTCCGTATAATGCCAGCCACCTTTCCCCTGTGGCAGAGGCAGGGTACAGGTAAACTGGTCTAATCCTTTTTCCGTCCATGAAGCCATGTCTCTGGATACACATGTATGTTTTTATATCACACTGCTCATCCTTACGGAGAAGGCAATGGCACCCCACTCCAGTACTCTTGCCTGGAAAATCCCATGGACGGAGGAGCCTGTTAGGCTGCAGTCCATGGGGTCGCTAAGAGTCAGACACGACTGAGTGACTTCACTTTCCCTTTTCACTTTCATGCATTGGAGAAGGAAATGGCAACCCACTCCAGTGTTCTTGCCTGGAGAATCCCAGGGACGGGGGAGCCTGGTGGGCTGCTATCTATGGGTCGCACAGAGTCCGACACGACCGAAGTGACTTAGCCGCAGTAGCAGCTCATCCTTACATTTAGTTCTCTTTGGTTATTAAAAGTGGTAGAGTTAGCAGTTTTATTTACTGTGTAAACCAGTCCACTCCCTCCTCCTGAGAATTCTGCCACTGGTAGATTTCCAGTTGTTCATCCTTGCCGCACAAATTCCAATGCCTTCACCAAATGTGCCCACTTTTCCCCTGTGGCCCCGATTCCTTATTGTCATCACCCTCTCAGAACATCTTGTAAGTTTATCTGTTTTAAGACTTAGCATACTGTGTTATAATGGTTTGTTTATGAGTCTGTCTCCCCACTGGACTATGAGTGAAGGCTGAACCTATTTCCGTTCTGAATCCAGCTCCTAACACAGTGACAGGTGTGTGTAGGTGTTCAGTAAGCAGATGGCTGCATGAATGGATGCATCGATGGGATGTATCACCTTGCCCCCGTTCCCTCCGAAGAAGAAATCAGTCTTATGTCCTCAGCGTCTAAGAGAAAGTGCACCTATGACAGGAGGGAAAAACGTGGAGCCAGTAAGTAAATGTGCCTATGACTAGCTTCCCTGCCATCTTAGTAGAGAACGGCTCCCTTGCCACTGTTCCTGCGACACATCCAGTCCCAAGTTCATTTCTGTCGCCACCACATGCCGACCTTCAGGGTTGTGGCTGCCTGTCTGTCTCCCCTCTGTGTAACCCGCCATCCGCCATTTGCCAGTTCACCTCCTCCGCAATTAGTACCGCCAACCCCGCCTCAGAATGCCAAGCCAGGACCTGGAGTAATTGCTGCTCAAGATTCCTCCTGACACAAATGTTGACATTCTGTTGGCATAACTTGCAATAATGTATGCAGATTGCATCCTTCCAAGGCCATAATTATTACTTCTCTGCGAGAAATAGGTTATTCCCTGGCTTGATTTCTAGGAGCCAGTTTCACGTTTGGAGCTGGCTCGTTTAGAAAACGAAGAAGGAAAAGGAGAGAAGAGACATTGGAATGCACCCCAGGGAACAGAGCTGCAGGGTGGCCAGGTCTGGGCAGCAGGAGGTGGCTGGAAGGGCAGTGGGCCGGGAATCAAGAATCCTGGGTGACTCTGCCATCAGTTGTCCATATCCCGTATGACTTCTGGAGCTGTATCTGGAATCCTGGGTGACTCTGCTGTCAATTGTCCATATCCCATATGACTTCTGGAGCTGTATCTGGAATCCTGGGTGACTCTGCCGTCAATTGTCCATATCCCGTATGACTTCTGCAGTTGTATCTGTAATGTGCATTTTATAAGGTCCTCAGATTATTCTTAAACACCGTTGAGTGTCCCCTTGAGAGGAAGATCAGGCCCCCAGCCTCACTTCACTTCCATGCATGAGGCACTCTGACATGGGTTGAGGGCATAATGGAGTCCATAGGGACATAGGGTGGTCCGGTAGTGCTCCATTAGAGATTTTTATAGAAGGAGTGAAACATTAGAAAGTCCTGGTTTTCATTACATACTGTCTATCCTGTAGCTGGAAAAACATGTCGTCACATGTTGGGAAACAGTATCATGTCCTGGTTTTCCTCTTCCTGTTAACTCTTTGCATCTTTAGAATAAAAATGCCTAGTCTTATACTCTGTGAATAGAAACAGGCCCATGTTCTGGACTAAAATAAAAAGGCTACTGTTTATAATAGCCAAGACACAGAAGCGACCTAGATGTCCATCAGCAGATGAATGGATAAGAAAGCTGTGGTACATATACACAATGGAGTATTACTCAGCCATTAAAAAGAATACATTTGAATCAGTTCTAATGAGGTGGATGAAACTGGAGCCTATTATACAGAGTGAAGTAAGCCAGAAGGAAAAACATAAATACAGTATACTAATGCATATATATGGAATTTAGAAAGATGGTAACAATAACCCGATTATGCGAGACAGCAAAAGAGACACTGATGTATAGAACAGTCTTATGGACTCTGTGGGAGAGGGAGAGGGTGGGAAGATTTGGGAGAATGGCAATGAAACATGTAAAATATCATGTAGGGAAACGAGTTGCCAGTCCAGGTTCGATGCACGATGCTGGATGCTTGGGGCTGGTGCACTGGGATGGCCCAGAGGGATGGTATGGGGGGAGGGAGGAGGGAGGAGGGTTCGGGATGGGGAACACATGTATACCTGTGGCGGATTCATTTTGATATTTGGCAAAACTAATACAATTATGTAAAGTTTAAAAATAAAATAAAATTAGAAAAAAAAAAAAAAAAGCTCTATCTTAGGCACATGCTTTTCTAATAGAAATCAGTTTTTTATTTCCTTTTAAACAGTTTTTACTTTATGTATATATTTATTTAAAATAATATACTGAAAAACATTTTATACAGGAATTTTAACTTAAATGTTCATGTTGATGTATGGCAAAACCAATACAATATTGTAAAGTAACTAGCCTCCAATTAAAATAAATAAATTTAAATTAAAAAAAAAAATAAAAAGGCTAAACCAGATTCCAAAACTTTTACAAGGTCTATTAGTATATAAAATTTTTTCAGTCTACTTTATGACTTCCTATCAATCTATCCTAGAATTGGAATCTTACTTGGACAATTTGTTTATTCTTTTTGAGCTCAGCTTGGGATTCATTGAGATCTCCAGATGTTGCTTCGGTTTCTTTGTGCTTGACCACGCCTTGAAAAAGATATGTGCTGACATCGGTCTCGGTCCCTGACATGTAATAAGTACTCCAATACAGAACCATTGGTTGAGGATGAGCGGGCCTCCAGCAGGACTGGACGCTCTGCCCTTAAAGGGTAGGACTCTTTGCATTTCCTGATTTGAATTCTATCTTGAGGCCTCAAAGAAACACTCTCTGTGTGGGCAATGGTGGCCGAACTCTGAATTGTTCCTAGAGAAAGGGATCATTTGTCACCCATTTGTATTTTGCCCTGCCTTGGTCTTTGGAGAAAGAAGTGGAGTCAGAGAAGTAAGAATGATAAACAGCACCTGGCCGGTTTCGCCATTCTGGAGAAAATTGTTCCCAGCTGAATGTTCAGGCCACTCTAGTCCAATAAAGACTTCATGGTTCCACCCATAATGTGTGTGGCTTCTCCCGGATGGAGACTGAAAGGTGGAAGTACATCAGATGTTCTCTTTTCCTTTCCTTCGCTTCTCATTTTTCAGAAAACTCACCATGTCGCAAACTCTACAGGATGTCTCCCTTGGGGTCTTTTCTTCTCCTGCCTCCTCCATCTTCACACTGGCCCCTGGGGCTTCTGGCTGCCACTGATGCCGATTTGTTGTCCAAATGTGTGCAGCAGCAGGGCCAGAAGCCCCGACTGTAGCTGCTCATTAATTTGCTTGATGGGCTGACTCCAGATGCAGCCAGACCCATTAGGACTGGATGGTTCATTTGGTGCTTCAGTCCCTCTGTAATGAAACGAGAATTCATGGGGACCCATTGCTGCCTGGATGAAGAACGGGGAGAGGATAGCACTCCCCACACCTCTGAACCTTAGCTCTCCTTGAAAGAGAACTGGAACCAGGGGTCCAAATGCCTCCTTTATCAGAATCATGAACATCAAACTTCCAGCGAGAAAGACAAGAATATTTTCACCAACTATCCTTTAGCCATGTTTGTTTCTTACTCAGGTACATCTGTTGGCTTTCCCCACCAGCCGGAGAGTAGACTCGGAACTACCAAGCCAGAGTTGTGAGAACCTTCATGTCTGACTGCAAACTGTCTTCCCAACCTCAATTGCCTTTAACTTCCAATCTCACTCCCTACCTCACAGTCGAACCAGACTCCTTTCCTCCGCTAGCACACGACCTATGTGTTCCCAACCGTGTGCCTTTGCAAACCTAATTTCCTCAACCCAGAGTGCCCTCCCTTGACCTCAGCATTTCAGTCTATCAAAAGCCTACATTAAAGACCCAGGAGAATGCCGTGTCCTCACTACACAACATTCTTACTTCCTCTAATAGAAAGTAAGTTTCCCGTTGTTATTTTCCCTCTTACTCTATTCAAGCCGGGCTTGGAGTTGTATAATTATGTTTCCTAAAGATCTCCCACTATGGGATTGTGGCCTGCTTGCACAGAGTCACTCCTATTTTATTAATCTCTGTCCTCCATGGCACCTAATATGGAATCTTGAATATTTGAGGGACTTGGGAAATGTTTCACTTGAATGTCAGCTTCTGCTATTCTCAGGACCTGTTATTCTGTATGATGTACCATCCCAGGACTACTCCAAGGACTCATTCTATATGTTTTCCTCAGGGTCACCACCTCTGACTTTTGGAATAGGTTTACGACCTTTCTAATTTCCACTGAATAATTCAGTATGGATCACCAAAGTGCCTTGAGCTTTTCGGTAGATCCAAACTGAACTGTATTGCAGGGGATTCACATTTCATTTTTCGGCATCTTTGTGTGTTCTGTACTTAGTATACTGCTGCCAAATGACTGAACTGGAGGGCAGCATGTGAGGCCCTTTAATTTGTCCTCTGCCCTCTACCCTAAGCAGCAGCTGAGCCCGGAAGATGACCCACATTCACCCTCCAGAGCTGAGCTGCACCGCTCATCCTCCACTTTCCATCCTGTTCCAGAAACCATATGATAATGTCAAACATGTTTTCTTAGGAAAAATATTCCCAGAATCCCATTTTAACAAATCCGTTGTTCATTTGTTGAATTTTTACGTTCAGTAAATATGAACACATGTTATTTGATTATTAAATATCTAGTCTCCTGCAAAAAACTATTTCATGTCTTTCAGTCATACATAGAATAAAGTTAAAATTTTTTTCCTTACCATCTCTCCAATCACAGATACATCGGCTCCTCTGCAGTACACCCTGGGCTACTCTCTGTGTCCATATTCTCTTGCCTATGAGCCAGTTCACATGACATTCCCCACTCTCGAAATGTATCCCCAACCCATCTGTCCACAGCTTCACTGTTCCTGTAGGTTATTATATGCTATTGTTTAAACTTATATGACAGGTCTTCCAAAAAGCCTTTTCTGAGTCTAAAGACTGGATTAATGGTACCTCCTGTGTGTTTCTAAACCCCTCAGATATTCAAGGTCCCACATCAGGCTCCATGAGAAAGACAGAGAAATGAGAGAGGAGTGATTGTATATAAGAAGTTGTAATAAAGAAAAGACACTTTCTAAAAATAATAACGCTTAACCACATGGTATTATACGTTCTGCTTACTTGTTTTTCTCTCCCATTAGATTGTAAGATTCCTGAGGCTAGCAATCATATTTTGTTTTTGTTTGTTTTTCTAGAATCCTTAGAATTGAGTACCATACCTGTAAATAGTAGATGCTTAAAATATTTATGTGCCAGATGGATGGATGGTTTTAGTGCTATTCTAGCAAAACAAATAAGGTAAATATGGTAATATCCCTACTTCAGGGGGTTCATATCTAGTGAGAAAGGCAGAATGTGAACAGAGCAATTGTGATACATTGTGGTAATTGCTACTGTGAAGCCTAAATGAATGGGGGGGGGGGCTAGCATGTATCTGATAACTTCTCAGGGACAGGCTGGAGAGTGGTGGGTGGGCTCCTTCCAGCTCAGAGTGAGGATACAGCCCCACGAACAGCAACTCAGGTCTTTAACGGATGTCTGCGCAGAGCCCTGGTTCCCATAGCGGTTTATGTACTGGTCCACGCCCACCGTTTTTATTCTGTGACCCACATCTCTTATCAGGTCATATACAGCTTTTATATCATGATTATACACCCACGGGCTGAAATGCTTTCCCCTGAACTCCAGTGTAAGTGCTAGGACCTGGTCCTCTCGTGCATGGGCCTTCTGCTTCCTGGCTGCTTACTTCTATTCTGAGTATCTCCCTCTGTCTCACAGTGTGTCAGGATATACAAAATGAGTCCGTCCCCTTTACTCTGGCTTCAGATACTGTCGTGACATCTGGGCATCGTGTGATGCCCACATGTAGTTGGAACTCCACTGTTGGCATCGGTTCTCCCAGCAACTGAATGGCCGTAGGAGAAGGCGTGCGAAAAGAGAGCAATCTCTAAAGTGACAGTCAGGGATTCTGAACCATGGTTTGATACAATGGCCCTGAAACTGCCTGATGAAATGTACAGCTCTTGGTCGATGTGAGGGCCCCAAAGGTACCACATACCTCAGTGACTGTGAGAAAATGGATCTACCTGACAGTAATCAGAGCTCTGCTTTTTAATTGTTACTGAAATAATAAGTATTTGGGGTGCTAATACACATTCATCACCCCCAGGCCATTTCTCATTCTAGGAACATGCAGAAAGTTTCAAAGCCAAAGGTAGTTTCTGCCATATATTCTACAGAGGTGGAATATTAAAATAGATGATTAAAATGTAATGTATTTATGACAGTTATGAGCTGTGCATGGGAAGTTGGGGAGCACATGTCTTTTTTGTTTGTAGAGTGTACTTATAGGAAAGTCTTGCTGGGAAATAAAGGCAGGGCTAAGTCTGAAAGGATAAGAGTAAGTTATTCTGGCTAAGAGGAGGTAAATGTTTCTCTGTGAAGCAAGTAATACAAAAGGAAAAGCACAGAGGGAGAAAGCACTGGGACTTGTGTGCGAAATACAACATTTGTGATATTGGACAGTATAGTGTGACTCAAGGCATGGCAAGAAATGAGGCTGAAAAGGATGCTAGTAGTCAGTTAATGGAGGCTTTTTGGTATCAAGCCAATTAGTTTGCAGTTTATCCCAGGGATAGCGAGGAGCCACTGAAGAGTTGCAAGCACAGGGATGTTGCGGCCAGATTTGCTTTTAAAAGGTAGCTAGAGGGTGAGCCTTGTGCTGAGTCCACAACCCGCTCTTCCTTCTCTGCCTCTTAAAAACCACGACTCCCTCAAATCAGTATAATCTCTCCTCCACCTAGTCTCTGAATCCCATGGTAGTTTCCCCCTTCCTGAGCAGAGAGGCAGAACAGCTGGTCACCATCCCACTTGCAAACTATTCTTGAGATGTTTCCCAAAATGTGCTGGATGTCTCATTCCAACTGGATTTATTCTGGCTTCCACAATCAGTGCCCTAGTTAGCTGTTCCATCGGGGTCCTTGGGGGCTTGGGGTGCATTGGATGGCGAAGTGCATGGGATCACTGGCCCTGAGGAGTGGAGTGCAGTCATCCGTCCAGCTAATCAATTAAAACTGTCCTTGCCATTGCCTCTTTAAGGTGTCACGCGACCACTTGTGTTGGTTTACTTTGCAGGAAACTTTCTCATTATCCATACAATACTGCTTCTCGGGGAAGGCAGAGTAGAGATCTAATGGATAAAGAAAAGGTACATTCAAGATCACTGGGGCAGTAGGAAGCAGACTGAATTGGGAAGTAGGGTACCTAAGTTCTGCCTCAGTCATCACCCAGCTGTGAAATACTGGCAAAATGAGAGTATACATTTTTTCTAAGACTGCAGAATAAAGGAGTGTGGGTTCTATTCATTCATGCAACACTTATTTATTAAATACCCACTTTGTGCCAGGAATTGTTCTAAACAGAAGTAAACCGAACAGAACTATCCCCGTGGAACATACACGTTACCTAGGGAGTTAGACGGTAAACAGGTGAATAAGTGAAAATGCAGTATCAGACATATAAATACAATAGAAACCACACAGCGTCTGATGGGGCATTGTGCCAGATTGTGCTGTTTCATGTAGAACAATCAGAGTTTGCCTCTCTGAAGGGGTAACTTTTAAACAAAGAACTGATTGAAGGCAAAGAGTGAGACATGCACACATTTGGCAGAAAGCTTTCCAGGCTGAGCAAACAGCATGTCCAAAGGTCCTGAGTGGGTATGTGCTTGACATGTTCTAAGAACAGTAAGGTCTTGCAGGCTAGGGTGAAACTTAGGATTTTGTTCTGGGGTGACGGGATCCCATTGGAGGGATGTGAGAAGAGAGTGACATGATCCGACTCAGCCTTTTAAAAACCCCACTCTAGCAGCTGTTGGATAATGGTATATTCATAGGAATGAGGACAAGAATGGCAACACAGCCTTCAGAGGCGGTTGCACTAGGCTTCATAAACGGTGAGGACTGTAGTCCTTTCAAGCCCAAAATTTCCCCGTCATGCTGTAGGCTGTGTGTGGCCAAGTGAGGATTTCAAGTTGTGTTCGAATGTACTCTCTCTTTCATCCTACCAGCTTTAGTTCAAACGAGTGATTTTTGCTCTCCGACCTATCCAAAGCCATTAAGAGTTTCTTGTTACCAAGCTTCAACTCAGTGTTTTAGAAAACAATCCATGGGCATGTTCTGGAGCCCTCGTGTGTGTGTCTGAAAAGTTCGCACATAAACAAAGGAAAGCGCTGTGGTTCTTACCTTTAAACTTTTTCTCAAGCTGTTTCTTCTGTTCAGAATGCTGTTTCTAATCCTGCCAGTCCTTCAAAGCACAGACAGAATGTGTTCTGCATCTTTAGGGAGGCCTTTTCCAATCATCAGAGACCACAGTCTTATCTTTATGTATTGAGTACCTGCTCAGTATCAGGTTCTAGGTGCTGCTCAGTCACCTGATAGAACCCAATACAGGCACAGTCCCGGTATCTTCATGGAATTTTCCTTCTTATAGTAATACTGATAATTAATGTGCAAATAAATAAGCCAGATACTATCAGACAGTGATATATAAGGAATAAGGAGTGTATCGTGATAGAAAGTACTGGAAAAATACTTTTCGGGAAGGTCTGTTTCTGCACCAGATTCCTTATCTGTTTAGGGAAAATAACAGACGCAAGGCTGTACTGATGGGGATGCCATGCTGAAGGTCCCAGCCACATTCCCCATATCTAGTGCACAGCTGGTCAGTGTTATTAGGGTCTGGGTGGAGGAGGAAAGAGGAACTGGTGGAAATAGAGGAAAGAAAAGGAGGAAAGAGAGAGGGAGAAAAGTGCCTGCCTCAGTGCCAGAGGTATCTGGGAGAGGACATATTGTCAAGCAAGCGGGTCCTGTTTCTGCTGTTTCGAGGCGTGTCTCTGCAGCAGAGTGACGGTGGGATGCAGAGTGAGCGCCTGTGCACGGGGCTGTGGGGCGGGCTTTCAGCGTGTCCCCACAGACGGGGCCCTCCTGCACACCGTGGGGCCGCAGCCAGCCTCTGACGGAATGCCCAAGGGTCCCGCTGAAAGGGATGGCGAGAGGTCAAGGTCGTTTTCTAAGCCCTCCAAATTGCCTGGGATTCTGTATTCCATGGGCAGAGTCGTGGAAGTGGAGACTCTTAACTTCCTCTAACACCAACTCCAGTTTCCAATTAACATGGCAGGAAGAGAGACCAGACACAGGCCTCTGGGGGAGCTGCCACTTCTTGGTGGTATTTGTTAAAATTAACTGATGGGCGGGCTTCTTTGTCCCAATAGTGACCATGAAAAGCTCACATCCACATTCATCCCTCTCACCCTGCCCCTCCCAACAAACCCCTGCCATCATGTTCCCTGGCTGAATAAAACGTGACTCTTCTCCTAGGTAATTGATGTTCTGTCTCATTTCCTGAAGCAGTATAGACTTAGTGAAAGACAGTATCTCATCTTCCTTGTTACTGGTTCTAATGAAATCCTCTGGTTGACAACTTACTAAAAGGAGGGTGATGGTGATGGGACCCTGGTGAGCCTTTTGTTTGCCCAGCCCTGACCCATGGCGCTGATAACTTCTACCTACAGAGGAGACATGAAGGAAACAGAGGATACACGGGAAGGGAAGCCAGGTGTAGCCATGTTCACTCACTCACCCACGCGTGTATCTACCCACCGATCCACCCATCTATTTCTATACTTACTTTTTAAAATTAATACTGACTCATATATTCATTTGTTTGTTCACTCACATTATCTGTCAAGGTTCTTTGCTTACAAACAACCTGCTTCTGAATATTTTCAAGAAAACAAAAGAGAGGGTATTGGAATGATGCCACAACTCAGTTTGTAAGAGTGAAAAAGACTGTTAGGAGTTGAATCATGTCCCCTCCAAATTCTTATTGTAGGACCTCAGAACATGATCTTATTCGGAAACAGGATCTTTGAAGCTGTTGTTAGTTAAGCGAAGATGAGGTCAATACTGGAGTTCAGTGGTTCCCTATTCTGATACGACTGATGTCCTTATCAAAAGGAGACATTTGGACAGACAGACATGCACAGAGATAATACAACGTGAAAAGACACAGGGAAAAGTCAGAATCTACATGCCGACAAGAGAGGCCTGGAGCAAATCCTCCCTTAAGAGACCTCGGAAGGAACCAGCGCTATTGACACCTGGATCTTGGACTCTGTGCCTCTTAGACCACGAGACAGTGTTTCTGTTGGCTAAGCCACTCAGTTTGTGGTGCTTCATTCTGGCAGCCCTGGCAAATTGATACAGTGATAGATGAAAGAGCCAGCAAAAATCAACCCCCAGAAAAAAGAAACACCCTGAAAGAAAGTAGGGGAGTTCCAAAGACTTGAGCAGCTAGATGTCTGTGGTTTTCCTTGGGTCTTGCCATGAGAAGACTCAGCTCCAACTGTCTTCCGTCACTCTCTTCATTCTGATTCCCACAGCAGCAGTCTTAACTGGCCCACCTTTATCAGGGGTCTCTGCCTTTCTATCAGTTAGCCCTGGTCAACAGAGTATGGAGTGGCACACACATAGCCAGGGGAGAATCTCAGAGAATTTGACAAAAAATGTAGAGCTCTACTACTGCATTTACACTGAGGACTCCTCTGGTCCCTGTCTTGGGCTAAGTTCTGGTGAAATTTAAATTATTGTCAAGAAATTGTATTCAAGACAATTTTACTTTGTCTGGGGGAAAGACAAAGTGTGTGCCCATTTAGCTAAAAAGGGAGGTATGAGCTGTTAGTGATGTGGGCATAGGGACAGGAGTTCACAGATGACTTCCTTAGGAGTTCAGGTCAAAGTTTCACAAAGAGAGGTACTAGATTTAGACCTTGAGGTGTGGATAAAATCTGGGCCTGATGATATTAAGGGAAAGGTTTTCATTTATAAAGAAGAGCACAAGCTGAGACTTGGAAGCAACAAAGGATTATCCATAATGGAGGGCAGGGAAGTCCATCTCAGCCCTGAGTGAGACAGAGCTGTGGTGACTAAGTTCATTCGGAAACACTATGGCCAGATCACAAAGGCTCAGGTGCTGGCTTGGGGGCTTGAACTTCACTGAACTGAGAGTGGGGAGTCAGCTTATGCTTCTGACAAGGGCAGTGCCATGATTGTAACTGTGCTTTGGAAAGATAAGGCCAGCAGACATGGGTAGGATAGATCAGCTCTGGGGAAACTGAAGGCAAAGACATCAATTAGGAGACAGCGGAGCCCAGGTAAACAGGTAAGATAAGGAAGGATAGAGCTATCAGAGTGAGTTCTGTGAGCGTGACCTACGCTTTCCTGCCTCGTGACATCAGTATTGCTGACCATCTGGAAAGTTCTATCCCTGTGTTCTCTTCTTTTTCTGAGACTCCATGAGTCAGGCTTCTCCATGAAAGAGTCTCTGTTTCTCATCTGGAAGGAACTTCTTCCTCCTCTGAACTCCTCTTGTCCTTCAGTGTACCAGTCTTCATAGGGGCAGGACGCTTTTGTTGAAGGATTTATTCATTAAACCATCAGTGAATGCCCCTCACATGCCAGACACCTTACTAGGCGGTGGGGCTCAAGAGTCAAGCGGCCAGTCTCGTTGGTGGCTAGCAGCTCATCTTTTGCAATTTCAATTTCACCCACTAGACTAGAAGATCTCTGGGGAGAGAGACCAACCCAGCCCTACCCTCTGTGCCTCACGATGCCCCAGGCACACAGTGGCAGCTTCTTATATGTTGGCCAAACCCATGACTGGTAGCAACTCTTTTTTGTTTCCTTCAAGTGCTTTATTTCACATTAAACCTATAAATCTACAAATATACACTCTGTGACCTTGAATGCAGCCACTTGTCCCTTGCTTGGGCTGAACTTTTAAAACAGAAGGGTAGGTTCCTTGATTTTTTATCTTAATTACAAATCTTTTTATGCTTTTCTGTGCCTTTAATATTATATACCTGAAATGTCTGCATACGAGTATCTCTCAATGGTGACTGAACATTCAACACTGAACTTGGAGGAGCAGCAAATGGCCTCATTATTCCTTACAGCATCTTGGAGAGGCAGCTGAGAGACAGGCATCATTTTCTATGCTTTCTAAGTGAAGAAACAGGGGCCCAGGTGGGTCTGGTGGAGGGGCTGGGCATACAGAGCTATTTCCACATTAGAACCCAGAACTATTTCATGGCAGACATAGGAAGGTCCTGAAGGACATCAGCCTTCACACCCTGTTTACCAATGGAGAAACTAAGGCCCAGACAAGGGCATAACCCAGCCTCCAGAGTGAGTTATCAGATACCTTGGGACAGAAACTATTCTCTTTCATTAGCAATGATAAAATCTCACTGCACACTCTCGCCTTTCAACAGTTAGAAAATAATAACTTCAGTTCACTTCAGTCGCTCAGTCATGTCCGACTCTTTGCGACCCCGTGAACTACAGCACGCCAGGCCTCCCTGTCCATCACCAACTCCCAGAGTCCAACCAAATCCATGTCCATCGAGTCAATGATGCCATCCAACCATCTCATCCTCTGTCGTCCCCTTCTCCTCTGGCCCTCAATCTTTCCCAGCATCAGGGTCTTTTCCAATGAGTCAGCTCTTTGCATGAGGTGGCCAAAGTATTGGAGTTTCAGCTTCAACATCAGTCCTTCCAATGAATACCCAGGACTGATCTCCTTTAGGATGGACTGGTTGGATCTCCTTGCAGTCCAAGGGACTCTCAAGAGTCTTCTCCAACACCACAGTTCAAAAGCATCAATTCTTAGGTGCTCAGCTTTCTTTATAGTCCAACTCTCACATCCATACATGACTACTGGAAAAACCATAGCCTTGACTAGATGGACTTTGTTGGCAACGTAATGTCTTTGCTTTTTAATATGCTGTCTAGGTTGGTCATAACTTTCCTTCCAAGGAGTAAGCATCTTTTAATTTTGTGGCTGCAATCACCATCTGCAGTGATTTTGGAGCCCCTAAAAAAATAAAGTCAGTCACTGTTTCCCCATCTATCTGCCATGAAATGATGGGATCAGATGCCATGATCTTCGTTTTGTGAATGTTGAGCTTTAAGCCAACTTTTTCACTCTCCTCTTTCACTTTCATCAAGAGGCTCTTTTGTTCCTCTTCACTTTCTGCCATAAGGATGGTGTCATCTGCATATCTGAGGTGACTGATATTTCTCCTGGCAATCTTGATTCCAGCTTGTGCTTCTTCCAGCCCAGCATTTCTCATGATGTACTCTGCATATAAGTTAAATAAGCAGGGTGACAATATACAGCCTTGATGTACTCCTTTTCCTATTTGGAACCAGTCTGTTGCTCCATGTCCAGTTCTAACTGTTGCTTCATGACCTGCATACAGGTTTCTCAAGAGGCAGTCAGGTGGTCTGGTATTCCCATCTCTTTCAGAATTTTCCACAGTTTGCTGTGATCCACACAGTCAAAGGATTTGGCATAGTCAATAAAGCAGAAATAGATATTTTTATGGAACTCTCTTGCTTTTTTGATGATCCAGCAGATGTTGGCAATTTGATCTCTGGTTCCTCTGCCTTTTCTAAATCCAGCTTGAATCTGGAAGTTCATGGTTCACGTATTGTTGAAGCCTGGCTTGGAGAATTTTCAGCATCACTTTACTAGCGTGTGAGATGAGTGCAATTTTGTGGTAGTTTGAGCAGTCTTTGGCATTGACTGTTAGGGATTGGAATGAAAACTGACCTTTTCCAGTCCTGTGGCCACTGCTGAATTTTCCAAATTTGCCAGCATATTGAGTGCAGCACTTTCACAGCATAATCTTTCAGGATTTGAAATGGCTCAACTGGAATTCCATCTCCTCCACTAGCTTTGTTTGTAGTGATGCTTCCCAAGGCCCACTTGACTTCACATTCCAGGATGTCTGGCTCTGGGTGAGTGATCACACCATCGTGATTATCAGGGTCTTGAAGATCTTTTTTGACAGTTTTTCTGTGTATTCTTGCCACCTCTTCTTACTATCTTCTCCTTTGTTAGATCCACGCCATTTCTGTCCTTTATTGAGCCCATCTTTGCATGAAATGTTCCCCTGGTATCTCTAATTTTCTTGAAGAGATCTCTAGTCCTTCCCATTCTATTGTTTTCCTCTATTTCATTGCATTGATCACTGAGAAAGGCTTTCTTATCTCTCCTTGCTATTCTTTGGAACTGTGCATTCAAATGGGTGTATCTTTCCTTTTCTCCTTTGCTTTGTGATTCTCTTCTTTTCACAGCTATTTGTAAGGCCTCTTCAGACAGCCATTTTGCTTTTTCGTATTTCTTTTCCATGGGGATGGTCTTGATTCCTGTCCCTGTACAATGTCACAAACCTCCGTCCATAGTTAATCAGGCACTCTGTCTATCAGATCTAGTCCCTTAAATCTATTTATCACTTCCACTGTATAATCATAAGGGATTTGATTTAGGTCATACCTGAATGGTCTAGTGGTTTTCTCCACTTTCTTCAATTTAAGTCTGAATTTGGTAATAAGGAGTTCATGATCTGAGCCATGGTCAGCTTCTGGTCTTGTTTTTGCTGACTGTATAGAGCTTCTCCATCTTTGGCTGCAAAGAATATAATCAATCTGATTTCAGTGTTGACCATGTGGTGATGTCCACGTGTAGAGTCTTCTCTTGTGTTGTTTGAAGAGGGTGTTTGCTATGACCAGTGCGTTCTCTTGCAAAACTGTATTAGCTTTTGCTCTGCTTCATTCTGTACTCCAAGGAAATAGCTTCATTTCCTCACAAAGAATGCAAGTTGTCCAAAATTGCACTGTAGTGTTAGTCACTCAGTCGTGTCTAACTCTTTGAGACCCCACGGACGGACCCCACCCGGCTCCTCTCTCCACGGAATTCTCCAGGCAAGGATACTGGAGTGGGTTGCCGTTCCCTTCTCCAGGGGATCTTCCTGACCCAGGGATTGAACCGGGGTCTCCTGCACTGCAGGCAGACTCTTTACCGTCTGAGCCACCAGCGAAGCCCAAAATTGCACTGGCCTTAGTGTGAACTGCTGTGTTCCATATGTTTTTATCTTTCAATGCCCACTCTCAGCTCCCTGGGGATCACTTACTGCTCCCAGTTCCCAGTGTCAGAGAAAGACATGGAATCAAATAATTGATATTAAAGTATTAATGAGTTCAAGTCATAAAACTTTAAACATTTAAAACGCTTTTTTTCATCCATCCATCTAGTGAGAGAATTCCTCCAGTATTTTCACGCGATTATTACCTTAGGTGATCATCAGGGTCCTGCTTACTTTCCTCTAAGAAGATGAATACACTGCATTTGTATGAGCTCATTCCATTGGTGCATGACTCTTACTTTCTGAAACATTTCCAAGATGAAGCTTGCCCCTTAGCAGCTTCTATCCATTGAACCTGCTTTCTCAGAACACATAAGAATATGTTTGATTCCAATCTTCTTTGAAGCTTTTAAGGTATTTGAAGACAATTTTCAAGCTAGCCAAACTTTTTGCCTGGTTCATACTGTTCATGGGATTCTTGAGATCAAACCAGTTAATCCTAAAGGAAATCAACCCTGACTGTTCATTGGAAGGACTGACGATGACGCTGAAGCTCCAGTACTCTGGCTGTGTGATACAAAGAGTAGACTCATTGGAAAAGATACCAATGCTGGGAAAGATTGAAGGCAGGAGGAGAAGGGAATGACAGAGGATGAAATGGTTGGATGATATCAGCAATTCAATGAACATGAATTTGAGCAAAATCTGGGTATCTTTGTAAAATTATAGTGTTTAATGCACTGTCCAGGTGTCACCTCAGGTAGACAGAGAGGAAGAAACACACAGGTCAGTTAAGCCATGTTAGTGCATCACTGTGCTGTCCTGGGGCTTCCCTGCTGGCTCAGATGGTAAGGAAACTGCTGACAATGCAGAAGACACAGCTTCAGTCCCTGGGTAGGGAAGATCCCCTGGAGAAGGGAATGGTTACCCGCTCCAGTATTCTTGCCTGGAGAATTCCATGG
Organism: Bos mutus; assembly: GCF_027580195.1. Taxonomy (NCBI): domain Eukaryota; kingdom Metazoa; phylum Chordata; class Mammalia; order Artiodactyla; family Bovidae; genus Bos; species Bos mutus. The sequence goes on from NC_091624.1 coordinate 3,847,348, forward strand.
ACAGAGGAACCTAGCAGGCTACAGTCCATGGGGTCGCAAAGAATCGGACACCACTGAGTGATTTTCACTTCACTTCTCTTCACTTCCAGGAGTTAGTGAAGGACTGGGGAGCCTGGCGTTCTGCAGTCCATGGTCTCACAAAGAGTTGGACGTGACTTAGCAACTGAACAACAACCAGCCTTTGCTTTTCCAGGCTAAACATTCTCATTTATTTTAAGAGAGTCTTCTGGGAAATGGGTTCTGTCCTCTCGTTATCTAGTTCATTGCCAAGAAATCATTCTGGCCTTTTGCAATGTGGGCTCCAGGGCTGAATCTGTGACTCCTGCCTAGGTGTGCCTGTGGTTTTATCTCTTTTGTCCAGTCCTGTGCCCATATCACTGTAGCTAATCAAATCCCTTATGATTATACAGTAGAAGTGAGAAATAGATTTAAGGGACTAGATCTGATAGACAGAATGCCTGATGAACTATGGACAGAGGTTCATGGCATTGTATAGGAGACAGGGATCAAGACCATCCCCAAGAAAAGAAATGCAAAAAGGCAAAATGGCTGTCTGCGAAGGCCTTACAAATAGCTGTGAAAAGAAGAGAATCGCAAAGCAAAGGAGAAAAGTAAAGATAGACCCATGTGAATGCAGAGTTCCAAAGAATAGCAAGGAGCTATTCTTCAGCGATATTCCTCAGCGATCAGTGCAAAGAAATAGAGGAAAACAATAAAATGGGAAAAACTAGAGATCTCTTCAAAAAAATTAGAGATACCAAGGGAACATTTTATGCAAAGATGGGCTAAATAAAGGACAGAAATGGTAGGGACCTAACAGAAGCAGAAGATATTAAGAAGAGGTGGCAAGAATACACAGAAAAACTATACAAAAATGATCTTCACAACCCAGATAATCATGATGGTATGATCACTCACCTAGAGCCAGACATCCTGCAATGTGAAGTCAAGTGGGCCTAAGGAAGCATCACTAAGAACAAAGCTAGTGGAGGTGATGGAATCCCAGTTGAACTATTTCAAATCCTGAAAGATGATGCTGTGAAAGTGCTGCACTCAATATATCGGCAAATGGGAAAACTCAGCAGTGGCCACAGGACTGGAAAAGGTCAGTTTTCATTCCAATCCCAAAGAAAGGCAATGCCAAAGAATGCTCAAACTACCACACAATTGCACTCATCTCACACGCTAGTAAAGTAATGCTCAAAATTTCCAAGCTAGGCTTCAGCAATATGTGAACCGTGAACTTCCAGATGTTCAAGCTGGTTTTGGAAGAGGCAGAGGAACCAGAGATCAAATTGCCAACATCTGCTGGATCATCAAAAAAGCAAGAGAGTTCCAGAAAAGCATCTATTTCTGCTTCATTGACTATGCCAAATCCTTTGACTGTGTGGATCACAATAAACTGTGGAAAATTCTGAAAGAGATGGGAATACCAGACCACCTGACTTGTCTCTTGAGAAACCTGTATGCAGGTCAGGAAGCAACAGTTAGAACTGGACATGAAACAACAGACTGGTTCCAAATAGGAAAAGGAGTACGTCAAGTCTGTATACTGTCACCCTGCTTATTTAACTTATATGCAGAGTACATCATGAGAAATGCTGGGCTGGAGGAAGCACAGGCTGGAATCAAAATTGGAAGGAGAAATACCAATCATCTCAGATATGCAGATGACACCACCCTTATAGCAGAAAGTGAAGAAGAATTAAAGAGCCTCTTGATGAAAGTGAAGGAGGAGAGTGAAAAAGTTGGGTTAAAGCTCAACATTCAGAAAACTAAGATCATGGCATCTGGTCCCATCACTTCATGGCAGATAGATGGGGAAACAGTGGCTGACTTTATTTTTTTAGGGGCTCCAAAATCACTGCAGATGGTGATTGCAGCCACGAAATTAAAAGATGCTTACTCCTTGGAAGGAAAGTTATGACCAACCTAGATAGCATATTAAAAGGCAGAGACAATACTTTGTTAACAAAGTTCTGTCTAGTCAAGGGTATGGTTTTTCCAATAGTCATGAATGGATGTGAGAGTTGGACTATAAAGAAAGCTGAGCGCCAAAGAATTGAGACTTTTGAACTGTGGTGTTGGAGAAGACTCTTGAGAGTCCCTTGGACTGCAAGGAGATCCAACCAGTCCATCCTAAAGGAGATCAGTCCTGGGTGTTCATTGGAAGGACTGAGGTTGAAGCTGAAACTCCAATACTTTGGCCACCTCATGCAAAGAGCTGACTCATTGGAAAAGACCCTGATGCTGGGAAAGGTTGAGGGCAGGAGGAGAGGAGGATGACAGAGGATGAGATGGTTGGATGGCATCACTGACTCCATGGACGTAAGTTTGGATAGGCCCTGGGAGTTGATGATGGACAGGGAGGCCTGGTGTGCTGCGGTTCATGGGTTCGCACATAGTCGGACACGACTGAGAGACTGAACTGAACTGAATGCTCACTGAGCTTGTTTGTCTTGGGCTCATGTTGTGCTAATTATTTGTGAAAGCTACCAGTTCTTTTTCATAAGGGCTACTGCAGAGACACATTTTCCACTTAATTATAAAGAAATTCTCCCAGGGATATTTACTTTTTGAGGGACATCTGCATAGTTTGTATACCATCACACTCCAAGGAACGGCTTTCTATAGCAGATGTTTAGACATAGACCCCTTAGGAGAGGTGAACATTTTGAGATGAGAGTTGTCCTTTACCACGCTTTCTCCGACTTATTCTCCCTTTCACCCCATCCCACCTCCGTTTTGTATTCCCTGTGCTCCTGTGGAATAATAGGAGAGCCCAGAAGACATTGCAGCCTTTAATTCAAGCCTTCTTCTCTAACCTGGAAATACAGATTCCAAAAAATATATATAATTAGCCATAAATCCATGTAACTGTCTCCCTAGTGGCCTCAAGTCCTACACTGCTCGTGGTCGCAGATTTTTACGGATATTTCATTAACACTGGAAGATGGCACTTTTTGCTAATGATCGCCTAACATTTAATAAACACAGCCCAAGAGTTTTACAACCTGTTAACTTGTAAGTGGCAGTAATTAACCAAAAATGATAAATAATTAAGGTCTAATTACATGGTATCAGTCATTTCATTTTCCAGCCTGTGCAGTAAGTGAGTTTGAACTGCCAAACAGGGTTCTTTCTCCATTTCTCTGTAGTCCTCTGAGCAGGGCCTGGGGAGCACTGTGGCCGCACACGCCTTTACAGGGGAATGAGAGGGAAACTGGCTCATTAGATCAGTAATTGGGCTGTTTCCCCCGCCAAGGCACATTCCCGTGGAATTGTTTGCAAGCTTTGGGTTTGGAAGAAGAACAAATGGGCGTATAAGCGATCCCTGACTTCTCAGAGAGACTAAGGAAGGCAAAGACTGTTTGGAAAATGCAGTCTGTGAGACAAAGAAGAAAAAGCATGAGAGGCAGGCTACCCGAGTTCTCCTTCCAGAGGCCATAGGGCTGCAGGCAAGATGCCTTCCCTCTCTGGACCTCTTACCTGTGCACGTGTGTGTGTGTGTGTGTGTGTGTTAAAGATGGAGAGGTCACTAATTGAAAAGTTCAGAAGATAAACATTTACTCACGTGGCTTATTAAAGGCACCCAGAGAATGTCATCAGAATCTCTCTCTTCATCTCTTAACTAGGCTTACTCTGTGCTGACCTCACATATAGATTCAATGTCGCCTTAGAGTCACATATGGCTTCTATCACATTCTAGGGTTACATCATTCCAGTGCATGTCCTGGAGGAGCCGGATCAGTTTTGTCAAAGTGAATAACAATTGAAATAAGGATGGTGACGCTGGTGCTGATGCTGGGAAGCTGAGACTGGAAACATTTTCTGAGCACTTGCTACAGTTCAGGAAATTAGGTGAACCATATAAGCATAATCTTACTTAAACCTTACAATGAGACTGTGAGACAGGTACCATTATTATTCCTATTTTGCAGATGGAGAAACTGGTCTATGGAGATTCATTCACAGCTACAAAGTGATGGTGTTTGAACGCCACCCTTGTGGTTATGCATAGCAGCTTATAGATAGATCTTAGTGATCTTTGGGACCCCGTCAGAGCCTCGACAAGAATCCTGTAGAGTGGATATAAGTATGCATGCATGCTAAGTCACTTCAGTCATGTCTGACTATTTGCGACCCTATGGACTGTAGCCCGCCAGGCTCCTCTGTCCATGGGATTCTCCAGGCAAGAATACTGGAGTGGGTTGCCACGCCCTCCTCCAAGGGATCTTCCTGATGCAGGAATTGAACCCAGGTTTCTCATGTCTCCTACATTGGCAGGCAGGTTCTTTACCACTAGCATCACCTAGGAAGCCTTGGATAGAAGTGTATCCATCCTCATTTCACAGATGGAACTACAAGCCAGGAGGTTAAAACATTCACAAGAGATGATACACACACACTAGGCCTCACTAGTGGCTCAAGCGGTAAAGAGTCTGCCTGGAAAGCAGGAGACGCAGGAGACACAGTTTCGATCCCTGGGTCTGGAAGATCCAGGAAAGATCCCCTGGAGAAGGAAATGACAACTCACTCCAGTATCCTTGTCTGGGAAGTCCCATGGGCAGAGGTGCCTGGTGGGCTACCGTCCATGGGGTCACAGTGGAACACGACTAGACAACTGGCACAGACACACAAGCACAGGGCATAGCTGCTTCTGCAAAATGAGGGGTGAAGTCAGATCAACAATTTTCAAACTCTGATCCCCAGTTCCTGAAGTTCCCTAGAGAGCATTGCCCAGGAAAAGGGGGCTGGGTACATATGATCCTTGAAGGTTTCCCCCCTGAATTAAGTCAGAGAAGCTCAGTTTTGGTCAATTTTACGTTTGGGGTTTTGTTTATGACTTATATTTGAAACAAATAAAAGAGGGACAAGCGTGGATACCGCAGAAGATGAAGGTCCCTTCACGCTCCTGACCACTGAGTCTACAGTCATTTCTTAGACCTGTCCGTTAGAACAGACTCCTGGGTCCTTGTCCCATCCTGAGAAGCAGCAGGGAAGGATGGGCAACTGTCTGTGGTTTCACCATTAAATAAGTGGCAGGCAAATAGAAGAGTGGATTCTGAACTTTTTCCTGGTATGCCACTGCAGGCAGAGGAGGACCAGACTCAGGGATTCCTGGGGTGGGGGTGGGAGTCTTCCTCCAGGCATTTGTCTAAATGATCACCGATGTGCTTTCTCTGAGTCTGCGTGGGATAGTTACAGCCAACAGGTCTGAATCTTGACGCTATTACAGATTTACTCTAGAACTCTAAGGTCATCATGTTGTCTCTCTGGATTTCAGTTGCATTATACTTAATTATTATTTACAGTAATTTCATTGAATGCATCTCTCCCTGCCTAAACTCTGAAGTCCCATGAGGAAAGTCTCTCTGGCTGTCCTGGAACTCAGTGCAGCACTCATACTTAGGTAACACATAGGTATTTGTTGGGTACTCATGTCAAAGGAAGGGTTGTGTCATGATGCAGGTGGTCCTTCTCAGAATCTCATCCTCCTGGAGAAGGTTTGGGCTCTACTGAGTATGGATAAGTCTTGGGATGAGTATTTGGTGACGGTGAGGTTGGGGAGAAGCCTAAACAACACTGAGGGAGAAGCTGGGGCCCCTATTTGGTTCTCACCAGGCAAAGGAAGAGGATGGAACCCAGAGGCAGCCCCTGTGGTGATGCTGTTAGTTCTCTGAGGGGTGGAATGAGAGAGGTCAGAGTACTGGCTCAGGGAGGACTAAGTTCTGGGTGCTCCAAAAGCTGATCTCCACCTCCTCTTACCATATTCTGGGTCCAACTCAAGGCTGGGTGGAAGAAATTTAGAAAGATGAGAACAGGCCTGCAGAGAAAGAGACAGAGCATCCATCCATCCGCCTACCTCCCTAGGGGTCTTTGGTCTATGAGGTGAAAGACTCAATTGCCTATCCTGTATCAGGATTTGGAAGGATTGTGTTGCTTGAAGTAAACATCATCTGTTGCCAAGTTCATGTGAGGACTGTGGCTCATTCCTGGGAAGGAGGTTAGGTAACTCAGCTTCTTGGCTTACCAAAAAGCTGGGTAAACCTACCACAAAGATCTCCCTGGTTCATCTTTCCCAAACATACCCCATCCTATCCCCTTAAAAGAGGAGGCATGGGTCATGTAGAGTGGTACAGTTAGAACTTGGTGCAGAGAATACCCGGAGAAGGCAATTGCAGCCCACTCCAGTACTCTTGCCTAGAAAATCCCATGGACGGAGGAGTGTGGTAGGCTGCAGTCCATGTGGTCATGAAGAGTCGGACACGACTGAAGTGACTGAGCAGCAGCAGCGGCAGAGAACCCCAGATGGCCCGAGGACTCTGGCTCTGCCCCATGAAGAAGGTGTTGGGTGGCTTGGGTGGCCTCTCTGGTGCAATATTTGTCAAGTGAGAAGACTAAAGCTCACTGTTCCTCTACCATCCGAGAAGCTAATTAATAACTCAGCCTGGCAGAAAAAATAAGAAAACTTCCCCACCCACACCCCTGTTCCCTCACTCTGCTACTGTCAGCCTCAGCGTCTCCCCAGGGGAGCGGGCTGACAGATGGTGGAACGAAGCAGGGAGTAAGGGGGGCTTCAGTCTATTTTTGGTTCCTGTTTTAAAGTTCTCCAAGGAACTTCAGGAAGAGTCATTCTCCCCTCTGCTTTCTACATGCTCCATACTTCACACAGCTGTGAGGATATACTTTTCCAAGGATTGGAAATAAGTGTGCAAACACAGATGCACACAGACACTTTTCATCAGCAAGTGTATATTGGCTTTAATTATCATTTACTAATTCAAATTAAAATTCCTTATCTTGGCATTCAAGACCCTTTTAACTGCCACATTGTGGGTTCCCCTTTCATGGCCCCAGGTCTCTCTCTTTTCCTCATTGCATGGGGAAAGCCAGCTCAGTAAACGAGTGTTTAGAAAGTGAGCAGATCACCCATCAGGATGGGACCTGGGAGCTGCTCCCTCCAGGAAGTCTTCCCTGATTTAGTCCTTGGTTAGCCTGGTGCTCCTGTAGTTATTTCCTTGTTCTGTTGCTCATTATACTATGTGGCAATTTCTAACTTGCAACCTCACTGGCCAGTGGTAAGGTATATAATCATAGGGACAGATCTATCTTTATTCTCTTTGTGATCCTAGCACTCATATAATCTTGACCATATGATGGGTTCAAGATAAACAGAAGCTGTTCTTAGAACTTTCCCGAGAGCTGCACCATCTGCTTGTGAAAACAATTGTAACCTCTCAAGGGAATGCTCATCTCATCCCACCTGGATTTTTTTTTTTTTGCTGTGCTAACTCCGTCAATGATTACCATCTTCTTGGTATGTAGTCTAAGGATGTCTTTAAAATAAAATTTAAAAGTGATAATAAAAATACTATGTCTTATTTCCACAGCAGCTTACATTTTGCAAAGCAGCTCATCTATTTTTTTATTTAAAAGAACCAACCTAGTTTCAAAGGAGACCCAGCATCCCCTCAGAGAGCCTGGTTCTGTTTGGACCTGTCTCTACTCCTGTTCCAACTCAGTTGTCTTACCGGAGCATCCTTCCCTCAGCACACTCCCTACCCTTGTATACCTTGATGCTGCTCCATTAAATATTTATGCCAAGATTCATTATTTGGCCATTAAATATTTATCAGCTTGTGAGCCTGTATCAGACAATGTGAATTTGCTTCTCCAGGAACAGGCTGGTAATTAAGCCTGCAATCCATGAGTTTCTCCTAGGCAGCTTCTATTTTTCCTTCTCTGTCCTATCCCCATAAGACTGTCCTTCACGAAGCCGTTTTACTCCCTGCCCTAGCGGTCCTTTCTGCCTGGTTGTTCTGGCCATCTGTAGGTCCTGTTACCAAGCGCAGATGATTTTCTCCTCCACAGTGGGGTTTGGGAACAGGCAGACTGTGATTTGCCATCTCTGGTGTTTTGTGGGGAAGCCTGGAAGAGAAGTTTCTGTTTAAATGATGTTTATGGTCTAAATACACACTGTTTTCTATGGGATTTAAGGACAGAACTCAAAGCAAGAATCCACAGGGCTGTTTCTGTGAGGGGGAGTGGGCCCATGTCAGAATAAAATATGGACTCATCTGATGATGGGCTTTACAGGGAAAACAGGGTTTCTCTTGAAGGAAGCCCTCTGGGTGGGTCCCTGCAAGGACTAGGATGGGCCAGAAGTCACCATTCCAATTTGAGGACTCAATCTTTATATCACCTCCTTTTCCAGCTGTCCCTTCCTTTATCAAACCTTCATGGATTACATGGGGAAAGAAGATCTGCTCAAAGTCCTCTGTTGAGTGTGTAAGAGTGGGGTGTGCACTGCACGATGTGTGTTGGGAAAGAGGATAATGTGGGTATTCAGGGCATGGATTTGGGGGCATGAATGATGGGATTTTTTTTAAATTTTATTTAATTTTTAAACTTTACGTAATTGTATTAGTTTTGCCAAATATCAAAATGAATCCACCACATGTATGCATGTGTTCCCCATCCTGAACCCTCCTCCCTCCTCCCTCCCCATACCATCCCTCTGGGTCGTCCCAGTGCTGAATGAGTTGTCCCTTGGTGAAATGGATTCCTGAACTTTGGATTTGTTCCAAGAGGGTCTTTACTTTTTTAAAAAAAATTATTTATTTATTTTTTATTGAAGGATAATTGCTTTATGGAATTTTGCTGTTTTCTGTCAACCCTCAACATGAATCAGCCATAGATATACATCTATCCCCTCTCTTTTGAACCTCTTTCCCTTCTCCCTCCCCATCCCACCCCTCTAGGTTGATACAGAGCCCCTGTTTGAGTTTCCTGAGCCATACAGCAAATGATCACAGTAGTTGTTTAGAGTTTGGTTAAAGACATTAAAGTGTTAATCAGAAGAAATTTAAGTTCCCCCAGGCCTGTATAGTCCTGTGCTTCTAAGAATGAAACACTCAAAAAGTAAAATAGTTTAAGCTATTTTATCTTGGATGGCCTCCAGCAGAAATGGTCCTCCAGGGAGGCAGTTTGGTATGAGAGCCTTGTCCGTTCTTCTTCTCCCACCCAGCTACTCAAGCATTTAAGTTGCCCTTTTTTTTGACCCATGACTCTCTTCTCCCTTCCCCAACCAGCTCAATCCCCTGCCCACCCACACCCACCCCCCAGCATTCTCCCAGGGATCTATCTCTCTGGCCCCATCCCTAAGAAGGAGGAGCCCTCTTGGACAGAGGTGGAGTCTGAACCCTGAAGCCCAATTGACTTTTGAGTAACTGATGCAAAGATGTTAATAAAGTAACCCAGTCCCTTCCAAGTACTATATTGGGTTTTTGACAGGCATCCTCAAGCATAAAGGAACTCATTGGGAAAGGACGCCTTTAGGCTGCCTTAATCACATGTGGCTATTTGCTCTGTTTGACAAGTCAATTTAACAGTTTATTGAGCACCTACTATGTGCAAGAAGCTACTGTGCTAAGTACTGAGCTAACAGTAGTGAGAAGTGAAGACTGAGCCTAACCTTCATGAAGTCTTAAGGGGAAAGAAAATACTCAAACAGTTATGGACTCTTACGTGGTAATAATCATGCCACTCACTGTAAGTAGAACTTCAGAGAAACTAGAGGGGCTGAGGGTAGGCCGCCCTAACACATGCCTCAGTGACATATTGATTAATTTGAATTAAAGTTGCGTAAGAAACAGCCTGTGCAAGAGAGGCACTTTAACCCTTCTTTCTGTCTCCCTAAAAAGTGGGAAATAAACCTCCTAAGTGAAAGGTGTCTTCCTTGTACTGGAAGTTAGATATCATTATCACCAGAGACAGGAAATTCAGGAAAACAAGCCTTGTTACTTCTTCACTCATGTATTGCTGTTAAGTCGCTAACTTGTGTCCGACTTTGTGACCCCATGGACTGCAGCACACCAGGCTTCCCCATCCTTCACTATCTCCTGGAGTTTGCTCAAGCTCATGTCCATTGATTCGGTAATGCCATCCAACCATTTCATCCTCTGTCGCCCCCTTCTCCCACTAATTTATTGTCTGAGTTCAAACTCTGTTTAGATTCTCCACTAATTAATCATCTAAAACCTAAATTTCTTTGTCCTGTTAATTCCTCACAGATTTGTTTTGTTGTCTAAAAAGTATAAAAGCTGCCTGCTTTGACCACTTCTTAGGTTCCATTTTTGATACCGCCACTCACGTGAATTAAATTTGTTTCTTTTCACCTGTTAATCTGTCTTGTGTCAATTTTATTATTAGTCCGGCCACAGGAACTCAAGAGAGAAAGGGAAAAATTACCCCTCCTCTACAGTTCAAGTGTATTAACTATCATTCTTATTTGGCCAAGTTGTAAGTGGTAACATTATTATTCTTATCTTACAAGAGGGGTGACCCAGCCTCCTCTAATTACTTAAAATTGAATCTCGGGAAGCATGTAATACATATTTGTATTAAAAACAAAATTCTGATGCAGATGAATTGTGAGCATATGGTATTTAAGTCTTCAGTGAGGAAAACAGATCTTTTTGGTTCCTTGGTTAATAAGTTGATTTTCACTTTGACATGTGCCAATCTACCAGGTGTGTGATGGGCTTAAATGTGACAGTAACATTATTAATAAGATCTCAAGCTCCTGGAAAGATCCTGGCTCTACTACTAAGTTCTTAAAAATATCAGTTCCATTCAATCTAGCCAACTCCTCCACGCTCCTACCCTGAAATTGGTGCCCTAACTGTTTTCACTTACTAGTTGCTCTTCGGTTGGAACAACTTACGGAACTGAGAATGTCCGCATCAGTGGAGAATAGTGGTCCTTGGACCAGCAGCATCTGGGATCTTATTTAAAATGTAGATGCTGGGGTTCTACCCTAGATCTACTAAATCAAGAACTCTGCTCTGTGTTGGGGGTTTTAAACAACTGTAATTATGTAACCAGGTTTTATTTGGCTGCACTGGGTCCTGCCTGCTGCCTGTGTGCTGTCTCTGGTTGCAGTGACCGGGGCTGCCGTCTGTTGCAGGGCATGGGCTTCTCGATGCAGTGGCGACTCTTCTTGCGGAGCACGGGGCTCCAGGGCGCGGGGGTTTCAGTCGTTCTGGCACGGGGCTTAGCAGTCGCTCAGCAGTCTCCCCAGGCCGGGGGCTGAACAGTGTCGCCGGCACTGGCCGGTGGGTTCTCAACCACTAGCCCGGAGAGGAAGTCCTCTGCTCTCACAAGCCTTCCAGGTGGTTCTGATGCAGGTTCGAGTTAAACAAACTCAGACTTGTATTAAGAAGAAGCCCATCCGTTCTTAAAAGAGATCTTCTCATTCCCTCCCATCTCTCAACCACTTTGATCCTTTAAAAATTAAGTTTTTTTTTTTTTTTTTTTGCAATCGCATTCATGTGCCTTCCAAAAGATAACAGAAGGTTTCTGGGTCATGAAGCTTGCTTCTCCATAATCACATTGAAGGGAGATATTCATGGAGCTCTGAGTCACCACTCAACCCTTTGTTCTTTCTGTCCTTCAGTCTGTCAAGAAGACATTCATCGTTCAGATGACGACCCCACGTGTTTTCATTAGCTCTCCTGGCTTCACAAAAATACGAGTTATGGTTCTAATACTGCATGCTTGGCTTGGGGTGGTGGTTGATGGCGAGGAGCAGGTGTGATGGCACCGTTTTGCTATTCAGCCAAATTTTGTGTTGCTGCTCAAGCTTCTCCACGTTCTTCAGCTACGTCTTACTGGAAGTATCTGCCTCATCCCACAAAGACAGCCAAGCATTGTCTTTCTTGATTACCATTAGGCCCCAAGCTTCTACCGTGATTTCAGACACATAGTAGGTACTCAGGGAATACCTGTGAATAAATGAACTACACTATATATATTTTTTTAACTGTGAGTTTTGAGAAACGACTAGTAGAATATCAAGAAGCAGCTAAATTGTTTTGAGAAGAAAGGGCTTCATCCCTAGTAGCTGACCTCTTAAGATAAGTCAACCACTTTTAATAAATTCAGTAGATGCCTATCACCCAAATAAAATACCAACTCCTGAACAGAAATGTCAGCATAGAATATCATTTGCCGAACGTTGATTTATATAACTTATTGTACCTGTATTCTGATAAGGTGGAATTTTATCATAACTAAGAATTTAGCAAGGAATTGCAGATTCCATTATCATAAAAACATGTTTCCTTAGGTTCTCTAAGAGCAAAATAATTTAGCAAGTATAATCTGTCATACTTTAGAAATAGGAAGCAAGTGGTTGGAATAAATAGGAACGTTCCTAGCTTGAGAGGTAAAGAAGGCATCCGCCACCACATGTACACACATCCACCCACCCACACACAAGCACACACACACAAAACCCTTTTCTAAAGAAGAGATGGTTGGCGGGAATGGTATTGTTGAACATTCTAGAAATCATACACATTCACAGTGGCATCGCCAGCTGTGATGCCATCAAGCCTTTCTAGCTAGTGAAATGCCAAGATTTTTGAGACCCACTGCAGGAAGTCCTCATGGGATGGGAGGGGTGAGGGCATGAATTCAGATGGGCTCCTGGGTGAGTAAATGGAAGAAAATGAGATTAGAAGTGTTTCAAGGGATGCTCTTGAGATGATGGGCTCAGTCCTGACCTAGAACAGAGCTGATGAGCATAGTTTCAGAGTATTCTTGGGAGCACCTTAACCTCCTTGAGACGATCTGCAGCAAAAGGCTTTCTGGTTGATTAAATTTGGGAATCTCTTCCCTCGTTGGGATGCACATAAGCTTAATATGTGCATATGCTTAATAAAGGCTCTTGAAAAGTCCCACAGTATAGAGTCTTGTTTACCAAGTGATTTTCAAATGTAATTTGTATCAGTGAAACCTTTTGCTTATATATCAACCTGTTAACATGCTGCAGAACTAGTAGTCCACCAAATATACTTGGGGAAACAAACTACATCCTTGAGACACAAATCTAAGTTAATATCCTTGGTAAAAGACCACTTGTGCTGGAAAAGCTGCAGTCTTGCTGATTCATCTGTATACTTCATGTGCAGACACCTCGGAGAGTCAGGGCCGGGCCTGTATGAGCTTTATGTTGGGAATTTCAGCAGGGATCCCACAGTGCTTGATTCACAGTGGATCCTCAGTCCAGCTTGATGTGCATTTGGTAAGTGTTGGTCATGATACAGGTCTATCCCCCGGTGTTTCTCTCTGCTCTGGGGCCTGGTGTGTCTCTGGAATTCTGGCTTTGCTCCTTGAAATGATGGTAAGATGGATTTATTTTATTTTAGAGAACAGGTTTGAAATGGCCAAAGGGAAGGAGGGCTTTAATTACATCTTCTGGAGAGAAAAAACTTGGTTTCAGAAAGATGAAAATTGATACAGAATAGAGATCAATAAATTTGGGGGACACTGAGCACCTGGTCTGTCGAGGCACTGGGAGGGAAATCTCGATGAATGATTGAGTTCCTCGGTTCTGCATCCTGAATGCTGCCTCGTGTCTCTAAGATTGCCAAGGTGAACAGATGCCCACGCTCCAAATCTTGTATCATGTTACCTGCATGAATTTGCTTGCAACCAAAGCTTCGATGTAAAAAAACTAATCAGAGCTGCCATAATTTTTAATATAGATATTGACATTATATTCTCAATAATTAGAGTGGGAAGAAAGGAGATTTGCTCTGAAAACTTCATAGTAGATAATGAAGGGGATTTGGGGAAAGGTTTCTCAGTTCTTTGAATTATTTCAGAGAGAACTTACACATTACCTCTTCTTTGTGGCCCATCAAGATTCCCAGAATGAAGAAAACATGGAACAAGGCTGATGCTGCTCTCATTATTCATCTTACAATAGAAGCAATTATCATGTCACACCCTCATTAGAACTTCCTATTACCCACAGATGGAAGGCATATAAGACCCTTGACTTAATTCCCGGAATCGTCTCTTGATACCATCCTCTTCTTTTTGCAGCTGTCTTTGCTTATTTTGCATTCAAGACCCATTGAAACAGTTCCGTCTTTGCCTTGACATGGTGTACGCTTTGCCTGGAAAACCCTTCTGGTGAACTTCTCTTCAGTCTTCAAGACTTGGCCCAAGTGTCCTCTGCTCTGTGACACTATATGTGACCTTTTCAGCCAGAGGGATTTTTTTTTTTTTTTTTTTTGCTCATCCGTCCTACAAAAGCTCTTCACATTTATCTTTATTCTGACATCATCTCAAGCACTGACCAACAGAATGGTCACCAACCCTTCATCTGGGTTAGGGTCTTGAAGAGCCCATGGGTCTGTGAAGTCTGAGGCGGTTTAGAGAGTCCAAGGTTGACAAGGACCTTAAGGAGGAGGTTAGTGCTTCCTCATGGGCTCAGGAAAGCAGATATTTACAACAGGGCTCAGGCCCTTTTTAATCTTTTATCAACCCGCGTGGTCATCCCAGTGCCCACCAGCTCGATGGCATTGTTTCTCATCACATAGATGTGGAGTTATTTCCTTGTCTGACTTGCCCATTAGCCTGAAAATCCTTCCAGGACAGAGACCTTGGGTCTTGTTTATCTTTCTGTCTCCAGAACCTAGCATGGCACCTGGCGTGGAGCAGGCCTATTGATTCTGGGAGGAACTTACAGGCTGTCCCTAATGAATCAAGATGAAAGCATTTCCCTCCATCTCCAAGGTGGAGCCCTGGATTGGATTGGTCATATGTAAATTTACCTATTGAGCTGTTTCAGATTTTTGTTTTCCTTCATTTTGCTTTGAGTGGGCATTTTTTTCCTACTGTGCTTTTAAAAAAAAAAAAAGACTTTGGTTGTAGCTCACTGTTTCATTTCTTTCTTTGTAGAATATACTGCAGGCTACTCCCCTAGTCATGGGAGGGGTGAGCCAGATCAACTTTTCTTCAGCTCTTAGTGGTAAGATTCAGAGGTTACCTTTGGTTCTTATAGGTATTGATATAGACACAGCAGACCCCATAGTTGGCTTTAATCTAAAACTATTTAGAACAAACAAGATGAGGAAGAAGAAATGACTGGGCCCACATTACTAGACTTTTCAATGTTGGGGTTTGGGGCTAAAGGCAGAGCTAATAACAGTGTCACTTTGTTTCATGTTTCATCAGGAACTTAGTGATGAGACCCCGTGGACCATAGCCTGCCAGGCTCCTCTGTCCAGGGAATTCTTCAGGCCGCAGTATGGAGTGGGCTGCCATTCCCTTCACCAGGGGATCTTCCCAACCCAGGGACCAAACCCGGGTCTCCTGCACTGCAGGCACATTCTTTACCATCTCTGCCTGTAATACACAAGACCCTGGTTCAATTCCTGGGTTGGGAAGATCAGCTGGAAAAGGGATAGCTTACCCATTCCAGTATTCTTGGGCTTCCCTGGTGGCCCAGCTGGTAAAGAATCTGCCTGCAGTGTGGGAGACCTGGATTCGATCCCTGGGTTGGGAAGGTCCCTTGGAGAAGGGGACGGCTACCCACTCCAGTACTCTGGCCTGGAGAATTCCATGGACTGTATAGACTATGGGGTGGCAAAGAGTTGGACATGACTGAGCGACTTTCACTTTCACTTTAATGATGAGAGATTTGGGGCACTATTTGAAGAGTCCCAAGCTCCCCAATCAACATTCCAGTTTAATACTGGCTTAATAGCACCCAAATCTCATGCCAGTTTCTAACACAGATTATTAAAGAAAGAAAAGAAGGAAGAAAGGACAGCTGAAAGGAAGGAAGGATGATCGGCAGAAGAAGGCGGCTCTCTGTCCATCATCAGTGAGCTAATGAACAGGCTGGAATAATGGTGGTGGGGGAGTGCGGTCTGAGAGTGTTCTAACAGATACCAAGCTAGGTCTGATTTTGGAAAACACTGAAATCTGCAGTAGGGGAAATATATATACACATACATATATATATATATACATACATACATGTGTGTGTGTGTGTGTGTGTATATACACTCAGAGCCAGAACTTTGGTATTCCTCTCAGAATCTTGGTGCTTTTAGTTCTGTTTCAAGGTAGTGTTTCTTTCACAAATAATATTTTCAACATCATAGCCCTTGCCTAACATTGACTGATCCAGATATCTCATTTTCACTTTGGCAGTGCGTCCCCTCCCATGCAGACCTGAAAGCGGGGCTACTGAAGGGAGATTGAGAAGCACACCCAGTCCTGTGGAGACTGGCTAATCTGTTTGCTTTGCAGGGTTGCCTATGGGGCATGGGAATGCCACACTTCCCTGGACTTTCCAATGGGCAGGAATCACTTTTTGAGTCATTAATAATGGAGATAAAGGAGAAAGAATCCAGGTATCTGACAGTGCATAGACGGGAAAGTTGGAAGCTGGATTTGTATTTAAAGTTTCATGTTTAGTAGGGAAAGTAGCCAGGCATACACATAATTCAAGGTAAGAAGAGTTACAGTTCATAATGTAAATCCAAATAATGTAGAAAGGTGATCCAGAGAAGGAGAGGTAGGATCTCACATTTCTGAAGGGTGGAACGTGAGATTAAGGGTAAATGCATTTTAATTGGACTTAGAAGAATAAAAGGAATTCCACTGATTGACAGTTGGTGAAAAGAGCATTCTAAGTGGAGAATGAACTGATGCATGAAGTTTGGAAAGTATAAAATGTGAAAACATTCATAATGATGACTTTGCTTTGTGCATACAATACATGTTGAATGAGCAGCTATTCTGAATGGCTTACCCTCAGTGGAGTGAACAGGTAAGAACTACGTCTTAGTCGGTATCTTAAGTCTACCCAAGTTGTGACTCTGGAAACCAAAATGAATCCAAGGTTATGACTTGTAATTATCAGGTGATTCAGTATTCATATGTTCCATCTATCTATCTCTTTTTATTATGGTTTACTGTAGGATACTGACTAGAGTTCCCAGAAGGACCTTATTGTTTATCCATCATATATATATAACTGCCTCTGCTAACCACAGATTCCCAACTCACCCATTCCCCGCCCTCTCCTGCTGGGCAACCACAAGACTGCTCTGTGTATCTGGAGTCTGTCTCTGTTTCATGGGTAAGTTCATTTGTGTTGTATTTTAGCCTCCACATGTGATATATAGTGTTTGTCCTTTCTTTCTTTCTTCAGTTAGGATGATAATCTCTAGGCCCATCTGTGTTGCTGCAAATAGCATTATTTCATTCTTTATGGCTGAGTAATATTCCATTGTATATGTCTTCCTTATATCCATTCATTCAATACAGATATATAATTCCACATCTTGACTGTTGTGAATAGTGCTGTTGTGAATACTGGGGTGCATGTATCTTTTTAAATGATAGTTTTTCCCTGCTTATATGCCCAAGAGTGGGATTGTTGCATCATATGGTAACTCTTATTTTTATTAATAGTTTTTGAGGAACCTTGGAGTTCCTTTTGAGGAACTGTTTTTTCATAGTGGCTTCACAAATGTATATTCCCAACATCAGTGTAGGAGGGTTTCCATGAGGAGAGTCAAGGTTTATATATCTGTCAATCTTTGTCTGTCTGTCTATCTTTCTACCTATCTATCCATCCAAGAAGGAGAGGTATTACATCACAACACAGGGCTGTGGGATACTGAGAAAGGGGGCAGGCTGCTGCAGTGTAGCAAAAAGAGTGATTTTTAGCAGATTCATCTTTAAATCTCAGCTTGCTTTAACTTCGTAAGGTTTGTTTTCTTCATTAGTAGATAAAGATTAAAATTTTTTCAGGATTATTTTGAGAATTTTGGCATATATTAGAGAATGACACCCAGAACATAATAGATAATTAATATGTTTTTTTCTTTATCCTAGTCTAAACATCAGATGCTTAAATCTTATAGATCAGAAATTTCAGCATTAGTAAGAGTTACACAACAATTACTTACCATCCAATTCATTCCATCCATTCTTGGCAAACTAACTGAAGACAAAGTGGGCATTGAGTTCAGTTCTTCAGAGACTCAAGATTCTCCATGAGAAGCCTGCCTAAAGGAAGACAGGGCCCCTGGATGTAAGAAGATACTCTATGAGGAGCCTGCCTAAAGGAAGATAGGGCTCCTGGATGTAAGTAAACTCCTGGGAAACGGAGGATGGAAAACCCCTTGGTTCTGCCTATTTCAACAAGACTGAGTAGTCTTTATAGATATGGTTATATATATTTAGATATAACCAAACCTAAGCAGGAGCCCTGCTTAGGAGCCCATGGATTTATAATTAACTTGTCTAGGGCCCTTTTAGCTTTATTTCAAACTGTCTTTGACTGAAAGACTGCATTTTCTTCTTCTTTCAGGTCCAGATGTGAGACCTTTTAGCTTTTAACCAACGAAGACCCAAATGCGTCTTTCCTCAATTACTGTAATGAGACTTTTGGCTCCTGCTTTATGGCAAGTAAATGAATTTGCCATTTTGGTGACTGGTTGCTTCAGGGAATGATCTGAAGACTTGTGTAACAATGCCTCTAACATGCTAGGTCATTACAGACAGTTGTCCAGCGGCTCCCTGGTGGCTCAGTGGTAAAGAATCCACTGGCCAGTGCAGGAGACACAGGTTTGGTTTCTGGTCCCAGAAGGTCCCGTATGTGCCACAGCTGCTGAGCTGTGCCCTAGAGCCCACAAGCCACAACTGCTGAAGCCCAAGCGCTTCAACAGGAGAAGCCACTGCAGCGAGGAGCCCAAACACTGCAGCTGGAGAATGACCTCCACTCACTGTAGCTGAGGAGAAGCTCGTGCAGCACCCAAAAGCAAACACAAAATAAATAAAATTATAGAAAAATAAAAACAGCTGTCCAGCTATGAAATTAGTTACGTACTAATATTGCAACAGGAAAATCATTATGTTGCAAAAGAAAGGGAGATAACGTTTATGCTCTGGGCCCATTTTACTGAGAGCTTTAAACATGGAAGGTGTGGAATTATTGCTGCTTGGCAAGAAAAATGCTAGTTCAAATACTCATGTGAGTTTTAGAGGACTAAATGATCACCTCCAAGAGTGGTCATCTAGAATCTCAGAAGGGTGTGTGCTCGTGTGCAACACCCAGTCGCATTCTGCCCTGGAGCTAAGCTAGGTCTTGGCGTTGAGTTTAGTCCCTAGGTTCTTTGAGAACTGGAGTGTTTCTATCATTCTCTGCACCGCCACCAAAAAGCGTGTCTTTCTGAGGTACACTATGAAAAGTTCTTTGGTCAAGTTTCTAATTCGCAGGATTTGTTGTGACAAACAGGTTTCTGCGTGGATTTCCATGAAAGCGTTCAAGAAAGAGTAAGAAATAGCCTTGTGGGACCAGACAGGCTTTTCCTAAGGCTTAACATTTGATCTGGGCTTTGACAGGAAGTGGAAAAAAAAATGCCTGGGAAGGAAGACTAAGGGGAAGTTAAGTAACAGAAATAGAATTAATCCATTGAACAGATAGTTGCAATAATGTGAAAGCCTTACATTAGAAAAAATACAAGAGCCGTGAGCGCACACAGCCAAGGGACTTAATCTAGCCTTGGTTATGAAGGAAGGTCTCCCTGTGAAGAATTAAATTAGGCAAGTGGTGGTGAGCGAGTGTGACTGCAGCCAGAAGGACCAGGAAGTGGAGATCCAGGGTGAGAGAGAATTTATCTTGCTAGGGAGAGTGAATTTCTGTTGGCAAGTCTGGAGTATGCCATGGAAGGAAGCAGATGATGCAGGATGAGCTGGGAGCCGTAGCTGAATGATGGAGCATGAAAGGTCATGCAAGTCATATCAAATCATTGAGATTTTTGTCTTAAGGCAGTGGCATATCACTGAAGAATTTTAGGCGAGAGAGACATGATTGCTTACTCGATTAAGAAAAATACTCAGGTAGCTGTAAGGACAATGGATTAGACTGGGGACTAGTTGGCCAGTTAACCAAGCCTCTGAGTAATCCTGGGAGGTGACTGATGATGATCTGGAATAGTTGCTAACAGTGGGATGGAGAGACGTGAAATATGGAGGTGGGAGCAACAGAATTTGTGTGCATATGAAACAGAAGAGCCTGCTGTGTGCGGAGAATGTCAAGCGGCTCATTATAGACTGAACACAGGGTGCATGCATGTGTGCGAGGAGAGAGGAGCTCGAACAGGCGAGTTGGAATCAGATTGTAAAAGGCCTTGACTGTTCTGAGGAGTTTGGCCTTATCATCAGGATTTACGAGCTCTGCTCTCTAACTTCCCATGTCTTGGTAACCTAAACTGTTCTAAACATCTATTATAGGATTCCAATTTCATTAGCATTTTAACACATTACCACATTTTCACCCTTGAGTGGCCAAGCATGGTTCTATCTTCATATTGGAGAGTAAGTCATAATCAGACAGTCCAATACTTTCCACTCCATGAGGCTATTTTTTTGGCGTTTCCCATTGTGTAATCGCCAGCTATCTGCGCAGTTCATGTTGAGGTCTCACGTACTCGCACTGGCAATTTCCATATTGTATCACTGCACAACAGAGCACTCAGTGTGGGATTACAGAGCGTCGGAGCTGGAGGTGATCTCTGGGAACAATCTAGTTCAATCTCTTCGTTTTATGGTTGGAGCTCAGGTGGGTAAAATGATTGGTCCAGGCAAACGCAACTATTTTCAGCCCAGGAAAGACTCACTTGAGTCTTTCTTCAGCCACGATTCCTGGGAACGACAGTGCCCTACACGCTAGGTCTCACCTGGGACAGCTGTCCACCCCCTCCCCAGTTATCTCGGACCAAGGAGTAATTCTGGCTGAATTCCTCTGGGCAGTTCTCTTCCACTGTACTTTGTTTCCACTTTTCTGCTCAAAATACTCAGCTTGCAAGCTGTGCTCTATTTTCTTGTGATGGAGGAATTTTAAATGGGTGATGGAGCCCTTCTGGGGAAGTATGGGAAAAACTGTTGAAGAATAACAATTATCATTAACATTTAGTGGGGCACTAAATGTTCCAGCCACTGACTTAGGTGCTTTTAGCTTTTATTAACATATATAATTTTTACAACAACCCTACAATGTAGGTACTAGTAATATCACTTACTTACTTTATAGATATGGAAACTGAGGCGTTATCAGCTGACCCATGTCAAATCGTGACTAAGTGATGGTGCTAGGCTTTGAAGCTAGATGTTTGGACGATGGAGCCTTAACCACCGCACAGTTGTGCTCTTAACTGTTATGATGCAGAGCATTCGGATTGAAGAAAACATTAAAAACTGAAGTGCTGCTGTCATCTGATCATACGTTTTTATTAACATTTGTCAGTTTGTTGACTTTTGAGGCTCATTAGGGTAGTATCTATTATTCCCAGTGTTTCCATCATTGGAATAGTTTTCTTGACGTCTGTGAGCCCTCAGTCATAAATGGGAGATTTTACTAAGCTGGGGTTGGGGTGGCTGTGCCCATGTCATATACAAGCCAAGAAGGTGAAGACAGTGTGCAGTGAAAGACGCGGTGAAGCTAGCCCCAAGCCAGGACCCACGGAGCGCAGCGCCTGACTTCTGACGGCTTAGCCCCAAGCCAGGACCCACGGAGCGCAGCGCCTGACTTCTGACGGCTTTTCCCTCTGTGGGTTCACTCGTTTGCAAGACCCAGTTGAATGTCTCTTTGTAGCTTCTGTTGCTTCCTCTTTTTTCTAAAAAGTTTTACCAACTCATCTGAAACATTCCCAATTCTAAACAGTAGGGTTTCTTGGGACAAAATTGGCAGCCTGAGCCCTCTACAGTGGATTAGGGAAGGGGCCATTTCTCTGACAAGGGACTTTGGACTGGGGATGTCTCGTGGTGACTGTCCCCCTCATATGAGAGCAGAAATGGAAGACAGCTGACGTTCAGCTTACTGCCAGCTGCTGCTAGAAATACAGATACGGATAATTTATCTACAAATAACAATAAAAAGACAGACCTCCCTCCTCAGGCCATACTCTGAATACAGGGGAGATTGATACTGATATTCATCAGTTATTCTTTATAGTAGTATTTTAAGTGTTTTTTTAAATCACTTCCTGTCTCTCATGATAACTTTGTGGTATAGACAGGTGGCATTTTTGTTTTCCACATGAAGAAACCAAGGTTCAGAGATTATTCAAGTCATGAAAATGTTGAGAATAATAAATGCTATCCTAAGAAGCTTCAAAACTCAACAAATTGGTGGATGACGCCAATAGTCATACAAACGTGTGGTGACATCGCTATTTCAGTTTTAGATGCATTGGTTTGTGAGAACTAGTAGCACAGAACGTTTTGTCCATGCTTAATTTGTGAAGATAATCATTTTTTAATGTTATAATCTCTATTTCCGATCTGCTTTTGCCTAGGGAAATGGAGTTAATAGATTAAAAGTAGATGGTTTATGAAGTCACATTATGCATGGTCTGGACACAGCTGCCAAAATTCCAAGCTACCTGGTAATACATTACCTTCAATTTCATGTGCATTAGTGGAAACAATAAGAGCTGACACAGACAGGATCTTCTCTATGTGCTGTACACTCTTAGTTCTGTGTCTAATCATCTCACCCCTAAAACCATGTTCTCAAACTCCTCCCCTGGGTCATTCAGTATTCCTTACTACCATCTCCTTGATAGCCAGTTTCTTGTTGGAATGTTCCTTTCACTCTCCTGTTTTACCTAAAATATGTCTGTTGCCTGAGGGTGTTGTATCCTCCACAGCCTCACTGAGTTGTTCATCCACTCAGTTGTGTCCGACTCTTTGCGACGCCATGGACTGCAGTACCCCAGGTTTCCCTGCCCTTCACCGTCTCCCGGAGTCTGCTGAAACTTGTGTCCTTTGAGTCAGTGATCGCCTCCAACCATCCTGTCCTCTGACATTCCCTTCTCCTGCCCTCAATCTTCCCCAGCACGAGGGTCTTTTCCAATGAGTTGACTCTTTTCATCAGGTGGCCAAAATATTGGAGCTTCAGCTTCAGCATCAGTCCTTCCAATGAATATTCAGGGTTGATTTCCTTCAGGATTGACTGGCTTGAGCTCTTTGCAGTTCCAAAAAGAACAGTCTTACTGATAGGGCTTTTGTCATATGTCACATTCTTCCAGACCAGCTGTTGGAATAACTAGATTTCTTCTATCCATTGCTCAGATCAGATCAGATCAGTTGCTCAGTTGTGTCCGACTCTGCGACCCCATGAATCGCAGCACGCCAGGCCTCCCTGTCCATCACCAACTCCCGGAGTTCTCCTGCAAAAGTTTGTTGTTGCAAAAGTTTGCAACAGTTTTGCAACAGTTTGCAAAAGTTTGTTGTTGTTCAGTCTCTTAGTCATGTCCGACACTTTGTGATCCCATGGATTGCAGGGTTCCAGGCTTCCCTGTCCTTCACTTTCTCCCAGAGTTTGCTCAGACCCATGTCCATTGAGTCGATGATGCCATCCAACCATCTCATTCTCTGTTTTCCCCTTCTTCTCCTGCCTTCAATTTTTCCCAGAATCAGGGTCTTTTCCAACCAGTCAGCTCTTTGTATGCAGAAGTTTATGTTCTTTGACATACACTAATTGCTTCCTGTTTTCTCACTGCGGTTACCTACCAGCACTCATCACTGTCCAATTAGGTTCCTGGGTCATAGTTTCTCTCTATATTGTGATGTATTCTCATTCCTGGAAATGAAAAAATCCTGATGGCCAACTCATCCAGCATTCTAACCTTTCAATTTCTTGATGTTAATTACCTCCAATGAATTTTATTTCCACTCCAGTTCAGCCACTTATTCCTGTGACCACATCCTAGATCCACATTACTTGAAACCACATCATTTTCAGAATAGCTGATGCAAACATCCATTCTCGAGTCTTCGTATCTTTCAGTCCATGGAGCCCACCTCTGTAACGCTTCCTTAAGTTTGCTTCTTTTTTTATACAGCTTGGATTCGGTGGGCCATCATTCTAATCACCACATCACAAAAGCTCTCAGTATCTTTGTTCCTCACCACCTCACATTATCTGCTATCTAGATGAAACTGATTCAGAATTTCTCCTCAGTGCCTGGACACAGGCATCAGAACACATCTAAGGAAAAGCAGAACCTCAGACTTCAAATGTACTTCTAACCCTGTGCCCCAGTCTTTGCTGTGATTTTCCAGACAGCTTGCTTCTTCAGATAAGGGGATAACTGCATTCAGACTGCCCGCTCCTTGTGACTGAGTCACCTTCCAGCCCATCTAGTCTTCACTGATACTTCACCAATGAAGCAGAAAAAGCACCACATCTGTAAACCCATCGCTCCCTGTGCTTGTCTTCTCCTTCCCTCCTGTTACATCTGAGAAGGGCTTCTTTTCACATTAGAGGTCAGTTCTTTCACAAAGCCCTCTTGCAGTCTTCATGCGTTTCCTTTTTCTGCTGCAATTCATCCACCTACTTCCTGTCTCATCAGCCTGTCCCCTCGGGCTCCATCTCCGCCCCTCACAAATGCACTCTGCCATCCCCTTTTCTCGGGTAACTTTCTCCTGGATTCCGCATCTCCCGTAAGTTACCACCACACTTCTTGCTATATTCGCACAGCCAACTTCAAACACTGCTGCCTGCTCAACACTGACTGTACTTCAATCCCCGAGCACGCCTCAGTTTACTCCCATCAGGATTTTCCCCAACAATCCAAAGAAAATGCTCTTGTCAAGGTCAATTGTAACCACCTCAATAATTTCAATATTAAGTCCAATGGCAGTTTTTCTACCCACATCTTATTAAATCTCTTAGCTTTAATCAAAGTTATTTTTCTTTCTTCCCAAGTCACTTTTAGTAATTCTTCTTCTCTCCAGCTGCTTTTTCTCAGCCTTCTTTGTATTTTCCTTCCTTTACCTGATCTCTAGGTATAGGTACACCCCAGGCCCATTCTCCTTTGTCTGTAAACTTCCGTGAGAAGACCCTTTCTGTTTTCATTGCTTTAAATGCTGTGTATGTGCTGATAACCTCTAAATGTCAGTCTCTAGCACAGATTGCTCTTAGATCTCCAGATTTGTGTACCTGCTTACCTACCTGCCGTCTCTTTTTAACATGCCCCAAATCGCAAAGAATTGTGTTCTTTCTCTGCCCTTCCATCTCGTTAAACGACACTGCCATTATTCAGTTGCTCAAAGCAACACCCTTAAAATTAAGCTTGAGTCTTTGTTCTCTCTTTAACGTGCAAATGCTTATCAAAAGTTTTGTCATTCCTATTTGTGAGAAGTGTTTCAGATCCATAGGCTTCTACTGATCTTTCTCTCTTCCACACCCTCCCAAAGGCTTCATCACCTCTCTCCTGGACTACTGCAATGGCCACTGAAGATGTGGCCTTCACTGAATCTCATGCTTTCAGCAAATCTCTTCCTCACAGAAGAGCCAGTGGATGCTTTAGACACATAAATCACGCGAAGTCAGTCTTTCGCCTTTAATGCGCCCGTGGTTTCCCTTCACACTTAAAACTCAGCGCCTTCCGAGCCTGCAGGTGCTATAATCTGGCCCCTGTTGACGTAGCCAGCGTTGTTCTCTGCCCTTCTCTTGCTTAAGGACCACAGAGGAAGAGTCGGGCCCCGGTGCGAATCCTGTTACTCCTCGTCTTAAACCTCGTCCGCTCTCATTAGTATTTATGTCATGATTTTAAATCGGACGTGTGTTTATGTCCTTATCACGCCCTTCTTTCGCTCAAGTGTGAGCTCCGTGACCAGCGTCTGTGTCTGCTTTAGTCACTAACACATACCAGCAGGTGGACAGTGTATATCTTATGCGTAACCACTGAATGAATGAGTGTTGATGGGTCACTAGCACATACCAGCAGGTGGACAGTGTATACCTTATGCGTGACCACTGAATGAATGAGTGTTGATGGGCAGTAATTACAAGGTATAGATCTATTGTAGATAAATGCCATATTTGGTTTAATGAATCAGTATTTAGATTGTACCTTAAACTACATCTCAAGTGAATTCTGAGGTCTCTGCGACGTGTACCATATTAAACATGTTGTTGGTGGTTTGATGCAATCGTCACCACTGTCGTGTCGGGATTCCCGTCACGATCATTAGCAGTTTATTAAGCATATTTATTGAATTCCGAGAATTGTGCTAGGCACAAAGTTAAAAAAAGAGACGATACGTTGTTTATGGGAAAGAAAGAGACATTAAAAGGGGGACAGTAAATTCAGAAAAGGCTCTGTGATTAGGACTTTGCGTCAAGTTCCCTTTGACGACAGAGGAATGAAGACAAGCGGTTCCAGGTACTTTTACATGCAAATGTTATCTTTATGTGCTCAAAGCGGCACCTGAAAACCAGAAAACAGGAATATAAGTCATGGTCTCTTGTCTCAAGGGACTCATATCCTGGAGAAATTAACTGCAGCATTCTTATTATATTAATCTACACTCCAAATAAAGGATGTATTTCTGTTTTTATCCATAACATTGCTGCCAGATTAATAAGAATTTTCAAGATCTTAATGGATTGATTTCAGCATAATTGTAACTATATTAATTCAGTGCAATTACCTCTCAGTAAAATTTAAATGAAGCTAAATTGAAGAAATTAGAAATATTTGAAATCTCTAGTTGGAAGCCTGGAGGCATTGCAACCTCGTCTATTTTCATCTCAGTGTATTTGTAGTTAACTTTAGGTAGATGGTGAGTACCTTGCTTGCAAGTTGAAGAGTTTCACACCCTATCAGCACTTCTGAACTTGGATTTTGCAAAGCAATCAAGAAGAAATAAAGAAAAGCACACACACACACAAAACCAAACCCTGAGCTGCCAACCAGGATAAATGTACCCAGTCACTGAACACATTTTGAGTGCTTTATTACAAACTCTTGCCCACAAGAAAACATTTAGATTTAGGGAAACTAATATAAGGGTAATTGAGGCCACAGGGGAATTATAAAAAAGTTTTCAAAATATTAGTAAAGAACTCTTACTTAGAGGGATTAACATCATGTGGTTAAAAAAAAAATGCCTGGGTCCCAAACTTGGAGGATCAGCTCCCGCTGTTTATGAGCAGGTCTGCACTGGGCAGGCCCCTTGATCTCTTGCTTCCGTTTTCTAGTGATTTCTGCTCTCCTGACCTCGTGGTGCAATTGTGAAGATCAAATGAATGTGGGAGCACTTTTTCAACTATTACAGGCTTTGCAAATGTAACGAAGGGGGATGATTGGAAAAGCACTTCATAACCATAATTAAACAAGTAGAAGTAATCTGGTAGCAGAACGTCTGAGGACAATGTCCAATTTATGAAAATTGGCTCAAAAATATCCCCAAAGTCTCTAGTTTTATAAATGTACTTGTTCTGTTTCTTTCGGCTACTTAAAAAAGGATGTTGACTCAACTCTGTTATTGCACATCTCCTCATGTGCAAGGCTCCCTGAGCGGGTCCACAGGGCTAGTGAGACACGGGATGTTGATGAACCATCCTCTGTGAGTTCCAAACCAGATTGGAAGAGACGGCAAGGGAAAGCAAATTTTAAATGCTCCTATTGCAGGAGATGCTTTTCACATATGTGTTGTAGTAAATTAGGGAGATTTTTTTTTTTCCACTTTATTGGTGCTGAAAAGGTTGACAGATGCTAAATGGGTGTCTGAGGTTAGGGTTTGGAAGTTCAGATTGAAAAACTAAAAAAAAAAATTTTTTTTAAGTCATGTACTTTCCATTGTATTCAGTCCCCTTCTGTTAAGTTTGAGTCATAAACAAAAATATTGTTAAATAGATATTGACTGTAAAGTTAGTTGTATAAACAGTAAGCTTCCTGAATCTCCTGCACCTCCCCAGTCTCTTGCATGGCTGTTGTCTAGGTTTCTGCTCAAATAGCACATTTTCAGACAGACTTTCCTGCCCACCGCATCTAATGACGGGTCACTCTCACCCATCCCATCTATGTTCTGTTCTATCTCTGTTCTCAGTCACTAAGTCATAACTGACTCTTTTGCGACCCCATTGACTGTTGCCTGCCAGGCTCTTCTGTCCTTGGGATTTCCCAGGCAAGGATAATGGAGTGGGCTGCCATTTCGCTTTCGAAGGGACTTCCCAACCCAGGGATCGAACCTGCATCTCTTGTGTCTCCTGCATTGGCAGGAGATTGGATTCTTTACCACTGAGCCACCAGGGAAGCCCCACCATGGTATTAATACCATAATGCTCACCTTTCTCGTCAGTTTTCTTTCTTTATTGATTGATTAGGAGGATAGTATAGCATTATGGTTAGAAGTATGTAGTGTAGACCCGTGCTGTCCAATAGACAGATAATCCAAGCCACATACAATTTTAAACTTCCGATCGGTGCTGGTGCTCAGTCAGTCAGTCCTGTCTGGCTTTTTGTGACCCCCATGGAAATTTTCCAGGCAAGAATACTGAAGCACATTGCCATTTCCTACTCCAGGGGATCTTCTCGACCCAGGGATCGAAACCACATCGCTTGTGTCTCCTTCACTGGCAGGCGGGCTCTTTACCACTGGCATCACTGTACCCACATCTAAAAAAGGCAAAAAAACAGGTAAAATTAATTTTTAATAATACATTTTATATAACCTATTTTATATAAATTATGATCATTTCAATGTATAATGAAGATACACACATAAGCAAGAAGATGGTTTACATTATTTGTACTGTCTTCAATTTTTTTTGTTGTTTTGGTTTTATACTTATAGCACATAGCAGTTTGAACTAGCCACATGTCAAGTTCTCCATAACCAAATGTACCCATGGCATTCACATGAATCCAGCCATAGGGTAAATCTGCCTGGGTTCCATCCTTAGCTGTTTAACCTAGAAATTAAAAATTGTTAGAAAAGGGTCATTATTCTCTCTATAATCTCTGTAATCAGCACCTATGGCAGAGTATGGCATGTGATAGAGGATATTGATTATGGCAAATATTCATGGACAGCATGGTGGAAGAGGTAAGCTTTGAGTCTGATTTTGAAGCATGAGTTGGATTTAGACCTGCACAGAGAGGAGTGAAGACAGATCTGGGAGTTCAAGGGTCATGGGCACGATTAATAACAAATGCCTTGATTTTTATACAGAGAACAATTCTCAGAATCATCTTTCTGTGAGGAGATGTACAGGCAGAATGATGAATAAAGTGACTACTGATAATCAACACTGAAAAGTCTGCTGAGCTATTGTGATTCTGAACGGGGTTTTGGTGACCAGACAGACTCGATTTGAATCCCAGTTCTGTCTGGGCAATGTTGGTGGGCAGCTTATTCAGTTGTTCTGTGCCTGAGTTTCCTCATCCGTGAAATGGAGGATGTTCATCCTTACACATTTAAGGATTACAGAAGATACTACATGCAAATCCTCAGACATGAAGTGTCTTTCAGAAGTCTTGCTCAGTGTGGGTGATCTAACTGCCATTGTCGCATTTTGTTCATTGTCTCTGCGTTAGATGGAGAGGGGCCTGCAGCCTTGAATCCCAGACCAACACACCGTACCGTAGGCTCCATGACCATGCTGCTGCCGATGCTTACCTGTCCTCATTGCTCCCCTGAGCAAACCCTTCAGAAACTCTTCCTCACCTGTGCTCGGAAGCCCACGCTCCCTGTCAGTGCACCAAGGCCCCGACAACATAATTTTCCCCTAACTCTTGACACATTACAATCTAGCCACAGTGAATCATGCGGAATCTCCCAAATAGTTTATACTGGTTAATGCCGTTCTGTTTTGGAGCATACCATTCCTCTGCTCTTGTTACTCACTTGTGTGTCTGGAAAATGATGTCATACACCTCAAAATTCATCCCAGATGTTTTAAACCTGGGGAAAGACAGAGATATTGGGCCACGTCTCCTAGAGAGCATTTTGTAATGCCATTTCTTATTTCCATGTCAGTTTCCTTCACTAGGTTGCCATATGTTTGAGGGAAGGAGCCAAGTTCTATTTATGTGTGTATCCCTAGAGTGCAGCATGAAATAGATGTTCAGCTAATACTTGTTAATTGAATGAATGTCTGTGCTGGAGGCAGTGAGAAGCTCTTGAAGACTGCTGGGCTACCAAGGCTTTTGTTAATGTCTGGACGACTATATCTCAATTCCTATTTGCATAACTCTTGAACTGATTATCTGGAAACCCCATCCTTTCTGAAACAACTGCTTTCAGGGCCTCCCATATGAGAAAAAGATTAAAACCTGAACCAGCTTCCCTGGTATTCATCTTCCTCAGCAAAGCTTTAACTGCTGCTGACTTATAAGGTGGGATTTCCTAATTGTGTTTAAATCTCCTATCTACTGCTGGCCATAGATGTGCTAACAAATGAAAGTTTCTGTGTGTGTGGTGGAGGGGGGGAGAAAGTTTTGCCTCTTATAGCAAGGAAATAGTTTGAGGCTATGTTTTAATTAAAATGAATATCTGCGCTATCTTAATGTTATTGCCAGTTAAGTGTAGCAGGGTGATTTAGAGTTCTATAACACAATTATACTCTGGTAATGAAGCTCTGCAGAATTATCCTTGGAATTTAGAATGCAGAAGGGAGCAGTAGCTCTCATTTGTAACCATGTTACGGCCTTTATTGTTACAGTATTTTCTGTTTTCCTCAAAGATTAACTCAATCGTATTTAAGTCTCTGGCTACATTACAGAGAGATAGAGAAACTGGGCAATGGCAACTGTTTTACTGTCCCTGCAGCCCATCTTAATGTTTTACTGAGGGGACAAAATAGTGGGGAAATTTCATCAGAGCATCACCATTTTTATTGTTCTTGCTCTAGCCCTCCTGACTAAGCCCTCAGGCTGGCCTACGCAGTTCCTGGCTGATTCTCACTTGAGGTTGTGTGATGGTCAGAACAAAGTTTAGAGAGCCAGCGGGGATGGCTGCATTTCAAGAAGAAGGAAAGCAAGCCCAGGAGGTGGTGTTGTTCTTGGTTCTGAATCCCTCTTGACATTTCCGGTGTGGTGAGAGCTGCTCTGACTCGGAAAGAGGAGTAACAGTGGTTAAAAGTGTGAATTCTGGGGACAAATCCAGAATCCATTATATCTCAGCTGTGGGACCACAGACAAGTCATTCAGCTTCTCTAAGTCGGTCTCAGTTTATTGATCTGTAACATGGGGTGATAGTAGAAACTGCTTCAGTGAATTTTTGTGAGTGAAATGTTATACACGAAACTTGGAAGAGTGGCTGGTATATGGTACGTGCTCCACAGGTACTAGATGACTCAGTTACTGGACAGATAACTAGCCCCTGACCAGCTAGTTTGGAGCTCTGTTTTTCCCAAATGGCATCATCTGAAGATTGGCCAAAACCAAGTTATTACACATGTATCTCCCCTAAACTTGCACTTATTTGAAAAATTCAAAAGCAAATTTTGATTCATTTTAACCAATATTTAACACCTATTTTGTATAAGATCTTTCACTAAGCATTTCAAGTAATACCAACATGAAGCATATGTTGTATCTGTCTTCAAGGATCTTGCCTCTCAGTCTGTAAAGGCAGGCGTGCAGAGTAAGACAGTCTGAAAAAAGGAACACAGAAGTAGTAATGCAAGGTAAGAAGTTGTTTACCTCGATTAGGGAGCATTTTAATGACGGAGTGACATTTGAACCGAACCTTGGGGACAAATAAGAATTTTATATGCAGAGAATGTTGGGAAGGGACTCCAAAAAGATCATCTGGACCAAGTTCAGATTTAGCAAAGTACAGAGAATGAAGGGAGAATGGGAGAAATCTATTGTGATTGTAGCATAGTATACTGTTTCTGTCTAGGGAGGGACTGTAACATGGAAAATTGTGCAAAGGTCAAAGTCAAATCATTTTCATTCATGAAGGCAGGTGAAGAAGCTTTAACATCACTTTGTAGGAAGCTGAGTGTTTTGGAGGACCAGCCCGTGATGTGACTATAACTAACGTGTGTGCTTCTGGTTGACTTCTGTTCAAGACTATAGATGTTATCATTCTCTAATGCTGTATCCACATCAGCAGCCTCAACTCTGGGAGCTGGGGCAGCCTCCCTTTCCCCATTCTCCCAAGAAAAAGATTGAAGCTAAATTTTAAAGTGATGAAATATACTTTCTTTTTCTCCATCTTAATAACTGCTTATTTAGCATTTACTGTATTTCAAACGCTGTACTTAACTATTTACATACTTTAACTCATAGCAAGTCTATGAACTTCCTACTCTTATTGTACCCATTTTTCGGATGAGAAAATTTATGTTTATAATGACTAAATATCTAGTCTACCACTAAGTCAGCTAGTAGCAGTAAACCCTTGAGACAAGGTCTGTTTTCAGACTCCTCAAGTGCTCTTCTGCCTGCCCATGAATGGAGTCAAGTAAGAGACAGGTTGTTAGGGCCTTGGAGGTAGCATTTTGTTGACGCTGAGACGTGAGCTGTACGAGCAGGTAACACCAAGTTCCAAGTCACTTGGCTGCCCCAGGTCCTCACTCTCTTCGTTAGTAAAATGAGATGATGGATCTAAAACTTTTCATATTTATAGACAACTTAGCTGTCTGTTCTTTCATAATTTATTAGCTTTGACCCTAACAAGTATCCATGACAAGGGCATTGCCCCATTTCACACACGACAGAATTCAGGCTTAGAGAAGTGTCTTTTTCTAGCCCCCTGCAGCCAGGAAATATCAGGGCCAGGTGAGCACGGGTCTTCTGCCGGCTAGCTCAGTGCTTCCTGCACCACTCCAGACGGAAGCTATTCCCAGACCCAAGTGTTTGCCATGATTAACCTAGCCCATTCAACTAGTTTTTTCAAATCTCTGGGTCTTAAATTATCTCAAATTATTTTCTAAACCCTCACTGACCCTTTTAAAATCAGCATATAGCACCATCTCTTCAAGTTATCTTTGCATAAGCAAAATAAAGGCCCTCTAAATGAGTTCGTACAGAATGCTTCTCTTCAATATGTATGCTCTGGAAAGAGAGTTATAGCACATTTCTTTCTGCACCACTGAATGGATGGCATTAATAGTAATGCCCCTAGATATTTATATCACAAATCTCCCTGTGTTCACCCTCCGGTCAGATGCTGTTAAGCCAAGTTTCCCCCCTGGTTCACAGTGCTGTCAGAGGATATGGTCAAGACATAGTCAAGTCCTGAGCTCTGAAACATCACCAAAAGCACCCAGGGCAGCGGCTGAGGAGAGCGTCTCAGCGACAGAACTGTCGGCAGCAGCACGTGTAAGTTCTGTTTCCTGGATGAAGAAACGTAATCATTCGTCTGGAAAAATTTCCCTGGGCTCTAAAGTGGACACACTGTAAATAATCAGAGCATTAATTAATTAAAGTGAGAATCTATCCACCTCGTCAGGATTGCACCCTTTGTTCCCTGCCTGAAACGCCACTTCCTTTATGATGATTTGAAAAATTTAATCAAGTGGGTCTGAGTTGATGTATAGAGTTCTTTACCTTTTGGGGGTTCTGAAACCTTCTTCTTTCACACAGAAGTGGGCTCCTCTGCCTGGATCCTTTCGTATAGTCTGGCTCCCTGTGGCCGGAGATGATTGGACCGCTTAGGAATATCACTGCAGAACCATATCCCAGAGGGAGGCCTGAGTCACTCGGATTCTTCCTCCTGGAAATTCAGGATCTGGGTCCAGACTGAGTCAGTGAGCTAAGAGTTCTGTTCACAGAAGGGTTGTCTTCAGGAAAGGCTGAGGCTGTCGTCATGTGCTGAGGTCATGAGGATGCTGGCACAAGAGCTGGCCAAGGAAGATGGACTCGAAGAGAAGGGAACGGAGTGAACAGGCAGGAGGGAAAAGGCACGCGAAGCCATGTGGCCTTGAAGAGGAAGACAGACAAAGCACACGTCCTCCTCTCTGCGGAGCAAGAAGAGGTGGTTCTTGTTTCTGGTGAAGACAGGCATCTTCCAAAGCTTTCCAACTCTTTTCATTGTTTGTGTGCCAGTTTGAGATACTGGTTTTTGTCTCTTGAAATGTTACAGATCCTCAAAATACAAGTCATCTGAGGCCAGAAATGAGGCACCATTAATATGCATGACATTTCATGACTCACAGAGAAATAGATTTAATAGGATCCGGTGCCTTATTTTTACACAATTATCATTTGGGCCATGTAGCTGCAACCGACTTGTTTTTACTTTAGTGGTTATGCCTTGTGCAATGTTCTCTGTTAATAGTAATAGAAAATTCTGTGTTAATAACGATGTCTGTTATTTACTGAATATTTGCTGTTTTTCAGTGAGTGGCCAAGTACTTATATGAATTAGTTTATTTATCCCTCAGAATCACCCAGTGAGGCAGCACTATTATTTTTCCAGTTTGCAGATTAGCAGGCTGAGACTGAGACTGGTTAAATGAATTGCCTAAAAGCTCACATTTAACGTGTGGTCTGCGAGTGGGGTGCTGAGACAAATTCGGCCAGACCCCAGGGTTGGTGTTTTTAATGTCTCTACCTATTGAATGCTTTGACTATGTAGAATGGCCTGATATCCTTTATTTGGGGGGAAAAAATGTTAGTAACAAGTGAGATTTCAGTTGGAAGTGACTGGTCCAAACAGTCCAATAAGAAAAGCTTTATATTTAATTCTGAGAAATAATCTAGTGAAGTTTTCTAGAGGAAGTATAAATACAAAGTTTACTGCAGAGAGAAAGAATGTGCAAGTAAGTTACTCTTCCAAGTGATTTTCAACCACTTTCCAGTAAGGCCGTGTTGCTTATGGTTAAGGGTATGCATTATTCGGACAAAAGAATGCTGTTTTTGAATATTGGAATGACCATTCATTAGCTGTAGGATTTGGGGAGAGTTACTCTGTCTGCAGTCCAGTGTCCTCATACATGAAGCGGAGATAATTGAATACCTACTTCAAAAGATAATGGTAAAGATGAAAGAACAATACAAATAAAATACTTGGCACAGTGCTTGGCACATAGTAATAAATATCAGTACTTCACAATGTTGATTATTGAGATGACTAGGATCAAGGTGACTGTGCTGCTGATAGGATATTTCCTCTTTTTATTCAGTATTTACATATGCCCTTATACTCCTTCCAATAAATAATCTAAGTGTGCCTCTAGCCCATGTCCCTGACAAACCCAAGCAAGAAAACCTGGTCCAACAAGCCGTAACTCCATGTGAATCTTACAGACAAAAGCTCTGGGGGTCAGAAACCATGAACCCTGTTTTACCCACGACTCTAAGGCTCCGAGAGGTCAAGGGACTTTTCAAAGGGTGCACAGCAGGAAAGAATGAAAAGGAAGACATGATCAGACTGTGCCGACCTTTTACAGTCTTGACATCTTGCCAAGAGAAACCTGGGAGACCGGGATGTCTGGCCATGGGGTGTGTGTCCCGAGGCAGGGGCAGGTGAGGAAATGAGTGTGAGGAGGACAGGGGCACGCTTCACCTCCTGCCCACTGACATTCAGAGATGCCATCCTCAAGGAGACAGTTATTGCCACTTGGCGCTGTCAGAAAAATCGTGAAAGACTTCAGAATAGGCAAAACAAATTATTGAGGATTCTGTCTAGCCCACCCTTCTGGGGTATGATCTGCCTCTTACTGTCTTTGAACTATTTTCAGTTCAGTTCAGTTCAGTCGCTCAGTCGTGTCCGACTCTTTGCGACCCCATGAATCGCAGCACACCAGGCCTCCCTATCCAACACCAACTCCTGGAGTTCACTCAGACTCACGTCCATCGAGTCAGTGATGCCATCCAGCCATCTCGTCCTCTGTCGTCCCCTTCTCCTCCTGCCCCCAATCCCTCCGAGCATCAGTCTTTTCCAATGAGTCAACTATTTTACTACTTGGTAAAAAGAAAACTGGTACTAATACAAATGCTTAGTATCCGTAGCAATGCAGATTGTGTTCAGTGGAGAGGAGTTGACAATTGCCGTGTGGATACTGACCAGCTTTGCCTCTATGTGTCATCTCTGTCAGCGTTCCTGGTTCCCTAAGTGTGCTCTTCAGACTCTCCTTTGAATGGGTTGTAGCATCTTACTGGTTCTCTCATTAATTCATGAGTTAAATAAAATATTTGGCATGCATCTGTTTCATATTTGTATGAGAATCATGATTTTATCTTTGGCAAAATTGTTCATAAATAGGAGAGAACTGCCCACTGCCTCATGCAGTAGACTTCATCAGGCACAAGCGTTTCAGGGGAAAGTCAGAACCACGCTTTGTTTATTTAGTCTGTACGGTCGGACCAGAAACACCCCATTCGTTAGATGGAAGGGAATGGCAGAGGAGGGCTGGGAAGGACAGGAGAGGCTTTACTCTCTGCCTCCCGAGGGGTTGGACACTGTGCTGCTTTGGCGGCAGGGGAGCAGCCTGAGCAGAAGCAGGGGTGTGGACGGACAGTGGGACCAGGAGTCCGGTGCACTGGGCTCTAACTCCAGCTCTGCCGTTAACCAGCTGTGTGACCTTGGCCAAGGCACTTAACCCTCTGTCTCTCCATCTGCAAACTGAGAGGCCAGAACGAAATTATCACCAAGGTCTCTCCCAGTGCTAACTGGGTATGGTCCTGTGAGTCTGAAGAAGCTAGCTGGCCACGGCTCACTGCCTCCTGAGCGATTCTTAGCTCCCAAACTAGCAGGCTTGTGGCAGAAGCCAAGGGCTTGATGGTCTATGGGATCTGGAATGAACTTCTCCGTTTAAGCTTTCCTTCCAGACACCAAGAATAGTGGCCTTTGACTAGGGAAAGCGCATTAGTTGGGAGATACTGAACCATCTATGTATAAGGACATGAACTTTAAAACTAGGCTTCTTACCAGAAACTAAAGCTTTTTACACCTCAGACTAATGTTGTAAGGTGTGTATTTTAATTGATTCTAAAAGTGGAACAGAAAGCCATAGTTAAAAGAAAAAAATAATGCTTTTGGGAGGTATTGCTACTGACCGTTTACCTTCACCTGAAATTACCTGGAATCCCCCATTCATAGTGCTTGCTTGAGTTTGGGTAACTTTAGCTGAAATTATGACAAAGGATTAAGTACCCATTGGAGAGCTGGATTAGGTGACCTCCTATTCTCCTTATCGGAGAAGGCAATGGCACCCCACTCCAGTACTCTATACCACACCCAGACCCAAGGATTATGATTGGAAATAATTACTGTTTCCTCTTTTATTTCATCTTCAGTTCAATTGGTTGTATATTATATGCAGTGTGAGCAGGGCTTAGAATTAGGAGAATTTTATTTGGAAAGTCAGGTCATCTTTCTAAGCCTCATTTTTATATCTATAGATTGAGGGTATTGGCTTACATATTATTGCAGTCCTTTGATTTCTGAAATAAATCAAAATAATTCTAGTAAGCACCTACAGTGTTCCTGTAGTCTGATAGGAGGGCAGAAAACAGACATTAAAAATAAGACTCTTGACCTCAAAGAGTTGACACTTTAATTTTCCAGGAACACTTCTGCCTATTGATTTCTGCCTGTGGATTGAAAAGGCATTCAGGGTTTTATTTCATTTAAGAATCTACTTCCAGATTTCTGGATTGCCTGGAAATTCTCCTGCCCTATCTCAGGCAGTTATTTTTGAGGCCTGCAATTGATACATCTCTCCAAATGTTTCCTCCCCATGACATTTCCTTCTTCAAGGTTTTGAACTGCATTCTCTTCCTTTCTGGGAAGTTCACTGGGGTGAAACCTCAGACTTCCTAGGGTACCAGCAGTGATGGAAGAATTTATAAACAAATCTCTGGTTTCCTCTCAATCAGAAGCAATAGCATGATTTCAGTGACAGCCATAACCTTGTCATCCAGAGTTGCATGGTGGTTAAACCCAGGAGGTTTGGAGTCAGCCAGAACCAGATCACAATCTCTACTCCTCCCTTTTCTAGCTCTGTGACCTTGGCACATTTCTTAATCCCTCTGAGCGTCAGTTTTCTCATCCTAGAATTTTCTGTGAATTAAATGAGGAGAGAAGGAGGGAGGGGGAGGGGGAGAAGAGGAGGAGGAGGAGGTGGAGGGAGAGGAATCAGCTTCAAGGTCTTTCGAGGTCTCTGCTTGGAACTGGCAATGCAACTCCCTCAACATTCTATTGGTGAGTCCAGTCACAAGGAGAGCCCAGATTCAGGGAGTGGGTGAACAAACTCTTTCTATTGTTGGGTTAGGCTACAGAGTTACATGGCAGAGGGCTTGGATATGGGGAGAAGCAAAATATTGCAGCCTTTTTTTTTTAATCTATCAACTATAAGGCCCTATAAAGAAAATAAGAGTTCATCCCAAACTAAGAGTCATGTCAAAGCCTGTGCTTTTAACCATTCTGCTGTGTAGATTTAACCCATTTGCAGTTAGTACTTGAATTCCTGGCAAGTGTCTTTCCTTCTGGAAAGGCTTGATCTCAGTCTTTTGCTTAAAGCGTAGCACAGAGAGGGTTAACTGTCAGCTCCAGCTATTCCAGTATAAGCCACCTGCTTGCACTGACAGATTCTCCTCTATGTCTTTATTTCTCCAAAGTAAGAAAAAAACAGAAACAAAACAATAGACCAGAACCCCTGTTTTCCAGTGGAGCTCTGTGTGGGAGGATGTCTGATACATAAAATCAAGGTTCAGGCCTCCGTGTGGGAAGAGGAGGTGCGCGTGTCCTTTCGTTCCTCTCTGGATTGAGAAACCAATCATCAGTCTTAAACATCACCTGCTGAACTGGTCTGCCTTGAACTAGAGTGTTTATGGGAAACACAAGAAACTGTTGCTGGAAAATGACCTCATGTTTACTTCTGTGGAACCAGGCCATCAGGAAGCGCCAGATGCCTCTGCCATAGGAAGCTAGGTTTCAGCACCTCCGTCTGCAAGCGTTCTTCTCAAGGCAGTTTCACTTTCATTATGTCATTTAAACCTCACAAACACTCTTGAGATACACAGAATTAGAAATGAAGATTCTTGCATGACAGCTAAGGAAACTGAGGCGTGGGCAAATGAAAGGGTACACTTCACCTGGGACCATTAAAGATGATCTGAACCAAGGAAACTTGTGATCTTACGCCCTAATTGGTGGTTTCCTTTCTGCCCCACATCCCCTAATGGATGAGTGACCCATTCTCGTTTGTTCTTGTATGGAGGCAGCCTGGTAAATAGCAGGCTGAAGTGCCAGCATAAAAAAGGTTTTGAACAGTGGTTGCAAAATAGCAATCTATGAGTCACATCTTCCCTGAAGATACTGTATTTATGCCATATAATTTTTAAAATATTTTAAAATTAGGAGGCTCCCTACAGAAACCTGTGTTTTCTTATAAGATCTATAAACCCTGGGCTCACAGTCCTGTGTACATGGTAACAGCATGTCAGATGCCAAAGAGGCAGCCCCTGGGACGGCCATCCGTGACCCGTGCTCTGCAGCCTCCCCCTGGCCAGGTGTACCCGTGAGGTGCCCGTCTGCCTCCCACAGACTTTTACTTTACAGCTTCTTGTACAAATGACTTGAAAAGCACAATCACATCCTGAGTTTTCACTGTATCTTCGTGAGAATATACTACCTCATTCTGTAGTTGTGAATCTTTCATTGTAATATGAAGCTGTCGGGGAAATACACTCATCTGGTTATGTGTTGTTGTTTTTTTTCATTTTGATCCTAACTGAGGTATCAAGGAGGGCTACCTCTAGAAGTTAACCCTTGAATTGGGTCTTGAGAAGTAGGTAAGAGTTAGGTGGGTCGAGGAAAAAAAGGTAAAAAAATTCCAGGTAGACCATCTGTACTAAGCAGTGCTTACAAGGCTGTCATATAAGAGGAAATTCAAACCAGCTACTTTTGCAGGAGGAAAAAAGGAGCAAGAATTAAGGCCTCTGACATAAGTGGTGTCTGTGTCCTAGAGGCTCTGTATGCCATGCGAGAGAGAGTGTCAAAAATTTTATGGACAGTGAGGAAATGGTTAAGTGTATTAAGCAGCAAAGAATTTCACCACAGGCTGATTGGTAATATGTACATTTTAACTAGATTATCTGGCAGTCATATAAAGGATGGATTTAATGGCAGGCAAACCTTGAAGCAGGGAAACCATATTAGAAGCTACTTCGAGATTCCAAGTAAGAAGTCATGGGGGATTCATTTGAGAAATCCTGTAGGATGTAAGACCAGGAAATCGAGAGATATGTTATTTTGACATTTATTGAGCACTAATAGTGTGCAGAATGCGATGGGAGAAATTAGCTATCTAGTCCAACTTTCTTTGTAATGTTTCAGCCTGTTTTACTGCCTCACCAGTAAACGGTCCTCCAGTCTCTGATTGGTCACTACCAAATGATTCAATTCCCACTTTAATTATTAGAAACCACTTCCTTATATTGTTTCCTTAGATTGAGTCCAAATTGTCCTCCTCCTACAGCTTCTGGTTCTGTCCTCTGGAGCCGCAGTGACAAAGCTTAATCCCTATTCTGCACGACAGCATTTCAGGTATGTGATGACAGGAATCGTGTTTCTCAAAAATCTATTTTCAGCTAAAAAGAATATCCCTCAGTTCTCTGCAAGAGTCGGCATTCTCCACCTGGCTCCAGCACATAGCACGTTCAAGTTCACCCACGGTTAAAGATCCAGCTTCAGTGCCACCACCATGCCTCAGGCTGTGTGTCTGTGGACAGACTCCAATTCCAGTGGATTTCTTAAAATGTAACACTCAGAATTTCAGACTTCAGAGCAAGCTGACTGACACGGATTTGAGCAAGGTTTCCTT
This sequence comes from Bos mutus, assembly GCF_027580195.1. Lineage (NCBI taxonomy): Eukaryota > Metazoa > Chordata > Mammalia > Artiodactyla > Bovidae > Bos > Bos mutus. The sequence continues at coordinate 3,887,756 of NC_091624.1, forward strand.
CTCTTTGTCTTTTGCATTTGGGGATGCAGTGACATTCCGGATGCACTTCCCTATGAGAAAAGGTCAGAAGGACAGGATTGGAAAGCAGGAACACTCCAAGTCTTGTCCTGAGACCAGGACCAACATAATCTGAGAACTTATAAAATGCAGACTCTCAGGCCCTGGTGGCTCAGATGGTAAAGAATCGCCCGCAGTGCAGGAGACCTGGCTTCGATCCCTGGGTCAGAAAGATCCCCTGGAGGAGGGCGTGCCAACCCACTCCAGTATTCTTGCCAGAGAATCCCCATGGACAGAGGAGCCCTTCGAGCTACAGTCTGTGGGGTCGCAAAGAGTCAGACATGACTAAGCGACTAAGCTCACCTAGCACACTTTAATCCGACTGAGAATCTCCAGAGCGTGGGCCTGGGAATCAGTATTCGCAAGTTTTCAAAGTGAGTCTTACACATGCTAAATTTCGAGATGCACTTTTGTAGAGGGTCTTTGACTATGCATCTAAGGAGCTTTAAAAGAAAACCCAGGCACTTACCTTGAAACAAAATTCTTCTCCCTCTCTCACATGGGGGCTTACGCAACCTTTCTGAAGACCATGAACTGTGTCAGCATAATTGCTTGTCTTTAAATGCTTGGGGAGGGAACCTCAACTAGGCTAATTAAACTTTACAATCCAGTGGTTGTAGGCGAAGATTTAGGGGGAATAAGAGAGACAGAGAGAGAGGAAGGGAGGAAAAGAAGAAAGGAGGGAGGTAGAGAAAGAGAGAGGAAAGGAAAACAAAACAGTGTGCCTTTGGTCAATCCGTTACAGAGAGGACCGAGCCGCTGACCTTTTCATTCTGCCTGTGCTGTGCTGCAGCAGCTCCGTAACCTTTTCCAGCTGGAATAGAAAGTTCAATTAAGTTTGTTGGCTCAGAAATCTGCCCGTGTCCCGGAGAGCAGATTAGGCACTTAGGGGCTGCAATTACCCATCTGCTGCTTCTGCAGAACTGAAAAGAATGCACACGTGCCGTACCTATCCCTGGGCATATGCAGAGGTGGGTACTGAGCATGTGCACTGGCAGGGGCGGCAGGCAGGCAGCGGCTGCAGCTGAGAAATTCAGTCGTTTCCAAATGCGGGCTCTTTATGCATTGCTGGTGATGATTTTAAGCTAGACGAGAGCCTGCATGTTGGAGCCTGCTCAGTTCCTGGCCACCGCATTCATCTTTTTTTCGTACCTGGGTCTTCAGACCAGCGAGCATCTTGGTCCCCTCCCAGGTTTTAGGGCAGAGCGTGGATTTGTTCATCGGTGGGGTGTTTAAGAAAGCTGCTTTCACTATTCAGGTGACTAAACCTTAAGTCTGTCTTGCTTGGGGAAGCAGTATATGTAGTGTTTAAGCTGTAAAGCACCATAGTATTAAAAAATAGCAATAAAGTGCACAGTTCTTAAAAAAAAAAAAAAAAAAAAAAAGAGTACCAACTGTGGAGATTATGTCTGAATCTCAACACAGGGATTACAGACTGAATGAACTTGAACCTGCCCCTGTAATTCTCTGATCTTCAGTTTTCTCATCTGTAAAATGGGGATTCCAGTATTAACCTTATAAAGTGATTATAGAAATTCAGCAAGGCAGCACACTTAATTATCGGGGACACAGTTAATATTTAATAAAAAGTAGCAATGGCACCCCACTCCAGCACTCTTGCCTGGAAAATCCCATGGACGGAGGAGCCTGGTAGGCTGCAGTCCATGGAGTGCTGAAGAGTTGGACACGACTGAGAGACTTCACTTTCACTTTTCACTTTCCTGCATTGAAGAAGGAAATGGCAACTCACTCCGGTGTTCTTGCCAGGAGAATCCCAGGGACGGGGGAGCCTGGTGGGCTGCCGTCTATGGGGTCGCACAGAGTTGGACACGACTGAAGCAACTTAGCAGCAGCAGCAGCAGCAGCAGCTGAGTTTTGATAATGTTGAGAATCAGTCTGATGTTTGACCATAGTTTTAGTGCCTGGGTCTTTAAATTTCCCGTCTGACATCTGTGTCCCACATCTGGAAACTCCATCTCCCTGTGCCTTGATAACATCCCTAGAGTCTCATTCATTCTAGAACTGCATCTTGTATGGTTCTTTTGTCAGAATCTAGAATCTTCTCTGAATCTCACATCTACTCTAGCATATTCTAAAGGTTAGTCTTTGAGGAACAGGGACGTGAACTTCTACAAAAGGAAATTTGATCAAATTGTACCTCCTACTCCCATCTCCGCTCCCCTTCTCTCGTCAGCATATGGTTTTACATAGTATCGAAGTAAAATCCAGACTCCTCCCAGAGGCCTGTAACACTCGGTGGGACCTGGCTCTGGCTCATAATCCTCAGATGTAACGGCCTCTGTTTCAGGCTCTTGAACATATCCAGACCCTTCTTCATCAGGACCTTTGCAAGGCCATTTTATCTGCCTGATGCACTCCTTCCCTGGGTTTTTCCATCATTGGATCTTCTTCACCGTTCAGTGCCTCCTCCCTGAAAGACCTTCCTGGACTGCCCTTTCTGAGTTCATCCACACAGTCGCCCCCACCATCTAGTCACTCCCTTTCCAGCCCAAGCTTTATTTTCTTGGAGTTTACTTGTTATTTATTGTTCTTCAGTCCTTAAGTTGTGTCTGACTGTGACCCCATGGACTGCAGCACACCAGTCTCCTCTGCCCTCCACTATCTCCAGAGTTTGCTCAAACTTATGTCCTTTGAACTGATGATGCATTCCAAACATCTCATCCTCTGTTGCCTTCTTCTCCTGCCTTCAATCTTTCCCACCACCAGGGTCTTTTCTAATGAGTTGGCTATTCCCATCAGGTGGCCAAAGTATTGGAGCTTCAGCTTCATCATCAGTCCTTCCAATGAATATTCAGAGTTGATTTCCTTTAGGATTGGCTGGTTTGATTTCCTTGCTGTCCAAGGGACTTTCAAGAGTCTTCTCCAGCACCACAATTCAAAAGCATCAATGCTTCAGCACTCAGCCTTCTTTATGATCCAACTCTCACATCCATACATGACTGCTGGAAAGCCATAGCTTTGACAATATGGACCTTTGTCAGCAAAGTCATGTTTCTGTTTTTGAATACACTATGTAGGTTTGTCATTTACCTGTTATATGTTTACTATTTATCTTCTTGCCGCTAGACTGTAGAATTTCTGAAAACAGGGATTTGACTGTTATGTTCAATACTATGTCTCCAATACTAGAATAGTTGCTGATGTCTAAAAGGTGATCAATTAACATTTGTTGAATTAAGTTGATGGGTCCAAGTCTGGGGCCTAAAGCCCTTTTTTGATGACATTTGCTTGGGTCTTAGATGGTTTTTTGCTTCTGAATCCCCTGTTGCTTGACTCTAAAACTCACTGATCAAGGCCTATCAGTACTTCTTACTCAACCTCCCCAATCCCAACAGCCTCACTAGTTTATTTCCAGTTATTTGTCATCGGTGTTTCTAGATGCCATGTTTTCTGTTTTAGCTTTGATTTTCCTTCTCTTCTGTATAGGTATCTGGAGGTCAAGCAGAAGACCAAGTACAACTGGCATGTCTGGAACAACATTCTTCGTGATGTCTAAACTTCTTAAGGAGCTGGGGTTTCCTTCTTGTCTACTCCTGCAGCCTCGCCTGGTACATTGCTGCCTGAGATACTGGATATATAAGTGGCCAATGACCAGGCCATATAGGACAATAGAACTCTGTGAGGCCAAACCACCTCTGCAACAGTTGGCCCCAAATAGTCAGAACTTGGTCAATTTTCTTAATTTTTGCCCCTGCTTCCAAGTTGAGACCAACTAGAGAAAACCATGTAGGACCCCTAAATCAGTCACACAGGATGCCCGTCTCTGGCTTCCAAGTGAAGTCTCTATTAAGAACACATCTCGAGGCTTCTCTTTTATCTGCTGTAAGCTTCCCCCCTCCTCTTGTCCTCCTTTGAGTCTCATCAAACAAAAGTGATGTCGACTGATTCCCATATGGTATCAAGTTCTGAGTAAACAGTCTCTGTTTCTTCTTATTGGGTCGTCTCCATTTGTTCCCACATGCAGATTCTGGTTATCTGTTGCTTCAGAGACAATCATTCCAAAACTTAATGCCTTAAAATGTGCTCTTTATTTTGCTTCATAATTTTTGAGTTAATAATTTAGGCAGGCTTCAGCTGGATAGTTTGTCTCTGGTTCACATGGCCTCAGCTGGGTCTGAAGGATTCACTTCCAAGGATGGTTTTTTTCCTTAGTCATGGGTGGGGCACATCTCAGTCTTCACTGTGCTTTGGTTTGGCTTCTGCTCCACTTCATGATGTCTTACCCTGCAGGGCCTCAACATGTGTTGTTCTCAGGACAAGCACACCTCTTACATTGAAACTGGCTTCCAAGAGGCAAGAACCCTAAGTTATACCCTAAAAGACCCACTGTCATAACAACCACATTTATTTGGTCAAATCAGATTGGAGGGGATAAGGGTCATCATATCATAGAATGGTGCATGGCAACATCATATTCTCTAAAAGCATATAGGTGGGAGGTAGTGTCTTGGTCAGCTTCGAAAATAAAGTTCATGCATCACGTTCATTTCTGTGCTCCAGTCATGCTGACCTTATTCTGCAGTCATAGAAACATTATGCTTCTTCTGCGTCCAAGTTTCAGGATTTTTACAAACACTGTTACCTCTGCCTGGAATGCCTTCCATCTGGACCCTTGTCCAGTTAAATTTGACTTCCACTGCAGATTTTAGTTTCAGTATTATTTCTTCACATGTGCTCTGGAAAACATTTATTTATACCATCTTAAAATCCACACATAGACACTAAGTCAGAGCTCCTTCATGACATTTGTCAAAATTTGCAATTATTAACATATGATTGTACTATTCTTGAATTCATCTCCATCCTGTCCCCGTTCCTCCTGCCATGGGTGTGAGCTGGGGACACAGGGTCAGGGTCGTTGGCCACTATTTACCTCCTGTGCCAAATATGGTTCCTGAGACGTGGCAGGTACTTGAGATATTTTTGTTAAATAAGTCAATACATTTATTTAAACTTTTCCACCCTAGCACATACCTGTAATAAGAGCCTAGCATTTGAACTTGCTCTTCCCTGGTGGCTCAGATGGTAAAGTGTCTGTCTACACTGTGAGAGACCTGGGTTCGATCCCTGGGTTGGGAAGATTCCCTGGAGGAGGAAATGGCAACCCACTCCAGTACTCTTGCCTTGAAAATCCCATGGACGGAGGAGCTTGGTGCAGGCTACTATCCATGGGGTCACAAACAGTCGGGCACAACTGAGCGACTTCACTTTTTCTTTCTTTCTTTCTTAGGCTCCTGAACCCACGGAAGAAATCAATTCATGTGGAACTTCTACTTGCGAAATGATGTTAAGATGCAAAGGTTTTTCTCATCAGTCGTTGTATTTTCATTTACTCCCTAGTGAATGCTGGCAGCGCCTGCTGAAGGCCTCCGTTGAGCGTAATACGGTGAAACTGCCTTGACTTTGGCTTCAGGAAAACTTGAGTTTGATCTTTTACCCTTGCTAGACTCATAGTGTGAATTTAGGTTGATTTATTTAGCATTTCTGACTGTCCTAACTTCGCCATCTGTTAAGTAGGGATAATAATATATGTTTTTCAGGGGGTCCTGGTTCCATCTCTGGTCAAAGAACTCTAAGAGTTCCCATACTGCAACTGAAGATTCCACATACAGCAGCCGAAAGATCCTGTGTGCTGCAAGTAAGACACGGCACAGCCAAATCAATAAACATTAAATATATATATATGCCTATGGAATCTTTTTAAAGTTTATATTATTAAAGTTTATATTAGACAGTAATCACACACACACAAAAAATGGTTTTAACCCAATAATCACCCCAACAGTTCAAATAATTGGAAATAGAAACCAGCATAACACCTGATTCTTCCTCTTTGATAAAGTTTATTGCCTCTGGATGATGTAATTTTTGCTTAATTCTCATATCCTAGCTTAATTCTGATTTAAATGTGTTTTTTAGGGTAACTAGAAAATAATTCAGTTAGACTTTTTTGAAAATTCAAACTGACATCTGTTAAAATCAACATACTCAATTTATTAATTCTTTAAGAACAAAAGTAGGAAATGTGTCCTCTATGGCTATTTGAGTTAACATGTTTATTAACTTGGTTTTTGATCATTGACTGAAAACAACAAAATATTTTTTAAAATGGAAGGCGTTCCTTTATTTGAGATGAATTTGTTTCAGAAACCAAGCTATTTATGCCAGGGTAATTCTTATAAAAAAATCTAAATCCAATTTCAGGTTATGGGATTTACATACATGCCAGGAAATGTATTCACATGTTCTCTGAGCATGTCCCTATTTTAAAGATGAAGAAGCTGAGGATCAGAGAGAAAAACGCTGCGCAGCCAGTCAGGAGTGCAGCAGGAATTTGGATCCAGTTTTGTGTTAGCGTTATTAGCAGGTGCTGTTTCTACTCTGAATCCTTTCACAGCCGTTCCAGCCATGGAGAGATGGACAAAGCAGCAGAGAGCTATCACAGCAGGGAAATTAATTTCCAGTTGCCTTAGTCATTGCTGTCAGACTCCAGAGCCCCGACATGGGTTAGCGGCCTGTTCGCTTCCTCCTCTGAGAAGAACCACGAGTCACGCTCGTGACCAGGGTGGCACCCCTCGAGCCTCTGCCAGTCCCCCCACCAGACAGGACGTGTCTGGGAAGAAGAATCTGCAGCCTGCTGCTCCACCGTTCAGGTCCCCATCTGTGTCAGCTGAGTAATTTATGGATGCACTTTCTCCTGCTCTGCAGAGGAGATGCACAGGACCTTTGGTAGTAATTCAATCTCTTTCAAGGGAACACATTTGGGGAAATTATTGTTAATGCATCTGAGTAAGAGGTGCTCAACCCCAACAAATATTTCATGCAATTATAGCAAAGATGAGACCGTGACAACCAGTGACCATCAATCACTCCCGAGATCAATAATAACCATGGAGCATGCAATCAGACCTAATCAACACCCGGTGATTAAGGAACAGGGCCTCTCTTCTTTGCTCTCGGGGTCATAGTCCCTTGAGAGAATTGGCACAGAGTCCTCCGACAACACACGATACAGAAGCAAACATCCAAGCAGTGGCTTTAAAATCTAGCAGATCTGGGGCAGAGTCCACAAACACTTGCTTCTCAATCTTGGACAAGACTGTGTGATAATAACAACATTCACTGAATACCTGGGAGGGGGGGATGTCAAAGAGCAGGCTAAGCAGTTCATCTGTATTGTCTTATTTAATCTTATAACGTATCTGTGAATTGTGCACCACCGTACCCACTCTAGGAGAAGGCAATGGCACCCCACTCCAGTACTCTTGCCTGGAAAATCCCATGGACAGAGGAGCCTGATAGGCTCCAGTCCATGGGGTCACTAAGAGTTGGGCACGACTGAGTGACTTCACTTTCAGTTTTCACTTTCATGTATTGGAGAAGGAAATGGCAACCCACTCCAGTGTTCTTGCCTGGAGAATCCCAGGGACAGGGGAGCCTGGTGGGCTGCCGTCTGTGGGGTCGCACAGAGTCGGACATGACTGAAGCGACTTAGCAGCAGCAGCAGCAGTACCCACTCTAAGGTGAGGACACCAAGACCCAGAGGGATGGGAAGCTCAGAGCCACACGGACAGCAAGCGATGGAGCTGTGACTCAGATCCAGTCCTGTAGACTTCGGTAATTTTCAAGTTGGCCTCACGTTAAAATCACTTGGGGAGCTTTTTAAACTAACCAGTGCCTGGACCCCACCCATCCCATAACACCAGAATCATAATCTTTGAGCCTGAGGACTAGGCATGCACTATTTTAAGCAAACATGTCCATAAGTTACAGCAGACAGAGAGAAAAGGGAGCAAATGGAGTGTAGCGAAGTGTGTTTCCACTAAGTAAACATGCCCTGTGTGCAGAGCAGACCCCGTCTCCTGCACACCCACCCCGCTCCCACCAGGAGCCCCCTGCCTCCTTTCCCAGTTGCTACTACTGGTTCTTTCCAAGGACAGTCATCCTGACTTAACGCAGCAGACACCCCTTTCCCTATTTCTGAACTTTATGGAAATGGAGACATTGTTGACACAGTTCTGTGTCTGCCTTCTCCTCGTTTGTGAGATTCACAGGTGTTGAGGGTGGGAGGGTTTGTCCATTCTTGTCGTTTCCTGTTGTGTGAATATACTGCAGTGCATTTAGTCAGTCTGCTGTGGATGGGTATGTTTCCCACTCTTGGCTACTTCAAAGTCTGTTGCTACAAGAATGTTAATTCTTGTGCACATCTTTAGGTTAGCAAAAGTGCGTGCCTTTCTGTTGAGTATCTCCCTAGAAGTGGAACCTCTGGGTCGTGGGGTGTGCATATATTCACTCGAGGAGATCCAGGCATTTTTTGCAAGTTCCCGGTTGATTCTGATGCACAGTGAGGGCCGAGAAGCTACATACAACCCTATACCATTTCCCTTATTTAGAATTTAATTGGTGTTGTTTTTTGAAACAACATAGTAAGGTGGTAATAAAGTTCTCATGGACTGGTTTCCCATCTTTCTAAATACAAGCCCTCTTCCTCCCTCCAGCCCTCCATGCCATCCCCCGACCCAAGGCCTTCTAAGCCTCAAAGGCTGACTAGTCCTGGAAGAGGAAAGAGCTTGAATGCTTGTGCCTCTCCTTCTGGAAAACAGGAAGGTTTTTGTTATGGCGAAAAAGGGAGTAACAGGATAGTTTTTGGCACTAAATCTCTTAGTTACTGAAGACCCATGAAGGAAACTAATGGTGTTAAGAGAAACAATAAACACACAGAAAGCACAGAACAGACACCGGCACTCCAGGACCCGTCCTGTTGTTATGATTACGCTCATTGCCATTAGCAGCAGCAGCAACGGCAAAGAGGTAGAAAATATGCCAGGGCTGTGGGGTCTTCCTGAAACATATCTGCTCAGTCATGTAAGATCTGTTAATACAATGTGTACTGTGGGCCAGACTCTGAATATGGCACAGTGAACCCAGGGAGGAACAAGCCATGCTATCTTGAAGGCACTCATGGCGTCTCTGATCTTGTCCTGTCTACGTGTTCATCATGGCAAATGGGGCGGTCTTAAAGAGGAAGATGTGTCTGAAGAAGCCCGTCCCCACTGCTCCGGGAACAGAGGAAAGCAGATAGATACCTGCTGAGGATGGGCCAAGAGCTTGGTCATGCCTGGAGGAATCTGTATACAGAGACAGTGTGCTTTAGTCAGAGGTTTTAGTCTCAAATAGGAGAGAATAACTCAGTTTGGCTCAAGAGGAACAGGGTAGGAGATGTTTGGTTGAAAGGTTTCACATGCTCAGGAGCTTAGGAAAAACAGAACCTCTGGACTTCAGGCAGGGGGATGTGGGTGGCTCCAAGATGGATGGGATTATTTGTTTTGGTCTCTTTGATCTATTTGCTTTTAGCTCTGTCTGTCTGCCTCTGCCTTTTTCTGTCTTTCTTGCTGAGTCTTTTATTTATCTTCATTTCACAAGTCTTCTTCACCCCTCTGCTTACTCTCTTCCAGACTCCACTGCTTACTTGCTTTCTGTTCCCTAGAACTTCAGTTTGCACAGGTCTCTGGCTTGCCATGAACCTTAAATCCGTCTCAATCCAGCCTCAGAGTCTGCGCTTCTGTGACCCCTGTTCTGTTTGGAGTTTTATTCTGCATCTCTTCATTCAAGTTCCTAAGATGGTCTTACTGGCTCACTTCATCTTTCCGTGCTAGCCACTTGCTCGCAGGGTGATTATCAGTGTATGGAAAAATATCCTCTTAGTTAGGGCCTGACTCTGACACAGCTCCCAGCTGTGACTGGGAGAAGACGGCTACCCGATCTGATGCTCCATCCATTCAGCTACAGGATGGGCAATTCCCTTAAGAGAATGCGTTGAGTGCAACAGACAGTGAAAGACAGTAAGAAACCTCTTCAAAACTACAGAGTTCTAACGTCTGGAATTTGCTTGGTGGGTGACCAGAGGCTCCTGGGGTCCAGAAATATTGTCTTAGCCTTCTTTGAAAACTGGTTCATAAGGCTTAGTCATATGTTTAGAATGAGTTAATTCACTTCTCTGTACCCTAACTCTATAATAAATGTTTTTCTTTATGCCCAAGACTTGGGGTTTTGTTCCTTCATTTACTTATCCGTTTGACAGATATTTACAGAGCATCTGCTTTGTGCCAGACACTGCTTCCTACCCTTGAGACTTAACGATGAATAAAATAGGCAGGACCCCTCTTTTTGTGAGATGAACTCTGAGAACTGCTGGCTGAATTTGGCGTGATGGAGACTGTTGTTGACCTTGGGATGAAGGCACTTGCCCGGGTCTGTGTGGCTGGTTGTCGTCTTGCCTGCGCTGGGATGAAGTCAGTGCAGCAGCACTGTCTGTCTCTCATCTGTCAGACTGACACAGCGGTCTGCATTCAGGGATTCTCTGCACACTGACCTGCCCACCATGCCCGAATTTTCACCCTTGGATAGTTAGCTGGAACCAGTTCTGCATTTGAAAGTTGAGAGTCCCAAGTATGTATTGGAAGGAAGACGAGCTGGGGGTGAGGGGCCAGGTGGGCCGGGGTGAGGTAGTGAGCCCCTGACTCAGTGGCGTGAGCCACAGGGAGCCCTGAAAGCTGTCCTGCAGGTGTTTGCTCCGGCTACTGTGTCCTTTGCCAGTCTCTCAGTCAACAGAGCAGAGAGCCGTGGAGGTGAAAATAAAGGGGACGGGCTGTATTCAGGAGGCTAAGTGGGATTGGAGTTATTACTAGAGATTATGAAAAATTTTTGCTGAATTTTAAGGATCTACGAAACCTCCAGGAAAGGAAATAGGGATGGTGTCGTCAGAGGATTTATTCACTGAAGTGAAGGAGCAGCGATTCAAGAAAGCCCCTCCTTTCTTGATTGGAAAATTAGAAAGACCTGTCGTAATTCTGTCTCAATTTCCCCACCTGGAAACGACTGTCCCAACATGTGATGTTTGATCATAGGCTTCTCTCAAAGAGGTGCAGCGAGCTCCTGCCTCAGCAAATACTCTTTCGCTCCCAGAGAGAGCAGCTGTGCAGGTGAACGGAACAGGCCTGGGAAGGAGGTGAAGGCGGTCTCTTTCCCCTGCAACACCAAAGCCTTTGCATCTCTCCTTCGGCACTTTGAAATAAGATCATCCATGTAAGGGGCTGGCACCGAAAGTGCCAACCAGAGGTGCTTACCACTGTTGGCACTGTCTGTCTCACACTCTGGGTCTCAATGTACACAGTTTACAGGCTGGCAGTGCCCCGAAGGGAGGTGCTTTCCATTCACCTTTTACTCCAGTGTGTGGTGCAGCATCTGTCACATGCTCGCTACACAGATTAATGCTGAATTTAAGTTTAGACTCAGTGGATCTCTCTGTGCCTTTACAGTTTTTTGAACCACTCCAAAAAGCCCACTACCCTTAATTCATCTCTGACTTCCCAAGGAATGCCAAAGCATTGTGGTTGTTCACTCATCCACCCATTCGATACATTCATCTGATGGATATGTATGAGTTGGTCACACCAGACATCGTACCGGGTGAAATAAGACAGGGGTCCTGTCCTCTCACAGTTTATAGTTTAATGTCATAGTTCCCCGCCCCCCTCCACCACACACACACATTTACTGGTGGAACTTTGAAAAAATATAACTCCCAGGACCACACTTCTGTCCTGTTGATGAACACGTATTTGGAGCAAGGTCTGAGGATTGCCATTTTAATAACTCCTGTGGTCAAGGGACTCCTGATTCTGTGGATAGAATACAGAGAGTTTTATCAGAAGGCCTGGCATGTATATTAATCCTGATTCTACAGCTTCGTTTGGAACTTTGGAAACATGTCTTAGGCTATCTAACATTCACCTTTTCCACCTGCAAAGGGGAAACAAGTGTTTCTCCTATTTACCTCTAAGGGCTGATGGGAAGAAACCATGAGATGATTGGTTGTTTTGCATTTCTATACACAAACCACAAATTATTGTTAATAGTCGTTAGTCAGTGTGGAGACTTGTATGTAGCTGGTTCTTACTAATTTATAAATGCATTATTGGGGCACTGACCATGTACTAGGAAAGAGCTTTTATCTTCCTTGGACTCTTAATAGGGGTTCACTAAATTGGCTGTAAAATTAGTGACTGATGACATTTTAATATACTGCCTTTCTAAGTATGTTGCATTTAGCATCTTGAAGAAAATCATAAAACAATATAATTGATAATAATAATTGTGGTCATTTTATTGAAATCTTATAATCTAACAAGTGCTATGCTCTACATTTCACTAGAGCTCAGAGGACTTTTGGAAGTGTCTCCTGGAGACCATAAATCAACGTATACTTCATCATCTTTTTAACCTTAATAGTGTTTTAAAAAGGCAGTGTAACTGGGCACAGGACACATTTAGTAGAAATATAAAAATCATAATTCTTACTCTTTTACAGAAGATTCTCTTTTACAGAAGATTCGTAGCACACAATGCTGCTTGAAGCCCAGACTTAAGCTCAAGCCTCCCACTTCACAGATTAAGAGTCTGATGCTCAGAGAGGTTATATGGCTTACATTGGATCATTTGGGTCTGTCTGAGTACTCTGGCTCTTTCACAGAATTGCTTCTTCGGTTTAGCAGTCATCATATCCTCTGGTTCAGTCAATTAACCAGCTGCCTCGGCCTTCAACTCCGCTACCTCCACAGGCTGAGAAAAACCTCTTCCTTCATAGCCATGACCTGCCGTGATCTCTGGCCCTTGCTGTCTCTGAGGACTCCGTCGAGCCTTGTATCTTTTACATGTTCCCTCCCCTGCTCCCGCGAACATCACAGACAGAAATGTTCCATCAGGCATCCACTCCTGGCGTTTCCTCTCATGATCTCCTCTCCATCTCATTAGCCACTTGGTACCCATTGTCTGGAAGACAGGCTGCTGGCACAGCGATCTGAGCAGTCAGTTTAATTGGAAGATTAGAAAAGTTCTGGTGTCTAGGCCATCATCTGAGAACAAGCTGAGCAAGGGTCCATTTTAAAGCATATTCCTTGCTCCAAAGTCTTGCATATTTTCCACAAATATTTTTCCCATATTCCCAGACTCTAAAAATTCCAAATTGTTTTCACACACTGGTTTCTTCATTCGTTCAAATCTCTGCCCAGATACCACCTCCACAGAGAGGTCTTCATGTCTGTCCTGTCTAACATGGCCCTCCACTGCTTTCTGCCTCTTTGTAATCTGACGATAGATTGATTCTTGGCCTCAAATCACACAGTACAGACATTGCAACAGACACCCTGGGAAGTGGCCCCAAGATCCCACTTCACACCCTTTGTGTAATTTCCTCCTGTTACGTGTGGGCAGGACCTGTGACACGTTTCTAACCAGTAGAATATGGGGGCCAGGTGACGGGATGTGAGTGTAGTGTGAAGGTGACGATGTGGTCATATGGACTCCAGCTAGCCAGCGGACTTGTCCTCTCTCCATTGCTGGCAGGAAGAAGCAAACTGCTGTGAAGAAGGAGCCGCTGTGACTCCTGTTGGAGGAGTCCATTTGGCAGTAGACTGAGGACAGCAAGTAGGAGCTGGAGTTCTTGGACCTGGAGCCATAAGAAAAGGATCTGGCCAATGGCCTAAGGGAGCTTGGAAGTCAATCTGTTGCCAGGTAAGCCTCCAGATGAGAACTGAGCCTTGGCCGGCACCTTAATTACACCCTTGCAGAGAACACAGATAAGCCTTGCCCAGGCGCTTGAACCATAGAAACTATGAGATAATAAGCATGTTTTTGTTTAACCTGTGGTTTGTGGCAATTTGTCACAAAGCATAGCAAACCAATCTGGCATATTTTCCTACTCCTTTTGCTGTGGGTTTAAACAGCTGTGGCGTGTGCCTTGGCCCATGGACTACGGCAGACATATCAGTGCACCAGTTCTGTGGGTGCACATCAGGACATCTCCCGTGTTTCTGCTTTTCTGTTGAATTTTTGTTTAATCAGCAGAAGCATATTCCTAGGTAAGCCCATGGGTTCCAGAAAGAGACTGAGGGCCCTGGGGAGCAGATGGCCTGGATTGCCCCTCCCCAGTTGGTCTGCTGATGTGTAAGGAACACACCTATTACAGTCGTCAGCCACTGAGCCTGGGTCAGAATGATTCAGTGGGTAACTGGGTCTTGTGTTCTGATTCCTAGTTTGGTGAATTTTCAGTAAAAATCAACCCAAACTAAATACTAATGTTTATATCGGCATAATATTTCAGTCCTGGGGTTTTAATCTGAGTTTATAGATAGACATCATCTATAAAAGGAGTTCTTTAAAACACTTGAAATTATACACTAAAGTTTATGTTTTGGGCATTTTGTGGGAGAGACAGTATGTAATGGCCTCTCATGTTTTAAACGAGATCTGTAACACCTCATCTGTTTAAGAATCACTGATAGCAGTATGAATCACTGTGTGTGTGTGTGTGGGTGTGTGTGTGTGTAAAGTCGCTTAGTTGGTGTCCGACTCTTTGAGGCCCCATGGACTGTAGCCTGCCAGGCTCCTCTGTCCATGGAATTCTCCAGGCAAGAAAACTGGAGTGGGTTGCCATTTCCTTCTCCAGGGGATCTTCCCTACCTGGGGATTGAACTCGAGTCTCTTATGTCTCCTGTATTGATTGGTAGGAGGGTTTTTTTTTTACCATTGCGCCACCTGGGAAGCCCCCTAAGTCACTTTCTTCCTTGTTAAATCCAAGGAATAGTATTGTTCACTTAAGAAATAAAATTCCCAGCCTGAATTCGTTTCTCTTAATTATTTGTCTTAAAATTTTAATGGATTGGTTTATGGTGGCATTCAGATAAGTCCCCATTTCTTTATACCTGTGCATTTTCTTTATCAGTTAAAAAATGTCAGTATTTCCCAAAAGAGAGTGATTCTAATAAAGATGTTTTTTTTAAATCCTGACATCAAGTCATATTAAGAATGCTAATTCCCTAATGTTGTTTCAGTTTTATGTCTCTAAAAGTTATTACTTTCATCTATGCAAGTGTGACATATTGATGGGAAGCCTGGTGTTTTCATTTGCCAGGAAGAAAATACCAGGGGACCCAAGAGAGCATGGGGCTCAAAGCCCTGCTTGCATTTCCCGACTGCGTGCTGGTTGCTCAGTCGTGTCTGGCTCTTCGCGGGTCCCATGCATTTCCCAACTGCGTGCTGGTTGCTCAGTCGTGTCTGGCTCTTCGTGGGTCCATGGACTGCAGCCTGCCAGGCTCCTCTGTCGTTGCAGTTCTCCAGGCAAGAACACTGGAGTGGGCAGCCATGTCCTCCTCCAGGGAGCCTTCCTGACCCAGGGATCGAACCCAGGTCTCCTGCATCGCAGGCAGATTCCTTTCCCATCTGAGCCCCAGGGAAACCTTGCAAAAGTCACTCCGTCTCTGCACCATGGTTTCTTAGTTTCTAGGTTGGGACAAGCATATCTAAATTCACAGGGTTGCCATGAGAATTAAATGAAATAATATGTGAAGACATGCTTGGCACATAGCAAATTCCCAATAAATGCTGAAAATTCAAATATATTACACTTCCTGTAGTTTCTGCTCAACTTGGAACTCTTCAAAGTGGGAAAAGCTACTTGTTTGTCTCAAACTGATCATCAGGGAAATAGAAATGGGTTGTTTGTTGATTGTTCAGTCATGCTCCTCCCTTTGGGAGATGGGGGCTATGTAAATATCAATCTTATTATATTATCCATCTGGCACTGTGACTTTGGAGTGTAATCAGCTACTGTGGTAAATGCATTGAAGAAAGAAGGATCCAAGATGGTTTAGCAATATTAGTCGCAGTTAGCATTTTTCTTGTTTTATTAAGGACATAGAGTTATGAGGCATTTTGAGAATTTCCAAAGATTAAAGGGACTTAAAGATAATAAGTATACTTTCTCCATTCTCATGGCCACCACCCTAGTCTCAGCTATCAACCCATCTCTTCAACTACTCTACATAAAATAAATATACAGCAGGGATCTATTGTACAGCACAGGGAAATATAGCCATTATTCTGTAATAACTTTGAATGAAGTATACTCTATAAAAATATCGAATCATTATGCTTCACACCTGTAACTAATATAGTATTGTAAATCAACTATACATTAATAAAAAGCAAAAAGATTATTCCAGCAGCTCCTAACTGGTCTGCCTGCCTCTAGTCTTGTTCCCTTTAGTTAATTCTGTACTCTGAAACCAGAATGATCATTCTAAATTACACATCAGATTATGTTCTCATTACAGTCCTTTGGTGGCCCTTCAGTGATTTTAGGATAAGGCCAGACTTTGTAATGTGTCCAGATGTTTCTGGGCTGGCCCTTGCCTCCTCAGTCGCCATCCTGCACCCCATTCTCTGTGCCTGCCAGAGTAAGTTTTATTTCATTGTTTCAGCTAGTCACAGTCCTACCCAGTGGTCTTGGTCAAGGGAGTTTATTTCATTGCATGCCTCTATCCCACGCCTGGCTCGGAAAACAGATGAAATTGGCACAGACTATGGGCATATCGGAGAAGGCAATGGCAGCCCACTCCAGTGTTCTTGCCTGGAGAATCCCAGGGACGGGGGAGCCTGGTGGGCTGCCGTCTATGGGGTCACACAGAGTCGGACACGACTGAAGTGACTTAGCAGCAGCAGCATATGCATATCACCACTTTAATTGAGGTGAACATGTGAACATGGCTTTGGTCCACCAGCCAGAGGAGCTTCTGCTCCTTCATCCTATGAGATTATAGACTCACGTGCTCTCCTCCCCAGTAAAGCAAACAATTGCATGCCTTCAGCAACAGAGTTGTCCCGCTGAAAATTAGGGCATGGAGGAGGAGCAAGGCAGAAAACCTTTGGTATACTAAAAGTTTTCTTGGATTGGACACAAGATGCACAAGTCATAAAAGAAAATTAATCATAAGATGGATTTTATGGAACTGTTGCTCTTCAAAAAAATCCTTAAAAAAGAAAGGGTGAACCACAGGCAAAGACAATATTTACAAAGATGTAATTGATAAAAGACTTGTATCTAGAGGTTATAAAGAACTCTCAAAATGGACTAATAAGAATATAAACAAATTAAAATGGGGAAAAATTGAATAGACTCTTCACCAAAGAAATATAGTAACAAAAAAAAAACAAAACAAATGGAAACTAAACTCAACATCGTGAGTTACTAAAGAAATCCAAACTAGTGAGTTACTAAAGAAATCCAAATTAGCGCTTTCATGGTGGTTCAGGGCCAAAGAATCTGCCTGCTAGTGAAGGAGACACGAGTTCCGTCCCTGGTCCAGGAGGATCCCACGTTCCATGGAGAAAAGAAGCTCGTGCGCTGCAACCATTGAGCCTGGGCTCCAGAGCCTGGGCTCCAGAGCCTGGGAACCGCAACTGCTGTGCCCTCGGGCCGCGGCTGCTGAAGCCTGGCGTCCTGGAACCCGTGCTACAAGAGAAGCCACCACCACGAAGAGCCCGTGCACCTCAGCTGCAGAGCAGCCCCCACTTGCTGCGTCTAGAGAAAGGCTCGAATAGCAGTGGAGACACAGCGGCCAGTAAATAAGTAAATTAAAAAAAAAGCGGGTACTTGTTTATATATACATCCGCATGTATTTATATACAGGAAATCTGAACTAAAATCACAATGAGGAATCACGGTCAGCTATTAAAATGGGGAGAAGGTGGGGAAACGGATACTCTTACATTGTTTATGGGGATGTATAATGGCACAGACATTCTGGAAACCATTTTGGCAGTTTCTTAAAGATGCAATTATCATATGTATTCGTTTGCTCGGGCTGCCATAGCAGAAGAGCACAGACTGAGTGAGTCACACTGCGGAGATGTATTCCCTCACGGTTCCGGAGGCGGCAAGTCCAGGATAAGGTGTCAGTGGGTTTGGGTTCTCCTGAGCCCGCTCTCCTGGGCTTGCAGATGGCTGCGCTCTTGCTGTGTCCTCACATGAACTTTCCTCCATGTACACACATTCCTGACAGCTCTGTGTATCCACATTTCCCTTTCTTATAAGGACACAGAGATTATATTAGCATGTACCCTAACTGTCTTTTTACCTTTAAAGGACTTATTCCAAATACAGTTGCATTGTGAAGCACTGGGGGTTAGGACTTCACCATATGAATTTTGGGGAGACACAGTAAAGCCCATGACACCATACAGCTCTCACCATCCATCCCACCACAGAAATGACTCCCACTTCTATGTATTATCCAAGAGAAGTGAAAACATATGTCTACACAAAGACACGTATGGGAATGATTACAGCAAGTTTATTCATAGTCACCCCAACTGGAAAGAACCAGTGTCCATCAACTGCTGAATGATAAAGTGTGATACATCCACACGATAGACTGTCCCTCTGTGATAAAAGAGAGCAAACTACTATTATAAGCAACAATGAATGACTCTCAAATGCTTTATGCTACGGGGAAGAAGTCAGACACAGGGAGCCACATGCCCCACGTCTCCATTTATGTGACATTTTGGAAAAGGCAGCACTGTGGCAACGGGAATCACATCAGCGCTTTCCTGGCACTGGGGCTTGGGGGAGGGAATGGGGTACAGAGGGTCATGAGGGGATGTCGGAGGGTAAAGGAAACGTCTGTACCTTGATGGCAGAGGTGTTTACAAGGTTGATTCAGTGTTTGACAGAACTCATCAAACCATGCACCTAAAGAAGGTGAGTTTTATTGAATGTAAATTTAATTTAACTAATATTTAGAAAGAAAAAGAGAGAAACTGATAAGGCCCAAAAGCCTTTGTTATTGTTCCGTCACTAAGTCTTGTCTAACTCTTTCCAACTCCCATGGACTGAAGCATGCCAGGGTTCCCCGTCCTTCACTTTCTCCCAGAGTTTGCTCAGACTCATATCCATTGAGTCCTCCATGATGCCATCTAAAGAGGCTTATGAGCCCAAAATTTCCCAAGAAATTATAGATACAGATTCAACTTGGACCCAACATTTTGTCTTAGACATAATGTTTATTGAGATGTTAAGGAGAAAAATAATTACTCCTCCCCCAGTATAAACAAAATAAACTCATAGCCACTCTCTGAGAAGGGATACGATATGAGAGTCCACCTATGAAACCACTGTCCACCCGTATCTCCATCTGGCGCAGCTGTGTGGTCACTTTGCAGGGAGGACGGCATGTTGGCCTGAGAAATTCTGTGACCCTGAGTTTCACTCTTGGGAGAGTCACACACACTCCACTGCTAAGATGTCTCATTTCTCCAAAGGAGTCACTGGATATTTTGGGGTTCACTTTCCCCACTCTTAAGAAGTATATATGTCTTGGGTTTTCCAGAAACAGATCCAGTGTTTGTTGAAAAAGAGATAATGACAGTCGGCATTGTTTGGATGCTTATGATGTGCTGCCCGCTCTGCTGACAACTTGCATGTGTGATGAGTGCTCATTTCGCTTTCTCAACCCCTGTTTCATAGGTCGAATATCTGACCCTTACAGACAGGCTGGCGTAGCAGACATGCTGTAAATACCATTCATGCCCTGCCCATTTTCCCGTCGCCCTGACTACTTCAGTGCTCCTGGCCTGACTCCAGCTGCGTGAGATCTTTCTCTGTTGAAACCTTCTTTTCCCACATATGCAGCAGAATGTAAATGACCCTACTGTATGATACTAAGCAGGAGTCAATATATAAATACCATAGCTCTTTTGCCTCTTGGGTGGGATAACTCTGGAGTCTGCTTGAAACCAGCTTCCTGCATTTCCACGGGGAGTTTACTCCTCCGGTGCTCACACCGTATTTGGTGGCCTTCCTTCCCCGTCTCACTGCCCACTCTGCCCCGTTTACCTCCCCACGGAAAGTAAACCGCCTGCACTCTAGTCCTCACCTCTTGTGCTACATCTGGAGTAGCTCGAACCAAGAGCTGTAATGGCGTCTTGGAGAGTTACTGCTGCCGCAAGCACGAGAACTGGTTCTCAAAGGAGGCTCAGGGACCACCTGTAGAATTAAAATAATTTTTTTAAAAAGCAGAAAGAATGTCCTAGAAGGTCAGAAGGAGGAGACCTCATGGAGAATTGTCATGCTGAGGAACGGCCTTCTGGAAATGCCAAGGACTGAGTTCAGCATTTAATCGTGAGTGAGCGTTCAGGTGTCTCCTTAGTTTGCATGGTACAAACATGTGAACGGTTGTTGTAGTTGAGGGGAGAACACAGCGTGATGCTGGCCAGAGAGAACTTGCATAAGATACAAGCTAGAGCCCAAGGTGGGCAATACTGAATCCACCTGGATGCTTTGTTTCTTTCCATAATGATGTTACTGTTTGGTCGCTTAAGTCGTGTTCGAGTCTTTGAGACCCCATGGACTGTAGCCTGCACCAGGCTCCTCTCTCCACGGGATTCTCCAGGCAAGAATACTGGAGTGGGTTGCCATTTCCTTCCCCAGGGGATCTTCCCAACTCAGGGATTGAAACCATGTCTCCTGAATTCGCAAGCACAGTCTTTACTGCTAAATTACCAGGGTAGCCCTCCTTCCATAATTGTTGCTGTTGTTCAATCTCCAAGTCATGTCCAACTCTTCTCAATCCAATGGACTACCTCACACCAGACTTCTGTCCCTCACCATCTTCCAGGGTTTGCCCAAGTTCATGTGCATTGAATCAGTGATGCCATCATCCTCTTCTCCTTCGGCCTTCAATCTTTACCAGCATCAGGATCTTTTCCAATGAGTCAGCTGTTCACATTAGGTGGCCCAAGTATTGGAGCTTCAGCTTCAGCATCAGTCCTTCCAAAGAGTATCCAGGGTTGATTTCCTTTAAGATTGACTGGTTTGCTCTCCTTGCTTTCCCAGGGACTCTCAAGAGTCTTCTCCAACACCATAATTTGAAAGCATCAATTCTTCAGCATTCTCCTTTCTTTATGGTCCAGCTCTCACATCTATACATGACCACTGGAAAAACCATAGCCTTGACTATACGGAACTTTGTCATCAAAGTGATGTCTTCGCTTTTTTACACACTGTCTAGGTTTTTCATAACTTTCCTGCCAAGAAGCAATCATCTAATTTCATGGCTTCAGTCACCATCCATAGTGGTTTTAGAGCCCAAGAAAAGGAAATCTGTCACTGCCTCCACTTTTTCCTCTTCTATTTGTCATGAAGTGAAGGGACCAGATGCCATGATCTTAGGTTTTGGGTTTTTTTTTTTTTTTTGGTATTGAGTTTTAAGCCGGCTTTTTCACTCTCCTCCTTCACCATCATCAAGAAGCTCTTTAGTTCCTCTTCGTTTTTCTGCCATTAGAGTGGCATCATTCACGTATCTGAGGTTGTTTATGTTTCTACCAACAGTCTTGATTCCAGCTGGTAACTCATCCAGCCCAGCATTTCACATGATGTGCTCTGTTTACAAGTTAAATAAATATGGTGACAATAAACAGCCTTGTCGTACTCCTTTCTCAATTTTGAACCAGTCATTTGTTCCATATGGGGTTCTTGCTGTTGCTTATTGACTTGCATACAGTTTCTCAGGAGATAGGTAAGATGGTCTGGTATTCCCATTTTTTAAAGGGTTTTCCACAGTTTGTTATGATCCACACAGTCAAAGGCTTTAGTGTAGTCAATTAAATAGAGGTAGATGTTTTTCTGGAATCCCCTTACTTTCTCTATGATCCAGCGAATGATGACAATTTGATCTCTGGTTCCCCTGCATTTTCTAAACCCAGCTTGAATGCCTGGAAGTTCTCGGTTCATGTAATGCTAAAACCTAGCTTGGAGGATTTTGAGCATAACTTTACTAGCATGGGAGATGAGTACAGTTGCTCTGTGGTTTGAACATTCTTTAGTACTGCCCCTCTTGGGAAATGGAATGAGAATTGACCTTTTCCAGTCCTGTGGCCACTGCTGACTTTTACAGATTTGTTGGCATACTGAATGCAGCACTTTCACAGCATCATCTTTTAGGATTTTAAATAGCTCTGCTGGAATTCCATCACCTCCACTAGCTTTACTGGCAGCAGTGCTTCCGAAAGCCCACTTGACTTCACACTCCAGAATGTCTGGTTCTGAGTGAGAGATTACACCGTCATGGTTATCCAGGTCATTACGATCTTTCTGTGTAGTTCTCTGTATTCTTTCCATCTCTTCTCCATCTCTTCTGCTTCTATTAGGTTTTTGTCATTTCTCTCCTTTATTGTGCCCATCTTTGGATGAGATGTTCTTTTGACATTTCCAGTTTTCTTGAAGAGATCTTTAGTCTTACCCTTTCTGTTGTTTTCCTCTGTATCCTTGCACTGTTCATTGAAGAAGGCCTTCTTATCTCTCCTTGCTATTCTCTGGAACTCTGCATTTAGTTGGGTATACCTTTCCCTTTTTCCCTTGCTTTTTGCTTCTCTTTTTCCTCAGCTATTTGTAAAGTCTTCTCGGACAACTACTTTGCCTTCTTGCATTTCTATTTTTTGGGGGGATGTTTTTGTTCGTTGCCTCCTATGCAGTATTACAGACCTCTGTCCATAGTTCTTCAGGCACTGTGTTTACTAGATCTAATCTCTTGACTTTATTCATCATCTCCACTGTATATTCATAGGAGATTTAAGTCATACCTGACTGGCCTAGTGGTTTTCCTGCTTTCTTTAATTTTACTAAGAGGAGCTGATGATCTGAGTCACAGTCAGCTCCAGGTCTTGCTTTTGCTTCCATAATACCACCTCTCTAAAAGCCAGTCCTCCTCCTGAAGTGGAAAGAAAGCAAATGAATCGTGTGGCCAGCTCATGTGATGACATCTGAGAGATGGTTCCAGATTCCTGAATGTCTGTGGGCTCCAGGCCCCCAAGCCAGGGCTGGATAAGCATTGGTTCTGGGAAAGGTAGTTGCCCAGACTCTAGGAACAACTTCATCCTGACTCCAAGGAGACAAGCTGGCTTGCTAACACCTCAAATACACCTTTGTGACATCCTTCATGTGTGGGCAGTCATATCTATGTCATGGTTCTGTCATGAGTAGTAAATGACACAGTGTCTGTAGAGCAAAAGCTCGTCGCAGTGCCTGGCACATAACGACTAATGGGGCCCCAGTGAGCAAAATTACTTAGTGCAGGGAAGTGACAGAAGAGTGCAGAAAAGAGACCATCTTGCTCTCAGTAGTGGTGTATGTAGAGTACCAAGCCCGATGCTCTTGTCAGTTTAATCAACTGACTAAATCTCAGTCTGAAGTCATAGGAAGAGACGTCAGTCTTGAGAAATGGAGCACAGCTTTCTCTGAGTGGTCTCCCCCTACCCAAGGCATAACTCTGGGGTCAAGTGGGATTTCACCCTGAATCTGAGGAGCTTATATTTCAGGGTAAGGCCCAGAATTCCATATTCACACCTTGGCTTAGTTTTGTTAAGTAGGGCTCCCTTTCAAACTGAACAAGCTTCAGTCCCCACCACTGGCTAGGGGCAAGGGTCCTTGATGGGAACATTGGCTCGCAGCTGGAGTCCAGGTGAAGCTCAAGAGTCAATCCGAGCATAAATTTCTTCCTAGGCTCACTGCGCGCTCTTTCAGATCTTCTCTTCTTCCATCTCTCTTCTCTCTCCTCTCTGCCTCCCCCCATCACAGAGATACAGATTGTTCAAATGTAGGAGCATCGAGTTTTACCACCTGCTCTCTGGAAGAAAGGAAGGAATTTGCTCAGTGGCTGAGTTGAGCTAGAAATTAGGTTTCCCGTCTTCCAGTTTAAAGCTTTTTCTCATACTGTGCCCTTGCTTCCTTCCTTCATCCCTCCTTCCCTCTCTTCCTCTTCCTAGAAATAAAGGAGTTCATCTTTCCTCTAAAAGGAAGTCACTTCATGAAAGTGGCCAACAAGGGGTAAAGGATGTCTGACTTTTTTTCTTGTTTTGCGTCCAGTTCTGGAATTCAATTGTTTTCACTGGCCTTTTGTACTGTTAGTTTATAAAAAAATCAATAGTTTAATATAGAAAAGAAGTCCCCTGGCTATCTGTTTAGAGCTGTATTATCTTCATTGCAGGGCTCTGGCGCTGCCTGCCTGCCAGGAATCGCTAACTCAAATTGTTTTGTAGAATACCAGCCCAGCTCTCTGGAGCCGGTCCACCGGATGCAGGATGATACTTGTAGTAACATCATTAACAGAATTCAGACATGTCTAGGGCGGAACACTTCTCAGAGATATTTATGTATGATGACAATGGTATACATTGTTGGTGTTGTCCAGTCGCTAAGTCCTGTCCAAGTCTTTGTGGCCCCCACGCTGAATCCACGGGGTTGCAAAGAGTTGGACATGACTTAGTGACTGAACAACGATGGACTGTATCAATAGAGGACTTCTCTGTCCTCTATTGTCTCCTGGTATTTACTCAGATTCATGTTGATTGAGTTGGTGATGCTACCTAATCACCTCATCCTCTGCTGCCCCCTTCTGCTTTTGCCTTCCATCTTTCCCAGCATCAGGATCTTTTCCAGTGAGTTGGCTCATCACATCAGGTGGCCAAAGTATTGGAGTTTCAGCAACAGTTCTTCCAAAGAATGTTCAGGGTTAATCTCTTGTAGGATTGACTGGTTGGATCTCCTTGCAGGCCAAGGAACACTCAAGAGTCTTCTCCAACACCACAGTTCAAAAGCATCAGTTCTTCGGTGCTCAGCTTTCTTTATAGTCCAACTCTCACATCCATACATGACTACTGGAAAAATCATAGATTTGACTATATGAACCTTTGTTGGCAAAGGGATGTCTTTGGTTTGTAATATGCTGTCTAGGTTTGTCATAGCTTTCTTTCCAAGGAGGAAGCGTCTTTTAATTTCAAGGCTGCAGTCACCATTCACACTGATTTTGGATTGACAACATAGATGTTTAACTAAACTGATTCAAATTGATAATTGCAATATTCAAATAGGTACGTTAGCCGGCATTATTTTTACAATGGTAAGGGAAGCAGCTGTGCATTAACTCATATCTCCTCTTTAGCATATTCACATGAGGAAACAAATATCCCCATTGTATAGATGAAGAATCTAAAGGCTAGGAGCTTACATGACTTGCCAAGGGTGCTGAGGCAAAGCACAACTGGTTAATAGCATCTCCTTCATCTTGATAAGGGCTTCCTTATGGCTCAGATGGTAAAAAATCTGCCTGCAATGTGGGAGACCTGGGTTCAATCCCTGGGTCAGGAAGATCCCCTGGAGAAGGCAATGGCAACCCACTCCAGTATTCTTGCCTGGAGAATCCCATGGACGGAGGAGCCTGGTGGGCTACAGTTCATGGGGTCACAAAGAGTCAGACACAACTGAGCAGCTAACGCTTTCATCTTGACAGAGCCCATATTTTCTGTACTTGACCTCAGGGCCTCTTGGAATGTGGGAAAATACAATCCAGACAGACTATGTGCTGATCTCCTAAACATCCCGGTCTTGGCCTTAACCTTCTTCCTTGTTTTTTCACCAACGCTAGACATCAGAAGATCGGGTTAAGCCCGGTGGATCCCTGAATGAAAAGCAACACATTTTTAGCTCCATAGTGACCCATGAGTCAGGCTCTGACCCAAGACGAGGTGGCCAACTGTACTCTTTCCTCAGGACTTAAAACTTGAGCAACTCAGAGGGATAACCGGTTGGTAGTGACTTCTGGTGTTGGAGCGTCTTGCGGATACTGTGGTGGGTGGAGCGCATGTGGGTTATGCGCAAGATGAAAGAGCAGGTAATTCACAGGAAATTCTCACATAGTGCAGGCTGCGGAAAATACTCAAGAAAGGACAAATATCGTCATTGTGGTGATTTCCTAGGGGTGCGGCGACAAATTATCCCAAACCGGCTGGCTTAAAACAACGGAAGTGGATTATGTAGCAGTTCTGGAGGCCAGAAGTCTAACATCAAGGCATCGGCGCCGCCACGTCCCCATCCAGGCTCTGGGGGAGAGTCGCTCCCGGCTTCCTTCCTCACTCCCAGCAGTCAGCGCTCTGGGGGAGAGTCGCTCCCGGCTTCCTTCCTCGCTCCCAGCAGTCAGCGCTCTGGGGGAGAGTCGCTCCCTGCTTCCTTCCTCGCTCCCAGCGGTCAGCGCTCTGGGGGAGAGTCACTCCCGGCTTCCTTCCTCGCTCCCAGCGGTCAGCAGCAGTCTTTGGTGCTCTTGGGCTTGTCGATCCATCGCTTCAGTGTCTGACTGTCTTCACAGGGTGCTCTCCTTTTGTGTTTCTAACTTCATGCAGTATTCTTTTCTCTGTGTAGGTGTCCAGATTTCTGTCTTCTTATAAGGGCACCAGGAATTGGGTTTTGTCTCACCGTAGTCATGTATGGCCTCCTCTTCACCTCATTACTTCTGGAAGATCCATTTTTAAATGAGATCTGAGATAAGATTCTGAGATTCTAGGGGAGCATGAACCAAGGGGAAGAGCAGTATTCAACCTTATGCAGTTATTGTCACCATCATCATTGTCGTCACTGTGTAAGAAGTGCAAAGTACCCGGTATAAGATTCTGGTACAGAGTAAGTGCTCAATGAATGGTAGCCTTAAATGATAATGCCAGCAGCACCAGCAATAACAATGATACTAATAAATAAGATGTGCTATTCTCTGCTTAGCTGCTCAGTAGTGTCTGACTCTTTGCAACCCCATCAACTGTAGCCTGCCAGGCTTCTCTGTCCATGGGGATTCTCCAGGCAAGAATACTGGAGTGGCTTGCCACGCCCCCCTCCAGGGGATCTTCCCAACCCAGGGATCGAACCGGGGTCTTCTGCATTGCAGGCGGATTCTTTACCAGCTGAGCCACCAGAGAAGCCCAAGAATACTGGCGTGGGTAGCCTGTCCCTTCACCAGGGGATCATCCTGGTCCAGGAATTGAACCGGGGTCTTCTGCATTGCAGGCAGATTCTTTACCAGCTGAGCTACCAGGGAAGGCCTGTAAATAAATAAGATGATATGTCTAAAATGTCTAGTCTCATACTTAGCGTATAATAGGACTGTTTATTCTCTTCCCCACAGCAGCAGCACACAGAGGCACATGCAGCAGGGTGCTCAATAAATATTGGTTGAAAAAACAGCACATTTCAGTTTCTTAGAAAAAACCCCACCATTCATCTCCAAGAAATTGACATCAGACACAGGACGGAGCAGCCAGCGGGGCTGTCACCTGAGAGCGGGAGGTGTGAGTGGATGACGGGCCAGCGCTCGGCTGCGGGCGCCGATGGCCGCTCCTAATGAGACAGAGTGAGAAATGAGTTCAGTCTGTGGAGCTGTAGTTTAATCCTTCCCGAGCCCTCGGGGCCCAGCACAGAGACACCTGCTGACTTCAGATTCGTTTCTGGAAAAGGCACAAGCTGGTTTTGGTTTAATGGTGCAAGGGTGATCTTCAGGACCCCTCCAACTCTCAGCACAGTTTCCAGCTCCACCTGGCAGAGAGAGCGATGGAAGGACTCGGAGTCCAAGCCTGACTCTACCCTGGGGATCCAAGTGGTTATGGGCTGGTTCTTTTCTTTCCACAATTCCCAGTCTCCTCATCTGAAAAGTGGACATGATATTCTCACCACTGGGCTCTCTTGAGGATTAATGAGATGGTGAGTCTAAAGAGAACTTAATAACCTGAAAAGAAATGCAAGCATGTTATCTGTCTAGCAGTCCCACTTTACCAGATCAAAACTTCTCCTCCCACCAAGCACCTCTGACATGGATTGCTTGTTTTCTATTCATTAAGCCACATGCTTAGGAAAACATTTGAGACTGACTTGAATTCTGATACTCATGAGTAATGACAACTTCAAGTGTTACTTCCCTAGAAATTTCTTCCCAATAGGGAGCAATACTTTAAGCTAGATGAATTTATTTATTAATTCATTCATCCATTTATTCATTCCCCTATGCATTTATTCATTTGTTCTTAGATCCATCATCCGTTTGACTGTGATTTATCGAGCATTTGCTCCATGCCCGTTGTTTCTGAGGTATGAAGATGAATCCAGCAAGAACTCTAGTTTCATGGCACTTGTAGACTCAGGAGGGAAGTATTAATATATGAACGCAAATAACCGAGGCAAGGTCATGATTTATGGTTAGGGCTTTCCTTCTCTTGGGACCTCAGTTTCTAGCTATAAAATTGGACAACCGGACCAATTGTTCTTAATTCACTCCCCCTAACAATCCAAGAAATGACTGTGTTATTGGAAAGAACACTGAACTGGGGCTCAGGGCATTCCAGGACTTGGGTCCTAACTCAAATCAGAAGGATATGAAACTCTTTTCACTCTGCGCAGCTCAGCCTCCCAGTGTGTGTGTGTGTGTACATGATGGACAAGGGTGAAGCAATCCCTAAGAGCCTTT
Source organism: Bos mutus (assembly GCF_027580195.1). Classification (NCBI taxonomy): domain Eukaryota; kingdom Metazoa; phylum Chordata; class Mammalia; order Artiodactyla; family Bovidae; genus Bos; species Bos mutus. The sequence goes on from NC_091624.1 coordinate 3,916,009, forward strand.
CAGTGTAGAGCCTTTTACTTTATAAAATCAGTCCACTCCTTGTCCAGGGTGGTCTGGGCGGGGTCAGGGGCGGGTGGACAGTGAGTGACACATTAGTAGCAGCTGAGCAAAGATTCAGAGGAAGACAGCAGAAGGAAGGCTGAGAATGGAGCTCCTAGCAGCTTCTGTTGACCGTCAGCAGATGTTTTCCTGGGATGCTTGGCATCCTGCCATGATTGGTAATCTCTGTCTTCTACTTTATCGGCTGAGCGTGCAAATGTCAGGTGCAGAAAACAGACACCCCCTCTTCCTCACTGAGGCCATCCTGCCATAACATGTCTATGTCCTAGCCCAGGTAGTATGATCACACGGGGACGATGCTGGGACCTCAGCATGGACAGGGCAAGGGCTGGTTGAAGCAGCTTTTCAGAAGAGCGTTTGTGGTCATCAGCCTGCCATTGATTTATGTTTTGTTCTGGCAACTCTTGGTAGCCCTGGGGGCCCAGTCTCAGAGGTGGGGCAGGAAGCTCTGCCGTGGTGGGGGATGCGAGAGCATCAGCAGACACACAGCTGCCAGTAAGTCGGGCTAGAACGGAAGCTCTTCAGCCAATGGCTGAGAACTTCTGGAATGCAGTTTTAAAGAACTTCAGAGATTCTGTGTGTTCTCCCTGGACTACAAATCCTCTGAGATATTCAGCACATTTGAAATCTGCCTCTCCCACTTCCCTGCTGTGTGCGTTGGGCAGATTTCTTTACCTCTCCATGCCTAAGTATCCTCATCTGCAGAATTACAGGAAGTGATTGAAGTTGTGAAGGTCATTAAGTGAGCTGATGCTTAGAAAGCACTTAGAATGGTGAATGGTGTCTGGTGCACAGTGAACAAGAAAGTGTCGATTCTGTGTAAAGTGGAAACAGAAAATACTAACAACACCACCAACAGCAATAATACTAACTTGCTCTTGGAGCGCCTCAGGGCATAGCAGCATGGCCAGGGTTTTGGGAAGTGGTCTCACAACACATAAACTCGATTCACTTTCTTTAACTGAGAGATGCTAATAGCCCCTACCTCAGAGGGATTTGTGGGAGTTAAACAGGATTACAGATGGGTGCACTCTGCATGGATTCTGACACACAGTGAGTGATCAGAGAAACACAGCACACGTTGGTGTTGAATTCCTGTCCAAGTGAGGGTTAAACGGCAGTTGCCTGTGACTTTGGAAGGTGATTTGTGGAAGCCAGTGGTTCTTTTCAGCAGGCAAGAGAAGGATATCAATCGGTGAAAGTAAGCCGTAAGTGAAAATTGAAACTGTCAGATGGCGTGGACTTCCTGCTTAGTCTCTGGCAGTTTTTTCTTTCTTCTTTTAATTAGAAGTTTTTGTCTTCTGATGTGGAGGTGAAATAACTCACTCCTGACCTCAGCATGCTCAGGGCCCACCTGGAACGGAAGCCTGCCCCATAGGCACGGCTGTCTTCCTTCTGGGAGATCTAGTGCTGGGGCCTGCTCCTGAAACTCACTCAGTTAGCAGCTCATCCAGCCCGATGCTCACACTGGCTTTGGATCCTGACCCAAGTTTAAAATCCAACCCTGTGACTTCCTGGATGTCGGATTTTGGCAAGTTAGTCTAAAACACATTTCTATCTTTCATTTAGTGAAATGGTGTTAATAATAATGCCTGCTTTAAAAGATTTTTTTTTCAAGAATTAAATCACAAAAAGTATTTCTAGCACAGTGACTACACACAGAATCTCCTTGATAATATGAGTCCTTTTCCCCTTTTCCTCCATCTTTCAGGGCTTTGATGCCTTGTTCTCCAGAAACATGTGACTTTCCCAACTCAGTTAACCAACATTCTCCATTTAAGGGAACAGTATGGACTCCATACATTGATGCTTTTGAACTGTGGTGTTGGAGAAGACTCTTGAGAGTCCCTTGGACTGCAAGGAGATCCAACCAGTCCATTCTGAAGGAGATCAGCCCTGGGATTTCTTTGGAAGGAATGATGCTTAAGCTGAAACTCCACTACTTTGGCCACCTCATGCGAAGAGTTGACTCATTGGAAAAGACTCTGATGCTGGGAGGGATTGGGGGCAGGAGGAGAAGGGGATAACAGAGGATGAGATGGCTGGATGGCATCACTGACTTGATGGACATGAGTCTGAGTGAACTCCAGGAGTTGGTGATGGACAGGGAGGCCTGGCGTGCTGCGATTCATGGGGCCACAAAGAGTTGGACACGACTGAGTGACTGAACTGAACTGAATGGACTCCATGGTTAAGAGAGCAGACTCTGGGATCATACGACCTGAAATTGAGACTTGGTTCTAGTGTCTACTGTGTGACCTTGGTCAAAAGTTAACCTTTCCATTCAGGTTATCTATTACATTTTTCTAAAAAAAAAAAAAAAATCTCTAAATTTAGTGGTTTGTGATAACCATTATATTTTGATAACAATTTAGTGGATTAAGACTTCGGGGCTCAGCTGGGCAGTTCATCTTGGGTCCCCGTGGCATTATCTGAAGGATCCACTTCTGAAGGGTTTGCTTTGCTCCCATGCTTCACGACGTCTACCCACAGCTTGTGCTTCTCGTAAGTTAGTTCTCATAGAACCTTCTCATGGGTCTCAGGGTTGTTGGACTTCGTACAGTTTCTCAAGGCTCTGAGAGACAGAGAGTATTATAAGAAAAGCTTCTTATGACCAAGCTTCAGAAGGTTCAGAACATCATTTCTGCTGCATTCACCTGGTTGAGTAAGTTGTTAAGACAGTTTGGATTCAAAGAAAGGGAATTTGACTGTTTCTCAGTGGGAAGAACAATACAGTATTACAGCCATTTTTAACATCTACACCCTTGGAGCCTCCCCTTTCCACCTCTAGGGGCTTGTGGAGAATTAATTGAGATAGTGCATAGATCATTTAGCACAGTGCCTGACATATAATAATCACTCAATATAGTTAGCGCTTATGATTAGCTGTCTCTTTTCCATCCAAGCCTTCTTCCTCACCACTTTCCTCTTGCATGAGTGCGTACACACACACACACACACACACACACACACACATCAGTTTTTCCCACTTTGAAAATAAATATGAAGGATGGATTTTAGGGAGAAATGGGAGAGCCCTGGGGAACCAAATTATGCCCAGGCTTATAATTCAAGCCTGGACTGTGGTCGCAGTGGAGGGAATAGAAAACATGGGCAAGTTCAACAGCTATTCAGGAGGTGCGCTGATAAAAGATCTCAGTGACTGATTAATTCATTACCTGATGGAATGGGTACGTAAGGAGAAAGGAGATGACTTGAGGATGATGCACAGGTTGCAGACCAGAGGGACTGGGTGGATGATGTTTTCATGGATGGCAAACGCGGCACTGAGGCTCTGCGGCTGTCTCCTCTTCTACTTTCACACTTGTCTTTCTCACGTCTGGGCCTCATGCAGACATCCTGGGAATTGAGACATTGCTCTTTCAGTGACAGGGAACTCTGGAAGCTTGTCGATCAGAGGAGTGGCATGAAACAAGTTGTTCCTCAGGCAGATTACATGATTCATAGCAAGGCAAGACAGATGACTCCCTCATATCCATTCTGGTCTGGTCATATTTAAGACTTTTCACTGTACTAACATGGCCTCATCTTTTGCAGAGAGAATGGCAATCCTCGGGTGTAAAGTTGTAACTACAGAGAAAGTACAGAAACAAACAAAGCTTCTTTGTTGGCTTTCCAACTTAATGAGAACAGAGGCTACTCAGATTCCCCAGGGGAGGGTACTCGTCAACTTGATTATGATTCAGAGCTCCGATCCTTTGCCTCTCTGTCAGCCTGAGATGGCATCCCACATGAAGTCTGTCCACTGCTGAGCCTCTACACTTCCTCCTGCTAGATCCTTCTTTATGGTCTTTGGCTTAAGTCATAGCTCACAACTCTGTGCACAGCTTTAGGCTTCTCCAAATACCCTCTGGCCAGGGAGGGCTCTTCTGTGATATCTCATCTACCTTGTGACTCCAACTGGTGTCAAACAGGTTAGGTTTTTCCCCCAGAGAAAATGTACTGCAGAGAAGCCCTATTAAAAACAAAACTAAACATACATCATGATGACATACCAGGTATCACATTGTATCAAATAGAACATTGTGTCAGATGTAACGTGTGCGTGTGTGCAGTTCCTAGGGTCATGTCCCCATGGACTGTGGCTCACCAGGCTCCTATGTCCATGGAATTCTCCAGGTAAGAATACTGGAGTGGGTTGCCATTTCCTCCTCCAGGGGATCTTTCCTGACCCTGAACCCATATCTCTTGCACTCCTGCGTGGACAGGCAGATTTTTTACTACCCTTCTTCATAGTAGCCTTACATTAGTTTTCTCTTAAACTTTGCAATACTGTGATTCTACACTCTACACAGCTGAATTTTTTTGATCCTATTTGGAGCATTGTAATGGAGGATTACTGCTATAACAGTAACAGCAAGAATAAAAACCACAATGAAACTGATAACAATAACAATTAGAGTAACAACAATAGCCAATTTTAAAGTGTGCTTATTCTATCAAGGCATTGCTCTAAGCACACTGTGTATGCTTATCTCATTTAATCACCATGAAGATCTTATGTCTTGGATGATTTTTTGTGTCCACACTACAGAGAAAATAGTGAGAGGTCAAGTAGTTTGCCCAAATAGGTAATAAGTAGTGAAGCAGAAACTCAGACCCAGTTTCCCTGGTAAGCGGGGATAGTCACATTATACAGCCCTGGCAGGTTTCTCGGATGTTTGGGGTTTGACCTGAGCTTTGTCTTAATGAAGGGGTTGCAGTCTAGACTGGTTTCCTTTCCTGAGTGCTGTGCAGAGGGCCCTGACATCCTGCTGGATGGAAGATGGTAGAAACGTATTAGGCAATCAAAATGTAAACGTTTCCACTTAAAGAACAAATTGTGGAGCACGTAGGGGACTTGAGATCCATCACATTGGAATTCAGCAGCAGGGGTGAAAGATCCAGGGTATGGTAATAAGTTGCAGAGCAAGAGGATGTCTGAAGAGTGGTGATTTAATTAAAGATACCGGGATAGGGTTCATCCCCCCACTGCTGCCGGCACAGGCAAGTGGCCAGGGCTCTGGAGGACAGGTGACAACCAGCGCCACGCACGGGGCTCCCGGGGAGAGCTGCAGAGACTTCTCCTCTGAACTCTCTTCTGGCTGAAAAAATCTTAGAGCCAGTTCATGCATTTACGATGGCACAGACACCAGACTGGACATATAAAGAGTGGAGAGGGCCAGGTGTGAGTGCTGGGAAATGGGGCAGCCTGGGAACACATGCTCCTTCCTGTGGCCTTCATGGAGTACAGTCCCAGCTCTTGGTGGCCTGTGGCTCTTTTCATCTTTTGAAGGAGGCTGGACCTCAGAATGTCTGTGTGAAAGAGGTTGACTTATAAATACTAGGAAAAGTAAAGAAAGAAAGAAAGAAAAAAATTCTCCAGTCCACATCTGTTGGGCAAATAAATCCTGTATTTCCATTTGGAAACTCAGAATTTATTCAAATGTCACATACTCTGGGAAGCCTCTGTATTAGTTAGCTAGGGCTCCCAAAACAAGGGACCACTCACTGGGTGGCTGGAAGCAACAGAAAATTTTTCCTCTCATAGTTTTGGAGGCTAGAAGTCTGGAGTCAGGGTATTCAAAGAGCCATGCTTACTCTGAAACCTGCAGAGAAATCCTTCCTTACCTCTTTCTAGATTCTGGTAGTTCTCTGGCAATCCAGTCTTAAGACTGAGTTCAAACCCTCTGATGGGCTTTCCTGGGGGCTCAGACTGTGAAGAATCAGCCTGCAGTGTAGGAGAGCTGGGTTGGATCCCTGGGTTGGGAAGATCCCCTGGAGGAGGACATGGCAACCCACTTTAGTATTCTGGCCTGGAGAATCCCCATGGACAGAGGAGCCAGCGGGCTGCAGTTCATGGGGTCACAAAGAGTTGGGCACAACTGAGCGACTAAGCACACACACATACAATCACTTGATGGGCTGCACTGGCATCCAGCCCCCACGTGTAGGTGCTTTCCAGAATTCGTATCATTAACATAACAAAAGTCCCTTTTACCATTTGGAATGTTCCTTAGGAAGCTCCAAAGGCTTAGGAGCTCTGTGCCTTCAAACTATGGATGAAGATTCAATTTCTTGTTACAAGTTACAGTATCACAAATACCTCGGGCTTCCTTGGTGGTTCAGCAGTTAAAATAATACACTTGCAGTGCAGGAGACACAGGGGATGCTGGTTCAATCCCTGGGTCAGGAAGATCCCCTAGAGGAGGGCATGGCTACCCACTCCAGTATTCTTGCCTGGAGGATCCCACGGATGGAGGAGCCTGGTCGTCTACAGTCCACGGGGTCGCCAAGAGTCTGACACGAATGAAGTGACTGAGCACACACACACAGGCATCACAAACACCTTAGGGGAAGGTGCTCTGGAAGGCTTACATAGGATTTAGGAGGTTGGGAGGGAATGTGGGGAATAGAGACACCAAACCAAAGCCTCAGGAAAGAGTTTTAAGGATGGGTAAGAATTGATGCTTTTGAACTGTGGTGTTGGAGAAGACTCTTGAGAGTCCTTGGACTGCAAGGAGATCCAACCAGTCCATTCTGAAGGAGATCAGCCCTGGGTGTTCTTTGGAAGGAATGATGCTAAAGCTGAAACTCCAGTACTTTGGCCACCTCATGCGAAGAGTGGACTCATTGGAAAAGACTCTGATGCTGGGAGGGATTGGGGGCAGGAGGAGAAGGGGACAACAGAGGATGAGATGGCTGGATGGTATCACTGACTCAATGGACGTGAGTCTGAGTGAACTCTGGGAGTTTGTGATGGACAGGGAGGCCTGGCATGCTGCGATTCATAGGGTTGCAAAGAGTTGGACATGACTGAGCGACTGAACTGAACTGAAGAAGTTGATGGGACTTGAAGCCATGTTTTCTTGATTACAAAGAACCTAAGGGGGCTTCCCTGGTGGCTCAGTGGTAAAGAATCTGCCTGCCAACTCAGGAGACGTGGTTTCAGTCCCTGGGTCGGGAAGATCCCCTGTGGAAGGAAATGGCAAACCATTCCAGTATTCTTGCCTGGAAAATCCCACGGACAGAGGAGCCCACAGCATCCCCCCAACTCCTCCGCCACAGCCCTCTCTGCGTGGACCGTCTCTTCACACATCTGTGCTACCACCCGGGAAACATTGTCTTGACATTTCGGTAAACTCTAGGAGACTGTCTCGGTCCTGACTGCCCGAATGCTGGGGTCTTGTAAAATTCTAGCCTTCTGCCCAAGAAACGTGAGCATATTTACTCTATATTCTCAGATCCCCTAAACCAGTGTTGGGTCTCTCTAATTCCTTGGTTACCCTGGGGGAGACGGATCCAAGGACACCTTTCTCAGACACATCGATAATGTGTAACTCACTTAATTTGTTTCAACTTCACATCTTTCCTCTTCTTCCAATTTGGATCATCATTTTTTTTTTCAACATTAAGAGTGAGGGGAAACTTTTAAAATCAAATTCAGAGATTCTTTACATGGGGCCTAGTAGGATTCTGACATGTATCATCTCCTTCCCTTACCAAGGTAAGAAACAAATCACATTGGTTTTAACAGTACCTGTGGCTTTGTAAAGTACAGAAATAATAGATACTTTCATAGCACTTTATAGTCGTTGTCAACACCCTGAAATAGCGCTGATGCCCATGAGTCCAACATTACAGTGGTCCTTACAAAATTATGTTAACTCATGTGACAGTAAGAAGCACATGCTTTACTATATGCCAGAATCTTAGACTATTTTAGTGAATGGATTTCTATATGATTGCTTTCTTCTGTGTTTATATATATTTCATTTTCCAGAAAAAAATTATACGACAACCTTTGAAATGGCACAAAATGAGTATTAGTTTCCTGTAGAATGTCAGACAGCCTCTTGTGCACCTTCCGATGGTATGATTCTATAGTTTTCATTTTTCCTTGCCTTTGAGCTGTTTTACAGCTCTGAAAGTTGAGAAAAAAATGAGAGTAAGAGAAAGGATTCTTGTCCGCAGAGGTAAAATTTGTCCTATAGAAGATACAGTTGATCCCCAGTCTCTCCCTGGCTGCTCTACTTCCTGACCACCCCAGTTATGAGCGGGTTTTGCATGTAATAGCACATTTATTTTAGCAAATGTGCTAGTTGCCCATATATGTTTCTGCTCTTTGAATTCTCTCTTTGAACTGGTTTGTGACACTTTCCTGGTTTCATTCATCAATCAGCTAAATAAAAAGTTTAAAGCACATTCACTTTATATTTGTCATGATATTATTCTGTAATATTATTTTGCAATCTGGTTGAAGCATGTAAAAACATTGTTCTGAGGAGCTGCGTCTATAGGCATCACATGGCACAGCACAGCAAAGGGTGAAAAGTCCAGCATGTAATCCCTCATCCTGGGTACCCTCTGGTCCTAGACTTTCAGTTCTCAAAAGCCTTCTCTTCTGAGACTATGCCATTGTTGAAGCAACACAAGGGAATGGTCACAGCAGCAAGAGACAGCAGGATGTAAAAGAGCAGGGTGGATAAATTGTACTAGCGTTTTCTTACGTCAGTCTCCCATGGCAATAGAAAGAAAAGCAGAAAATAAATAAATGGGACTTAATCACACTTAAAAGCTTTTGTACAGCACCACAGCATGCATGCTCAGTCGTGTCCAACTCTTTGCGACCCCATGGACTATAGCCCACCAGGCTCCCCCGTCCATGGGATTCTCCAGGCAAGAGTACTGAAAGGGCGAGTCCCTCAGTTGTGTCCAATTCTTTGTGACCCCATGGACTGTGCCTGCTGGACTGCTCTGTCCATGGGATTCTCCAGGCAAGAATACTGGAGTGGGTAGCCGTTCCCCTCTCCAGGGGATCTTCCTGACCCAGGAAGATCAGGAAAAGCACTTACAGACAGAACGTCTCTGAGTGCGTGTTTGTTTAGGCTGAGTGGGCATTTGGCTTTGTACTGTAGCTGTCGTTTTACTCAGTAGGGCTGTGGCAGGGAATTGTCAAGCTGGTTCCCTATTGTACACATCGGTGTAGCTGTGTTGTTGCTGGTGTGTATTTTTTTTTTATCACAAGTCTGGGCCTCCTGGTAATAGACTAAACATGAGCTGCTGCTTGCCTGCTTCCCTCTGTGGATGTCATCAGTGTAATCAGGGAACAGGTGGGTGCAGGCGATTAATGGGGTGGCAGGGGAGGAGGAGAGGGGGATCCACTCAAGGGGGTGGGGAGGTCATTTGACCCTACAGCTCAGAGGCAGTGTCTCCTCCTGCAAGACTGCCGCAGCAGTTATCGGTGGGAACAGCCTTGCTCAAGCCTCTCAGTCTCATTTCCAGTCCGGGCATGCTTGAGAAGCCATTACCATATTTATAGAGCTACCTGGCCCCACGGCACACGCATGAGAGGGTTAGAAAGACCTATCTATTTTTCCAGCTGTGCTGCTATCCTCGGTGGTGAGGCTGGCAGGAGAGGAGGGAGGGCTGGATCCCAGCATTAGAAGGAGGCAGAGGATTAGGCCGGAGAGAAGGCACAAACTGGGCCTCTCGCCTCTTCCAACCGGTTGGATGAGCCAGTGTGGCTACCCTTGCACCTGTCAACCCCAAGAAAAGAAGCATGGTGGACCGATGGTTAGGGAGAGCGCTGTAGGGAGCTCGTCTCCATGCCTGCTCCGTCTTCACCCTCAGCCTGCTTTCTTTACTGAAGTTCAAAGCTTCCAGCAGATGGGGGGTGGTGTGGAAGCAGTGAGGGAAAAGTGGACAGAGTATGAACTGAGAGTCAAAGAGATCTTATTTGCTGTATAACCTTGGGCAGATTATCTAATTTCTCTGAGCCTCATTTCAGTCATCTGCACAGAAGGGATAATAATGGATTTTTGGAAGGATTTAATTACAGACATGGTTGAATGTGTCTTAATAAATGCTCCCTTTCCTTGGTCAGACCATCCCGTCTCACTCTGAAGTTTTGACTCACGTCGCTGCACTCTGCGATGCTTTGCTGTGGCAGTCAGAAACGCCTGTGTGAGTCTACCCGGCCCTCACTGCCCATCCCCACTAACACGTGTGCACTCTTGTCTCTATCTCTTTCTCTCTCACATACACACAGAGACATATATACATACATACTAGTATTTTTGTTCTGATCAACTGTGGCACGTCTGCCCCATTCTTTATACAACTTAGTGGGTTTTGCAAGCAGAAAAGTCTTTCTGAATCTCAGGATAGCGGTCCCAAATAAGGGTACTGTGTCACTTCTGACTGTGTCTCCTGGCACCTTGTGTTCCCATGACCATCTGGTTATAATATCAAGGTTGCAATGAAAGCATTTGACAGCGTGCTTTACCCCCTGCCCTTAGTCCAGCTGAAGGCCAAGTGTACCAGACTGCAATTGGGAAAACAAAAGAATTACCGGATGTTCTGATGGACTAATGAGGAAGGGATAGCGAGCATCTTGAAGCAAACTCTTAGTTCTACAAAAACTTGAAAACCAAGCCACAAAAGAAAGTGTGGACTCACCAGGTTGGGACAGTTTTCGAGCACTATTTATAGGCTCCCTTGTTTCTTTTTCTCATAAGAACGGAGTCCAGAAGGGAGACTTTAATTTGCTGATTAAAAACGTTGAGTGAGGAGGCAAAAAGGAGAAGCCAGGCTGAGGGAGGGCTAAATATATTTTCAGAAGGAAAGAAGTGGTGACACCTGGAGAGGGACATACACAGGAGGGGAAGGCATCCGGAAAGGGTGTGGGAGAGAAGCTGAGCAGAAAGGTGGTGGTGCTGACGGCGGTGGGGTGATGCGATAGCCATGGCTGGGAAGATGGCAAGAAAGGGAGAGAATCACAGGAGCTGTTCAGGAAGTTTTGCTGTGCAGTATGCAGTGTTACCGTCTCATCTCTGTCTCCTCTTATCACTGCAGCCTATATTTCTCATCAGTCCTTTGGAAACTGGAAGTGTGTGTGTGTGTGAGAGAGAGAGAGAGAGTGTGTGTGTGTGTGTGTGTGTGAACTGCCAAGATTGGACCTGAGGAGGCTGGATTGTAGGCGTGTTACAGGTACCTATTACCAGATCAGCAGAGCCCTAGCCTTTACTGGCTTATCTGGCTGGACTCTAGAAGTGTGATGTCACACCTTACATTCGTAAGAAAAGGAGAGAAATGCCCATTTTAAGGGCAGCAGAGAGTCCTCTGCCTGCAGCTCACAAAACTGTGTGCTATGTTATAATACTTTTGTTTAACAGAATACATTTAGGTTGGCAAGCAGAGGAGACAGAAGAAGCAACACAACTGTGTGCTATGTTATAATACTTTTGTTTAACAGAATACATTTAGGTCGGCAAGCAGAGGAGACAGAAGAAGCAACACAACTGTGTGCTATGTTATAATACTTTTGTTTAACAGAATACGTTTAGGTCGGCAAGCAGAGGAGACAGAAGAAGCAACACAACTGTGTGCTATGTTATAATACTTTTGTTTAACAGAATACATTTAGGTCAGCAAGCAGAGGAGACAGAAGAAGCAACACAACTGTGTGCTATGTTATAATACTTTTGTTTAACAGAATACTTTTAGGTCGGCAAGCAGAGGAGACAGAAGAAGCAACACAACTGTGTGCTATGTTATAATACTTTTGTTTAACAGAATACTTTTAGGTCGGCAAGCAGAGGAGACAGAAGAAGCAACACAACTGTGTGCTATGTTATAATACTTTTGTTTAACAGAATACGTTTAGGTCGGCAAGCAGAGGAGACAGAAGAAGCAACACAACTGTGTGCTATGTTATAATACTTTTGTTTAACAGAATACGTTTAGGTCGGCAAGCAGAGGAGACAGAAGAAGCAACACAACTGTGTGCTATGTTATAATACTTTTGTTTAACAGAATACATTTAGGTCGGCAAGCAGAGGAGACAGAAGAAGCAACACAACTGTGTGCTATGTTATAATACTTTTGTTTAACAGAATACTTTTAGGTTGGCAAGCAGAGGAGACAGAAGAAGCACTGCTTTGGCTTCTGGAGCTCCAAATCAGACCGGACCCCATCCCGTCTCTTCGAGGCCAGGCAGGAGGTAGAACAGGAGACCTGTGCTTGAGAGTCCAATCGCCATGAATCTACCTCCGTCCACTCTCACGATCTACATAGGCAGCTGTAACACCCTGTCTGTCCAAATATTTTGTTTTCTCAGACTCTGTTCAAATCCTCCCTCCCCTGTGAAGGATGTCTGGGAAACCCTTCCCAAGCTTTTGCTTCTCTGAACAGCTAAAGAGCGGACGCTCCTTGGCCTTTGTGCTCCTGTGATCTGACGCTCTCCTGGGCCCCTCGGTGTCCTGGATTCAGTCTAACTTCTCAGCCTCATGTCCAGTGACTGCACTGCTCACGGGTGATCATTTTCCCTCAAAGTGCTGCTTTCCCAAAAGAGGAATTCTGCTTATCTCTTTGTCTTTACATAGATTCTCTTGCTAGTTCATTTTGAATAATGAATAATGAATTAGTATAGGAATAAGACACATTTGTCTAAAATAACCTCAAATAACATTAATTGTGCATGTTTATAGCAGTTTATAGAGGTCATGTGACAGAATTAGTAACAAATGAGGCAAAGACCTTTAGTAGAGATTCGGTGATTATTCATGGGGATGTGGCAGTTGCACATTGGATGTCGCTGTAAATGAGTCTTTTAAAGATCACTCCAAAAGGCAGTACAGCAAATTCTGGGAAGATGACATTGATGATACGGTTTTGCATCTCCCTAAACCCCCCATAAAAACAGAGCTAAGATACGAAAACCAAACACACTGACAACATCTACGTTTCAAAAGCCTAAGGTATCCTTCAAACCTCAAATTATAAGCAGATGTGGACAATCCACTGGCACTCAGAGATCTGCAGAGTATCAGAAACTGTGGGGCAGGATACAGAGGGCTGCAACAGACTCTTCGATAGCTCTAAAAGCAGGGCAAGAGCCAGATCTCCATCAGACACTTAATCAAAAGCAGTCAGAAAGATTTGGGACAGCAGCTTTAACCGCTGGGCTTTTGTACACTCCTGTATGCAGTGGGGCCTTCCCTGGTGGCTCAGGCGGTAAAGAATCTGCCTGCAACGCGGAAGACCTGGGTTTGACCCTGGGGTTGGGAAGATCCCCTGGAGAAGGGAATGGCAATCTACTCTAGTATTCTTTCCTGGAGAGTTCTATGGACAGAGGAGCCTGGTGGGCTACAGTCCAGGGGGTTTCAAAGAGTTTGACATGACTGAGCGACTAATACACAGGCATATGCAGTGAAGTGTAGTTATCCCTGGTGTAGCCTGTCAGGGCTCATGTAGTCTGAGTTCAGTGGTCTCTTACTGGTGTCTCAGACGGTAAAGAATCTGCTTGCAATGTGGGAGACCTGGGTTCAATCCTTGGGTGGGGAAGATCCCCTAGAGGAGGGCATGGCAATCACTCCAATATTCTTGCCTAGAGAATCCCCATGTACAGAGGAGACTAGCAGGTTGCAATTCATGGAGTTGCAGAGTCGGACATAACTGAGTGACTAAGCACAGCACAAGCACAGCAGCTTGGCCCTTGGTTCAAGGGCAGAATCTCACATGGATGGGAAACTGCTGGAAACAGAATCTAGGTTAAGCTGGACAGAGATGATACAGCAAAAGAAAGAGTGTTAGACAAAAGTAGGAGTGAGCAATGGGTCTCAGAAAACAGGTCATATCACGAAGCAGCAAAAGAGTGCTCTAGGTCCATGAGGCTAGAACATCTGTCACGGTCCACTTACGTCTCCCCAGAGTTCAGGAAAACTAATTTCACATAACAAGTAGCAACAGAAGGGGATCAAGTCTGAGTTTACTGCACATTTACTGATAAAGAATAAGGAGATAAAGGAGGAAAATAGTATCTCCAATGACAATGAAAATCAACCGTAAAATATGACTGCAAAACCGATCAAAACTGTAGCCTAAAATTTCAATGAAATTAAATGACACTTGCTCCTTGGAAGGAAAGCTATGTCAAACCTCAACAGCGTATTAAAAAGCAGAGACATCACTTTGCCAATCAAGGTCTATCTAGCCAGAGCTATGGTTTTTCCAGTAGTCATGTATGGATGTGAGAGTTGGACCATAAAGAAGACTGAGTGCTGAAGAATTGATGCTTTTGAATTGTGATGCTGGAGAAGACTCTTGAGAATCTCTTGGTCTGCAAGGAGATCAAACCAGTCAGTCCTAAAGGAAATCAACCCTGAAAATTCACTGGGAGGACTGTTGGAGAAGCTCCAGTACTTTGGCCACCTGATGAGAAGAGCTGATTCACTGGAAAAGACCTTGGTGCTGAGAAAGATTGAAAGTAGAAGGAGAAGGGGGCGACAGATGATGCAGTAGTTAGATACTATCACTGGCTATATGAACGTGAATTTGAGCAAACTCCAGAAGATAGTAGAGGACAGAGGAGCTTGGCCTGCTACAGTCAGCCCATGGGTCAGACAGGACTTAGCAACTGAACAGTAATGAAAAAATTTTTTTCAAAATATACTAAAATAAATGAAAATAATGATGGGGAAATGAAAAAAATCAATCTGTAAAAGAAAAGCTAAGTAATGAATTTAATAGAACTCAAAAAAGAATTAGAAGAAAAAAATTCTCAAAGATAAAGATTAAACTGAAAAGAACTCAAGACTGAATAAAAACATCAGAAAACATCATATTTTCTTTCCTTGAGTATCTTAAATATGTCACTCTATTGTCTCCGGATATAAAGTATTGCTGTCAAGAAGTCAGATGACCATCAAGTTTTCATGCCTTCTTAAGGGGCTTAGTCCTTTGGCCTGGGTGCACATTATTTAGAATGTTTCAGTGCTGGTAATTCTAGGTCATTTTGCTTGGGTACATGGTGTTCTGAATAAAGACCGAATAAAGACATCATGAAATACAAGTGAAAAGAAGTAAAATTTAAACATCAGACCGAATGAGAAAAAAGGTCAAAATGATTTTTGAGAGTAATTGACAGAAATAAAAGATAGGTAAAGAACAACATATATAATACAAATTCAGAAAGAACACCAAAGTAATGGGATAAAAAAAAACAAAAAGAACAGTTTAAAACAACTTTGCTAGATTAAAAAAGTAAGATTTGACAGCACATGCTGGAAAGGAACACCATGTACCGAAGCAAAATGCCCTAGAATGACCAGCACTGAAGAAAAAGTGCTTTGTGCACCCAGGCCAAAGGACTAAGCCACTTAAGAAGGCAAGAACATTTGATGGTCATCTGACTCCTTGACAGCAACACTTTATATCCGGAAACAATAGAGTGACATATTTAAGATACTCAAGGAAAGAAAATATGAGTCATATATTATAAATCCAGCCAAACTTACATTCAAGTATAAAGACTGCAGACAAACGGCTATCAACAAGCGAGAACTCAGAAAATATTGTTCCCAGGAGCCTTTACTGAATAAACTGCCAGTGAATGAAAATGACTGGAGAGACACTGACATAAGGCCTGGTGGGGAGCACTAAATATATATCTACCTGTAGAACTACATATAAGTGATGTTATAAGGGAGAAAGCAGAGGCTACAGCATCCATAGCACTGAAATTTTAGGAATAGTGGTACTACGTTTTAAAAGGGGGAAAGCGTGAGGATGGATTCAGCTTATGATTACTTTAGAGTTATTAACTGGAAATAAAAGGATATTGCTCCAAATCGATTCCTGGGATAGAAGGTGGTAGAGAAAGGGTTACTAGAAAATTTCAGCATTATTTACAGAAGCAAGCCAATAGCTGGATACTGGGGCTTCCCAGGTGGCTCAGTGGTAAAGAATTGGCCTGCCAGTACAGGAGACACAAGAGATTTGATCTCTTGGGTTCCATCCCTGGGTCAGGAAGATGCCCTGGAGTAGGAAACAGCAACCCACTCCAGTACTCTTGCCTGGAGAATCCCATGGACAGAGGGGCCTCGTGGGCTACAGTCCATGGGGTCACAAAGAGTCGGACACGACTGAGCACACACACACCCAAAGGTGGATGAGAGTGAAAGTGAAAGTCGTTCAGTCATCCACTCTTTGCAACCCCAAGGACTATACCATCCATGGAATCCTCCAGGCCTGAATACTGGAGTGGGTAGCCTTTCCCTTCTCCAGGGGATCTTCCCAACCCAGGAATCGAACCAGGGTCTCCTGCATTGCAGGTGGATTCTTTCCCAAATGAGGTATCAGGTGGATACTGGAAGTCTTATATAAAAGTGCTGATGTAAAGATAGAAATAAAGAAAAGAGACCACATTATGAAGGACCATTTGTATAAAAAGTAGTTGAATATTTATAAATATAACATAAAACAATACGTCAAAGGGCAAATATAAAAAGGCATATTAATAAGTGCAATGAGCTTAATTCACCTGTTTAAAACAATCAGATTCTCTAACAAAAGATGTTCTATATACTGCTATAAAAATAATATATATATATAAACCCTTAAACTAAGACATAGACAGGTTAAAAATAAAATAAAAGGGTCAGAAAATATATACCAGCAAAATGAGAATAAATCAGAGAACATTTTCCTTATCCCCAAAAGAAACCCGTACCCATTAGCAGCCAACTCCCATTTCTTTCAATACTCCTCGTTTAGGCAACCACTAATCTACTTTCCATTTACAGATTCTCCTAATCTGTTTCATATCAGTGGAATCACACCGTATGTCCTCTTCTGGGACTGCCTTTATTCACTTAACATAATGTTTTCAAGACTCACCCATGTTATAGCGTCTACCATCTTCGGTCCTTTTGACTGATAATTCTTTGCCTTGATGGTTGCACAACTCTGTGAAACAAACTAGAAACCACTGAATTCTAGAACTTTAAATGAGTAAGTTATTTGGCATGTGAACTGTATCTCAATTAATAAATAACTCAATAAAATAAATTAGAGTTCATAATATTTATATCAGAAAAGGCAGGATCAAGATAGTGTGACCAGGTGTGTCCAGTTTGTTTGGACTTTCTTTTTTTTTAGCATTGAAAGTTTCACATCCTGGGAAATCCCTGGGCAAACTGGGATGTTGGTCACTGTTAATTTACACCAATGATATTTAAAAGAAATAGAAAATATTTATAATGTTAAATTGTATAAAGTCCATTGAAGACAGAGTCATTATTTATATTCATGCATACAAAGTCACAGCCAAGATAGGAGATATAATAAAGAATAGAATCTCAGGGCAATAGCTAACATTCTTGGCTCCCCAAGACAATGAAATGGACAAAATTTGATAGAATTCAGAAGGCCTAAATAGCACAATGAATAAAATAGATTTTTGAATCTCAGTAATTGAGAATACTGTGGCGAGCCTTGGAAGCACAGAGGGCAACATAACAGGGAGGAGAATACAGATTATTTTCAAATGTGTGTACTGAATGGACAACTCATTCAGTTGTCCACATTTTGGGATGCACATACAAACACACACACACACACGCCCCTCAATAAAGTCCAAAGAATAGGAATAACAAACATTTATGAGGATATTTAATGAAAGAAGAAACTATAAAAAAATTGTAAAAAGTTTTCTCTGGTAGAGGAATATTTTTAACTGTTACTAAAAATATCTTGGTTTCTGATAGCTAGAATTTTGTTAAGGATTTTTGCATCTATGTTCATCAGTGATATTGGCCTGTAGTTTTCTTTTTTTGTGGCATCTTTGTCAGGTTTTGGTATTAGGGTGATGGTGGCCTCATAGAATGAGTTTGGAAATTTACCTTCCTCTGCAATTTTCTGGAAGAGTTTGAGCAGGATAGGTGTTAGCTCTTCTCTAAATTTTTGGTAGAATTCAGCTGTGAAGCCGTCTGGACTTGGGCTTTTGTTTGCTGGAAGATTTCTAATTACAGTTTCAATTTCCGTGCTTGTGATGGGTCTGTTAAGATTTTCTATTTCTTCCTGGTTCAGTTTTGGAAAGTTGTACTTTTCTAAGAATTTGTCCATTTCTTCCATATTGTCCATTTTATTGGCATATAATTGCTGATAGTAGTCTCTTATGATCCTTTGTATTTCTGTGTTGTCTGTTGTGATCTCTCCATTTTCATTTCTAATTTTATTGATTTGATTTTTCTCCCTTTGTTTCTTGATGAGTCTGGCTAATGGTTTGTCAATTTTATTTATCCTTTCAAAGAACCAGCTTTTGGCTTTGTTAATTTTTGCTATGGTCTCTTTTGTTTCTTTTGTATTTATTTCTGCCCTAATTTTTAAGATTTCTTTCCTTCTACTAACCCTGGGGTTCTTCATTTCTTCGTTTTCTAGTTGCTTTAGGTGTTCAGTTCAGTTTAGTTCAGTTGCTCAGTCCTGTCCTACTCTTTGCAACCCCATGAATCGCAGCACACCAGGCCTCCCTGTCCATCACCAACTCCCGGAGTTCACTCAGACTCACGTCCAGTGATGCCATCCAGCCATCTCATCCTCTGTTGTCCCCTTCTCCTCCTGCCCTCAATCCCTCCCAGCATCAGAGTCTTTTCCAATGAGTCAACTCTTCACATGAGGTGGCCAAAGTACTGGAGTTTCAGCTTCAACATCATTCCTTCCAAAGAAATTCCAGGGCTGATCTCCTTCAGAATGGACTGGCTGGATCTCCTTGCAGTCCAAGGGACTCTCAAGAGTCTTCTCCAACACCACAGTTCAAAAGCATCAATTCTTCTGTGCTCAGCCTTCTTCACAGTCCAACTCTCACATCCATACATGACTACTGGAAAAACCATAGCCTTGACTAGACGGACCTTTGTTGGCAAAGTAATGTCTCTGCTTTTGAATATGCTATCTAGGTTGGTCATAACTTTCCTTCCAAGGAGTAAGCGTCTTTTAATTTCATGGCTGCAGTCACCATCTGCAGTGATTTTGGAGCCCCCAAAAATAAAGTCTGACACTGTTTCCACTGTTTTTCCATCTATTTCTCATGAAGTGATGCGACCAGATGCCATGATATTCGTTTTATGAATGTTGAGCTTTAAGCCAACTTAGGTTATTTATTTGACTTTTTTCTTGTTTCTTGAGGTAGCCTGTTTTGCTATGAACTTTTCCCTTAGCACTGCTGGATGGGGAACACGTGTACACCCGTGGCAGATTCATGTTGATGTATGGCAAAACCAATACAATATTGTAAAGTAATTAGCCTCCAATTAAAATAAATAAATTTAAATTAAAAAAAATCTTGGGGAAAGTAAAACACAATTACAAAATTATTTTAAAATAATAATAATGGAAATATAGCATGTAAAACCTATGGAATAAAAAGAAATATCCATCAGAGAAAAAAAGTCATAGCATGAAATACCAATATAAATAAAATGTAAAAGATGAAAACAAATGAATAAAATACCCAAATCAATAAAGCTAGGAAAAACTTGAACAGAGTAAACTGAAAGAAATTAGGAGGAAGGTAGGAGTTAATGGAAAGCTGCTGCTGCTGCTGCTAAGTCGCTTCAGTCGTGTGACCCCATAGACGGCAGCCCACCAGGCTCCCCCGTCCCTGGGATTCTCCAGACAAGAACACTGGAGTGGGTTGCCATTTCCTTCTCCAATGCATGAAAGTGAAAAGTGAAAGTGAAGTCACTCAGTCGTATCCAACTCTTAGCGACCCCATGGACTGCTGCCCCCCCAGGCTCCTCCATCCATGGGATTTTCCAGGCCAGAGTACTGGAGTGGGGTACCATTGCCTTCTCCAAGTTAATGGAATAGAAAACTTTAATAAGTAAATCTAAAAGTTGATGCTTTGAAAAAATATCAATAAAATAAGCCACTGGCAAATCTGATCAAGAAACTGATGGCAGAAAATATAGATGCATAGATAGCAACCCCAGAAACCCCCCTTGAAGACTCCCTGCCTTGTGAGGAACTCCATGGTTTGAAGAACTCCGAAGCCCTCCCTCAGATATCTGCTAACTCGAGACATGAGTGAGACGTGCCGTAGAGAATGGTGCTCACCTTTGTCGCATCTCTGCCTCTTAGAGTCTGCACGGATTTTGCTTCTGCCTCATACTACTTCACACTTAATGTACAATTTAACCCCTTCTGCATAATCAGCAACCACAAGTACCATCACGATGGTAACGATCTGTTACTAGTATATGAATGTATACTCTATTTTACAGAAAAATTCAGAAAATCACATCAGCCAGTATCCAGTAGTCTGCTCCCTCCCATTTTCTAGGATTCCCTTTTCCAACGCTCTTCTTTCTACCTTTCCTCTTGCTTTCCTTTTTGTTATCGGGAGAGTTCCAGATTTGTCTCCCTGTGTGATAAAGGTAGCATCAACCTTGCTATTGTGTCTTCATGCCCACTTGGTAATGCTGACTTGTCAAAATTTACACTTATTTTCTCCAAAAAGATACTATTTCTCTTTAGTAGCTTCTATTACATTTATAAACATTTTTATGCTTTTAAGATGCAAGTCACGGAGTGAGTGACAGATATAAACAGGACAAGGTCTAGGCAAGGTGCAGTAGGATAAAAGTTGCTGATAAGCATATGCTGTGGAAAGTAGAAGTTAAACTGAGAATTACCACTTAACCTAGCAATTACTTTTCTCAGTAAATATCCAAGAGAAATGAAAACATATATCCACACAGAAACTTACTTGTGGGTCAATATTTATAGCAACGTTATCATAATAGTTAAAAGGCAGAAACAAACTCCCATCAACAGGGAATAGATTAATAAAATGTGGTATATCCATATAATGAACTATTATTCAGCCCCAATGTGAACAAAATATTGCTACATACATAGATGAACCTCTAAAACAGAAGCTAGTCACAAAAACCTCACCTCTAATACGATTCATTTTGCAGGATAATGTGTGTGCATTCTCAGCCGCTCAGTCATGTCCAGCTCTTTGTAACCCCATGGACTGTAGCCCACCAGGCTCCTCTGTCTGTGGGATTTTACGGGCAAGAATATGTGAGTGGGTAGCCATTCCCTTCTCCAGGGGATCTTCTCGACCCAAGGATCAAACCCAGGTCTCCTGCATTGCAGGAGATTCTTTACCATCTTAGCCACTAGGGAAGCCCTTCAATGTCCTTAAAAGCAGGCCTGAGATGACAGCTTGCTTGCAGGTAATGACCCCAGCGATCAGGAGTAAGGCACTGGGAAGACATTAGGAATGTAGAGAAAACCACGCCAGTTGTGGAATTAAGTCGTCTATTGCTTCCATAGCTTGATGCTCCAGTTCACCAGGAACTCTTGAAAAATCTTGAAATGAACCTCAGAACTGTCAGACCAAGGACAACAAAGGAGGTGTTTATCCTTCCAGTGGCTAAGTGGCCCTTCAGTCACTAACTCACCTGCACTTCTAGGTTGCACGTATTTGAGCATCCCTCAGGTTCCCAAGGTTGTCCATTGCCTGGTGACAAAGAGGCCCAGGAGATGAGAGATATTAATATATGGCACAGGCTAGCAGGTCTCATTGTACCTGCATTCAGCTGTAATGAGATGAGACCAGGATAAGACTCGTCTCTGTGGCTGACACTGAGGAGGAAGAGGTGTGGTGGAAAGGATTTGTTGCCCAAGTGATGCTCAGTTCAGTTCAGTTTAGTTGCTCAGTCGTGTCTGACTCTGCGACCCCATGGACTGCAGCAGGGCTCCCTGTCCATCACCAACTCCCAGAGTCTACCCAAACTCATGTCCATTGAATTGATTAGTATTCAACAGATTATGCTGCCACCCATTACCATTCCACCTTTCAGAGTACTTTAATGTACGTCATCTGTGTATGAATATCCCAAGTTTAGTCTCCTTTGAGACTCTTTACCCTTACAATTAAAGTGACTCCTTAAATGCTCGCATTGAGACCACTGGCTGTCAGAGCCTGGATTGACTTCACAGTTAGAAGACCAGAGGATGTCATTTCTTCTGTAAGTGAAAGTGAAAGTTGCTTCAGTTCAGTTCAGTCGCTCAGTCGTGTCCGACTCTTTGCAACCCCATGAACTGCAGCACGCCACGCCTCCCTGTCCATCACCAACTCCCGGAGTTCACTTAGACTCACATCCATTGAGTCAGTGATGCCATCCAGCCATCTCATCCTCTGTCGTCCCCTTCTCCTCCTGCCCCCAATCCCTCCCAGCATCAGAGTCTTTTCCAATGAGTCAACTCTTCCCATGAGGTGGCCAAAGTACTGGAGTTTCAGCTTCAGCATCCTTCCTTCCAAAGAAATCCCAGGGCTGATCTCCTTCAGAATGGACTGGTTGGATCTCCTTGCAGTCCAACGGGCCCTCAAGAGTCTTCTCCAACACCACAGTTCAAAAGCATCAATTCTTCAGTGCTCAGCCTTCTTCACAGTCCAACTCTCACATCCATACATGGCCACAGGAAAAACCATAGCCTTGACTAGACGGACCTTTGTTGGCAAAGGAATGTCTCTGCTTTTGAATATGCTATCTAGGTTGGTCATAACTTTCCTTCCAAGGAGTAAGCGTCTTTTAATTTCATGGCTGCAGTCACCATCTGCAGTGATTTTGGAGCCCAAAAAAATAAAGTCTGACACTGTTTCCACTGTTTTTCCATCTATTTCCCATGAAGTGATGGGACCAGATGCCATGATCTTCGTTTTCTGAATATTGAGCTTTAAGCCAACTTTTTCACTCTCCTCTTTCACTTTCATCAAGGGGCTTTTTAGTTCCTCTTCACTTTCTGCCAAAAGGGTGGTGTCATCTGCATATCTGAGGTGATTGATATTTCTCCCGGCAAACTTGATTCCAGCTTGTGTTTCTTCCAGTCCAGCGTTTCTCATGATGTACTCTGCATATAAGTTAAATAAGCAGGGTGATAATGTACAGCCTTGACGTACTCCTTTTCCTATTTGGAACCAGTCTGTTGTTCCATGTCCAGTTCTAACTGTTGCTTCCTGACCTGCATACAGATTTCTCAAGTTGCTTAGTCGTGTCCAACTCTTTGCGACCCCATGGACTATACAGTCAGAATTCTCCAGGTAAAGATCTAGTGATAATCTTTCTTATTTTGAAAACTTTCATTAAAAGCATCCATTACACATATGCATTTACAGATGAGTATCATGCTCATTCCTCTACATTTGTATTTTTGTGCTTTTATCAGTTTTAAAGGATATTCACTCTTTCAGTAAATATGTGAGTATAATTCACTGGACATCAGACACAGAGAAAAGCAGTGGCCAGCACAGGAGACAGGAGGGATTTACTTACAGTCCTGAAGGGAACTCAGACTTGAGCACACAGTTCCAAGTACCAGGAAGCCATGGGGGCACCTCAGTGAGACCGTACTCAAATTTGGGAATTAAGGAAATCTGGGGAGACCCTTTTAAGAAAATGATGTATTAGACACACTTTGAAGGTCAAAGCGACGGTTCACCAGAAAGCCTTAAAGGGTATTTGGGCAGCAAGGACTCTCTCTAGCAGGTAAGCAGAACGGATGTTATCATTGCCATTTGCAGATGAGGAAACTGAGGCTCAGAGAGATGAGGTGACTTCTGCAAGATTGCGTTGGTTAAAGTGACCCAGTTTAACAGAAACCTCAGAGAATTTTTGCTTTATGAGAGCCTTTCGAGCAAACAGTGCTCCTCAAGATGAAATAGGATTTAATTACGGTTGCATTAGATTCAAAAACCACCTCCTGGCTAACTCAGCCGGAGGCCTGATTATGATATCAACGCAAGGCACCTGGGTGTGACACACCATCTGGGACTGAAGCTGGCGGGTGAGTCTATCAAATTGTTGATTGAAATCCTCTTTCCTTGCATTAGTTTCCACTATCTCTGTCCATCGCAAATCCAAGCCATTAGGAAAATCCAATTAAGTCTTCAGAAGCTAAAATATCCCTGCTCTGACCTCCAGGAGGCCACAGCCGCACAAAACATTGTCTGCCGGGGATCTTGTGGGTTAGCACGTTCACTCCACGTCAGTGGTCATCAGTCTGAGAAAGGCCTCCGTGTCAGAGTGCTAGGTCCTGGGTGAGAGAAACTCATGTTGAGAGTGCCCACAGAGAATAAGGCAGGCTCATGGTTCAAATGCAATTGTACAGGAGCCGTGTTCAAATGCCTTTAGAAAGAATTACAGCGGTGGGGAGGAAAGGGCTCGTTCGGTGGATCTCAGAGGCAGAGTGAGACCAACGGTTGGAGCTGCTGGGAAGTCAGTTTTGACTCTGTATCTGTGGACCCACTGGGCCTTGCTAATGCTGTGTGGGACACGGGCACAGAGGGCTGTCTGTTTTGGGAAAGGTGAAGGAGAGAGTGGCTTAACAGCTTGCAGATGCCCGTGAAGGGGAGTTTCATGCTGGATAGAAAGGGAAGCTGGAAATCCTTTAAGAAAACGTCCACCCTGGTAGTCGTCTTGTCTGTGGAGTGATTGACCGAAAGACAAGGAGCTAATGTGCCTTCATCTGGTTTGTTCTCCCTCCAGATTACTTACTGCGCCCTTCAGGCCCTGAGACTATCCCTGAACCCTTTCTAGGGCATGTCATAAATGCCTGTACTTCTGGAAATTGCCAGAATATTATACACGTTAAAATGTGTATATCTTATATCACATCATCCTGAAATCTTTAAAAGTGCCAATATATGACACTTATATACATGACAAAGTGTGATCTTGTGGGTTAAACAAATGCTGTCTGTGTTCCCAGGGACTGTATGCTAACAGAGACCTCTTTCTTTTTCAAGATTTCAAAGCACAAGCTTTTATTTTTGTAATCAGATTCTGCTTTTTAAATTTTTGAAATGTATCTTTTAAATTACTTTTTTATTGGAGTGTAGTTGATTTACAATATTCTGTTTCTGCTATATAGCAAAGTGAATCAATTGAAAAAAACATATATATATATATATATATGTCCCCACTCTTTTTAGATTCTGTTCCCATACAGATCATTACACAGTACCGAGTAGAGTTCCCTGTGATAAAGGGCAGGTTCTTATTATCTGTTATCTGTTTCAGGAGTGTGTCAATGTCCCAGTTCATCCCTCCTCCTTCTTCCCTGTTGGTAACCATAAGTTTTGTTTTTTACATCTGTGACTCTATTACTGTTTTGTAAATAAGTAATATTTTTTTTCAGATTCCACACATAAGTGATATCATATGGTATTTGTTTTTCACTGTGTGACTTACTTCACTCAGTATGACAATCTCTAGCTTCATCCATGTCACTGCCAATGGCATTATTTCAGTATTTTATTTGGCTGAGTAATATTCCTGTGTATGTATGTACCACCTCTTCTTTATCCTTTCCTTTGTCAGTGAATGTTTCGGTTGCTTCCATGTCCTGGCTATTGTAAACAGTGCTGCAGTGAACACTGGGGTATATGTTTCTTTTCAAGTTACGATTTTCTTCTGATATATGTCTGGGAGTGGGATTGCTGGATCATATAGTAGCTCTGTGTTTACTTTTTAAAGGAACTACCATACTGTTCTCCATAGTGGCTCCACCAATTTACATTCCCACCAACAGTGCAAGAGGGTTCCCTTTTCTCCACACCCTCTCCAGCATTTATTGTTGCAGATTTTTGTTGACAGGTGTGAGGTGATACTTCATTGTAGTTTTGTTTGCATTTCTCTAATAATTAGTGATGTTGAGCATCTTTTTGTGTGCATTTAACAGACAGCTTTAATGCCTTCATCCCCAAAGGGAGAAGCACAGACTTAACGAATCAAAACAGCTCAATGCTCTTGAGAATATATGTGGGAAAAATATTAAATGAACAATCATGGGGAGTAGATGTTAGGTGTCGGGATACCTGGATTTTAGCTCTAGAACTCCACCTTAGAAAATGTGTGATCACGTGAAAAGATCAGCTCTGCCGGAGAAAGAGAAGAGGACAGGCCGAGTGGCAAGAACAGTGCATGTTAGGAATGAGAACTTCTTCCAGTTTGGATGGAGAAAAAGGAGTGTCGTGGGGACTTGGTGGAAATTAGTCTTGAGAGGTGGGTTAGAGTCAAAATATGAAATGTGAACATCTACTACTGTGGGCAAGAATCCCTTAGAATAGATGGAGTAGCCATCATGGTCAACAAGAGTCCAAAATGCAGTACTTGGATGCAATCTCAAAAATGACAGAATGATCTCTGTTTGTTTCGAAAAGCAAACCATTCAATATCACAGTAATTCAAGTCTATGCCCCAACCAGTAACGCTGAAGAAGCTGAAGTTGAACGGTTCTATGAAGACCTACAAGA
Organism: Bos mutus; assembly: GCF_027580195.1. NCBI lineage: Eukaryota > Metazoa > Chordata > Mammalia > Artiodactyla > Bovidae > Bos > Bos mutus. The sequence continues at coordinate 3,942,179 of NC_091624.1, forward strand.
CCTTTTAGAACTAACACCCCAAAAAGATGTCCTTTTCATTATGGGGGACTGGAATGAAAAAGTAGGAAGTCAAGAAACACCTGGAGTAACAGGCAAATTTGGCCTTGGAGTACAGAATGAAGCAGGGTAAAGGCTAATGGAGTTTTCCCAACAGAATGCACTACTCATAGCAAACACTCTCTTCCAACAACACAAAAGAAGACTACACATGGACATCACCAGATGGTCAATACTGAAATCAGATCGATTATATTCTTTGCAGCCAAAGATGGAGAAGCTCTATGCAGTCAGCAAAAACAAGACCGGGAGCTGACTGTGGCTCAGATCATGAACTCCTTATTGCCAAATTCAGACTTAACTTGAAGAAAGTAGGGAAAAACACTAGACCATTCAGGTATGACCAAATTAAATCCCTTATGATTATACAGTGGAAGTGAGAAATAGATTCAAGGGATTAGATCTGGTAGGCAGAGTGACTGAAGAACTAAGGACAAAGGTTCGTGACATTGTACAGGAGACAGGGATCAAGACCATCCCCAAGAAAAATAAATGCAAAAAGGCAAAATGGTTGTCTTAGGAGGCCTTAAAAATAGCTGTGAAAAGCAAAAAGATAGGGAGAAAGGGAAAGATATACCCATTTGAACACAGAGTTCCAAAGAATAGCAAGGGGAGATAAGAAAGCCTTCCTCGGTGATCAATGCAAAGAAATAGAGGAAAACAATAGAATAGGAAAGACTTAGAGATCTCTTCAAGAAAATTAGAGATACCAAGGGAACATTCAGGCAAAGATGGGCTTAATAAAGGACAGAAACGGTAGGGACCTAACAGAAGCAGAAGATATTAAGAAGAGGTGGCAAGAATACACAGAAGAACAGTACAAAAAAAATCTTCATGACCCAGATAATCACAATGGTGTGATCACTCGCCTAGAGCCAGATATCCTGGAATGTGAAGTCAAGTGGGCCTTAAGAAGCATCACTACAAACAAAGCTAGTAGAGGTGATGGAATTCCAGTTGAGCTATTTCAAATCCTAAAATATAATGCCCTGAAAGTGCTGCACTCAATATGCCAGCAAATATGGAAGACTCAGCAGTGGCTTCAGGACTGGAAAAGGTCAGTTTTCATTCCAGTCCCAGAGAAGGGCAATGCCAATGAATGCTCAAACTACTGCACAATTGCACTCATCTCACATACTAGCAAAGTAATGCTCAAAATTCTTCAAGCCAGGCTTCAACAATTCGTGAACCATGAACTTTCAGATGTTCAAGCTGGATTTAGAAAAGGCAGAGGAACCAGAGATCAAATTTCCAATATCCGTTTGATCATCAAAAAAGCAATAGAGTTCCAGAAAAACATCTACTTCTGTTTTATTGACTATAACAAAGCCTTTGATTGTGTGGATCACAGCAAACTGTGGAAAATTCTGAAAGAGATGGGAATACCAGACCATGTTATCTGCCTCCTGAGAAACCTGTATGCAGGTCAGGAAGCAACAGTTAGAACTGGATATGGAACAACAGACTGGTTCCAAATCAGGAAAGGAGTACATCAAGGCTGTATATTGTTGCCCTGCTTATTTAACTTCTATGCAGAGTATATCATTAGAAACGCTGGGCTGGAAGAAGCACAAGGTGGAATCAAGTTTGCCAGGAGAAATATCAATAACCTCAGATAAGCAGATGACACCACCCTTATGGCAGAAAGTGAAGAAGAACTAAAGAGTCTTTTGATGAAAGTGAAAGAGGAGAGTGAAAAAGTTGGCTTAAAACTCAACATTCAGAAAACGAAGATCATGGTATCTGGTCCCATCACTTCAAGGCAAATAGAAGGGGAAATGCAAGGAGATCCAACTAGTCCATCCTAAAGGAAATCAGTCCTGAATATTCATTGGAAGGACTGACGCTGAAGCTAAAACTCCAATACTTTGGCTACCTGATGCGAAGAACTGGCTCATTTGGAAAGACCCTGATGTTGGGAAAGACTGAAGGCAGGAGAAGGGGACGACAGAGGATGAGATGGTTGGATGCCATCACTGACTCAATGGAGATGAGTTTGAGTAAACTCCAGGAGCTGGTAAAGGACAGGGAAGCCTGGCATGCTCCAGTCCATGGGATTGGAAAGAGTCAGATGTGACTGAGTGAATGAACTGAACTGAACTGAGGAAAAATACTGATTGTCTCATGAAGTAATTTAACTTTGGCCTGTTATAAAATGTGTTTTTACTGAGGATTTTCTACAAGGGAATAGCACAATTAGAGCAGCACTTAACAAAATGAAAAGTTACAAAGTGGGGACAGGTTTTCTTTGACAAAGACTGAGATCTGAGAGAGAATTAGGTGGCCCCACCCCAGTTGAGTGGTGGTAAGGACCCAGCCTAGGACAGGGAAAGTATCGGAGATGGTGACAATGTATTTGGGAGTGAGGGTTCACAGAACTTGGAGTACCTAACTGCTCAAGGGAGGCAAGACCCAGATGAAAAGTAAATGCCACTCTGGGATTGTCAATGTAGATTTTCAGAAGCATTTTTGGGAGGAAATAGAGTAGACTGGCTAAGAACGTAGCATTGGCATCAAACTTATCCTTAGTTGGCTCCTGACCCTGCCACTTAACAAACACAAGAAATCAGCTGTGTCCCCTTTCAGAGTCTCCATTGCTTCATCTGTAAAACAGAAATGGCAATATTGGCAACTTCATAAGATTGCTCTGAGGAGTCAATGAAAAAAATCCTTAAGGAATTTAGCAAAGTATCCAGTTCATGGGAAAATGATCAATAAACATTACATATAATTATTGATTATTCCGTGATTGATGAAAGGTAAAATGGGTTGGAAGGTGATATTTTCTGGAAGTCAGATTTGCTTAGGTAAAATTTGGGAGGTTTCTCTTTTTTTTCCCTGTTTTTTGCAACTAAAGTAATGTTTCTGTTGCTCCCATGGGATGATAAAACCAAGGGTTTGAACCTCATAAGGTGTTTTTATCTTTGCTTCAGCTTTTCTCTTTGTGAGAGTTTTGTTCCTTTGGAAGGCTTTATCCTTATCAGCGAAGCAGGGTTGGAAGTGGTCTGTGACCAAGCAACTCAGCTTTATCAACAAAGACAGACTGGCTCCCTGGAGCACCATTTAAGCTTTTTCAGGAAAAATTTCGGATTGGCTTTCTTTGGCCAGGTCACTCCTGGAACTGTCAGCTGCAGCCAGAAGCTGGGTAGTGGGTTCAAACCCCCGCTCCTACTACTTGGTTGGAGTCGGGGAAGCAGCGTTACAACAATGACGAGTCTGTTTGCACACCTGTTGATTTTGCTGAGCTGGCTACATAATTTCGCCTAAGGGCTTTTCTCATGCCTTAAGGACAAAGTTGTCTATACTTTTTTGCTTGGCAGAGAAATTGGGAAATGTGGAGTGCTACCCCCACCCCTTCTTTCTGCCCCCACAGCGCTCCCATTGCAGGCTCAGTTGGCCAGATAACACCCCACATACTTGAGTGCTGAGGAGCTGTGCTACTTGGGGTATACTGGTTTTGCCTGGGCTAGCCACCCTGCCACCACTTGAGATTCTGGGCAGAGCTATGAATGAACACATTTAAAATGCTATCAATATTTTATGAATTTCCATCCACTTGCTTTAATGGGGAACTGTAAAAGCATTTAGCCATATTACACCCCATCTCTCAGGCACTGCATTATTCCAACAGAGCTGTTTTATTAGCGTCAACCACCAGGGTTATTGGGATGGCTTTATCCCTCCTTCCCCAGGTTTGTTCATCTGCATATATGTAAGTCTGTTTGCCTGTCTACCAAGCTCTCTTAATCTATTAAATAAGGTCAATCACTAGCAAAGAGAACACAGTTTTGGTAATGAAGCATGTGCACACATACCCACATGGGCACGCGGTCATATGCACACACGATAGTGCACTAAGAGAGATTCCATCGCCTGGCCCTGCGTGTCTAGACTTCAGCTTTAAAAGGGCTCTTGGTTTCATGGACTCCCCTGGGTTGTTTTCTGGAGCATTTACTCCTTTGTCTTCTGAGGAAAAAAGTTTCGGGGAAGCGTCTAACCTGAAGTTTAAATATTTGAATTTAATGGTGAAGTGTCCAGGCATCAAAGTCAGAGGGACAACTGGCTTCACAGCTCAGCTCCACCACTTACCTTTATGAGCTTGGGCAGATCAGTTGACTTGGCAGAGCCCTCTCTGTCAAAGGGAGATTTCAGGAGTTACCTTTCAGGAAGGGGTGAAGAGCAAGTGAGGGAGCCTGTGAATGTGCTCCGTGACAAAGCTGCATGGCAAACAGGAAGCGGAGGGGCTTGGGGCTTCCTCTCTTTCCACTTCCAGGTATTGAGAGTTTCTGGGCTAGAATATGTGTTTGTTTCTGGAGATGGCATCTGCCTGCAGGATATTCCTGAGCTCAGCCTCCCTCCCATCACAGATTATCCCTCCATCAAGAATCCTGCTCCTCTGGACCTCACCCCACCGCCGTCCACTCTGAGAACCCTTCCTTGGGCCCCTCAGACGAGGTTAGAGACCTTTCTTTGAGTTTTCCCATCACCAGGCACCCTGTCTCCATATTACAGCATTTATCTCACTCTGTTATAAGTTATAATGGTCTTTGGCCTTCCAGACGACCAGCTCTTTGTGGTCAGAGTGCAGGCGTTATTTCTTAGCACAACTAACAAAGCCCCTGGGGATCCGAGCTCTAGTACCCTCATCTCCCAGAAGGCTGCTAACCACTCCCGTCTTCTTCTCTGTCCATGGAGTCTAGCCATTTTGTTCAACCTTCCCTATGCCAGAGAGAGTTCTAACCAAAGTATGTGCAATAACTCATTCAGTCCTTACATCATCCTAATGAGACAGGGACTGCTCTATCCCCATTGTACAAATGAGGAAGCTGAGGCTCAGAGAAGATAGGGACCTGCAGCACAGCCCCAGGGAGGAAGCAAGAGAGCCAGGCTTTCCCCTCTGGTGGTCTCATTCTGGAGACTGCGCACACCGCTGTGCCCCACTCCGTATCCATCCTCTGTTCCATCCCGTCGCGCCAACAAGACGGACCTCCACGTAGTCCTCCCGTCTGCCATATTCACTGTCGGCTCTTTGCCTTTGGATACGCTACCCGCTTCTCACTGCAGTTCCCGTCTGCCTCCCTAACATTTCTTCCACTTGCCCTTGAGGAGTCAAAAATACCTTCCTTAATGCCATGGCTGTGTGTGTACCTAAGTGGCACTTGTAGAAGATCAGATTCTGTTTACTCACCTATTTTGCACTAGACTGGAGGCTTGTTGGAGCAGGGGCTGTCTATGCCTTGTTCATGCTGAGTCCTGGTACCTAATATTGTTCTCGGTCCCTAATGGAACATTAGTCACTATTTATTGAATAAATTTTTTTACATTCTTGGAATCTGAAGAGACTTTCCCAGTATTGTCATCTCTTTCAACCCCGACTTCCACATAAATTGTATATGTAAATCTCTGTCTTTGATAGTGTGGTTATCTGCATGCATAACTAACCAAGATGCCAGATCAAATGAAATAATTGCAAGGTGAAGGTCCACGTACTGTGTGTCTGTCTGAGTTGCTTAAGGACCAGCCAAATGAGTCCTAGGGCTCCAAAGCTAGACTGGTACATCTGCACAGTATTTAGGGCAGGGATTGGAGGTCTCAAGCTAATCTCTCTGGGACTCTTTGAAGAGGGAAATGTGCTCACAAGAGAAATGGAGAAACAAAATACAGACTTTATGCTTAGACATCTGGGCCCGTATGGCTCTCTCCAAATGCCAAGCATCTTCAGTAAGTGGTACTGGTGTGCAAGGTTACTGTCATAAACTCAAGTATTTCCTACACATATGAACATAGATGGTAGAGTCTACAGAACAGACGTTGAGTCTGCTTACCTAAACGGGCTCTTGGGTGAAGAGGGTTGCCCACTAATTCACTCAGAAAGGTGGGGATCCATAGTACAGGATGAGCATAAATTCAGATATACCTCATCTTTTAAAACCATGACCTGACCCACCAGAGAAATGAGGCCCAAAGAATGTCAGATTCTACCATCCAGATTAGCATCTTTTCTGCAGGGTGTTTGTGGGGTGTATCCCTTCTAGGCTAAAGTACTAGATGTGGGCAGAAAAGTCGTTCTCCTGCATAAAGCATCCAACATAAAGCATGTAGGGGTAGAGGGTGCCGGAGAGTGGGTCTGGGACCACGTTCGTAGACGGGCAGTGTCCAGTGTCACTGAAAGGAAGACCGAACTAAGACATGGAGTGACAGAGGCAGGAGACACGCAGACTCAGAATGGAATGGTGGCAGATGATGGGGGAAGGAGGGAGGTTCTAGGTGTTTCCTGCAATCAGAGAGAGAACTTGCTCTGTCAGCCTTCTGTCCAGCAGGTCGGGGTCATCAGCAAGCACAGGGCTCCCCAGAGTGTACTGGGAAAGTCATTATCTTCTGAGCGAGTGGTCGGGGGGATCGTGGCTGGAGCTAATCTTCTCATCCATCTCAGCGGGTCTGGTGGTGCCGCTGGGCGAGGTGGCCGAGCTTCTTTCCCTTCACCAGCTCCCTCAGTGCTTCCATCTTTAGCATAAGAATGAAGATCATTTCAAACAAAGGCGTGAAATCAACTGTGTTCCTCTCCTCCCTACTTCTAGCGAAATCTTTCTCCTGAACAGACAGAAAACATTTCAGCCTCATGACAGCCTCCTGTCACTCTGAGGCCCCATGTCTCTCTGCTGACATGATAGCTGAGTGTGTGAGACAGACAGTGTTTGTGTAATGCTGGCAGCTTTGTAGTGGAATCACCAAGACTGGGATGAGGGGGGGCAGGTTGGGGCTGGGAGATCCAGGAAGCTGGGTCTTTTCCTCTTCTGTCCATCTCCTGCCCAGGAGGCTGGTGAGATAGCAACAAGCCTTCTTGATCTAGAAGCCCAGTCCACTGTTCATAGAGTCTCGAGCTACAAAACTCCACCTCCGGATCTGATGGTTTTAGTACAAACCAACTCAACTCAACACGCGGTTACTGAGGTCCTGCTTTGTACATGCAAAAGTGTTTGATGCTGAAGGACTACAAAGGTGAAGAAGAGGAAGAAAAATTAGAAGGACAGCTCCCATTGAGAACATGCTAAGTGCCAGGTTTTGTGGTTACTGTTATATATAAATTTACATTTAAACATCTCAGTAACACTATGATTAAGATATTAATAGCCCCATATTCCAGATGAAGAAACTAAGAACTCAGGGTAAATAACTTGCTATGGTTACATCAGTGATGAGTAATGGATCTAGAACTCTGATTTAGGTCTCTGGTTCCTAAGCTTATACTGTTAACTTTTATGTTCTATTTTCTTCCGTGAGTGCTTTCAGCAGGCTCAGAAGTTAAATGTGTATGTATAATGACTATCAATAAGGCAAAAATTTTATTGTAACTGAAAGAAGAAAGTGTGCCACATAGCATTCATAGGATTTTTACATCAGACATAACTAGGCTTGAGCTTCTCTATTTCCTAATAGCTGTGTGATCCTGTTGACCCCTCTGGACCTCAGCATTCTCATCTGTAATAATAATACTTATTAATATTATGTCTGGAATTGTGATGAGGATTAAGTAAGAAAATGTATGTGAAATCTACATAGTTAACAAGTGTCCTACTCTGTACAAAGCCTTCTGATGCAATCCCATTTGATCCTAATGACCTTGACCAAGATATCATTTTATTGTTATTATTCTTTTCTTTTTGCAGTTGAGAAAACCTAGGCTTAAAGAAGTTAAAAAGCTTGTCCAGTGAAGCTAATAAGTAGCAACGTGGGAGTTGAGCTCAATCTGTCTGGCCTCAAAGACCACCTCTGGGCTGACATTGAGCTCCATTGGCAGACAGAGCGGCGTGAGGTCTGTCTGAAGATCATTCAGAACTACAGAACATGTTCTCTCCCCATATCAGGCTGCCTTTGTTGATAGGATGGACTACGGGGAACCTGTATCATTCTGTTGATTGTGAAAACATGTTATTATACGTAGAATGTTGTTTGGAATTTACCCCAGTATTCTCTTTTGGATGACTGATGTATGTCAATTGCATATATGTCTAAAGAAAATAGAGCTTTCTTTTTGATATTCATGGATGTTTCTGTAACTCATGCCTCAGAGTCGAGCAAGCTCAATGACCAAAGATGTTAGTTGGTATTAACCAATTAACAGGCTGAGGTAGGAGTGGAGACCTTAGCTTGTTCAAAACGAGTTGTGACTTCGTGTCCCCTGACACGTGCATAATTACGCACACCAGGAGGCATCCGCCAGTGCACACACCACAATGAACGTGTGCTTAATTGTTAGTCACCGTGCATATGTGCTTAATTACACATCCTGCTACCTGCAGGATTAATAACATGTAGTGTTACATGCACACAATCAGAAGAGGTGACATTTGATGACATTAAAAGAGCTGGGAGAACATAAAGCAGCGATTTTTAAACAGTTGCATAATGTGGGTGCTTTTTTTCCTCCCCATAGAAGGCATCAGACACTAATTTCTATTCAATCAATCAAGAAGCACTTATTGAACAGGTCCCGTCAATTTTGCTTGTGTAATATCTTTTGCATCTCTCCTTTCCTTTCCATTTTCATGATTGCTAATGTCATCCTCACTCATCTGACAGTCTAAGGTAATTGAAAGGACACGCATTCAGATCTCTCTCTTTAACCCTTGGTCAGCACTTTGGCCCAGAGCACCATCATTTCTTCCCTGCGTTGCTGTGCGTGCACGCTCAGTCGCTCAGTGGTGTCTGACTCTTTACGACCCCCTGGACTATATAGTCCACCAGGCTCCTCTGTCCATGGAAGTTTCCAGGCAAGAATACTGGAGTGGCTTCCCATTTCCTCCTCCAGGGGATCTTTCTAGGCCAAGGGATCAAACCTGCACCTCCTGCATCTCTTGCCTTGGCAGGCAGATTCTTTACCACTGTGCCGCCTGGGAAGCCTGCTTTGCTATAGAGGTCCCTAACAGGTCTCTGCCTGCCAGCACAGGAGACACCGTTTCGATGCCTGATCCACAAAGATCCCACATGCTGCACAGCACTGAGCCTTTGCACCACAACTATTGAGTTTGTGCTCTGGAGCCACAACTACTGAGCCCATGCGTCCTCGAGCCGGTGCTCCGCCACGAGAAGCCACCGCAGTGAGAATCCCTCACACGACAACCAGAGAGTACCCCTGCTCACCAGAACTAGAGAAGAGCCTGCACAGCAAGGGAGACTGAGCACAGTCAAAAATAATAAGTAAAATTACGTAAAACATGTGTTAGTTTCACATGTATAGCAGAGTGATTCATCTTTATATATATATATATATATTCTTTTCGGATTCTTTTCCATTTTAGATTGTTACAAGATACCGAATATAGTTCTCTGTGCTGTAGTAGGTCCTTGTTGGTTATCTATTTTATATACAGTATCATGTATATGTTGATCCTACACTTATTCGTCCCTCACTCCCCTTTTCCCTTGGTAATCATGAATTTATTTTCTGTGAGTCTATTTCTGTTTTGTCAATAAGTGCACTTGTATCGTGTTTTTTTTAGGTCTCACATGTAAGTGATGTCATGTGATGGCCGTCTTTCTCTGCCTGACTTATTTAACTTAGTATGATAATCTCTGTGGTTGTTCAGTCGCTAAGTCATGTCTGACTCTTTGCGACCCCGTGGACAGCAGCATGCCAGGCTCCGCTGTCCATCACTGTCTTCCTGAGTTTCCTCAAACTCATGTCCACTGAATCAATGATGCCATCCAACCATCTCATCCTCTGTCTCCCCCTTCTCCTCTTACCCTCAGTTTTTCCCAGCATCAGGGCCTTTTCCAATGAGTCATCTCTTTGTATCAGGTGGCCAAAGTATTGGAGCTTCATCGTCATCATCAGTCCCTCCAATGAATATTCAGGGTTGATTTCCTTTAGGATAGACTGGTTTGATCTTCTTGTTGTCCAAGGGACTCTCAAGAGTCTTCTCCAACACCACAGTTCGAAAGCATCAATTCTGTGGCATTCAGCCTTCTTTATGGTCCAACTCTCACATCCATACATGACTACTGGAAAAACCATAGCTTTGACAGACCTTTGGAGCAAAAGCGATGTCTTTCTTTTTAAAACACTGTCTAGATTTGACATGGCTATTCTTCCAAGGAGCAGGTGTCTTTTAATTTCATGGCTGCAGTCACCATCTGCAGTGATTTTGGGGCCCAAGAAAATGAAATCTGACACTTGTTTTCCATATTCTCTCCATCTATTTGTCATGAAGTGATAGGACCGGATGCCATGATCTTCGTTTTTTGAATGTTGAGTTTTAAATTAGCTTTTTCACTCTCCTCTTTCACCTTCATCAAGAGGCTCTTTAGTTCCTCTTCACTTTTTGCCTTAAAGGTGGTGTCATCTGCATATCTGAGGTTGTTGATATTTCTCCCGTCAATCTTGATTCCAGCTTGTGATTCATCTAGCCCAGTATTTCACATGATGCACTCTACATGTAAATTAAATAATCAGGGTGACAATATACAGCCTTGACATACTCCTTTCCCAGTTTTGAACCAGTCCACTGTTCCATGTCCAGTTTTAACTGTTGCTTCTTGACCTGCATACAATTTTCTTAGAAGGCAGGTAAGGTGGTCTGGTGTTCTTGTCTCTTTAAGAATTTTCCACAGTTTGTTGTGACCCACACATTCACTGTCATGCTTTGGAGAAGGAAATGGCAACCCACTCCAGTGTTCTTGCCTGGAGAATCCCAGGGACAGAGGAGCCTGGTGGGCTGTCATCTATGGGGTCACCAGAGTCGGACACAACTGAAGCGACTTAGCAGCAGCAGCAGCAGCATCAGCAGCACACATTCAAAGGCTTTAGCATAGTCCATGAAGCAGAAGTAGATTTTTTTTTTTTTGTAATTCCCTTGGTTTTTCTATGATTCAGTGTATGTTGGCAATCTGATCTCTGGTTCCTCTGCCTTTTCTAAATCCAGCTTGTGCATCTGTCCCTATGATAATCTCTAGGTCCATCCAAGCCACTGCAAATGGGCATTATTTCATTCTTTTAATGGCTGAGTAGTATTCCACTGTATATATATACCACAACTCCTTTATCCATTCATCTGTCAATGAATACTCAGGTTGCTTCCGTATCTTGCTAAATAGTACTGCTGTGAACATTGGGGTCCATGTATGTTTTTGAATTATAGTTCTCTCCAGATACATGCTCTGTTCAGTTCATTTCAGTCACTCAGTCATGTCTGACTCTTTGAAACCCCATGGACTGCAACACACCAGGCTTCCCTGTCCATCACCAACTCCTGGAGCTTGCTCAAACTCATGTCCATTGAGTCGGTGGTGCCATCCAACCATCTCATCCTCTGTCATCCCCCTCTCCTCCTGCCTTCAATCTTTCCCAGCATCGGGGTCTTTTCAGTGAGTCAGTTCTTTGCATCAGGTGGCCACAGTATTGGAGTTTCAGCTTCAACATCATGATACATACTCAGGAAAACTCAATTCTGATCATCTCAGTCTTTAGCTTAAAATCCCCCAGTGATTGCATTTATCCACAGAAAGCTTGGCATCTGAGCTTGAACTACCGGGTCCTGTTCGTCCTGGCCCCTCCCCACCAACTCAGCCTCTAGTCACTGTCACCCTCTGCCTCTGAGGTCCAGCAACAATGCATTGTCTCCATTCTTTTAGCAAACCTCCTTCTTCAAGATCCTTTCACGCATACTGGTTCCTTTCCCTCCAAAGTTGTTCTCCAGTTCTGTTTATCTAGTTAAATGCTACCTAACCCTGAGATCTCGGCTCACATATATCTTTCTTAGAAAAGCTTTGACTCGTGTCCCAGTCTAGCTTAAGTCTCATGATCAAACACTGTAATTTTCCGTCATAAAAAAATTGTCACAATACACTATCTTGGGTCATCTGTGCAGTAGTTTGATTAATACTTGCCTCAGTCATTGTAAGTTCCGCGAGGATGACATTTGAGTGTATTTCATTTTCCATTATGTCTTCCGCTCCTGGTATATATAGCTCCTGGAACACAGTAGCCTTTTAGTGAGGTTATCAGATTTAATGAATGAAAATGTAAGATGCTCAGTTAATTTTGAATTTCAGACACATTTCCCATCTTTTTTTAGTTTGTTTGCCCCATGCAATATTTGGGACATACTTAAACTAAAAATTAAGTTTTACCTGAAATTCAAACTTAACTGGACACTCAGTATTTTATCGGCCACCACACTTCAAAGCACTTCATATTTGATTTATTGAATGAATAAATTAATGATTAAATGAACTTTCAGAAAACCCTGGTTCTGCTTCAGCCATTGTTTCCAGTTTCTGCTCATCAGCCACTTGATTCTTCCTCACATATACAGTGAAGGGCAATGATATGTAACTAAGACTCCTAGAGTATTGGCATGAAATAGTGAAAAATCATGGCAAAAGCCAAATAATGATCTCTCCTTACCACAGTCCTCTCAGACCAGTTCTTTATTTCTATAATTATCTGACAGGCTAAATTATTCCACCCTCCTCCTCCAAATTCTCTCTCTCTCTAATGGCCAAAAAGAATCTTAAATACACTTTTTTGCATGCTCTTCTAGCCCTTTCGTAATTTGACACTGCCACATTTTAGATCTAACAGACAGGGCTAGAATTTGTATTTAATATTAATAGTTAAGAAAAATAAAAATCAATGGAAAAAATCCATAATAAAGAAAACATCAAAAATTTAAATAAAAACTGAATCGGTATTAGTGATTTTTCCTTTTGCCTCAGGCTACAATATGGCTTTGTACAACACTTTTTATTTAAACTTTTGCTATTCGCTCATTGTGGATATATCTAACTGTGATTTTTTAAAAATTTTGCATTAAAGTACTTGTTATCGTGATTATTGAACATTTTGAAGTCCCTTCAGTTTGTGCCTCTTCCAAACATCAGGGCTGTGTCTCCAGCCCTGATGGGTGGAGACAAGCTTTGGCAAAGCACATACAGGGAAGAGCTAGTTGGGAGCAGATAGAGCAGGATCTACAGTGCCATGCTGAATTTATCCTGTGGGCCATGGGGCTTAGAAAGGTTTAGGGCAAGAGAGGGACAGATTCTGACATGAGTTTTGGAGACTCTTTTTTAATTGATGTATAGTTGCTGTATAATATATAAGCCATGGGTTTCCTAGGTAGTGCTAGTGGTAAAGAACCCAGCTGCCAATGCAAGAGACATAAGAGACGTGAGCTTGATCCTTGAGTCAGGAAGATCCCCTGGAGGAGGGCATGAGAACCCACGCCAGCATTCTTTCCTGGAGAATCCCACGGACAGAGGAGCCTGGTGAGCTACAGTCTGTGGGGTCACAAAGAGTCGGACACGACTGAAGCGACTTAGCACGCACACAGAGTACAGGGGTACAGGGTAGTGATTCACAGGTTTTAAAGCTCACGCTACCTCTGTAGTTATAAGACAGTGGCTATATTCCATACTGTACAATATATCCTTGTAGATATAAATCTACCCTTTAGGTATAAGTGTATACCTCATCGTTTGTACCTCTTAAGCCCCTACCCCTACACTACCCTCACCTCTTCCCTCTTCCCACTGGCAACCACTCATTTGTTCTTCATGTCTGTGAGTCTGCTTCTTTTTTGTCACATTCAACAGTTCATTTATTTTTAAAACTCATATGTAAACGATACCAAACTGATATCTTTATCTTTCTAACTTATTTCACTTAGCAAAATGCCTTCCAAGACCATTCGTGTTGCTGCAAATGGCAAAATTTTATTCTTTTTATGGGTGAGTGATATTCCATTGTGTGTGTGTGTACCACATCTTTATGCATTCATGTATCGGTAAACACTTGAAAAGTGAAAGTGAAGTCGCTCAGTCGTGTCCCGACTCTTTGCCACCCCATGGCCTGTAGCCTATCAGGCTCCTCCATCCATGGGATTTTCCAGGCAAGAGTGCTGGAGTGGATTGCCACTGCCTTCACCAGGTGATTCTCCCGACCCAGGAATCGAACCTGGGTCTCCCGCATTGCACGCAGACGCTTTACCGTCTGATAAACACTTAGGTTGCCTCAATATTTTGGCAACTGCAAATAATGCTGCTATGGACATTGGGGTGCATGTATCTTTTTGAGTTTCTTCTTCTGTTTTTTGTTCACGTACATATACCAAGAAATAGAATAGTTGGGTTGCATGGTAGTTGTAGGACTTCCCCTGTGGCTCAGATGGTAAAGCGTCTGCCTACAATGCAGGAGACCCGGGTTCGATCCCTGGGTTAGGAAGGTCCTCTGGAGAAGGGAATGGCAACCCACTACAGTACTTTTGTCTGGAAAATCCCATGGATGGAAGAGCAGAGCCTGGTAGGCTACAGTCCATGGGGTCACAAAGAGTCGGACACGACTGAGCGACTTCACTTGGTCTTGGTCTTACAGCAGTTGTAGGCTTTCGAGGTGGCTCAGTGGGCAAAGAATCTGCCTGCAGTGCAAGAGATACAGGAGAAACTGGTTCAATCCCTGGTCCGGGAAGATCCCATGAAGAAAGGCAGGGCAACCCACTCCAGTATTCCTTGCCTGGAGAATCTCATGGGCAAAGGAGGCTAGCAGGCCACAGTCCATAGGGTCACAAAGAGTTGGACGTGCACTGACACGCAAAGGCTGAACATGTGGTAGTTCTATTTCTCCTTTTTTAAAGAAACCTCCCTACTTTTTTCACGGTGTCTGCACCCGCTTGCTGCCTTTTACTCCGTACCCTCGCCAACACTGGTGGTTTGTATTCTCTTTGAAGACAGCCGTTCTGACAGGCACGAGGTGAGAGCTCTTTGTTTTCATGCGCACTTCCCTGATGGTTAGCTTTATTCTGGCTGCTGGTCTAGTCAGGATTGCTGATTGGCGGGATGGTGACCAAAGCAGGAACACCAGGGAGGAAGGCAGTGCAGGGAGCCACGTGTGAGATAAGGAGTGGAGGATGTCATGAGGACCAGGGAAACGGCAGCCCGCATAGTGAACAGGGACAACCAGACGTGCCCGGAAGGAACGCCCTCTCTTTTACCTCTGTTTCCTGGCTTTTCTTCTCTCCTGCCTGTCCTGCGGTCAGCTTAGCATGTCTTGGAGTAGATAAGGAAGGGAGGGAGCACAGAGGCCTGGCTCATTAGCCTCAGTGACCAGAACTCTGACTACATGGACGCTGCCTGATTTATTTGCAGATCTTCTGGGCATTTCCCCAGCCCCTACATAAATTAGTTCCCCAGAGATCCATACATTGAACATTGTACTCATTGTTCCCTGCCTATAGGTTCTCAGAGGTGGGCCAACAAATTCACTTTCTGAAATGATCTGGAAAGGGACTGTTATTAATACTGTCTCCCCCTGGTATTTGTACTTCAAAGAGCTGTGTACTTAGGGTCTCATTGTTTCAATTAAAACTCATCTAGCCCTCCTGAGTAAAAAGAAATATCAATATTGTGGAGACCCCAACTCCACCATGTACTTGCTATGTGGTCCTAAGTACCCTGCATGATTTTTCTGTGCTTTTAACCTCACCTTTGGGAAGCAGCTTGCAATAGAGAAATGAGCCTGAGCAATGGGATTTCAGTCCTGATTCTACTACTCACCCGTCCTGTGCCTTTGGGCAAATGTTTTCTCCTTTCTGAACACTCGTCTTCTCCTTCTGTCAAAGAGAGAGAGACTGGTGCCCTGACTCATAGGGTGATCAGGACCAAAGGTGTCCATGCCTGCCCAGGGCTTAACACTGAGCACTTAACATTCAGTAAATGTTAGCCATCTCCTCCCTGCAATGGTTAATGGAGACAGGTAGTAAGAAAGAATGTGCCTCAAAGGGTGGCATGTCAGTTTTTTCAATCTGGCAAAAGACTAAAGCACAATTACATGCCAAGATTTGCTGATACAGTGAATAATTTCACAGCTGTATATACAGAATGCCAAAATTCAATATGAGGGTAGGTTTTGGTGAAGCGGATTCATTCAAGCTATTTGTAGTGCCATGTAGGGAAATGCTGCTGTATTTCAGCCTTAGTAATATTTTTTAAGTGCACTCAAAAATTAAATTTTCCATCAGTGAGCTCTTTTGATAATCTCAGGGAAAAACGAGGCGTATGTATACATAGAGCCAGACCATCCTAAATTCGATCATTAAAAACAGGCACACATTGTCTTTTTATTTGGATATCAGCTTAGTTATTTCTTTATATATTTTTAGTTTGAATCTCAAATCAAAATAAATGTGGTCTCACCCAAGAGTGCCATATAACATTTACAGTTTAAGTATTATTTTTCTCTGTCTGTAAGATGGAACCCAAACCTGCTTCCAAGATGTGGTGTAAACACTAATAATATATAAAAAGAGCTTTGCCCAGGGTCAGATACAGAGCAAAGATTCAATGACTAGTTATTGGGATTACTGTAGTTACCGTAGTTATGAATACATCAAATGTTTGCTTGATTTCCTCAAATCTTTTCTGATTTTCTATTGAAATGTTTTGTCCATTGATGTAAGTGGGCCTCCTTTTTTCCTTAACATTGTGGCCTTTTCTTGTTACTTCTGTTTCACTTCTCTTTAAAAAATATGCCATAGAATAATTAATTTTTGTTTATAAAAATGAATAAAATCATCTTTTATCTTATTAGAAATGTACTTTTCTATAGTAAAGTGAGGTTCGTAAGACTCTCACCACCTGGATTCTTATAAAAAGTTTATTGATTTATTCAAAGTCACCAAGCAAGATCTGTAATCCAGAACACTTTCACTATCCTCCCATATTTTGAATTTAATGTTATCTTTGTGGTCTTTCTTCCAGAATATTTAAATTTGAATTTGACTTTATATCCTTTGGAATATTGTTAGGAAACTCCCTTTCTTTACCCTCCTTTTCATTCTGCCATTAGTTGGCATGTTCTCAGTGAATGCAAATTCACTTTTACATCAGCAAAAGCAAAATTGAATAAGGAAGGCCATCTGATATGTAGTAAATCAAACAAAACCACAATGAATTTCAAAGCCAAGTATAAATTTAAGATACAGCATGATGTAAAGGAAAGAGAAATGAGCTCAAATCAGGCGATTTGGATAGAGTGTAGACTCTGTACTGACTCACTTCATGACCTTGGGAAAGTCAGTTAGCTTCTCTTAGGTTCCTTATTTTTCCTTAGTAAAATTAAGTGTAGTGCTAGATAATCATGAATTAATCACTGATTTCAATTAAACATATTATAATTCCCATTGGTTAATCTAAAAAATTAAGCCTGAACTCCATCAAGTATTGTAAAATAATTAGAATTTTTACCAAAATTAAGTTATATATTCAGTCAGTTCAGTTCAGTCGCTCAGTCATGTCCCACTCTTTGCGACCCCATGAATCCCAGCACGCCAGGCCTCCCTGTCCATCACCAACTCCCGGAGTTCACTCAGACTCACGTCCATTGAGTCAGTGATGCCATCCAGCCATCTCATTCTCTGTCGTCCCCTTCTCCTCCTGCCCCCAATCCCTCCCAGCATCAGAGTCTTTTCCAATGAGTCAACTCTTTGCATGAGGTAGCCAAAGTACTGGAGTTTCAGCTTTAGCATCAGTCCTTCCAAAGAAATCCCAGGGCTGATCTCCTTCAGAATGGACTGGTTGGATCTCCTTGCAGTCCAAGGGACTCTCAAGAGTCTTCTCCAACACCACAGTTCAAAAAGCATCAATTTTTCAGCTCTCAGCTTTCTTCACAGTCCAACTCTCACATCCATACATGACCACTGGAAAAACCATAGGCTTGACTAGAAAAAGCCTCTTGATCAAAGTGAAAGTGGAAAGTGAAAAAGTTGGCTTAAAGCTCAACATTCAGAAAACTAAGATCATGGCATCTGGTCCCATCATTTCATGGAAATAGATGGGGAAACAGTGGAAACAGTGTCAGACTTTATTTTTTTGGGCTCCGAAATCACTGCAGATGGTGACTGCAGCCATGAAATTGAAAGATGCTTACTCCTTGGAAGGAAAGTTATGACCAACCTAGATAGCATATTAAAAAGCAGAGACATTAATTTGCCAACAAAGGTCTGTCTAGTCAAGTTATATATTAAAATAACCGAATTTTCTCTTATTATGGAGTCTCAGATTATAGAACTCCAAATATGACATGTCTTGATTTCTACAAAGAATTTGATCAAGTTTCTCCTTACACCTTCTGGATAAGTTAGAAAAATGTGGATGAGATCAGTGGTAAATAAACCCAAGAGATGACTGGAATCTCCAGAGGAGTTACATCAATGTATTAACACAAAATACTGAGTCCTGTCCTCAGATACTCTGGGAGGCTTTGGGTGAAATCTGGTGATCACAGTGATCTCCAATTGACTCTCAAGGTCATCATGGTTTGGAAACTGCTAGACTAGACTATAACTATTTGTATTAGTTAGTGGCTGAAATGCCAGTGTAACCTACCAGGGTAAGTTACACGTTTCCATCCTTGACCTGGTGCTTGTCAATTCATATGTACATGGTTTGGTTGACGACACAGAAGGGATGCATAAATATTGCGGACACACTTGATGACAAAATAACGACTTAAAATTATTTCAGCTAGTGGGATAATCGGTTGTTGTTCAGTCACTAAGTCGTGTCCAGCTCTTTGCAACCCCATGGCCTGCAGCACGCCAGGCTTCCCTGCCCTTTACTATCTCCTGGAGTTTGCTTAAACTCATGTCCATTGAGTTGGTGATGCCATCCAACCGTTTCATCCTCTGTTGTCCTCTTCTCCTCCTGCCCTCAATCTTTCCTAGCATCAAGGTCTTTTCCAATGAGTCAGCTCTTCACACCCAGTGGCCAAAGTACTGGAGCTTCAGCATCAGCATCAGTCCTTCCAGTGAATATTCAGGATTGATTTCCTTTTAGGATTGACTGGTTTGAGCTCCTTGCTATCCAAGGGACTCTCAAGAATCTTCTCCAGCACCACAGTTTGAAAGTATCAGTTCTTTGGCACTCAGCCTTCTTTATGGGTCAACTCTTAACAAAGTGAGATTTAAAGGGTGCATAAATTTCTATCTTCTATTTATGAATTTTTAAGTTAAAAATGTAGTATTAAATGACATGTACCTCACTTGTGAGCATCTCATGTAGAATAGACATTGAGGTTTTAGAGGGTTAGAGGTATAACATCCTTTTGAGAATAAAATCATTTTCATGTGGAAACGTTTTGTATATGGTAGTTCTGTTTAATCATTTGAGGAACCTCTGTGCTGTTTTCCACAACAGCTGCTCCATTTTGCATCCCCCCAACGGTGTGAGTTCCCTTGTCTCCACATCCTCACAAACACTTGTCTCTTATTTTTCTGTTAATAGCATTCTGACAGGTGTCAGGTAATATCTCACTTTGGTTTTGATTTGCATTTCCTTGATTATTACTTACCACATGATCCAGCAGATCCACTTCTGAGTATTTATCCAAAATGACTGAAATCAGGATCTTGAAGAGATAGCACTCTGTCTTTATTGCAGAACTATTCACCATAGCCAAGGCGTGGAAACAATCTAAATGTCCATTGACAAACAGATGACCCAAGAAAACACGGTTTATGCAAATGAAGGAATACTATTCAACCTTGAAAAAGAAAGAGATTCTGTAATGTGTTGCAATGGGATTGCACTTTGAGGGCATTATGTTAGGTGAAATAAGTCAGTCACAGAGAAACAAATACTATGTGATTCCACTTATGTGAGGTATCTACAATAGTAACATTCACAAAACCAAAGAGTGGGATGCCGGTCACCAAGAATTGGAAGAAAGGGGATATGGGAGTTGTTAACCAATGGGCATAAAATTTCATTTGAGGAAGGTAAACAAATTAAAGAGATCTACTGTACAACATTGTATGTGGGAGCAACAATATTGTATTGTTCACTTAAAAATTTATTAAAAGGGTACATTTCATATTAAGTGTTCCTTTCACAAAAAATTAAGAAAAACCACTTGTATAAAAGTGTAAAATATTATAAACATCATAAAATTACAGCAGTTGACCCCAGGCAACTGAGAATGGATTGGTAGCTAAAAAGGAGTCCTAGATTCAAATCCTACTTTAAAGGCAGTGGTTTGGTCTCAGAAAAATTATTTAATTATTTAATATCTTGGCTTCCTCACCTATAATATGAGGATAGTACCTTCCTAACCAGGGTAGTACAGATGTGAAAGTTGGACTATAAATAAAGCTGAGTGCTGAAGAATTGATGCTTTTGAAATGTGGTGTTGGAGACAACTCTTGAGAGTCCCTTGGACAGCAAGGAGATCCAACCAGTCCATCCTAAGAGAAATCAGTCCTGAATATTCATTGGAAGGACTGATGCTGAAGCTGAAACTCCAATACTTTGGCCACCTGATGTGAAGAACTGACTCTGAAAAGACTCTGATGCTGGGAAAGACTGAAGGCGGGAGGAGAAGGGGACAACAGAGGATGAGATGGTTGGATGGCGTCGCTGACTCAATGGACGTGAGTTTGAGTAAACTCCTGGAGCTGGTGATGGACAGGGAAGCCTGGCATGTTGCAGTCCATGGAGTCGCAAAGAGTCGAACACAACTGAGCGACTGAACTGAACTGAACCAGAGTAGCATTAAAAACTAAAACATGTCGCATATACTGTCTATACAGTGACACTCAGGAAATGGTATATGAGGAATAATCGTATAATGTCCAGAATGGAGGAAGAATGAGGCCAGCTGTTTTCTGTGATTGCCAGGTGACACCTGAGTTCCCAGGTGGGGGAACCATACTTTAGGAGACTTCTAAAAGGAGAGTGTTCAAAGCAGGTGGTGGCACATAGGACCAGAAGGATAGGTGGCTATTGCTGCTGCTGCTGCTAAGTCGCTTCAGTCGTATCCGACTCTGTGTGACTCCATAGATGGCAGCCCACCAGGCTCCCCCGTCCCTGGGATTCTCCAGGCAAGAACACTGGAGTGGGTTGCCATTTCCTTCTTTAATGCATGAAAGTGAAAAGTGAAAGTGAATCTACTCAGTCGTGTCCGACTCTTAGTGACCTCATGGATTGCAGCCCACCAGGTTCCTCCGTCCACGGATTTTCCAGGCAATAGTACTAGGTGACTGTTAGGTACAATCAAATAAATTGGAATGTGTTGAGGGTGTTTTCTCTTGAGAAGCCAGAGGACAACATCAAACTAGCTAAAGCTGGTATGGTTTTTGACTCATCACAGAGCTTCACTTGGGGATGATCCTACCGGTCTGGGTAGTATGTCTCAGCAGATACTTTCTATGATCAGAAGAGCATGAGTGTCCTGGGCAGGAGTGAGGGTGGGCTCTCCTACTCCTATTGTGTGCTCAAGCCACATGGTCAAAGCCTTTGGGAGGGAGGCCCTTTCCTAAGGTTAGAGTTTGCTCAACTGAAGACCTCTAAGGCCCTCATTAATGTTTGGATTATGTGGTGAGAGGGGTGGCAGCAGTCCTGTGCCTTCCTGAAGGCTCTCATGTGCTGCGGAAATGTATCTGGAGATGGGGGAGGCTGTCAATGACTTGCTGCTCCAAAGATGGAAGGTGATCTGTGTTTCCATCTAGTTTAATGCATCTGCCTTTGCTCCCAGGGCATCAGCCAAGTGGCTACATATTGGACCCATCCGTCTTTCCTGAACTGCAGAGTTGGGGGTTGTGTTTGGCTAATGAACCTCTTCAGAAAAACATACTTCCCCAAATTAGGTTCTAATTGCATTGGGAAGCAGCAATTGCCTGGAACCTATTAATATTTCAGGAGGTTGCATCCACCTGAGTGATCAGAGAGCCTTGTAGAGCCCTGTAGAGGGTGGGACTGATAGAATTCTGGACTGACCTCTACTCCACCAGCCTTCCTCATTTTCCCACCTTCAGCCTCCCTGTGGGTCATCAAAATTGGACACTGATGAAATCTTGGTTTCAAAAGATCTTAAAATTAAGTGGGATTAGATTTATGGAACCACAATATTTGGATTCTCAACCAGAATAGACCCATGTACCCCCGTGCGTGTGTACACGCTAAGTTGCTTCAGTCATGTCTGACTTTGTGTGACCCTATGGACTGTAGCCTGCCAGGCTTCTCTGTCCATGGGTTTCTCCAGGCAAGAATACTGGAGTGGGTTGCCAGGCTCTCCTCCAGGGAATCTTCCAGACCCAGGGATTGAATCTGTGTCTCTTATGTTTTCCTGTACTGGCAGGCAGGTTCTTTACCACTAGCATCGCCTGGGAAGCCCCTATGAACCCCTGCTGCTGCTGCTGCTGCTGCTAAGTCGCTTCAGTCATGTCTGACTCTGTGAGACCCCATGGACTGCAGCCTACCAGGCTTCTCCATCCATGGGATTCTCCAGGCAAGAACACTGGAGTGGGTTGCCGTTTCCTTCTCCTACCCCCTACCCCTCATTTAATCAATTACTACACTTAGCAATATCCCTGGGAAGTAGCCTTGAACTCTTCCTTAAACATCTCCCAAATTGGGCAACTCGCCACCATCAGATATCCTATTCTATTTTTGTACAGCCTTGGGAGCTAGAAACGTCTTATTGAGGTCAACCCAGTATGAATTACTTAGTTCCTTTGGGGAATAATACTAATAAGGATGATCATAACAGTCTACACTGCTGAAAAGTTACTACCAATTAAACACTCTAGTAAGTACATTTTCTGGTTTAATCCTGATGCTTTAGGACATATGTTATGTATCCTACTCTGTGGATTAAGAAACTGAGGCCAAGAAGGTTCTTGATTAGTCCAGGGGCAGAAGTGCGTTTCAAACCCACATTCCTAAGACTGAGATAGCTCATTCTCTCAACCTCTTCCCTGTACTCCAAGTACAGGTCTGTGGGTTCTGTCCAGAGTGAGGCCTCTTTAGAGGTACCCCCCATACCCTACCCCCATCCAGAAAGAGAAGGCATGTTAGCTCTGCAATTTATCTCAAACCTGTTCCCACATTTGGCTCTAGTCAGTATGAGTACTACTGCCCCAGAGCAGAGGTTTTCAAACTATGCTCAGGAAAGCTCTGCACTTTAGATAAAGGGACCAGGGGTCTGCTGTGGGGCCTGAGAGGGGCTGGGATGGTAGGGCCCTGACCCTCATCTTCAGCCAGGGTCCTTTCGCATCTTTTTATGTACTGGACTTCTGTATAAGCTCTCTATTAGAGAAAAGATTCCATGGCTCATAAACATTTGAAAACTGTGCACTGGACTAGAATATAGACATCATATCTAAATGTTAATGGGATATCTTAGGCCAGTCTCATATGTTATAACACCAGCCTCTCCTCACATCCAACTCTGAAAGCATACATGACCAACGCTTATTGAATAAAGGAAGGATTTACGTGTCAGGCAGTAAATCTTCCTAAGTATTTCTAATCTGTTCTTTCTCAGATGCTCCACTCCTGTGCTACGACGCCTGTCTCTGTCTCTCTTTATCTCGCTCTCTTTCCTTGAATGGAGAAGGACATGGCCACCCACTCCAGGATTCTTGCATAGAGAATCCTGTGGACAGAGGAGCCTGGTAGGCTGCTGTCCATGGGGTTGCACAGAGTCAGACACGACTGAAGTGACTTGGCATGCATGCATGCATTGTTGAAGGAACTGGCCATCCATTCCAGTATTCTTGCCTGGAGAATCCCAGGGACGGGGGAGCCTGGTGGGCTGCCGTCTGTGGGGTCGCACAGAGTTGGACACGACTGAAGTGACTTGGCATGCATGCATGCATTGGAGAAGGAAATGGCCATTCATTCCAGTATTCTTGCCTGGAGAATTCCAGGGACGGGGGAGCCTGGTGGGCTGCCGTCTATGGGGTTGCACAGAGTTGGGCACTGAAGCGACTTAGCAGCAGCAGCAGCAGCAGCTTTCCTTAACACCCAGATACTCCCACTCACAGGCATATCCATCTCCTCGGGTCTGTTGTCTTCTCCACTTACCCGTGTCTGTATCTTTGCTTCTTCCCCAACCCCACCCCACCTAGACTCCCACCCTTAGGAACCTGATGTCTGTATTGATCACACCTTTTTAGTATTTTTGATGCTTTGGTATTTTGAGGCCTTGCTGACTCTGGAAGGGCTGCCTTTAATTCCCAGAGATAGAAAAGTACCTGCCTGTAAGTGCGTCTTTCATGTGCCGACAGTCCAACACGGAGCCCTCCTGCCCCTCACCCCCAGCCACAGCCTTTATTTGACCTTTGCTTTCTGGGTCACTATTTTCCTGCCCTAATCACCCAAAGGACAGGTACCAGGTAACAAGGGACAGCTCCGATGCCTTAGAGCCCACTGGAATATGTAAACCGGGCAATCCTAAACATGGTGTTCCCGCCTCCCCCATTGCTCCCATGGAAACCACAGTAAAGGCTCCCGTCCCTGTTTGTTTCAAGTCCGTCTGCCTCCTGACTGAACCTGGTGCTTCCCGTGCAGCCACCGTGGCGCACCCTTCCTCTTGGACTTTGTGTGTTGCGAGTGACTTTCTTCTCAATGGCCCTCAGCTCTTGCTGTTAGTTTCACCATGTCAGAGTAATAATCAAACCTGTACTTGAAAGCATCTTTTTCTCGGATTTTGGCCCTCTTGCCCTCTGCTTCTCTGATCTGCATTTTCAACAGTTGTTGCTCTCGGTGAATCCAGATCTTCCCAAGAGTATTCCTTCTAGGAAAGTCTGAGGACGGCCATCTCCACATGGTTTCTGAATAGCTAACACTTTTCCCAACAAACACATACATGTACGTGCCTGGATATGTCCTAGCTCTGCCTTACTGGCTTCCCTCATAGCTCAGTCGGTAAAGAATCTGCCTGCAATGCGGGAGACCTGGGTTTGATTCCTGGGTGAGTAAGATTCCTTGGAGAAGGAAATGGCAACTCACTCCAGTATTCTTGCCTGGAAAATTCCATGGGCAGAGGAGCCTGGAGGGCTACAGTCCACGGGGTCGCAAGAGTCGGACACGACTTAGCGACTAAACCACCCACCACCCAGCCCTGGGCCCTTTATGTCCCTCCTGTGTCTACAGCCAGGAAACCTTGAATTTCACCCTCCTCTTTTTCTCCTTGCACAGAGCTTTCCACATGCCCTTTTTGGCCTGAAGGGCTTCAACCATTCTAAGAAATAATACCAGGAGCACTGCTTTTGCTGTGTGTCCTCCTTTTCTCGTCTCTGTGACCCCACCCACAACATCCTGGCAGCTGACCGCTCCTGTTCCAGGCTGGGCAGCCCCTGAGGGCGGTGCTGGCTCCGCCCCCGGCGTACCATGAGCTGACGTCAATTTCCTGAAGGTAGGGGCGAGTTTGACATGGGTTCTCTCTGCCTTTTCTCCTCTTTTCTCGGAGGAGCCAGTGGACACACACACACACACACGATGCACGCACACACACGCACACACAGGACGTGCATGCACACACACACACACTCACACACACATGATGCACACACACTCATACACACATGATGTGCACACACACACACACGACGTGCACACACACACGACGCACACACACACTCACACATGATGTGCACACACTCACACACACACTCACACACACACTCACACACACTCTTCTACCTTAAAGCGATGCCTCTGTTTTACCTATGGGCAAACATACCTCAACAGCCCATGGGAAGCCATTCAATTTCTTTTAGAATAGTTGGAGGCAGTATGTCTGGAACTGCGTGGTAAAGGCAGAATTCAGTTTTGTTAATGCAGGAAAAAGATCTGAACATGTGGATTCAGATCCAGGGAAAGGCAAGAGAAAGAGGCAGAGAAAAAGAAAAAGGAAGCGATGAGTGAGTGGAAAAAATAGAAGGAAGGAGGGAGGGAAGGAGAAAAGAATCAGTTGACTGGCAGCTCTTGTCCAGACTGATTCCTTGGTTGGTGTACTGTGGGAGGCTGGGCTATGGGCCCTCATTTCCTCAAGCCTTATTTCCCTATCTACACTGTCTCTAAATAATTGTGTTATTCTTGGGACCCTGTCAGCATTTAAGGCTTATCCAGTGGCTGCCAGCTGCACTTGGATGCAAATGCCTGGAAAGACCCGAAAGGTGGGAGGTGCTGATCTAACCCCTTTTGGAGCCACTAAGAGGGCCCGTCCTCTGTGTGCTGCCCCACCCCCTGCCTGGCTCTGCACACTCAAGGGCAGGCGCAGGTCTGGGAGACTTACTGCCTGCCACTTCTTTCTCCTCATCCAGAGAAACATGACAGGTAGGTACAAGCTCAAGATTAAAGAAATTAGTGTGACCTATCCCAGCTCCAGGAAGCAGCTAGCACTGGAACAGTTTGTAAGTTTTGAACATGCCAAATTGGGGTGGGGGAGCTAGTCCATTCAGGAGAATCATAAGACATCCCAGACCCTTCTCCCAACTGCTGCTGCTCCCGCATCCAGAGATTTCTCCACTGAGCCTGTCCCCTGTTCCCTGATGACCCACTGGTGATTGCTACCTCAGGAAAGACGTGGCTGGCTCCAGCTTGGAGGGAATAAGGAGATCTGGGTCTCTCAGCCTGTCTGCCTCCTAGAACGGCGCCATCACTCCCCGTCTCTTTCTGACCCGTGTTTATCTCATCTTCCCTTGTTCTCTGCTCTATTTTGTTGTAATTTCACCCACGGGGGAGGAAAAAATAAAAAAAGTCTGATATGGAGATATCACTGGAGTAAATGACATTTACTGTTAATGTGGCGGCAAATGGGCTCCTCCCTGACTCGTGATGTTTTAACTCTCTTAAGGAAGGAAGGGGCACTGGTCTCTGCTCCAGGCTCCAAGGCCAGGGGAGATTTTTCATCTGTATCATTAACTCTGACGCATGATTTTAGCCACCACACCATTCTGTTGAGGGGGTGCACTGTCAGAGAATCGTGGCACCCCAGCACTTGGCAGGCAGAGCCCAGGGTCAAGCTTCAGGACCTTGGTTCCACATCCACGGCTCACAAGCTACTCAGGGTCCTTGAGTTAACTTGCCTGAGCTTCAGTGTTTTCATCTGCCAAATGGAAACAGCAGTCTGCTCCTTGGCAGCTTCGAATGACAATGACACTATCATGAGATGAATGTCTTTGAAAGCTAACACACTATTAAATGTTAGTTACAATGAGGGCTGTTTTTATTTGTTTCAGTAACTGCAGAGTGCAGATTTTTTTCCATTCCCAATATCAACTGCACAACACACTTCCATGTCTAGCTCTCCTTGGATCAAATCTTCCTTTCAGAAAAGTTTCCAATATAGGACTTTTTAATGTCACCTCATTTGGTCTCTTTACCCCAGTTTCTCCAGTCCAAACCATTCTCCACCATGCCAGGAGAGCTTTCTTTCTGAAACACATGCCTGATCCTACTCACACACACACACACACACACACACCCTCCCAGGAGCTCCAGCTGCCCATGAGTTGACTTAATACTACAATCAGACAAAATTTACCCATCACCTGCTGTGCGTTGCAGGCACTGCTATTGGGGGAAACGATAGCAGGAAAGTAGACAGGAAAGGTTGTTTTGCCCTCCTGAATTTTATGTTCAAGAAGGGGAGACATAAAATGAACAGGAAGATAGCAAAGAAGATCGTTTAGATGGTGATAAGTTACGTGAAGACAGTAAAACCAGAGGATGAGATGAGATACGATGAGGGATAGAGCGTGAGCGACACTGGATATCTGCACTCCGACCCCAGTAACCGAAGGAAGCAGCTGTGTGGAAAGCTGCGGGCAGAGGGTCCACAGGGCCAGAAACAGCAGTCATGGAGGCCTGGCGATGGGATGGGCTGGGCAGCGCTGAAGAATGGAGTGGGGGTTGGTTTGGTGAGCAAGGGAAGGATGGTGGATGGTACCCTGAGTGGGAAGGCAGGACCCTGCAGACCATTACAAGATTCTCAACTGTCCTCTAAAGGCCAGGGGAAGCCTTTGCAGAGGGTGAGGCAGAGGAGTGACATGATCAGATGTGCCTTTTTTGAAGATCACTCTGGCTGCACCGTGGAAAATGGGACTTCCGTGGGTGAAACTCCAGAATTGGCTTTCAAAGCCCGTTACCAGTTGGGTCCAACTTACTTGCAGCCACAGGTTGCGTTAAGGCTTCACACGCCTGTGCTGTTGGTAAACTCAGCGAGTTGCTGTCTCCTCCATGCTGTGCTCTTCTGCTCTTTTAATTCGGTTGCTGCTCTCCTTTCTTCTGGGAATGCTCTCCCTGCTGTCTTTAGTGGTCTCACACCTGGGATCACCCATTCTGCATGCTCGGATGTGGGGCCAGAACCTGAGCATTCTCAGGGAGATGACTGAGCACTCCAGTGCTCGCCCACTCTGCGCCTGGCACCATGCTGGGCTCCCAGGATTCAGGGGGAGTGAGACAGACACAGCCCTGCCCTCACGGAGCTTATAATCTGAAGGATGAGGGCGGGTACAGGTGAAGCACGAGGCACACTATGGAGCCTGTGCCTTGGAAGATAACCCAGGGCTGTACGTGGTCATTGAGGAAGCGCGGAATCATAGATTTATGGGCATGTGGCATCTCAAGCTTATAGAATCAAGTCATACTAGGAGAAAGAAACATCAGGAATTAGAAATGAATATTTATCAAGTCTCTGGAGGACAGGGTGGCTGTCTAAGCTTAGAAGTGATAGAGGAAGCGACAGAGGAAAAGACATAAAGCAAACTGGGAAAAAATACCCACAGCAAATATGACAGAGGATTACTATCTTTGTTAAGGAAAGAGTGCATGCAAATCAATTAAATTCACTAAGACCCCAGTAGATAAGTGAGCAGAGGGCACAAAGACACAATTCTCAAAGGAGGAAACTCATACAACTGGTGAACAAACACAGGCAAATCATGTTCATTCTCTCTGATAATCAAAGATACACTTATTAAAACCAAGAGATAACGCCTCTTGCCTACTGAATTAAGAACGTTTCAACAAAGAAAGAGGAGGATGGCCAGTGCTTTGGAGAGCGGGCTGACAGAGATCCGCTCAGCGTTGCTGGTAGCCGCGTAAACTAGGGCAGCCGTTTTGGAAAACAGTTTGGCAACGTACGTGATGAGTCTCAAAATATGATTTAATTTTAGTAATTTAATTTTGGCATTTTTTTTTTCTAAAGGAAGATTCCCCAAAATAGAGAAAAGTTCTATGCAGGATGATTCCCCCCACCCCCTTTCATTATTTATAGCAGCCAAAGGAGGGGCCGGGGGTTGGGGAGAACCAAATAGCAACTAGAAAGGGTACAGATATCCATATAAGGAAACATTCTGTGGCCCTTTAAAGAGATGTTTATAAGATGCCTATTCTCTGTGCTAAAATTAAGTGGCAAAGGAGGACGGAACAAGGAATTACTTATGTAGCATGACTGTACTCATACGGAGAAAATCACAGACAGGTTGACTTAAAAGTTTCCCGCACTGCTGGATAGATGAGAACATCCCTGGGGTATTGGTCTGGGGATAGAGATGCGGACTGGGTCACCTCGTTTGCATCCTCTAAGGTTGGAGACTTGGTAAAAGACATGAGGGGCAGTCCCAGTCTTCCTTGGGGAACCTGATCTAGTCCCCCAACTTCTGAGTGAGCTTCCAAACTGCACGGTTTCCATAACCTGGCTAGGGTCCATTTCACAAAGGAGGCGACAGGGTTCAGAACGGTTTATCCCTGGCTCAAGTTGCACAGATTTGTGGTAGGGCTGGCACTGGAATTCAGGCCATCTGAATTCAAACCAGCGCGGCCGCCTACTTCACTCTACATCTGCATCAGTGGATACGCATTTTTATTTACTTGGCATGTGTGTGTGCTTCATCCATACGCATTTTGAGCATACACACCTTGTATGTATATTCAGTGCACAAATAACGTAACCCACCACAGTGACCTCAGTTGTTCCAGTTTTATATCTTGAAGTCGGGAGCAACTGTTGGTCTCCCTAAACGTTTGTGTGTTTCACCCTGCTTTGTAAACACACATTTGATGCATCCCTGTGTATCTCTTGGCACGTCTGGGTTGGCTTTTCTGCCGCAGACTGTCTGCTCCTTTGGCTCCAGCCACCCAGTCAGCTTCACATCTCTAGCCCTGGGCCAGATTCTTCTTGTCCTGTCCGAGAGAGGAGGGCCTTGAGGGAAGCCCCCAAGTCTGGTTCCCAAGAGCCAGTGTTCCGTCGCAGGCAGCCACCATGGCACCATCTAGCCGGCTTCTTGGAAGCCGATAAACGTCCCTCCCCGCTGATATCCCTGCTCTGCTCAGCCCAGGAGTAGATCTGTTTGCTTTCATCAGGCAGAAATGCACTTGCCTCTTGCCTCTCGCAGCTTAATTAGCTCTAATGCGGGTGGAGGCTGTCCTTGGACGGCTTCCCGCAGCTGCCCTCTGCTGGCCGGCAGCCGCATTGGCGGCTGGACCCAGGGAACCAGACGCTGCGGTTTCCGCCCGAGAGTCTGCGGCCAAGAGGTTTGTTTCCCAGAGAGACCCTGAGACGGAGAGGCAGTTACAACAAAAAACCTTATGACCAGTCTTGGCACACAGAGCAGCCCAAGTCTCTCCCTCCTAAAATAAATACGTACAAAAATGTTTCCCTGTGTCCATGAGGAAGGCTAGGTCATTAACATCAACCTGTGTTTGAAAGCACAGTTCTAACCTTGATGAATTTGCCCAAGCAGCTGCCTGTTTCTGAGCCTTGCTTTTCTCGTTTCATCTGTAAAATGGGCACGGCGATACGTTTTATCATTAGGTTCTTGAGAGCCTTAATTGAGAATGTCTGCAAAGACCTGACCAGTGTCTACCACAGGGAATACTGATAAATGCTGAGTGTTATTATTAATGATACTGCTATTGCAATTGCAGCTAGCAGTGGGACTGTTTTGTCTTCTCTGCAGTGATCGGAGAAGGCCGTGCCGATCAAATGCTTTTCGAATTGGCTCTTGACACATTGTTAAGATTTGACAAATATCTTTTGATTATTACTATGTCCCAAGTGTTGTCCAAGAGATGAAACAGGTATAGAAATAAATAACTCACTGGACCAAAGGCAGAGTAACTGCACTAAATCTGAAATAAAGTAGAGAATTCTTTTATTCAGTTGAAGTGTGTTTGTAACATAATAATGATAATAATACAATCTCATGTTTGTCTAGCATTTTTCAGTTTTCATAGTCCTTTCCCAGGCCCCTCAGAGAGATAATGGATGTGAGTGCTGCAGAAAACAGACAGCTTTCTGCAAAATTAAGGTGATTTGTATTGAAGAGTGAAGTTTGTCTATATCCTTCATTGACTAAACAAATCGTTCTCTCCTGTTAGATTGATAAAGACGATCTCAGAAGCATAGAGTCAGGGACTCTTAGGGCGAGGAGAGACTTAATCTGTTGCTGTCTCCATCATTTCTGTTTACAGAACAGCTGTCAGGCAGGAATCTATACTCTGTTTGAATGCTTCTGGGGATGGGGTGCTCTCTTCCTCTCTAAGTAGAGGTTGATCTGTCATTGAATGCACAGATACATTGAGTGTTCTGCCTCTCTTTTCCTCTTACCACCTGAAACTAGACAACCAGTTATGTTTGTGTTGCCTCTAAATATCTCAGCATCTTTATTACCATGGCCCCTGCACAAATATCACTTCCACTGCAATCACAGTAATTTTCTAAGTGGACTGTCAACTTCAACTTCCCTCTTCGCCCTAATCCATTCTCCTCACTGCTGTTGCCACATGCAAATCTGATCTCGAAGTCCCTTGTTTAAACCCTTTGCCTCTCCCCTGCCTGGAGAAACCCAGGCTCCTTAGCCAGGAGAAACCCATGAGAGCCTTGCAAGCCTGGCCTCTGGCCTTCTCCTAGAGCAGAGGTTGGCAAACCACAGCCTGTAGGCCAAATGCAGCCCACAGCCTGTGTCTACCATGAGCAAAGAGTGGCTTTTACCTTTTCAGAAGTGAAATGTGGCACTGTGAGCCTTTTTCCTTGCGAAGGTTGCTTGAAGGGTTGAGGACACTCTTGTGCTACAAAGCTTGAAATACTTACCATTTGGCCCCCCACTGAAAAAGTTAGCTCAGCTCCTGATAGCCCCACACACTGACTTTCCAGCCACCAGGAATAACTTGCCAGACTCCAGGCATAACGTGTCCTCCCCTCTGTCTATAACATCCTCCACCGCGTGTCTCTCCAACACACTCACATTAACCCATCAATGTTAACAGCTAATGGGCTTGGCTACTTTGTGTCAAGAACCACTATAAGTACTTTACATGGATTAATTCACTTAAGCCACACAACAAACCTGTGGGGGAGATATTATTGTCCCATTTCACAGAGGAGGAAACTGACATGCCAGAGATCACTTGCCCAGGTTCCAGACCTGTGAAGGGGTCGAGCTGATTGAAGAATCAGCTCCCGTGTCCTCTGGGAAGCAAGCCCTCTCAGAACTCCTGGAGGCAATTTGTTGTTCCCTTTCCTCAGATAACTTTGTGCCTACCTGGATTATAGTATATTCCCTGGAAGGTTGCCACTGCTTGTTTCTGAGGTTTCCTTTTGCCCATGTGGGGTCCTGCTAGGGGCCATGGCTCATGTATTTTACATTTCTGATCTCATCCCCCATGATGTGT
Organism: Bos mutus; assembly: GCF_027580195.1. NCBI lineage: Eukaryota > Metazoa > Chordata > Mammalia > Artiodactyla > Bovidae > Bos > Bos mutus. Next base: position 3,974,690 of record NC_091624.1, read on the forward strand.
CCAGACTGACTCACCGCTGATGCTGGAAACACGGTTCAGGTGAGTCAGGTGGCAGGATTTCCCACAGGCAAGCCCAGTGGGCTGTTCTAGGAGTGCACTGACAGTGTGGGTCCGACTGACCTTCTGCTTCAGGAAGAGGACTCATTGACTTACGGGTCAAGGGACACATTAGCGCCTCAGAACTTGAAACTCTTACTTGAAGGCTTGAGATTGACCTAGGGGTGGGGATAGGACAGATTCTTCCAGGGTTGGTCTCCCTGCAGAAGATGGAGATTTAAGCCAGGAAGGAACAGCATGTCTTAAAACATCTTTAACAATGGCAAAAAGAATTAATGCCTCCAAGTAGGGGTCTGATAAGTCTCCTCTATGGTAAAGAGGTGTATTATTTATGCTCTTAAGTTTAAGATTAGAAGCTCAGTCAAAAGGAGGTGGCTATGAAAGTTCAATTAGAAATTCCTCATCTTGGGATTATTATCTCTGTTTTTATTATTATTTATTAGAGTACAGTTTCCCAGGTGGCTCACTGGTAAAAAATCTGCCTCCCAACGCAAGAGACGTAGGAGATGCTGGTTTGATCCCTGGGTCAGGAAGATCTCCTGGAAGAGGAGATGGTAACCCACTCCAGTATTCTTGCTGGATAACCCCATGGATGGAGGAGCCTGGTGAGCTACAGTTCATAGGGTCACAAAGAGTTGGACATGACTGAGTGACTGGGCGTGCATGCATGGGCATAATTGAATATCAGGGGATCTTGAAAGGCTCCTTTGTTCTTAATTCTTGGAGTCCCAGGATGAGAATACTGTAGGTATTCAGTCCATATTCAAGAATCACAGCTGGTTAAGGATTGAGGAAGCCTTAATCATCGCCCAGTTCAATCCAGTGGGCAGAAATACTCGGGCAAAAGACTGATTGACCTGGAACGACACAGTGGCATCTCGCAAGCTTAGGGTGAGGGGTATGTTTAGGTCTCAAGCACAGCTGGAAGGCGGCTCCACAAGCACAGCTGGAAGGCGGCTCCACGCAGCCGCATCGCCTCTCTCCTCATGACTCTCCTTTTGGTCACTTCCATTCTCCCTGGCTTCCCCTCCGAGGCTCAGAACACACGGCTTCCTGTGGTTCTCACCACTCGTGTTCCATGATCCCCACCAGAGATGAGGGACTGGTGTGAAAGTCCCAGAGAGACCCCCGACTGCCCTGACTTATCTGCAGGGCTCAGCTCTGGGCCAGTTAGCTATGACATGGGGCTGGGACGAAACAACAAGGAGTGGTTGCCAGGGGCCCCTCTCTGTGCATGCAGGACGTTCCCAAAGTTGGGGAGGAGCAGATGGTGAGCTCAGTCGCTACTTCAGTTGGTAGCCACTACTAAAGATGAGAATAGAGGTCTAGCAAGACTATTAGATATTCTCTCTCTTTTTTTTTTTTTTTAAACAAAACCTGGGACGAAGGAATACTGTTTGGAGTCTTGAGTCTTTTCTTTAGGAAGAAAAGTTGTGGAAGACCTCCTACTTGCTAGGCTGTTTTATGTTCAGTCCTCAGAGCAGCCATATGAAGAGGTTATTTTTACTCCCATCATACATATGAGGAAATAGAATCAATGCTCTACCTGAGGACGCCCAGCTGGTACAGGTCCAGCCCAGGAGGGGAATCTGGACCTTTGGACACCCTAAGGCCTTACCCTTTACTTTGCAAAGCTTTATACCTTCCACCAGCTGGAACGTCATTTTACTCTTCTGTGCTTTGGTTTCTTCTTCTACAAAAGGTGATCCTTTCCAATTTAAAACTTCATCTTTTCTATTTAATTTTCACACCTTTTTTTGTGTTTTTTTTTTTCCTTCCCATTCTCAACAGACATCTGTGTCTCTAATTCTCTGATAACTGACTCATCCCCTGTAATTACAGAAGAAGGATACTCTCACCCTGTGAATTTCTGGGCAGTAAAGTAATGGGCTGGTTAATATCTCACTCAAGTTTTATGGGGGAGGGAAGGTGTATGGGGTTAAAGTAGATGAAATCCATGATTGAAAGACTAGGCTCTAAGTTTAGCTTCCAAGCTAACTTGTGTGAATGCCAGTGTGATGCTTTTTCTCCAGAACTTCAGTTTTCTCATCTGTAAAAGAGAGATTCCACCTGCATCCCCTAGACCCAGGGAGTATGTGTGTGCGTGCATGCTGAAGTTGCTTCAGTTGTGTCCAATTCTTTGTGATCCCCTGGACTGTAGCCTTCCAGGCTCTTCTGCCCATGGGATTCTCCAGGTAAGAATACTGGAGTGGGTTGCCGTGCCCTCCTCCAGGGGATCTTCCTTACGTGGGACGGAACCCTTGTCACTGATGTCTCTTGCATTGGCAGGCGGGTTCTTTACGACTAGCGTCCCCTGGGAAGCCCCCAGGGAATACGTGGTTGGGCTACTAAGGAATCTTTTTTAAAACCAATTCATGTAGGTGGACTTTCAGTGCTATAAACTTCCTCTGTCCCTGTTCCTACAAGTTTTCTCATCTGTAAAATGCTGCAAGTTGGACAAAATGCTTTGCCTTCTTCCAACTCTCAAATTCACAACCTCTAGTTTCTGAAATGCGCACCCAACCCGTGTGTCTCCCCGCCTCACCCCACACCTCACCCTGCAGGGGTTCCTGTTCATGCACAGCCACCTGAGCTGGCTCCCTGGCCCTCCCCTGCCTCCTCTCCCCGTCATCCCAGTGACTCACTCACCCCCAGAGCTCCCAGAGATAACTCCCAGTGGCAGGCCCTCTCCACTCAGTTCGGAAGGTGGCCACACACTGGGCGAAATAAGCTTCTTACCAGCATGTGAAGGGATGGTGTTAGAGTGCCACATCTTTTTTTAGCTTTGCTTTAGAGGGAAGCTGATTTGAGAATATGTTTGGAAGATGACGCTCTAATGTCATGCTTGGGGCTTTCTGAAGTTGGGGACCCAGAGAGAAGGTCTTCCATGTCTCTTCCGGTGCCCCTGCTGGTTCAAAGATCAGTGGTGTCTTTCTCACCTCCAAAGCCCCTCGGAAATCATTTGGCTCCACCTGAAGCTGGCTGTGTCTGTGGTGGCAAGGCTTTAAAGCTCTGGACATGGGATTAGAAAGTCTGATCGGTTTTGTGACCTTTGGGAAGTCATTTCACTTCTCAGTTTTGATTTCCTCATCCATAAAGTATTAACATCATTAACCGCAGTTAATAAGACAGTAAACACAATCAGAGCCAACATTTACAGACTTCTTGCTACCTACTGGGCAGTGAGGTATTCCATACACCATTTCATTTAATCCTCAGAATAGTCCTTGGGTTGAAACATATCATTATTACTATTTTTAAGGTAAGAGGAGTAAAGCTCAAGGGACTGTAGTAACTGACCTAGTCAATGGCATAACCTAGAATTCAAACCCAGGTCTGTGTGGTTTCAGAACCAGTGCACTTAACTGTTATACTACACTCCTGGGCTTGGCCTGAGACAGTGCTCCAGTGATGCACTGCTGTATGGCATGCCACCCCAACGCTCGTAACATAAAGCAACAGCCACTGCGTTATGTTTGTGGATTCTCTGGATAAGGGAGTTGGCAGGGCACAGTGAAGATGCCTTTTCTTTGCGTCACAATGTTCAGTATTTCATCTAAGAAGATTCAGAAAGTCTGAAGATTTTTGTTTAGCACCCGGGCTGGGATGACTTGAAGACTGGGCTCCTTCTGAAACTGTTGGCCAGAGTGCCTACATTTAACTCTCTGTGTAGGTTGGGCACAACATGATGGCCTCTATGTATTTGAACTTCTTATGTGTTCCCTTGGAGCTCCAAGAATGAATGAAGCTGTGTGTCTTTTTATGATCTAACCTCAGAAATCATGTGGCAACACTTCTTCCTACTGTCTTTGTCAAAGTAGTCATGAGCTTACTCAGATTCAAGGGGTCAGAACATAGAGCTGCCTCTCAGTGGTTGGAGCTTTAAAGATTTTTGTTACCACCATAAATTGGGTCAGTTGTGAGCTGTGCTGGGGCATTAGACTAGGTTGATGAGACTGAAGAAGCTGATGGGATCAGGGCCAAGGGGCATTCATTGGTTATATGGTTGGCCTAAAAATGAACTTTCTGAGAGTCTGAAATATAAAGAAAGGCCAGCGTGGTGCAGAAAGCCCAGTCTTGCTCTGAGTCAGCTCTGTTTTTCAAGACAACTAATCTAGCGTATCCTGTAGTGCTGCAGAGTTTTCCAGGCAGTGGTGATGGGCGAAACTGACCAGGGAGCAGATTATGATCATATAATCTTGTTTCCTGATAATAGTTCATGGTCGAGAACATGAGTTTTGGAATGAGACAGACACCGGTTCAAATGCAAACTTGACTATTTCCTAGCTTTGTGAACCTGAGTGAATAACTTGACCTTTCCAAGTTTCAGTTCACTCTTATGTGAAATAGCATAAAAAAAAAAAGTACCTCTCTCATAGGACTGTTGTGAGAATTAAATTTAAAAAGTGCCTAACACTGGGAACATAGTAAGCACTTATCAAACATTCAGTTCAGTTCAGTTCAGTCACTCAGTCGTGTCCAACTCTTTGCAATCCCATGAATTGCAGCACGCCACGCCTCCCTGTCCATCACCAACTTCCGGAGTTCACTCAAAGTCATGGCCTTCCAGTCGGTGATGCCATCCAGCCATCTCATCCTCTGTCAGCCCCTTCTCCTCCTGCCCCCAATCCCTCCCAGCATCAGAGTCTTTTCCAATGAGTCACCTCTTCGCATGAGATGGCCAAAGTATTGGAGTTTCAGCTTTAGCATCAGTCCTTCCAATGAACACCCAGGACTGATTTCCTTTAGAATGGACTGGTTGGATCTCCTTGCAGTCCAAGCGACTCTCAAGAGTCCTCCAACACCACAGTTCAAAAGCATCAATTCTTCAGCATTCAGCTTTCTTCACAGTCCAACTCTCACATCCATACATGACCACTGGAAAAACCATAGCCTTGACTAAATGGACCTTTGTTGGCAAAGTAATGTCTCTGCTTTTGAATATGCTATCTAGGTTGGTCATAACTTTCCTTCCAAGGAATAAGCATCTTTTAATTTCATGGCTGAAATCACCATCTGCAGTGATTTTGGAGCCCCCAAAAATAAAGTCTGACACTGTTTCCACTGTTTACCCATCTATTTCCCAAGAAGTGATGGGACAAAATGCCATGATCTTAGTTTTCTGAATGTCGAGCTTTAAGCCAACTTCTTCACTCTCCTCTTTCACTTTCAAGAGGCTTTTTAGTTCTTCTTCACTTTCTGCCATAAGGGTGGTGTCATCTGCATATCTGAGGTTATTGATATTTCTCCTGGCAATCTTGATTCCAGCTTGTGCTTCTTCCAGGCCAGCATTTCTCATGATGTACTCTGCATAGAAGTTAAACAAGCAGGGTGACAATATACAGCCTTGACGTACTCCTTTTCCTATTTGGAACCAGTCTGTTGTTCCATGTCCAGTTCTAACTGTTGCTTCCTGATCTGCATATAGGTTTCTCAAGAGGCAGGTCAGGTAGTCTGGTATTCCCATCTCTTGAAGAAGTTTCCACAGTTTATTGTGATCCACACAGTCAAAGGCTTTGGCATAGTCAATAAAGCAGAACTAGATGTTTTTTCTGGAACTCTCTTGCTTTTTCGATGATCCAGCAGATGTTGGCAATTTGATCTCTGGTTCCTCTGCCTTTTCTAAAACCAGCTTGAACATCTGGAAGTTCACAGTTCACATATTGCTGAAGCCTGGCTTGGAGAATTTTGAGCATTACTTTACTAGTATGTGAGATGAGTGCAATTGTGGGGTAGTCTGAGCATTCTGTGGCATTGCCTTTCTTTGGGATTGGAATGAAAACTGACCTTTCCAGTCCTGTGGCCACTGCTGAGTTTTCCAAATTTGCTGGCATATTGAGTGCAGCACTTTCACAACATCATCTTTCAGAATTTGAAAGAGCTCAACTGGAATTCCATCACCTCCACTAGCTTAGTTCCTAGTGATGCTTTCTAAGACCCACTTGACTTCACATTCCAGGACGTCTGGCTTGAGGTCAGTGATCACACCATCGTGATTATCTTGGTTATGAAGCTCTTTTTTGTACAGTTCTTCTGTGTATTCTTGCCACGTCGTCTTAATATCTTCTGCTTCTGTTAGGTCCATACCATTTCTGTCCTTTATTGAGCCCATCTTTGCGTGAAATGTTCCCTTGGTATCTCTAATTTTCTTGAAGAGATCTCTAGTCTTTCCCATTCTGTTGTTTTCCTCTATTTCTTTGCATTGATCGCTGAGGAAGGCTTTCTTCTCTCTCCTTGCTATTCTTTGGAACTCTGCATTCAGATGCTTATATCTTTCTTTTTCTCCCTTGCTTTTTGCTTCTCTTCATTTCACAGCTATTTGTAAGGCCTCCTCAGACAGCCATTTTGCTTTTTTGTATTTCTTTTCCATGGGGATGGTCTTGATCCCTGTCTCCTGTACAATGTCATGAACCTCCGTCCATGGTTCATCAGGCACTCTATCTATCAGATCTAGTCCCTTAAATCTATTTCTCACTTCCACTGTATAATCATAAGGGATTTGATTTAGGTCATACCTGAATGGTCTAGTGGTTTTCCCTACTTTCTTCAATTTAAGTCTGAATTTGGCAATAAGGAGTTCATGATCTGAGCCACAGTCAGCTCCCGGTCTTGTTTTTGTTGACTATACAAAGCTTCTCCATCTTTGGCTGCAAAGAATATAATCAATTTGATTTCGGTGTTGACCATCTGGTGATGTCCATGTGTAGAGTCTTCTCTTGTGTTGTTGGAAGAGAGTGTTTGCTATGACCAGTGCGTTCTCTTGGCAAAACTCTATTAGCCTTTGCCATGCTTCATTCCATATTCCAGTCCAAATTTGCCTGTTACTCCAGGTGTTTCTTGACTTACTACTTTTGCATTCCAGTCTCCTTTAATGAAAAAGACATCTGTTTTGGCTGTTAGTTCTTAAAGGTCTTGTAGATCTTCATAGAGCCGTTCAACTTCAGCTTCTTCAGCATTACTGTTTGGGGCATAGGCTTGGATTACTGTGATATTGAATGATTTGCCTTGGAAACGAACAGAGATCATTCTGTCGTTTTTGAGATTGCATCCAAGTACTGCATTTCGGACTTTTTTGTTGTCCATGATGGCTACTCAATTTCTTCTAAGGGATTCCTGCCCACAGTAGTAGATATAATGGTCATCTGAGTTAAATTCACCCATTCCAGTCCATTTTAGTTCATTGATTCCTAGAATGTCGACGTTCACTCTTGCCATCTCCTGTTTGACCACTTCCAATTTGCCTTGATTCATGGACTTAACATTCCAGGTTCCTATGCAATATTGCTCTTTACAGCATCAGACCTTGCTTGTATCACCAGTCACATCCACAACGGGGTATTATTTTTCCTGTGACTCCATCCCTTCATTCTTTCTGGAATTATTTCTCCACTGATCTCCAGTAGCATATTGGGCACCTACCATCCTGGGAAGTTCCTCTTTCAGTATTCTATCTTTTTGCCTTTTCACACTGTTCATGGGGTTATCAAGGCAAGAATAGTGAAGTGGTTTGCCTTTCCCTTCTCCAGTGGACCACATTCTGTCAGACCTCTCCACCATGACCCGCCCGTCTAGGGTGGTCTCACACGGCATGGCTTAGTTTCATTGAGTTAGACAAGGCTTTGGTCCGTGTGATCAGATTGGCTAGTTTTCTGTGATTATGGTTTCAGTGTGCCTGCCCTCTGATGCCCTCTTGCAACACCTACCATCTTACTTGGGTTTCTCTTACCTTGGACGTGGGGTATCTCTTCATGGCTGCTCCAGCAAAGCGCAGCCACTGCTCCTTACCTTGGATGAGGGGTATCTCCTCATGGCCGCCCCTCCTGACCCCAAACGTGGAATAGATCCTCTCGGCCCTCCTGCACCCGCACAGCTGCTGCTCCTTGGAAGTGGGGTAGCTCCTCCTGGGCACCTCCCCTGACCTTGGGCGAAGGGTAGTTCCTCTTGCTTCAGTCATGTTCAATTCTATGCGACCCTATGTAGCCTTCCAGGATCCTCTGTCCATGGGATTCTCCAGGCAAGAATACTGGAATGGGTTGCCATGCCCTCCTCCAGGGGATCTTACCAAGCCAGAGGTTGAACCCTCGTGTCTCCTGCATTGGCAGGCAGGTTCTTTACCACTAGCACCATCTGGGAAGCCCTTTCTGAGTGCTTACTGTGTGGCAACCACTGTCCTGTTCATTATCGTTATTTTTATTGTTGCTGTTGGCAGACTTCGTCTATCTGCTGTTTGTTCAGGGGAAGGATTGAGCCAGTAGGGAGGTAAATGAAGCGCTTGGGCTTCAGGGAACCAATACCAACAGCCAGGTGTACAGGTTGGGTAACCCAGGGGAATAAAGAAAGCCCAAAGGTCCATTTGGGCACTGAGGTACTCAAGGGTCTCCCTGAGTTTGTCAGTGAGAGTATTCCCAATTCTAGGGCAGATGTACATCTGAGGGGCTTGGGGAAGGAACTGGAAGTTCCTGAAACTGTACGTCTGCATGGCTGGCGTACAGAGGAAGAAGGAGGGGCCACACTGTCCTTCCTGGAGTTGTGAACCTCAAAAGAGACAGAGGATGAGACTGCTTTGCAAGCATGGAAGGTCTGACAACACTGGGAATGTGAAGATGATGCCCCTCTGTAGCAGGCGTCTGTTTGCAGTTTTCACTAATTTTTCATGTGCTGTGTTGGAACAGAGCAGGATTGGAACAGAGTGGGCTCTGAAGCCAGGCTCTACTTCTTCTCAGCGGTGATGACTTCAGCAAATTTCTCTTTTCTTTGAACCTCAGTCTTCCATCTACTAAGTGTGGATAATAATAACAATAACCATCCTAACTGGTGTGACCCGTAAATGAAATCTGCATCTAAATATTTTGACATAGAGTAAGCCTGTATTTTTCAGTGTCTGCTAGATTCCCAGATCAGAACTCCCCAAAGCACCTGTTTAAAGCACAGAGCCTAGATCTCCTCCTATTAGGGTCTCTTCACCGCTTGTTTTGCTCCATATTTCCCTAAAACTTTTACCACCTGATGCATAGGATGCTTACAAATTGTCTTACTGTCTGTTTTCTCCGTTTCCTTTCTGCTAAACTGCATAAGGGTAGGGGCTTTTTGCTGTTGTACCTCCAGCTGCCAGAACAGTGCTCGATGAGTGGGAATAAAAGAACACAGGGATAAATGGGAATCTTTCTCTGGAAGAGTCTTCAGGTTAGCCTTTTCCAAAATCACCCCAGGGGCTTCTTATACACACTCAGGTTTGAGAACCACCACAGAAGGTTGTCCTGTGTACCAATGTAATCAACATGGGTTGTTTTTTCCCCTTCTTTCCTCTCTAAGTGACTTAAATTTGTTTAACTTGCTTATAGAATCAAATTACCAAGAAGAGATAACAAAGTGAGGAGCTCTGGGACGGATGGGGTTATCTGATCAACCCAGGAGCCCCCCATCCTCTGTTGCAAAGATATAAAAACTTTAAAGGGAGAGGCTCTGACTTGGTGTATTGTTGTGGGAGAAAGGTAGGAATCCCTTAGGCACTGCCCCTTGCAAATGGGTGCCTGGGGATGTAAAGATTCTGGGAGTTCTGGAGAAAACAAGTCTGCCTATTGACCCCACCTTCTGTTCAGTTTGACTCAGGGCCTTGCTTGCTCAACTCTCACCACAGTAGACTTGGGAGTTAGCCTAACTACGGACCAAATGGTGCATGGCCTCAACCCCAGCAAGATGGACCAGGGCTCAAAACTGGACCCTGCTTCCTGGGATGAGCTGGCTCTAGCTCAGAATGACAGATCAGCTTCCAGTCCTGGGAGAGAACCCAGATGGCAGGCTGACCGGAATCCAAAGGCCCTGGGAGTAGACGGAAGTTTGAGGTCTCACAGGGCACACAAGGGATGAGGATGGGGGGAAGAGAGCTGGCATCCGGGGCACACCTGCTCCCCAGCTGTGCATGATAACATCTCCCCTGACTTTTGGGTTTGGCAGTTACTGGCTGTGTGACACTGGATTGGTGGCTTCCCTCGCTCAGCCTTGGTTGTGTCATCCATAAACTGGGAGTGGTAATAACACCGTCTCCTCGGGGCAGTCGTGAAGATGTAATGAAGATCAGAGAACTCCATCAGGAGTAGGCCCAAGACATGTGTCTTCTTTCTTTTCTAACTTCTAAAATTCCAAGTAATTTAAGGGAAAACTAAGGAGAACCTCAGATTAAGGAGGGTGGCTGCTACATGAAGCAGAAGATGCAGTTCTGGGGACAGGAGCTGAGGGCAGGGAGGTGCACACTGGGGCATTTTGGAGCCACTTGATTGAAGAAGCTGGAGCTAATCAGCCCTTCTCAGCTCATCACAGGCCTTGCAATCAGGGCCCACCTGCTCACCTGCTGCTCTGCCCTTGGGGAAGCAGCCAGGGCCAATTTCACCGCATTGTTCTCCCAACCCTCCTCCTTGAAGGAGCACTCTGAGCTTAGCCAGGAGAGGGTGGGAGGACTCAGATCTGGGCTGCCTAGTGCGGCACCACCACCTGTCTCATGAGGCTTAGGAGGTGGTGTGACTTGGCCAGGGTCACATAGAAAGCCAGGTCTGGAGAAAAGAGGGCTTTTACCTTCATGTCCATGGGCACTCACTCACTCGTCCATGTCCCATTATGGGTGCTGGACCTCATAGGCCACTCAAGGCCACATTGCATTCCTAATGGTACATTCTTTCCAGTGCTTCGTGCTTTCTTCTCTAAGATCCAAAGGCATTCATTTCAGTGGTAACTTGACTCAGACTTGGATGGGGGCCATGGACAAATTTCTGCCTACCCTTCCATGCCCCTCATCTCAGTCCTAGGTTTTCAAGCCTTAGAAATTGCTAAGGACACCAGGAAATCATGGATCCAGTTGGAGTCAGTGGAATTTAGTTTATTTGAATTGACTGTAACGGAATGAAATAGAATTACCAAACTAAATGGAAATAATTGAATTGAAATATAACAAATTGGATTGAATTGAGATTAATTGAAATGAAATCAATGGACAATGTATTGAATCACGGTACTGGAGGAGGTCTGGACATCACCTCCTTGACCCTGCTCATTGTGTAGTGAGGGAATGGAAGCTCAGAAAAGGGGAGGGCAGAGTGTGATGGTGGGTCGATGATTTTGACAAGGTCAAGAAAGTGGCAGAACCAGGCTTTCAAACTAGGTTATGGGACTCCCAGGCAGCATCTATCCCACTAGGACACGTTTCCAGGATTGGTAGGGTCCAAGACTAGGTTTTGGAAAGCAGACAAGGAGTAAATGGCAGTCAGGAAGTGAAGATGACTTTGGGAAATCATTAGGCATCCTAATTTTAATAGCCTTCTTGACCTAATGAATAACCAAGGTTGTCCTCTCTCCTCTGAGGTTGACTTTTCAGATCTTCCTATCTGAACGAGGGTGGGTAATGAAGAAAGAAAAACCTGAAACTCTGAGCCTAGTGGTAGAAAGTATGGCAGGAAAGTTTTTTGGAGGGTTGTTGTCAATGAGATTGTGTTTACTTTGAAGAATAAAGATATTATACTTTCAGATTCCCAATCATAGATCATTGTACTTGAAAGTCTAATATCATTCCTTAGGTAATGTTAAAAAATTCTATGAAAATACACATGTGCTAAGTGAAGACAGCATATTTAATATCCATGCATTACTGTAATATGGAGAAGGCAATGGCACCCCACTCCAGTACTCTTGCCTGGCAAATCCTATGGACGGAGGAGCCTGGAAGGCTGCAGTCCATGGGGTCGCTGAGGGTCGGACACGACTGAGCGACTTCACTTTTACTTTTCACTTCCATGCATTGGAGAAGGAAATGGCAACCCACTCCAATGTTCTTGCCTGGAGAATCCTAGGGATGAGGGAGCATGGTGGGCTGCCATCTATGGGGTCGCACAGAGTCAGACACGACTGAAGTGACTTAGCATTAGTGTAATAACCTTATCCTATCAGCTATCTAGCAAAAGAATGAAGGCTTGTGTAAAGGGTGAAAAGAAATTCAGTTTGAAAGAGGGAAGCTGGATCAGTGGTCAATGCTTTTATTAACAACTGGTATAAATTGCTTTGAATTTAAATCTGAAAGTCTCTGTAATGAGGAGGCATTATTCTTAAGAGGAAAGTGTTAGGTAATAAGTTTGGATTCCTAAGAAAAGGCAAATAGCAGCCCCTTGACCTCCCTTGCCCCTACTACTACTACTACTACTACTACTACTACTACTAAGTCACTTCAGTCGTGTCCGACTCTGCGACCCCATGGACTGCAGCCTACCAGGCTCCTCCATCCATGGGATTTTCCGGGCAACAGTAGTGGAGTGGGGTGCCATTGCCTTCTCCCCCTTGCCCCTATCCTCCTGCAAATAACCACAAATGATAATCAACAGACTAAACAAAGTTTCACGAGTAATCTTCATAACAACTTGGGGAGGTAAGGCAGGCACCCTTGGCCTCACTTAATGGAGGAGAAAGCAAGCCCAGAGATCTTCAATAACTCCCCTTAGGTCACACAGTCCATCCCAGGCAGAGGTGGGGAGGACTCCCCAAATCCAGAGCTCTTTCAGACACAGAGCTTGTTGGTAATTTTACAACTGAAATCCATTTTCATATAGTCGTCCCTCTGTTGTGTGGTATCAGGGTGGTGGAAGTCCTGGAGTGGAGACCTCACACAGCCAAGGGTGGCTCCGGTCTATCTCACAGACTCGAGCTGCCATGGGGCAACCTCTGGAGTGTGTAATCGTCCTAATGAGCCGTGGCGCTTGTCAAGGTATGTGGTCCGGATGCTTGTTGCTGTGATATGGAGATAATTGGGCCTGCCACGGGAACAGCAAACTGGCCGACAGGCTCTTAGCAGACCGCAGGCTGTGGGCAGAATGACACGCTGAGGGATGCTGCCAGCTACCCTGGCTTCTGTTTCTCTGATGTTTATGATCACAGTCATCTCATATCACCAAGCTCTAAAACCAGAAGGAAGAGCGCTATAAGAGATGATTTGGACACTGGAGGTAGATTTTGGCACCAGCCCCTAACGGTTTCAGATGAAAGTGAATTGAGTTCAGGAAGATCTACAAAGGGAAAATCATAGTCATCTACCTTAGACCCACACGTCTCCAATCCCGGGGACTCTTGGGCCCTCTCAGGGCTTGGTCTGACCCTGAGTTCATGTAAAATCCACAGAAGGTGCCTCAGCCAGACACTAAGTGACAGTCCATTTCTTTGACTTAATTTCAGTTTCTATTTTTACCCCCATGTCAGTACCTGGGTTGTCTCTTTATGTTCCCTTATGATCAAGCCCCTGCACTTATCTGTTTCTGCCACTTGATTTTAACCATCATCCATTTGCAAATATGTAATGAACACTGTTTATGTGATAGATACTGTTCTAAATCTTTGTGATATAATAGTTAAAAAGCCTAGGCAGTGGCTTCCCTGGTGGCTCAGCTGGTAAAGAATCCTTCTGCAATGCAAGAGACCTTGGTTCAATTCCTGGATCAGGAAGTTCCTCTGGAGAAGGGATAGACTACCCACTCCTGTATTCTCAGGCTTCCCTGGTGGCTCAATTGGTAAAGAATCTGCCTGCAGTGTGGGAGACTTGGGTTCAATCCCTGGGTTGGGAAGATTCCCTAGAGGAGGGCATAGCAAACCAATCCAGTATTCTTGCCTGAAGAATCCCTAGGAACAAAAGAGCCTGGTGGGCTACAGTCCACAGGGTCACAAAGAGTCAGACACAGCTGAGAAACTAAGCACAGCACGTGTCTTCATCAAGATTATATTCCACTGGGAGGCAAACAGGGAAGTAAATACACACGGTAATATCAAGCAGTGGTAAATATTATGAAGATAGTAAACTAAGGAACAAGTTCAGAGGTGCTAATTTAGGTGGAAGAGGAAGCCAAGGACAAAGGCACTGAGAAGGGGATGCGTGGGAAACATCAAGGAGTCCTAAGAAGGCCCGCAAGGGTGCAGTGCAGTAAAGACTGGGGAGTGCAGTGGGAAATATTGTCAGATTATGAGCTGGATGCAATTTCCCTCAGAGTCTTGGAGGCCAGGGTAAGCTTGTTAGGGTCCCTGTATTCTGCCAGATTCCTCTGATGCCGGTGGCATCTGCTTATGGTCCAAGATGGTTCCCCCTTTGATCTTGTCCAGGGATTCCCCAAGTCAGATGATTACAACTATGGGTTTCTTTCACAGTCTCACTGTACAAGCCAGGAGCAATAGTTAATAAGGCTGAAGGACACATAGTGGGCTCACAAGTTCTTGTGTGTTACTTCTGGGTTGTTTTCTTTCCCCTCAAGATGGAGTCAAAATCTCTTCCAGCCCCTGCTTCGTTCTCATCGCTCCAGTGCATCTGCGTTACTGTTTACACCTCAAGTCTCCAGAAATACTCTGGAAGCTGGCTTTGCTGCAGTAAAACTTTTTGCTAAAGTAAAAAGGAGCACTTTGTGATAGAGATTGTAATCAGAAAGAAGTTTGAATAATTGATGAGTTTCTTCATTATTGTTGGTGAATAAAAGGGATCCCAGATCCAATCCCTGTCACAGCCTGTCTATATCCTTCTCTCCAGCTGTGTTTCAAGGCTGTGATCATTTGCACATGCTGTTCACTGCACTAAGAAACTGCATCCCCTACTCCCTCTCCACTTGACAGACACGCATTCACAGGCAACCTGCTTTTTGAGACATCTCTTGACAACCCCACGTTGCTATGCAGTCCTCATGGACTCCTTTGTCACCTGCCCATGTACCCACCTCCCCAGTTTAGGTCATACTCTACTTAGCTAATCCCAAACCTACTGTTCTCCAATAGAGAAGGTCAACCTCAAGGACTGGGACAGTCAGTTATCAGTTACATGCGTCACTTCTGAGTCACATTGTGTACAGTTAAGTTCTGGTGCTTACTAGCTGTGTGCTTTGGGGTAAATTATTTAAATCCTCTATGCCCCTATTCATCTCTTTAACCGGGATGGTAATAATTTTTACCTATTAAGTTTGCTTTGAGGTGATGCATGCCTGCGTGCCAAGTCGCTTCAGTCGTGTCCAACTCTTCACTGTAGCCCACCAGGGTCCTTTCGCTATAGGATTCTCCAAGCAAGAATACTGATCTGGTAGCCATTCCCTTCTTCAGGGGATCTTCCTGGCCCAGGGATCAGACCTGAGTCTCTTATGTCTCCCGCGTTGGCAGGTGGATTCTTCACCACTAGCACCACCAGGGAAGCTCATTTAAGGTGATAAATACTGTCAACTGATCTTATTATTACTATTTTTTTTTCAGGAGTTATTTTTTATTTTTATTTATTTATTTTTAATTAATTAATTTTACTTTACAATATTGTATTGGTTTTGCCATATATTGACTTGAATCTGCCATGAGTGTACACATGTTCCCCATCCTGAAACCCTCTCCCAACTCCCTCCCCATGCCATCCCTCTGGGTCATCCCAGTGCACCAGCCCCAAGCACCCTGTATCATGCATCAAACCTGGACTGGCAATTCATTTCACATATGATATTTTACATGTTTCAATGCCATTCTCCCATATCATCCCGCCCTTTCCCTCTCCCACAGGGTCCAAAAGACTGTTCAATACATCTGTGTCTCTTTTGCTGTCTCACATACAGGGTTATATATAATTTCTAAATTCATATATATGCTTTAAGTTCAGTTCAGCTCAGTCGTGTCCGACTCTTTGCAACCCCATGAACTGCAGCACGCCAGGCCTCCCTGTCCATCACCAACTTCCAGAGTTCACTCAGATTCACATCCATCGAGTCAGTGATACCATCCAGCCATCTCATCCTCTGTCAGCCCCTTCTCCTCCTGCCCCCAATCCCTCCCAGCATCAGAGTCTTTTCCAATGAGTCAACTCTTCTCATGAGGTGGCCAAAGTACTGGAGTTTCAGCTTCAGCATCATTCCTTCCAAAGAAATCCCAGGGCTGATCTCCTTCAGAATGGACTGGTTGGATCTCCTTGCAGTCCAAGGGACTCTCAAGAGTCTTCTCCAACACCACAGTTCAAAAGCATCAATTCTTCAGTGCTCAGCATTCTTCACAGTCCAACTCTCACATCCATACATGACCACTGGAAAAACCATAGCCTTGACTAGATGGACCTTTGTTGGCAAAGTAATGTCTCTGCTTTTGAATAGGCATCTAGGCTGGTCATAACTTTTCTTCCAAGGAG
The DNA here is from genome assembly GCF_027580195.1 of Bos mutus. Classification (NCBI taxonomy): domain Eukaryota; kingdom Metazoa; phylum Chordata; class Mammalia; order Artiodactyla; family Bovidae; genus Bos; species Bos mutus. The sequence goes on from NC_091624.1 coordinate 3,990,903, forward strand.
TAAGCGTCTTTTAATTTCATGGCTGTAGTCACCATCTGCAGTGATTTTGGAGCCCCCAAATAAAGTCTGACACTGTTTCCACTGTTTCCCCATCTATTTCCCATGAAGTGATGGGACCAGATGCCATGATCTTCGTTTTCTGAATGTTGAGCTTTAAGCCAACTTTTTCACTTTCCTCTTTCACTTTTATCAAGAGTCTTTTTAGTTCCTCTTCACTTTCTGCCATAAGAGTGGTGTCATCTGCATATCTGAGGTTATTGATATTTCTCCTGGCAATCTTGATTCCAGCTTGTGCTTCTTCCAGCCCAGTATTTCTCATGATGTACTCTGCATAGAAGTTAAATAAGCAGGGTGACAATATACAGCCTTGATGTACTCCTTTTCCTATTTGGAACCAGTCTGTTGTTCCATGTCCAGTTCTAACTGTTGCTTCCTGATCTGCATATAGGTTTCTCAAGAGGCAGGTCAGGTGGTCTAGTATTCCCATCTCTTTCAGAATTTTCCACAGTTTATTGTGATCCATAGAGTCAAAGGCTTTGGCATAGTCAATAAAGCAGAAATAGATGTTTTTCTGGAAGTCTCTTGCTTTTTCGATGATCCAGCAGATGTTGGCAATTTGATCTCTGGTTCCTCTGCCTTTTCTAAAACCAGCTTGAACATCTGGAAGTTCACGGTTCACATATTGCTAAATCCTGGCTTGGAGAATTTTGAGCATTACTTTACTAGCATGTGAGATGAATGCAATTGTGTGGTAGTTTGAGCATTCTTTGCCATTGCCTTTCTTTGGGATTGGAATGAAAACTGACCTTTTCCAGTGCTGTGGCCACTGCTGAGTTTTCCAAATTTGCTGGCATATTGAGTGCAGCACTTTCACAGCATCATCTTTCAGTATTTGAAAGAGCTCAACTGGAATTCCATCACCTCCACTATCTTTGTTTGTAGTGATGCTTTCTAAGGCCCACTTGACTTCACATTCCAGGATGTCTGGCTCTAGGTGAGTGATCACACCATAGTGATTATATTGGTCATGAAGCTCTTTTTTTATAGTTCTCCTGTGTATTCTTGCCACGTCTTCTTAATATCTTCTGCTTCTGTTAGGTCCATACCATTTCTGTCCTTTATCGAGCCCATGGTTGCATGAAATGTTCCCTTGGTATCTCTAATTTTCTTGAAGAGATCTCTAGTCTTTCCCATTCTGTTGTTTTCCTCTATTTCTTTGCATTGATTGCTAAGGAAGGCTTTTTTATCTCTCCTTGCTATTCTTTGGAACTCTTTATTCAGATGCTATATCTTTCCTTTTCTCCTTTGCTTTTCACTTATCTTCTTTCCACAGCTATTTGTAAGGCCTCCTCAGACAGCCATTTTGCTTTTTTGCTTTTCTTTCCCATGGGGATGGTCTTGATCCATGTCTCCTGTACAATGTCATGAACCTCAGTCCATAGTTCATCAGGCACTCTATCTATCAGATCTAGTCCCTTAAATCTATTTCTCACTTCCACTGTATAATCATAAGGGATTTGATTTAGGTCATACCTGAATGGTCTAGTGGTTTTCCCTACTTTCTTCAATTTAAGTCTGAATTTGACAATAAGGAGTTCATGATCTGAGCTACAGTCAGCTCCTGGTTTTGTTTTTGTTGACTGTACAGAGCTTCTCCATCTTTGGCTGCAAAGAATAGAATCAATCTGATTTCAGTATTGACCATCTGGTGATGTCCATGTGTAGAGTCTTCTCTTGTGTTGTTTGAAGAGGGTGTTTGCTATGACCAGTGAATTTTCTTGCCAAAACTCTATTAGTCTTTTCCCTGCTTCATTCCATATTCCAAGGCCAAATTTGCCTTTTACTCCAGGTGTTTCTTGACTTCCTACTTTTGCATTCCAGTCCCCTATAATGAAAAGAACATCTTTTTTGGATGTTAGTTCTAAAAGGTCTAAAAGTTCTGTAGGTCTTCATAAGACCATTCAACTTCAGCTTCTTCAGTGTCACTGGTTGGGGCACAGACTTGGATTACTATGATATTGAATGGTTTGCCTTGGAAACAAACAGAGTTCATTCTGTCATTTTTGAGATTGCGTCCAAGAGTCTGCATTTCAGACTCTTTTGTTATATATGCGTTAGTATACTGTATTGGTGTTTTTCTTTCTGGCTTCACCCTGTATAATAGTCTCCAGTTTCATCCACCTCATTAGAACTGATTCAAATGTAGTCTTTTTAATGGCTGAGTAATATTCCATTGTGCATATGGACCACAGCTTTCTTATTCATTAATCTGCTGAGGGACATCTAGGTTGCTTCCATGTCCTGGCCATTATAAATAGTGCTGCAATGAACACTGGGGTACACGTGTCTCTTTTGACTCTGGTTTCCTCAGTGTGTATGCCCAGCAGTGGGATTGCTGGGTCATATGGCAGTTCTATTTCCAGTTTTTTAAGGAATCTCTACACTGTTCTCTATAGTGGCCGTACTAGTTTGCATTCCCACCAACAGTGTAAGAGGGTTCCCTTTTCTCCACACCCTCTCCAGCATTTATTGCTTGTAGACTTGGATCGCAGCCATTCTGACTGGCATGAAATGGTACCTCATTGTGGTTTTGATTTGCATTTCTCTGACAATGAGTGATGTGAGCATTTTTTCATGTGTTTGTTAACCATCTGTATGTCTTCTTTGGAGAAATGTCTGTCTAGTTCTTTGGCCCACTTTTTGATTGGGTCTTTTATTTTTCTGGAATTGAGCTGCAGGAGTTGCTTGTATATTTTTGAGATTAATTCTTTGTCTGTTGCTTCATTTGCTATTATTTGCTCCCATTCTGAAGGCTGCCTTTTCACCTTGCTAATAGTTTCCTTTTTTGTGCAGAATATATGACAAACCTTCTGCAAAAATTATCCTCAATGGTGAAAAATTGAAAGCATTTCCCCTAAAGTCACGAACAAGACAAGGCTGCCCACTCTCACTACTACTATTCAACATAATTTTGGAAATTTTGGCCACAGCAATCAGAGCAGAAAAAGAAATAAAAAGAATCCACGTTGGAAAAGAAGAAGTAAAACTCTCACTGTTTGCAGATGACATGATCCTCTACATAGAAAACCCTAAAGACTCCACCAGAAAATTACTAGAGCTAATCAATGAATATAGTAAAGTTGCAGGATATAAAATTAACACACAGAAATCCCTTGCATTCCTATACACTAACAATGAAAAAACAGAAAGAGAAATTAAGGAAACAATTCCATTCACCACTGCAATGAAAAGAATAAAATACTTAGGAATATATCTACCTAAAGAAAGTAAAAACCTATATATAGAAAACTATAAAACACTGGTGAAAGAAATCAAAGAGGACACAAATAGATGGAGAAATATACCATGTTCATGGATTGGAAGAATCAATATAGTGAAAATGAGTATACTACCCAAAGCAATCTATGGATTCAATGCAATCCCAATCAAGCTACCAATGGTATTTTTCACAGAACTAGAACAAATAATTTCACAATTTGTATGGAAACACAAAAAACCTCGAATAGCCAAAGCAATCTTGAGAAAGAAGAATGTAACTGAAAGAATCAACCTGCCTGACTTCAGTCTCTACTACAAAGCCACAGTGATCAAGACAGTATGGTACTGGCACAAAGACAGAAATATAGATCAATGGAACAAAGTAGAAAGCCCAGAGATAAATCCATGCACCTATGGACACCTTATCTTTGACAAAAGAGGCAAGAATATACAATGGAGAAAAGACAATCTCTTTAACAAGTGGTGATGGGAAAACTGGTCAACCACTTGTAAAAGAATGAAACTAGAACACTTTCTAACACCATACACAAAAATAAACTCAAAATGGATTAAAGATCTAAGTGTAAGACCAGAAACTATTAAACTCCTAGAGAAAAACATAGGCAAAACACTCTCTGACATAAACCACAGCAGGATCCTCTGTGATCCACCTCCCAGAATATCCACCTCCCAGAAATAAAAGCAAAAATAAACAAATGGGACCTAATTAAAATTAAAAGTTTCTGGTCTTACTTCTTTTTTTGCACCTCTATATAGCAATCATGGTGAGTTAAAAAAAATTTATACTTTTTTACAGATTTTCAAATGTTTATGACCTGTTAACATTCAAACCTCAGTTCCAGTAACTGCTCAGAAAGAGTTTTGGGGCCATTTACAGTAAACCTCCTATTCAAGTTACTGTGTCCCATTACCCTTCCAGGTAGTGAGCAGTATTTACCACATATTTTAATTCTTTCTCCTTCTGTGGACTCATTAGGATGATACTCTTGTTTCCTTATTGTTAGGTGGGACCATGCCCCTAGTTCTGGCCAGGGAAGTGTGGGCAAAAAATGGTCTTAGTTATTCTGAGCAGTTAATTGCCAATGAAAGACCTTCCAGAGATCTGTTTCTCTCTGACCTGGTAACTGGTGTATGTAAGATGAGTTTCTTTATGGTGGTGATGAGAAGAGGCCCATTTGTCCTCTGCATCTGCAGTGCAGCATGAGTATATGTGTGCTCAGTTGTGTCTGACTCTGTGACCCATGGACAGTAGCCTGCCAGGCTCCTTTGTCCATGAGATTTTCCAGGTAAGAGTAATGGAATGGGTTGCCATTTCCTACTCCAGGGGATCTTCCTGACCCAGGGATTGAACCTGAGTCTCTTTCATCTTCTGCCTTGATAGGCAGATTCTTTACCACTGCACCACATAAGCAACAATAAATCTTAAGCCGCTAAGATTTGGGGGTTGTTTGTTACTGTTGCATCATTTAGCCTAATCTGACTGACACACTCTTTGTATTACTTATTTTACCTATGAAAAGTATTGTTAGTTATTCCTCAGTATCTACTGTTTCTTTCTTCTGTGGTAATAGAACTTAAGTTTTTTAGTAAGGAATGGCTGTACCTACATTTCCCAAGCATCCTGACAGGTGATATCACCACATGATAACATTTGGCCAATGAGAAGTGAACAGAAGCCGTTTTTGCTGCTCTGGGCCTTACTCGTAAAGAGAAAGATATGCCCATTCTTTCAAACTAGCTAGAAGATTGAAGTGATTATTCCATCACTAACTAAGCAGACAAGTGAAATGCCCTAAAGATGACAGAGCAACAGGAAGGAAGGAACCAGTGTTCCTGACACTGTGGAACAATCACACCTGTTCTCTGGATTCCTCAAGTCTGAGCTGTTATATGATTAAAGATAAACTTTTTATCTTGTATAAACTAATGTAATTTGGGGTTGCTATCATAGCAATCAAATCTATTTGCTCACCACTATCCTATTTCAAGTAATCTTGCTCATTTATTCAATTGATTACTATCTATTCCCACTGCTCCACTCTCCCTCACTACCCCCCACCCCACACAAATGCAGGGTCTACAAAAAGAGGAATAGTTTCTGTCTTATTCATTGTCTCAACCACAGAACTTAGCACAGTACCTGCTGTAGAGTAAGTGCTTAAAACATATACGTTGAATAATAGAGTCTAAATGACCTAGGTAACCACTGAATAAATTATTAATGTTACTAGGTATTACTCCTTTCTTATATCTTAGGACAGATTTTTCTACTGTCCATCATAAGGATTTGATCATGTGACAATTATTGTGTCACATGACACAAGAAAAGAAGAACATTTCTTTTCTTCCTTATTCACTAGATTCCTTCAAAGACAAATTTTAGACTCATCAGAGGCAGATAGAATATTATAGCTAGAAGGGACATTGGCCATCACGTGACATGACTCTCTGTGTTTACAAGGGTGTGAACGAGCCCAGACTGGGGTTAACTTGTATCTTTGTCAGTCTGGGCTATTTTAACAGATTGGGTGGGTTGTCAACAACAGAAATTTATTTCTCATAGTTACAGAGTGGGAGATGAACAAGATCAAGTTGCCAGCAGATTTGCTGTCTGGCAAGGGCCTACCCTCTGGTGGCAGAATGATGACTTCTTGTATCCCTCATGATGGAAAGAGGGCAAGACAGCTCTTAGGGTCTCTTTCCTATGGGCACTAATCTCACTTATGAGGGTTCTACCCTCATGACATAATTATATCCCAATGGTCCCTCCTCCTAGGACAATCACATTAGGGGTTAGGAGTTCAACATATGAATTTTGAGGGGACATATACATCCAGTCCAAAACTATCTGCTACAAGCCACACAGCTAATTGGTGAGAGGAGGGCCTAGAACTCAGGATTCTTGTCCTTGTCGTGTACTTATTATCACAAGAAAGTCCAGTTCCTCTTCGGTAAGATATTCTTGGATCAACCTTAATGGATATATGTGGCATATTTCTTAATATTTCCTACACTGGGATTTCATAGTCACTGTGCAGAAGTGCCCCTAATTTTACACCTTACCACCTGTCCACATTTGGAACCCAGGAGTCCTAAGGCCATAAAGTGACTTAGAGGTGAGTTCTGCAGCTCTCTAGGTTTCCATATGAGGACATGGAGCCCTGGCAAGGTGAAGGAACTTCACTGATCCTGCTTGGCCCCTTTAGAAACATGGGGAGGAACTTGTGGTATTTTTCTGAAAAACTGTTACCCAAAGTAGGAGTGGGTTGTTTTGGAGGATAAAGAGTTCACATTCCTGGAAATATTCCAGCAGAGCCTGGATACTAGATAACAAGGATGTGGGTAATGGGCTCAGGGATCATGTGAGCTTCAATAAGCTCTGCTGAGAATACGGAGAACAAATACAATTTAATACAATAAATACAATATGTAATAAAATCTAATATAATAAAATCAATTAGGTAGCTTGACTCTCCTTTCTCTTCCAATTTTATCTTCTTTGAGTCCAGCAGACGTGAAAGAGAAATTATTAATAGAAAAGAATAATGCCTGGCATAGTGTTCCCAATAAGTGTCCTTGAAATCAATTAATATGACCCTTTTCAACTTTTTGCAGCTTTCTTTCTCTACACTGATTCTTTATAGTTACAGGCAGGTAAGGATTTGGAAGAATCTCCAACGTCATCTGGCCTAGCAGTTCCAGAAGATTTGATCAACAAAACCCTCCATTTTTTTTAAACGCCTGTTGGATCAATACTCATAATGCAAGTTAATGTATTAATGATTCTGAGATGTCTCATGGGGGGCTGAGAATGAAAACCAAAAAGAAAAAAAAAAAGCTTACTGAACTTCTCAACCCCCGATTTATCTGTAATATTTTATCCTAGAATCTTAAAAAAAAAAAATTGTTTTGCAAGCTGTGAATATATCAACACACCCTTTGAAAATGCCAGCCTAGCTTAAGCCCCTCATTTCATGCAGGAAAAAAATAGAGGCTCAGAAGAGGGAAAATGATCAGAGTCAGGACATGAACCCAAGTCATTCATTCAGTCCTGAGCCCACTGCATGCAGCATGTCTCGTTGTGAGACAGCACATTCCAAAAGCGGTTCTAAATGGTCAGTGTTTCCACTTAACAGCTCATCTGCCAATGGATTGTCACAGAAATATGGGACCAGGACAATGTTTTGTGAAATGGATGGATTTACAAACCAGGGGACCAGCCCTGTGCCCTGCTCATTAGGAACGATTTGCATGCGGAACATCAGTGTGACAGGCCCAGCAAGGGATTTGTTTAGCTCATTTAGAGTAATGAAGACAAGAGATTAATCACTTGAACACTGACGTGCCTTGCTTCTGTAGCCCCACTGTGCATGCCTACCTGGCTGACCCTGATCTGATGCTCTCTTGTCTCTGATCTCGATTGTCTGTCTGTACTCTTGCTTTTATGGCTCCAGCCTCCAGGGCTCCCATCCACAGAACGTGGACCAAGCACCAGGACTGGAGGAGTAACCCCAAAGGCAGCCACGTTTGTCCTCGGGTCTCCCACGGTCCCCTTCATACACACTAGATTTAGAATCAAAATTGGCCCCTAGGCCAGGTTTCCATGAACTCACATAGGAACTGTCCCTTGACATCCTGTTCCCATCCTTGACATCTTTCCTCCAAAGCAAGAACAGTCCCTTCCTCGGCCAAGGGCCACTCCTGCCTGCCCACCATATCCATTTGTCATCCAACCTCCATTCCCCATCATCTGTATCACCTGTGGTTCATCTCAGCAGTTTACTAATGTCTTCTATTATTTTCATTTTGCATGTGTGTAAAAACACAGAGTTAGTTACCTTGCCCAAGGTCACACAGCAAATGTAACAATCCCAATATGCTATGCTATGCTATGATAAGTCACTTCAGTTGTGTCCGACTCTGTGTGACCCCCTAGACGGCAGCCACCAGGCTCCCCCGTCCCTGGGATTCTCCAGGCAAGAACACTGGAGTGGGTTGCCATTTCCTTCTCCAATGCATGAAAGTGAAAAGTGAAAGCGAAGCCGCTCAGTCGTGTCCGACTCCCAGCGACCCCACGGACTGCAGCCTACCAGGCTCCTCCATCCATGGGATTTTCCAGGCAAGAGTACTGGAGTGGGGTGCCATTGCCTTCTCCGAACAATCCCAATATCAAAGTTCCCTCCAGGTACTGATCAGTTTCTCTATCCTCTTTCACATCTAACCCCCTCAAAAACATTGTCAAGCATGCAATTTCTTTTCCTCCCCGCATGGTTCTGTCTTCAACTGGCTCCAGGTGGATTTCTGCCTTATCACTCCATCCTAAATTCACTAGCCGTTCTCATGAAGCTAAGTCTAAATCTTCATTTCACTTGACCTCTCTACCACTTGAAAAACATTAATCATTCATCATGGAGTCTTCTTTTGATCCTCCTCCCCCTTACCTGCTTCCTCATTCTCACTTTCAACTACCAGCACCTACTTTTCTGCCTAAAATGTTGAAGTCCCCAGAGTTTGATCCCACGTCTCCTCTTTTCCTGGATTCTCAGCTTTGCTTTGCTCTGCCCTTCCCACTGTTCACTTCCTCTGTAGGAAATCCAGACCATCCCCTGACTTTAAGAACCATCTGTAGCCGATGATTCCCAAATTTATCTCCCCAGCCCAGACTCCCTTCTGAGATCTAAATTCATGACTGGCCGTTGAGCTAACCTTGCCACACATCCCAAACTGAATCCTTCACTTTCTGTCCAGCCTCAGACACTTGTCCTTTTGCTTTTTTGTCTCTGGTGTTTCTCAACTCTTCATCACTTAATTTCCCATGCCAGAAAGTTGGGAGTCCTTGTTAACATCTTCTATTTTCTATTCCCTCTGCTCTCCCAAGTCATCAGTCACCAAATCCTATTGCATCTCCATCCAAAATGTAGTGCAAATCTGCGCACTTTTCACCTCTCTCACTGCCTCTTCCCTAGTCAAGATGGCCACCTGTTCGCTTGATACCCTTCTGATCTTTTCTTGACATTAGAGGAAGAATGTATTTAACTTTTAAATCACAGGTCTGATAATTCTGCTCAACCACTTAAAATTTTCAGTGGCTTCTTTGACTCCTGGAATGAGAGTCACAATTCTCCGACCCAACAAAGAACTGCATGGTCTAACTCTACCTGACCCCCATCTCACTCCCTCCCCTCACCGTTATCTGCGGTACCCAACTCACTCTGGCATTCTGTCTGTTACTCCTCTGAAACCTGCTCCTTCCTGTGTCAGGACACCCACATCCTCCCTTTAAGGATGCTCACTTCTTTCCAGAGCTCCCAAGAGAAACATTTCCTCACCAGTTATAAGAAGTCAGTCCTCCTCGTCAACAGCGTGCTGTTATGACTGCCTATATTTTTCACTGTATATTTATTTATATAATTATAGACTTCATGTCTGCTTCCTTGATTAGAATGTAACACCCATGAGGGCAGGCACCAAGTCATGTGTGTTTTGTTATTCTAGCACCAACCTGGTAATTGGCACATAGTCCCATGCAATAAATGCTGGAAGTAAACAAATAGATAAATAAATGCAATAAATAGATACATGTAAATGAATCTCACTAAGCTTCCTTTGAAAATGAAGGGGTTGGCTTCTTCAGGACCCCTAGCAACTCTCTCTGATCTAGAGCATTTCAGTCCTAGGTTCTTTACCTTTCTGATTGCCCATTACCTTGTCTGGGAAATGGAGAAACAAAAGCCCATCTAGTCTGTTTTCCAGGGGGAGACACAATGAGAGGATCAAAGAGGGCTCGGTGATACTCTGTAATACAAATGTTTTTAGTACTTTTTGCTTCAGACTGGTGTTATAAGGAGGGTGGTGGGCACTGTCATGATATGAAAATCCAACTTTGGGTTTCTATTACAGACTTCCCTGCATGGCCTTGGGTCTCAGTTACTCCAGGTATAAAATGAAGCAGTTGGGCCGGTTACACCTGTAAGGTCCATTCTTCCTGTGTTATTGCATGATCAAGTCATGTATAACACGGTATAGAGATGGCTCAATCAAGTGTTCCGGCAGACAATTTGTATTTTCACCAAGGTTCACCAGGAAAGAACAAAGCTTATCTCCAGAGGATGGTCATGTGATGGCGCAACGCAGGAACTGTCATGCCATGTGACCAATCATTGTGGACAAGTCCCTGGCTTGATTTCAGGAGCCAGGATTTTAAATTCAGATCTTCTGGTTGTCAGTGGTAGAGCCAGAAGCCACTATCCTTTGCTCTCACAGCTTCAGTTTTCTCCTTGGAAACACAAGGGTGATAAAACTGACCTCCCTGAGCTGAATGGAAGAGAGAAAATGAGATGATGGCTGCACAAGTTGGTGGCCGTGATTTCCCAAATGCTCCGCAGGGAAGTGCTGCTGTTTTCTGAGCATTTTGAGCCAGCAGGCATATGCGCACCTCCCGAAGAGTGGGAGTGGGCGCATTATCCTTCTAGGCAAAAGCCTGCCACAGAACTTCGGAAACAAAGGGTGACCAGGAAGCCTGAGCACTTGAAAGCAACAAATTGTTCCCAGGTCTCAGCCTGAGATGCAGAGCACAGGTTTTTTAGCCAGAGATGGCAAAATGGGCCTGGAGTAACTTGATACCGCAGGCTATTGTCTCAGAAATGATTTATTAGCTGAGGCTGCTCTGAACTCAGAAGTTTGCTCCTGCCCAAGGCCCCTTTCTCCAGAAGGGAATCTTGCCTTCCCTGGGGAATGACTCTCTAGAGATGAATATGAAAACTCTGTTTGCCTTGTGACACTCTTGTGGCAGCTCCATTTCTGGCTGTATTCTAAGCTCATCTTAATGTCTACCCAAGTGGGTTGGTTAGAAAGGGACAGGACCTCCCTGTAATAGGTTTATATTAGACTGTGTCTATTAAAGAAACAGCTTTTTATTTTTTGGTGTGTGAGAAAAAGGACATCCCATATAAATTGTTTAAAATCCGAACTCTGCCATTTACCATCTTTATAAACTTGAGAAGATTGTTTACTTGTTTGAATCTCTATTTCCTGTTTTATGAAAGGGTGCCTCTGTGAGGATTGTGTGATAATCGAAAGATGAAATGCAGGTCACATTACAGGGATTTACCAGGTCTCAGTGATTTTTCTTCCTTTGAGAGGGCAAGAGGTCACCCAGTCCATGCAATCAGGAAGGTAGCGCCTGCATCAGATATTTTTCATTTTTGTTGCTGTATCAGTCACCAAGTGCTAAGTAACAAGCAATCGCACATTGTAGAGACCATGTGATGAGCATTTATTTATCAGATAGTTCTGCTCATCTTAGCTGGCCCCAGTAGGAAGCTCTGAACTGCAACTGGACAAGGTTTGCTCGATATGCTTCTTGTCCTCCTTGGACCAACAGATGAGTCAGGGATTTTTCCCGTAGAGATGATAGAGATTTACGAAAGCAGACAGGAACGGAAGATGACTTTTGAAGCCTAGACTCAGGAGTGACTCCTTGTCCTTACCACCCCTGTTCCATAACCCAAGAGCAATTCATGTGGTTCAGCCCAAGTTTAAGGGGTGGCAGAATGGATTCTGCCTTTAACAAGAGGAAGTTAAAATCACTTGACAAAAGTTAGGAATACAGAAAGGGGTAAAAAATGGAGCCGTTAATGAAACCTACCACAGATACAATGCATTCAGATATTCTTCATATATGCAGAGGAGAACCTACCATGAAAGGCTGAAGGAGAATCCCCCCTTCCACCCTTTCTAACCAGTAGGAAGAAAAATATTTTCTACCCCTGTTTCTAGAAGCTAAACCATAAAAAATTAAGTAGACCTGTTGTATAGTCTTCCCCAGGGTAGTATTCTTTTTAAAATTACTTTTATTTTTTTAAAAGTCACTTTAAATTCATCTTTTTATTAGGTAATATGCACACATGGTGCAAAATTCAAAGGATCTAAATAGTCACTTGCAGTAAAAGGGACGTGTCCTTCCCCCCATTTCCTAGTCACAGTCCCTTAATAGAAACCGTATGACCATGATAGTTTGCAGCTTCCAGGGAATCCGTATAGATTTGTACAGCACAGACACACTTTTTTTTTTTTTGCTTTGCATAAAGGATACACATACCATTCCGTACTTTGGTTTCTTTCAATTAATAATCTATCATGTAGATTTTGCCAAGATACAAGCTTTTACTTTCTTTTAAGCAGATAACATTTTTTCCTTTACAGAGGAGGATTTTTGAATCTTGAAGGAGTAGCCCAGGGTTCAGGGGTGGTAGAAATTATGTGAGGCTTAGATCCCCTGGAGAAGGAAATGGCACCCCACTCCAGTACTCTTGCCTGGAAAAGCCCATGGACGGAGGAGCCTGGTAGGCTACAGTCCACGGGGTTGCAAAGAGTCGGACATGACTGAGTGACTTCACTTTCACATTTTTCAGTGTGGTTAGGGGTCTAACATGAGTAAGACGGCATGTAAGGGGGAAACAGGACTTCTACAATGGATCATTCCAGTTCCAAGCACTTAGCTGTGTGCACTCTCCTTTGCCCTTGGTCGGCACCTACAGCCTTCCCCTCAGTGCCATGAGTCCCCATTGCTGCACGCTACATAGCTTATCTACTAAAGTTTAAGTTGGTTTCTTTCATCTGCCATCAAGAACCCCGACTAATACAGAAGAGGGCTGGGAGTAAAACACGTGACATGCTGGCACTGCGAGGCCAGGGAAGAGTCAGACAGATGTAGGGCTGAAGACAGCAAAGATCTACTGTTGTTGAGCTATGGGGGTCTCGGAAGTGTGTGTCAGGATTGGAAGAGACAAAGGATGGAAAAACCCTCACATGCTGTCTACGCAGTTGGGCACCAAACCTTTCCTGAGCCCTTCCACAAGCCTGGCATTCTTCTCTGCTGAGGATCCAGTGAAGGGAAAACAGACAAAGTCTCTGGCCTCGTGAGACTCATATTCTAGTTAGGCAGAGAGACTATAAAGAAACAAACAAATTTATCGTATAATGTCAGTTCAGTTCAGTTGTTCAATTGTGTCCGACTCTTTGCGACCCCATGAACCGCAGCACACTAGGCCTCCCAGTCCATCATTAACTCCCAGAGTCTACCGAAACCCATGTCCATTGAGTCAGTGATACCATCCAACCATCTCATCCTCTGTCGTCCCCTTCTCCTCCTGCCCTCAATCTTTCCCAGCATCAGGGTCTTTTCCAATGAGTCAGCTTTTGCATCAGGTAGCCAAATATTGGATTTTCAGCTTCAACATCAGTCCTTCCAATGAACACCCAGGCCTGATCTCCTTTAGGATGGACTGGTTGGATCTCCTTGCAGACCAAGACCCTCTCAAGAGTCTTCTCAAACACCACAGTTCAAAAGCATCAATTATTCTGCGCTCAGGGGTCACACAGAGTTGGACACCACTGAAGTGACAGCAGCAGCAGCAGCTGCAGCTTTCTTTATAGTCCAACTCTCACATCCATACATGACCACTGGAAAAACCATAGCCTTGACTAGACAGACCTTTGTTGACATAATGCATAATGTCTGACATAATGCGTAATACCTGACATCGCATAATGTCAGATAGTGATAAATTCTATGAAAAGACTATAGAGAACGAAAGGGGTACTATTTTAGCTAAGTGAGAAGAAAAAAATCTTTGGAATAGAGGCCACTATGCTTGGCTAGGAAAAGATTCTGCTCAGTTTTTATTTTTTCTACATTCAGTCCTATGGCACAGACAAGGCAGACATGGCAGTCTTCTGGGCCATGGAATTTGAGAGTCATCTCCCTCGTTATCTATTCCCTAAAATTCTGTTATAATTAACTAACTCTTCACCACTGTTGCCTGTTTCCAGTAAACAGTCATTTTATCACAAAGGAGACTGAGCCTTAGAGCAATTAATTTACTTTTTGTACAGTTATTAAATGGCAAGGTGAGGATGCCTGCCTGGCTGCTGGATCCAGAATCTGTATCTTTGCTCCCGTATTATGTTGCTTGAATGCTCAGTGAGATTTCTTTCATTTTTTTCCTGCTCTCTGGTTCCTTGGTCAGAAATGTTAGTGTCAGAGGCCTAAATAACAAGGGATGTCTCATTCTAGCCCAGCATCCACAGTGTGAGACGGGCACTATTGACAGTCTTGGAGGTGATTGAAATGGAACAGGACACTGAAGACACTGACTCATATTGTGAGAAAGTCATTTCCTTTTCAATTATCTTTAAATGTCAAGGCAGAATCATCTTAGTTGGGTGCTAACATCTTTAACACTTCTAACACTTGCTAATCTCCCAATTTCCATCCTTTTATATATATATATATATATGACAAAGTAAGAGCATGCTCCAGGCACAGGACCTCTGTTAGGAAACAATGGTGGTGGTGATGGTGGTTTAGTCACTAAGTTGTGTCTGACTCTTGTGACCCCACGGACTGTGGCCCACCAGGTTTCTCTGTTCATGGGATTCTCCAAACAAGAATACTGGAGTAGGTTGCCATGCTCTTCTCTAGGGGATCTTCCCAACCCAGGCTTTGAACCCAAGTCTTCTTCTTTGTAGGCAGATTCTTTACCACTGAGCCACCAGGGAAGTCGAATAAGTAATAGCATCCTGTGAGAATTACATTAACAGCTATATGTTTTCATTATTATTGTTGTTGGAACAGGAATGGAAAACCACTATCTTCTATTTCAAACTTGTTCTCTGGCTTTCCATTTACTATGGTAATTTAAAGCCCTTCTATAAGCATTTATTAAAATGCTTTAAATAAAAGCATTTATTTTAATGCTTTAAATAAAAGCATTTATTTTGAAAGTTGATTTAAGACTTAAATAAGTCTTCAATAAGTAAATAATATAAATGGACCATGAATAATAAAAATCATGAAGATGGTGGTTGAATGACATAGTTTAGGAAATATTGTTTCATGAGACAGTTTTGTATTTTACTTTTGTCTAGAGGCCTGGCAGCCTTACCCTTGTCCCCCAACTCTGCCTTGTATGTTAGTCCCCATGCGAGTCCAAATAACTGACAAGAATTAGCTAATTACAAAACTGGATACAGTTCTGAACATTTGAAATGCCTGTTTGAAACACTAAGCCTGTTTGAGAAAACGTGGTTTGGTAAAAATCCACTCACTTGGAGAGCAGGAACCCTGGCTGTCTTCCGGCCTCCCTCACTGGATTGCTGTGTGACCATGAACACATTGTTCCAGCTCTCTGAATCAATGCTTTCAAACTGTGGTGCTGGAGAAGACTCCTGAGAATCCCTTAGACAGCAAGGAGATCAAACTAGTGCATCCTAAAGGAATGCTGGAGTTGAAGCTCCAATACTTTGGCCACCTAATGTGAAGAGCCAATTCACTGGAAAGAGCCAATTCATCTTTCCTGATGCTGGGAAAGATTGAGGGCAGGAGGAAAAGGGGACGACAGAGGATGAGATGGTTGGATGGCATCTTTGACTTAATGGGCATGAGTTTGGGCAAACTCAGGGAGATAGTGAAGGACAGGGAAGCCTGGCCTGCTGCAGTCCATGGGGTCTCAAAGAATTGGACATGACTTAGCAACTGAACGCCACCACCAACAGATTCCCCCACTCATTTGCTGTGTGACCCTGAACAAATCGTTCCAGCTCTCTGAGCCCCAGTAGCCCCATTTATAAGATCAAGGGGTTTAACTAGCCAATCTTTAAGGTCCTTTTCAACTCCAAAGTGTGTGAATATTTTCAATATTATTTTTATTAAAAGAATCGCTTTACCATTGAGAATTTCAAATGTTTTTATAATAAACCCTTAGAATCAAGGGCAACAATATATTTGCAATAGAAATTCCATTAGCATATTTTGATAGTTCTTGATCATTTTGCATGTATTAAAATGAAACATTTGGTAAAAATTAAACATTATATGCAAATGAGTACAACAAGCCTACTTTTTGAATAATAATTCATTATCTCCCTTATAATATATGTGAGTGGCTTCTTTTTTCTTCAGTACGTTGTAGCTATTAAGTCAGCATGTTGGAAGTTTACCAAGAAGTATAGCAGAGGACCCCATCTTTCATTTGCATATGTCCCAGAATTCCACCTGTCGAAAATTATACGCTATTAATAGATGACGAGGCTGTCACTTGATGTTCATTTATAATGTTGTCACTGGAACCTAATGAACATTTAGGACGTATTTCAAGAATTGTTGTGCATTCTTTTTTTCCTTTTTGCCACAGAGAGGAGAGTGTGTTTGTGCTACAGCAGAAACACATTACACTGGAAAGGTGCAACTGGCAGAGCTGTTGAATCTCTCTCTTGTGCATTTCCCTTCTTTATTTTTTTTTAAAATACAGACTCATATAATTACAAAGAATAGACTGGGAAGAAATTTGAGGATCTTCTGCTAGATCTTCTGCTAAGTGTCACTCACATTATAGGTGAAGAAATTTTAGCCTGGAGCAGTCTAGCAACTTGCTCCCAGTTACACAGTTAGTGGCTGTGCTGGGGACTAGAATCCAATTCTCCCGATTCCTTTTTCACTGTGTTGATGCATTTCTACATATGTTGGCATGTGAGATATAAATACAGAGACTAGAAATATATATGAAAGTATAGCGACCATTATGTTTGCATATTTATCTCCAGGGTCAATTTTAGAGAATCACAAACTTGGTCAAGTTTCTCAGCAGTATCATAATTCCACCCTTTTTCTCTGATTTCCTTCTGGACCAGTTACCCCAGCCAAATGACCATCTTTTGTCCACACTGCCAGGACTGACTGCTCAAGCCACTTTTTTTGGACATTAACATTTGCTGCCAAGTGGCACTGTTTTCTTGAAATTTTAATCCAGATAGTTTCTGTATCTACTGCAATACATTTCTTGAGGAGTAAAACTATTCTCTCTCTGTTTCCATGCTCTGTGACACTTACCCAAAGGCTAGCAGGTAGAATAACTCAAATATATTAACGGTCTAACCTCCTGCTTTTTGCTGAAATTCGTGGTCTCTGTAAGGCTGCACAGCTAGTTGAAGATGAGGTTCTAAGAAAATACATACAACCTCCCAGTGTTACTATTGAATTGGTACCACAGGGTAAAGTGTCGCACATTTGTGACTTTAAGGTAGCTAAAAAGGAGGAAAACTCTGGGCTTCCCAGGTGGCACAGTGGTAAAAAGACTCTGCCAGCCAGTGCAAGAGATGCAAACGATATGGGTTCGAGCCCTGGATAGGGCAGATCCCCTGGAGGAGGAAATGGCAACTCACTCCAGTATTCTTGCCTGGGAAATCCCATGGACAGAGGAATCATGGTAGACTCCAGTCCATGGGGTCACAGAAGAGTCAAACACGGCTGAGTGACTGAGCAGGAGTGCATATGCCAACTCTATTTCATTAAGATAAATCTTAATATCTGACAGATAAAATATGTACATACTTTACTCTGATCATGTAAAGTGAAAGTGAAAGTGAAGTCGCTCAGTCATGTCTGACTCTTTTCGACCCCTTGGACTTATAGCCCACCAGGCTCCTCTGTCCCTGGGATTCTCCAGGCAAGAACACTGGAGTGGGTTGCCATTTCCTTCTCCAATGCATGAAAGTGAAAAGTGAAAGTGAAGTCGCTCAATCATGTCTGACTCTGTGTGACCCCATGGACTGCAGCCCAGCAGGCTCCTTCGTCCATGGGATTTGCCAGGCAAGAGTACTGGAGTGGGGTGCATTGCCTTCTCCGTGTGATCCTGTAAGTAGTGGTATATTTATAGTTGATCTGGAAGAGTTACAGGGAGACTCACAAAGATTGAGTCTCAAGATGGTCTGAAGTACAGGCTCTGAGAGTAGTGAAGACCACTTGAAGACAGGTGACCAATACACCCGACCTTTCCTAACTCACCCAGCCTATGCCGAGAAATACCATAATTTTCAAAGATGTACAATAGGGTTGCCATAGGTTCTAAGGAGATTTTAAACTTTGGAGTCAGAACCACCAGGGCTCCTCTCTACTAGCTGTGCAACTTTGGGCAAAGTAAGCAGTCTCAGTGAGCTTTATCCGGTTTGTAAAATGGATTTGATATCTACCTCACAGGATTGTGGGTAACATTAACTTAAAGGTGAAAGCATAGTAAAGTGTTTTAGACAAGTAGCTTTCGTATGGTACAGTGATCAGTGAAGAGTGATAATAGCAGCAGCATCCTCAGCTGGAGTGTTTGACCAATATACTAGGAAAGCAAGGCCCTTACCGCATCTGAGAACACTGATTATGAACTGCCTGACTCTCTAACCGTATGAATACTTATCCTCTCTGGACTATAAATTCCTTAAGGGGAAAATGCATCTTAATCACATTATAGATCTGAAAACGGAGGCTTAGAGAGAGTAGTGATGAGATTCTAACAGTCATCCCCAAGAAATCCTGACATTTGAATAATATCAACTGATACGGATAATTTTTGCATATTTTTAAGACAAAAAGGCTCATTACAGCAGTTTCTGTTTAGGGCGATATTCGAGGCGCTTCACATAAAGCCCAATCTACCCTTTCCAGTTCCATCTCAATCCACTCCCCAGCAGGAAGTCTGTGTTTCGGACCATCTTAGCTTCTCACTGTTCCCTGAAAAGGCTCTATCACTGCATTCTTCCATTCTCGTTCTTTTGCGTTTGTTCTTTCGTTCTTTTGCCATCCTACTCACCTCCTTTTATGCCTGGAGAAATACAACTTAATACCCAAGAGGCAGCTGTGAAGCTTTCCCCAGCCACATCAGTTAGATGGGAAGGATAATGAAAGTCGCCATTTCCTGAGCCTCTCTTCACGCCAGACACCTTGTTCCCGTGAGTTACGCCGTGTTCTGCGGTTCCATGACCACAGCTGTCTTGTTGACTGTGTACCGTGTAGTTTTGCGACCTGGCGTCCTCCCAACTTGATGTAACCACCTGAGGGCAGAGACCGGGACCCCCTCATCTGGGCAGTCCTAGCACAGTCCCTGTGTAGTTTCTCAGGTCCTATCCGTCGACTCAGCGGATGGTGAGGTTAGCGTTCTAACTGATAAGTATCTGCAGAGAGGATTCAAAGGTCGGATTGGAGATCAGGCTACTGGCTGTCAGTTTCCTTCTAACTGAAAGCTTGGTGATCTCACTACCCCCATGTTTAGATAAATTACCTCATGTTGGGAGTTAGCAATAAAAGTAAGAAGCAGAGACGCTGAGATCTCATGCATATTTGAGTTCCCAGGCCTCCTTATCCAAGAAAGGTTCAGACGTGGCCTCACAAACAGCCACACATCTGGAGCTACTCTCCCCCCTTCTCCCCCTACCCTGCCTGGGCAGAATCCCTGCAGCTTTTTAGCAGACGGTGCATGGGGGTATCTATAAATAATCACCCAAATGTAATGCCACCCAGCCCGCCAGGTTAAATATAGACATTGGATTAGATCCAGGGAGGAGGGGACAAGTGATTCCCAACTCAAAGAAATTGTTATGAATTCCATTTGCTGTGTGCATATGTACAGTGGATATTTCCTTCCACGAGGACACCAAAATAGCAATTAACTCAAGGCTACTGTTAGAGCTGCTACTGTCTCCCCTGCTTAATCTTTCCTCATCTGGATCCCAACTGGATGCTGATGTGTCTAAATGTGTGTGTCAAATGACAGATCTCTCCACACCTGTTCTAAGTATGCCTGCCCTGCCCCTGCTCACCGCCTCTGTGTCCCTTTGAAGGGAGAAGCTGTGGCAGCAGTTACAGCACGCAGTCTTACTTGTCTACCGTGGATCTCAGTAGGATAGTGGAAAAAACAGACCTTTCACTTCAGTTAGAACTAGGTGAAGTTCTTGCTTCACAACTTACTAGCTGTGTGGCCTGAGGAAAGTTAACTTAACCTATCTGAGTCTCATCAGTTTTTGTATTGATACAATGGAAATAATCTTGTTTACTTGACAGCATGCCGGCAAGATTTCACAAGACGCTAAAACGTAAATTTTCTGGCCCACCAGTAGTCTCTGGGTAAAATAATTCATCTCTTTCTCACCTCATAATCTCATTTTATTGACCTCTGGAGATGAAGTGGTCATTAGCGATTATTTGGTCCACTGCTTACGTCTAATAGATGAGGAAATTGAGGGTTAGAATGACAAATAATGTGTTTCAGAGGTATTGCATGGAGTTAGGCATTGACTAGGACCAGGATTCAAGTGTGCTACATCATTCATTCGTCCATGCTATGCACATATGTTTTAATAGTTGTTGAGACCTATCAAGCAGCAGTGAAGGACACAGTGAAGGACAGGGAAGCCTGACATGCTGCATTCCATGGGGTTGCAAAGAGTTGGACATGACTTAGCGATTGAACAGCTAATCAAGCAGCAAGTACTGAGGAACGTACAGGCAAAAGGTGCTCCCCAGCTGGCACAGAAAAGAGCTAACGGTATTAGGTAACATTTTGGAGCTCTCTTCAGACTCCACTGAGTGCAGGAATTGTTTAGAGAACTTTAATCCTTCCCCAAACAGGTGAGATACAGATACTATTATCTTTTCAATTTTGCCTATGGGGGCCGGGCGGGGAGGGGAATGAGACCCAGGAAGCTTAAATGATTTCCACAAGTTAGGACAGCCAGTAAGTGGTTGCTATGGAATTGTACCTCAGGTAGTGTCATTCCCGAGTTTACACTTTTAACCACCGTATTATACCAGCTGTTGATGAAGATATAAGACCAGGGATTTTAACCCACCAATCCAGGAGAGCACAGGAGTCCAGCACTCTGCCATTCCAGCCATTTAGGGGGAGACTGGGAAGGCTGCTCGGGAGAAGGCAATGGCACCCCACTCCAGTACTGTTGCCCGGAAAATCCCATGGATGGAGAAGCCTGGTGGGCTGCAGTCCATGGGGTCGCTAAGAGTCAGACATGACTGAGTGACTTCACTTTCACTTTCCACTTTCATGCATTGGAGAAGGAAATGGCAACCCACTCCAGTGTTATTGCCTGGAGAATCCCATGGACAGAGAAACCTGGTAGGCTGCAGTCCATGGGGTTGCACAGAGTCAGACACGACTGAAGCGACTTGGCAGGGAAGGCTGCCCAGAGGGCCTGAGTGGGGAAGTGATGTTGTTCATCTAATATTGTTAATGATACATGATATCTTAACTCCAGAGGTGAAAATTTGACAGAATTACATGGGACCAGGCAAAAGATTCCAAGTGAATCACAGAAACATGTGATATGGGAGACCAACCTTAGTAGCTGGTTTGGTAGCATTTTGCACATATTGGTTGCTGGAGCATCACAGTAACACCTTTGGAATCCAGGCAGGGAGTGGACTATAATTCCAGTTTTATGAATAACAATACCTAGACTCAGAGATGGTAGCTTATTTTGATCAAAGATGCTAAGCAAGATGGTAGAAGAACTGGGAATAAAATGATTCTCCACTCCTAGTTATTCAGGACATTTTCTGTCCTTTACCCTGCTTCTACCTTTTTTTTTTTTTTTTCCTCCTGGTTGTCTAATTTAAAAATGAAGACAGACTCACTAATTTAGAAAAAGGAATAATTAGTCTGACCATCTGACTGCCTTCCCAAACATCAGGTGTTGTAATCAGTGTTTTATGATCCTTAATCTCAAACGGACCTCAGTGAAATCCTCGAACAAGAACCTGCAGGGTAGATATTCTGCATTGTTGGCTCGAGTGAAAGGGCTTTACTGCCAGAAGAGTGAAGCTATAGGAGATGATAGACTTGTATTCTTGCCCTGGGAGAAAGATTTACCAAACATACAGTGGGTGTGAGCAAAATCAGGGCACGGATAAGCCCACCATTTTTTAAAGAAAGTGCGCTTTGGATCATATAGAGATTCTGCTTCATATGACAAAAAGTGATAGCTTTATCGATTGGAAGCTTTTTTAAAGACAGCCATAACACTCTGATTGTCCAGCATGTAAACCTCAGTGGCCTCTGGCAGCATATCATTTTGAGGACAACTTTCTGATTGGATGAGTCAGTAGTGAAAACAGGCTGGACTGCTTACCATGTGAGTGTTGGGCATTGTGAACAGGCTTAGATTTGATGATCAGCCAATGATTCTCAACATCTTCTTGGTCACTTATCTCTTTGAGAACATAATGTAAAACCAAGGACCTTCACTTAAAAAAAATAGCACATGGACAGATACATGCAAAATTTTAATACATTTTCAGGGGCTTCCCTGGTAGCTCAGATGGTAAAGCATCTGCCTATAATGTGGGAGATCCGAGTTTGATTGCTGGGTCAGGAAGTTCCCCTGGAGAAAGAAATGTCAACCCATTCCAGTACTCTTGCCTGGAAAATCCCATGGACCAAGGAGCCTGATAGGCTACAGTCCATGGGGTTGCAAAGCCTCAACACAGATAGCTAGTGATGTACAGACAAGAGATCAAAATCTCAGAGTTTTTAGTTACTTAGTAAAACTTAAGAGGTGTTGGATTATAAATTTCTATGAGCAGGGACTTTGTCTTATTTATTATTATGGCCCTGTTGACTAGGAACACAGTAGTCCTTTGGTTGCATTGAACTGATCTATAGTATAGTTAACTGCTGTATTAGTTAGCTATTCAGTTCAGTTCAGTTGCTCAGTCGTCTCTGACTCCTTGCGACCCCATGAATCGCAGCACACCAGGCCTCCCTGTCCATGACCAACTCCTGGAGTTCACCCAAACTCATGTGCATCGAGTCAGTGATGCCATCCAGCCATCTCATCCTCTGTCGTCCCCTTCTCCTCCTGCCCCCAATCCCTCCCAGCATCAGGGTCTTTTCCAGTGAGTCAACTCTTCGCATGAGGTGGCCAAAGTACTGGAGTTTCAGCCTCAGCATCAGTCCTTCCAGTGAACACCTAGGACTGCATAACAAACAACCCCAAAAGATAAAGGATTAAGACAGTAGCAGTTTACTTAGCTCATGATTCTGTTAGCAATCTGGACTAGGATCAGCTGGATCCTTTGGGCGCAGCTAGGTTCCCTCGTGTGTCTTTGGTCCGTTGTGAGTCATCTACAAATTGTTTTTGTTGATATTGGCTGGGCTTTATGACATATTTGGGACCTTTACTGGGACAGTTGTGTTGACTTATCTGTGGTCTACATGATTTGTATCAAGCGTACCTTGCTGCCATGGATAACATCACCAGTGGGTGGCATGGAGGTGAGTACTCCAGAGAGATTGGCAGTGGCATGATCAATGGGACAGAAAAGGAAGCTATGAACAGCAGAAGAACACGGGTAAAGGATGGACGATCAGTGAACATTAAGCTGACCAATTGCAGATGTTTAGGCTGTAGCTCCAATTGTATGTGAGGACAGAGTTCTCAGTCGTCCACTACCGCTATCAGGATTATGCAGCCTGGAATTTCTGAAAGCTCGGGGAGTGAAGGGCTGAGACGTAGGGTGATACTGTTAATGTGGTACGTGTGTCCCAAGAGGGTGAACACACTGGAAGCGTTCTCACCGCCCCTCCTTGTGACCAGAATAGACGATTCTTCCTTTGCACACACCCTCATCTGTAACACGATTGCCTATCTAGTTGGCCATATTTCCCATAGAATCTAAGTTCTTTGAGGACAGACACCTCATCTGTATCACTATCATTCTCACACACCCGGCATATGGTAAGGGTCCAGTACATAGTTGCTGATCCAATCTACTTAATACTCTCTTTCATGGGTAATTTAAGAATTTGAAGACAGAACTAAAGCATCAGGTCTCACAGAACAAGATGCAATATTTAGGCCTGTTTCCCCATCACCTCACAACCATCCATAAGATTTGTCCCATCTCTAAAAGTCTCAGAATCTTTTGATTCAACTTCAAGGCCACATGTTTTTAGGGTGTGTCAATTTGCTTCTGATGGATGTCCCCAAATGCAAGCAATTTTGATGTAGGTGGAAGGACAGTGATAATCATCATAATAATCATGTTGTTCTTTTCAGCTCTTATTAACCTGGATTTTGTTTAAGAGGTTTCCAATTAGCTTCTTGAGTCTGCACAGTTAACCTTTTCTGAGCTTTTCTCTGCAGATTCTCTCTCTCTCTCTCTCCAAGCCCTCAACCCTCATTTCTGCCCATGGAGCCTCACAGGAATAGCTGGAATCCAGCCTCCTGAACAGCTCCTGAACATGGGATAATTGCAATATAATTAATGAATTAAAAAGAATGAAATGTTTTAAGTGCTTTCAATATTCCCTTTCCTATAATTATCTACAGGAAACATGTTCATTAACAATCTTGTGCTGACAGCCCCCAGGCTCTGGATGAGCTAGCTCAGCCTCCAATAAGAAAAAGAATTGATGACCTCTCCATCACAGACCGTCACAACTTCCATGGGGAGAGGAGAGGCCAGAGCAGAACCACCATTTGGACAGTGGTTGGCCAGATCAGACTCTCTCCTCACCTAAGGTCTCAGGGCACCTGGACTAGTCTCACATGCTGAGGACATCCTCTCTGCCTGTCTTCCCAGATTTGTTTTGCAGAAACACAGTGCTCGTTGGTCCCTGGTAAGTACCTTATATCTCCTATTGTCGTCCCTTTGCCTTCAGCTAGAAAAGAGCTGAATCCTTAATTCACAGAATGTATTAATGACTCAGATCTTTTAATCCTGTGCCTTGCCATCAGGAGTAACATCATCTATGATGAGGAGCCAGAAAGTATTCAGATCCACAGGGCATACCTGACATACATGCCTGGGGCCTTTTGACCATTTCTATTAAGAGGGAATATTTTATTAAATAAAAACTGGTATCTTACAGAATAGAATTTAAAACACACATGAATTTTAAAAGATAAAGCATTATACTTTGAAAAATCATGCTGATGGGCAGTGCTGCTTCAGACTGGATCCCCAAATTCTCCAGGGGTACTGGGCCACTGACCACATCACTGGAGACATTTGTTATTAAGTGTGGGCTAATGAGATACCCCTACAATAGGTATTCAGTGGCAGCCCAGGGCAACTAATCTTATACTGTGGAATTTCCATCAGTGTGACAGTTTATAAGAGGGGCACTGGGGGATAGGGTCACATCCCAGAACCCCATCAGTTTATTTATTTATTCCATATATGAGTTTCCCAAATGTGCAAGGTACGAAGCCAGGTCTAGTATAGAACATGTTGATGAATGACACAAGGGCTGCGTATCCCAAGATTTTATAGAGTAGTGGGGGAGATAAGATCTCCATCCATAAATAACTATAATAGAGACAGGGCTAGGAACTGTGAGAGAGGAGCAGTAAAGGAGCTGTGGAAGTCCAGAGGAGGCAGATATTATCTACAGTTCAGGGGATCTGAGACTGTGTCGTGGAGGAGGAAGATTTTCAGCTGGAACTGGAAGGACAAGTAGTTTCTGGATGGGCAAAGACGGTGCAGGAGGATGGTTTCTTCAACACCAAGAAACCATCCTTAGCAAAGGGTTCAGAGTCTGAATTGGAAGCAGTGATCTGGCCAGGATTGACCAGCGATGGGACAGTTGAGGCTAAATGTATAGCTGGGGTGTGGATGCAAGGAAGCAAGGCTGAAATTAAACTTCAGGAGGAGTATGTGAAGGCGTTAACAGCACAGGCATTAGGCTGAGCTGCTCGCAGATTTTTGACTTATGAGTCAGAGGATCTTGGGGTTTCAGAAAGATAGCCCCGCAGCCCAGAGAAGCATCAGTGAGGTGTGTGGCGTGAGAATGGGGGTCGGAATTCAGGGTAGCAAGTTGGTGAAAGAATCCATGCAGGCAATAAAGAAGGACTGATCAGTCAACACCGCATACAATTCTACCATCTCCATTGTATACACAAGAGGACTCAAGCTGCCATTGTACTTTGGAACAAATACAGATTGAGGAGTAGAAAAGTTGTGCAATGGAGTCACAGGGCATACTGAAAAGGGCTGAAAGTTATTAAAAAACCCGATCTGTTTATATAAGCAAAGCATCTGAGTATATGTTTTTGAGGTGGTGGAAATTGATCACCAATAAAATATTTATTGAGGATCTTTGGAATGCCTATGAAATTCTGTTTTGGGTACAGGCACTTAGAGGCAGGCTGCTGGGGAATGCTGATTAGAGAAATGAGGCAGGCCACAGATTTGTGCAGCTGTCAATCTAACAAAATGAGTTGAGACGAGTGGGCCCTTTAAGAGTTTGTTGATGTCAGGACAGGAAAGGATCTGGGGATGCTACGTTCGTCACGGTCCCTGAAGTGGGTATTGCACAGAGTTCATGCCACAGAGACAAAAGCAGTTATTTCCAGACCCTCAGGCAACTCCAGAAGCTTTGCACCACCCTGCCAGTTTGAAGTCAACTGGAAGCTTCTCATTGGAGAAGGAAATGGCAACCCACTCCGGTATTCTTGCTTGGAGAATCCCAGGGACGGGGGAGCCTGGTGGGCTGCCGTCTGTGGGGTCGCACAGAGTTGGACATGACTGAAGTGACTTAGCAGCAGAAGAAGCTTCTCAGTCCTCTTAAACCCAGGCCAAACTGTGTTGTGAGAGTTCTTGTTTTTCCAAGGGGCCCATATTTATTCCTTTATTTGAATCAAGCATGATCCTTATATCCTCAAGATGGTGTGGTCTCTGAATTAAAATGGGAGGTTAAGACTTTGCATCTCACAAGGTTAACAGAATATGGCTTCTGGAGTCAGGCCAATAGAATTGACCCCCCCCCACTTTTTTTTTTTCTTTTCTTACTGTCTTTTACTGATTGGTAAATTTGGTAAGTTTCCTAAAATCTCTGAGGTTCAGTATCCTTATCTTTGAGCTGATATTATGATAGCATTTGCCTTCAAGGCTCATTGTGTGGGATAGGTTAGATGATGCACAAGGTCATTAAACAGAGAGCCTGATAATCATTGACTGCTCAGCAAAGGTTCCTTCAATTCAGTTCAGTTCAGTTCAGTCGCTCAGTCGTGTCTGACTCTTTGCGACCCCATGAATTGCAGCATGCCAGGCCTCCCTGTCCATCACCAACTCCCGGAGTTCACCCAGACTCACATCCATTGAGTCAGTGATGCCATCCAGCTATTTCATCCTCTGTAATCCCCTTTTCCTCCTGCCCCTAATCCCTCCCAGCGTCAGAGTCTTTTCCAATGAGTCAACTCTTCACATGAGGTGGCCAAAGTACTGGAGTTTCAGCTTTAGCATCATTCCTTCCAAAGAAATCCCAGGGCTGATCTCCTTCAGAATGGACTGGTTGGATCTCCTTGCAGTCCAAGGAACTCTCAAGAGTCTTCTCCAACACCGCAGTTCAAAAGCATCAATTCTTTGGGGCTCAGCTTTCTTCACAGTCCAACTCTCACATCCATACATGACCACTGGAAAAACCATAGCGTTGACTCGACGGACCTTTGTTGGCAAAGCAATGTCTCTGCTTTTGAATATGCTATCTAGGTTGGTCATAACTTTCCTTCCAAGGAGCAAGCGTCTTTTAATTCCATGGCTGCAGTCACCATCTGCAGGTTCCTTACTATTCTTCTAATTATCACAGTGGTTTCCGGTGTGCTGTTCTCAGATTGTCTGGCAAGTTAGTCCTTAAGGAACTGTATCACCATCTCATAATTTTCCTATCTAGTCATTGTCTCAGTTATGACTTCTTGGAGCTTTGTAATTTGTATCTTAAGGGACTAAACCCACACTCTGTTCTTGGGAAGTTAAGTGTATATTCTACTCAAGATTATTTGAGTGTAAGTGACAGAAATTCCAAGTGGCCGAAGCAAAAAAGAGAATGTATGACCTTATATAGCACACTTCAGGGATGACTGGAGAAGCTCAAGCTGAGTTTGAGGAATCTTGAGTTTTGCATGTCTATGCTCTGACTTCCTCTGTTGCTAACAATCAGGAGGTCAAGATAGCCCCCAGCAAATTCAGACTCACATTCTACCGCTTGAGCAACCTTTGAAGAAAGATGCCTATTGGCTTGACATGGCTCTCCTGCCCACCCCAGTTCATCCTCTGTGGCTAGGTGACAGGAATAAACTAGTTAGTCGGGCCTGGTTTCTGTTCCCATCTTTGGAGCCAGAGGCTGCAATGAACCTCTTCAACCCCATGGACTTGAGCATAATAGGGGGTTGGTTTCTAGTACTGTGGTTCTTCAAGTGTGGTCACTGGAGCAATAACATCAACATTCCCTAGAAGATACCTAGGAATATAAATTCTCAAACACTCTCCCAGCATTTTAAGATCAGAAACTCTAAAGGTAGTAGGTTCAGGAACTGGGTTTTAATAAGCCTTCCATGTGATTCTGATATATGATCAAATTTAAGAATCATCATTCTAGAAGAAAGCGTATAAAAAATTTCCAGAAAAAAAGCAAGAAGGAGCAAGCAGCAACAACTGGTGCCTTTTGCAGTTCGCACCCCAGTAAATTACCATGTTCATTCTATAGAGGAGGAATCTGAGAGTCCAGGAAATCATGGGGGAGAGCAAGGCCTCGTGTCTAAGAAGCCCAGCGCCAGCCTCATCTGTCTTGATTTCTGTTTCCTAATCTAGCACTCCTTTCACCAAAGCACTGTAAAAGAGGAGGAGAGAAGAAATCCCTTGCCGTGAGGCATTCATTGCACCTGATTGTGTAGCCTGTTCATGTTTTAAGACACTTTTCCCCCTAAGTAACCACTACCTAATAGTGGGTTGCCCAACGCATCTTTAAGGCATAAGCTTCCGTCCTGCCCTGGAGGACGAAGGCCCTGAGAAGTGACAGGCACATCAGGTAGCAGTCCCATCCTGTCCATCCTGTCACCTTCTCATATCCCAGGATGTTTCCCCGCGCCCAGAGGTTCTGCACAGCCCAGGGACATGGTTATCTGCAGATGTTACTGATTCCGGGGCTGAGTTATTTGTATTTTGCATTTGAAAATCCTCTCCCAGTTGAGGTCAAATGAAATGATCTTTGCAGAATGAACCAGATTGAAGTCAACAAGGATTTATTGAGCGGGGAGTGCGTGGCCAGTGTCATCAGTCACGGCTGAGCTTACGAGGGAAGGAGGAAGGACAAGCACTTCCCCAGGGACATCCCGAGTCCGTCTGGCAGGTGAGATGAACACGACTGAGACGATTAGAAAATTTTACGGGCGCTCTTACCCTTCTGCGGTGTTATTGTGTGCGCAGCACCTGAACCTTCTTTTCATGTTTGAAGAGTTTTCCGTCTGAGAAATCTTGATGAGAAACAGTCCGTGTCCTGCTTTAGAAGTAGAAAAAAACTAAACATAAACTTTCTTATTAATGCAGAAAAGGAGAGCACGGTTGGCCAATCAGAGGTACCCGCCTGGAGGTAGTGGCATAGGAGGGAAAAGAAGACTGAGATGAAAGTTCATCATGGTGGCAGAAGTGACCTCTGCCCGTCTACAGGGCACTGGTGATGGAGAGGCCAGAGGTGGCTCCAGAAGCCCCGTGCTGAGGGTGTGGGTGATGCGAGTTCTGAAGCCTCCCGTTAGAACAATGGAGCTGCCATCCCTACCAGACTGAGGATGTTGGCTAAGGGTTTCTGAGGTGTGGACTCCCTTGGTTTTCTAGGCCTTCCCAGCAATGCTGTGAATGTCTCAGTATCCTTCCAATCATTGCCTGTTGGGCTTAAGTTTCACAGGAGTCAGTTTCGGGTGCTTGCCCCTCCGTCCCGGCTAAGGAACGCCGCCTCCTTTCATTCCCCAGCACACTCTGCTGCCTCCCGCCGTGGGCTTTGTGCAGCTCTTCCTCATCCCAGGCCGCGTTTCTCCCCTTACCACCCATTCCCTTTACCTAGTTAAGCACTCCTCACCCCCTGATGCTTCAGACCCTAGCTTGAACACCTTTCTTCACGGCATCCTTCCCTGAGTTCCTGGAGTACTTCTCTTCTCCACTCTCAGAAGCCCCTGCACTCTGTCTTTGAGACACCATCCAAGCTTTCTTTTTCTAAATGTGTGGCTATTCATTTCCGTCTGTGTCCTTAAACTTGGTCTAGGCCACGTGAGGACAAAGACTGTCTTTTGCTCACTGTGGTATCATTATTGTCTCACATAGTTTTAGGCACTTAGAAGCTGTGTGCTATCTGGGGCTGTTGAATAGGATGGGAAAATGAAAGCTGTTAGGATGGGTGGAATCCACTGTAAATAAAAGTACTTCTGAAAGCACTGTGAAACCAGAGAGGCCAGGGAAAGCTTCCCAAAATAGATGGAGCTTGAGTTGACTCTTTACGTATTTGTGGAATCTGGACTGGGGAGGACAGGGTGAGCACATCCCAGATTGACAGAACAGCATCGTGGCAAGAGTAGGAAAGGGCTTCCCTGGTGGCTCAGATGTAAAGAATCTGCCTGCAATGTAGGAGACCCCGGTTTGATCCCTGGGTCAGGAAGATCCCCTGGAGAAGAGAATGGCAACCCACTCCATTGTTCTTGCCTGGAGAATCCCATGGGCAGAGGAGCCTGGCGGGCTACAGTCCATGGGGGCCGCAAAGAGTAAGACACAACTGAATGACTAACACACACTTGGAGGACAAGTGAGCAATTCACCTGCTGTAACAAGGGGGTCTGTGCAGGAGAGGTGTAATGGTTAAGTTACATAGGTAAAGGGGTAGATTTTGATAGATTTTTTTAATTAAAAGAAACCAATCCTGTCTCTTCTATTTTTAAACTGTTTGGTTCTAGTGAGGTGCTTTATCCTTTGAATCTCAACTTCTCCATTTGCGAAATGAGAATAGCATTTGGTCCATGATTTCCTTGGAGTGGAGTATATGGTGAAGTCACTTCCGATGTTCATTCTGAAAAATCAAACATGAAAATCTGCTAGGAACCCTTCAATGGCACAGTTTCCTGCAGGACAAAGCCTGAGATCCATAGCCAGGTCTCAAGGTTCTCAGTCATGGGACTTAGACCTATTTCTCCAATCTGGCTTCCTCTTGATCCATCTTCAGCATTTCCCCAAGCTCTTTCACACCTCTTGTGTTTGTACATGTTTTTCCCTCCGACCATAATACCTTTCTCTTTCAACCATTTTCTTTCCTAGTTCATCTGATGAACTTGCATTAATTATCCATTTAAAACTAGCTTATGGTCATATCATCCTCTATTCACTCAAATGTAACCATCTTGACTCCCTTTAGAGTTTATATACATGTTGATGATTAGCTATTTCACAAGTACTCCAGCACTCTCTTTGTGCCTGGAACACAGCAGATACACACCAAGTGTGTGTGTGTGTGTGTGTGTGTGTTAGTCACTGAGTAGTATCCTACTCTTTGCAACCCCATGAACTGTAGCCCTCCAGGCTCTTCTGTCCATGGGATTTCCCATGTAAGAATATTGGAGTGGGTAGCCGTTCCCTTCTCCAGGGGACCTTCTTGACCCAGGGCTCAAATTCAGGTCTCCTGTGTTGCAGGCAGATTCTTTACTGTCTGAGCCACCAGGTTTGTGTATTAAATCAAATCTAGCATAAGAACCAGAGAAGGCGATGGCACCCCACTCCAGTACTCTTGCCTGGAAAATCCCATGGACAGAGGAGCCTGGTGGGCTGCAGTCCATGGGGTCACGAAGAGTTGGACACGACTGAGAGACTTCACTTTCACGTTTCACTTTCATGCATTGGAGAAGGAAATGGCAACCCACTCCAGTGTTCTTGCCTGGAGAATCCCAGGGACAGGGGAGCCTGGTGGGCTGCCGTCTATGGGACGCACAGAGTCGGACAGGACTGAAGCGACTTAGCAGCAGCAGCATGAGAACTACTGAAAACTGGACACATTCATGTACTAAACACTTGGTGTGTATCTATTATATTGTAAACATTAAGCATCAGTAGTAATAGTGGTGACTTTAGTGGTACTAGAACCACAGACTTGTGACATCTTGATGATGGAAGGGAATTGGGGAGTGCTTAATTCAATCACTCTGGTGTCAGATAAGGCAACAGAGGTCCAAGGATTTAGGAGTTAGTTTAAGGCCACCAAGTAATTCATAGCAGAGAAACAGAAGAATTGACTTCATATGATCCTTAGCTTGGGAATAAATCCCTCTCCCAATGTATTTTCATGCTTATTATAATTATAACCTTTTAGCCTTATAGGTTAGCTCCTATTTTTATAGTTCTAGCTAACGTTATGAGGGATTAAAATTATTTTTTTCCTATCTTTACTATTACATTATGTGGCTGCAGCTAAGTCATAGCCCATGCTTCCCCCTGTTTTTAAGATAAGTATACAAAAATTGACTTCCTAATATTTGAAGAGATTATAAATTATAAATTCATCCAATTTCCATTTCCACCCACCCCCTTTCCTGCTGCAGCGGTTCAGGAGCCATTTGGCGGTGATTTGTAAATCTTCGAACCTGTAACAGGAGTATGGATAATTCTAAGTGTGCACCCAAAAGGAATAGTTTGCCTCGCATGGAACAATGAGCCGCCCTGTAATTGAATCGAAGACCTGAGACGGCATGAGTGAGATCATGTCTGTAAAACGGTCTGAACTCCTCAGAGGCAGCCACTCCATAAATACGAGGTGGTGTTGCTGTAGCGTTTGTAGCCCCACGTGATATGAGCACTACTCACTGTGAGAGGAAAGCAGCCTGCGCCGGGCTTCATAAATAAAAGCTTGTGTGCTTGCCTAGCTTCGAGCTTTGCTCTGGCCTCTGGGCCAGTCATTTACCCTGTTTTCCATCTTCCCACTAAAAATAGCATGAAAATGTTGGAAAGAATTCAGCAAAATGTGCCATCCATTCAGTAATTCATCCAATGTTTATGGTGCGCCTAGTACACGAGAGCTGTGCGCTGGGTCCTCAGTAGCTTGATGAAGTCTCTGTCCTCAGAGTCTTATCCCTGGTCCTCCCTCTGGTCCCAGGCCCCAGGTGATTATTTCCTCCACATTGAACCTCTTCCTGGCGCTCTCAGAGCCCATATTGGTGCAAGTATTTTGCAGGCGATTTCAGAAGGTGCTCAAAAATAGGAACTATTTCATTTTTTGTCCTACCCCCACCCCCACCCCCCAAAAAAGTCTTGGTGAGAAAGCAAGTGCTGAGATACAGGGATGAAGGTAGACTACTCATCCTCTCTTTGACTCAGCCGTTATTTACAGAGCTCAGGACTGTGTTCAGAAGTCCTTGACTTCAGTCCTGGTTCTGAGAATGACCTACCTAGGAAACTTACAGCTTCCTCCTCTTTGAAATGCTGGCAATATACGTCTCTAATTATGAAGTTTCAGAGGGTTGTCATTGGTAGTCATCCTCCTTCTATCCTTCTGTTGCTGCTGCTGCTAAGTCACTTCAGTCGTGTCCAACTCTGTGCAACCCCGTAGATGGCAGCCCACCAGGCTCCCCTGTCCCTGGGATTCTCCAGGCAAGAACACTGGAGTGGGTTGCCATTTCCTCCTCCAATGCATGAAAGTGAAAAGTGAAAGTGAAGTCGCTCAGTCGTGTCCGACTCTTAGGGACCCCATGGACTGCAGCCCACCAGGCTCCTCCGTCCACTGGACTCTCCAGGCAAGAGTACTGGAGTGGGGTGCCATTGTCTTCTCCGTCTATCCTTCTAATAACACATATTAAATAGCTCTTGACCCCCAGAAAACCTCCCAGTCACTAGTCTACTATACATGCACAGATGACCTGTAGTCCCTGTCATCATCAAGAAGCTTTTATTATAGCTAAGAAGACAAGACCTACACCCAAAGGTATATATCCAGAAAACCGTAATATTCATCCGTTTATGATAAATACCAATATAAAAATGGTGTTTATGGATGATTGACCCACTGAGTTAATCAAATAATTCAAGAAACATTTGTCAAGCATTATGGAATTCTTGGCCTTGCATGCTGTAAAAATTGTAAGAAGCTGGACCTGTTCTTAATGGGGTGACCTGAAAAGGCTTCACTGAGGAGGTGACGTTTAAGAGTTTGCAAAGGCCAGGTTCCACGCAAGCAGGGACTTCGTTTCATTTGCTGCTGTGTCCCTGCACCCGAGCCAGTACTCAGCATGTATGGATACACTCTGTATTTGTTCAGTGAATGAATGAAGGCAGTCACAATGACCAGGTAACAGGTGACATGACGAGTAAGAGCTGAGCCGACTCTCTGCTAATACAGCTACCCGAGTGCAAGTCCAGGGAGCTCCACTCAGCTCCAGGACCACACGTGCAGCCCTTCACCTTCATGACCTTCAGCAGCATCGTTTGCAATCCTGCATGTGCACTGGAGATTCTCCTGGGATGTCTCCTGGGTTTAATTGTCTTAGATTCAGAGTCTTATGGAAGAAGTGAAGTGAAGTCGCTCAGTCATGTCCGACTCTTTGCTATTCTATGGACTGTATTTAACAAGGCTCCTTTGTCCATGGAATTTTCCAGGCAAGAGTACTGGAGTGGGTTGCCATTTCCTTCTCCAGGGGATCTTCCCGACCCAGGGATCGAACCCGGGTCTCCTGCATTGCAGGTAGATGCTTTACCATCCGAGCTACCAGGGAAGCCTCCTAGAGTCTGATGGATGGGAAAGGAACTGGGAACTCATGATTGGATCATGACCCCACAGCCCAAAATTTGCCAGCATTTGTCCAGGTCACTAATGGAACCGATCTCCAAAACACATCCATACCTCTTCAGTGGCTTTTGGCCACCTCCACCCTTCAGGGTTCTTGAGGCCTTGATCAGCATGAGCGAATGCTACAATTCCTCTTGATCATGACTCGCTGGGTGGCCCTGGGTGAGTTGCTGCTCCCCACTGGGCCTCGGTGTCTTCATCAGGAAACTGTTGAGGCTGTTCTGCACCGTCCCCAGGGGCGCCTCCCCCTGCTGTTGTGTGTCATATCTTGCACTGCTTAGAGTCAGCAGTAGTCATCACCATGACTAATGTGTTCTTGGGATGGAGCATTTCTGCTTAGCAAGGGCCTGAAAGATGGAGTGGGTCTCTCTGTGTGCTCTTACCAGAGTGGAACGCACCCTTCAGCCCCAGTCACGGCTTCAGCGTGGACACCTGCCCACACCAGGCATAAACAGGCCCAGCCCCAGGCAATGCAGGCTTGTGAATTTCATGACAGTGCCTGGAACCTGAAGCCTGGACCCCATTCAGGGTGTAGGTGGAAGGGTGTTGTCACTCAGAAGTCAGTTTCACTCAGTAGATGGAAAACTCCACTCCACCCGAGAGAGGATGCTACAGGGATCCAGGAAAAGGCTTTGGATCTTGAAACAGAGCTCACCAGGGGCCAGTCTCTAAAGTCTTACAGAGGCAGGGCTGAGAAATATTTCACTGCAGGGCATGAGAGAAATTACTTACCCTCCCTGCTCCTTTCCCTGCCTCTCTCAGAAAAGGTGTTAGGGAGTTACAAAGGAGTTGGGGTCCTCCCATACACACTGGAGTGAGCTGGACCATCATCAGACTCCGTGCCTTTAGACTCATAGCTGTGTCCTCGAAACTTTACATGACAGTAGATAACCCTGTTGTCCCTCTAAAATGTTTTGTTTCTCCCTCTAAAATGGATATAGTGTTCCCTGCCTCCCAAGGCTATTTTAATAATGAATATCTGAGAAATAAAATAAGAAAAAGGCAATGCAGTAGTGTAGAAGAAATAGTGAAGACTTTAGATTCTCATAAGCCAGGGTTCTAATGCTTGCTCTGATCTTCCTAAGGTGTGTGACCTTGGACATGTTACTTGACTCACTGAGCGTCAGTTTCTCAGCTTACCCAATCCTACCCAGGACAAGCGTCTGTCCGGGAGTAGCACAAAGGCAACACTGAAGCCCTTGGAGCTGGTGCTCAGCTGAGATCAACTTCATTCCATTTGGATGAGCCTATCCTGAGCTTGCTTGTCACTGAAGAACCCATCTTTTGACCCAGTTAGTTCCTTCCTTGATGAGGGCTTTGGATGGAAATTCAGTGGAGGAAGGGCATGGGGCCTGCAGCATACAAGGCATCGGAGCCTGCCACCCTGACAAGGGAGAGCGTGTTGTCACTGATGTTGTCTGGATTTGTTTAGTAAAAATCTGGTTTTATTCTAACTGGTCCTCCTGTTTCCTGTTTGTTGTTTGTAAATTGTGTTATTGTTTCAAATTCTCTAGAGACACTGTTGCCCTTTATTGCTTATACCCAGAGTGGATCACCCCCACTTCTCCACCCTGGGGACAGGAGAGGAAGGATTCTAGGAATCACTTCCCCTCTGCCCCAACCCCCGCTCTTTAGCCAAAGAACTCTGCTTTCATAAGGTGTATATATTGGGGTTTGAGCAAAGCTTTGACTGGGATACATGTTCTCCTCCTAAAATAGTAGGAACTGCTGGCTAAGAATGTTTTTCCTAGAGGTCTGTCCAGCCTTTTATAGAACCATTTTATGTTTCTAAAACTGCCTTCCCCTGGGAGGTAGAATGCAAAGCACTGATGTTATGTGAATGCACAAATCCCTCTGAAGACCTTCGGAAGGATCCATGGATATTTTACTTTTTATGACAATTATTCCTGATGCAGATCTCCATGACCCTACCTTCCTCCTTGAAAATACAAAGACAAAGGTCTTTTTCTGTGTGTTCATTATTTTGTCAGTCACTGTGCTGGGAGCTGGCGTTTCAGCGAGGGAAAGGACTAATATGATTCTATGTCTTATGGAGTTTGGGGATATTAGGGGGACAAGAACAACGAGGGCTTCCCCAATAGCTCAGTGGGTGAAGAATCCGCCTGCAATGCAAGAGACACGGGAAATGTAGGTTCAATCCCTGGGTTGGGAAGATCCCCTGGAAAATGAAAACGGCAACCCACTCCAGTATTCTTGTCTGAAAAGTCCCATGGACAGAGGGCTGGAGTCCAAAGGGTCACAAAGACTGGGCGACTAAACATGGCATGGAGAACAGCAAATAATCCCAAACGAGTACACAATTACTAGTGGAGTTAAGTGCTAAGAGTACAAAGCGAATGTTGTGATGATCACCGATATCAGAAGAGACCATAGTTTAGACTGGGGAGGGGTAAGAGCCTTTCTGTTAAAGTAATATTTAACCAGAGACCTGAAGAAAGCTTAATGATAGATGGTATAGGAGTGGAGAGAACAACATTCCTGGAGGCAGGAATAGCAGTTGCAAAGCAGCTGAGAAAGGGTGTGAGCCAACGTCCTCTGGAAAAGGAAATGGGCCAGTACAGAGGGAGAGGCCTGGGAGGGGGCTCGAGGGGCCAGCAAAGGCCACGTTTAACCAGACTCTAGAGGCCATGGCAGGAGCTGTCGCAGTCCCTAAAATTTTTTTTTTAGGCAAGAAAATGCCATGACCTGATTTTTATTTTAGAAAGACCCCTCTGGCTGTACCATGGAAAACTGAGTCCCTCGGAACTTGCTGAATAATCCTAAAGAAGCCTTGTCTCAAAAATGAATCTCAGTGACAGAGTTGTAAATTCCAGCTTTGGGGTTTGCCTGAGTCAGCCCCAGGCTTTTTGTGCCTGGGGGTCCCGGGCTCAGAGGGTCACAGACACATCTCCAGGGAAGTTCCACGGTGCTTCCCTCCCTCCACTGGGTGAGTCAGAGCTTCTTGCCCAAAGTGGGTGGATCCTCCTGCCAGCCCCCACCCTCCGCATCCACAGCAGAGGAGGCAGCTCTGCCAAGTTCCCCTCCAGAGCCAGGGACACCACCTGTCTTGTGTGCCCTCCTCCTACTCGGACAGCTGACAGCCTCCGTGACTCGTGAGCTGGGGAAGCACAGATCGCCAAAGCTGAAGGAACCTTAGCAACTGTCCAGATCAGTCACCCAAATTACAAGCACAGGGGAAGGAAAGGCGCCCCAGAGGACGAATTTAGCTAGAGGCAGAGTCATGACCAAGGAGAGCTGTGAGGGAGCTCTGCAATAAGTGCCTCCAGCGTGGGCTGGTGCTGGGATTTGAGTGGAGACATTGTAGGTATTGAGATGAGCTCTGGAATGGGAGTCTGTAACCAGTATTCCAGCCCCAACTCCAGAGCTTGACCTTGGGCAAGTTTCCTTCCTCGGAGCCACACTACTCTTCTCTACAGCACCTACGGGCACGGTGTCTGAAGTGTGTTTGAGCTCTCTCACTGCGAGACTGCAGGACTCTGGCAGGGACCTAGAAAGGGGCAGACCTGGTGACAGAGGATGTTTGACTGATCTCTGCAGTGGCTCTAGTCCCATCAGACCGAAGAAGCTAATGGAACTGCTGCTGTCAGAGGCTGTCTGTCCCCACATACACACACACACACACACACACACACACACATGAGGGCACGCCCCCATGTCACCATCAACTCAGGGACCAAACTCAGCTCTGCTTTTCTTGACAAAATCCCCCTTACCCCTGGAAGTTCCCCACTCCCTAGCCTACATCAAAATGCATCTGCCCATTGCTCATCCTCTGTGAGATTCGGTCCCAAAGCTGGTCCATTTGCGACCACATCTTGTGTAGAACACGCATGACTGCTGTTGATGGTAGTGATGGCGGTGATGATGACAGCACTGACTGAGTCATCCGGTTCACTTGCATCTCCTCATTTAGTCCTCCCCGCCATACTATCGTTAAAAGCAATGATGCACACACCCCCGTGTCCACACAGCACTGCTTACAGTAGCTGAGGCATGGAGGCAGACTAAGTGTCTGTCAGCAGCTAAGTGGATAAAGAAGATATGGATTCCATATGGCTGGAATGCTACTCAGCCATCAAAAGAAGGAAATAATGCCTTTGGGAGCACCATGGATGGACCTAGAGACAGTGGATGAGACGGTTGGATGGCATCATTGACTCAGTGGGCGTGAGTTTGAGCAAACTCTGGGAGATGGTGAAGGACAGGGAAGCCTGGCGTGCTGCAGTCCATGGGGTCGCAAAGATCGACTGAACAACGACTATATATATATATATATAATTGTATCACATTGTAAACCAACTATGCTTCAATGAAACAAACAAAAAACAAATCCAAGAAAAACATTTTAGACATGAGAAGATGGAAGGAAAGAAGAAGAACAAGACATCGCGAAGATCACTCGGTTAGTGACATCAGTAGAATTCAGCCTCCTCTTTGGCCAAAGTGGTAAGTAACTCACTATCCTTGCTGATAAGGAGTTAATAAATAAACATCTCCCCTCCTGCTGCCCACACATGAGATCTTTATCATAAACCCAAGGAGTGACATGCGAGAGAAGATCAGGTGCGAAAGGAGACTTCGTGGTGGAGACGAGATCTCAGCCGTGCCAGGCGGGCAGCTGACCAGGCTGTCTGTGCTCTGAGCCTGGCCTCGAGGTGGCATGTGGTGGAAGGCCTCTTGGCCCCTACTCATGGAGGCTTCTGGCTGTTCTCTCTCTTTTTTTTTTTCTGTCACTCAGTAATGTTAATCTTAACCTTTAAGAAAGTCCATTAGTTTCTTTAAAAAAAAAACAAAACACAACTTTTAATTTCATATTGGATTATATCCAAATAGGGCTTCCCTGGTGGCTCAGACAGTAAAGGATTCACAATGCGGGAGACCCAGGTTCAACCCCTGGGTCAGGAAGATCCCCTGGAGAAGGAAAATGCAACCCCCTCCAGTGTTCTTGCCTGGGAAATTCCACAGACAGAGGAGCCTGGCGGGCTACAGTCCATGGGGTTGCAAAGAGTTGGACATGACTGAAGGACTAAGCGCACACACACACACAGCCAAGTAACAGTATTGTGATAGTTTCAGGTGGACAGCAAAGGGACATAGCCATACATACACCTGTGTCAATGACCCCCACCCCCAAACTCCCCTCCCATCCAGGCCTCCACAGAACACTGAGCAGAGTTCCCTGTGCTATGCAGAAGGTCCTTGTTGGTTACCTGCATGCATATGGGCAAAAGTGGATAACCAACAAGGACCTCCTCCAGGTGATCCCTGGGTTGGGAAGATCCCCTGGAGGAGGTCCTTGTTGGTTATCAATTTTAAATACAGCAGCGTGTATATGTTGATCCCAAGCTCCAAGAAAGCCCATTGCTTTCACGTACATGTCTGAGAGAACCATTCAGATGGCTTCTTTGGGGTCCCTGCCTCTACATAAATGCATATACACAGGCACACACACACACACACACACACACACACACACACGAACATGGAGACACTCAAAAACTCAGCTAATGCCCAAAAGAGTAAACGGTAGGAGCACTGTGTATAACGCTCAGTTCATACGGTTTTGCGCTTCTGGACCTATTTTTGTAGCGTTATGAGCAGTTCTATGAAGGTGCTTACAGAATATGCAAGCTTCTCTCCTTCCAGTGTGGCCTCTCTGTGCCCTGAGGGTGGAGTGCGTTGTAGGAATCAGGGCAGGGAACAGTGCTCAGTTCGTTGCTCAGCTGTAATGCCAGGGTCCCTGTAGAGTGGGTCCTTTGGCTCTACGTGTTGCTCCTGGCCTCCCCTTTCCGAGGTGTGGCTCTTCCCCAGGGCTCCCCGGGGCCTAGAAGGGTCTCCCAGACTGATTACAGAGGCTGCAGCTCTCTGCTTTCCCTACTCAGGGTGTCCTCCAGGCTGGGGTGTGCCACTGAGCGCACCTCCTGTCCAGGGGGAGAAGCTTAGTCTCTTTCATGCCTGTGAAGCTCTCTCCGCCCTCTCCCTCCAAGAAATGGATCACTCCCCCTCTTCTCATGGTCTTCTAAAATGTTGTAACATAATCCTTCTCAAAGGCCAAGGTCATAAATATCAGTGCCCTTCCTGGGTTATTGTGGGGAAAAAGATATCCATGTAAAATAACATTTTCTAAGTAATTTTTCCTTTTCTGTAAATTTGTTTAAAAGTCAGAAAAGATTCTGGAAGAATAAAATACAGCCTGATGATGGAGGGCTCTATACTTTTGGCCTATTGTTAGGGAATATACAGATAATCATTAAGAAATCATCTGAAGGGGCTAGTGGGATGAATGAAATGAAAGAAGATATTGCAGAAAAAAACATGAAGTTCTGTGCTCGGCACATAGTTAGTACTCAGTGAAACGTGTGTGCGCATGCGTGTGTGTGAGTGTAGATGTGTGTTCACACACTCCTGCAGAGCTGCAGTGGGCCCACGGGATGGGGCAGGATGAGTTACTTTGCTTTCCTTTTCTCTGAGACAAGTGATTTTCAGCAGAAGCCCTCCTCACGACTCTCAGGCCCGAGCTGAGATTATAATTAATAGCTCTTCCCCACTCAACCCAGATTTCTTTCTCTCACGCTCCAGAAGAACGCTGGCAGCCTAGGCACTTCATTTTTTTTGTTTGGCCTGAGGGGCCATTTCCATCGGCGGAGGTGCCAAGTGCCCCTCTGCCGTGGCAGAGCTCATTAAATGCACGGCCTGTCCTGGACAGGTGCTCACGGAGGCCCGAGTGCTCAGAGCTTCCAGAATGGCCTGGCTCCCGCCCAGTGCGGGCAGCGTCTGCCAGCCTCCCTCTTGCTTGTTCACACAGAGCCTCACAGCTCAACCTCCGGTGGGATTTAGACAAGGTGTGTCACGTGTTTTCAGAGAGTTGACCAAAAATCCAAAGTAACTGCTTACCTAACATGGCAAGAGGAAAAGCATGTGAGTGTCACAGCTGCATAGATTTGCGCTTTGGCTTGGACACACACTGGCTGTGAGATCCTGGGTGAGATTCAGACCTGCTGTAACAAGGATGGGTGTTTTGCCTTTGCTGTTCTGAGTGCTATGGGCTGACCCATATCACAGAACTTTCTCTACTGAACTTAACCATCCATTTACTCCTCTGTCTCTTCACTAGCCTATACATTATTTGAGAGGTGGGACTGTATCTTGTTCTCTAATGTAATCTCAGTGGCTAGTAAGGTAACTTCATTGTAGGTACTCCATAAAATATTTGGTGAATGAATGAATAAACTAATAGAGTGAATGGATAGATGGGTGGATATCTCTTAAGTAGATATTCCCTCATGACAAATGGCAGAAATACCATCTACTTTATAAAGATTTTATGGAGATTAAATAAAATGAATATCACTAAATCCTTATCGCAATCCCTGGTATATAAAAGATACTAAGCAAAACCTGGCTCCTTTCCTGGATTCATCCGCTCTTGCCCTCAGGGTGACACGTTAACTTCAGCAGATCTTACCAGATATCAATTACCCATTTGTGGGCTTTCAGCATCCTAGTTCTTTGCTCGTGGCCAAGATAATCTTAAAAAACTGCAAACCTAGTCATTTCACTTTTCCACTAAAATCTAATCAATGATGCCCCCAAATCAGCGAGGAAAACAGGTTGTTTGTCCATCAATCATCAAAATTCTCAGTGTGGCCTGTGGTGTTCTGTTGAAGTTGATTCTTACCTGCTTACCCAGCCCCTGGATCAGGCCACTCTGTCCCCCTACCACACTGGGGCTATTTTACCCCTAGGCTTAAAATCCATGGGACTATTTAATACTTTCTGGTCCTTCACATGCCTTGTTTCTCCTGCTTGCAGTGGCTCTTACCCTAGGCTACGCTAGCTTAGGACACCTTTTTATAAATGCTCATAATTCTTTGGGTTTGTTTTCTTCACTAAACACAGTTTACAGTACATACATTTGTGTGATCGGATGATTAATGCCCGTCTCTGACATGGATTCTGTCTGCTTTGCCACATCCCTGCCAACTAGCACATTATCTGACATATAAAAAGGAGTCAATGAATGTTTACTGAAGAATGAAAGCCCTAATCTTGCCCAAATCCTGCTTTCTTGCTCCTCTCCCGCTGCACACACTCACTAACCAAGGTGTGTCTATCACCCTTTCCACTCTGCATTTAGGGATTTCCTGCTATATTTTTGCCCCTCAGTCTGGTATGCTTGCTGGCAAGCTGAAACAGACACGCATATTCTGATGGACGCTCAGCGTTCATAAGCCCTGGCAAACTTTGACATGCTTTCTTCTTCAGATCCAGTCTCCTGCCAGCGTGCTTGTCATCTCCTCCAACCTACCTCTCCGAGCTCATTTTGCCTGCTTCCTCTCTCCAGCTCGTAGAATTACATCCCAGGAGTCTGAAGTGGAACTAGGTGGCTGACATGGGAATTATGGAGACACCAAAGATGACCTTACTGCATCTCAATAGTCACCAAGTCTGTGGCTTTTCAGGTGCTGCAAGTCAACAGAGATGCTGCCCTAAGAAAGGAGGAAAGCAAAGTTCCCTGAAGCCAGTTATGAGCTGAGTCTTCGCAGAAAACCCCCTGGGGTCCATCAAGGCAAGGGTCTGGACCTGCGTGCACTGAGAGGAGAGGCGCGTAAAGGTGACCGAGCAGCTGTGAAGTCCGAAAAATGTGCACGTCCTTAACAACAGCGCTTGGAACAAAAGCTCCTTTTCAGACTTTATCGTGGATAAAATCACATTGCAGAGAGGAATTCTGTCCCTGCAGGAAACTTCCTGATCATATAACTCCCCCCACCCTTTTTTTTTTTTAACTTATAAAGGCTGTTTGGAGCCTGAGCACATGAAAAGAGAGAGTTATTTACAGCATGTCACTTTGAATCAAAGAATAGAAATGCCTTGGGTCTGGGAGCATAGACCTTGCACAGGTAGAAGGAAAAGTGTGTTTAGAGAGAGGCGGATTAAAACCCCAGTGCCTCCACCATCTGGCTGGGGCCCTGCCTCATTAGGTGTCACCTTCCTCCTTCCGTCCGTCCTTTTTCAGTCGCACCTTCTTCCTGTGGCTGTTTCTTTGTCATAAAGTGGGAGGACTGGCACCCATATACACAGGGTTGAGATGAGATTAGAATGTGACAATACTTGTGAAATCCTTGGAGAGACCCTCAGGAAAAGTCAGCCCTTTTCTCACACAATCGGATTTGGTGAGTTTCTTGAGGAATTTTGAGAAGGAGGGGCCTGCCAAATTGGATGAGAACCACTGTCCTAAACAACTTCCTCTTGGGTTTTGTTGGAGTTCCTGCCATGGGCTGGAGCAAAAGCTTGCATTAGAAAGAACTCAGTCTTTTAATCCTCATTTCTTAAATTAGCCCTGAAGTGAGATATAATTCCAAAGTGAAATTATATTCCCTGAGAAACTTACATAGGGAGTCGTTAAAGGAACACATGCACAATTAGAAAGATCTCTCTTGAAAAATTTCACCCGTGTATCCAATTCGTGATTGAGAGCTGACATCTATTCATTTGAGTTGTTTCTCTGAGTTGATATTTTATCTCCATTCCTGCAGCCATCTCCTCAATTCTAGGCTTTATCCATTCAGTTTAAGGTTATTTTTGAGCATCTATCCGTATGTTTAGGTCTTCCTACCCCTGGCTGGATTTCTGCAACGGTCTCCAAGCCAGCCCCCTGAGCCAGCTCTTCTTTCCTAAGCCGTAAGAATCATCTGGATTTCTGCAACGGTCTCCAAGCCAGCCCCCTGAGCCAGCTCTTCTTTCCTAAGCCATAAGAATCACCTTAAAATCCTGCATTTGTGTTGCTCCACCCCATTCTCTGTC
The DNA here is from genome assembly GCF_027580195.1 of Bos mutus. Lineage (NCBI taxonomy): Eukaryota > Metazoa > Chordata > Mammalia > Artiodactyla > Bovidae > Bos > Bos mutus. The sequence goes on from NC_091624.1 coordinate 4,035,455, forward strand.
ACTTCTCACACTGATAATACCTTAGTGTTGACTCTGACTTAAGACAAAACCTCACAGATTTGAAGGTCCTCCAAGATATGGCTCCCCTTGACCCATTCAAATATCTCCCCATCTTTGCTGCTCACCAAGTCAAATCAAAATTACCTTTTTCATCCCCAAACAAGTCATGCTGAGTCCAGTTCTCAGCCTCTGCATAATGTTCTTACCTTTCCTGAAATGGATTCTCTCATTATTTGCCTGTTGCTGAAATGTATATGTGTAGTCACATCTTACCCCCTACTTTCACAGAGCCTATTACTATCTTTTTAATATTCCTTCCCATTTTTCAAGGTCAGTTTGAAAGCCAGCCTCATCCAGGAGGCCTTTGCTTATCTCTCTGGTTCATACTGACCTTTCTTCTCTGAACTCCAAGTACATTTATAATCAGTCAAAAGAAGATTACCATTTAGTTATTCTCAAATGCTTCATGTAGTGCTTGGGTGGGGGTTGTTTTTCTGTGCTTTCAAAGGTAATTTAGCCCTGATACGCCAAGTTCTTAGGAAGTTCCTGGCTGGATCGTGTGAGTTTGGGGAAATATTTTAGAACTAGCTGGTGAACAGGGAGCTGCCTCTTCTTCCTTTGCCGCTGTCCATCCTCTCATTCTTTTCTTAGTCCTACCTGGAGAATGCGTTGCAGCACTTTGCTAGTTGGCAAGGTCACTGTGTCCGAACTTCGGTGCTTGTGTGTGGCTCTCGTCTAGCCCTTCCTTTGTTCTGTGGCCTCCTTACCGTCACAGACAGCTGATTCCGAGGTTGGCTCCTGAGTCGATCCAGACACATCTCTGTTTATATTCCATTTCCCCCCTGCTGCCAACTCAGAACTCTTGCCTGGTACTCAGAAAGTGACTGGAGGCAGCTTTCCGGTGTCTGATTCCAACCTCGGGCCTCACCGCTCACTATCCGTTGAGTTATCCTTTTCATAGACATCACAGAAACTAAGGTCCGAGTAGCACAGACACAGGATAAAATGATAACTTAGAGGAAATGTGCTTTTTCTGAAGGGCTCAGAGAAAGGATCTCAATGCAGATCTCCTTCCTTTTTTTTTTTTTGCCTAGCTCGCTTTCAAGGATGCCATGTTCCAGCACACTCAGTGGGGAATCTACCTTATTTTGACCCCCCTCAACCTGAATCACAACAATCTTTGATGCAAATAATGACAGATTACATTTATTAATATCACTTTATTTCCAAGTCATTGTTAAAGGGAAAATGTCATGTTTCAGGGAAGAAAACTAACACTCGATGATGTGACAGTGGGTACATTGTGAGACGTTGGAAATCCTCCCCATCCGTTGAGCCTGGCCTGGGATCACAACCTCCTGAAGTGCTCAGGGATGGGCTGGGTGTGAGGTCATGCAGAGCATGAACCGGAGGACCAAGAATGTTGCCTTGGAGGAATTAGGGAAGGAACCTGGAGATCAAGCTTGACAGTACCTTTCTCGACTCTAATAAACACCAGGCATGAAACTCACAGAGTTCAAAATGAAATACTGGATTTGAAAAAGGAAAAAAAAAAAAAAAAGTGACACAAAATTAAATGGCCAAGAGCTGCTGGCAGAGTTTTAACTTTGACTTGGATTCCCAAATGATTTAATTCCATTTAAAGCCCAACTCAAACTTTGCCACTCCGTAAGACCTTTCTCAATCTTCATTGTCAAGATAAATCGTTTCCCAAATGTTGTCATAGAATTTGTTAATATTTCACTGTTGGCTTGTTTGTGTCTTGTGTTTTAGCTATTTATATATTTGTCTGTCTTTCTAATAGATTGAGAGGCTCTATGGGACAGGGGCTCCCTTAATACATATTTATATCCCTTACAGCCTGGATGGCAGATATGCGTATATACTCTACTTCTCCCTCAGTCTCTGTTCCAGGCAGACATTAATAATCCATCATAGCATTCCTTACCATGGAGCTGGGAAAAGGCCTCAGAATCCTGCACAACATCCTTAAGCTGTCCTTATTAACCAGAGTTTTCATGCAAAAGAAATCTATTCAGTGTATCTGTTTATGACAAGTGCATAGTGGCTTGCATAGTTCTTTTGTTCAGTTAATATTTGTTGACTTAAACCAACTCCTGACAGGCATATCTAAAAACAAAAGGGGGCGAGGCTTAGGAGATTGGTAGGTGGGATAAGGGTGGAATGAGCTGGGGCAGAGAAGGGCTTCCATCCTTAGAGTCTAGAGTATGGATTATGGGAAGAGAGTCACCCAGAACACAATTTTCTGATGGTATAGCAACCTCAGAATTTAGGATCATTGCATTGGCTATGCATGACAGACTCGGGTCCAGGCAAAGATCTTTAAATCATCATAGACAGACAGGACTGCTCTGGCAGGACAGATTTTCTCATGGTGGTGAAGACAAGAGACATTCTCGAAGCATTTGTTGTAGGCCTGCAAATGAAACTGGAAAGGCCTATATCTGGCACAGAATAAAAGAATGAATAATCAAAGACGGCTCCAGGGACCTGCTCTCCAAGCCTCACATGCCTTTATCATGTTGAATTTTCCCCTATAAACCTAATGCTTCACTCATCTCCTATTTTGGATTAACCAATCCCTTCAATTTTCTTTCCTGGTGGTTTGTTTAGCTAATTAACAGTATTCCTACTGGAAGGAGACTTTATGATAAAACAGGTGTCATTGGCCATTTATGAAAGGACTGCTTTTGGATCAGGTGTTCACTCTACAAGGAACATTTTTTATGGCAAGAATGGTTTGTTACCACTTCTCTTGGTAGCTTGATGTGAGCAGACTCATCTCAGTAAGACAGATATGGAGGTATTGGGAGTTTCCATGCTGGACTTCTTCAGTATAGTTAAGGCACCATGAAAAAGTCCGAGAGCCACTAGATTAGGGGGTAAGTCCAGGAGGTCAGTCCATGGGGGTCAGAAGAGAGAAAACAGATCCTGGTACGAGGGAAACTAGTTTAGCCAGTGCTTGTATCTGGTACGTTGAGATTGGTTAGGATGATCATCAGCCGTGTTGAGTTTCAGAGATGTTCTTGAATCTATGATTGGGTCTGTTTCATCAATTTTGGAAAATCTTTGGCCATCATCTCTTCTAAGATTTCTTCTATTTGCTCCTTTTGGTACTTTAATTATATCATTTGTTATAGCCTTACATGTACCTTTTTCAGTATTTTTTCTCTGTGTGCTTTAGTTAATTTCAGTTAATTTGTTTTTCAATTCATGGTTCCTTTACTCAGCTGTGTTAAGTCTGCTGTTAAGTTTAGACATTAATTCTTTCAGATATTATACTTTTCAATTTTATAATGTTTATTTGGAACTGTTTTAGAGACTTTATTAAATTTCTCATTTTTAATCTATCTTTTCATTCTTTTATATTATTTTACCATAAAATTATAATTTTTAGAAGTCATCATCTATTAATTCCAGTATCTGGGTCACCTGTGGATCCACTCCTGTTGACTGTTTTATCTTCTTGCTTATAGGTAGCAATTGCCTTTTTAAATTTCTTTTGCAGACTTGAAATTTTATTGTATGCCAGATATTGTGTTTGTGTTTAGTCAACCATAGACACTGGAATAAATACTGTTTTACCCCAGGGAGACAAACATTTTGCTTAGTGAGGAAGCTAGAATAAGGGACTGACAATTTCAATTAAATTCAGTCATGAGATAGGTTAGATCACATCTGAGTTTCAGCTTTATTTAGTTTCAGTTCACCTCTGATTCCAGATATCTAAGGTCAAGATGTGTCCTGTGTCTATTGCTGGTCCTTCTCTCTATCTGAATTTTGAGCTCCAAGGACCATCAAGTGAAGGCAGATTTTTCTTTTTCCATCCAAGCCATCAGTTCAGTTCAGTTCAGTTCAGTCACTCAATCATGTCCAACTCTTTGCAACACCATGGACTGTAGCACACCAGGCTTCCCATCACCAACTCCAGGAGCTTGCTCAAACTCATGTCCATCGAATCAGTGATGCCATCCAACCATTTCACCCTCTGTCATTCCCTTTTCCTCCTGCCTTCAATGTTTTCCAGCATTAGGGTGTTTTCAAATGAGTCAGTCCTTTGCATCGGGTGGCCAAAGTATTGGAGTTTCAGCTTCAGCATCAGTCCTTCCAATGAATATTCAGGACTGATTTCCTTTAGGATTGATTGGTTTGATCTCCTTGTTGTCCAAGAGACCCTCAAGAGTCTTCTCCAACACCACAGTTCAAAAGCATCAGTCCTTTATAGTCCAACTCTCACATCCATACAGGACTACTGGAAAAACCATAGCTTTGACTAGATGGACCTTTGTCAGTAAAGTAACATCTCTGCTTTTTAATATGATGTCTAGGTTGGTCATAACTTTTCTTCCAAGGATCAAGCATGTTTTAATTTCATGGCTGCAGTCACCATCTGCAGTGATTTTGAAGCCCCAAAAAAATAAAGTCTCTCACTGTTTCCATTTTTCCCCATCTATTTGCCATGAAGTGATGGGACCGGATGCTATCAGAACAAGATCCAGTTTCCCCCACAGTCAGTCTCTCCCATCAGGAAGCTTCCATAAGCTTCTTATCCTTATCCCTCAGAGGGCATCAGATCAGATCAGATCAGATCAGTTGCTCAGTCGTGTCTGACTCTTTGCGACCCCATGAATCGCAGCACACCAGGCCTCCCTGTCCATCACCAACTCCCAGAGTTCACTCAGACTCATGTCCATTGAGTCAGTGATGCCATCCAGCCATCTCATCCTCTGTCATCCCCTTCTCCTCTTGCCCCCAATCCCTCCCAGCATCAGAGTCTTTTCCAATGAGTCAACTCTTCACATGAGGTGGCCAAAGTACTGGAGTTTCAGCTTTAGCATCATTCCTTCCAAAGAAATCCCAGGGCTGATCTCCTTTAGAATGGACTGCTTGGATCTCCTTGCAGTCCAAGGGACTCTCAAGAGTCTTCTCCAACACCACAGTTCAAAAGCATCAATTCTTTGGTGCTCAGCCTTCTTCACAGTCCAACTCTCACATCCATACATGACCACAGGAAAAACCATAGCCTTGACTAGACGCACCTTTGTTGGCAAAGTAATGTCTCTGCTTTTCAATATGCTATCTAGGTTGGTCATAACTTACCTTCCAAGGAGTAAGCGTCTTTTAATTTCATGGCTGCAGTCACCATCTGCAGTGATTGTAGAGCCCAGAAAAATAAAGTCTGACACTGTTTCCACTGTTTCCCCATCTATTTGCCATGAAGTGATGGGACAGGATGCCATGATCTTCGTTTTCTGAATGTTGAGCTTTAAGCCAACTTCTTCACTCTCCACATTCACCTTCATCAAGAGGCTTTTTAGTTCCTCTTCACTTTCTGCCATAAGGGTGGTGTCATCTGCTTATCTGAGGTTATTGATATTTCTCCCGGAAATCTTGATTCCAGCTTGTGCTTCTTCCAGCCCAGCATTTCTCATGATGTACTCTGCATAAAAGTTAAATAAACAGGGTGACAATATACAGCCTTGATGTACTCCTTTTCCTATTTGGAACCAGTCTGTTGTTCCATGTCCATTTCTAACTGTTGCTTCCTGACCTGCATACAGATTTCTCAAGAGGCAGATCAGGTGCCTGGTATTCCCATCTCTTCAAGAATTTTCCACAGTTTCTTGTGATCCACACAGTCAAAGGCTTTGGCCTAGTCAATAAAGCAGAAACAGATGTTTTTCTGGAACTCTCTTGCTTTTTCCATGATCCAGCGGATGTTGGCAATTTGATCTCTGGTTTCTCTGCCTTTTCTAAAACCAGCTTGAACATCAGAAAGTTCATGGTTCACATATTGCTGAAGCCTAGCTTGGAGAATTTAAGCATTACTTTACTAGTGTGTGAGATGAGTGCAATTGTGCGGTAGTTTGAGCATTCTTTGGCATTGCCCTTCTTTGGGATTGGAATGAAAACTGACCTTTTCCAGTCCTGTGGCCACTGCTGAGTTTTCCAAATTTGCTGGCATATTGAGTGCAGCACTTTCACAGCATCATCTTTCAGGATTTGGAATAGCTCAACTGGAATTCCATCACCTCCACTAGCTTTGTTCGTAGTGATGCTTTCTAAGGCTCACTTGACTTCACATTCCAGGATGTCTGGCTCTAGGTGAGTGATCACACCATCGTGATTATCTTGGTCGTGAAGATCTTTTTTGTACAGTTCTTCTGTGTATTCTTGCCATCTCTTCTTAATATCTTCTTCTTCTGTTAGATCCATACAATTTCTGTCCTTTATCGAGCCCATCTTTGCATGAAATGTTCCTTTGGTATCTCTGATTTTCTTGAAGAGATCTCTAGTCTTTCCCATTCTGTTGTTTTCCTCTATTTCTTTGCATTGATCGCTGAAGAAGGCTTTCAGAGGGCATACAGAATAAAAACCACAATCACAGAAAACTAATCAAACTAATCACATGGACCACAGCCTTTTATAACTAAATGAAACTATGTGCCATGCTGAGTAGGGCCACCCAAGATGGACAGGTCATGGTGGAGAGTTCTGACAAAATGTGGTCCACTGGAGAAGGGAATGGAAAACCGCTTCGGTATTCTTGCCTTGAGAACCCCATGAACAGTATGAAAAGGCAAAAATATATCACACTGAAAGATGAACTCCCCAGGTTGGTAGATGCCCAGTATGCTACTGGAGAAAGTGGAGAAATAACTCCAGAAAGAATGAAGAGATGGAGCCAAAGCAAAAACAACATCCAGTTGTGGATGTGATTGGAGATGGAAGTGAAGTCTGATGCTGTAAAGAACAATATTGCATAGGAAGCTGGGATGTTAGGTCCATGAATCAAGGCAAATTGGAAATGGTCAAACAGGAGATGGCAAGAGTGAACATCGACATTTTTAGGCATCAGCGAACTAAAATGGACTTTAATGGATGAATTTAACTCAGATGACCATTATTTCTACTACTGTGGGCAAGAATCCCTTAGAAGAAATGGAGTAGCCCTCATAGGCGACAAGATTCAGAAACGCAGTACTTGGGTGCAATCTCAAAAAGAACAGAATGATCTCTGTTCGTTTCCAAGGCAGACCCTTCAGTATCACAGTAATCCAAGTCTATGCCCAACCAGTAATGCTGAATAAGCTGAAGTTGAACAGTTCTATGAAGACCTACAAGACCTTTTGGAACTAACACCCCAAAGAGATGTCCTTTTCATTATAGGGGACTGGAGTGCAATGGTAGGAAATCAAGAGAGACCTGGAGTAACAGGCAAATTTTGCCTTGGAGTACAAAATGAAGCAGGGCAAAGGCTAACAGAATTTTGCCAAGAGAATGCACTAGTCATGGAAAACACCCTCGTCCAACAACACAAGAAACAACTCTTCACTTGGACATCCCAGCCATTGGCCTCCTGCAAGTCCACCATGCACTCAGCAAACATCCTATGTGGAAGAATCAGTGGGCTGGGAGAAGTGTAGCATTTTGACAGTGGGTTCTGTAGATTTAACTTCATCATATTAGATCATATGACAATGAAAAGTTTTGCTGGCCTGTCATTACACCATACAAGACCCTTTGCTTATGGCTGGTAGAACATTTTACCTTCTCTTTCCTAAACATGTCAGATGCTGTCAGAGAGGAAACCAGTCACTGTTTTCTGCTTATATAGGAAAGGTTCAACTCCCTCTGGAATTTAATTTTCTTGGAATTCTTTGAGACTATGGTCCTCTAATTTCTTTTAAAGATAAGTGATATTTTTTTTGTAGTTTTAATTGTTGAAACAATAATGTGTCTTGACCGCCCACATCTGAATCAGAAGTAGAATTCTCTATGGCTATCATTATGGTTTTACTCTGAGACCTCTTCATGAAAGGGCTGGGATATTTATGGTCTAGTGAGGTTTGGCTGCTGTAGATATTTTTAGTAGGTTCTCATAGTCTCAGTATATCAGTTATTGCTGGTAAGACACATCATACTCTGAGTGGCTTTACAAGAAGTATTTATTTTCTTACTCATGAACCTTTGTGTTGGCTGTGGTTAGACTGGTGTCATCTGAGCTTGGCTTTAAGCAAAGGATTGGATTCAAGTATGATCCACAGACAAACATTCTGTTTGGCCAATTGGGGTATGCTTTTCTTATGTCAGGTCTAAGATGATCAACAGAACCATGATATATTAGCAAATTTAATTTACTTGCTATTGGAACCTTTGCTTACATTCCATTGGTCAGGCCAAGTCTCTTTGCCAAGGTCAACATTAATGGGACCTTAGGGAAGCAGATTCCACCAATAGAGGGAGGCACTGCAAGGACAAAGCAAATGGGTGCTGTCTTTTTACAGGGGAATAAAGAATTTGAAGACATATTTCAGTCTACCATGTTAGGGTAGGAAAATCAAGGCACAGTCATATTAAGAAAAGCCTGTTTAAAAAAAAAAATACTCTAAGCCCCTCATCCATAAAAGGAACCCCTGACATTTTTTGCACTAACCTTTTTATACTGAGATTGTGTATGACAATTCTCACTAGAGAGAGAAAGAGAAGAATAGATTTGAGACAGATAAAGCCAAGATGCTGACCTTGCTCCAGCTGGAAATGTTCCTCTCACCTGTTCTTCCCTATTCAGATGCTAATGGACAAGTGAGTCTATTAAGAAAAAGGAAAATCAGTGCTTCATGAAACAAACAGCCCAACCAGAGTAGCCCAGAAGGCTCACAGAATTGCTGCAGTTGGCCACATTCATCTCTATCTCTGCCTAGTCTTTGCCTGCATGTAGTAGTTCTCAAACTTTAGCAAGCAGCGTAATTACTTGGAAGGCTCATTAATCAGAGTCCTGGACCATAACCACAGAGTTGCTAATTTAGTTGGTCTTGGGTGGAACCCAATTTTCATTTCAAACAAGATTTCAGGTGATGTTGATGTTGCTTGTCTGGGAACTACAGATTGAGGACAATTTCCATAGGTCATAAATCCTCCAAAGCAGAGACAGTTCATGAATTCTCCTGAGAACTATGGAAAGGCTCCTTCATCCTTGAGTTGCCTTGATCTTCTGCCAGGGCTCCTGATGGGCTGAGGATATTCATCAGGCAAAAACGTGTGAAGCTGCAGTTTGGCATGGGAAGACTAGCCCTGGGTTAGCATCGCTAGTCCGTTTGTGCTGTCGACCTGCTTTGCAACACGCCATTTTTCTCTCTCTGGGTCTAGACCCTCATATGCTAAAGAAACCTGGGGGTGGTGCTTCAGTCGCTAAGTTGTGTCCGATTCTGCAACCCCATGGACGGTAGCCCATCAGGCTTCATGGGATTTCCCAGGCAAGAATACTAGAGTGGGTTGCCATTTCATTCTCGAAAAAAAATCTAAGCACTGGATAAGTAGTTGATTAGAAAATCCTTTATTCAAAAATAAATACATAAATATTTAAAACTAAATTCTTCATTCAATAATTATTTAATTTTATTGTCATACTCTGTGTAACTATGATGTTGGATAATTTCTTAAATTCTGCAAGTCTCAAAATTTTTCTTTTTTTTGTTATCCTTCTCCCATCACCCCCTTTCCCTTTTGATAATGAGTTTTGTTTTCTATGTCTGAAAGTCTTTTTCTGTTTTGTAAATATCAATAAGTTCATTTGTATGTGGAAAATTCTGAAGGAGATGGGAATACCAGACCACCTGACCTGCCTCTTGAGAAACCTGTATACAGGTCAGGAAGCAACAGTTAGAAATGGACATGGAACAACAGACTGGTTCCAAATAGGAAAAGGAGTACATCAAGGCTGTATATTGTCACCCTGCTTATTTAACTTCTATGCAGAGTACATCATGAGAAATGCTGGACTGGAAGAAGCACAAGCTGGAATCAAGATTGCCAGGGGAAATATCAATAACCTCAGATAAGCAGATGACACCACCCTTATGGCAGAAAGTGAAGAAGAACTCAAAAGCCTCTTGATGAAAGTGAAAGAGGAGAGTGAAAAAGTTGGCTTAAAGCTCAACATTCAGAAAACGAAGATCATGGCATCTGGTCCCATCACTTCATGGCAAATAGATGGGGAAACAGTAGGAACAGTGGCTGACTTTATTTTTTGGGGCTCCACCAAAATCACTGCAGATGGTGACTGCAGCCATGAAATTAAAAGACACTTACTCCTTGGAAGGAAAGTTATGACCAACCTAGACAGCATATTCAAAAGCAGAGGCATTACTTTGCCAACAAAGGTCTGTCTAGTCAAGGCTATGGGTTTTCCAGTGGTCATGTATGGATGTGAGAGTTGGACTATAAGGAAAGCTGAGTGCCAAAGAATTGATGCTTTTGAACTGTGGTGTTGGAGAAGACTCTTGAGAGTCCCTTGGACTGAAGGCGATCCAACCAGTCCATCCTAAAGATCAGTCCTGGGTGTTCATTGGAAAGACTGATGCTGAAGCTGAAACTCCAATACTTTGACCACATGATGCAAAGAGCTGACTCATTTGAAAAGACCCTGATGCTGGGAAAGACTGAGGGCAGGAGGAGAAGGGGACAACAGAGGATGAGCATGTTGGATGGCATCACCGACTCAATGGACATGGCTTTGGGTAGACTCTGGCAGTTGGTGATGGACAGAGAGGCCTGGTGTGCTGTGGTTCATGGGGTCTCAAAGAGTCGGACACGACTGAGGGACTGAACTGAACTGAACTGTATCATACTTTAGATTCCACACATAAGTGACATCATATGGTACTTGCCCTTTTCTTTCTAACTTCATCTCACTTGGAACGATAATCTCTAGGTCTGTCCATGTTGCTGCAAATGGCATTATTTCATTCTTTTTTATGGCTGAGGAAATGCATATAAACATATACACCCTACATCTTTATCCATCCAAGTCTCAGTTTCCATCTGTGAAATAGATAGAACAATTGTAAATACCTTAGAGGACTGTTGTGGTGGGAATACAATGAGATGGTAAATGAGCGAAACTTAGGACAGTGCCTGGCAGCAATTAATGTTTGATAATAGTATGCTATAATTTTTTTAAAAAATTTAATCATATAAAATTGCTCTGGGTATTTAAGGAGAGGAAGAGAGACCATTTCTAGATGAAAGATAAAGAAAAGCTTCAAGGTGAAAGGATCACTAGAGCTGGGTCATATGATCAAGAAAGATTTGGGCTTGTAGATATTTCGGGTGGGGAAGGAGGGGCAAGGAAGGGCAAGGGAAGCAGCATGCATCTGGACCTACAGGTGGTGCCTAGTGAATAGGAAGAAACTCAATTTGGTGGGAAGTTACATGTGTAAAAGCCATGTAGTGGAAAATAGCATGAGACTGGAACTAAAGCAAAATAAGGGAGCCCTTGGTGAATAAGGCAGGAATCTTGGACTTTACCTGGGAGACAGTGAGGAATGAAAACGTTTAGAGAAGAAAGTGATCATTGGATGCGGTTGTCCTCTCAGCCCTAGCACTGGAGATAATCATCTTTGACATTCTGAAGTTCAGTGTCCTTTTGTAAAATGGGGAATATATATGTACACACACACCATAGTGCTGATATGAGGATTAAAGGAGGATATTTAAGTAATTATACCTTTAGCAGTGCTCTGTATAAACCTTGAGTTAATTCTTTTTTGAAAAAATCTTGAAATAGTTTAGATTTATGGAAGCGTTACCTTTCCCCCCTCCCATTTCTTCATCTTATTTTAATGGCTTATATACTGATGCTTTATTTATCAAAACTTAGAAATTAACATGTGTCACTAGTATGGCGGTGGTGTTCAGTTGCTAAGTCGTGTTCAACTCTTTGCAACCCCATAGACTGCAGCACGCCAGGCCTCCGTGTCCCTCACTATCTTCTGTAGTTTGCCCAAAGTTTACCCAAGTTTATGTCCATTGAGTTGGTGATGCTATCCAACCATCTCATCCTCTGTCACTGTCTTCTTTTTCCTTCAGTCTCACAGCATGAGGGTCTTTCTTTACATCATGTGGCCAGAGTTTCAGCCCTTCCAGTGAATATGGGTACTGTTAACTAAACAACAGACTTCGCGTTTCACCAGTTTTTTTCCCTAACGACCTTTTTCTATTCTCCTATTAGATTCAGATACCACATTGCATTAGGTCATCATGCGGTCTTAGTCTCCTCTGTTCCTCTTGATCTTTCCTTGCCTTTCATGAACACCTGGACACCTTTAAAGAGTATTCAGGTATTTTTATACTGTCTGGAGCCTGAGTTTATCTGCTCTTAATTATGATTAGACTGAAGTTAGGTATTCCAGGGGAGAATGTCAGAGATGATCACATAAAATCAGGGATATATGCAGGGCTGGCTACATAATTTTGGGGACTCACTGTAAAATGTAAAGTGAAGCTCCTTGTTCAGAAATGTTCAAGGTGCTAAATGTAAAGGTTTTCTGTTTCCTCCTTTTGTGGTATGTTTTTATTTGCTCCTTATTTAATGTCATTCCACATAAACAAAAAAATAACCTTTTAGATTATTGGCATGCATCTTATCATCATCTTGCTATTGTGCAATGACAGTTTTAAGTACAAATATAAGGAAGAGCCTTTCACGTGTATGCAGAATCATCACAATTACACAATTGTATTCTGAAGCTTGCACATGTGTGCCTTTTTGTTCTCACCAACACAGCAGAGATGCTGCAAAACTAACTCAGTGGTTTTTATTTCACTTCTCGATGTGCAAACATTCTTCCAACGCTTTCTACCTTGTGCTCACTGATGAACAAGAACAGGCTGAAGGGAAAAGGACCATGCCGCTGCCTCTGCTGCTTAGTCACTTCAGTCGTGTCCGACTCTCTGAGACCCCATGGACCATGGCCCGCCAGGCTCCTCTGTCCATGGGATTCTCCAGGCAAGAATACTGGGGTGGGCAGCCATTACCCTCTCCAATAAAGTAAGAAGTGACTGAAGTCAGTGAAGTTGCTCAGCCATGTCCGACTCTTTGCGACCCCATGGACTGTAGCCTACCAGGCTCCTCCATCCATGGGATTTTCCAGGCAAGAAGACTGGAGTGGGGTGCCATTTCCTTCTCTGGAAAAGGACCATGAGTGGCCCTATATTTCACTTTCTTTCTGTTATCATTTTTAGCCTAAGTACTTGGCTGAAACAGGGAAGGATCATGAGTAAGAAAGAATATGGTAAGGTTCCTTGGTGATTTGTCTCATAAAACACCATTGCTTTTCTTCTCTATTCAAAGCAAGTTCTGGTTCCAGGGGGCCATGTAGCTTCTAAGAGTTGTCGGTCTCCTTGCTTACCGAGTCATAGATGTAATACATTACCTTGCACTTGCTGTGAATCTAGCTGAACTTTGTGAGTCATGGGTGCATCTGGGTTATCTCTGTAAACAGGGTGGCAAGGAACGGTGGGCATGCAGAGTGCACACGTATCTCCTGCACACACGCATGACCCATTCCCCATCAGAAGTAACTTAAAATACAAGTTCAAAGACAAAATCAGTAAGAATTTCAACACATCAAAAGCGGAGCATTAAATCCAGCACGGGGCCTGCCTGAGTGTGGAGGCCTGTGCATCTGTGAAGGTGCACGTCCATGCAGACTGCGCATCTGTGAAGCCAGCCCCAGCTCTGCATCCCTGCTCTGCATAACCTCATTCGGTTGGTTAAGGGGGCATCTGCCGGATTTCTCCACTGCCAGGTTGGCGTTTTCCCCTTGCCACCCTCTGTTTGTTAGAAGCAGATCATGAAGTCCACCCACACTTAAGAGGGGAATGAAGCTCCATCTCCTGGAAGGAGGAGTCTCAAAACATTTGTGGACATCTGTTAAAACCGCCACAGTAATTAATAAGCATTTTGGAGTAGCCAGTGCTTTCTGATTCTCGTGTCTCAAGGGCCGATTTTGGAATCTCATGACCCACATTTGCCTGCAGTTCTGTGATACTGAGTCTGGCAGCAAGATTGTAAACGAGATAAATCTTGCCTGCAGTAGGAATGCGGGTATCTTACCAGTAAGAAACCCTGGGTCTTGAGAGTGACACAGACGATAGGTAAAGTGACCCTCTACCCAGGAATTGCACTGACTTACTTTCCTTGGACACTCTTTCCTTTCGTAGGCTGTGGGGCTCATGTGGTGAGGTGGATTTCTATTCATAGCCCCCTCTTCAAGTGAATGACTGGGAGTACGTAATTATCGGCCCATGGAGCACGGAGCTCCAAGCCCCCTCATCACCCCTGGCGTGTGCACCATCTCCGCCTGCCCGCAGTTCCCCTCTTTGGCAGATGCTGTCGGCACAAGACGCTGAGTGCAGGCAAATTATTTCCACTACTTCCTGAAATTAGCATTTCAGTACTGCATTCATCCAAGGCTCTCAAAACTCTTAATCAACAGGAATATGCCAACCTGAGACTGGGTCACAGAGGGACAGCCTAGAGATCTGGGTAGATTGGTGACAGCTGCTGCCCTCTCTCTGAAGAGGAGTACTGTAGAGATCATCGTGCTGGGTGACAGGAGGAGGCATGAGACGGTCTTTTAAGGTCTCTTCCAATCTGGGAAGTCTATGAATATCCCTACCAGCTGAGAGTGATTCTCCATGCTTTATTCATCACGAAAATGACGCAAATCCAGAAAAGCAGTTCTTTCAAAGGTAGGTGGCCACTAAACCAGGCATCCAAACACTTAGCACTCTGAAAATACTTGCGGAGGAAAGTCCTTGAATTTAAAAGAAAAAAAGGGTCATTTCAGGAATAGATGGATAAAACATAGTGTACTTGGTAGTACCTAGGAATAGACTAATGGGTTTTAAAACCCATGAGCTATGATTGCCTGGAAAAGGTATTGTAATTCTAAGTTGTATTAATAGAAGCAAAATGTTTTAGATGAAGAAGGATAATTCCTCTCTACTCTGTGGTAACCAGACTTATTCGAGCCATACTGTTTCATTCTTGTTATAACTGGGAATTTAGGAGAAATTGGGGATTTTCAGAGAAAGTTACCCCAGATAGTGAGGGGGTCTCTGAATCATGCAAATGGTGGAAAAAAAAAAAAAGCCAAAAGAACCAGGCATGTAAAGCCTGAAAAAACTGGGGACTCATCGACTTATGATGCTTATCACACAAGATGGAGTAAAATGTGAAAGAGGTTTCAAGAAGCTAAGAATAAGTCCTAGTGAAGAAGTGACAGGGACTTTTGTTTTAGGGGCACATAAGGAAGATCTTTCTGACAGCCGCAGCTCTGCAGTGATGGAGAGTGAATCTTGTCACACGCTCATCAGAGGTGGCCTGAGACGACAGATGTAAAGGATGCTGAAAACAAGTAAACAGCAGGTGACCTATCACTAAATGGAAAGACTGTTGCAGAGATACCAGTTTTGTCCATATCCATCTCGAAATTTTAGCCAGTTCCAATCAAGATCTTATTAAAATCACTTTATTTTAAAAGTTTTCAAGTAGAGAGCAAACCTGAGATAACTCTACAGTAAATCCCTTTATGTCTAACACCTACATTTCATCATTGGCGGATTTAATGATGCCTTCATTAAGATGTAATTCACATGCCGTACAGCTCACCTGTGCAAAGTATATAGTTCAGAGGTTTTTAATATATTCACAGAATTGTACAACCATCACCATGATTTTAGAATATTTCTATCACTCCTTCCAGAAAATATCATGTCTGTCATCAGTCAGCCCCCTTCTCACTCCCATCTCCCATGTCCTTTCCACCATTCTGTAGCCCTGGGGAGCCAATAATCTATTTTCTGTATCTATACTACTGCTACTGCTGCTAGGTCACTTCAGTCGTGTCTGACTCTGTGCGACCCCATAGACGGCAGCCCACTAGGCTCCTCTGTCCCTGGGATTCTCCAGGCAATAATACTGGAGTGGGTTGCCATTTCCTTCTCCAATGCATGAAAGTGAAAAGTGAAAATGAAGTCGCTCATTTGTCCCCGACTCTTAGCGACCCCATGGACTGCAGCCTACCAGGCTCCTCCGTCCATGGGATTTTCCAGGCAAGAGTACTGGAGTGGGATGCCATTGCCTTCTCCAATAGATCTGCCTATTACGGACATTTTATGTAAATAAAGTCATACAATGCGTGACCTCCTGTGACTAACTTCTTTTACTTAGCCTAATGTCTTTAAGGTTCGTCCATGTTGCAATATGTATTGATACTTTATTGCTTTTTATTACTCCCAAATATTCTATTCTATGAGTATCACACATTCCATTTATCTGTTCATCAGTTGATGGCCATATGTGTTGTTTCCACCTTTTGGCTATTATGAATAATGCTGCTATGAACATTTGTATACGAGTTTTTGTGTGGGCATATGTTGTTATTTCTCTTGGGTATGTATCTTAATTTCTGGGTCATATAGTAACTCCATGTTTAACCTTTGAAGAACTAAAAGAATATTTCTAAAGTACCATTAACATTTTACTGTACTTGTTTTGTAACATATCTATCCATCCATTAGTCTTTTCTTTTTCATTTTTGTTTCTGTGCATCTCAAAGTAATCTGCAAACTTTTGTGCAGTGACTCTAAAAGCTGCAGCATTCATATTAACAGGAGCTGTATGTTTCATTGTATGTGAATTTTACAAGGGGATATATTTTTTCCTCCCTCTGTAAAATTTATATACAGTGAAATGCACAAATCTTGACATATGCTCTGAGATTTGACAAATGCCTTTACCTGTGTAACTCAAATCCCTCTCAAGATATAGAATGTTCCCATTTTCTGAAGAAGCTTTCTCATACCCATTCCTAGTCAATCACTGAATTCACCCTCTCCTCAAATGCAATCATTGTTCCAATTCTTTTCCACTGTAGGTTAGATTTGCCTGTTCTAGAATTTCATATAAAATAACCCATACAATCTGTACACTTTAAAAGTAAGATTTCTTTCACTAAGTCTACTGTTGTCCGTTATCAATACAATCAGAAAAAAAAAAATTCAGAAAGCTCTGAAAAGCAAAACTTGAATTTTCTGAGCATTGGGAACTATTTACAAAGCATTTGCATCATATTAAATATAACAAGTAATATAGAAATTATTTAAATGATACAACATAATGTGCATAGGTTATATACAAATACTGCACCATTTTATATAAGAGACTTGGGCATCTGCTGGTATTGATATCCTGGGGATTCCTGGAACCAACCCCCTATGGATAATGGATGCTGAGGGATAACTGTAGTTTATTCCTTTAATGGCATAATTTTCCACTATCTGGATATATCTTGTTTTGTTTATCCAATGACCACTTGGTATTCTTTTTGTTCAGTTTTAGTTTTTAGCTATTAAAATTAATGCCACTATGAACATTCACGAACAGATCTTCATGTGGACATAGTCTCTGATTTCTCTTACTTTTGGATTTGCTATATCATAGGTTAGGTATGTGCTTATCTTCACCAGAATCTGTCAGAACTTTTCCCACAGCAGTTGTTCCATTTTCTCTTCCCACCCAGAATGTAAGAGAGGCTGGTGGCTCCATATCCTTGTCTACATCCAAGGTTACCAGTATATTATATCCATTTTGGTAGTGTAAGTAGGGTGACAATATACAGCCTTGACGTACTCCTTTTCCTATTTGGAACCAGTCTGTTGTTCCATGTCTAGTACTAACTGTTGCTTCCTGACCTGCATACAGGTTTCTCAAGAGGCAGCTCAGGTGGTCTGGTATTCCCATCTGCTCAAGAATTTTCCACAGTTTATTGTGATCCACACAGTCAAAGGCTTTGGCATAGTCAATAAAGCAGAAGTAGATGTTTTTCTGCAACTCTCTTGCTTTTTCCATGATCCAGTGGATGTTGGAATTTGATCTCTGGTTCCTCTGCCTTTTCTAAAATCAGCTTGAACATCTGGAGGTTCACGGTTCACGTATTGCTGAAGCCTGGCTTGGACAAATTATATGCAGAGTACATCATGAGAACTGTTGGGCTGGAAGAAGCACAAGCTGGAATCAAGATTGCTGGGAGAAATATCAATAACCTCAGATATGCAGATGACACCACCCTTATGGCAGAAAGAGAAGAGGAACTAAAAAGCCTCTTGATGAAAGTGAAAGAGGAAAGTGAAATAGTTGTCTTAAAGCTCAACATTCAGAAAACTAAGATCATGGCATCCGGTCCCATCACTTCATGGGAAATAGATGGGGAAACAGTGGAAACAGTGTCAGACTTTATTTTTGGGGGCTCCACCAAAATCACTGCAGATGGTGACTGCAGCCATGAAATTAAAAGACACTTACTCCTTGGAAGGAAAGTTATGACCAACCTAGATAGCATATTCAAAAGCAGAGATGTTTTGCCAACAAAAGTCTGTCTAGTCAAGGCTATGGTTTTTCCTGTGGTCATGTATGGATGTGAGAGTTGGACTGTGAAGAAAGCTGAGTGCCAAAGAATTGATGCTTTTGAACTGTGGTGTTGGAGAAGAATCTTGGGAGTCCCTAGGAAGAGAGACTCTCTTGCAAGGAGAGAGAGAGTCCCTTGCAAGGAGATCCAACCAGTTCATCCTAAAGGAGATCAGTCCTGGGTGTTCATTGGAAGGAATGATGCTAAAGCTGAAACTCTAGTACTTTGGCCACCTCATGCGAAGAGTTGACTCACTGGAAAAGACTGATGCTGGGAGGGATTGGGGGCAGGAGGAGAAGGGGACGACAGAGGATGAGATGGCTGGATGGCATCACCGACTCGATGGACGTGAGTTTGAGTGAACTCCAGGAGTTGATGATGGACAGGGAGGCCTGGCGTGCTGCGATTCATGGGGTTGCAAAGAGTTGGACACGACTGAGCGACTGAACTGAACTGAACTGAGTTATACTTCTTTGTGGTTTTAGTTTGCATTTTCATTATGGCTAATAATGTTGAGCACTTTATCATTTGTTCATTGGTCATTTGTATATTTTTTTGTGAAGTGTGTACAGATATTTCAGGCTTTCTGAGCGGTGCTAGTGGTAAAGAACCCGCCTACCAATGCAGGAGACATAAGAGATGTGGTTTTGATCCCTGGGTCAGGAAGATCCCCTGGAGGAGGGCCTGGCAACCTACTCCAGTATTCTTGGATAGAGAATTCCATGGACAGAAGAGCCTGACAGGCTACAGTCTATTGGGTCGCAAAGAGTTGGACGTAACTGAAGTGACTTAACAAGTATGTATACAAATATTTCAGCTATTTTTTATTGAATTGTTTGCCTTTTCATTATCCAAATTATAGGAGTTATTTGCATACCCTGGGTAACAGTCCTTTATTATGTAATTATGAATATTTTCTCATAATCTATGGCTTACCTATTGATTTTCCAAATGGTATCTTTTGAAGAGAAGAATTTTTAGATTTTGAGAAGGTCTTATTTATTACACTTTTTTCTTTTATGGTTATGTTTTCTATAACATGCTTAAGAAAAGTTTGCTTATCCCTGATCATGAAGATCATCTCCTATATCTACTTCCAGAAGTTTATGCTTTCAATTTTTATGCTTAGGTCAATGATCGATCTCAAGTTTTGTGTAAGGATTGAGATTTGGAGGTTTTTTTTTTTTTTTTTTTTAATGTGAATATCCAATTCAGTTCAGTTCAGTTCAGTCGCTCAGTCGTGTCCAACTCTTTGCGACCCCATGAATTGCAGCATGCCAGGCCTCCCTGTCTATCACCAACTCCTGGAGTTCACTCAGACTCACGTCCATTGAGTCAGTGATGCCATCCAGCCATCTCATCCTCTGTCGTCCCCTTCTCCTCCTGCCCCCAATCTCTCCCAGCATTAGAGTCTTTTCCAATGAGTTAACTCTTTGCATGAGGTGGCCGAAGTACTGGAGTTTCAGCTTTAGCATCATTCCTTCCAAAGAAATCCCAGAGCTGATCTCCTTCAGAATGGACTGGTTGGATCTCTTTGCAGTCCAAGGGACTCTCAAGACTCTTCTCCAACACCACAGTTCAAAAGCATCAATTCTTCGGCACTCAGGCTTCTTCACAGTCCAACTCTCACATCCATACATGACCACAGGAAAAACCATAGCCTTGACTAGACGGACCTTTGTTAGCAAAGTAATGTCTCTGCTTTTGAATATGCTATCTAGGTTGGTCATAACTTTCCTTCCAAGGAGTAAGCGTCTTTTAATTTCATGGCTGCAGTCACCATCTGCAGTGATTGTGGAGCCCAGAAAAATAAAGTCTGACACTCTTTCCACTGTTTCCCCATCTATTTCCCATGAAGTGATGGGACCAGATGCCATGATCTTCGTTTTCTGAATGTTGAGTTTTAAGCCAACTATTTCACTCTCCTCTTTCACTTTCATCAAGAGGCTTTTTAGTTCCTCTTCACTTTCTGCCATAAGGGTGGTGTCATCTGCATATCTGAGGTTATTGATATTTCTCCCAGCAATCTTGATTCCAGCTTGTGCTTCTTTCAGTCCAGGGTTTCTCATGATGTACTCTGCATATAAGTTAAATAAGTAGGGTGACAATATACAGCCTTGATGTACACTTTTTCCTATTTGGAACCAGTCTGTTGTTCCATGTCCATTTCTAACTGTTGCTTCCTGACCTGCATACAGATTTCTCAAGAGGCAGGTCAGGTGGTCTGGTATTCCCATTTCCTTCAGAATTTCCCACAGTTTCTTGTGATCCACACAGTCAAAGGCTTTGGCATAGTCAATAAAGCAGAAGTAGATGTTTTTCTGCAACTCTCTTGCTTTTTCCATGATCCAGCGGATGTTGGCAATTTGAATATCCAATTACTTCAGCACAATTTGTGAACAAGATTTCTCTTTTAACATTTGATTCCTCAGATGGTTTTGTTAATAAAAATAGGTGACCATGGAAGTGTGGGTCTGTTTCTGGACTTTCTGTTTATTTTTGACCTATTTGTTAGTTCCAATACAAGTACCACCAAGTTTGATAATTTAGGTTTATTGTATTTTTTCTCAGCAGTATTTTTATGTTTCATGGTAGAGGTCTTGCACATGTGTTGGTAATGTTTTATTAATATTTTGTATTCTGATGCTATTGTGAGAGGAATTGTTTTTAAATTTTATTTTCTAATTACAAGCTTACATATATAAAGATACAGTTGATTTTTAAAATGAAACCCTGTATTCTACAGCCTTGCTAAATTTACCTCATCCCTCTTGTGTAGCTTTTTAGATTCTTTATCCTCTTCTTTGTAAAGAAGCATGTCATTTCAAATAGTTTTGTTTCTTCATTTTTTATTTTTATGTGTTTTATATCTTTTCTTATAATTGCAAGTGGTTAGAATTTTCATTAATGTTGAAGAGAGGTGGTAAGAGTGGAACTCCTTGACCAGTTTCTGATCTTAGGGTTCAATATGACACAATTAAGGATGACATTATCTGTAAGTTTTATAGTTATCTTTTATTAGATTGAAGAAATTTCCTCATTCTTTGTGAAACTTTATCATAAATTGCTGCTGGATTCAGTAAAAATGCCTTTTCTATGTCTATTGAAGTGAGTTTATGGTTTTTCCCTCTTTTTCTATTAATATGGTGATTCTTTTAACAATTGAGAAACCTTATATGCTACAAAATTAGCCATTTTTAAAGTGAACAGTTCACTAAATATAAGACCAACCTTGCATTCCTGGTATAAGCCCTTCATGCTCATGATAAATTATCCTTTTTAGATATTATATTTGATTTACTAATACTTTATTAAGGATTTTTGTATCTATGAGCATGTAGGAAATTTGTCTTTAATTTTTTTGGTAATGTCTTTAATTTTTGATGCAAGGATTATGCTAATCTCATATAGTATATTGGGATGTAGTCACTGCTGCTCTATGATTTGAAAATCTTGGCATAATATTGATACTATTTCTTTGTTAAATATTTGGTATAATTCACTAAAGAAACACTTCTGAGCCAAAGATTTTTTATGATAAGTTCTTAGATTAAAATATTTAATCTTGATAGTGGGCTATCCATATTTCTGTTTGCAATTCCCATTCTGTTCATAATTAAGGAACTGAAATTTGAGCACAGTTGAGTTATTGTTTTTCATTAAGTTGAGCAGGCCTTTATATTACATCAGTATCTGCTAGGCAGATGATACTGGCAAAAACAATGTAAACGGATCTTCTCTTAATCCTTACAGCAAATACTGATCCATAGTCTGTGGTTGTTGTCAGTTTCTTATACCTGGAGGGTAGGAAGGAAGGTAGGCTTTATCTCTTTTAGAAGAAACCCAAAAGGGACCATCCCTGTCTTCCGCTCCAGTGCACAGTGAGGATGGCTGCCTTGGTTTTCTGTTGCTGACTGTCGGGGGGTGTTACTCCCTCAGTCGTGTCCAACTCTTTATGCCCCCATGGACTGTAGCCCCCCAGGCTCCTCTGTCCATGGGATTCTCCAGGCAAGAATACTGGAGTAGGTTGCCATTCCCTTCTCCAGGGGATCTTCCCAACCCAGGGATTGAACCCGTGTCCCCTGCATCTCATGCACTGATAGGCAGATTCTTTACCGTCTGAGCCACTGGTGACAAATTATCCCAGACCTGGTGGATTAGACAACACAGATTTGTTGTCTTACAGTTCTGTGGGTTAGAAGTCTGACGCAGATCTCACCTGGCTAAAATCAAGACCTTGACTGGGCTATACTCCTCAGAGGCTGCAGGGGAGAACCCATGTCCTTGCCCATTCCTTGTCACATGGCCCCTTTCCCATCTTCAAAACCAGCAGCACTGAAATTTTGATCATTATTCTGTGTACACAGCTCCATCTGATCACACCTGGAAAAGGTTCTCTACTTTTAAGGACTCATGATTAAATTCAGCCCATCCATCTGATACTGCAGGATAATCTCCATATCTCAAGTCCTTAACTGTAATCACATCTGCAGTCTCTCTTGTGTCAAAAAGGTAACATATTCACAGGTTCCAAGAATTGAGACATGGACATCTTTAGGGGACCATCATTATGCCTATGACAAGGGAGCCTTTTGCTGGTTTAGGAGGACTTATACTCTGTTTATATATATATAATTTTATATATTATAATATATATATAATTATATATATTATATATATATATATATAATTTTACTCTGAAGTTAAACAGTTCTATGAAGACCTACAAGACCTTCTAGAGCTAACACCCAAAAAAGATGTCTTTTTAATTATAGGGGACTGGAATGTGAAAGTAGGAAGTCAAGAAACACCTGGAGTAACAGGCAAGTTTGGCCTTGGAGTACAGAATGAAGCAGGGCAAAGGCTAATAGAGTTCTGCCAAAAGAATGCACTGGGCATAGCAAACACCCTCTTCCAACAACACAAGAGAAGACTCTACACATAGACATCACCAGATGGTCAACACCGAAATCAGATTGATTATATTCTTTGCCTCCAAAGATGGAGAAGCTCTATACAATCAGTAAAAACAAGACTGGGAGCTGACTGTGGCTTGGATCATGCACTCCTTATTGCCAAATTCAGACTGAAATTGAAGAAAGTGGAGAAAACCACTAGACCATTTAGATATGACCTGAATCAAATCCCTTATGACTATACAGTGGAAGTGAGAAATAGACTTAAGGGCCTAGATCTGATAGATAGAGTGCCTGATGAACTATGGAATGAGGTTCGTGACATTGTACAGGAGACAGGAATCAAGACCATCCCCAAGAAAAAGAAATGCAAAAAGGCAAAATGGTTGTCTGAGGAGGCCTTACAAATAGCTGTGAAAAGAAGGGAAGTGAGTAGCAAAAGAGAAAAGGAAAGATATACCCATTTGAACACAGAGTTCCAAAAAATAGCAAGGAGAGATAAGAAAGCCTTCCTCAGTGATCAATGCAAAGAAATAGAGGAAAACAATAGAATGGGAAAGACGAGATCTCTTCAAGAACATTAGAGATACCAAGGGAACATTTCATGCAAAGATAGGCTCAATAAAGGACAGAAATGGTAGGGACCTAACAGAAGCAGAAGATATTAAGAAGAGGTGGCAATAATACACAGAAGAACTGTACAAAAAAGAGCTTCACGACCCAGATAATCACAATGGTGTGATCACTCACCTAGAGCCAGATATCCTGGAATGTGAAGTCAAGTGGGCCTTAGAAAGCATCACTACGAACAAAGCTAGTGGAGGTGATGAAATTCCAGTTGATTTATTTCAAATCCTGAAAGATGATGTTGTGAAAGTGCTGCACTCAATATTCCAGCAAATTTGGAAAACTCAGCAGTGGCCACAGGACTGGAAAAGGTCAGTTTTCATTCCAATCCCAAAGGAAGGCAATGCAAAGAGTGCTCAAACTACCGCACAATTGCACTCATCTCACACACTCGTAAAGTAATGCTTAAAATTCTCCAAGCCAGGCTTCAGCAATATGTGAACCATGAACTTCAAGCTGGTTTTAGAAAAGGCAGAGAAACCAGAGATCAAATTGCCAACATCCACTGGGTCACTGAAAAAGCAATAGAGTTCCAGAAAAACATCGATTTTTGCTTTATTGACTATGCCAAAGCCTTTAACTGTGTGGATCACAATAAATGGTGGAAAATTCTGAAAGAGATGGGAATACCAGACCACCCGACCTGCCTCTTGAGAAACCTATATGCAGGTCAGGAAGCAACAGTTAGAATTGGACATGGAACAACAGACTGGTTCCAAATAGGAAAAGGAGTACATCAAGGCTGTATATTGTCACCCTGCTTATTTAACTTCTATGCAGAGTACATCTGGAAATGTACTCTGGGTTGGATGAAGCACAAGCTGGAATTAAGATTCAAGGAGAAATATCAATAACCTCAGATATGCAGATGACACCACCCTTATGGCAGAAAGTAAAGAAGAACTAAAGAGCCTCTTGATGAAAGTGAAAGAGGAGAGTGAAAATGTTGGCTTAAAGCTCAACATTCAGAAAACTAAGATTATGGCATCTGGTCCCATCACTTCATGGCAGATAGATGGGGAAACAGTGGAAATAGTGTCAGACTTTATTTTTCTGGGCTCCAAAATCACTGCAGACGGTGACTGCAGCCATGAAATTAAAAGACACTTACTCCTTGGAAGGAAAGTTATGACCAACCTAGACAGTATGTTAAAAAGCAGAGACATTACTTTGCCAACAAAGGTCCATCTAGTCAAGGCTGTGGTTTTTCCAGTCGTCATGTATGGATGTGAGAGTTGGACTATAAAGAAGGCTGAGCACCGAAGAATTGATGCTTTTGAACTGTGGTGTTGGAGAAGATTCTTGAGAGTCCCTTGGACTGCAAGGCGATCCAACCAGTCCATCCTAAAGGAGATCAGTCCTGGGTGTTCACTGGAAGGACTGATATTGAAGCTGAAACTCCAATACTTTGGCCACCTGATGCAAAGAGCTGACTCATTTGAAAAGACCCTGATGCTGGGAAAGATTGAGGACAGGAGGAGAAGAGGATGATAGAGGATGAGATGGTTGGATGGTATCGCCGACTCAATGGACATGGGTTTGAGTGGGCTCCAGGGGTTGGTGATGGACAGGGAGACCTGGTGTGCTGAACTTCATGGGGTTGCAAAGTGTCGCACATGATTGAGCGACTGAACTGAACTGAACTTACTCTGTTTGGATGGTATGTCCTGCAAAATTGTTTCTTGTGCAGGCTTTAAGGATCACCAAGCTTGCCTTTTAGTGAGAGAGCACTGTCTGTCTCCCTGTTGCTTGCCTAGCCATCCTCAGGGAACTAAGTTTGTATTCTTTACTAATGTTAAGGCGATTTAATGTCATTAATTAAGGGCTCAGGTACATTCATATTCTTTTCCTGTGCCTGTTGATGTCTGCTCATCATCATAGTCCTTGTGAAAACCATGCAACCAACTCAGTCGGTCAAAAAAAAAGAAGTTAAAAATTGATGATATTCTCTGTTGGTAAATATTTGGAGAAATTCTATTTCTATATAATATTGGTGAGTTTGTAAACTGGGTCTGGATTTATTTGAAGAACAGTATGGGAGCCATCCCTCAGAATTTCAAAAATGTGAATTATTCTTCAGCCCAGCTATTACTTAGGTGTCTGTTCTACAGAAACTATTCTCACAGAGCACAAAGGCGGGCACAAAGGTGTTCCCCCTGCATTTGACTTGGGAAGGCATATCTGGAAGAGCTGCCGTGATCATTAAAGGGGCAAATGTTAAATATATTCTGGTAGATTCACACTTAGAAAAATGACAGGCTCTTTAAAGGATGAAATAGATCTACATAGACCAAAATGAAAAGATAAAGATATGGCAAAGTAAAAGAGCAAGATACAATATAAAAGAGTATGTTCATATGTGTGAGTGGTACATGTATATATAAAAGTCATGAAAAGATCCGGAAAGATATCGGCACAATTTCAACAATGATTTCCATTGTAAGGGGAATTGAATACGGAAATGGGTGTGCAGGTTTTGAAAGCAGTCTTTCATTTTTTCACTTATGATTTAAAAATTGTGTTATAAAATGCATTTCTTTAAAACGACAGAACTGTTAAATAACTGAATAAAAGAACAGAAACAATTCTATCTTTATTTTCAAGGTTTGATGACTCTATGGATTCCATGTTTTCCCCCTAAATCCTAGAATCATGAAAAGATTGACTCCAGTGGATCTTATTCCAGGGGTGAGCACTGTTGTCTGCATTTTGCAGACAAAGCTTTATGACTCGACTTTCCCTAGGTCAGATGCAGGGAAGCATGTCTCTGGCAGGAGCCCTCGGTCAGTGGGCCCTTGAAGAATGAGACAGATAAATGGCTTTAGATAAATAAACACACTTCTTGGCTTTGTTTGTGTTTCACCATCGTGTGTGGTTGCTATGAAGTCCGATACACCTTGAGGCAGGTGGGGGTGGAAAGGTGAAATGCAGCAGGGTGGATCAAGCAGGCAGAGGGTGGGACAGAGCCCGCGACCTCCTCGGGAGGGAGGAAGTGCAGGAGAAGGTGATCCAAAGTGAGGAAAGAAGTGCCATGCAGCAGAGCCAGCGTGGGGACAGGCAGTGTCAGGCCTGCACCACAGGCCTTAACATGGGCTCCCCGCGAGCACGGCTGGGGGAGTCCTCGGCGATTTCCTGAGAGCTGGAGAGAGGGACAGTGAGAGGGCCAGGTGGCAGCACGCGGGCCACAGAACAAAGGTTCCGGCAGACAGTTCCCATCCCCAAGTTAAGAGGAAGGGAGAAGGAGCTTGCACTAACATGTTGGATGTCCTGGAGAGGATTGGACGTTGCTGTGGGGTAGACTGCGTGCTTTAGGAGGGTGTGGAGGACTTAACTGTTACCCTCTAACGATAACACGGTACACCGATGGCCTGTGGTTCAGGTCACTTCAGTTCATTCAGTCGTGTCCAGCTCTCTGCAACCCCATGGCCTGCAGCATGCCAGGTTTCCCGGTCCATCACCAACTTGCTCGAACTCATGTCCATCGAGTTGGTGATGCCATCCAACCATCTCATCCTCTGTTGTTCTCAAAGAAACTCCTATGAATGAATGAATTTGTCCCATAGACTTTGGGACAAAACATCTTCAGATGTTTCAAAACATCAAAGTTCCAGCTCCCTCACTAATAGGTTATAAATCTTGGCTAATTTATGTGATCTGTCTTGGCCTCATCTCTTTTTTTCCCCTAATGTAGCAATACATAGGATTCAACTCATAGGGAAATGGTGAAAATATAGACGGTAGAGCATACATGGAGTGTCTGGTTCATAATGAGTAAGATTACAGAAGTGTGTTATTTTCCTGCCTTACTGGTGAGAATCTCAAGTCAAGGATCTAAATATAATCAAAAGACATAGTTATCAAAGTTAATGTATCAAGCAAAGGCTTGGGTGCATAAAAAGCACCAAGGTGGAGGTGAGGGAAAAGCCAGGAGGGGAGCTGAGTCGCCTCTGCGGCTCCTGAGGGTTAATTAAGGACTCTGGTAAATTCCCCTTGCCTCGCCCCTGGGTCAGGCTGGCTTCTGAGACTGGAGCAGGTTTGGAAGTAGGCAGGTCTGTGCGGGTTCCACCCTCCAGAGCTGTCTGCCTCTGAGAGCTGGGGCCCCGGGCGAGGCGGCGGCAGGCCGAGTACACGAGGATGCGGTGGGGCTCAGAGCAGAGAGCGGCTCCGGAGCTGGCAAGTGATTTACAGCCCTTAAATGGCTCTCCCCTTCTGCAAAACTCTTAATTTAATAGACAAACATCTTGGGATAAAGGCTCGCTAGAGACAGGACTGATGGGCTAAATGCTGGAAGATTAAAGACCTGCAGAGGGGAGTACATAACTCTATTATGAAAATGGGAAAAAGCTCCCATCCCTCCCCTCAAATGGCAAACCTGAGACTCACCACCAACAAAGGAGGTGGGATAGTGGAGGCTTCAAGGAAATAGATTCAAAATCATGACAGTTGAAAGGTACCTTAGTCTCTGCATTGCCCAGCATCTTTTGATCTGAACATTTTGCTTGTGAGGAAATGGGGTCACCAGGAGGTCAGGTGTCTCTGCAAGGTGGGTTTTGATGAAGCCAGTGGTAAGACTTGGTGCCTAGGCTTCCACTGCATCCTTTGTTCCAAGGTAGACAATAAACTGCTGGTTCAAGCTGATACACAGCTATACCCTCGGTAACTAGTCAAGAGCTAGACACACACTGCTTAGTGACTCAGTCGTGTCCGACTCTGCGACCCCATGAACAGTAGCCGACCAGGCTCCTCTGTCCATGGGATTCTCCAGGCAAGAATACTGGAGTGGGTTGCATTTCCTTCTCCAAGACACACAGTAGACCCTCCATAAATACTTGATGAAGAAATAGAGTATCCGTGGGACTTTCAAGAACAACTCCCTGGAAACCCATCACATACCTCTCAGCAAGGTGCTGAGCCTAGTGTCTGGGGGTTGATTCTTGTGCTCCAATCTGTAATTTGGGTCTTGATTTGCTATGTTATCCTTGTATTTAACTATATATGAACTGCGTCAGCATTTCAGAATGTGTCAGAGTGTAAGAGGAAGCCTCTTGAAGTTCACATACAGATGTTTGTGGGCATTGGTGGCAGTGATACACACGTTCAAGTCCTATGCCTGCTCTTTTCAATTAAATAGATTGTGTTTAGTATTCTCCTTTAGAAGATGTAAATACCTTCAAACTAGCTGTTTCCATTTTAGGAATTCAACCTTGGAAATACTCTTAAAACTCTGCAAATCGCTTTTTTTTTTTTTTTTTTTTAATTGAGCTATAGTTTATTCGGGATTCCCAGGTGGCACAGTGCTAGGAAATCCACCTGCCAGCACAGGATGCTAGAGATGCAGATTCAGCCCCTGGGTCGGGAAGATCTCCTAGAGTAGGAAATGGTAACCCACTCCAGTATTCTTGCCTGGAAAATTCCATGGACAGAGGAGCCTGGTGGGCTACAGTCAGTGGGGTCACAAAGAGTCAGACCTGCCAGAGGACACACACAGAACTTACAATGTTGTGTTAGTTTCAAACGTACAGCAAAGTGTTCAGTTGTATTCCTTTTCCAATTATTTCCCATCATAGATTATTACAAGGTATAGAATACAGTGCCCTGTGCTGTGCAGCAGGTCCTATATAGTAGTGTGCATATATTACTGCCAAACTCCTAACTTATCTCCCCCCGCCAACTATGCCCTTTGGTAACTATAAGTATATTTTCTATGTCTGTGAGTATATTTCTGTTTTATAAATAAGTTCATTTGTATCATTTGTTAGATCCCACATATAAATGATATCATATGATATTTGTCTTTTTCTGACTTATTTCACTTAACATGGTAACCTCTGGATCCATCCATGTTGCTGCAAATGACATTATTGCATTCTTTCTTATGTCTGAGTAATGTTCCCTTGCACCTCATCTTCTTCATCCATTCATCTGCTGATGGACATCTAGGTTGCTTCCATGTCTTGGCTGTTGTAAGTAGTGCTGCAATGAACACTGGGATGCATGTATCTTTTAGAATTAGAGTTTTCTGTAGATATATGCCCAGGAGTGGGGTTGCAGGATCTTATGTTAGCTCTGTATTTGATTTTTTAAGGAAATTCCATACTGTTTAGAGGCTATAGCAATTTACAGTCCTCCCAACAGTGTAGTAAGGTTCCTTCTTTTCCTCACACTCTCTAGCATTTATTTGTAGATTTTCTAATGGTGGTAAGTCTGAGTGGTGTGAGGGGATGCCTCATTGTGGTTCTGACTTTCATTTCTCTAATGATCAGTGACACCAGGCATCTTTTCAGGCGCACATTGGCCACGCCCTGTGTCTGCTTTTGACTGCGTGCACAGCTTAGAGCGATTTATGTCACCAAATAAGGTCCAGTTTTCTGCTTTGTGTAGTGGTCATGATCATAGTATCGACTTCAACGGGTTGTTGGGAGACTTTCTGAGACGTACTGTGGTGCCTTGGCCACAGCGGGTGTTCAGTGGGAGTTAACTAATATTCTGTATGGGTGTGGAGAGGAGGCTTTATTTCTGTCTGTTACTCCGTCATGTTCTTCAAACATCCTCAGAAGCTATCTGTTTGGAGCTGATTTGGGGGAAAAATACCTTATATACCTCCTCATTTTTTGATGGTTAGTCTCATTTTGAATCCTACAGAACTTTTGAATACTTCCGGGCTTTTGATGTTCACTGAGGCCTTAATTTGTCTTTACAACTTTGTGTTTCCTCTTATCAGCCTCAGTGTGGAGGACCCTCTTATTGTTTTCTGTGTATTTTCTTTTTTTTTTCACAATCAGTTTTGGCAGACCTGTCACTTGGTTTTGTTTACCTGGTGATAGGTGATTATTAACCACCCATTATGTGCTAGCTGTGATATCCCTTACATGCTTTGCTGTGCCTTGTTTCTATATCCTACAGAAAACAGCCCAGGTTATAGTCATTCTTACTCTCAATTTGCAACATGTTAACTAACAGCAGTAGTACATGAAAGATTTATTGATTAAAACTTTACAGGACATGAAGTTGGGAGGAAAAGTCAATACACTGAATGATAATCAGGGTTCTTGGCAAGTGAGAACACCAGGTCAGCTCTTAAAAAAAAACACCATTTGAATATGGATGAATATCAAGTGTTCACTTGAGTTCAAAACCCCAAGTCTATAAAGACAGAATGAAGATACAGTTTAGTAGAAAGATAAGCTAAAAGTTTGAAGTTCTCTATTTGAGGGTGGCATGAATCAAGTGAGCTTTGATTGAAACTTAAAATCTAATGTTATTGAAGACTGAACTAAGACTAGTTTCATGCTCAGTAAAGGAAAGTGATACTCTGCTGTATTTAATCTTGGCCCAACCTTATCTGCAATCGTGAGTTCAGTCTCAAGTCAGGTGCAGTGATGACAAACCAGAGTGTGGCTGGAAGAAGGAGGAAGAAGAAATCAGATACGTGGAATACGTAGATAAACTGCCGATTGTGAGCCTTGAGAAGGGAAATTTAGGGGAAAGCAAGTTGGTAGCCATCTAGAAACATGTGAACACTTGTGCAAGAAGATACTGAATGTTAGAACAGCACAGTAGATGGACTTGCAGGAAGATACAAATGAGCTCAACGTGAAGAATATATATATATTTTAATTAAATCTCCCTGCTTAAGAAATTGGCTGTCTCATAGTTTCGCCAGACTTAACCAGTCACATACAGGGTAATCATCACGACCATCAGATGTAACAGAGCATGCTGAGTGTCACAGAGGGTGTGGAAACAGCATTGTGTAAAGTGAAGGACCATATCATAGGTGTTTTATATGTGCAATACATATTTATTGAATGAAGATTTAACAGCTAGATACATTGCTTCTTTGAATATCTGATATTATTAATTTTTAAAAGCAGAGTTTCACTAGCATGGAGAGACGGATTTTGAGAGGGTTGGTTAAAACTGGAAGGGGGTGGATAAAGGAAAGTAGTTGCTCATCAAAGATGAGGTAACTAAGACTTGGACAGCTCATTGGATTGACTAAGGTATAGATTTCAGTTTCTTAGACCAGGTTTTCAAAATTTCAGATTTTAAGTTTTTGTTTTTTAACTGTATCCCATTCCTATGGGACTGAAAAAGGAATAGACAATAAAATAAAGAGGACAGGAAAATAGACAGGAAAGTAAAGAGGTTTTTTTTTTTTTTTAATGTAGTGTAAGCTGGAAATGGAAGATATTTCAATATCTGGTTTTAATTTTTAAAAATAACAGAGATGAGAGAGTATCAGTCCAAGCAAATAAGGCTAAGAAACCATGAGGGTGAAAAATGAAAGTCTTTGTACGGAAAGACATTCGACAGGCAGCTGTACAGACCAGGAAGCGGAGCCTGGACACAGGCTGAATTCTGGTGTGTTTGTTCCTTCCTGGACTTGGTGCGGCCAGGTACACAGAGAGGCTGGCAGGAAGGGCAGGCAGAAAATGAGGTTTCCTTTAGGAGCCAGGCAGTACTGATTTGCTGTGGTGAATAGGTAGTTTTGAAAATTACACACTAAGGTGGCAGGTAATTTATTATTATTATTATTTTTTTATATAAATTGTGAGTCCTGAGTTGAAATTGAGAAGGGAAAAAACAAGGTATTTGAAATGATTAGGAAGGAGTAATATGGGCTTTCCTGCATGTGGCCAGCGTGATTAATACCCACTGTTACCTGGAAGAGGCAATGTCCATTCTGCTTTGAGGAGCCAAAGGTGACCTTGACCAAGAGCTTGCCTGGAGATGGTTATGCCTGAATCCCCACCCTGCTCCCTTAGCACCTTCTGATCTCATTATTGTAACGCACATCACAATGTGTTGTGATTGCACCCTCTTTGCTTGCCTGCTCCGCTCCGCTGGAAGAACCAGCACTTAGTCTCCATAGGTTCTGGAGATGTAACAATGGCAGGTACCAATGCCAGGCTGGAGTCTTGGTGCCTGAAAAACTGAGTTGTGAAAAATGAACCCCTAATATGATAGGTGGAAATACAGAAGCTCAGAGAAGAGGACTGAGGACCTGAGGGAAACCAGGGGAAAATACTTACTAGGTACAGTCTTTCATTACACATATTCTACTGGGAGCACCGTGGACCTTACCCCTTAGAGGTTACCATCAGGTGGGGAAGACAGGCATTAAGTCATTAAAGCAGAGTAAGCCCAAATGTACAGTATGCCACAGGGAGAGTTCGGGGCAGTGTGGGAAGGTTGCACAGGGGGCTGGAGGGTCAGCTGATCATTCCTGATGCCACACAGTCTGTTGGTGCCAGGCCAAGGGCAGTTTCTAAACCTATGAACTGTTATGCTAGTCATTTCTTCCTTATATGTTTTGTAATAATTTTGTAAAATTTCTGTTTGCCCTAACCAAGGGGTTCTTTAGAATTCTGTGGCCCATAGATCTGAAAATTTGATGAAGGCTATGAATCATCTTTTAAAAATGTGTATATATACCTAGCATATAAATTTGGAAGTAATTTGGGGCTTATATTACATAGACTCTTAGGTTCTGAATTCCTGTTTTGAGCTCTTTCTGAAGTGATGCCTAGCTCTCCTTTCAGCTCATTCCCAACCTATATCTCCAGCTCTGCTATCTCCCTTGCAGTCCAGATGCCCTACCTAGCAGTTGTCTTCTGGGCACCTCCCTAATCGTTCCACTAGGGTGAACTACAATAAGGATGTAGAAGAACCTATACTTGGTAAACAGTTCATGTGTGTTGGGGTTGGAGGTAACAGTGGCACTAAGAGGCTAGGACAAAAGATTTGTGTTGATTAAAAATCTCGGTGAGCAGGTGGAGATGGCTAACAGGCAGTCGTAAAAATGTGTCTGGTGCTCAAAAAAGGCTAAGGAAGAGATGTCAAGCTAAGAATTGTTAAACTTAGGAATGATAGTTTCAGCCCTGAGTTTGTGGTATATTGCCACAGAAGAGAGTGTAGAATGGGGAGAGAAGTAGAAAGAAGAAATATAAAAGAAAAAAAAAAAAGAGGAGGGAGGCGAAGGGAAAACGTGGAAAGTAAATGGAGGAGAAAGAGAGTCAAGGAGGATTCTGAGTAATATCAGCATCTTAGGAAGAAATTTCAAGGAAGAAACTTTACATAAGAAAAGATATATACCACTACATACCAAATAGATAACTAATAAGGGCCTACTGAATAGCACAAGGAAGTCTTTTCAATACTCTGAATGACCTAAATGGAAAAATAATCCAAAGAGTGGGTATGTGCATACGCATAACTGACTCCTTTGCTGTGCACCTGAAATGGACACAACTTTTTAAAGCAACGATACTCACAGTGTCAAGGAGAAAAGGAGAGATATAAGCATCTGAATGCAGAGTTCCAAAGAATAGCAAGGAGAGATAAGAAAGCAATCAATGCAAAGAAACAGGAAAACAACAGAATGGGAAAGCCTAGAGATCTCTTCAAGAACATTAGAGATACCAAGGGAACATTTCATGCAAAGATAGGCTCAATAAAGGACAGAAATGGTAGGGACCTAACAGAAGCAGAAGATATTAAGAAGAGGTGGCAAGAATACATAGAAGAACTGTACAAAAAAAAAAAAAACTTCACGACCCAGATCATCACAACAGTGTGATCACTCACCTAGAGCCAGACATCCTGAAATGTGAAGTCAAGTGGGCCTTAGGAAGCATCACTATGAACAAAGCTAGTGGAGGTGATGGAATTCCAGTTGAGCTATTTCAAATCCTGGAAGATGATGCTGTGAAAGTGCTGCACTCAATATGCCGGCAAATTTGGAAAACTCAGCAGTGGCCACAGGACTGGAAAAGGTCAGTTTTCATTCCAATCCCAAAGAAAGGCAATGTCACAGAATGCTCAAACTACCGCACAGTTGCACTCATCTCACACGCTAGTAAAGTAATGCTCAAAATTCTCCAAGCCAGGCTTCAGCAATACGTGAACCGTGAACTTCCTGATGTTCAAGCTGGTTTTAGAAAAGGCAGAAGAACCAGAGATCAAATTGCCAACATCTGCTGCATCATTGAAAAAGCAATAGAGTTCCAGAAGAACATCTATTTTTGCTTTATTGACTATGCCAAAGCCTTTGACTGTGTGGATCACAAGAAACTGTGGAAAATTCTGAAAGAGATGGGAATACCAGACCACCTGACCTGCCTCTTGAGAAACCTATATGCAGGTCAGGAAGCAACAGTTAGAACTGGACATGGAACAACAGACTGGTTCCAAATAGGAAAAGGAGTACATCAAGGCTATATATTGTCACCCTGCTTATTTAACTTCTATGCAGAGTACATCATGAGAAACGCTGGGCTGGAAGAAGCACAAGCTGGAAATCAAGATTGCCGGGAGAAATATCAATAACCTCAGATAAGCAGATGACACCACCCTTATGGCAGAAAGTGAAGAAGAACTAAAAAGCCTCTTGATGAAAGTGAAAGTGGAGAGTGAAAAAGTTGGCGTAAAGCTCAACATTCAAAAAACGAAGATCATGGCATCTGGTCCCATCACTTCATGGCAAATAGATGGGGAAACAGTGGAAACAGTGTCAGACTTTATTTTTTTGGGCTCCAAGATCAGTGCAGATGGTGATTGCAGCCATGAAATTAAAAGACGCTTACTCCTTGGAAGGAAAGTTATGACCAACCTAGATAGCATACTTAAAAGCAGAGACATTACTTTGCCAACAAAGGTCCGTCTAGTCAAGGCTATGGTTTTTCCAGTGGTCATGTATGGATGTGGGAGTTGGACTGTGAAGAAAGCTAAGCACCGAAGAATTGATGCTTTTGAACTGTGGTGTTGGAGAAGACTCTTGAGAGTCCCTTGGACTGCAAGGAGATCCAACCAGTCCATTCTAAAGGAGATCAATCCTGGGTGTTAATTGGAAGGACTGATGCTAAAGCTGAAACTCCAATACTTTGGCCACCTCATGTGAAGAGTTGACTCATTGGAAAAGACTCTGATGCTGGGAGGGATTGGGGGCAGGAGGAGAAGGGGATGACAGAGGATGAGATGGCTGGATGGCATCACCGACTCAAAGGACATGAGTTTGAGTAAACTCTGGGAGTCTGTGATGGACAGGGAGGCCTGGCGTGCTGTGATTCATGGGGTCACAAAAAGTTGGACATGACAGAGTGATTGAACTGAACTGAACTGATACTCAATAAAAATATTAAAAGGAGACAAGAAGCGATAGAGACATTTCATAAGAAAAGAAGTTAAAAATAGTTCTTTGGAGTCTGTTGGTGCCCTTCTAGGTGAACTGTGAGTGAACTTTTGGGAGAGGAGGTTGAATTTCACTGGGCTGCGGAATTCATGGCAAACAAGAGATGTAGGAAGAGACAAGGTAAGAACCTCTTCAGAGGGCTCCTCTTTGAAGGACTGAAGAAGGGTGGGGTGAAAGAAGGAAAACTTGTCATCCAGATGGAACTGCTATCAAGAGATAGGATTATTTAAAAGAGGAGAGTTCGGAAACTCAGAAATGGAGGGCCCAACTCCTGGAGTAAAGTCTTAGAGATGAAGCCAAAGGGAAAACCTTCGGTAATAAGAGATCTTGAAGTAGGAGAAAGGGAAGGGAGAAAGCATAAATGCACTTAAGCTTGGAGGCAGGACAGGGGCTCCCTGTGATCTTCCTGCTGTTTGAATGGCTGGAGGCCATTCCTTCCTCTCTTTTCCCCAAAGTTCCCTTTGTTTCAGCCTGAAGTCATAAGGCTGGTTTAAAATGGCCCTGCAGTCTGTCTCAGTCTCTGACTCACCGGGAACTCAACCTTTTTAGAATACAACCTTTAAAGAAAGTTTAAACATTAGACATCAAAAACAAAGGGAAAAAAAAATGTTTTCCCTAATGCTATTTGCAAATGTCATTTTAGAGCTGAGGAATCTGGTTGGAAAACTGAATCCTGTTTTACTTTCTCTGGCTCACTCTAAAGTGGAAAAAGAGAATATGCCAACTTCTGGAACCTTCCTTCAGCCCCTGATGGGACTGAAAGAGCCCCGATCTCTGGGTCCTGTGTTTGCTGCCGCTTCCTTCTCCTGGGTCTCGGTCTCCTCATTTGAGTAAAGTGAGACTGGGCATGACAGTCTCCATGGTTTCTTTCAGCCCAGAGAAAGATTCTAAGACTTGAAATCATACAAATTACTCGGTACCCAGATTTTCCATTAAGTGGTGCATTTAGCTATGAATCATATTTCATGAAATGGAGAAAGGAGAGAAAATGAAGGTATAGAACCCTGAACAAGAAAAAAAAAAAGTAGAAGCAGATGTGGTATCCTGATCGCATCTTTTCCGGGAAAGTTCAGCTCTTTTTCAAAAACCCTCGACACAGAGATATCTTGCCACGTGTCACTGACTCACAAGGGCAGATCAAAGCGAGTCTTACAGCTGTTCCTTCACCTTGACCTGAGAGATAAAGAAAGCTGAAGGCACAAGGGGTGACTACCCAAGGCATCAAGGAGTGATATTAGGACAAAATGAAGCTGAAAAAAACCTAAGGAACCCTTCAGATAATTTTTACATCTAGGGGACTCGAGGTGGGGACTCAGGATTTCACAGCCCACTCACAGGGTTGTCTTTCTCAGTACATTCTGTCCTTGCGGTTGGAGTCATGACAAACCGAATGGCTTTGAGCTACATAAACTCTTTAAATTTCCATTTTGTTCATTATTCAAATTGGAATGAGATATATTTACCTTGCAGGATAATTTTGAAACCATATGGTATGTGAGAAGTTTGCTCTCGTTGTAGCCTAATGGGTGTGGGTTCGAATTCTATGGCATTTCACTAATCCATTCATTGTGATGGTTTTGTTTCTTCCTTGTTTTCCTTTCCTCACATCTCCATTTCCCCTCGCCGACTTTGCACTCTTTGCTAAGACTCTGCTACCTATTTCAAGAGATGATCAATGAGAATTCTCACATACCTCACTGCCACTACCAGCCTGCTGGGGTTTGTGCCTATATGATTTGCTTCCCTTCCTGTTAGCTCAGCTGGTAAAGAATCCGCCTGCAATGCAGGAAACCTGGGTTCGATCCTTGGGGTGGGAAGATCTCCTGGAGGAGGGCATGGAAACCCACTTCAGTATTCTTGCCTGGAGAATCTCCACAGACAGAGGAGCCTCCATAGTCCATGGAGTCCAAGAGTTGGACATGACTGAGCAACTACGCACAGCACAGCATTTGTTACTACAGACTTTTGTTGTTGAGTTACCCAGTCATATCTGAGTCTTTGTGACCCCATGGATTGCAGCATGCCAGGCTTCCCTGTCCTTCCCTATCTCCCAGAGCTTGCTCAAACTCATGCCTGTCAAATCGGTGATGCCATCCAACCATACCATTTTCTGTTGTCCCTATCTCCTCCTGCCTTCAATCTTTCCCAGCATCAGGGTCTTTCCCAGTGAGTTGGCTCTTTGCATCATGTGGCCAGAATATTGGAACTTCAGTATCAGTCCTTCTACTAAATATTCTGGGTTGATTTCCTTTAGAATTGGCTGGTTTGATCTCCTTGCAGTCCAAGGGACTCTCAAGAGTCTTCTCCAACACCATAGTTCAAAAGCATCAGTTCTTTGGCACTCAGTCTTCTTTATGGTCCAACTCTCACATTCATACATGACTTCTGGAAAAATTACAGCTTTGATTATATGGACCTTTGTTGTCAAAGTAATGTCTCTGCTTTTTAATATGCTATCTAGGTTTAACGGACTTCCATGTAGCTCAAATGGTAAAGAACCTTCCTGCAATGCATGAGACCAGGGTTCAATCTGGGTCAGGAAGATCCTCTGGAGAAGGGAGCAGCAATCCACTCCAGTATTCTTACTTGGAGAATCCCATGGACAGAGAAGTCTGGCGGGCTACAGTCCATGGGGTCACAAAGAGTTGTACATGACTGAGCAACTAACACACACACACACACACATCTAGGTTGTCATAACTTTTCTTCCAAGGGGCAAGTGTCTTTTAATTTCATGGCTGCAGTCATCATCCACAGTGATTTTGGCATCCAAGAAAATAAAGTCTGTCACTGTTTCCATTGTTTCCCCCTCTATTTGCCACGAAGTGATGGGACCAGAGACCATGCTTTTCTTTATTGAATGTTGACTTTTAAGCCAGCTTTACACTCTCCTCTTTTACATTCATCAGGAGGCTCTTTAGTCCCTCTTCACTTTCTGCCATAAGGGTCGTGTCTTCTGCATATCTGAGGTTATTGATATTTTGCCTGGCAATCTTGATTTCAGCCTAGCTGCTTCCTCCAGCCTAGCGTTTCTCATGATGTACTCTGCATATAAGTTAAATAAGCAGGGTAACAATATACAGCCTTGACATACTCCTTTCCCAAATTGGAACCAGTCTGTTGTTCCATGTCTTGTTTTAACTGTTGCTTCTTGACCTACATACAGGTTTCGCAGGAGGCAGATAAGGTGATCTGGTATACCCATCTGTTTCAGAATTTTCCAGTTTCTTGTGATCCACACAGTCAAAGGCTTTAGCATAGTCAATGAAGCAGTAATAGATTTTTTTCTGGAATTCTCTTGCTTTTTATATGATCCACTGTACCATAGATTTATTGTTCATACTTTTCATATAATACTAGAGATTTATTGTTCATATTTTTATCTAAGGTTTATTGTCTACTTCTGTCTCTAGATGCCATCCTTACTTCTCCCCCAACTTCCAGACCAACAGCCCCTGCGCAAGGTCACTGCTCTAACAATCTAGAAATCATCCTGGCTTCTCTGAATCATGTATTTTTTTTTCCCTCTGGATAATCTTACCAATTAACATGATAACATAAAGCAATGTTTTCCATGATTCAAAAAAGTCCCCTAGACCTCAGGCCCACCTGCATGTCCCTCTTTATAGTGAAGGACAGCTTTCTGCTTCCAGTTCTTCAGACTAGAACTCTGGGCTCATCCTTGACGCTCTTCTTTCTCACACTCTACATCCAATCTATCGAATCCTGTTGCCTCAGTTTCACAATTCATCTGACAGGGGAATGTGACTCACAACTTGTGTTGCCATACAGCCACAGCCCCTCGTTGGCTCCCTGTTCTGACCTTTTCTACCTTATTTTCCTTCCAGTACCCAGTAATTTTTCTTTCAGAATATGAACCATATTTGTCTTTTCTCTACTCAAAACCTTCCTTTGATTAATAGCTTATCTTATTCAGAGTAACAAGTTC
This sequence comes from Bos mutus, assembly GCF_027580195.1. Classification (NCBI taxonomy): domain Eukaryota; kingdom Metazoa; phylum Chordata; class Mammalia; order Artiodactyla; family Bovidae; genus Bos; species Bos mutus. The sequence goes on from NC_091624.1 coordinate 4,075,418, forward strand.
TTACAGTGACTTGCACTGCCCTGTCAATCTGGACCCCATTGGATCTGATAGGGTAAGATAATCTCCCCTGCTTTCACCTGCTCCAATCAGATTTGTCTTTCTGTTACTCTTTAACCCCACCGAGTTCATTCTCTCCTTAGGACTCTTGCTTATGAATTTCCCTCTGTCTAGAATGCTCTCTTTTCAGATGGTTCATACATTGGTCTATCACTTAGTCAGTGACGGTTTTCAGAGAAGTCAGCATAGCCATCCTATAAAAAATACCGCATTCTGCACACTTGCCCTGCACACTCTCTTTAAATTCCTTTGTATATTTTTGCATTGTACTTACTACCTTTTACATAACCGATTCCTTTAGTTACTGATTCGACTATGATCTTTATGAGAACGAGAGGATGCGACTCTGTTGTATTCTCAGCCCCTGGAACAGGGCCTGACCTATAGTGGAAGCTTAAAAATTATTAAGTGAATAGATAGCAAAGTGGCTTCAGGTAATTTAGTTGAAGTTCGTCTATCTTGGCTTCTTCAACTTCGGGACTGGAGATAATATTTCCTACTTTGTAAGATTGCTAAAAGGAACAAGATAACGTCTGCGGCATGCGTGGCACAGAGCAGGAGGGCAGTAAACAGCAGGTATTGTTATAAACATTGTGCAGATTAACCGGACAGTGTATGCAAAGTTCCTGACATGCATTCTGACATGGAGTTGGAGCTCGGGAGGTTTGTGGTTCTCAGTACTCAGAACACACTTGCTGATGATTTAAAGCGATTTGCAGTTGGCAGGAAGTTGGATGATAGCAGCTGAGGTTTTGGTTCAAATTTTCATTCAGTATTTACAAGGAGCTAGACTTCAGACAGATTACTTAACCTCATCTTAGTTTCAGATTTTTCATCTCTAAAATGGAAATAGTTGTATCCTAGCATTACTAATATGATTAATAAGCTATTTTGTATGGCAAAGAGGAAGTACAGTTGCAGATGGGAATAAGGTTGCAAATCAGCTGAACTAAATGTACACGTTATCCTGGATTGTGGGGTTGGGCCCTTAAAAGTGAAAGAGGAAGACAGAAGAATAGATGCAGGAGATGGCAAATTAAGAAGAACTCCTCTGATATGGTTGGCTCTGAACATGGTGGAAAGGGCCACCAGCCAAGAAACATGGGTGGCCCATAATCCCATATTATGATTTATGAGAAATATATATTTGGTCATTTAGATGACCAAAATACATTTATCATATATACTTGGTCTTCTTCCACGGTTCCTGGCTGATGTCTCCCAAACCTCTTGGAATTTCTGACTATACAAGCAACAGGAGCATCTCCTGCTATAATGTCTGGTTTCTTGTCCTCAGTTCCTGAAATTGCTTCAGAGACGTAAAGGTGAAATGGGTATCTTGTTTCTCATACCAGTCCCTTTCTACCCCAGTGCAGTTTGTGTTCATGATGTGACTTTGGAAAGCCCCTAAGTAGGGGGAGAGGACTGGTAGCAAGGGGTACCAACATTGAATAGGAGGTTAGAAATTTCAGTCCCCTCACCCCATTCTTCGGGGAGGGGAGATGGGCTGGATTGAGTTCAGTCACTAATGGTCAATGATGTAATCAGTCATTTACTTGTAATGAAGTCTCCATAGCAACCCAAAGGACAGGGTTCAGAGAGTTTCTGGGTTGGTGGATAAGTGGCGGTGCTGGGAATGTGGCACCTGGAGGGGACATGGAAGCCCCATGTGTGCTCTTTCCCCGTGTATTCCCTACACATCTCTTCCCTCTGGTTGTTTCTGGGTTATATCCTTTTATGATAAACTGGTGATCTGATAAGTAAATGGGTTTCCCGAGTTCTTTGAGCCTGTCTAGCAAGTTACTGGAACCCAGAGAAGGGCTCATGGGAGCCTCTGATGTAGCCAGTTGGTCAGAAGCACGGTGATAACACAGTTTTGCAGTTGGCATCCCTGGTTGGAACGGGTCCTCAGAACGTGCAGTCTGTAATCAGTTGCCCAGGAGAACAGATGACAACTTGGGCTTGTGACTGGCACCTAAAGTGGAGTGGGGCTGGGGGCAGTCTTGTAGGAGGAGCCCTTAAACTGTGAAATCTAATGCTATCTCCAGGTAAATAGAATTGAGTTGAACTGTAAGACACCCAGCTGGTGTCCAGAGAATTGCTTGGTGCTCTAGAAACCCCCTCCCACAACGCATGTTGGAATTGAGTGCAGAATCCCCAAGATCTAGTTTCTGTAGAAACCAAATAGAGCAAGGAAATGGATTTTCCCCAAGAATCTCTAGAAAAGAGTGCAGCCCTGCTGACTCCCTGATTTAAGCCCAGTGAGAACCCTTTCAGACTTCTGACCTCTAGAACTGTAAGATGATAAAATCTGTATTGTTGAAACCACTAAGTTTGTGGTGATTTGCTAAAACAAAATAGGGAATGAGTACAGTCACTACAAAACAGCTACAAAACAGAGGTGAGAAAAAATTGAGAGAGTAGCACTGACTTATATCCACTACCATGTGTGAGGTGGATAGCTAATGACAACTGCTCCACAGCACAGGGAGCTCGGCTCAGTGCTCTATGATGACCCAGAGGGTGGGATGGCGGTGGGAAGGAGGGAGGCTCAAGAGGGAGGAAATATATGTATGCTTACAGCTGATTCACTTTGTTGTTCAGCAGAAACTAACAAAACATTGTAAAGCAACTATTCTCCAATTAAAAAAAATGAAATAAGTTACAGTACACATATATGTAGTATAAGAAAAAAATAAAATAGAGATGGTGAATAGGTTTACCTCTAACATTGGTGGGGCTCAAAGCAAGATAAGAAAATTACGTTCTTGACCTCTAGCCCACCTTTCCTTTTCTTTCCATCCCAGCTCTTTCCTACATCAGGAGGCTCCTTATGTACCTATGTGTAAACCCCAGCCTGGAAGTCCAGCCCCTCTATGAGAAAGGTACCCCTCAGGCAGCTTTTAGACACGGGAATGATACCAGCAGCTGAGTCTGTTCTCACAAGGACCAGTCCTGGGTGAGGCCTTGCAGGTGGGCATAGAGTGGTCCAAGCGGGCCCTTCTGGGGCACAAGGCTTCCGACACACGGCCTGAAAGGTGGACTGTCGGGTCCACTGAGCATGTCCTTTTGGTCCCGTATAGTCTCCCCCTCTTTCTGCAAAGGAGAGTCAGGAGCCCTCTAAACATTACTCTCAGTAGATTTTTCTGTGATGTCGGAAGTGTTCTCACTCTGAACTGACGTGTTGCTAGTGAGCACTTGAAATATGACCAGTGTAACTGTGGAACTGAATCTTAAGATTTATTTACTTTTAATTAATTCATTCAAATTCAAATAGCCCTTTATGGCTAGTGGCTACCCAGGCGGCGCTAGTGTTAAAGAACTCACCTGCGAGTGCAGGAGACGTAAGAGTCACAGATTCGATCCCTGCGTCCAGGAGATCCCCTGGAGAAGGGCATGGCAACCCAGGATTCTTGCTGGAGAACTGCATGGACAGAGGAGCCTGGTGGGCTACAGTCTATGGGGTTGCCAGCAGTCAGACACAACTGAAGCCACTTAGCACACACACCGTGTTAAACAGTAGGGCGCTGAAGCGTGGGGTGCAGGACAGGGAGTCTTCCTGATGAGGTCTTCAGGCAGTGCTGATGATGAAGTGCATGAGAAGAAGGGAAAAAAGTAAAATTTTGAAAACAAAAAAGTTATTCATCCTCCAAGGAGAAAATCCGTAAATCTTAAAGGAAATTAGCTTTTCATTTGGGATCTGTCAGGACTTCTGCTCTTTCTCTTCTCTTTGGATCTTTCTGTACATTTTGTCCTCTTCTCTGGGTTAACTCCTCCTGGCTCTTTGAGAACTCAGCTCTAGCTTTTTCTATCAGTCAGTCTTTGCTGTGTAATCGATCAACTCTAAGTTAGCAGTTTAAAACAGCAATCAATTTTTTTGGTTTGCTATTCTGCCAGTTGTCAGGTTGGGGTGGGTTTAGCTAGATGGTTCTTCTGGTCTCGGCTGGGATCAGTCCTGTGTCTGGGGTCCGCTCTTGGGCCAGGTTGAGATGACCTCAGCTGGGATAGTCATCCCTGCCCTGCATGGAGTCCCATTCTCCAGAAGGACAGCTTGATCACCTAGTGGTCACAGGCTTCGAGGAGAATCAGCAGTTGCTCCCAAGGCCTCTTGAAGATGAAGCTCAAAGTAACACACTAAGGAACTTCAAAGTCACATCATAGAGAAGAGGTACGGTGGCTGTAAGACTTGTGTGCATTTTTTGTACTCTTGCTCATTTATACCTCTTGTTGAGAGTCTTCCGCTCCTTCCCACAATTCCCAAGCCAGTTGGATGTCCTGTGGCTGCCTCCACATGCCAAACACTGGATTTTTAATGTTTTGCCTCTTGTTAATTTTTTGCCAAATGTCACAAATTAGGCACCTTTATGATTATTAGTTCCATCTTGGAGATGTGGAAGGCAAGGACCAGAAACTCGCCTGTTCATGAAACTGCACATGGCAGAAATGGGGTTGGGCCCAGTGCTGTCTGACTCCAAACCACCGTTCTCAGTCTCGGCACTGCTGGCATTTTGGAATACATGACTTCACTGTGGAGAGCTGTCCTGCACTGCAGGGTGTTCAGCAGCGTCCCAGCCTTTACCAACAGATGCCAGTAATGCCCCATCCAGTTGCTCCAGATGTTGCCAGGTGCCCCCCAAGGGGGGAAGGCGCTGGTGAAAACCACCTGTGGTTGAGACTAGTGCTCTGACCACGCCTCTCACCTCAGCTCACAGCTCCGTCCCTCCCTGAGTGAGGAAGTGAATCTTATTTAGAGCCAGCATCCAGTATTTGCTTTTAGCCTGAAGAGGAAAGCAGAACAGAGACACAGCTGGGCCCAGGGTGGGAGCCAGGACCACCTTTCCAGCAGGCTTCTCTCGGAACTCAGGCTTCAGCATTTAGCCTTTCCTCTTTCCTAATGCTTCCACTTTTTCATTTTGAATTCAGTATCCTAGACCCGGTTACAGTCAGTGAGAACCAGCCAGTTCTCCCAGGATGTGAGGTGATGTCCCCAGAGCAGCCTACAGAGATAGCTCCAAGTTGGAATGGCTTTGCCTTTGGTGGCGGGGAGCTAAATATTTCATCTTCATAAAATAAACATAGATCGTCTCATCATGAAATATACATAAAAATGTTTAAACATGTTAATTATTAAACCAATATTGATTCATATTGGATGAGGCATTAAGGGAAAATTAGCTAATGTATTTAATATCTCCTCCACAGTTGACTAGTATCAGAATTCATCATATCTAACCACCAATAAGCATAAAAGTGGCAAGTAATATTTATGATCAGGGGTGAGTGAGTGCTGGGCAGGAAGTGACGGGGATGGAGGAAATACGAGTCTCTAAAAGACAGCCTTTCAGTTGTCATAGCCCATCCTTGGAATTTCAGGCATAAATCACTGAATGCAGTCAGATCATCAAATTTTGATAAACCTTTCATGTTGGGACAGTTATTGAATATCATTTGGACCTGGCTTCCTTCTCAAAAATGAAATGGGATGGCAGATACAATTTAGAGTCAGAAAGAGAAGGGGAACAGGGCTTAAAAACCCTGGGATTGAATTCTGCCTTACTGATTTTTATAGAGCCTTGGGCTCTATTCACTCACCTGCAAAATGGGACCATAATGTATCTACCTGGTGGCCTCTTCCTCTTATCGTGTTGTGTGTTTAATCTTATACCCCTCACCAGATTTAAAACTCCTAAAGGGAAGAGATTTTTCCCTGGTATTTTATTCCTGTGTTCTGAAGGTTAGCTAATTTAGTCCCTTAAAAATTTTCTGTGGAATCAGAAAAACATGGATTTGAATTCTTGGTCTTGAGCTAGTTACTGTCTGTGCCTCAGTTTCCTCATGTGTAAAGTAGTTTAGTTACACCTGCTATGAATATAAACTGTTATGATGTGCCAAAAGTGGTAAGAACATAGCATGTAAGAGGTAAATACTTGGTGATTGTTATTACTCTGTTTTCCCAGAACGATGACAAAGAAATAAACAGTTGGCAAATTTTCAATGATATCTCAATGGATTTTTTAAAAATCAGTAATTCATGAACATTTAATACAGGAAATAATTTAAATATCACCACTGTAGATAACTGTGGGGTCATGCAAACTAGCTTCTAGCACAGACTCTGCCAGGGAAGGGGACAAATATTGGAAAGAAATTCGGCTTGTTGTGCCTGCAGATTCAGTGTCTAGACACTTCCCCATGGGTTCTGGTGCCTGGAAAGGAGAATTTGTCTTTAATGTGAAGACGTGCTTGGAAAGAGCTGCTTAGAGTTCAGCTTCTGCCATCGAATCACTTAACAGGTGACTGAAAAAATGAGATCAAAAGATCTAATGCACAGTGTCCTTTTGGAAGTGAAAGGAAAAGGAAAATATAACCCAGCCACATTTTGCCAGTTTAGATACTGGAGAGGGTAGCCTTTCCCTTCTCCAGGGGATCTTCCAATCCAGGAATCAAACTGGGATCTCCTGCACTGCAGGCAGATTCTTTATCAACTGAGCTATCAGGGAAGCCCTTAGATAGAACAGACACCATATTTTCTCAATTTTTACATATTTTTTTTTCATTTTTAACTGAAGCATTTCTGAAATCAGCATATGTCTATGTGTCTAGAGTCATATACATAACTCTAATGCTCCTCTCCTTTTCCCGAGGAGATCTTGTTATATTAGTAGTGTCTTATAATTGGAAATGTCTTCAAATCGAGGGGAAGCAGTGTTACCTATCTCATCCTAACTAAGCAGACCCTCCTAAGAATGACTGCTGCTTCACCTGGAGTCAACTGTTGTGGGTTCAGGAATCTGCTAAGAGGGGAAATAGAGGAGGAGACGCCTTGATGTAGTCTCATATTGTCCTCTGCAGCAAGGCCCATTGACTTGTCTTGGGTTATTCCTCAGCTCAGAGGTGGGAAAATGGCAGACACATGGATATGTCGCAAACACATATTCTTTGGATGCCTTTTGGCATCAGCTTACTCTTATGTATCAGGACCCATCGAGCTCTGCAACTGAAAACCTCCAGCAGTGTTCTTTGCCTACCAGATGTTACACAGATGCATTGCAAATTGTTATCAGAGCTCAAAAAAAAGAGGAAAAGAGAGGATTGTTGAAGCCTTGAAGGCATATGACACAGTAAACGGTGCATTTAATTTCAACTTAATGTGAGAGAGAGTGTGCACTAGATTAAATATCATCTGATCATTAAAAACATATTTATGGAAGTTTAGCAACTTTGTCAGAGATGTGTGACTAATAACATAGAGTTGTGAGGCTTCGAAAACATATTTGTATTAATCGACTGATGTTGAGTATGGATTATTGACTGTTAAATCAAAATAAAACTTTTCACTTGAGATTTTGCATTTCATTTGTGACGGATTTGTCTTTATCCAGGCACTCATATTGGAGACCCAGTTTGCCCATTAAAAAAGCCCACTCTAATAGAATCATAGAATTTCCATGTTGGGAAAGTTCTTAGAAATCCAATCTCCTTCCAGCTCTTTTTGGTGAAAGTGGTATCATCTGTTTTGAATTGCAGCTTTATTTTCTGAATAAATGTAGTATTACCACACCGGGGAAAATTTGGGAAAGAAAATGGGAAACAATGTCAGCTGTATTCCCTTTATCCAAACAACTCCTTCTCTTTCACTTTCTGTACATCTGTGTGTGCTTTGTACACAGTGATAATTGTGGTATACATGTACATTATTTTTAATCTCCCTTTTTCATTCTTGATATTTAGTTTTCATGACCACTGTGTTCAGTAACATGATACTATTCTATGGAATAGCTATGCTGAAAAGTACTGAACTATTCCCCAATGTTGAGACATTTAAATTGCATCTAGTTGATCTAGATTGCCTGAGTATGAGTCTTGCTTCTACCCAGTGAACAGCAATGAATTACCTAAAATTTCTCTATCTCAGCTTTCTCATCTGTAAAATGGGGATAATATTAGTATTTCCTAATAAAGTAGTTTTGAGGATTAAATGGTCAAACCCATGTTAAAAGTATTCATAGTAAAGAGATTAATGTTTATGTCTATTGGTATATCATGAGAGTTAGACAAATAGAAAGGAAGTCTCAAACATTATTTCTTTTGTACAAGCATCCTATTTTTTTATAAAATAAAATTTATATAAAATAAGGATTAGTGAATAAATGGTTAAAAAACCAGAAAAGCAAAAACAAAAAAGTAAGCATTTCAAACTGGCACGTAATGAGTGCTCCATCAGTGTTAGCTATTATGTTGATAAGTGAGTCGACTATGAATACACTGATACATATTCCTTCCCAAAATGTTGAAACATGTCCTTCAGGGGAATTCCCAAGCCATTTTCATAAAAACTCATGCAGACAGTGATACACACCCTTTTAAAAAATTTTAAAAATCAAATAATCAATTACCTCCTTAGATCACTTCACTTTGGAATGACTTTAATTATTGGGAGTGTCTTTTCCATGTTTAGTCTAGATGGGCTCCCACTGGATCCTGTGCGATGATTAGATTCAGTCTCTGTCATAGTGCAGATTCAGTTCAGTTCAGTTCAGTCGCTCAGGCGAGTCAGTGATGCCATCCAGCCATCTCATCCTCTGTCGTCCCCTTCTCCTTCTGCCCTCAATCCCTCCCAGCATCAGAGTCTTTTCCAATGAGTCAACTCTTCGCAGGAGGTGGCCAAAGTACTAGAGTTTCAGCTTTAGCATCATTCCTTCCAAAGAAATCCCAGGGCTGATCTCCTTCAGAATGGACTGGTTGGATCTCTTTGCAGTCCAAGGGACTCTCAAGAGTCTTCTCCAACACCACAGTTCAAAGCATCAATTTTTTGGCGCTCAGCTTTCTTCAACCACTGGAAAAACCATAGCCTTGAGTAGACGGACCTTGGTTGGCAAAGCAATGTCTCTGCTTTTCAATATGCTATCTAGGTTAGTCATAACTTTTCTTCCAAGGAGTAAGTGTCTTTTAATTTCATGGCTGCAGTCACCATCTGCAGTGATTTTGGAGCCCAAAATAATAAAGTCTGACACTGTTTCCCCATCTATTTCCCATGAAGTGATGGGACTGGATGCCATGATCTTCGTTTTCTGAATGCTGAGTTTTAAGCCAACTTTTTCACTCTCCTCTTTCACCTTCATCAAGAGGCTTTTGAGTTCCTCTTCACTTTCTGCCATAAGGGTGGTGTCATCTGCATATCTGAGGTTATTGATAGTGCAGATTATTGTATGTCAATGCATTGAATCTCAAAACATGACCCCTGAGACACTAGTTACTCCCCCAAATTCAAGCCATCAAAGTTGTACTGATTCCACCCACAAAATGCATCCTAAAACCAACTATTGATCTCCTCTTATCCTCACCACCACCCTATGCTAAGTCACCCTCATCACCTCCAGCCCTGGTTATAGCAGTAACCTCTTAATTGGTTCTACATCTGCTCTTGGCACATGGTCACCAGTCTGATCACAAAATTTGTGATGTAAAACCCTTTTATAGCTTCTGGTTTCTTAAACTAACATCTGATAGTGGTATAAAGAGCTTTGCCTGAATCTTCCAGCATCTCTCTTTCTCCCCATCTCTTTGATCCTGTCCCTTCTTCACCACAATCCAGCCATGCTGGTTTCCTCCTCAGGTATCCTGAGGTCTTTCATGGGTGAAGGGCATTTGTAACATTGTCCCCTCTGCCTGGAAATCTGTCCTTATCCTTAGCTTAGCCAGCTTGTCCTGTCCTTCAGGCCTCTCCTGAAGTGTGCCTTCCTTAAGGAGGTCTTTTTGGAAACTTCTATATACAATATGCTTATCTGTTTAACTCTATCAGAGTGCCTTGCAAAGTACTGTTTAACAGTGTAATCATGTTTACTTGTGTGTTTGTACAACTGCTCACTGAAGTAATAATTTACCAGGTCAAATGCATTTGTGAACTGACCCTGTTAGTCAAACCTGAACCTGAGTTCAGACAAACAGTGGTCATAGATAATCTACCATCATCTCTTTTGTGTGTCTAGAATTGGAAAAAAATAATCTTGTTAATGTTTGTTGAACACTTATTATGTTCCAGGCCCTGTTCTAATAATTTTATCTGTACACTTTTATTGCCTAAGAAACAAACATTAATACTGCCCCATTTTACACAGAGAAGAGGTTGTAAAGGGCCCCCGGTCACATGACAGAAAAGCAGAAGGGCCAGGATTTGAACCCAGGCTGGCTCTGGTGACCGTCTTCCAGCAACACTTTGGAGAAATAGACGTTTGAGGACCATTGTTTTGATTTGGAAGGAAAAACTCAAAAAGCACATGAAGCACTCCATTTTTCACAAAATATGAAAATAAAACAGACATTAAATGAACCTTTTCAGAGTAAACTATTACATGATTTTAAGTGATACTATTATCCCCCCACGGAGAAGGCAATGGCACCCCACTCCAGTACTCTTGCCTGGAAAATCCCATGGATGGAGGAGCCTGGTGGGCTGCAGTCCATGGGGTCGCCTGAGTCGGACACGACTGAGGGGCTTCACTTTCACTTTTCACTTTCATGCATTGGAGAAGGAAATGGCAACCCACTCCAGGGTTCTTGCCTGGAGAATCCCAGAGATGGCGGAGCCTGGTGGGCTGCCATCTATGGGGTTGCACAGAGTCGGACATGACTGAAGCGACTTAGCAGCAGGAGCATTATCCCCCCAAAAAGAAAACGCAAGAGATCAACATGTCAGAAAAGGAAGCAAACACTGCCAGGTGGTTTATAAATGACTCCATGGAAGGACTGGCTGCAATAATGATGCATATAATACGTGTTTCTGTGTATGCATCTGTGTATACATCTATGTTAATAGATGTATACCATGTATATATATGTGTGTGTGTGTGTGTGTGTCTGTATGGGTGAAAAATGCTACTAAAATGAAGAAGACATATACACGTTCAGAAAATATATACATCTTTGGTACTTTCCCTCTTTTTAATAGCTCTTTCTTCCATTCATAAAAATGAAGTGAAGTCACTCAGTCGTGTCCGATTCTTTGCGAGCCCATGGACTGTAGCCTAACTGGCACCTCCATTCATGGGATTTTCCAGGCAAGAATAGTGGAGTGGGTTGTCATTTCCTTCTCCAGGAGATCTTCCCAACCCAAGGATTGAACCTGGGTCTCCAGCGTTGTAGGCAGACACATGCTTATTTAGTTGATCAAAAAGTTTTCAAATCTTTAATCCTCATATACTGTCAGCCTCTAGAGTAGAGAAGCTATCATTGTTTCACAGTAAGAAATCTGAAGGCACTTGCCTGAAGTGAGTCTCATGGGAGAGTCAGAACTAGTCTCTGAAGGTGCAGAGACAGAGAGAAATAGCACAAATCAGGCAGACTTTAGAATCAGAGCCATCCGGGTCTACATCACACATGCCAACCATAGGACCTCTTTCTTTAACCCTTCTGACTAGTTTCTTCATCTGGACAACTGGTTTTTAATGCCTAGTTTGCAGGACTCTTGTGACGATTCAATAAGATAATGTCTGAGAGGCACCTGAGTCAGAGTAAACATGTACTTTTTAGCTGTTCAACACGTGAGTTTTTTTCTCCTCACCATCCTGGCCCCTGTCTCCTTTTCTTCTGGCTCATCTTTCCAGAACAGCTCAACTGAGATGATGTAATGCTTCAATTGCCTGACCCGGTCCTGCTGTGGGATCACAGCCATGGCTTTGCTTGATAAAAGCACCACATAAATAAGCATCCTGGAAATGCTGACATAACCTCAGTTACCATCAGGTGACACCTTGAGAGGAAAAAAAAGATGGATGTCTTGATCTCAACTTATAACTCTAGAGAAAACTGGACGCAGGCACAGTGTCCTGGGCATCTCTGAACTTGCAGGTGTTAGTTAAACTCAAGGCCCGTTGTATCACGTCCACAAAATAAAACATGCAATCAAGAGAAAACTCTATGGATGGATCTCTCTGTTAGTTCATTTGCAGTTCCTTCCGACTCCCATTTTATTTCCTGAGTGTGTTTGGAGAAGGATAGAACGAACAGTTTGGAGGGAAGGTATTCAAGTTCAAGTCCCCACTTTGCAACTTGCTGACTCAGTGACTTCAGTCAAATCAGCTTCTTTTTCTAGGCCTCAGTTCTCTATGAATGGAGAATGATTGCCTGTTTCTAGGGCTCCCATCAAGATCAGACTCTAGCTTCCTCTGGAAAAGAAGGTGGTGTGTTCTTTTCTTACTCATGTGGTTTTATCAGAGATTTGTCCAAGTGGGGTTGATTCTGTGGATGCCCAGGTCCTTGGGTCTTACTGGACAGGCCCTGAAGGCCTCCGTCCACCAGACCTCTGACCTCCACTGAACCCTTAGACCCTTTGGGAGAGGGCTTGTGGGACTTCTGCCTTTGGACACAGTTATACTGAAGTGTTCTCTGTCAACCACACCATCTGTCTGTAGCTTTCTTGGCCTGACGCAGGGATCACACTGCATAGACTTGGGGGAAGCCTTAATTAAGACCCCGGAGGTGCTAAGGTGGCATGTGGCAGAATGCATCTTGTCTTGAGCATGCCAGCAGTAACAAGCTAGGAGTTAAATCCTAGACTCAGCTCTCAGCTTTCTCTGTGGATGGGGACCAGGGTGGGATAATGCTAAGATTCAGGAAGGTATAGCCGTTGAGAGCAGTCACTCCAGAGTCAACCTGAAGGGGTTTGTGACCTCAGGCAAGTCGTTTCATCTGGTCAGTCTTCAGTTTGCTTTCTGCAGTATTGGTACTGAAGATCACCTGCCCCGTAGGATCAAGTAGCGATACATAGCAGCCTTTAGAATAGCATTCGCATCAGGAAGCTCAATGAGTATTAGCTTATAACAAGAGCTGCCACATGGGCAGGCCCCTGGTACCATACAATCTCTGGGCTAAGCCTTTGAATCATTTGTCCTCTTTACTTCTCATACCATAAAGCTGGCTCTCCCCAGCCTTGTTTTACAGATGAGAAAGTAGAGGATAAGCCAAGAGAGATCACATCCCTGACCAAGTTCTTCTAAGCTTGCTTCTCCTTGGTCTGATTCCAAAGCCTTGGTCCTGAACTCCCCAAGCCATATGTGGCGGGACCATATATTTTCACACATAAAACGGTATTAGTAGACATCTATTGGTATTTTAAGTCCTTTCAGTATATTCATTTATTGAATCTTCATGACAGATTTTTGAGGTAAGAGGCATTATCTTCCCCATTGTGCATATGAGGCAATGGAGAGGATTGGAAAGGTTGTATGAGGCAACTTGAAGGCTTGGGGCTTTTTTTTTTTTTAATCTATAATTTATTTAATTAAATTCAGTGTTTTCCAAGTGTGTTCAGTGGAGTACTAATTTTTAAGTTCCTGTGTAAAAATAAAGGCTTCTAAGGCAAACATGTTTTGCAAATTCAGCCTGGGAAAATCCCCTCCTGGAGATTCACGTTGTGTATTTGCATATCAAAGGAATGGAGGAACCCTGGAGGGAGGAAACCTGCTAAACTTTGTTTAACCCCGTGTTTCCCAAATGGATTTGACCTGAGAGATCTCCCACCCCCTTCCCTCCTGCCTCACACACCTGCACAACATCTGTCAACATTCCACAAAGCCTTTTGGCAAAGTTCATTCTAATTCAACTCAACCTACATTCACTGAAGGTCAGGTCTGTGCCCATCCTCTCTTTACTGGGCTTTAAAGACATGTGGGAGAAGTTTTGTTTTGTTTTTTTCCTGCAAGTTCATATTCTGCAAGTTCTTGGTAAGAGAGAAAAAAAATGCACAATAAATATTTAGGGAACAATCCAAATATTAAGTTAGATGGTTGATGCTGGAGAGACAGCAGTGGTAGAGAAGGAGAGCAGCCTGAATAGAGGAAGGGTTTAGGCTGAACCATGCAGAAGGAGAACCTCAGACTGATTTGCAAAAGTAATTTAATTGAGAAACCTCCCCTTATCAAACGGACACTAACAACGCTAGAAGGGAAACCCCACTCCTAGGAGTAGGTTGTTTCATGCTTACTTAGAGTAACAGTTCTGGCAAGAATTTCTGTCATATGAGCTGCTTATTGTTATTAGGATTATATTTACCATTATTAAATTAGATGATGGTTATAAGAGCTAAAATATCTCTGAGCAAATTCTGAGTTTGATTTTATCCAGGACCGCCTCAAGCTGCATGACTCCTATAGGCTTCTTAATCCATTCTTATCATGTTTACCATGCCCCCTTTTGATGGACAAAACAAACTCTCTAATAAGAGAGACATGTGAATAGTACAGTCACCAACAATCTCCCCCCTTTTCAATGTTCTGATTCGTTATCCTTATTGCTTCTGAGCTGCCATCACTTTAGAACCATTGGCCTTTTCATGGAAATCTTGTCTCCTTATGAATTTCCTAACATACTCAGTTTTCTTTTTGAAAGCTTGGTGGGTTAAATGACGCTCTTTGGTTGGGTGAGCAGGAGAAGGAAGGGTGCCCCAAACAGTTGGTGGAGTAGAAGCGAAGGCTGGGAGGTGGGAATGAGCACACTTACAAGAGCCTGGAGAGCAAAGGCTAGCCTGCCGTTGTGAGTGTGTGTTAGCTTGGGCTGGGATGCCCACTTCGCTTTGTTGAGCTGCTGAGTACATAGCAGCATCTCAATGCCTTTCCCTGCTTCCCGGTCATTGCCTCCCTCTCTGACACAGGGGCCCAGTGCAACTCCTTTCTCTGGCTGTATGTTCATCCCTCTGGCTTTCTGGTGCTTGTTGGTATCAGAATCAGGCTCCATGGTAGAGTTCCAATCACATCCTGTCTCATCTTTTCCTCACCAAGCTAACTAATTCAAGTATTCTGTGGAGCTTTGGAACTAAGTGGCTGAAACTTTGAACCAAGCTCTGTGGCTTAGAAGTCATAGTCCTTATTTATTCAACAATTGCTGGGTGTCTGCAGTATAGCTTGTGTAATATATATCCTGTATTGAGTGCTGAATAGCACTTTTCTGAGTACTAGAGACATGCATGAGGATTTCTGCCTCCTAGAACATAGAGAATTAGCCCATGTTTCTGACATGATATGAAAAATGTAACAGAAATACACATAACATGAAATAGGAGAATAACAATGAAGGATTCTGTTGGGATGGATATTGAAATTTATGTAGGAGTTCATATGTTATTGAGCCTCAGAAGGTGAAGAAGGAGAGTAAGTGTCAAGAAACATACATGGAATGTCCTCTCAAAGCACCTCCTGTGTAGGAGAGAGAGAGTGGAGTATAGTCACTAACACCCAGGCCTTACAGCTAATTGTCTTGAGTTCAAAATCCTCCTCTGCTATTTATCCACTGTGGAATCTCTGACCAGGGGTGATCAGACTCCTGGTTCTTGGCATCCTCGGTTTTCTGACCTATATGATTAGAACAGCAATACTGTTAACCCCATATCTTTGCTGTAGAGAATAAAAATGAGTAAATGCACTAGAGCAGTTACAACAGGGTCTGGCCCATAATAGGTTTTGAATGAATGTTAGTCAGCACTGTTAATTTAAGAATGTATTAAAAGTTTTGCTATGTGCCAGCCACATTCTAGGGGCTGGGATAGTACAAAGAATAGGACATAAAAGATCACTGATCTTTGGTTTATATACACTATTAAGGAAAGATAGAAAATAAAGAAAATATTTAAAGGTAATTTTAGGTGATGTTAAATACTATGAGGAAAAAGAAGGGGCTGTGATGGGGTAATTGTTTAGGTACGTCAGAGAGGGTCTCCCTGAAGACGTGACTTTTGAACTTGACCCCAGTATCGAGAAGGACTATTTGAAATGAAAAAGCAGGCTTAAAACTCAACATTCACAAAACCTAAGATCATGGCAGCCGGTCCCATCACTTCATGGCAAATAGATGGGGAAACAGTGAAAGACTATTTTCTTGGGCTCCAAAATCACTGCACATGGTGACTACAGCTATGAAATTAAGACGCTTACTCCTTGGAAGAAAAGCTATGACCAATCCAGATAGCATATTAAAAATCAGACATTACTTTGCCAACAAAGGTCCGTCTAGTCAAAGCTATGGTTTTTCCAGTAGTCACATATAGCTGTGAGAGTTGGACTTGTAAAGAAAGCTGAGCACCAAAGAATTGATGCTTTTGAACTGTGGTGTTGGAGAAGACTCTTGAGAGTTCCTTGGATTGCAAGAAGATCTAACCAGCCCATCCTAAAGGAGATCAATCCTGAATATTCATTGGAAGGACTGATGCTGAAGCTGAAACTCCAATACTTTGGCTACCTGATGGGAAGAGCTGACTCATTTGAAAAGACCCTGATGCTGGGAAAGATTGAAGACAGGAGGAGAAGGGGACAGAAGGACAGAAGATGAGATGATTGGATGGTATCACTGACTCGATGGACATGAGTTTGAGCAGGCTCCAGGAGTTGGTGATGGACAGGGAAGCCTGGCATGCTTCAGTCCATGGGGTCGCAGAGAGTTGGACATGACTGAGGGACTGAACTGACTCAAACTGATTTTAAGATCTGAGTACAGAGGTTTCTAGGAAGAGAGACCACAAGGGCAAAGGTCTCAAGTGAAAGCAGTCTTTCCATAGAGAAGGGTAAGAAGGAGGTCAGCATGGCTGAGGTCAAAGGGACAGAGGTGGGGGAAGGTGTGGTGATAGGTGAGAGTGGAATAGCTCGCAGGGCCCCACAAGGCAGGGCCTGCGGCACGCGGTACGGGACTTGGTGTTCATTCTGTGTCCCAGAGTCAGCTATTGCAGAGCTGAATGAAAGTTGGGACTGAAATGAACAGCACACATGACTATTTCTGAGTGTTAATAGTCACTGGACCTGAGGAATGAATACATTGTCCTCGTTACTCATTGGACCACTTGGACCCAGAGGCCCTGCAGAATTCTCTCTTCCGCCTTCCAGAATAGGCCTTTTCCCTTAAAGTGAAAATATTTGTAACCATTGCTGTCAGTTTAGCCCTGACTTCCTGCCTTGTTTCACTAGACAGGGGAGAAAACAAGGAGTTATTGTTGAAAGAGAACCACGCCTTTCACTCTTCTGTGACCACAGTTGCTATCCCGTTGAGTTAGCCAAGTGTGATGTAGGGAAAGAACTGGCCACGGAAGACGTCTCCTCCATCCATCAGCCAGGGGCTTGGCAAGCAGCCGACGCCATAGCTCAAGGAGGGACTGAAGATGATTTAGTTGGAGGATTGTTGACAGAGTTGTGGGAATGGTTAAGGGTGCCACCGAGGGAGGTAGGGCAGGTGGGGGAGACAGCAAAGGGGAGCTTTTCTCACCCGGCCCTGATGAAACAGGAGCAGGCAGCGGGGTGGGGCCAGGCAGAGGCTTAGCTACAGGTAAGGTCCGCCGAGCAGAGCCCAGGCTATAACAGAATGATGTGGCCTCAGCAGAAGTGGGGCACAGCAAGGAGAGAACAAGGAGGATAAATGCCTGACTTGCCCTCTCTTCCATTCCTGATCTCCTGACAAGTTCTTCTGCTGGGAGAACCCATTAGAAGCTAAAAAGCCAGAGAACTGAGGCAGGCCAAATATTGTTCCTTAAAAACGTCTATATCCCAATCCTCAAATGTGTGAATATGTTAGGTTGCATGGCAAAGGTTGTGCTTGGAATCAAGTTGCTAATCAGCTAACCTTAAGGCAGGGAGATTATCCCTCACCTACCATCCGTGCGAGTCCAGTGCAATCAGAAGCTTCCGTAAAAAATGGAGGAGGAAGCAGAGGAAGAAAACTGTGGCACGAAAAGGACGCCTCTTAAATCTAATTGAATTTTAATTGAAATTGAAAGGGGCTGAGAAATGTTGATAGAAACTGGAAGAATCAAGGAAATGAATTCTCCCCAGAGCCTCCAGGAGGAACAGAGCCCTGATGACACCGTGATGTTAAGTGAGATCCATTTCAGAACTCTGTCCTCCAGAGCTGGAAGAGAATACATTCTTGCTGACTATAGCTACCAAGTTTGCGATAATTGGTTACAGCAGCCACAGAAAACAAATACAAAAGCCTAGATACAGCATAGCATAAAAGAACAGGGCAGAGTTAAAGAGGGCAGAAAGTGTATCTGAGGGCACAGGAGAGAATATTCTGCACGCCTGGGTGCATGTCTTGGTTCTTTCCTTGCTCTGTGGCTTTGCTGAAGCCACTTCCCTCGCCTGGGTCTTCATTTCTTCACCTGTGAAACACAGGCCAACATACCTACTGCGCTGGGTAGCTGTGAAGGTCCCGTGGCATAACAGATGTGAAAGTGTCTTATAAACTCAGGGCACTTGCAAGTTAGGCATCTGGAATATAATGGCCACAGGAAAAATGATTCAGTGCAAAATCTCCACTTGAGGCATTCCCAAGTTGAAAGCTTTGTACCTCTGGCTGACATGATTTTCCCATTACGACTTTTTTTTCAATGTGAAAAATTAGGGCATGTCTCTAAAGCATACTTCCCCATGGGGCCTGGAGCTGTCCTGGCTGGGTTATAAATTTTTTTTCTTTCAATGCAAAAATTTATGTCTCTTTTTGGAAAAGATAGGTTGCAACAAGCATTCACATAATCATGTACCCAGACACACATTGCATGTTCTAGAAAATGAGGCTGCCCATGAGAGACATAAATAGAGGAGCTCATGATTTTTTAATCACACATCCCACAAACCAGTCTAACACCGCTTGTGCACGCAGGCACCACACACATTCACATTAATTTCTCCCATAAAGGGGCACCCAAATGATTGAACCTGCCAACTGCCTCTGAAGCATACAGATGTAAAGACGTTAAATGCACATAATATTCTACACTCCCCTTTGCCGTCACTGGACCCACAATGAGTTTCGAGGCCAAATAAATGCTTGGCACCAGCAGAAAAGTGTCTCCTGTATGACAGTCAGAAGGAAAAGTCAAATTACTTTTCATGACTTTCAAAATGGCTTGAGGAAGACAAGTTGGTTTATGTATTAAATTTATCTGGAATTTACATTTTGATTGGCCAACAGTCTGGGCAAATTCCACAGTAACCTATTGATCTGACAGAGACTTTTGACAGCTCTGAACAATTGCTAAAATGGCTTTTAAAACCCAGATGGCGAGAGCTGGAGAAATTTTCCCAGTGAGCCATCTCATTTGTCTTCTCTCTGCCCCCACCCCACCTCCCCCACCAGCCCTGGGGTGGCTTTTAATAAAGCAAGTGGAGACATATTTTCAGAGAGGCAAGATGAACATCCTCCTGGAGTTTCCCTCCGTTGCTTCTGCCTCTCTTGCCTCCACACGTGATTCCTCTCACCCTTGATCATGTTTGTAGGCTCTCTTCCTCCTCGTGAATTCCACAATCGGTTCAGGGCTTGCTTCTTGAGGCTGATGGAGACGATAAGTGTGTCTCCAGGTTTCCAGCCGGGCCTCTTTCTAAAGTACGCCCTCTTTTCTGTAACCCAGCTTCAGATACTGAGCCAGGAATCATCCCGATTTCTCTGCCTTCTGTCTGAAACATAATCTATCATCTAAGAATTTTGTATCCTTCCCAACCAATACGACTTGTTAACAGTGTGTGTCTGTATCAATTATTTCTCCTTTATCGTATCTGCCTTGGATCACTGTGGTTTAATTCAAAGAAATATAAGCACCTACTGTCTTCAGGCTATTGCTGAAAGGAATGTGCAGATAAAGATGAAGGCTTTTAGGAGATTATAATGTAATAAAGCAACGATTCTCAAATGTGGTACCCAGACCAGCAGCCATCAGAATTACCTGGGAACTTGTTAGATATGTAAACTCTCAAACCAGATCCCAGACCTACCGAATCAAAAATTCTGGATTTTGTGTTTCAACAGAGCTCACATGTAGTTCTAATGCAAGCTAAAGTTTGGGAATCAGACTTATATAGTATTTGAGACATGCACACAAAGCTGATATCGATTTCTGTAGTAAAATTGGCAACATAGTGCTAAAGGGAGAGTCAAGAGGAAACCTTGATCAACTTCGTGAGGCAGTTAAGGAGAATTTGGGGGACAGCAGGAGGGCTTTACAGAGGAGAGAGCCTCGTATTGTGCTTTGAAGAAGGGTCTAGAGAACATTCCAGACCAAGCATACAGGGGGAGCAGAGGAATGATCCCAGCATGGTAAATGTCTAGCCCTGGAACTGCCCTTTTCCATGCTCTGCTCATGACAGACATTACTAATAGATCATGCTACGTTTTCCCGCTGAGACCTGGTAATGGTCTTAGAAGTCTTTCTAAACACATTTCTCTAGGTGGCCAATAGCAATCAATTAGAGTTGGCAGAGATTTGCTTGTTTCCTGTTTCTGGAGAGAGTCAGCAAACTAAAGGAATGTTCAAGCAACTGACCTCCTATTGGGGGCACCCAGGGAATTAACGTTCAATAGGTAAGATTGCACAGGGCCTTGAATGCCAACTCAGAGCTTGAGCTTGTTTCCGTGTGCGAGAGGGGAGCCATTAGGGATTTGATCTAGAAAAGTGATATGATCATGACTGTTTAATGATTAGGCATTTTGCCTTCTACTCTCTGTAGATAGTAGCTTCCAAATTTGGCTGTGCATCAGAAGCACTTGGGGAGCTTTTAAACTGAATGCCCAGACCACACCCAGGACCAATTAGATTAGAATCTCTGGGGATGTGATCTGAGCACCAGTGTTTTTTAAATCTCCCCAGGCAATTACAGTGGACAGCCAAGTTAAGGATCCACTAGTTTAGATTATAAATTTATTGAAGTGGATATCCTGTTATCCGTCCATTTCCGTATCTTACATCGGTCCAGTACAATGTCTTTGATATCACAGAGGCTTAGTCCATCAGTGTGTGATTGCTGTGTCCTCTGTGTAGAATTGCCTACTTTGTTCAAGTAGGAAGCTTTTGAAACAGGCACAAGCAAACATTTTGAAATCATAGTAGGTTTTTCACCCTAAACTTGAGTAGTTGGATACCCTGCTTAGAAAACCAATGGCCCCACAGTTTACCAGAGGTGAATAGGTCATGCTTCTCTTCCTATTCCTGCTGGAATGGCTCATGGAGAATGTGAAAGACAGCAGAACTGGATAAAGGGTCAGACAGGTGAATGTGTTTTAATGAGTGGAAAAGATTACATGAATGGGCAGATTGGAAGACTGGAGGCGAGCACTTACCTGGGAGCTCTGTCATTTACTCTGTGTTCTGTTTTTTGTTGCTTTGTTTTTCCCTATCCCAGATCTCATGGTTTACTGCTGAATTACTCATTTCCCCCTTACAGCTTCTTTTAATGCTTTTCTCCCCAAAGAGATAATTCCACCTTTGAGACTCTTCACGGTAGAGTTTAACTCTAAATTTGTATTCGTCTTAGGCAAGTTGGCGCTCCCCAGAACGCTCTTCCATGCTTATCTGCCAGAGTCTACTTCTATAAACCCCAGCTGATGTTTCCTCCCTGACACCCCAAGACAGATTTAGGGGCCTGCACGGCAATGACCTTTATCAAAGCATTTATGTTAGTACAGTGAGATGATTTTCCTGTTTTCCTCTCCCTTTCTTACTCCTGATTATAAGAGTAATACGTGTTCCTTTACACACACACACACATATATATATATTATTTTTTAATATAGAAAGATATTTTTAAAACCCTAAAAATCTTTTTGTAAACCTGTGTCTCAGACAAAATTACTGACAATGGTTTAGTGCTCACAAAGTTGGTTTTTGGTGTATGTGTATGTTAACTTACATCATTAGAGGTGTGGGGAGGATTTTGTTACATTGTAAATGAGGTGTAGGGAGGATTTTTAATTTAAAATGACTATTTCAGTTTCCATCATATGGGTTTACTACAACTTTCATGAATCAATCTTCTCTTTTTGAGTATAATTTTGCTTCTAATTATGCTACTATTAAACTGTGTGCACACACACGGACACACGAATCTCTGCTATTCATATTTTGTGTATTTTTTTCTACATTACAAATTAGTTTCTGTGGATCTTATAAATGGGAATACTGCTTTAAAATATTTGAATATATTTGGCTCTAGATACAATAGGTAAATTGCTTTCTCAAAAGACGTACAAATCTATATTCCCAGCAGCAGGGAAAAGTGCTTATCTCACAGGGCCCTATTTGGAAGAGAATTTCGTTTCCCAGTTTTGCTAGTTTGAGAAGTGAGGATAATAGCTCATTGTGTTAATTTGCATTTCTTTAATTGCTGGTGAGGTTGCCTTTTTAAAACAGACGTTTATTCTATTTAGCATGTTCATTTTCTCATTTATGAATTGCCTCTTCCTGACATTTTATGGCCTCTTATCTGTTGAAATTTGAATATTTTGTATCACATATTAAGGATAATTCTTATTGTGTTTACATAAGTTTTGAACTTTTCCAGTTTTTCTTCCTAGTGTTTCAATTTTGCCTGTGATATGTAAATATAGATTACTTTATGTTTTTATATACTAACATCAAATTTTTCTTTTCGTAATTTCTTCCTTTTTTAAATGAAAATAGCCTCTTTCTCCTTGTCCCTCAATTTGATCCCTATTACTTATTTTTTGTTTAAAAATGTTTAAGCATTCAATTCAATTGTTTTATAATTCTGTAATTCATTAAAGTAGGTAGTGCTGATGGATGCTTCCTGGCATTCCATGACTTATAACCTGTTGTAAAAGGGGCTCATGACCGTGTATTAAAAATAATACTTTCCTTACAAATATGTGATACCATTTCAATGCTCTGTTAAATTTCTATGTATGTGAGGGTGTAAAACCCAATCCTATTTTCCAGTACCTGTTTTTTCATTGACATGTCTATTATTACACCAGAAACATAATGTTTTATGATTTTTTGCCGTATAATATAGAAAGGTAAATATTTTCAAAAATTCTTATTTTTCAAAAATTACTAAATCACTTTTGTTATCATTATTGTAGATGAATTTCAGAATCATCTTTTCAAGTTTCCAATAATCTTGTCAAGATTTTGATCGGAAAAAATATGATAAACTTATAAGTTAATTTAGGAAAAGATGATGCCTTTACATTATTGAGTCTTTGGCCAAGGAAAACTATATATCTTCCTATTTAGTCAGTTTTTTGCATCTCACAGTAAAGTTCTGTGGTTTTCGTATATATAGCTTGTTAAAGCTATTCATAGCCTTTTTATTTTTTCTATTGTTGTTGTGAATAAGATATTTTAAAATAATATTTCCCAACTATTCATGTTCCCAAGAACAGCACTATTATTTTGGTGTATTTACTCTGTAACCAGTCTCTACTAAGATTTCTTATTAATTTTAATAGCTTTGTAGTTGATTCTCTTGAATGTTCTTCATATCAACATGTATCTTTGGCAAATAATGATAATTTGCTCCTATGTTTTAAGCAACTATTATTCTAGCAAAGCTGTCTTTATTGCAAAGAATAGAAACTTATTGAATATAGGTTAAGAGAAGTAAATGTGTCTGGTGGGGGTTCTAAAGGGGCTGTAACTGATGGGCATGACCAGCCAACTCCGTGGAAACAGGAGCCCGATACAACCCTGTCTCATGGGAACTGGCGCTTACTAGAAACCCGTGGTCACTCTCTCTGTCACTTTGGAGCCACATGATATTTTGCTTTCCTCCACTTTTTGAGGCTGTAATATCTCCTTGTCTCTGCCCTCCCTCTCTTAGAACACTTTCTCTGCGGCACATGCAGCTACATGTGTACTTGTTCTCATAGTACCAACATCCAGCATGGACCCACGACCTTCTCTCTGACTTTATGTCCAACAGGCCACCAGAGACACTCTGATTAGCTACTGGCCAGTTAATGAATTTGGAGAAGGCAATGGCACTCCACTCCAGTACTCTTGCCTGGACAACCCCATGGACGGAGGAGCCTGGTGGGCTGCAGTCCATGGGGTCACTAAGAGTCGGACACGACTGAGCAACTTCACTTTCACTTTTCACTTTCATGCATTGGAGAAGGAAATGGCAACCCACTCCAGTGTTCTTGCCTGGAGAATCCCAGGGATGGGGGAGCCTGGTGGACTGCCGTCTATGGGGTCACACAGAGTCGGACACAACTGAAGCGACTTCGCAGCAGCAGCAGCAGTTAATGAATTAGCTGATGTCAGTTCAAAAGTTCACACCCGGTCCATGTAGCAATGCCTAGTTTGGGGCTGGGTCATATGGTAGAAACACAGCCTCAGAAATCTGCTGCTCTTCAGATCTGTGAATCCTGGTTTTGGCAAGTTTTGCTGGCTTCACACCATGAATGAAATAGTTGTTCAACTTCTTTTCTGCTCTTGGAGAAGTTTATAAAGTACAAGAATTATCTGTTTCTTGAAAGCTTGAAAGAAATTACATGGAAAAAAATTGTTTGGGACAAGCATCTTTCAGAAAAGTAATTCTCTGATAACTCTTTCCAGTTCTCCTATAGCTGTTGCTCCAGTGAAGTCATAAGTATTTCTCCATTTGTTTCTTCACTAGCCCATGACCTCCTGGAAAGGCAGAACTATGTTTCATTTATCTGTTTGAGCCCAGTTCCAGTCCAGGGGCTCACCCTGAGCAGACCCTTGACTAGTGTTGAGTTGGAGTGATTCCAACCAGATAACAGAAAGATAAGAAAAAGAGGGCTAGGTATGGAGTCAGAGGACTGGAGTTTTAGGTTAACTGTTTTTTACTAATTGAGATGATTCAGGTCATTTGCTTTACTTGGAGTCTCACTTCTCCAGCGGGTACAGTTGTGAGGTTTGGGATGAGAGTGTGTGTGTGTGGAAAAGAGCCTCCAAAAATCTCTACTGTGGTTTAACATTCTCGCTTAAGCTTAGATGTAAAGCCTAAGTTTCTGCCCGGGAAATTAAAAAATAAAATGCTGTCAGCATTTTGTGCTAATCCTTGTGGAACCAGGGAGGTATTAATAAACAAGTAAATAAAGTATACATGAATTTAGTTTTATTTACCCTCTTACAGTGGAAGGTAATCATTTGTTAGCTCAAGCCCCGAGGCATTGCCTTCTTGACAGCTTATGAGGTATGTGTGGGAAATCTAAACATATTTGTGAAAAATTCCAACATACTTTCACTGTATATGCCTCCTATTCTAATGGGGGCCCAAAGCCTTTTTCTGACAATCTGTTGTATTTGAAATAAACTGGACCCCTGATTGCGGCACTTTTCTGAGGATGCTGCCTTGGTGTTGATGTCTCCTAGTCATCTTGCTCACGCTGATAGGCCTGTGTGATAGGCCACATTCATAATCTCTTCTGATTTGGGTCAGTTAGAGGCAGAAAGGTCTGATACACATTTATGGGTCTTTCATGTCCCCTTTGTTTTCTTAATCACATAGGGTATTTTGATGGATCGCTATCAGACTGTGAGAAAGAAGAAGAATGACCTTCACAGGCTGGGGTAATTGAGTGTCTTCCTTGCCCCTGGTAATGATGGAGGGCAGTTCCCATCAAGAAGGCCCTCAATTCAGAGACGCCAGCATTCTGCCGCGTGGAGCCCTAAGATCAGGTCACACCAAGCTCCCGTCTCTAACGCACATTTCAGATGTGAGACACGGGCACCGATTGCAAATCTGAGGACATTTCCATTTTGCCCCAGGCCAGGATTTTTAATTTAGAAAAAAATAAACCTGTCAAAGTCTAAAAGAAAGGCTCTTAGATATTCTGGCCAATGGTCTATTTAAAAATCCAATAATGCAATTTCTTCAGCAGCAGGAGGCGAGAGACCTTCTCTGGGATGAACGTCCCATAAATGGATGGTAGTTCAGTTCCCAATCTGTGAAACAGAAGGGACTTTAGAAAAGGAAATTCTACTCTGTGGACCCAGGACAGCCTACCCTGAATGCATTCTTAGCACAAAATAACTGTGAATTGGAAGCAAGAAGATCTGGTTTTCTGTTTCGCTTATTATCCAGTGGACATGGCCATTCACATGAATGTTTAAATACAAAATTTAAATTTTAAGCACAAAATGTAAATTTGTAACAAACATGCCAATTGTTTACTCAGCCCTAGCCATTTATAGCCCCAAAGCAGAGAAAAGGGAAAATTCTCCATCCACTGTATCACCCCAACCTGTTGGTTACAACTGATTGACCCAGAGAAGCACCACTGACCCCCTGAGCCAATAAGACTTCGTCTCTCTCTAGTTTGAAATCCTGAGCTATAGAACAGACTCAGTTAACTCCAGGCACTGAAGCTGTAGGAACCAATTATCTCCAGGATTAAAATAACCATTTTGACATAGCCATGACGAACTATGGCTAATCTGAAGAAGCCGGTCCTCAGGAGACAAGAGCGCTTGGGTAGGAAAAGCAAAGATATATCCTCAGAGAGAGAGTAGACATCTGAGGATGTTCTAGTTCTGTGATGCCCGGAAGCTGAGTTCCATGAGAATTTCTCACTTCCTTTTTCTTGAATTCCTTTGAGTGAGTTTTTAACTACTAAAAAACTCTAAGAGAATTCCATAATTTTCTCTCTGAGCAAGCTTTAGGTACCTCTTGTCTTACCAATTGATTCAATTAATAAACATTTATTGAACATGTTTTATGAACAAGACATCTATAGTGAAAGCTGAGAAAGGATAAGGAAGCCAGGCATGTCTTGTGACTTTGCGGAGCTTGCATTTTAATAGGGAAAAAAGAACAAAAGCAAAGCTAGAAAGACAGCTCATAAATGAACACATGAATGGAAGCACATTAACAAACTCACTAAATGAACAGATGAGGCAAATAGAACTTTGAGAAACAGAACAGTGAGAATGGCCTCTTTTAAGAAGAGTGGTCAGAGAAATTCTCATAAGAAGTGATACAGCAGCTATGACTGAAAGAGTGCACAAAAAGTTATTAGAGCCGTTAAGGAACCTCAGTAGGATATATAAAATCAATTGTATTTCTATATACTTGCAATGAACAATCTGATAATGATATTGAGAGAACAGTGCCATTTATAAGAGCATTGAAAATAAAATTATGAATAAATCTAACCATGAAATTTTAAGCCTGTATTCTGAAAAAATGCTATGTATCCATGAAAATAATTGAATGAAATGCACATAAATGAAAAGACATATCATATTCATGGATCAGAAGACATAATATTGTTAAGATTGATCTGTGGATTCAAGACGATCTCTATCAAAATGCTATCTGACTTCTTTTTTTAGAAATTGACAAACTGATCCTAAAATACATATGAAAATATAAGGGACGCAGCATAGTTAGAATATCCTAGGGGAAAAAAAGAACTCATCTTGGTTCAAAACTCACCATAAAATAGCAGAAATTAGGATAGTATTGTACTGGCATATAGATTAAAAATATAGACACATAGAATAGAATTGAAAGCCCAAAAATCTTCCATTTATGATCAATATATCTTCAATAAAGATGTTATGGCAATCAATTCACTAAAAGGAAAATAGGTCTTTTCCCAACAAACGGTGCTAAGACAACTGGCTATCGACACTTAAAGGAATAAAGTTTGGCCCCTTCTTACATTGTACATAAAACTTAACTAAAATGGATTAGACCTAAATATGAGAGTTGAGGGCTTCCCTGGTGACTCAGCTAGTAAAGAATCCACCTGTAATGTGGGAGACCTGGGTTCGATCCCTGGGTTGGAAAGATCCCCTGGAGAAGGGAATAGTTACCCACTCCGGTATTCTGGCCTGGAGAATTCCGTGGACTGTACTGTCCATGGGGTCGCAAAGACTCGGCCATTTCTGAGAGACTTTCACTTTCACTTGTGAGAGCTGAAACTATAAAACTCTTAGAAAAAAAATCATAGGAGTAGATCTTTGTGTCTTTTGGTTAAGCATTGATTCTTACCTATGACGTCACAAGTGACAGGAAAACAGAGATAAATTGGACTTTATAAAAAAATTAAGCTTCTTATGCTTCAAATGACACCATTGAGAATGTGAAAAGACAACCCACAGAATGCAGAAAATATTTGCAAGTAATATATTTGCTAAGAGATTTGTATCCAAATATATATATGAGAACTCTTAACAGCTCAGTAATAAAAACATAACCCAATTAAAAGTGGGTAAAGGATCGGAATAGACATTTCTCCAAAGAAGAAACACTGATGGCCAATAAATATAAGATATTCTACATTATTAGCCTTTAAATAAATGGAGCTACCCCACGCCCCTAAGCCCGAGGCCAGGGGCGACAGACGGAAGGAGCTACCCCACGCCCCTAAGCCTGAGGCCAAGGGCGGCGGTGGGGAGGAGCAACCCCACGACCAAGGCCAGAGGCGGTGGCCGGAAGGACCAACCCCACGTCCAAGGAGCTGTGGCTGCATGGGCGCAGGAGGGCCTAGAGGAGCTATCCCACGTTGAAGGTCAGGAAGGACGGTGGTGAGGAGATACCCCTCATCCAAGGTAAGGAGCAATGGCTGTGCTTTGCTGGAGCAGCTGTGAAGAGATACCCCACGCCCACAGTAAGAGAAACCCAAGTAAGGTGTTGCAAGAGGGCATCAAAGGGCAAACACACTGAAACCATACTCACAGACAACTAGTCAATCTAATCACACTAGGACCACAGCCTTGTCTAACTCAATGAAACTAAGCCATGCCAGTGGGGCAACCCAAGATGGGCGGGTCATGGTGGAGAGATTTGATAGAATGTGGTCCACTGGAGAAGGGAATGGCAAACCACTTCAGTATTCTTGCTTTCAGAACCCCATGAACAGTATGAAAAGGCAAAATGATAGGATACTGAAAGAGAAACTCCCCAGGTCAGTAGGTGCCCAATATGCTACTGGAGATCAGTGGAGAAATAACTCCAGAAAGAATGAACGGATGGAGCCAAAGCAAAAACAATACCCAGCTATGGATGTGACTGGTGATAGAAGCAAGGTCTGATGCTGTAAAGAGCAATATTGCATAGGAACCTGGAATGTCAGGTCCATGAATCAAGGCAAATTTAAAGTGGTCAAACAAGAGATGGCAAGAGTGAATGTCGACATTCTAGGAATCAGTGAACTGAAATGGACTGGAATGGGTGAATTTAACTCAGATGACCATTATATCTACTACTGCAGGCAGGAATCCCTCAGAAGAAATGGAGTCGCCATCATGGTCAACAAAAGAGTCTGAAATGCAGTATTTGGATGCAATCTCAAAAACGACAGAATGATCTCTGTTTCCAAGGCAAACCATTCAGTATCACAGTAATCTAAGTCTATGCCCCAACCAGTAACGCGGAAGAAGCTGAACGGTTCTATGAAGACCTACAAGACCTTTTAGAACTAACACCCAAAAGAGATGTCCTTTTCATTATAGGGGCCTGGAATGCAAAAGTAGGAAGTCAAGAAACACCTGGAATAACAGGCAAATTTGGCCTTGGAATACGGAATGAAGCAGGTCAAAGACTAATAGAGTTTTGCCAAGAAAATGCACTGGTCATAGCAAACACCCTCTTCCAACAGCACAAGAGAAGCCTCTATACATGGACATCACCAGATGGTCAACACTGAAATCAGATTGATTCTATTCTTTGCAGCCAAAGATGGAGAAGCTCTATACAGTCAGCAAAAACAAGACCAGGAGCTGACTGTGGCTCAGACCATGAACTCCTTATTGCCAAATTCAGAATTAAATTGAAGAAAGTAGGGAAAACCACTAGACCATTCAGGTATGACCTAAACCAAATCCCTTATGATTATACAGTGGAAGTGAAAAATAGATTTAAGGGCCTAGATCTGATAGATAGAGTGCCTGATGAACTATGGAATGAGGTTCGTGACATTGTACAGGAGACAGGGATCAAGATCATCCCCATGGAAAAGAAATGCAAAAAAGCAAAATGGCTGTCTGGGGAGGCCTTACAAATAGCTGTGAAAAGAAGAGAAGCGAAAAGCAAAGGAGAAAAGGAAAGATATAAACATCTGAATGCAGAGTTCCAAAGAATAGCAAGAAGAGATAAGAAAGCCTTCCTCAGCAATCAATGCAAAGAAATAGAGGAAAACAACAGAATGGGAAAGACTAGGGATCTCTTCAAGAAAATCAGAGATACCAGAGGAACATTTCATGCAAGGATGGGCTCAATAAAGGACAGAAATGGTATGGACCTAACAGAAGCAGAAGATATTAAGAAGAGATGGCAAGAATACACAGAAGAACTGTACAAAAAAAATCTTCATGACCCAGATAATCACAATGGTGTGGTCACTGACCTAGAGCCAGACATCCTGGAATGTGAAGTCAAGTGAGCCTTAGAAAGCATCACTACAAACAAAGCTAGTGGAGGTGATGGAATTCCAGTTGAGCTATTCCAAATCCTGAAAGATGATGCTGTGCAAGTGTTGCACTCAATATGCCAGCAAATTTGGAAAACTCAGCAGTGGCCACAGGACTGGGAAAGGTCAGTTTTCATTCCAATCCCAAAGAAAGGCAATGCCAAAGAATGCTCAAACTACTGCACAATTGCACTCATCTCACATACTAGCAACGTAATGCTCAAAATTCTCCAAGCCAGGCTTCAGCAATATGTGAACCGTGAACTTCCTGATGTTCAAGCTGGTTTTAGAAAAGGCAGAGGAACCAGAGATCAAATTGTCAACATCTGCTGGATCATGGAAAAGGCAAGAGAGTTCCAGAAGAACATCTATTTCTGCTTTATTGACTATGCCAAAGCCTTTGACTGTGTGGATCACAAGAAACTGGAAAATTCTGAAGGAGATGGGAATACCAGAACACCTGATCTGCCTCTTGAGAAATTTGTATGCAGATCAGGAAGCAACAGTTAGAACTGGACATGGAACAACAGACTGGTTCCAAATAGGAAAAGGAGTACATCAAGGCTGTATATTGTCACCCTGTTTATTTAACTTATATGCAGAGTACATTATGAGGAATGCTGGACTGGAAGAAACACAAGCTGGAATCAAGATTGGTGGGAGAAATATCAATGACCTCAGATATGCAGATGACACCACCCTTATGGCAGAAAGTGAAGAAGAACTAAAGAGCCTCTTGATGAAAGTGAAAGAGGAGAGTGAAAAAGTTGGCTTAAAGCTCAACATTCAGAAAACGAAGATCATGGCATCCGGTCCCACCACTTCATGGGAAATAGATGGGGAAACAATGGAAACAGTGTCAGAGTTTATTTTTCTGGGCTCCAAAATCACTACAGATGGTGACTGCAGCCATGAAATTAAAAGACACTTACTCCTTGGAAGGAAAGTTATGACCAACCTAGATGGCATATTCAAAAGCAGAGACGTTGCTTTGCCAACAAGGGTTCGTCTAGTCACGGCTCTGGTTTTTCCTGTGGTCGTGTATGGATGTGAGATTTGGACTGTGAAGAAGGCTGAGGGCCAAAGAATTGATGGTTTTGAACTGTGGTGTTGGAGAAGACTCTTGAGAGTCCCTTGGACTGCAAGGAGATCCAACCAGTCCATTCTGAAGGAGATCAGCCCTGGGATTTCTTTGGAAGGAATGATGCTAAATCTAAAAGTCCAGTACTTTGGCCACCTCATGCAAAGAGTTGACTCATTGGAAAAGACTCTGATGCTGGGAGGGATTGAGGGCGGGAGGAGAAGGGGACAACAGAGGATGAAATGGCTGGATGGTATCACTGACTTGATGGACGTGGGTCTGAGTGAACTCCGGGAGTTGGTGATGGACAGGGAGGCCTGGTGTGCTGCAATTCATGGGGTTACAAAGACTGAGCGACTGATCTGATCTGATCTGAATCAAAAAGACAGATAATAACAAATGTTGGCAAGAATATTATGTGGATAAATTTGATTCATTTTACACACTGCTATTGGCAATGTAAAATGGTATAAACAACCTAGAAAGCAGTCTGCTGCTGCTAAGTCGCTTCCGTCGTGTCCGACTCTGTGCGACCCTGTAGATGGCAGCCCACCAGGCTCCCCCGTCCCTGGGACTCTCCAGGCAAGAACACTGAAGTGGGTTGCCATTTCCTTCTCCAATGCATGGAAGTGAAAAGAGAAAGAGAAGTTGCTCAGTCGTGTCCGACTCTTAGCGACCCCATGGACTGCAGCCTACCAGGCTCCTCCATCCATGAGATTTTCCAGGCAAGAGTACTGGAGTGGGGTGCCATCGCCTTCTCCGAGAAAGCAGTCTAGCAGTTGCTCAAAAGCTTGAGGAAAATACAGAGTTCAGTATGGAGTGGGTATGGAGTTTCTTTTCGGGGTGGAGTATGTGTGTGTATGTATATATGTATATGTATATGTGTGTGTATGTATATATATACACATTATGTATACACACTATAGACACACACAATGGAATGTATACGTGTGTGTACATACATACACAGTGGAATACTACTCACCGATGAAAAAGAAAACCCGCCGTTTGTGACAACATGGGTGAACCTTGAGTGTTTTGCACTAAGCAATGTAAACGAAAGAAAGACAAATATCACTTGATTTCACTGATACGTAGAATCTGAAAAAAGAAAACAAAGAAGAAACCAAGACTCATAGATACAGAGAAAAGTTTGATGGTTGCCAGAGAGAGAGAGGTTTGGGAGTGCAAAAGGCTGAAAGGGACCAAGAGCCACGAGCATAAACAAGTAAGTCATAGAGGTGTAATACACAGCCTGGGGAATATAATCAACAATACTGTAGTAACTGTATATGGTGACAGATGGGAAGTAAGCTTAACCATGGTGGTCATTTTGCAATTTATAGACACACTTCAGAGATACTGCAGACTTGCTCCCAGACCATCACAGTAAAGTGAAGATCACAATAAATCAAATCACATTAATTTTTTGGTTTTCCAATGGCACCCACTCCAGTACTCTTGCCTGGAAAATCCCATGGGCGGAGGAGCCTGGTAGGCTGCAGTCCCTGGGGTCGCTAAGAGTCGGACACGATTGAGCGACTTCACTTTCACTTTTCACTTTCACGCTTTGGAGAAGGAAATGGCAACCCACTCCAGTGTTCTTGCCTGGAGAATCTCAGGGATGGGGGAGCCTGGTGGGCTGCCGTCTATAGGATCTCACAGAGTTGGACACGACTGAAGCGACTTAGCAGTAGTGCATATAAAAGTTATAATTGCACTATATGTGCTATAGTCTATTATTAATTATGCAATAGCATTATGTCTATAAAAATGATGCATATACCTTAATTAAAAATACTTCATTGCTAAAAAAATCATCTGAGCCTTCAGCAAGTCGTGATCATTTTGTTGTTTGAGTGTTACTTCCATGTTGATGGCTGTTGATGGATCAGGGTGGTGGTTGCTGAAGGTTGGGGTTGCTGTAGCAATTTCTTAGAAAAAACCACAGTGGAGTTTGCTGTATTGATTGACTCTTCCTTTCATAAACCAATTCTCTGTAGCATGCAATGCTGTTTAATAGCCTTTTACCCAGAGAAGAACTCCTTTCAAAATTGAAGTCATTCTCTCAAACCATGCCACTGCATTATCAACCAAGCTTATGTAATATTCTAAATTTAGGGGTGTCATTTCAAGTCTTCACAGTGTCTTCACCATCTCAAGAATCATTTTCTCTGCTCATCCGTAAGGAGCAACTACTTATCTGTTAAAGTTTTATCATGAGATCATAGCACTTCAGTCACATCTTCAAGCTCCACTTCTAGTTCTTTTGCTATTTCCACCACATCTACAGTTACTTCATCCACTTGAGCCCCCTGAAGTCATCCATGAGGGTTGGAATCAATTTCTTCCAAACTCTTGTACATGTTGATATTTTGATATCCTCGCCTGGAGAATCCTGGGGACAGAGGCGCCTGGTGGGCTGCCGTCAATGGGGTCGCACAGAGTCAGACATGACTGAAGCGACTTAGCAGCAGCAGCATGAATTATAAATGTTCTTAATGGCATCTAGAATGGTGAATCCTTTTCAGAAGGTTTTCAGTTGACTTTGCCTAGATCTACTGGAGGAATCACTATCTATGGCAGCTACAGCCTTACAAAATATATTTCTTAAAGAATCGGATTTAGAAGTCAGAATTACCTTTTGATCCATGGGCTGGAGGATGGATGTTGTGTTAGCAGGCTTGAAAACATGAATCTTGCTGTACATCTCCATCAGAGCTCTTGGATAATCAGGTACATTGTCAGTGAGCAGTAATATTTTGAAAGGAATCTTTTTTTTCCTGAGCAGTAGGTCTTAATAGTGGGCTTAAAATACTCAGTAAACCGTATCATAGACAGATGTACTGTCATTCAGGCTTTGTTGTTCCATCTCTCGAGCACAGGCAGAGTAAATTTAGCATAATTCTTAAGGGCCCTAGGATTTTTGGAATAGTAAATGAGCACTGGTTCCAACTTCAAGTTGCCAGCTGTGTTAACTCCTAACAAGAGAGTCAGCCTGTCCTTTAAAGCTTTGAAGCCGGGCATTGACTTCTCCTCTCTAGCTATGAAATTCATAGGTGATTTCACCTTCTTCCAATATAAGGTGATTTTGTCGACACTGAAAATCTGTTCTTTAGCATAATCACCTTCATTAATTATCTTAGCTAAATCTTTAGAAAACTCATCGGAGCTTGTACCTCTGCACTTGGGTTTCATTGTGTGATTTTTGTTGTAGTGATGACTTCTTTCCTAAAGCCTCTGCTGGCTTCAGACTTGCCTGCTGCAGCTTGGTCACCTCTCTTGGCTTTCATAAAACTGAAGAGAGTTATTACTTTGCCCTGGATTAGGCTTTGGCTTAATTGAAAAGTTGTGACTGGTTTGATCTTCTTTCCAAAGCACTAAAACATTCTCCATATCAGCAATAAGGCTGTTTCACTTTCTTTTCATTTGTGTGTTCACTGGAGTAGCATTTTTAATTTCCTTTAAGAACTTATCCTTTGCATTCACAACTCAGCTAACTGGTGCAGGAGGCCTTGCTTTTGACCCGTCTTGGCTTTTAACATGCCTTCCTCGCTAACCTTAATCATTTTTAGTTTTTGATTTACATGAGAGACGTGGGACTCTTACTTGAACATTTAGAGCCATTCTAGGGTTATTAACTGGCCTAATTTCAATATTGCTATATCTCAGGGAATAGGGAGGCCTGAGGAGGAGGAGAGAGATGGGGGCATGTCCTGGCAGCACAGCAGTTGGAATACACATATTTATCAAGCTTGCCAGCTCGTGTGGGTGTGATTTGTGAGCCCCAGAACAATTACAATGGTAGCATCAAAGACCGCAGTGACAACTAATACTGCAAATTTTATACTAGTAATGATGGAAAGTTTGAAGTACTGCACGGATTACTAAACCATGACACAGAGACCTGAAGTGAGCAAAAGCCGTTGGGAAAAGGGTGCCAATAGATTTGCTTGATACAGGGTTATCACAAGGATTCAGTCTGCTTTTACAAAATGAACAAAACGGTAATACTCATCAGAGAAGTGCAATAAAACTAGTTATGCCTATGTACAGATGTCCAATTATTACATTGCATACATGTACCAGTATAGTACCGTATGTCAAATATACTTCAATTTTTTTTTAAAAAGGAAATGTGATGTCCCCACAGATGATATCCAAAATGAAGGGACATTCTTGGATACTGATACCAGGAACTTCTGAATACAAAGTGGACTTTTTGTCATTTTTTCCCATGTTGACATATTTCTTTTTAAATCAGATAAAGCATTGATGACAATGATAAATGATGAGAGTTAACATTTGCTAGCTATTGTATTGTGTGTGAAATCTGTGCAAAGCCCTGCACAGACTTGGTTTCTTTATTCTTGCAGCCACTCTCTATGATTTGTATTTTCTCCTTTATTTTTAGACGGGGTAATTGAAGGTCAGACAGGTTAAGTAACTTGTCCAAAGTCACACACTTCACAGGGACACATCTGAAATATGAAAGCCAGGTATGTTTGACTCCAAAATTCACACTCTTGACCTCTGATTATGATGTTTCATAGCAAGCATGACTGTATTTTTGGTTTTTTCGTTTGTTTGTTTTTCACATTTTTAAGTATACAATTAATGTATGCTCATTGAGAAAATCTGAAAATCATACAAATGTGTCTTAGGTGGCATTTGGGAGCAACTGGGTGTTTGAAATAAGGGAATAAAATTGCTAATAAAATTATGATATAGATTAACTTTTACTGCTCTTAATGGATGTGTATGACATACCAAATGAAATATGGGTTAAACCTCAATGGGATCATGTGATCTCCTTACATATAAATTTTTATTATTTAAATATATGTAAATTACATATTGAAAATATTTGTAAAGAGAAAGATCTAGACATTCTTATATCAAAATGCTAACTGTCTCTGAGTGGATTTGGACAACTATCTTTCTTTTTGCTTTGCTGTATTTTCTGATTGTTTTAGAATCCTTGACTTCTGAACATATCAGTTCTCTGGATTAACTCATTCTTTCCATTTCCTTTGAGAATATGCCTAATGCCCACTTCAGGTTAGACCCTCCTGGCTAGTAGACTGCTCCTTGATAGCCCAGCACACTTCTGCTTTCACTGACTTTCCATTAGCCTACAATTACAATCCTGATCACAACAGATAAGAGTGACTCTGCTGTAATGGGAGCAGGCGGGGCACCCAGTGTCAGACAATTAGTAAGTGGACTCTAGTCACACGGGTGAGTTGTGTGAAGGGACCTCACACACAGACTTCACAATGACCGGTCTACGCATGTCCAGGCATTCTTTCCTTCATTTTGTTCGTCTGTGAGATTCTCCTCTTCCTTGCCTTTTCCTTCATATGTTTAACTGTCAGTCTCTGTCAGGGGATGACAACAACAGCCAGCAGAAAAAGCTTCTGTCGGTTCATCAGTTCAGTCCTTAAAAAAGGAGGGGGGGTGGTTAGTTCTTCTGAGGACAAATGTTTATCTCAACATAGAGCACATTGCCAGTATTTGAATATTTGTGTCTCCTTTTAATTATTCATAATAACTTGGAAGTCCAGGAAAAGGCAAAGAGGCTGTTGGCAGATTCATCAGTTTTTATTAATGATAACAAATTACATTTCTTAGAAAGGACAACAACACACAGGTTCACCCCTCTCCAGGGGGTTCAGAGAATGATGGTGCTTTCTCAAAGAAGGTCTTTCAAGTGAGTTTCTCTGTTCACGATAACAGATCTCAGAATGTGCAGGAAAAGGCCTTAGATATTGAGTCTAGCCCTTACCTCACAGATAAAATGCTGAGGCTGAGACAGGGGAAGTGGTCAGCCAAAAAGAAAAGAGCAAATCACAGTCCAAATCCAAGAGCAGAACTGAGTCTCCTGACTTTGGATCTAGGGCTCTTTCTGTACAGCATCCAGCAGTTAAAGTACATGGGTAACATTCACAGGGAAGGCCTCAGTGAATTGTGTGGACTGCAGTGAACTAGAATGAATACCATCTGCCATTTTGCTGAAAAACACACACATACATTTACAGGATGGATTTGGATCCTGACTCTTAGTGTGCACACCCTGCTATATTAAATATCTCATTTAGAAACTCCAATTCATTTATAAATAGCTTTCTTTGTGTATATTGAGTGGATGATTTCCTGGCTTCATGAAAGGGTTTCAGAGATCATTTACCTGAGTCTCCAGTTAAAATGCCTTTTGCAGCCATCCATTCCCTCCCAGTGATGGGGAACTCGCCACTATACAATTTAGGACATTTGATTGGCAAACAGCCCCAGTCGTTAGAATTCTCTTCATCAAGACAAAACAAAGTTCTTTTTACTGGTAAAACTTTTGCCTCTGAAGCCAAACAAGAATTAGCATTCTCCATTTTAAAACTATAAGCTTCTGAAATACACGAAGGTGGTTTGCATGTCCTTCCAAATTTTCTCATCTCCTTTAACCATTCTTCATATGATATATGATATTCAGCTGGGTGGTGTATTCAAAAAGGTAAGGGAAAGTCCCTCCAAACCAAAATAGCTCTTCAGATAGTCCATCATCATGCCGAAAAGTTAATCCAGGGTACTAAAGAATTCAAAGAGATGTCAAAAGAAGTGTAAGAAAGGTTCAGAAAGGAAACATGGGGAGGGTATTTGAAGTTAATATTAATAACAATGACATCTAACATTTATCAAAATCTTACAATATGCTAAGACTCTGTTGAAATCCTTATATATATTATTGCATTCTATTCTCATTGTTACCCCAATATACAGGCATTTTATCCCCACTCTGTAGATGAAGAAATTAAATCTCAGGGAGGTAAATTGACCTGCTCTCAAGTTGCTTCCCTGCGGCTCAGCTGGTGAAGAATCTGCCTGTGATGAGGGAGACCTGGGTTCGAGAATGGACCTGTTCCCAACACCAGTATTCTGGCCTGGAGAATTCCATGGTCTGTATAGTCCAAGGGGTCGCGAAGAGTAGGACGTGACTGAGTGACTTTCACTTCACACTTCAAGTTTACTTAGCCCCAAAGTAGCAGAGTCAGGATTTGAATCACATCTGTGTAAATACCAAGGGCTTCCCTGGTGGCTGGAACAGTTAAAGAATCTGCCTGCAATGCAGGAGACATGGGTCTGATCCCTGGGTCAGGAAAATCCCTGGATCAGGAAGATCCCCTGGAGAAGGGAATGACCACCCACTCCAGTATTCTTGCCTAGAGAATTCCATGGACAGAGGAGCCTGGTGGGCTACAGTCTGTGGGGTCTGTAGAGTCAGACACAGCTGAGCGGCTATATATAATTCCAAAATCAGTGCACTTACCTTCCATCCTGGGATGAAGTACTGGAAAGTATATTGGAATTTCTGTTAAAACACTTGGGTGTGATATCTATTTACTTCATCTCTTTGAGCCTCTGTCTTTTCATCTGTTCTGCATAATTCTTTCACTTGTCTCTTCTTTTCTATTTATTATGATCCAGTTTCCCATGAATGGGATTAGTGCTCATATAAAAGAGGCCCCACAGAGCTTCTGAGCACCTTCCACCAGGCAAGAGCACAAGAAGTCTGAGATCTGAAAGGAGGGCCTCACCTGACCTTGCTGGCACTCTGCTCTCAGACTTCCAGTCTCTAGAACTGTGAGAAACACATACATTTCTATTCATTATATTTTTATTTACAACATACAGCACATTAAAAAAAAATGAAGTTAGTGCCTACTAGGAGCAAGACGCAACGCATGCTAGGAGCTGCGCTGCCATAGCACCTGACAGTTTCTTTAATGAAGGAATAAATGTGTGAAGCCAGAAAGACCAGACTTCCTTCCTCCACAACAATTAACATTTTATTAAATGCGATGAATTCCATTTGCCACAAAACAGCGGCCCATAAATGACTTTCATTTGGATATAGAGATATAGCTTCACATTCAGGGAGCAGAAGATAAAATCAGGTGCCCTGTCGTTACCACCACCGCTGTCATTATGGT
This sequence comes from Bos mutus, assembly GCF_027580195.1. NCBI lineage: Eukaryota > Metazoa > Chordata > Mammalia > Artiodactyla > Bovidae > Bos > Bos mutus. Next base: position 4,114,694 of record NC_091624.1, read on the forward strand.
TATGATGATGAATATGAGATTATTATTATTTTTATTCTCTTTAGCAAATGAGTTTTCTTTCTTTCCTTGGAGCTTCCAGGAATGTGTCTCATGTGTTTCCAGCTGTTCCATCTTGTTCTGACACTTCTGCTAGGGAGCTATGTGGAGAGGGGCGAGGGGGCAGAGGGTCCAGGGGCTGACCTTGAACGCGGGCTGGCCTGCTGGCTGCAGGCTGCCCCGAGGCTGCCGCCACCACTTCATCCCTCCCTGGGATGCACTCAAGGCCACCACTGATCAGCGCGCTGAGCGCTTTACAGCTGCAGCCTTGGACAGGCTTTCAGAGAAATTGATGGCAGTCAATTCCCAGCAGATTGAGGCACATCGACTTGTCTTCTGGTCCCAGTGAGTACCTTGGCTCCCCTTTTAATTACTCCAGTAAGCTTTCTGCATATCAGCCAGGGCAAAACCTGGAGAGAGAGAGAGAGAGAGAGAGGGAGAAAGGCAGAGACGGAGAAGAGGGAGTTGAAACACAACAGAGTGGGGGTGCTTTCTTCACTTTTGCCAGAAAACTAGGTCACATGTGTTCATTTTGAATTAGGATATGAATTACTGGAGAATTTGATTAGAGAATCAAGAATCAAGTTGAGTTCAAGACCCAGCTCAGCCAACTAATTTGGTGAACTTGGCAAGCTGTTTAACGTAGCTGAATTCATCTTCATACCTAAAAGAGAAAATTAGTAAGACCACTGTAAACAGAGGTAAATGTAGATAAAACTATGGCCACTCCTACAGATATGATGAAGACAAAGAGAGTGATAAATGCCGATGTTTATTGAGCAATCAGAGCAACCATCATAAATGCTTTACACGGATGATTTCTTTAACTCTTTTTTTAAATCACCTTATCATTTGATATAGGGAAAATCTTTTCTTCATTTTGTATAAGCGGACGGTGAGGCTAAAAAGTTTAGGCTTGTTCATGTTTATAATATTAGAGATCAAACCTAGGTTTCTCTATACACAGAGTTCTTGTTCCATGTTGTCTATGTAAAATACTGGGGAACTTGTTTATGCAAATTCCCCTGATTTTATGTTTAGCCTTCCAGCTCTCTGTGTGCATTGTACAAGAGACATTGGATACAGGCATCTTAGCTGGATACTCATTTAATTTAAAAGTCTCGATTCTCTTTCTTTCTCAGAACAAAGGAAAGCTCTGTGCCTCCAGTATTTACATATTTGCATCTTTGCTTTTAAGACCAACCAGAAGTGTCATATATCAGTGGTTTCTACCTTGTATGTACATCTTTCTCATCAAGGCTTTAAAATCATGTAGTGATTGATTGTCATGATGTGCGCAGCAGACTTCCTACATCAAAATCTCTCCAGGGACTTGTTCAAAAATATATTCCCCATCCCCTTCCAGCACTATTTAATTACAATCCCTCGTGCAGGGACCTAGGACACTGCATTTTAACAAGGGCCCCTGCTGATTTTCAGAAACACTAATGTTTGAGAACTACTTGTGGCTGAACACTGTGGTTCAACCAGAGCTTGAATTCAAGACAGTACGTCGGCCTCTCCTCAGCCCAGCAGGCCCTGTATGATGCTGCCTTCACAGAGGGTTTAGAGCCTTCCTCCAGGATTTGTGATCCGAACACTCGGTTGTCTCCCCACCAACCCTCCCGACACCCTTCCTTTCCCGCAACACCTGCTTTCTTGCACATAATACTGAGTTTCGTTGAGGGGAATGTACCTCGGCCTAGAGAATGAATCATGATTCACTGATGGTCAGCCCCATTCCTCTTTGCTAGTGACTGGCTGTGGATGAGAGTGTGAGCTGATTCTGCTAATGTGAGGCAAAGGTGGGGGTGGGGTGGGGTGGGGTGGTGCTCCTGGGAACCATGTTCATTTCTTACAAAGAAATATACATAAGGAGAAATTCCTTTACTCAGTCTCCTTGCTGCTTTGGCCACAGACCTGTCAGGACATGATGTTTAAAAATACCCTCTTTATCTTGCTACTATGAGCTGACCAACACAAGAATGAGAAGCCAACATAGTGAGGATGACAGGATAGAAAAGTACATCCTCGAAGACAAGCTTAGATTGACTCTGGTCTCACTGTGTGAATCAGTGTATGAATCTCACTGTATGAAGCTTAACTTTGGGTTAAGCTATTGTTAGTCCATTGTTAAGTCATCATTAGATTCCTCTTTGCAGCCACAAACATCTTAAGTTTCTTCTTACAGTCTTGACCTGTAGCATTTCTTCCCTCTGAAATCTATGCAGAATAGTTGTTTTGAGACTTTATCAACCCAGCATGCTACCTCTCCAGTGGAGGAATTAGATGAAGAGAAGTTAACATGGCCATTTAACTGAGTTGTCACATATCTGATGTCATAACTAATCTTTGGCAGGTTGTAGAGCCCAGCCAGAATTGTTTCTGTAGACCAGGGGTCAGCAAGCTGTGGCCCATAGGTCAAGTGAAGCTCATTGACTATTTTGTAAATTAAGCTCTATTGGAATACAGCCACATTCATTTATTTACATATGGTATATGGTTGTTTTCATGCTACAATGACTGGTTTGACCATCCCCAAGAAAAAGAAATGCAAAAAAGCAAAATGGCTGTCTGAGGAGGCCTTACAAATAACAGTGAAAAGAAAAAAAGCAAAAAGCAAAGGAGAAAAGGAAAGATATACCCATTTGAACACAGAGTTCCAAAGAATAGCAAGGAGAGATAAGAAAGCCTTCCTCAGTGATCAATGCAAAGGAATAGAGGAAAACAATAGAATAGGAAAGACTAGAGATCTCTTTAAGAAAATTAGAGACACCAAGGGAACATTTCATGCAAAGATGGGCTCAATAAAGGACAGAAATTGTAGGGACCTAACAGAAGCAGAAGATATTAAGAAGAGGTGGCAAGAATACACAGAAGAATTGTACAAAAAAGAGTTTCATGACCCAGATAATCACGATGGTGTGATCACTCACCTAGAGCCATTCATCCTGGAATGTGAAGTCAAGTGGACCTTAGAAAGCATCATTATGAACAAAGCTAGTGGAGGTGATGGAATTCCAGTTGAGCTATTCCAAATCCTAAAAGAAGATGCTGTGAAAGTGCTGCACTCAATATGTCAGCAAATTTGGAAAACTCAGCAGTGGCCACAGGACTGGAAAAGGTCAGTTTTCATTCCAATCCCAAAGAAAGGCAATGCCAAAGAATGTTCAAACTACCACACAATTGTACTCTTCTCATATGCTAGTAAAGTAATGCTCAAAATTCTCCAAGCCAGGCTTCAGCCATATGTGAACTGTGAACTTCCAGATGTTCAAGCTGGTTTTAGAAAAGGCAGAGGAACCAGAGATCAAATTGCTGACATCCACTGGATCATGGAAAAAGCAAGAGAGTTCCAGAAAAACATCTAATTCTGCTTTATTGACTATGCCAAAGCCTTTGACTGTGTGGATCACAATAAACTGTGGAAAATTCTGAAAGAGATGGGAATACCAGAGCACCTGACCTGCCTTTTGAGAAACCTATATGCAGGTCAGGAAGCAACAGTTAGAACTGGACATGGAACAACAGACTGGTTCCAAATAGGAAGAGGAAGAAGTCAAGGCTGTATACTGTCACCCTGCTTATTTAACTTCTATGCAGAGTACATCATGAGAAACACTGGGCTGGAAGAAGCACAAGCTGGAATCAAGATTGCTGGGAGAAATATCAATAACCTCAGATATGCGGATGACACCACCCTTATGGCAGAAAGTGAAGAAGAACTAAAAAGCCTCTTGATGAAAGTGAAAGAGGAGAGTGAAAAAAATGGCTTAAAGCTCAACATTCAGAAAACAAAGATCATGGCATCTGGTCCCATCACTTCATGGGAAATAGATGGGGAAACAGTAGAAACAGTGGCTGACTTTATTTTTGGGGGGATCCAAGATCAGTGCAGATGGTGATTGCAGCCATGAAATTAAAAGACACTTACTCCTTGGAAGAAAAGTTATGACCAACCTAGACAGTGTATTAAAGCAGAGACATTGTCAACAAATGTCCAGTCAAGGCTATGGTTTTTCCAGTAGTCAGGTATGGATGTGAGAGTTGGATCATAAACAAAACTTAGCATTGAAGAATTGATGCTTTTGAACTGTGGTGTTGGAGAAGACTCTTGAGAGTCCCTTGGACCACAAGGAGATCCAACCAGTCCATCCTAAAGGAGATCAGTCCTGGGTGTTCACTGGAAGGACTGATGTTGAAGCTGAAACTCCAATACTTTGGCCACCTGATGGTGGCCATCAGTGAAGAGCTGACTCACTTGGAGAGCTGACCCTGATGCTGGGAAAGATTGAGGGCAGGAGGAGAAGGGGATGACAGAGGATGAGATGGTTGGATGGCATCAAACTCAATGGACATGGGTTTAAGTGGACTTTGGGAGTTGGTGATGGACAGGGAGGCCTGGCGTGTTGTGGTTCATGGAGTCGCAAAGAATCAGACATGACTGAGTGACTGAACTGAACTGAACTGACTGGTTTGAATGAATTCCACAAACACCACTGGCCTCAATGCTGAAAATATTCACTAGCTAGCCCTTTACAAAAAAAATAAAAATTGCTGATCCTTGATATAAATAAACCATCTGTTGGTTAAAGAGAATATCCTGTGTTTTAGATATCATATTGGAAGGAGATCATTCAAACTTTAAGCATCAGACTTTTCAGTTCAGTCCAGTTCAGTTGCTCAGTCATGTCCAACTCTTTGCGACTCCATAGACTGCAGCATGCCAGACTTCCCAGAGCTTATTCAAACTCAGGTCCATCTTGTCGGTGATGCCATGCAACCATCTCGTCCTCTGTTGTCCCCTTCTCCCTCCACTTTCAATCTTCCCCAGCATCAGGGTCTTTTCAAATGAGTCTGTTCTTCGCATCAGGTGCCAAAGTATTGGAGTTTTAGCTTCAGCTTCAGTCCTTCCAAGGAATATTCAGGACTGATTTCCTTTAGGATTTTTACTTTCATCCAAATGGAAGGGCAACCCTCTTTACCAACGGTGTGGACAGAAGGGGTCTCTGTAAGCAGAACCAGGACATTGTCACGCAAAAGAACCTCAAATCTTCCCCAGCCTTTGGACAGGCAGAGGGTAAAGCACAGCAAGACTCAGACTTGAATGCCTGCCAGGCAAATGGCAAAACCCAAAGGAGGCACGAACACAACCGAGAGTGAAGCTGGATCAAATACTGAGATTCAAAAGAGGATAATAGCTTAAGCTGAGCAGTGTGGTTTCTGGAACTGAAAACCAGAAGTAGTAAGCTTGGGGAGTCAGGGATGGAGGGTCAGGAAGTCCAGCCTAACTCTGATGGGCTGCAGTTTGTAGGTTTGGATTTGGCCTGCAACTCTCTGTTAAAGGGCTTCCTAGGACCAACCTGGTGTACAAATGGCTGCCAAGAACTGAGTAGCTGATGGAGGGCCCACGTTTCTGGGTAGCATGGTAGAGACTACGTGAGCCCCATTTTTTTTTCCTTGACGTTTGAATCACCAAATAATCTCCTTATCTATAGAAGAATGGTGTAGCCACCCAAATGTCTTAGGCAAAAAGGGAAGGATGTCTTTAAAGGGGCATTTAAGGTCAACTGAGCCCATGGGGGTCCTGGTTCACCCCTGCAACCTTAAGTAACATCTGCACCCCCTGGGCTTGTTCCCTTATCTACAAAATACAGTAGGTGGGGTATCAATAAAAATATATGTGGGTGGGCACATGATGTTTAGAAACATGAAAAGTGCTTGCTAAATTATAAAATTCTGTGTAGATGTGAGGTGTCACCGTTACTGAAGGTGACGCCATCCTGGTAGCCCTGCAGAGTGAGCTGGCCTAAAGGATCACCTAAAATAGCCATCTAAATTAACCTGTTGACGGGGAGAATTCACGACTCCCTGTAAGATGTTGTAGAATGCCTGCCAAGAGCTCTTTCTGCTTAGTGTAATTGACACTGAGAAGATCCTTGTGACAGTAACTAGTCGCAGATTCAACCTCTTCCAAAGACTGTTCCTTGTCAGAGATAATAAAGCAATAATATCCACATGGATATGGGTGCCCATTTTTCTGCTTGTTAGAAAGGAAATGTGCATGCAGCTCGGCTACCGAAGAGCACCAGCATACAGGTCTAATTTAATAAAGAGGTGAAGAGCTGTATCAGGCCAGAAACACAGTCATGGGAACTAGAATGCATGGCAGCACGATCTGGAAAACTGGAAACCACACGAGTACCCGAATCAGTGGACGGGATAAGCCAGGTGTAGAGTCCCGTATCAGGGTGCCCTTGGCAGAGGCTAGGCATTTAGGGAAGCCGCGGGCCCTGTCCGGGGCCGTCAGCTCCGCTGGAGGGAAGCAGGCAGTGTCCAGACATGGAGGTCAGAGCTGAGAGAACTGGGCTGGGGATGTTTGACCCTGGAGCAGAAACAGTTCACTCCGTTCTCCATCTGGGTTTTCACTCTTTCTAAAGAAGCTCTAAAATGTTTCAAAATTCTTAATCGTACGTGTAAAGTTTGTGTGCTCTGAATTAGACACAGTCTTTAACATAATACATAAATTTCTGGTATTGAATTTGAAAAGACAGCTTATCCTGCCTCATTTTACTTTACTATACACAGACAGCCTGCTTACTTGCATAGGACTGATCTTGCCTTTCTAGTTAAGTGCTGTGATGTTTATCCGGATTCATAGACTTCTCTCTGTTGAAGCTTGGCACGTGGGCAGCCCCATCCAATGCTAAATTTGCAAGTAATTCGATCTGAAATACAGCAATGAGCATGAACGATCTACAAGTGTAGTCAACAGAGTGGACGCCTCGCACTCGAGCTAAAGAATATCGGCACGAATGGTGCCATGTTTGTGAAGCACACAAAAGTGGCAGAATAACTCGTGTCAGCGGATGAACGACTCGTGTATCACTGAACACATTGAATCACAATAGCGGTTACTCTCAGACACGTAGTACTAGGAGGGAGCCTCAGAGGGGCTTGGGGGATGCTGATTGTCTTTTTTCTTGATTTTTAGTTCATTGAGGTATCCCATTCATAAAAAAAATCATCAAACCATGAATTTATGATATTTCTACTTTTCTATGCGTGTCATACCGACATAAGAAGCTCTAAAAAATGAATATGGAACCAGGGACCTAAGACAGTGAAGCTCACGAGCAGCTCAGTCACGAACTAACTGTAGCACCTTGGCAAGTCATGTTACCAGACTGAGCCTCAGATGTTCCACTTCTAAAAGAGGATTAGTGATCCCTGCCTCACAAGGCCATTGTGGATGTTCAACTGAAAGGGAAGATAACATGTAAAGCACTTAGCACAGTGCCCGCACACAGCAGACATCTAGTGTCTGGTCGCCTCTCTGGTGGTGTGGTCCTTACATCGCCCAGGCTGGTGCCATTTCACACTGAATGGTAATGTCAATGTGAACCATCCTCTGGGATCCAAAAGGACACACACACTCACTGTGCCCTTTGGGGGCGCCCAGGCTGTGCACTAAACACAGGAAAGAGACGGGAAACTGTATGAGACAAGGAGATAGAGCAGCATCTGTGGTTTCACCTTCCCTCAGGCTCAGTTACCCTCGATCCCAAAATATTAAATGGAAAATTAAAAAAAAAATTAAAAATCCACATATTTTAAATTACATGCCAGTCTGAGTCATGCAATGAGATCTTGCAGTCCTGTTCATCCCGGGATGTAAACTGTTCCAGTATGTGATGTTTCCAAGCTGTATATGCTACTTGCCTGTGAGTTTAGGAATAAGCACTGTATATACAGGGTTTATACTATTGTGATTCCAGGACTCACTGAGGATCTCAAAACCTGGCCCCATGAATAAGGGGGTGCTAGTACAAAGCTAGAACAAATCAAATCCCCTACGACTATACAGCGGAAGTGACAAAAAGAGTCAAGGGATTAGATCTGATAGACAGAGTGCTTGAAGAACTATGGACAGGATACAGGGAGCAAGACCATCCCCAAGAAAAAGAAGTGCAAAAAGGCAAAAGGGTTGTCTGACGAGGTCTTACAAACACCAATGAAAGACGAGACGCAAAAGGCAAAGGAGAAAAGGAAGGATACACCCATCTGAATGCAGAGTTCCAAAGAACAGCAAGGAGAGATAAGCAAGCCTTCCTCAGTGATCAGTGCAAAGAAATAGAGGAAAACAACAATAGAAAAGACTAGAGATCTCTTCAAGAAAATTAGAGATACTAAGGGAATTTTCATGCAAAGATGGGTACAATAAAGGATAGAAATGATATGGACCTAATAGAAGTAGAAGATATTAAGAGATAGCAAGAATACACAGAACTATACAATAAAGATCTTCATGACACAGATAATCACGATGGTGTGATCACTCACCTAGAGGCAGACATCCTGGAATATAAAGTCAAGTGGGTCTTAGGAAGCATCACTACGAACAAAGCTAGTGGAGGTGATGGAATTCCAGTTGAGCTATTTCAAATCCTGAAAGATAATGCTGTGAAAGTGCTGCAGTCAATATGCCAGCAAATTTGGAAAATTCAGCACTGTCCACAAGACTGGAAAAGGTCAATTTTCATTCAAGAAAGGCAATGCCAAATAATGTTCAAACTACCACACAATTGCACTTATCCCACATGCTATCAAAGTAATGCTCAAAATTCTCCAAGTCAGGCTTCAACAGTATGTGCACCATAGACTTCCAGATGCTCAAGCTGGTTTTAGAAAAGGCAGAGGAACCAGAGATCAAATTGCTGACATCCATTGGATCATCAAAAAAGTAAGAGAGTTCCAGAAAAACATCTATTTCTGCTTTATTGACCTTGCCAAAGCCTTTGACTGTGTGGATCACAACAAACTGTGGAAAATTCTTCAAGAGATGGGAATACCAGACCACCTGACCTGCCTCCTGAGAAATCTGTGTGCAGGTCAGGAAGCAACAGTTAGAACGGGACATGGAACAACAGAGTGGTTCCAAATAGGAAAAGGAGTACGTCAAGGCTGTATATTGTCACCCTGCTTATTTAACTTCTATGCAGAGTACATCATGAGAAGCATTGGGCTGGGTGTAGCACAAGTTGGAATCAACATTTCTAGGAGAAACATCAATAGCCTCAGATATGCAGATGACAACACCATTATGGCAGAAAGTGAAGAAGAACTAAAGAGCCTGTTGATGAAAGTGAAAGAGAGTGAAAAAATGGCTTAAAACTCAACATTCAGAAAATGAAGATCATGGCATCTGGTCCCATCACTTCATGGGAAATAGATGGGGAAACAGAGGAAACAGTGTCAGACTTTATTTTTCAGGCTCCAAAGTCACTGCAGATGGTGATTGCAGCCATGAAATTAAAAGATGCTTACTCCTTGGAAAAAAAGTTATGACCAACCTAAACAGCTTATTGAAAAGCAGAGACATTACTTTGTCAACAAAGGTCCGTCTAGTCAAAGCTATGGTTTTTCCAGTAGTCATGTGAGAGTTGGACTATAATGAAAGCTGAGCACCAAAGAATTGATGCTTTTGGACAGTGATGTTGGAGAGACTCTTGAGAATCCCTTGGACTGCAAGGAGATACAACTAGTCCATCCTAGAGGAAATCAGTCCTGAATATTCACTGGAAGGACTGATGCTAAAGCTGAAACACCAATACTTTGGCCACTTTATGTGAAGAACTTGCTCATTTAAAAAGACCGTGATGCTGGCAAAGATTGAAGGTGGGAGGAGAAGAGGATGACAGAGGATGAGATGGTTGGATGGCACCACCGACTCAGTGGACATGAGTTTGGGTAAACTCTGGGAGTTGGTGATGGACAAGGAGGCCTGGTATGCCGCTGTCCTTGGCTTCACAAACAGTCTGATATGACTGAGTGACTGAACTGAACTGAATTGAGCACAAAGCTGGAGAGCTCATTAAGAGAGAAATCATGGAGGTTAAAGAAGCCCAGAGGTTGGATTTTATTCTGCAAGTGAAAGTTACTGAAGCTAGTAGTTTGGCAAAGCAGTCGCATGAAGCTGGGGTTCTGCGAGATTAATCTTGTAGAAAATTAAAAGGGATTAAAACAGAGAAGGGCTTCCCTGGTGGTTCAGAGGGTAAAGAGTCTGCCTGCAATTCAGGAGACCCTGGTTCGGTCCCTGGGTCAGGAAGATCTCCTGGAGAAGGGAATGGCAACGTACTCCGGTATTCCTGCCTGGAGAATTCCATGGACGGTGGAAGCCTGAAGACAGATGTTGCCTTAACAGAAAGCATATCAGCTCTCTAGAAATCAGACAATGATAATGTTATTCTAGTTGTTATTATTAATACTGTAAGCAATAACAATGACCCCAAAAGTGGGGAACAATGAGCACAATCACTGTTATTTCACTGTGTGTCTGCTAGGTACCACATATTTTAAAAGCATCTCATTTAATTCTTACTCAGAGCACAATGAGGACGGTAGTCATTTATCAGGTTCTTACTAAGTGCTAGGCACTGTTCCAAGCCTTTATACATATTAATGCTTTTAATCCCCATAAGATCCCTGGGAGATGGGTACTATTGTTGTCTTCAGTTTATAAATGAGTAAACTGTAGCAAAGAGAGATTAAATAACTTGTCTAAGGCCACACTGCTGTAAAGTGACAGAGGTGGGATTCAAACCCTGGCAGTCTGACTCTGACACATATGCATTGTATCAATATTCTAGGTATTATTATGCTTATTCATTCACACTAACTTAACTAAGACAGCGGTTAAATCACTTGCTCCGAGACACAGAGAAAGAGGGAGAGACCCTGATTTGCATGATGATGAAACTTATGGGCTTCATCACCATCCAGTCTGCTAAGAGCAATAGCTTCCAGTCATGATTGAAAACAAATGAAACATCAGTCAGATATTTTAAGGAAGAAGAGCAGTAACAATAGTAAACATTTATTGAACACTTTTACGCCTAGGAGTTTATATGTGTTATCATATTCTAGAAAGCCTATCAGGAAGGACTTTTTATCCCTGTTGAACTGATGAGGAAACTGAGTCTCAGAGAAGTCACAGACTAGTAAGTGAGAAATCCAACTTTAGGAGTTAGGCAGCCCAACCCAAAAGCATGCTCTTATCATTCTACTCAACTGCCTGTAAGCCATAAAGAAGCTGCTTCCAGGATTTGAAACATCTCCCACCCTTCTGCACCCCCATCCCCAGCTAATTCTGTACCCAGTGGTATCCCGGGGCAGTTTAAAAAGCATTCCAAGTCTTAACTACTGCAAGGAATTCTTAGCTAACCTTTGCAGGGTGAGCTGCAGCAGCAGATTTTTTCCCAGGTTACTAGAAACCCTCAGGCTTCAGAAGAGCAGGTGCTTGGCTAACCTGAGTGTCACCTACGTCTGATGTATCTCATTAGCCTCAGGGAGAAACACAGTCTGATCTGCTCCTTCTCCCAGATGCAGCCCTGGTGCAGCAAAAGGAAGAGCCAACAGCCTGCTTGTGGAGGAGCCGGAGTCAGCTTGTCTTCCGAAAGCACAGGAGCGGCAGGGCACCCCCGCCACACCCCTTCGTTCGTAAATGAGGCTCTGCTATGATCACAGGCCCAGAAGTGTGGCTGGGGCCCGCACTCGGCTTCTATGGCATCTGTTTCAGAGGGAGTTCAGAGGCCCCCTTTCCATAAACACCTCTGCTTCCAGTCTTGTCTTGAGGTCCAAAATCTGCCTCCACAGTTGGGCAAAACTCCTTGTATCAGTCAGGGTTTAAGCAGAGAAGGAAAAGCAGCAGCTTAACAGAAACAGTGCCAGCAGGACATGCACACACACACACATCCATACACACATATGTAATACACACACAGGTATCTTGTCACTGGAAAGACTGATGCTCAAGCTGAAGCTCCCATACTTTGCCCTTCTGTTGTGAAGAGCCGACTCACTGGAGAAGACCCTGATGCTGGGAAAGATTGAAGGCGAATGACAGACGATGAGATGGTTGGATGGAATCACTGATTCAGTAGACATGAACTCGGGCAAGCTCTGGGAGATGGTGAGGGACAGGAAGGTCTGACGTGCTACCGTCCATGGGGTCGCGAAGTGTCGGACACAACTTGGTGACTGAACAACAGCAGGAATCTGCAAAGCAGCCCAGAGGCTGGAAATTCTAGGGCAGGAGCTACGGCTCTTTGGTGGGGTTTCTTCTGCCTCAGGACAACCTCAGTCTTGCTCTCACAACCTTTCAACTGTTGAGTTGGATGAGGTGCATCCAAATGACAGAGGATACTCTCCCTTGAAATCAACTGATTATTGATACTAACCGCATCTACAAAATACCTCCCCAGAGACACCTCGTGTGTCATTGCCTAACTAGGTGCTAGCCAGTTGCCCAGTTTTATGCATAACTTGGTCTAGCCAAGTTGGCAAACAGAATTAACCATTGTGCTCTTCATGTGACAATGGGAAATTCATGAAGATAGTGGTTATGGCTCTGACTTTCTGTTATCTTGGGAAGGTCCTTTTTCTTCTCTGAAACTCAGGGCTCACTTCTGCAAAAGGGATGTTGTGAAGAAAATGCAAACGGAGCAAGTCGTGGCGGTTTACACTTGCTAATCTCATACTCCCAATTTATCCCTCCCACCCTTTCCCCTTTGGTAACCTGGAGTCTGCTTCCAGTGTCCGTGAGTCTGTTTCTCCTCTGTGTATAGAGTCATTTGTATTGTTTTTCTCAGATTCCACATTTAAGTGATATAACATTTGCCAAACCACTATACATAAAATAGATAAGTGAAAAGAGTTTACTGTGTAGCACAGGGAATTAGATTCAGTATCTTATAATAACCTAGTAATGGAAAATAAGCTAAAGATATATTTTATAACTGAATCACTTTGCTATACACCTGAAACTAATATAATATTATAAATCAATTATACTTCAATTAAAAAAATTGAGTAAGGCATGAAAGTTGTTTTTAGATATTTCAAAGTGTCTGTCGTGAAACAACTAGCTTTGTTCTAGGGAGTTCCAGAGGACAAAGCCAGGGCCATTGCCTGGAAGGAGAAATGAAGATTTCAGCTTGAAGGAAGATTGTCTCACAGTGAAGTTTCACCCTAAAAGAGAGGGCCTTGTAAGATAATAACCTCCCCACCTGCAGAGGAGTTCAAACAACGGATGAAGGAGCATTTATTTTGGGGAGAACAGTATAGTAAGCATTACGTTTGGTGCTAGATCTTCTGGAGAAGGAAACGGCAACCCACTCCAGTATTCTTGCCTGGACAATCCCTTGGACAGAGGAGCCTGGAGGGCCACAGTCCACAGAGTCAGACACGACTAAAGGGATTTAGCATGCGCACAGAGTCCCAAAAGACTCCCCAGGTGGTGCTATCGGCAAAGAACCCGCCTCCCAATGCAGGAGACTTTATAAGAGACGTGGGTTCAGTCCCTGGGTTGGGAGGATCCCCTGAAGGAGAGCATGGCAACCCACTCCAGTATTCTTGCCTGGAGAATCCCACGGACAGAGGAGCCTGGTGGGCTCCAGTCCATGGGGTCGCAAAGAGTCGGACATGACTAAAGAGACTTCACAAGCTCCAGTACTCAAAACTGCCTGCTAGCGTGATCATTCTTCACTGCTAGTAAGACTTGCCTTCTTTCCTTCTCTCTTCCTGCACCCTCCCCTGCTTCCGAAGCTTGTCAACAGACTGTGCTAGGCGACATAAAATGTAAACAGATCCTGGAAGAAATATTACTCATTGTCACCCATCAGATATATTCTCTAGTTTATTCATGAGATTAACTGTATATCACCAGGATAATCTCTTAAACCAGTTTAGATGCTCTCACCCAGCAAGGCACTGAGAGATAAAGCACAGGAGCATTTTCTGATTTGGCAGATGAAACTGGACTTAAGAAAGAATACAGGGATGGCTGTTGTATCCAAAAGGTTGCTTTGCATAAAGATACAGTGAAAAAAAGGTGTGGCCCCTGGCCTCAGACAATATGGTGACATTTGGGTTAGCCAAGCACCTGCCCTTCTGAAGCCTGAGGCTTTCTACTAACCTGGGAAAGAATTTGCTGCTGCAGCTCACTCTGGAAAGGTTAGCTAAGAATTCCTTGCAGGGGTTAAGACTTGGAATGCTTTTAAAACTGCCCCAGGATACCAGTGAGTGCAGAATTAGCTGGGGATGGAGGCGGGGGTGGGGGTGGGGTGGGGGTCCTGGAAGCACCTTCTTTCTGGCTGAGAGGTAGTTGAGTGGAATGATAAAAGCATGGTTTTGGGTTGGACTGCCTAACACCTAAAGTTGGATTTCTCACTTCCTAGTTTGTGACTTCTCTGAGACTCAGTTTCCTTATCAGTTCAACAGGGATAAAATGTAGACGCAGTAGCTTATAACAGATATAGTGTGAAAACTCCGATTGAGTGAGACCACGGCAGAGGGGCAGATGAATCATAGTGAGGATAAGCAACTACTTTTTAGTGGATGGGCAATTTTAGCCAAGATGGAACAAAAAAAGACTTGGACAGACAGGTGTTCTGGGGAAACGTGTGATGGATGATCTGTACAGGTCAATAGGGTAGAAGGAATGTACTGAATCTGGAGAGAGTTTAAGTGAAAGGTATCGCAAGGGCTGCAGGAGTAGCAATGATATGATTCTTATGGAGCTGAAAGAGAAGATGGGGTCTAAAAATAAAGAAGGAAGTTGAAAGAAAAAGTGACAGTTTCCAGTTTCAATAAATTACCAAGGGACAGGTTCTTATTAGGTTTTATCCTTGCTACCTGTAAAAACCTCTTATCGGCAAATGTAGTGGGGAGTCGCCACGTGGCCCAAAGCCCAAAGTCATGGTGGAGAATGTGCTGAACTCACTACCTGGGCTTGGTTACCTCTCAGAGCCTTGGTTTCCCAACCTGTATGATATGGATAATCTTCCCTGCTCTGCAGGCTTGCATGGATGCTGCTTTGTAAGCCGTAAACCTCTGTGCAAACACTCATGTACTCAGGGACATATCCTGTTGGTCCTGAGGGAATTTATAGCGCTTGAGACCAAGTCCCGAATCAGCTACATTTTGCCATCCAAACGAAGGTGGCAGAGTTGACATAGAGCCTGGTGACAAAGACATTCACCCTGTGGCCGTCAGAGCTGTGTGCTGGGTATCTGTGGAGTGTGTTAGCTGCTTGGATTGTTCAGTGTGAAATTTAATTTGGGCTCCTGGGTGAGCAGGGAGGAGGGCGTGAAAGATATGACACTGGTTAATTTCATGTTTTACAGGCCCAGCAACCCCAAAAGTATATTTCTTGGCGAAAACTGAGACCCTGCAGGCCACTGCATGCAATGATATGCGGTCCAGGGGGAAAACAGAGATAGTGAGAGAAAAAAAAAGCATCAAGAATATATCATTTCCTGAAATCAAATAAACTTACAGGCTTCCATCTCAATGGGTGAGACTGACAGGCAGAGAGAGAAAGGCGAAAAGAGGGTTTCTTTTAACTCTTGCCAATACATTTTCACATAACTGCAAACACTCCTCGGGATGGCATTCCAAGTGCCTCGCCTCAGTCCTCATCCATCTTTCCGTGGGCAGATCGGATCATCTCTTTCTCGCCGCCTTGTAGACAATAGCAGAAGACTCAGACTCCAAATCGTAGCACAGCTGTCCCTGGACTCAAGTCCTGCATCACATCCCCCCCTGCTCTCATGGCCACCCAGAGCTGACTCCACCAGCAGTGCCGATTGATGGGTTCCTAAACCTGCCGGCTCTCTCTGCTCCCCATCTCTACACCTGTGTATGTATAGGTTCCTTCTCCCTGGGATTTCTTCTACTTTGGCTGTTTCCTAGGTTTCAGGAAAACTCAGTCTGTACAGACAGCAACTGAGGGCCAAGACTTTGGCATAAAGTAGACCTGATATTGGGTTTCCCTCGCAGCTTGGTAAAGAGTCTGCCTGCAGTGCAGGAGACCGGAGTTTGGTCCTTGCGTCAGGACAATCCCCTGGAGGAGGGAATGGCTACCCACTCCAGCATGGACAAGGAGCCTGGAAGGCTACAGTCCACGGGGTCGCCAAGAGCTGGGCACAACTGAGTGACTCACACTTTCACTTTTTTCAGGCATCTTAATTTTACTGGCTTCCGTCAGGTCATCCTGTGGTCCCCGGTTGTTATGGAGACTCAGTTGGTTAATGTATAGAGCAGAACAAAATGCCTGGCACATGCAAAGTAGCTGGTAAGTGGCTTGTTTTTATTATAAATGTAGCTCCAAGATTACTACTGCCTCTATGAAAGCTTCTTTCGTTTCCACATGCAGAATCAAAGCGCTGGTTCCATTGCTCCGTAAATGGTCCAATTGCATCTTGAATGTGCATCAATTACTGCAAACATTGTGTTGAATATTGTACTTAATAGTCACTTTTGTGTCCCCCCCACCCCCATTACACTGTGTGTTTAGATGCCTGGACCAGATTTGGCCATCTTTGTATGGCCAGGGCTTAGCCAAATGCCCAATACAAAGTAGATACTTGATTCATGTTGGCCAAACTAGTGAAAGAGAGAATGAATACACGATTCCATGCACGGATTACCCTGCAAGGGCTGGATCAGGTGCCAGCTCTCCCAGGAAGTCTTCTCTGTCTTTATCAGCAGAATGAAGGATCCCCTTCTATGACAGCTCTTTGCCCACATCCTGCTGCCATCGTGCTGTGACTGCCACACAGGAGGCTCCGGGTCTTACTCACCCCATCAAGCCATCATCATTACTATTATTAGCACAGGTCCTGGAACAGAATAAGGACTCAGTATATGCTCTTTTCCCTCGTCCTTCTCCTTCTCCTCTTCATTATCGTTGTTTCCAGGGTAGCCAACATTTGGGAGTTCGTCAGGGTCAGGACAGGGGAAGGGTTTGCTAGATGCTGAGGTAGCCATGGGGGTGGGTTTAGTGCCCAGACCACACACACAAAGGCATATGGTGGCAGGAAGCTCTGAAGACTGTCCATAGCAGCCACAGAAAGTCAGTATCCAGGAGAAGCTGTGAAAACATTTCTTATGTTAAACACAACGTCCTTTAGCTAGATGGATACTTGTAGGCAGGAAGGTTTGTGTCAGCCTGTGAGAACAGCATCACGGGCCATTTCGATTCTGTTTAGGAAGCTATCAATTGTGAGTTTTTGAACAAAGAAAAGCTTTGAAACCATTACAGATAAACAAAGCTGGAGGTCAAAATAATTATTGGACAAGTGCATATATATTTGGAACTATTTTTAGAGTATGTTTGTATGTGAAGGAAGATAATCACACTATAATTTAGTGTGTGTTTAGTATGTGTCAGTTCCTGCTGTCAACCCTGTACACGTGTCAACTCATTTAAAACACACAACCATTTAAAGGAGGTATTGCTGGTCTCATTGTGAAAGGGAGACTCATGGTAAGTGAATAATTTGCCCAAGTTCTTACAGATAGTAAATGGTGAACTTGGATTTGTACCTGGGCAAGTGACTTCAGCACTCCTGTTCTCTGTGTATATAAAAAGGGTCTGTGGGTATTAGGAGTAACTGAGAGGCAAGCGCATGCAGTGTGGTTTCTAAAAAAACATATTCAACGGGTGTTTACTGAGTATCTACTGTTGGGTCAGGTTTCTGCTAAGTTCACAGAGTGATCCCAGAATGAATGGCTGGCACAGTCCTGCGTTCAAGAAGCTTACAAGCTTGGCGAGGGAGCAGGTGGATCCAAATAGATATTAAGGACTTCAGCTCAGTTTCATCAACTCCTTTACCATTGATTCTGTGTTGCGTACTGTGTCTGGTCTGGGGCTTAACAGAAATGAGGAGGACACGATGCAGGCTTTCAGGATGCTCAGAGAGTATCAGACAGTGGTAAGTTTTATAATTAACACTGCAGTCATCACATGCTTGTTCAGCACCTACTTCCTCTCAGTATAAACCCAAGTCCACCGCGCTGAGCCCATCGCACATTCTCCTGGCCCCTGGCTACTTTCTTTTGTCCTTTAGAAGGCAGGCCCTTTCAGGTCTGGGTCTTGTCCTCAGTGTCTGCTCCACTGCAGTTGCTGGGCCCGTTCCAGGCTCCGGCCCACCGAACCTGCCTTATCTTGATGCGGTTAATCAGCTACTGGTACCATGTGGGCTATTGTGTCTGCCAGACCCAACCCCTCCTACTAGACAAAAGCGCCCCACTTACAGAGCCCTACTGTTTGGGGACAGATACTAATCAGCTCAGGAATAGTCACCTGACCTGAGAAGACTTATGTGTTAGCTGAGAGTGAAGCATGAAATAGCTTGTCCTAGAGGGTGAGCTGAATCCATCAGATTTCTTCTTAGAAAAGTTAGACCGGAAGGACAGGAGGATTAGGTTAGTTGTAGACAGGCAGAGAAACAGGCCAGTTCAATCGGTAATGGGGCACT
Source organism: Bos mutus (assembly GCF_027580195.1). Classification (NCBI taxonomy): domain Eukaryota; kingdom Metazoa; phylum Chordata; class Mammalia; order Artiodactyla; family Bovidae; genus Bos; species Bos mutus. Next base: position 4,133,053 of record NC_091624.1, read on the forward strand.
TAGTAAGGATTTAGAAAGCTGAGTTGGCTGAATGATTGCATGTTCTGCCATCTTGAAGCTGGGATAGTCACCGGTGCCTGGCCTTTCTGGAGTGGGTCCCTGACGACTTGAATTAGCTCCGTTGGTTCACTCTCCCTGGAAGCCAGAACTGGTGGGTTGGATCATACCCCTTCCTGTTCTAGCGTGTTAGTGTTAGTCACTCAGTCGTGTCTGACTCTTTGTAGCCCCATGGACTATAGCCCATGGGATTTTCCAGGCAAGAATACTGGAGTGAGTTCCCATTTCCTTCTCCAGGGGATCTTCCTGACCTAGGGATCGAACCCAGGTCTCCTGCATTGTTGGCAGATCTTTACCATCTGAGCCACCAGGGAAGCCCCAGTTCTAGTGGGTGGAGACAAACCAAAGGAAGCAAATGTCCATAGGCTCTTCCTGGAGAAGCTCCTGTTGACCACTTGATGATTATCCTCTGTCTAAAACACACACACACACACACACACACACACGCATCATTCCTTCTCCCTCTGCCCCAACCCTCACCCCATGCCATTTTCTCTGTTGTGCTCAGTCACTTCAGTCATGTCCGACACTTGGCAGCCCTATGGACCGCAGCCTCCCAGACTCCTCTCTCCACGGGATTCTCCAGGCAATGATACTGGAGTAGATTGCCATGCCCTCCTCCAGGGCAGCTTCCTGACCCAGGGATGGAACCTGTTCCTCTTGTGTCTCCTGCACTGGCAGCCAGGTTCTTTACCACTAACACCACCTGGGAAACCCCTCTCTCTGTTGAAAGGGAAGGAATGATTTTGATGCGAGTGACTAACTAACCAAGAGGGTTTCATTGGGTATTTCCTCTTCCAAAGTAGCAAAGTCACTTCCGGAGAGTCATATAGGAGTAGATTAATAAAATGTCTCTTGAGCATCTGTTGTGGGCCAAGGATACGAAGATAAAAACTACTGCCCTGCAGGACTCCCCAGAGTGTGAGAGAAGCAGTGTCATAAATGGACGTTTACACTCTAGGGAGCCCTGGGCTTGGTGGGGGAAACACTGGCTATCGGGCCGGCAGTAAATCACTTAACTTGGCCTGAGGAGAGAGGGCAGGTGTGAGCACATGTTGTGGGGCCCATCACGGGAGGTTCTGAAGAGGTGACAAACAAGCTCGGTCTTTAAACATGAGTAGGGGGTTCTCATCGTCAAGGATGGGAAGAAAAAGATCCAGGGGAGATCCTAAAAATGGGAACAGCTTATGTGAAGACTTCAAGGCGCAGGAGAAATGGTTCTTCGCAGGAGAGCAGAGAAGGGTCTGCAGAGATGGGCAGACAAGTATCTGGAGAGGAGCTCTGAGGGTCCCTTGAGGAGGCTGACTTTTCCTGAACACTGTTGGGAAGAGACCAGTGACCAGTTTTAAGCATGGAAGTGGTGGCGAGTTTGGTGACTGTCTGTCTCCTGGATCGGAGCAGACGTCTGATAGCAGGAATCCAGCGGAACTTGGCAGAGCTGCTGGGAGTTTATGAAGAGGAGAGTGACCGGACTGAAGATGGTGTGTGTGCCCACTTCCCAGGGAGTCACAGGTGTGTGGGCGGGAGTCTCGGGGTCTCCAGAGCCAGGTGAAATCCCCACTCTCTCGTGACATAAATGTGTGGCCGTGGGTGAACCCTGTCCCTTCTCAGGGCTTTGGTTTTATGACTTGAAAGTTGAAGAACGGGCCTTGGGAGTATCAACCGTGAAAGGCCTTGATGTGTTTTAAAAGGCTACTCATATGCTGTCTGCTCACAGTTTATTGGCTAGTTATAAGCAGTTGTGTGAGTGAGTGTTGTGTGTGTGTCCTTGTGTGTTGTGTAGATGGAGAAGCATTTTTTCAGTTTGGTGGTGAGCTTGAGAAATAGCTGGGACAATCACCTTCAAACTGAGAGGAAAGGAGCCCGCCCCTGAAAGCAGCTGTCACTCTCCATAGGACTGAAGCTCCCTGCTCCCTGGAGAACAGCCTGCAGCTGTGCCAGGCTGACTCACACCGCCCCGCGTTCGGTCCTTGGAGCAGAAGCCTCAGGTGGACGCAGGGTATGGAGCTTTCATCCTCACCTTCGTCCCTATGATCAGAAGATTCTTTCAGAGACACAAAGCCTCTCTGAACTGGACAACACTTGGGGTGCTGGCCAATGCCCGAGTCCCCGCCCTTCCTGCTGGCATGTTCTGGAGCCAGGAGCTTGTGTCCTCCTTGTCTCATCTCTTGATCTCTGCCCTCTCCAGCTCACTCCACATTTTCTTGTTTGGTTTGATCTTGACTGACGTACTCTGTCCTTCTTCCGTTGGGACCTTGCTTCCCTTACTGTTCCCTCGCTCTCTGGAACATCTGTCCCTGCTCACTTCGCCCAGCTGTGTCACACGCCCGCTTCATGCCCCCCGCATCCATCCCTTCCTCCCAGTGGCCTTCGCTCACCCTTCCTGACCCCAGCCGTCTGCCCAGCTTACCCCAGCGGTGAGCCCTGCTATCTCCCTACCCTTCTCCCTCACCACGTGGAGTTGCTTATGGAATCAGTTTTGTAATTTTCTGTTTGTTTACTCTCCGTCTTTCCTCGTAGACCAGTGGCTGTCAACATATGGCGGTTGTGTTCCCAAGGGACATTTGGCAACATCTGGAGATACTCTGGGTTCACAACTGCTCGGTGCTATCTCAGGGATACCACTCCTTTCCCCATAATGCACAGGACATCCCACTCCCGACTAAGAATCTGGCTCAAAATGTCAGACATGCCATAGACTGTGGGCTTGATGTGGAGAGACTGTATTCATAACCTTATGTCCTGCACTGGGCCACAAGCATGTGGACTGGCCTGCTATTGTCCAATCGCCCAGTCGTGTCCAACTCTTCATGACCCCATGGACTGCAGCATGCCAGGCCTCCATGTCCCTCACCTGCTGCTGCTGTCACTTCAGTCGTGTCTGACTCTGTGCGACCCCATAGACGGCAGCCCACCAGGCTCCCCTGTACCCTTGATTCTCCAGGCAAGAACGCTGGAGTGGGTTGCCATTTCCTTCTCCAGTGCATGAAAGTGAAAAGTGAAAGTGAAGTCGCTCAGTCGTGTCAGACTCTTAGCAACCCCATGGACTGCAGCCCACCAGGCTCCCCCGTCCCTAGGATTCTCCAGGCAGGAGTACTGGAGTGGGTTGCCATTTCCTTCTCCAATACAGGAAAGTGAAAAGTGAAAGTGAAGTCGCTCAATCGTGTCCGGCTCTTAGCGACCCCATGGACTGCAGCCACCAGGCTCTTCCATCCATGGGATTTTCCAGGCAAGAGTACTGGAGTGGGTGCCATTGCCTTCTCCATGTCCCTCACCAGTGGATGCTTAATCAATTTCCGTGGACTGTCACACACACAGACACACACACACACACACACAGATCAGTCTTGTGAGCAAACTCATGCTCGTGTGTGCCTCCCTCCCAGTGGCCACTTCTGTTCGTCCGTATACAGGCCCCCACACCCTCAGGTTGTGATTCCAAGTGAAGCTACACTTTATACGTACATGCCTCATTCCACCTAATATGTAATTCACCACCTCCTCAGCAGTGAAGTTGTCTTACCAACTTCCACCTAGCCCCAAACTGATCCCACACCCGCACCCACGTAGGTATCCCCGTGTGTGTACATGTAGGTATCCCCGTGTGTGTACATGTAGGTATAACTGTGTGTACATGTAGGTATCCCCGTGTGTGTACATGTAGGTATCCCCGTGTGTGTACATGTAGGTATAACTGTGTGTACACGTAGGTATCCCCGTGTGTGTACACGTAGGTATCCCCGTGTGTGTACACGTGGGTATCCCCGTGTGTGTACATGTAGGTATCCCCGTGTGTGTACACGTAGGTATCCCTGTGTGTGTACCCCTGCCCAGAGACCTGGCACATTTCCCTTCACCTGCACTTCATCTCCCAAGACACAGCAGCTCTGCAGCAGAGGCTTTCTCTTCTTGATCACATAAAGCAGGTGCCAACAGACAGGCCTGCACGACACACCAGGAGCACACACTAGTGCTGCACACCAGAAGACTGGTGGGGGAGGGCACGGCGCAGAGGGACGCCCGGAGCACTTAACAAAACCTCCTGTGGCCCCATCTGAGCTAGGGACTGTGAAATGTATGCCATTAAAACTCGATCCGAACCCAGACTTCAAGCAGAGGTAGCAAATCCAACTCCTATTAAATCCTCTGTCTCTCTGTCTCACCATCTCTGTCTCTAACACACAGAGACACACACAGACACACACACATACAGAGACCCCTTTACAAATTTTCTTTTTAAAAAAAAAGTCAAACTGCAGAAAATAATTTTAATCAGCGTCATGCCAGTGTGGGCTGAGGGTGAAATAGGATATTAATGCTTTTATCTCTGCTGGGGACACGGCTGACTTCACCACTGATTCCGTTCGAAGTCGCACCCCAGGTGTGTTCCCGTAGCATTTCTGCATTAAGCAGCTGCGAGACCAGATCTCACATCTTTTATTATCTCGGCAAAGCTGCGCGCACCGAGTGGCAGGGCCATAATGAAAAGATCCAATACCCCATTAACACAGCTAAATATTTGACTTCTAAACTCAAGTGGAAAATGAAACTCGGGGCCTGGAGAGGAGCGGGGAAGGGGCTTTCACGTCTGAGAACTGAACCACGACGGCTTCTCGTTCTGCAGCACTTTATGGTTTGCAGAGCCCCTCACGTGCATCTTTTCGCTGAATGTTCACCACTGCCCCCTGGTGTGGGCGTTCTGAGCCCTACTTTGTAGCCAGGGAGCTGAAACTTGGGGACATCAAGTGACTCGTCCAGACCCCACATGGCCCGACTCCAGGCAGTTTTGGTCGGCAGAGTAGGAGCCCCAGTAGCTTATATTTATTCCGTTTTAGTTAATTATTTTTGGCGGTACTGGGTCTCTGCTGCTGCGCATGGGCTTTTTCTAGTTGCAGCAAGCAGGGGCTCCTCTTCATTGCGGGGCATGGGCTTCTCTCGGGGGTGGCTTCTCTCAATGCGGAGCAAAAGCGCGAGGGCCCACGGGCTTCAGTAGCTGTGGTGCACTGGCTTGAGTTGCTCCAAGGCACGTGAAATCTTCCCAGCCCAGGGCTGAACCTGTGTCCCCTTGCACTGGCAGGCAGCTTCTTATTCACTGTCCACCAAGGAAGTCTCTGCCACAGTAGCTTTTAGTCCGTGTCCGTTCTCTTTTTCTTTCCCACCCTCTGGCTCAGACTTTCATGTTACATTGAGAATTTTCTCAACAGAGAATATGGTTTCCATCTCACATGGGGGGAAACCTGCCTTCCTGCCTTCCCTCTTCTCTCCCTCCCAACACAATTGTACTGAACCCCTGCTGCTACGATGTGCTGATCCTGGCTGGATGCTCGGGATGGAGCATCCCAGAGAGGGACTGAGGTGGTCCCCGTCATCATGAAGCTTCCCATCCATCTAGCAGGAGGGACAGGGGGCATTCCTGAAAATAAGGAACAGAGAAATACAAGGAGCCAGAAGAACTGAGAGGATGTGAGGAGGATGGCTTAGGGAAGGCTTCCTAAGAAAATGACCTCAAAGCCGAATTCATGTGAGGCTCAGTTATGAGGAGGGGAGGAGATGGAGTTTCCTGGAAGAAGTATCCTGTGCACATGCTCAGAAGTGTAAGGGAACATGCTGACTTCAGTCTCTGAGAGCAGTCCATTGTGACGGGGAGGGAAAGCCGGTAGTAAATTGTCCAGAAAAACAGACAAAGGACAGACCTCAAGGGAGGTGGGGAACTGAGTTGAGAGGCTGTTATGAAAGTTGCTGGTGGCTACGGGAAAGGAGGGAACTTTCTCAAGCTTTAATATATGAATAAATCCCCCAAGGCGTGCAGATTCTGAGTACGGAAATCTGGGATGGAGCCTGAAATTCTGCCCTTCTCACAAGCTCCCAGCGATGTGCAAGGTGTGGTCCGCAGACCGCACTTGAGGAAGAAAGCCTAGACAGTGCTGTCTGACTTGGTGTCCCCTGAGTACATGCGGCTGTGGAGCAACCGAGACACGGTCAGTTCAAACTGAGATGGAACCGGAGCGTAAAGCAGGCACCGATTCTGAAAGCTTTGATCGTAAAAAAAAAAAGTTAAAATGACCTCTTACTACTACTATGACTAAGTCGCTTCATTCGTGTCCGACTCTGTGCGACCCCATAGAAGGCAGCCCACCAGGCTCCCCCGTCCCTGGGATTCTCCAGGCAAGAACACTGGAGTGGGTTGCCATTTCCTTCTCCAATGCATGAAAGTGAAAAGTGAAAGTGAAGTCGCTCAGTCGTGTCCGACTCTTAGCGACCCCATGGACTGCAGCCCACCAGGCTCCTGCATCCATGGGATTTTCCAGGCAAGAGTACTGGAGTGGGGTGCCACTGCCTTCTCCAAAATGACCTCTTAGTAATGTTTTTATTATTTGCCTGTTGAAATGATCAAATTTTGACACACTGGGTTAAATAAAGTGTCATTAGGATGAATTTTGCTTGGTTTTACCTTTTGAATGTGGCTAGAAAAATGTAAGTTACAGACGTTGATTACATGTTAACCTCTTTGGGATAGATAGGTTAATTTAAATAAAATAATTTCTAAATTTGATCCTACCTGTTTCTTTTCCTTCTCTAAATACAGGTCCTAGGAGACTTGGGATCCCCCTTGTGGCTCGCATTCTATTTCTGCTGGGCTGTGCTGCTCTGGGCCTGGTTTTCCAAAGCCCACTGTCAGTTACAGTTATATATTGATACAAATGATTCACATATTCATACAAATGTGAAGAGAGCAAGGCTTCTCCTCTGCGTGCTCCTCTGATCTCTGAGGAATTACCCTAATTACAGTTTCCTAAGGAATCTCAGTCTCCAGACAGCTCCGGTGGCAGCACAGCAACTCTGGCCTTCTCTTAAACTATGTACCTCCCCCTTCTCTGTGGGTTCATGTTTTAAAGTTGGACACAATATATTTAGAAGGTTCTTCATTCATTCTAATTTCCCCTAAACACCCCTCTGGGCAGGAGAAAGTGTCTGTAGAAACGTTGCCTAATGAGTCCTACTAAATCAGAAGGGAGTTCAAGGCTGACTTTCGATGGGACCACTTGCACCTGGACAGCGTCACTCTGGTTTTATACAATTTCAGGCCCAGGAAGGGCTTTAGAAGTCACTGTGTTCATTGGCATAGAGGTCTGCGGACCACACCTTGCACATCACTGGCAGGTGAAGTTGCCTGGTCGTGCCCGACTCTTAGCGACCTCATGGACTGCAGCCTAGCAGGCTCCTCCGTCCATGGGGTTTTCCAGGCAAGAGTACTGGAGTGGGGTGCCATTGACTTCTCTGAGAGGTGGCAGTGCCTTAGCTGAGACTGTAAAGGCAGTTCGTGGCAGAGAAGGAAAGAGCTCAATATCTAGACTTCCAGCTCTTGTCATGGCCACCAGGGCAATGGTATTGACATATGGCCCAGCCAAGGACAACGTCAGTGTTGCTCCACTGACTGGCAAAACCAGAGCGAGCAAGCCACTGCTCTTGGCCTTAATCACATTAAGTGTGAATTCACAAGCACAGTTCAGTGTGAACATTGCAACTGTACGTGCAATGTAAGTGAGGCTGCGATTCCCAGTGTTTTTCTTTCTCATCTGGTGATAGGCGCTTTCATCCTTGGGGAGCTTTGTTTTTTATTTCTACATCCCTATAATACCTCTGGGGGCTTCCCTGTTAGCTCAGTTGGTAAAGAATCCGCCTGCAAAGCAGGAGACCCCAGTTTGATTCCTGGGTGGGGAAGGTCCGCTGTAGAAAGGATAGGCTGCCCGCTTCAGTATTCTTGGGCTTCCCTTGTGGCTCAGCTGGTAAAGAATCCACCTGTGATGTGGGAGACCTGAGTTTGAGCCCTGGGTTTGGAAGATCCCCTGGAGAAGGGAAAGGCTACCCACTCCAGTATTCTGGCCTGGAGAATTCCATGGAGTCCATGGGGTCGCAAAGAGTCGGACATGACTGAACGACTTTCACTATAATACCTCTGTCCAATAGAAAGATAATGTGAGCCAGAAATGCAAGCCATGTTTGTAATGTTAAATTTTCTGGTAGTCACATTTAAAAAAGTAAAAATAAATTGGTAGATATAATTTTAATAATGCATATTATTTGAATGAATATATCCAAAATGTTATCATTTCAATATGCAATCAATTATAAAACAACCCTAACGAGGTATTTTACATTCCTTTTTTCATACCAAATTTTGAATTAAAAAAAAAAACTGTGCAAAGAGAGTTAAAATTGATTTTAATACTGTATGGTTCTGTGTGCATTTTATGATTACAGCACAATTCTCAAGGTGGCTCCATTCTAGTGCCCAGAGCCACACGTGGTCAGTGGTCACCCTATTGGGCGATTCCAGCTTTAGAGCTTAGGAAAGTGCCGGGCACATAGTAGGAACTCAAAAACTACTTAGGAATAAGTGAATGGACTAGAAAGGTGTGCCTTGCCAGCCCCCTGGTAGAGTTCAGTCGAGTCAGAGAAGGGGACACGAGGCGGGAGGAGACAGTGCCTCACTCCCTGGTAGTTCACATAATTGCCTTCCTCCTGGACTAGAAAGCGAGTATGGCGCCCGGCCGGGGAGCAGGCCCTGCCTACCCTTGACCATGGCTACCCGGGTGCTCAGCACAACCCTGACATATAACAGGTGGCTGGTAGGTGTGTGTTGAGGGAAAGGTCACCTCGCTAATTGGTAAGAGAGCAGAGAAAAGCAGAGGCTCCTGCCTCCCGCCCAGGGCTCTTTTCATTGTACCCTGCTGTCATGAAAATTGATTTATGCTCAGGACCTGGAAGAGTGTATAACAATTGCATCAAGGATATGCTGGGGGGTGCGGATGCTGAGACACCGATTACTGTTTAAATCTCTCTGTGAATAGGTGTTCAGTGGGCGCAGTTGGAACTCATTGTGTCGGGGCCTGAATGGGCCGGCAGTTGGGGTGCTGGATGTCATTTACATGGAAGACAGGAGCCCGCTCCCCGGTTCCTTTCAAACAGACATATGCTTTGAGATGTACCTGGGGCTCCCTGGACTTCAAGCCGCAGGATGACAGAGCTGGCACAGCATGCCTCAGCTAGCCCCGGCCTCTCCATCAGTATGGATCTCCATTCCCGCCCCCCATCATTTAGGGCCCAGAGAAGGGCAACCCCAGTGACCCCTCCCCAGACCTGTCCTATGCAGGGAGGAGCCCCTCTTTCTCCTCTGGCTGAGACATAGCCAAGTTCCCTTCTCTCCAGCTGTTCTCACTGGTTTCCAGCAAGACCGCATTCCAAGGGAGAAGTCGTGTCTCAGAATCCCATAACTCATAGCTATCACATGTCTGGGTTCAAAGGCATCTTGCTTGTCTTTTAAAGCCGATTCCCAAACTTCACGTATTTGCACATCCCCTCACGATCTTTGTTACTCCTATCTCCCGTTCCCAGTGATGTTTCCTCTAAAGCTTTCTGCTTTCTAAAGTTAAATAAATTCATTTTTGAGGGAAAATAATAATAACTCTGGAAGTATATGCATGCATATTACAAATACATTCCATATGAAAAATAAATATACAGTCATTTGATGATAATCAAAATGTATTTAATATTTACATGGAGCCACACAGTCTCTCTGCATCTTCTACAACCAACTGTGCCTCCACCAGTGATACATGTCTCGCTCTTAAAACACTGTTTTCTAGGACAGCAGCCTCATCAGGCAGGGAAGACTGAGGCTCAGGGAGAGGCAGGCTCCGTCTGTTACCAGGCAGGTCTTACAGAGATTGGGTGGCAACGCTGGCTTGGCACTTGGACTCACTGCTTCTGCTGTGGGAGCAGCCAGTGGTGAACTCAGTGCCTCCATCTGATGTGGTAAGAAAACAGAGGCTTTTAAGTCACAGGTTCGAATCCCAGCTGCGTATTTGGGATTGCATGAGTTCATGCCAATAGCTTCATCTTCCCTAGTCTACACCTTTCAGGAAACAGGGATGATGCCCAGCTTGGAGTCATAGAGACATCTGCATTTGTAACCTGGCTCACAAAAAACTCTGCTCCACACACTAGCCCAGCTCTGTTCAGTAGAAACTTAAAGCAAGCCACCTAGATCCTTTTAAATTTCATAGGAGCCACATTTTAAAAAAAAGAATAATAAGAAATAGGGAAACTTAATTTTAAAATAAACAATATAGTTTATTTAACCCATTATCTCAAGGATATTCTCATTTTGATGTGTATTTAATTTAAAACTTAATGAAATAGTTTTTCTTTTTATATGATAGTTTCAAAATCCACCCTTGTATTTCATATTTTAAAGGATGTTGAACTTGAACATCTTCAAAATACTTGTGCCTGTGACGGTTTATTTGCTCACATCACAGCCACTGATGAGACAGGCTGGATAGATATTGACATCCCCATTGTAAAGATGGCAGAACTAACGCTCAGGAAGGTTAAATGACCAGTTTAGTGCCACACAAGTAGTGAATAGCAAAGCCAAGTCTGGAATTCAGGCTTGCCAGTTTCTCAAACAGGGCTTTGCTCAGAATCCTTAATGAAGATTCCAAGTTCACCTACTCTTTGTAAAGCAGTCTGATTTGGAGACCAATCTACCAAGCTTATTCCTTTAGCATACCTGCTTTACTATATAGTTGGTGTTTTTTTTGTTTCTTTTTAAGCTAAAAGGAAGGGAGATGAGGTTATTGCCAAATGCTGAACTAATTAGCTCCACTGTAGGTTTACTTAGAAGGCTCATTTTAGCAGGTGTATTATTTAAGCATCAGATAACTGATGTGTTAATAACTCTTTTTCTTGCTCTGGTGAGTATAATTTTCTTCTCTGGAGTTCAAAGAGGGAAAACTTTCCCCACACAGAGACCTGATTGTAATGTTCAGTCTTTGATAAGATTTATTCTTACGTCAGGTTTTCTGGTTTTCTTTCCCTGTTCTTTTTCTCCCCCCAGGTTGCAGGGTGTGTGGGAGTGCTAATCTATACAGAATCTTTTTCTTCTCCTCTGTTTGTCTTCCTTTGACTATTTTCTCTTGTGAAGGCAAATACAATAATAACATCTTACTTTCTAAAGCTCTTTTCATCCTGCTCGAGTTCCAAGCGCCACAGAACACACTGCATTTCAAAACTTATGGAAATGCAGTCTTATAGGTCACAAATTTAGACAACATGAAAAGTCAGACACGCAGGGCCCTTGAAGCACATTAATTCACTCACAACACGCTCCGTCCTCTGAGCAGCTACAATTAATCGTCTCTGAGCTAAGCCAAGCCTTTTGCTCAAGGTAGCACAGACCTCGTGAAGAGAAAGGGAATGATGTTTATTTATGTGTCTACATTTCCATGTGATTATTGGGAGCCCACGCAGATCTGTTGGGTTCATACCAGGGACGTTGGAAGAGGAGCTTGTATTCTTGCTGCAGTTTTGCAGACAAACCAAACGTTTGCATCTTTATTTATTTATTTTTTTTACAGCTCACTTTTCCTATTCCTTCTCTCCAGAGCAAAAGAGTCCATGTTTCTTTTATAAACTGTGCAAAGCCTGCCGATAATAATTTAGAAGAATACAACCCAGATGCCTACCATCTTGTGTGAACTCTGGCTTTAGCAACAGCCTGTCTCATCTCAAACCATGCATATCTCTCACCCACACTGCCCAGCCTGCTCCCTCAGCCACCTGGGCTCTCTGCCTTCAGCCACATTGGGATTTTCATCTGGACCAAGCTCCTTCTTGCCTCCAGGAACATTCTTCTTATAATGTTCTTCTGTCAGCAGTTCTGCTGGCTTCTGATTGCTCGGAAGGTCTTGGCTCTACTGGACCTGCTCTGTTAACCCATCAGTTTTTGTCATGTTTTTCTATGTTACTGTTTCCCTTGCAACTCTACTGTGTTTTCTGTCTTTGTTCATTTGTGTAATTGTTCAGCGTTTAGTGTTCTCAACTGGAGTGTAGCCATAGCACTGAACGCATAGTGGAACCTCCAGGAGACTGTTCTCGTCAGATGCGTCACCCTTGCAAAAGAGTGTTTGGAGTCATACACAGTGGTTTTTACTGCAAATGTCAGTGTTTAGGGTCTAAGTTCAGTTCAGTTCAGTCACTCAGTCGTGTCTGGCTCTTTGCGACCCCATGAACCACAGCACGCCAGGCCTCCCTGTCCATCACTGGCTCCTGGAGTCCACCCAAACCCATGTCCATTGAGTCGGTGATGCCATCCAACCATCTCATCCTCTGTTGTCCCCTTCTCCTCCTGCCTTCAATCTTTCCCAGCATCAGGGTCTTTTCAAACGAGTCAGCTCTTTGCATCAGGTGGCCAAAGTATTAGGGTCTAAGAGTAATTTCTAAGTCTATCATCCATACGGGAATGTAGAGAGTAGCAACTGGTTCCCTGTCTCCTCCAGCTTGTGGCTGGAGAAAACTGTTACTCCATTGATCAGATTGGTCAGGGGATATGGCAAGATGATTTGAATCACTGACTTTTCCATCCAACTGCCTGGCATTATTTTTTGCCATTGGTATCCTCTCTGAGAATGTCTTACTTAGCTCTTCTATTTGTAGTTACTTTCTTTATATTGTGCATAATGGAAAGGGGACCCTAAAATTGGAAAGAATCAGCATAAGTCCCTTTCACTGTACCTTAGTCCAAATTAACATGTAAGTTGATTTCCAGGAGAAGAAATGAGCTTGTATTACACTGCAGCCATGTAAACTTTGTGAGAGAGAGGGCAATGGAGGTCAGAAAATAGAAAATTTACCATTGTCTAATGTCGGAACTTCCAAAGTCCTTTTGCATGTGTTATCTCATTTAATGTTCACATCAAGCTTAAGCGGAGTTGAATAGTGTAGGATGCAAACAGGAAAGTAAAGACTTAATAGGGAAGACTCTTGGGTTGCTGTTTGTACGTAAAGGATGTGTGTGTGTGTGTGTGTGTGTGTGTGTGTGTGTGTGTTTCACACGGGTTTCTACTCAAGTGTTTACCTGATCTGTTTGTGGTAGCTGTGGACAGATCTGAACTGTTAGGAAGTTCTGGTACTGTGTATGGTTTATCCAGACTGTGTGATGATTGATCGTGTTTGTCATGGATGTGGCCATGGTGGTGGTGAAAAGGCAGAACACACAACATATAATTTAAAACCTTGGCAAATTCCAAGTTCCAAAGTACTAGACATCTGTGTAATCTGGCTTTTGAGTCTTTGAGACACCAGGATCCTATTTCTGACTCCTCTAGTAATGAGTAGTGCAGTCTTCAAAAGGTCATTTCCTTCACAAAGGTCATTGTGAGTCTGTAAAATCTGAATATTGTAGTAGATAATTGATACAGTTTTATCCAGCTGAGAGTGTCTTTGATTTTATAGGAAATTTATAATGACTACATTTTTAGAACATGCATTCTTAAATAATGGCATATTCCATCCTAATAGACAAGTACATTTTTCTCCTCTTTTTCACCCATATAGGTTCCTTAAATAGGATATTTACTCGTATAAACAACAATATTGGCTATATTGGCTATTTAAAATGCCAATATTGACTCATTTTGTGTACAATTTGAAGGTGTCATGTGTGTTCTCTAACACGTATCTTGGAAGCACTCAGATTCTCATCTCTTCTTACTTTTCATGGTGACAGCAGTTGACCTCCACAGTCCATTCTCTATAATGAATATATGTTGGGGAACACGCAGGGAGCACAGCAGAGAATCACAGATGCAAACTGTGTGAAAAGAGGATCAAAAGACACTATGATTCTTGAAGTTCTGAGGAATTTTTGTCCTTCCTATGACAAAAATAAAGCATGCTCATCATGGAAAGAGTAAGAGAGAAGAAAGAAGAAGCAGCTGGTTTGCACGTGTGTCCCTGACAGCAGAAAGTGTGTCTATCTTGCCAACTGTTGTATCTCCAGTGATTTGTAGAAGTTCTGGAACTAATTAATAGATAGATGCTGAGTTTATGAATAAGTAAATGAATGCCAGCTAGAAGGAAAAAAATAGACACACCTAATCCTGAACCACACAGATAACCACGGTTAACAGGGAGTGCACCTCCATCTAGACTTTTCGCCGACACGTGTGTATTCGTTTTTTAAAATCAGCCTTATTGAGTATAATTTACATACAATAGGCATCAAGTTTAGACTACAGCTCAATGGGCTCTGACAAATGCATACAGTCATGTGCCACTGCTACGGTCACGACTATTCCTTCATCCCCAGTAAGTCTCGTGATACTTTTGTGGTCAGTCTTTTTTCCCTTTGGTTGACCCGTCACCGCCACGGATCTGATTTCAAACTAATCTGGAATAACACAGCATGCAGGCTTTTATATTTGGTTTCTTTCGCATGGCATAAAGGCTTGGAGATTCATCCGTATTGCGTGTTATTCGTCTGTTCCTGATACTTTCATTGGTTATACAACAACTCGTTCATCTGTTCACCAGGTAATGGACATTGAGCTTTTCCAGTTTTGACTGTTGTTAATCCTGCGCAAGTCTTTATATGGACATATATTTGGCTTTCTGTTGGGTAAATACCTGGGAATGTAAATGCAGAGTTAAATTTTAATTGTATGTGAAATTACCGTCTTCCAAAGTGGTTGTTATTATTCTGCATTCTCACCAGAAAAACTTGTGAGAGAGCAAAATTTGCTGTTGTCTTTCTTAATTTTAGTCATTCCAGATGAACGTATAGAAGTATCTCACTGAGGTTTTAATTTGTATTTAGCTTATGACTAGGGATGTTGAATATCGTTTCCTGTGCTTATTTTGCCATCTCTATGTTATCTCTTAGTGAAGTGTCTGTTCAGATTACTTTTTCTTCCTTTTTTAAAAATCTAGTTGTTTATCTTTTTGTAATGGAGTTGGATGGGTTATTTACATATACTGGTTGCACGTTCTTTATCAGATATGCTTATTACGTATTTTTCCCAGTGTGGAGTTTGCCTTTGGATTTTCATTACAGTGTCTTTTTAAGAGCAAAGAATTTTAATGTGAATGAGGCCCTATCTGAGAATTCTTTATGGTTTCTCTTTTTGATATGCTATGGTTGAAATTTTTCTCTAGCTCAAGGTCACGTGGATTTCTTTCTGTATTATCTTCTAGATTTATTTTTTAGCTCTTAAATTCAGTTTTATGATACATTTTGAGTTAGTTTTTGTGACTGGTATGAAGTAAGGGTTGAGGTTCATTTTTAAATATGTACATGTTCAATTGTGCCAGCACCATTTGTTTGAAAGGCCAATACCTTTCCCCATTGAATTCCTTTGACTCCTTTGTCAAAAATCAATTAACCAATTATGTCTGAATCCATTTCTGATATTCTTTTCTGTTCCATCAATTTAAATGTTATTTTTATGCCAAAACAGCCCTGTCTTAGGTCTGCAGCTTTATTAAGTCTTCCAAACAAGTACTTTGCCTCTCAACTTTCTTTTTTATCAAAATTGTTTTGTTTTTCTTAGGTTGTTTGTATTATTTTGATTTCCACAAAAAAATGCTTATTGGGATTTATGTGAGTCTATTTATTAGTGTGGTGAGAACCGACATCTTAAAAAGTATTGCCTTCTGATTCATGAGCATGATACATATGCTCATGAAAAAACAGAGATCCCTTTTTTCACGTCTTTTAAAAGTTTTCTTTCAGCAATATTTTCTAATATTCAGTATATAGAAATTTTCATACTGTGTTAAATTTACCTCTACATGTTCATGGTTTTTGATGCTATTATAAATTATGTGTTACATATATATTTTTAAAAATTTCACTTTCTAATTATTCATTGCTGGTATATAGAAAAATAAAACATTTTGGGCATTTATCTGGTATTATTCAGATTAAGAAATTTATATTTCTTTCCTAGTTTGCTGAAGGTTTCTTTTTAATCACAAATAATTAATGGATTTTTCCAAATGCTTATTCTATATTGGTCAAGATAATATGGATTTTCTTATACTAATATGAAGTCTTCCCTGGTGGCTCAGACGATAAAGCATCTGCCTACAATGCAGGAGACCTGGGTTTGATCCCTGGGTCGGGAAGATCCCCTGGAGAAGGAAATGGCAACCCACTCTAGTACTCTTGCCTGGAGAATCCCATGGACGGAGGAGCCTGGTAGGCTACAGTCCATGGGGTTGCAAAGAGTCGGACATGAAAATATGGATTTTCTTATTAGTATACTAATATGATAGATAACATTGATAGACTTCGGAGTGTGGTTACAGAATAAGGAATTTGTCTGATCTTTGTTGTCTCTGGTTCCTGGAATGGAACTTCTGAACATTTGTAATTTCCTGACTGATAGAAATGTCCTGTTATTCATGGTGGGTCCCTGGGAATGTGTCTGAACTTTTACTAACAAGGCAATTCATGAGGAATTCCTAAATAGTATCAGAGTGAAAGCTGGCCTTGATGGAAAGACCAACTGTGCTGTTAAGAGGCTTGGGGTTTTGATCTAGCTGGTATCAGCTTGACTTCTAGGGAGAGCACAGAGGCAGGAGATTGAGTTCAGTCACATGCCCAGTGATTCTATCCATCAGCCTATTTAATGAAATCCCAGTGAAAATTCTGGACACCAAAGTTCATTGGCACTTCTGGTTAATTAACCCATCAGTGTGCCAGGATGGTGACTTGCCCAGATTCAGTGGAGAAAGAACATGAAATTTTCATGTTCAGCAGACCTCATCCTATAAGTCTTTCCTTTTAGCTGGTCCTGATTTGTACCCTTCATAATAAAACTGCAATTATTAGGAAAGCACTTTCCTGAGCTCTATGAGTCATTCTAATGAACTATTGAACCCAAGAGGATAGTGAAAACCCTTGCATTTGCAGCCAGTTTTTCAGAAGTACGAGTGGCCTGGGGACTTGGCAATTTATGGCAAGTGTCTGAAGTCATGGCAGTCTTGTTAGGGACTGTGTTCTTAACCTGTGAAGTCTGTGCGAACTCAGGATAGTCAGTGTCAGAACTGCATCGTAATATTGCAAATGTTGAACCAATATTTTATTCCTGAAAAAATAATTCCACCTAGTCTTAAAGATTTATCCTTTTAAAATATCACTGAATTCATTGTGTTAATATTTTATTAAGGAACTTTTCATCTACACTCATGAGAGATATTGTTCTATATTTTTCTTTTCCCTTAATGTCTTAATGGTTTTGATGTCAGGATAAGGCTGTATTCATAAAACACACTGGGAAGTGTTATCTCTTTCTATATTCATCTGAAGTGTTTATGTAAGGTTGGTATTATTTCTTCCTCAAATATTTGGTTGAGTTCATCGTTAAAGCTACATGCACCCAGACTTTTCTTTGTGGCAAAGTTTCTAAGTATAGATTCAATAACTTTAATAGATAGTGTTCTAGATATCTGTTTCTTCTTCAGTGAGCCTATGGTTAGTGTCACTCCATTATGTAATACATTTAATCTTGGTGTCAAAATTTTTGTCATATAGTTATTTGATAGGTGATATTCTCTTATTATTCATTTAATGTCTATAGGGTCTATAATGATGCCCCTTTTATCATTCCTGATATTGATCATTTCTATTCTTCTTTATTTCTGTTAAATCTGCTAAAGTTCTGTCTGTCAAATTTTTCTCGTTTCAAAAAATCAGATTTTTGTTTTATTAATTTACTTAATTATTTGCTTGCTTACTGTTTCTTTGATCTTCATTCTTAACCTGAGTGTTTCCTTTTTTTTCCCTACCTACATTAGATTTTCTTTGATCTTCTTTTTCTAATCTTCATGTATTGTTTTCTATGTATTTTTTAGCTTTTATGTATTATGCATTGACTTGAGACCTTTCTAAACTAAGTGTATGATGCTACAAATTTCTATCTAAGCACTGGTTTATCTGCATAGCACAATTTTGTCATGGTGTATGTGTGTGTGTGTTTATTTTCACTCAATTCAGAGTGTTTTTTTAACCTCCTCTGTGATTTCTTCTTGGACTCATGGATTATTCAGATACGTGTTGTTTAATTTCAAATATTTGAGGATTTTTTGGAAGACATTTACTTAGATTTTTGGGGTGCCTAATGGCACCCCACTCCAGTACTTTTGCCTGGAAAATCCCATGGATGGAGGAGCCTAGTAGGCTGCAGTCCATGGGGTCGCTAAGAGTCAGACTGAGCGACTTCACTTTCACTTTTCACTTTCATGCATTGGAGAAGGAAATGGCAACCCACTCCAGTGTTCTTGCCTGGAGAATCCCAGGGACGGGGGAGCCTGGTGGGCTGCCTTCTATGGGGTCGCACAGAGTCGGACACGACTGAAGTGACTTAGCAGCAGATTGTTATCCTTTGAAACATTTAAAATGAAAGTGAAAGTCCCTCAGTCGTGTCAGAATCTTTGAGACCCCATGGACTATACAGTCCATGGAATTCTCCAAGCCAGAATACGGGAGTGGGTAGTCTTCCCTTCTCCAGGGTATCTTCCAAACCCAGGGACTGAACCCAGGTCTCCTGCACTGCAGGCGGATTCTTTACCAGCCGAGCCACGAGGAGTGCTCTCTGGCACTACATTTTTACTTGAAAGATTGTGGATTCTGCTGCTGTCCTGTGCTAACCTTCCTTTAAAGTTTATTTTATTTTATTTTTAATACAGATACTTCAAATTCCTTCCGTTTAGTGTTACCATGATACACTTCTCCCCCATTCTTTTACTTTAACCTTGTCTTTGGCTCTATAGCCAAGTGGCTGAGGCATCATATAGTTCAGTCTTGCAGTTTGCTATACAATCTGCTGTGTCTTTTTCTAGAGTTTGATTACTTATATTTAATTATTGATATGGATAGCTTTATAGCTAATGTTATGCTATTTGCTTTCTATTTGTACCATCTGTTTTTGTTCACTTTCTCTTATTTACTTTTCTTTCTTTAACTGAGCATTTTCTATGATTTTATTTCATCTCTACTATTTGTTTACCAGTTAATCTTCATTTTCATTTTTTAGCAATTAGTTGCTCTATGGTTTATGATACACTTGAACTTATTGCTGTTTATCTCCAAGTAACACTACACCAAGTTACATATTATATAAAAGCTTTGCAATAGCATGCTTCTATTTCCCTTATTCTGGCCTTCATGCTGTTGTTTTCATACATTTTTACTCCTACATATGTTACCAATTCCACAAAACACTGCTAGCATGTTTTAAATAGGCAATTACCTTTAACAGTATTTAAAATTATGAGAAAAAGGGACATATACAAAAACTATGTGAATTATTAATTTTAAATGTGTCTCCTAAGGCATGACCTTACATTATAATTAATTTAGTTCAGTTATCTTCACCTTCCTCATCTTCAACTTCATGACTTAGAAAAATGTTAAAGGGCCCTTTTAGAGCAGGGGTCTTGATAGTACTTTTGATAATGCATCTCTTAGGAATAAAAATATCATAAATATCTCTCTATATATGTCATATGTTTATTCATAAATGTTATACATTGCCATAGAGCTTCTCTGGTGGCTCAGTGCTAAAAGAATCTGCCTGAAATGCAAGAGACCACCTGCAATGTAGGAGATGCAGGTTCAATGCCTGGGGTGGGAAGATCCCCTGGAGAAGAAAATGGCTACCCACTCTAGTACTCTTGCCTGAGAAATCCCATGGATGAGGAGCCTGGCAAGCCACAGTTCCTGGGGTTGCAAAGAGTCAGACATAACAGCGACTAAACACATACACTGTCATACTTATAGACTGAGTGCATTTGTCATCAACTATGTGCATAAGAAAAATAAACTCCAAAAAATAAAAAAAATAGAAATAGAATTCCAGTATCATCTTCTCGGAACTCTTTAAGGATTATCTTTGCATCTCTAAGATGTATGTTTACCCATGTTAGAGATTGCTACTCTCGAATGTGGGATTCCCCTGGTGGGCTGCTGTCTATGGGGTCACACAGAGTCAGACACAGCTGAAGCGACTTAGCAGCAGCAGCAGCAGCTGGTGGCTCAGATAGTAGAGAATCCTCTTGCAATATAGGAGACCTGGGTTTGATCCCTGGATCGGGAAGATCCCCTGGAGAAGCAAATAGCTACTCACTCCAGTATTCTTTCCTGGAAAATTCCTTGGACAGAGGAGTCTGAAGGGCTACAGTCCATGGGGTCACAAAGAGTCAGCCAGGCATGAGTGAGTGACTAAACACTCTCAAATATAAAAGAGTATAAAATATGGGATAGACAGGCAAGGTAATGGACTTATTGACATGACATATGACAACTCAAAAAGGCATAAACTTATCATTCACATAGTATTTTATATATATAAGGAAACTGAGGCTTATATGGGTTAGCAAACCAGCTAAGATTGCATATTAGGCAGAGAGGAGTCAATTCTAAATGCAAGTTTCTTCATTATGAATCCAATTAAGTTTTCTTTGCACCACTGTATTCCACCTTTTGAAAAATGATACATTGTACCTGATATATAGACAGCATCATCAAGCAGCTGAATAACTGTCATTAACTCAAGAATCTTTCATAATATGAGATTAAAACTGTAGATTCCAAAATAAATCACACAAGGTATTTTATTAAATTAGCACTATTTAATAATGAAATTATAACCATGTTAGACTATATAGATGACATTTAATCCTGTGTTTCTATATCATTTGCCCTTAATGCTTTCATTTCAGATACAAAAGTGAGGTCAGTATGAATCAACTTTTCATTCCAATTAATACAGGAAGGTTTGTAGAGAAAAGTAGTCCTAGAAGAATGTCATGGATTCAGACTAGAAGGAAGGAGAGAGGAAGGGAGAATATTTGGAGAATCGAGGCCCCTTTGGAGGAAGTCCCAAATCCCAACTTCTGTTCACCGAGTAATCACATAGAGCAGACAGTGAGAGACTGGACCAGATTCAGTCACTGACCTGGAGATGAAATTCTCCACTTTCCATTATCAACTCGGCCAGAAATCCACTCCCCCTGGAGCCATACTTAGCCAACTTGCTATCTCCTTCTACCCTGCCTGGTTCATAAACACAGATACAGGCATGGAGGTGCACAGACCCAGCACTTCTTCCCCAAAGGGCAAACTATTTTTGTACAGCATCAAGCAGAGTGCAGGGACCAGAAATAGTTGTAGTAAATAAAATAACAATATTAAATCCTGTTCGCAGTTCTGTGAGTGATGGGTAAAAGGAGATAAGAAGAGAAGATGAAGAATCAGAACTGAAAATCTTCAGCCCACTGGCTATAGTAAAGTAAATACATTTTATAGAGGTTTATTTGGTGTAAGAGAAAGAGCATGGGCTTGACACTGGAGAGACTTGTGTTTATGCTCCCAGTTCTACCGTTTCCCATGGCTAGATTGTTAGCACACCACCTCAACCCTTCTGGCCTCAGTTACTTGACATTTCAAAAGAGAATGCAATTACTGAAGTCACCATAGAATTGTACTGGATATCAATGTGAGAATAAATATGAGACTGCTTCATTTCAGTTCAGTTCAGTTCAGTTGCTCAGTCATGTCCGACTCTTTGCGGCCCCATGAATCGCAGCACGCCAGGCCTCCCTGTCCATCACCAACTCCTGGAGTTCACTCAAACTCATGTCCATCGAGTCAGTGATGCCATCCAGCCATCTCATCCTCTGTCGTCCCCTTCTCCTCCTGCCCCCAATCCCTCCCAGCATCAGGGTCTTTTCCAATAAGTCAACTTTTCGCATGAGGTGGCCAAAGTATTGGAGTTTCAGCTTTAGCATCAGTCCTTCCAATGAATACCCAGGACTGATCTCCTTTAGGATGGACTGGTTGGATTTCCTTGCATCCAAGGGACTCTCAAGAGTCTTCTCCAACACCACAGTTCAAAAGCATCAATTCTTCAGTACTCAGCTTTCTTCACAGTCCAACTCTCACATCCATACATAGCCACTGGGAAAACCATAGCCTTGACTACATGGACCTTAGGTAGC
Source organism: Bos mutus (assembly GCF_027580195.1). Lineage (NCBI taxonomy): Eukaryota > Metazoa > Chordata > Mammalia > Artiodactyla > Bovidae > Bos > Bos mutus. Next base: position 4,154,962 of record NC_091624.1, read on the forward strand.
ATTTAATATTTACCATCTATACATTCTCCAGGGTCATGATGAAGTCAGTCTTCCCTCCCAAGTTCTGATCATTCCATTACCTTCATCTAAATTGACTGTTTGCTCTTCCTAGATCCTTCAGAACAATTGGTAGCCACTTTACAAAGAGTAAAGTGAAATGGATGAAATTTATTATGATATTTCATTAAATTCCACAGATCAAAAATACCAGAATTATAGCATGCAACTAATATAAAAGATAACAGATATTTTACATTCCTTTTCCATACTCTATCAATATACGGTATACATGTTACACTTACAGCACATGTCAGTTCAGACTAGCCATATTTCAGTTTCTCAGCAGCCACTTGTGGCTAGCCACTGCCACTCCCAAGAACTAGTCCAAGGGAGGGCAACTTTCCTACTCGCTATGGACTGCGTGCTTTTCTAAGGCCATTCTTGAGCGGCAACCACCATCCAGTGACCCAGGGCAACTCTCCGTAAAACCAACTTAGTTTTTGAGTTTTAATCATTTTAAATATCTTTCCTAATGGCTGAGATTCAAACGTCAGATCGAAAATGGGACTTGACCTGTGAGGGTACTGACTCAGTGCCCCAAGGGTACTTTTATTTATTTATTTTTTTTCCAAGGATACTTTTAAAGGCCTCCTCCATTGTTCAGATAAACGAAGCTGGGAAGAGAGATTAGAAGCCGATTGCTCTCCTTTAACTATCCAGCAATGTTCAAGAGCTGCAATGTTATTGGATTCCAAAGGTTCTGTTTGTGCTGCATGAATGCAGAAGTGCCCAAGTGTATAAGACCCTTGCTCAGTCTACCATAGCCTACATTTGGCAGGCTCACTAAGGCATGGAGGATTATGCAGCTTAAATTGGATGAGAATGGTGATGGTTGTTAAAAAAATATCATCAACAACAACAGAAATCAAAACAGAAGTACAACAGACATTCCCCTATCCGCCAATGTAATATTTTACCTCAAAGCTCTAGACTAGACCAAAGATCTCTTAGAGCCAGACAGTCTTAACTGAACCTGTTAATCTTGAAATTTCATGGCTATTAACATGTGGGGAAAGTGCCCATGGGTTTGTAAAAGCACGGAAGCCTGAAGAAGGGTGTGGATTCTACATCGTTTCTGCATAAGTCCCTAGGAAGCGCCCAGACTTGTGATAATTGAGTGGATGCACACTGATCTTCTCTCAGGTAGATGGCAGCTTTCTGGGAGACAGATGTTTGCGCAATGAATTCTGGGCACAGTCAAATAGGATCAGCACTTAGAGAGGTATTTATTTGCAGGGGAGAAATGCAGTTCTCATTCCATAGAGCCCTGGAGAACAGCGAAATATGAACGCAGCTCTCCTGGAGCACGTGTCACCTCAAACGAGCTCGTGATGAACAGGTCCAACTATTCTGACTTGAAAATAATGCACGCTGCAAGTGCTTGAAAATGGCTCCATGCTTCTTCCCATCTCACAAGCTGCATTTTATGAAAGCTGGAGGAGGAACAAGGAGGCAGGTCTGATTCTAGCTCATCAGTCAGGGGAGTTTGTAGCTAGTCTCCTCTGTGAAACATCAAGGCGAAATGAAATGTCCCTTCTTTTCTCAGGGGACCCCTTTCTTGCCTGCCTTCAGAGGAGACTTGCAGGGCAGGCAGGACCTATCTTGGCCCGTTTCTGGGGTGACCTGTCAGGGATTTGGGGCACCAACCAGAGCTGGAGTCCTTGCTGCACTTTTTTCCAGAGTCCAGGTTCATTTCAGTTTATAGGTAATCTTTTTTTTAACAGAGTAAATGTAAAAAATGGGGTGGTGAGGAGGGGCCTCCTCTCACTTAATGTGCTTTACCTTCAGAATTGTACAGGGCAAAAATGGTAACATTGTACATACTAGGGGAATATTTTCCCTTGTTTGAGTGGCTCATGATGCAGGTAAGTGCACCAAGCAGAAAACATTAGGGTTGCTCATCAGAATGAACTTTTCATTATTGTATGCAGAAAATGATAAAAAGAGAGAAAAAGGAAGATTGGATTAGGTACTGGTAAAACTAAGTGTATTGATTATTCATTCACTCAGTAGCCATTTGCTGAAGGCATGTTCTGTGTTAGAGGATACCCTAGGTTCTGGGTTTTAATCCTGCAAGTATTGTAAGGCCTAGGCCACTTTCTGAACCTTCATTCCCTTAACAGGGAGATCACACACAATCTGATTTCATCATATACTAGATTGAGAATTGTGTAATATTTTTATTACTGAATTTTCTAAGCTAAAAAGTATCGGGCCACTTTTGCATATGAGTAAATTGAGACTCGGAGAGGAGAAATAATGCCCCACTGGGCCAATGACAGAGGTGGGGTTTAAACCCTTCTCTCTCTCTCCAGAGGTTATGTTCTTTACCACTGTGTAAAGTGCTTATAACCACACAGAACTCTTCTCCCTTATCGTTTTATTATGGTATAGCTAATTTCACATACTAACCCTTATTATCTCTATGGAAGATGAGGAGATTTTACCAGCCAACTTTTGGAGATGGAGATTTCCTTTTGGTTGGAGATGACCTGGTAGGATAGAAAGTGGATCACTGGCATCCTTAGGCCCAGTTCATCAGAGCCATGTATCAGCTAAGCTTCTGTTGCCACAGGGCTGAGACCTGGGCAGCAGTACCTGGTCCTGAATCTATGACTCCTGGATCTAATACAGCAGGCTGCCCCATGGCAGTTAGGCTCCCAGTACACACCAGAGCTCACGGACTCACAGGCAGGCAGAGACGGAAGGTACTTTTGAGAGGTTGTCATTCAGTCTTCTCGAAACTGAGGCCCTCAGGGGTTAAAAAATTTTGTTAGGGTCTGTTTTGGTAGTGTTCTCCAGAGTAACAGAATTTATGATCTCTGTCTACATAATAGAATACAAATATATAATGTTATAGTATGTTATTATATTAGAAATTATATAATAATATTTCTAATATATTACAAAAGTTATAATATATGCAATAACATATAATATGTATATTATATCAGCAGAAGAAAGCTAATGTCCCAATTGGAAAGCAGTCAAGGGAGAAGAATTTTCTCTGAGAGGGTGTGGGGATCGCTCATTTTGTTCTGTTCAGATCTTCAGCTAACTGGGTGAGACCACACACATTAGGGAGGGCAACCTGCTTTACTAAGTCCACTAACATAACACACCTTCACAGAAGTAACCCAAATAGCATTGGACCCAATATCTGGGCACCCTGTGGCCCAGTCAAGATGACACATCAGATTCTCTAACCATCACGGGTCACCCCCTGAAAGGGTGGGAGAGCCACAAGGAGAACTCGGACCTCTGGATTTACTTGTTGGATTCTTTTCTTTTACATGCTAATTTTATAAATGTCTCAATATATTGATTAGACATAGCCATGCATGTACTTTAAAGAAATCAATATACTATAAGCTAATAATAGAGATCCAAGAGTGGGAAAATGCCATATTCAGGTTATTTCTGATTGGTTTATTGATATTTTGAACACATAGATGCCTAAATTATGCCCTGTAGTCTTCTTGAGCCAGGAAAAGGGGGTCATTAAAATATTTCTAGCTTCCATCTCTAGTCACATGTACTTTCTCCTGTTCTTTGGGAACATCATGAAAATATTTTAAAATTAACTGTGACCATTGAGCTATAAAATGTGTAAGGTTCAGCAATATCTCTCTGTTCTGGGATTCTGAAGCAAACCCAAGAAAGATGTAGGAAAAATATTAACTCCACGTTGAAGATGAAGATACAGGTTCTAAGAAATTGTTAAGAGACACAATTAGTGGTGAAAGTGAATATCCTGAGTGTTACCCAGTGCTTTTCAGATAAAAAGCTTTTTAAAAATTATTTAAAATGCCTTATGTGTGTTTTCCTGGGAGAGATTGATGGCCAGATGTGATTAGCGTGAAATGGCTTGGTGATCTGGACATTTGTTGGAGCACTTATCTCTTCTTCATGGAGAGTCAACTGGAGAAAGTCTGTGTGTGAAGTTAGCCAGCCCAGAGAAGAACTGGGAGAGGCAGGATGAGTCCTATCAGGATTCACTGGGTTGGAGCCAAGCCTGAAGCTAGTTATATGTCTGTTTTCATCAGTTACATTATCCAACAAATTTCTTTTCTGTGTGTGCTTCAGCTGGTTTCATGTGAGTCTCTTGTCATTTTTAAGTAAGAGAGTGTTAATTGATACAGCAACTTTGATTAACTACTCCTGCTCAAAGCCTGTCTGAAGCTGTTGTAACCCCCTGGAGTGTGTAGCCATCCTGCAAGATGATTAGCATGGAAAAGTGTACAGCTTGGTTGTATCATGGTCTGATTATTTAACAGTGTTATTATTAGCAAGGTCTAATACAGGCAAATGTCCTAGCAGAGAAGAGCAATGACTAAATTCATTAACCATGGCTTTGTTTACAGTCTCATTGTTTAATCAAGCGGACATTAATGTGTTTCTTGGGATACCTGTCCCAAGAAAAGCCTGCAGTGCCCCCCTATGAGTGACAGAGAGTTGGATATCTACAGCTATGTCTGGGTTTAATATTGTCTTTCACATCAGCCAGCAGCAGGGACCCAGGCTCCGTCCACAGTGTTCTATGTGGACATTTGTAATAAAACAGAAGATGAGAAAGGTATGCAGTGTTTGACCTTCAGAGTAGAAAGGTCCTTAATTCACAATTAGATAATCTATTTGATCTTGCCATCAGACAAGCTTGCTTTATCTCACACACCCGCGGAGGAACCTTACCCATCTCAGGGAGAGAACATGCCGGGCTGACACTTAGCATCTCCAGTGACAAATCTAACTGGTATTTGTTGCCTGGAGGACTGTGCAGAGTCAGGTTTTGGACTACTGGGACAGGGTTCCATGATGAGTTGGCAGTGCCAACCCCAGGTAAGAGATGGACGAGAGAAAACACCAAGGAGACATCGAGACCTATTGAAAGCCTAGAATACCTAGTAGTTTGAAACAAAATACAGTTTAGCCAGTTCAACTCAAGCTAACTGCAGCAGAAGGCAGTTATAAACAGTGATGAAGGGATATTTTTGTCAAAATAATAATTGACCATACCTTCTCAAAAGCAGTAACCCTGAACCCAGAAAGGAAATGTGTTTATAAGCCAGTTTAATATTATTGCATAGGCTTACAGTATTGTGTCACGGTTTGCAAAGGTGTGACCCAACCTGGCTGAGCTGAAGAACATAATTACAGGGCTGGGTTTCAAGCCCTGGGCTGGGTTTCCACTTTGTCTGACTGTGTGTTCTTATGCAAATCATTCCACCTCTCAGATCCTCAGTTTCTTCATCCATGATAGTGGAGACCACCTGTGACTCACAGCCTTTCAAGGAAGATTGTAAAATTAATTTTTTAAGCTTAATAATATTTGTGAAGCTCTTAGCAAACTTTCTGTCACACTATGAACATGAAACAGGTGCAAAAACAGCAGTGCTAGTGATATCATTTTGTCTGACCCCGTGAGTGATGACAATGTGGTCGGAATTTGTTACACACGGGACCCTCAGGGTGTGGAAGCAGCATATACAGCCGGGATGTAGGGGAGGCTTCACCTTTCAAAAAAGAAACATGCAAATAGAAACTCTCTGCTTGTGTCCTCCGTTTTGCTTTAATGACATCTAATTAAAGGTGGTAGGGAATCATGGTTCAGTGCATGGAATTGTGAGCTTAGTTGTATGATTTAATTTCAGTTTGGTACTTACTAATTCTTTTCTCGTTGATGATGACAATCATAGCATCTACCTATTGGGGTTTTTGAGAAGATTACATAAGTTAGTACACGGGAAGTAGTTGGAGACATGCCTGGCCCAAAGTAGGTGTTCAATAAACATAATTATTAATAATAATATAATTCCTATTCAGAGGTATAACACTTCTAAGCATGTCTCCAATTGACTAAGGCTTACTGCATGTCAGGCTTTACATTAATTGCTTATCTCCTTTAATCATTACAGTAACCTTATTGGGATAGATGTTACTTCCTAAGGAAACTATATGTTCCCATGGGCAGCTGTGTATATTCACTGCTATAGACTCAATAGCTGACTCAGAAAAGGTGCTCATTAAATACGACCTGGATAAATTATTGGATCCTCATTTGCCGCATGAAATGAACATTAACTGAGGACGTTAATGTTAGGTGTGTGATATTCCTGGTAAGACTTACTGTAGTGATGGGGTCGCTAAGAGTTGGACACGACTGAGTGACTTCACTTTCACTTTCATGCATTGGAGAAGGAAATGGCAACCCAGTGTTCTTGCCTGGAGAATCCCAGGGACGGGGGAGCTGGTGGGTTGCCGTCTATGGGGTCGCACAGAGTCAGACACGACTGAAGCGACTCAGCAGCAGCAGCAGCAGCAGCAGTGATGCCAGGTCTGGCCCAAATCTGTCTGACTCCAAAACCTGTTTCTCGTGTCTACTATGCTCACTCGAATTGACAATAATTAGCGTTTATTCATACCTCAGGAAAACGCGGTGTCACCCAAGTGAAAGTTTATCTATCTTACTATCTTACTGGGGCAAATGTGAATTCATCTTCACACCCCTTACTCCCCCAAATCATGCTCATGTAGATAGAATTAACTTCAAAATTATATTAACATCAACAGGGCAGGACTTTGTACAGAACGTAAATCACTGGATGGAACAGCTTTGCAAGCTAAGAGGGATTTCTCACTTTCTAGCCTTGGAGGTATTTCTGAATGGACATGAGCTGGCTGTCAGGGAACAAGATGTGGTACAGAAATCCCCAGACATTTAGCACAAACAGGTATTCACACCTGACCATGCAAGGTTAGAGCTGAAAGAGAAAACTGAAGGGATGGTTTCGTCCAGCCACCTCTTGATAGATTATATCAACGTTCCATTACTGTGAACCAAATTCCCACAAATTCAGTATCTTAAAAAAAACATATGTTTATTGTCTTACGGTTTCTATAGGTCAGAATTCTAGGCATGGGGTGACTTGCTTTTTCACTCTAGAGTCCCACCAGGTTGAAATCAAGGGATCAGCTGAGGCTGTGGTTCTCTTGCAGGGCTGAGTGTCCCCCTCTGAGCTCAGAGGGCAGAGGCAGAACCCATTTTCCTGCAGCTGTAGGACTGAGGTTCATGTTTTTCTGCCAGTTGTTAATCAGGGATTATTTTCAGCTCCTACTGGCCACCCTTGTTCTTTGCTGTATAATGTAACTTAATCCCAAGAGTGCTGGTTCATCATTTTCACAGGTTACACTCTCAAAGTAGAGGGGATTATACAAGGGCAAGGGTCACTGGGGGTCAACTGTGGAAATCTGTCTACCAGACACATTGAGAATACATGGCCCAGAGGACAAATAGACGTGATCTGTCTGGGAAACAGGGCTTTACTGGTGCCAGACCTGGATTAATGGCCATTCACCTGGCTCCAAGTTCATCTCTGTACTTCTGCTCTCTGTAAATCAAATGCTTCAAAGTTGTATACCTAAAAGTCAGTCATCCTGATTTATAATGCTGTATTATTCAGAACACATTAGGTAGCAAGTGAAAAAAAACCCAAATGAAGATGACTTAAATAGAAAGGAAGGTTATTGGCTCAAAGGGTGAAGTGTCTGTCTGTGACCTAAGGAACTTCCGGATCTGTTTTGTGGGTTAGTGCCCCTCCATGTCTCCTTCACGCTCGGGAAGGCCTCCTCAGGTGGCAAAAGTAGTTGCCAGAACTCTCAGCTTGGATTTTGCCAGCTCAGTATGTCCATTATTATTATTTTGGCTTTAGGAGTACTTTTAAATAATGGTTCCAGTAAATATTCCGGAGCTGACTCTGATTGTACCAATTTGTGTTAATACCTATTTCTAAACCAATCACAGTGACCACTGGGATAGAACACCCTGACTGGCCAGCCTTGGTTATACATCCTAGAAATGTGTTAGAATCAGCACCTGTAGGAACACAGGAACTGAGAAGGCTGGTTTCCCAAAGGAAAATAAAGGTCAGTTCAGTTCAGTTCAGTCACTCAGTTGTGTCCAACTCTTTGCGACCCCATGAATTGCAGCACGCCAGGCCTCCCTGTCCATCACCAACTCCTAGAGTTCACTCAAACTCACATCCATTGAGTCAGTGATGTCATCCAGCCATCTCATCCTCTGTCGTCCCCTTCTCCTCCTGCCCCAAATCCCTCCTAGCATCAGAGTCTTCCAGTGAGTCAACTCTTCGCATGAGGTGGCCAAAGTACTGGAGTTTCAGCTTTAGCATCAGTCCTTCCAAAGAACACCCAGGGCTGATCTCCTTCAGAATGGACTGGTTGGATCTCCTTGCAGTCCAAGGGACTCTCAAGAGTCTTCTCCAACACCACAGTTCAAAAGCATCAATTCTTCGGCACTCAGCTTTCTTCACAGTCCAACTCTCACATCCGTACATGACCACTGGAAAAACCATAGCCTTGACTGGATGGACCTTTGTTGGCAAAGTTATGGTCAAATACTACCAACAGCCCATGTAGGGCTCCCCCTAGTGGAGTGTGGCAGAGAGTGAGAGCTAGGGTGCATGCTAAGTCCCTTCGGTCACCCCTACTCTGTGCGGCCCTACAGACTGTAGCCCCCCAACCTCTTCTGTCCATGGGGTTTTCCACACAAGATACTGAAATGGGATGCCATGTCCTCCTCCAGGGGATCTTCCCAACCCAGAGATTGACCGCACGTCTCTTATGTCTCCTGCACTGGCAGGTGGCTTCTTTACCACTAGGGCCACCTGGGAGTTAGGGTAGGGCAGGCCTATTAGCGAAATGCCAGCCTGGATGAAGTACAAGCTGGAATCAAGATTGCCAGGAGAAATACCAATAACCTCAGATATTAAGATGGCACCACGCTTATGGCAGAAAGTAAAGAGCAATTAAAGAGCCTCTTGATGAAAGTCAAAGAGGAGAGTGAAAAAGTTGGTTTAAAACTCAACATTCAGAAAACTAAGATCATGGCATCTGGTCCCATCACTTCATGGAAATAGATGGGGAAACAATAGAAACAGTGAAAGACTTTATTTTCTTGGGCTCTAAAATCACTGCAGATGGTGACTGCAGACATGAAATCAAAAGATGCTTGCTCTGTGGAAGAAAAACTGTGACCAACCTAGACAGCATATTAAAAAGCAGAGACATTACTTTGCCGACAAAGGTATGTCTAGTCAAAGCTATGATTTTTCCAATAGTCATGTATGGATGTGAGAGTTGGAACATAAAGAAAGCTGAGCACCGAAGAATTGATGTTTTTGAACTGTGGTGTTGGAGAAGACTCTTGAGAGTCCCTTGGATGCAAGAAGATCCAACCAGTCCATCCTAAAGGAAATCAGTCCTGGGTCTTCATTGGAAGGAATGATGCTAAAGCTGAAACTCCAGTACTTTGGCCACCTAATGCGAAGAGTTGACTCATTGGAAAAGACTCTGATGCTGGGAGGGATTGGGGGCAGGAGAAGAAGGGGACGACAGAGGATGAGATGGCTAGATGGCATCACGGACTCGATGGACATGAGTTTGAATAGACTCCGGAAGTTGGTGATGACAGGGAGGCCTGGCATGCTGCAATTCACGGGGTTGCAAAGAGTCGGACACAACTGAGCAACTGAACTGAGCTGAACTGAACTGAAGCAGTCTCATATTTATTCTCACATTGAGAGTCCCTTGGACAGCAAGGAGATCAAACCAGTCAATCCTAAAGGAAATCAGTCCTGAATATTCATTGGAAGGACTGATGCTGAAGCTGAAGCTCCAATACTTTGGCCACCTGATGCAAAAAACAGACTTATTTAAAAAGACCCTGATGCTGGGAAAGATTGAAGGCAGGAGGAGAAGGGGATGACAGAGGATGAGATGGCTGGATGGCATCACTAACTGGATGGACGTGAGTTTGAGTAAGCTCCGAGAGTTCGTGATGGACAGGGAGGCCTGGTGTGCTGCAGTCCATGGGGTCACAAAGAGTTGGACGTGACTGAGTGACTTGTCTGACTGAAGCCTATTAGAGTGATGTGAGAACAAAGAGAATAGACTAGATTGATTGTTCATTAAATCACCAAGACAGAGAAATCAGGAACCGTCCTAATGAGTCTGAACACCTGGGTTCAAGTTGTGGGTCCACCATTGCAAGGCATTACCTTTATGCAAATTGTACTAAGTCCTTGAGCCTGTTTCCTTTTCTGTAAAGTGGGGCTACCTGCTGTGCCTACCTCATCTTTCAGTCACTGCAAAAAATAAGGTTTCAGAAAACAAAGCGAAACAAGGGAGCAACTATCTGAGATTTCAAAAAGACTTACAGATGCTGAATTATTAATTCAGGTAGAACACTGAAATTTGCAAGAAGGTTATCCCTTGAGCCTGAGCCAACAGGATAGTGTGCTTTTAAATACCTTTTCTAAAACCCCTTTTAGAAGTCACATTCCCACCGGGGTAACGGCCTGGGCAAGCTCAGATCTCAGGCAACTGAAACTTTGGCAGCCCAAAGGAAGCAGAGAAGAGAGAGAAAGCTGGGCATGTGTATCAGAACCAATGTTTATGTGCTTCTGTCCAAAGACGTCCACTCTCATGGCTGGGGGAGGCAGTTGGTAAACCAGGAAGGGAACGGATCCTGGCTGAGGTACTTGTAGGTGATGACACGGCTCCAGAATTTCAGTGTGTTTGCTGAAAGAATGCAGCCATAGCTGAAGATAAAAAGATTAGGATTCACATATGCAAATAAGCTTCATAAAAGGCCGAAGAGTATCAGTAGACTGAGTGATTTAAGGGCTTAGGAAGACCTTCCGTTTATTCAATAAACGTATACTGGACTCCTCCCACGTAAAGGGTTAGGTAGAGTGGTGGCTGTGAACTTGGCTTCTGTGGCAGGGTGACTGGATTTGAATCTCGGTTCTTGTAGGTGATACAGGGCAATCTGTTTAACCTCCTCAGTTTTCCTCATAGTACAATAGGGTTCCTAATCATACTGATAGTACTGACATCATAGGACTGTTTGAAGATTTAAATGAAAGCTTATTTGTCAAGCATGCAGAGTAGTTCCCAGGACATAGGGCATGGTTAATCCATCTTCACTGTACTTGTATGTACCAAGGTCTCATCACAAAGGTATCTTTTGTGCTTCTGAGTTTTAGTTCTGGCTCAAGAAATATATATTAAACAATAATATCACAAATAATTGTTTAACTACAGTGATGATACCTGTTATGAAAGAGAAGTTAAGAGTTGTGAGAGAGTTGATATCAGGAGACCTACCTTGGTCTGAAGGTCAGAGAAGTGACATTTATCCTGGGACCTACAGAGTGAGCAGGACTTAGCTAGTAATGGAAAATGGCTTCTGACAAGAGGCAACAGCCAGCCCAAAGACTTTGGGAGAATAAAGGAACTTTGTAACTCTAGTTATTGGAAGGGAGTCAGCATGTTTGGAGTGGAGGGGGAGACATGATAGGGAGACATGATTAGGGAGAAAGATCGTGTTCATCCTTGCCCACTTCTTGTTAAATTGAAGTTGTAGAGGATATGGCATGCATGCATGCTAAATTGCTTCAGTCATGTCTGACTCTTTGTGACCCCATGGACTGTACCCCTCCAGGCTCCTCTACCCATGGGATTCACCAGGCAAGATTATTGGAGTGGGTTGCCGTGCCCTCCTTCAGGGGATCTTCCCAACCCAGGGATCAAACCCACACCTCTTTCGTCTCCTGCATTGGCAGGTGGGTTTTGTTTTGTTTTGTTTTACCACTAGTGCCACCTGGGAAACCCTAGAGATATGGCATATGAACTAAATATTTAAGAAGGGGTCAGATTTGGTTGGGCTCCCCTGGTAGCTCAGCTGATAAAGAATCTGCCTGCAAAGCAGGAGAGCCTGGTTTGATTCCTAGGTCAGGAAGATTCCCTGGAGAAGGGATGGACTACTCACTCCAGTATTCTTGGGCTTCCCTGTTGGATCAGATGGAGAAGATCTCCCACCTGCAATGTGGGAGACCTGGGTTCGGTCTCTGGATTGGGAAGATCCCCTGAGGAGGGCATGGCAACCCACTCCAGTATTCTTGCCTGGAGAATCCCATGGACAGAGGAGCCTGGTGGGGTGCAGTCCATGGGCTTGCAAAGCGTTGGACACAACTGAGTGACTAAGCACAGCATAGATTTGATTATACAGAAGTGAATGGTTGCTGGAAGAAAAAGACATGGCCGTGGAGGGACCAGTCTGTGATCCCTTAATTGGGGCGCAGAAATAGGGACACGGGAAGCCAGGAGCCAGTGAGCGTTAATTTTTGCTAACAGAGAAGGTTGTTGTGGTTGTTTGGTCACTCCGTCGTTTCTGACTCATTGCAGCCCCATGGACTGTAGCTTGCCAGGCTCCTATGTCTATAGGATTTCCTAGGCAAGAATACTGGAGTGAGTTGCCATTTCCTTCTCCAGGAGGTCTTCCCAACTCAGGGATCAAAGCCGAGTTTCCTGCATTGGTTGGTGAATTCTTTACTGCTGGGCCACCAGGAAAGCCCAACTGAGAAAGTACAGAGGTGATAATTAGATATGAATAAGATAGTAAAGAACACAGAGGCCAGGTGCTAGAAGGCTCTGAGTCCTGGGCAGAAAAGTTCTGATTTTGGTATTTTTATATTTTGGTATGTAATTACACATCCTCCAGGCTCTGGATAAGTAGAATGCTGGCTAAAAGTTGTGTTTTAAGCATACTGTTCCAGCAATTTTGGGGCAGGGTAAGGATGGAAATGGAAGGGCAAAGAAAGAGAGAAAATGAATTTTAATTTTTATTCAATTAGGGAGATATTCATAAAAATCTTGATGAAAGACATGGAAGGCTTGAGTGTTGCTCATACATGCTAATCACTCAGTAAATATTAGTTTTTATTCATTCAATTTATTTTAAAACAAAATAAAAAGAATTCAGTGGTTTAGTCACTAAGTCATGTCCGACTCTTGCAACCCCATGGACTATAGCCTGCCAGGCTCCTCTGTCCATGGGATTTTCCAGGCAAGAATACTGGAGTGAGCTGCCATTTCCTTTTCCAGGGGATCTTCCTGACCCAGGAATCAAACCCAGGTCTCTTGCATTGCAGGCAGATTCTTTACCGACTGAGCTATGAGGGAAGCCCATAAAAAAGAATTCAGTAAGTGCCAAATGTTGTATCTCATAGAAGCAAATTGTTCCTCCTCTTATCTCTTGTAGTATCTACTGTAGACCTTGAATGTGCCAAAGCTACATTCTGTGGTGTGCTGTGATCATTTATGGAAAAGTTTGGCTTGTCTGTAGACACAGCCTCCTATAAGACAGAGACCAGGGAAGCTATTTACTTCTGACTCTTTCACATCACCTCACATTTTCTGCCTTTGTTCGGTCTATTCTAAACCCCAAACATTTCAGATTAAGGAATTTTAACTCCTTTGAGATCTGATAGGCGTAGTAAACTCAAACTTTCAATGCAGCAGCAGGTAGCTCAGATTCCTGCACTTTTCAGTCACTGAGTTGGGTCTGACTCTTTGCAACCCCATGGACTGCAGTACACCAGGCTTCCCAGTCCTTCACCATCTCCCGGAGTCAAACTTGTGTCCATTGAGTCGGTGATGCCATCCAGCCATCTAATCCTCTGTTATCCCCTTCTCCTCTTGCCCTCAATCTTTCCCAGCATCAGGGACTTTTCCAGTTAAGTCAGCTCTTTGCATCAGGTGGCCAAAGTATTGGAGCTTCAGCTTCAGCATCAGTCCTTCCAATGAATATTCAAGCTGACTTCCTTCAGGATTGACTGGTTTGATCTCCTAGATATTCAAGGGACTCTCCAGCACCATAATTTGAAAGCATCAATTCTTCGGTGCTCAGCCTTCTTTATGGTCCAACTCTCACATCTGTACATGACTACTGGAAAAACCATAGTTTTGACTACATCGGCTTTCACTGGCAAAGTGACATCTCTCCTTTGTAACATGTTGTCTAGGTTTGTCATAGTTTTTCTTCCAAGGAGAAAGCATCCTTTAATTTCTTCACAAATAGGGCCAACTCTTATCTTTATTGAAGGAGGAGAAAGTAAAACTTTCAGTTTAGCCCTGAACATTTATCTGTATTTCTTGTCTATTTGTAGGGGGAGGGGGTCAGTTTGACCAGTTTTTTGTTTTTCTTGTTGACTTCTGTTTTCCAATGTTTTAAGTTCATATATAAATGAAGCAATCTATAAAATATAATAAGGTCAGTCTGGAGACCATAAAAGTCATCTACTCTATGTGTCCTGAAGCCAGAGTCCAGGTGTAGACCATCATGAATGAGACTGGCAGAGAGGGATTCTATAAAATTCCACACAAAATTTTGTAGGTACTTAAAATATATATATTTTTCACAAGAGAGAGGATCCATAGAAATTGTGAGGTTCCCAAAGGGGTCCACGACTCTAAAAGTATAATCCAATGCTTATTAAACTATCATGTTTTGAGGACTAAAAAGGCACCATCCCATTGTCTCATTAAATGTCCTTGGGGAAAGTCCCATTCTAGTATCACCCAGGATCTACAGACAGGAAGTTCTTTCTTGAGTCTATCCTAATCCTTTGGCACCTCCCTCATCATACAAGCCCTTGGTAAATTCAGTGGAAATAGCAAACAGCTGCTCACCAACACCCACCCCAAAGAAAGAACAAGACATTTCTCACATATCTCAAGCTGCCTTAAATGTTCTTTCTTTGGCAAAGAAGAAAAAAAAAAAATATATTTTTGGCCTCTAAACCTTTTCCCACCCGTGTGTATTTCTGCAGAAATGTTATCCATATGGTTCCGACTGCTTCCTCCGTAAGTCATTAGGAATGCTTTGCACTGAGAACTTTTCTGATGACCAAAGAGTCTTTGGAGACTTTTAAAAATGCCCCCTTTAGCCTTTCTTCATAGAAACAAAGCTGCTAAACAGAGCCAAATGGAAATGAACTAAGACCTAGAAAGGTTGAAGTTTTATTCAAAACTCAGAAACCATGAGGCTTGAGTGAGTCTTAAATATGTCCATGCAAAGCCTTCATCTCCTCTTCTAGGTACAAGAGCTGATAAATACTCCATTGGCCCAGAGGATGCCATGGTCTCAGACATTTAAGTTGATATTTAGCGTTGGATGTGGTGACCCCATTGAATTCTAAGCTCTTTCAATCACCCTTAAGCTTCCCCATTATTCCCAGATGACACAGTGAAGATTTTAGAGTCAATTTGGGTGTGGAATTTCTGACTCCATCATCTACTACCTGTACCTTGGCATACTGTTACCTATCTCATACCCCAAAACCTTTTTTAAATTGTGAAAGATAATATAGAGATGCCCCAAATTAAATGCCTGATGCACAGGAAAAGTTCAAAACTTCTCTTTCTCCATTTTCTCTTTCTCTATAACAGTAAATGGAATTTGGAAGGGTTCTGTGTTTCCTGAGGGAAATAGTGACGTGCTTGGTACAAGAGAGGATGATAGGAAAATGTCCCATAGTTTAGGTCCCCTTTTCCTAAGTCATCTGGACCACAGCCCATCTTGGGAATTTGATTAAGACAGAAAAATTAAAAGGAATTAGTCGGTACCTTGGTCCTTCCTGGAAGGTCCTTCTCTGAAGCTCCCTAACTAGGTGTTTCAGACTGATTTCAGAACTGCATTCCCAGCAGGGCTGCTGTAGCCTAATATGACTTAAGGTGGGATATTTGAGCTGGAAGATCATGGAGAAGCAGAAAGAAAGAGAAGAAAATAAAAAAAAGAAAGAGGGGGTAGCAAGACACCAGGGGTTGGGGTGGGGGAAGAGGAGAGGTAGAAGAGAACAGAAGAAGGAGCAAGCAATAAGAGAAATAGGAGATAGTGACCTGGGGCTGCATATTGACACGGATGGGAGAAGCAGTGTGTGTTGTGAGTGTATTTCTTTGTGGTCAGAATCAAAGACAGGGCTGTTTCAGGAACCATGGCCCAGGATCTGAACCTGAGCCAAAAGCTGAGGGAAGAAGAGAATTGTCCAAGCAAAAATGGGAGAAGTTTCTACCAGGCAGAACCAGAAAATCCCTCCCCTGGTCAGTGGCTGGAGAGCTGTCCGTGGTGCTGACTGCCCGTCCTTTGGAGCAGAGAGGAGAAGGAAGGAGGAACTTTGAACTGGCTACTGGTCACTCTATCTCCTCCTTCCCTCCTCAGTCCTGCACTTCTCAGACACAGGCTCACTCTCTTTTCATCTCTTTTCCCTTTCCACCTCGCCAATTAAATATTTTCTTCTCAAGTTTTCAATTCCTCACTCAAGAATGTCCTTTCCATTTTGTTTCAAGACTCCTCTTCCTCTAATTAATTCACTAGCCTCTAGATCTTTTAGGTCTAATCATCACATCTCTCTCTTATCACCCTTTGGATAATAATAAAATTAGTAACAATAGCAACTGTAGTTAAAGGTAGCATGCTTTGAGCACTCAGTATGTGCCAGGGAGTAGTCCAAATTTTCTTAGATATATTAACTCATTTAAGTATTACACCAACCATGTTAGTTGGTAGCTCTATTTTCCTATTATACAGATGAGGAATTAAGACTTAAGAGGTAAGTGATTTGGCCAAGATCACATAGCTGTAGGATTCTGACTTGTCTAGAGCCAGCGCTTTTGCTGAATCTGGTTTCCTTTAAATTTCTCATCAATTTTTCGTTATTGTTCCCTGCCCTTTCATCTGGTACCTTCATCGATGCCAACCCTTGCCTCGGCTTCCAGGGACTTCAGGAGCCCTCACTGCTGATTTGGTTTAAATTTTTTAAAAAAGGAAGCAAAGTAAGCAAGCATACAGAATATGCACTGTGTGAGAATTCAGATTGTGTTCTGGCCTTCGTTTCTACTTTAGGAAGAGGCCCCGGTGTCAGCAGCCCCAGCCGGCATCTCAGACTAAATGGGGAGTCTTTGGTTCTGTGTATCAATGCCTTAGCCCCCGTATCCTCGCCCCTTTCCTCTCTCTGTGGTATGGAGAGAACTTTGCGTCTCCTCAGCGTCTCACTCCTACGTCCTGCCCACGTAGAGAAGCACTCGCTTAATTCTGGGAGGTTACACGGGCTCGTGCCTACACATACAGAAAAACAAACAGTCTTAAGTACTCAAAGAGAGGCACTAGATACAAACGGACCCACACGGGCACCTCCCCAGACAAAACCACACTCGGATAGTTACGCACCGACACACAAGCACCCGCATACCCAGAAACACTCGGATACTCGCGACGCGCACAGCTCCAGACACGCTGAAGAGCATCGCGACGCGGGGGTCTGCGCATACACGCCACATACAGTCCCTCCGGGTGCACACACTCGGAGACGCGCCACCCTAGCCCCGGACCCACGGGACTCCCTGGGGGCTCTGGCTTCAGCCCACCCAGGCCGCCCCTCCCTCCGAGGAGGAGGCCTCCCTTCCTCCGTCCTCTCTCCGCTCCTCCTCCTCCGCCTAAAGATGCACAAAACACTCCTCGGAATAAACCCTGGCTCCTGGCTCCTCCCCGCCCGCCCCCCGGCAGCCGCTCCCCCATTCATTTTCGCCCGTCGCCGGTAAGTCCCTCCCCCCGCGTAGCCCGGCCTCCGCTGCTCCCCGCCCGGAGACCGCGGCGCACTTGGACTTCCCTCTCCATTCGCTAGCCGCCTCGCTCCCGGGCCCCACGGCTGCGAACTGATCTGGCGCGGGGAGGGAGGGAGGAGGCAAGCGCAGGCGAGCGAACGGGCGAGAGAGGGAGAGAGCGAGCGAGCCACCGCCGGGGAGCCGGGAGGCAGAGGCAGTAGTGACCGCCTTCCGGAGCCGGGATTCATGCCTGTCCTCGGGACCAGCGAAGGGGTCTTGACGGCTGAGTATGAGCCAGGCTGCTAGGAGCCAGGGACCCCCACGCCTGCAGTCCCCGCGCCGTTCCCGGTATGCGAGCTGGACGCAGGGCTCTCCCAAGTTCCCTCCGAGCCGAATAAAAAGCGTCCGCCCGCAGCTCTCCGCCAAAGACGGACATTGACTCCAGGTAAGGCAGCGCCGGGCGCCGCGCCGGCAGCCCCGCTGCCCTTGGAGACCGCCCGGGACCGCATGCGGGGCGCCCCCGCCCGCCCGGCCCCTCCCCCTCCCTGCACCCTCCCGCGCTGCCCTCGGCCGCCCCGCCGCCTGCGAGTCCTCGCAGGTCCCCAGGAGGGAGGGGTGTCTCCGTATTCTGGGGCGCAGAGGGTTAAATGCGGGTCTCAGTAAGTGGCGTGTGTGTTCCCAGCGCGCTCCCGACGTGTGTACCATGGTGAGAACTTGATATGGTGCTAGTGTGTTTGCGTGTGCGGCGTCGTTTGCGTTCGATGCGTGTGTTTGTGATGTGTGTTTGTTGTGTGTGTGTGTGTGTGTGTAGGGGAGGGGTGAAGAGAGGTCCTGTAACCTACTTAAGGCACGATGTGTGTGCATGTTTGTACGTGTGTGTTTGTATGTGCGCTCTTGTCTCTTTTTAATTAGGTCTCTCCGGCGCACAGGGAATCGGATCCTTGTTTTAGGATCACGTAGCCATCGGGAAACCCGCTGTGGACTCCCTCTGGGGCTCTGGGCTTGGGATTTGGCGAGGATTCTGGGAACCGGGATGGTACCTTATTCAGCCCAGTGTTGGTACCCTTGAAGGAAGATTTCTCCAAAGGATGGGGATCTGCTGCACTTGGACTCACCGTTTAATATGAAAGAGAAATGGCCAAACTGAGGCAATGAGACGCTGTCACTTTAAATCCCACACTGGGCAGATTCCAGGATTCTGGTGGGAATTTGGAGTCACTGGGTAGTGGGTGACGAAAGGAGAGAAGTCATCTGTGGACTCATCTGGGGCTTGGCAAGTCCGGGTAGAGTCTACCCTGCCTCTCTCTGTTTGTAATCATAACAGCATTACAACCCCTCCTGCTTTTGGTGCTCTGGGGAGGATCTGGGCAAGTTTGCATGGATGCCCCTCAAGGGAGAGGAGAAAGGGCCCTCAGGGACTTGCTCATCCATCATAGCTACAGAGAATCGCAGAAGAAATCTCATTTGGGGGCAGCTCTGGGAAACATGGTAGGAGATGGATGGGGCACTTTCCTAAGACAGGTCCGTCATTCCCTTCCCCATTCCAGGCTTGGGCAGTCCCAAGAGAATCTTTTCCTATATTGTGCCTCCTCATAGCTCCCCTGGGCTTAGGAGGGTACTGGGAGAAGGCAGAGAGGCAGTGTGTGTGTGTGTGTGTGTGTGCATGCAAGTGTGCGCATCTGTGTGTGTCTGTGTTTCAGTACTGAGGGAGACCTACAATTTGGGAACTGGTTGTGGGTGGGGAATTCATGGTGGAATGTGGCGGTAATTGACTTAAAACTGCTGCTGATGTGCACCTCGCAAACTGCCAAGGACACACGGGTGGTGGGAAGAATCTCAGTAAGAAAGACAGTCCCTCTTTCCTCTTTCCTCTTTCCTCTGCCTCCTAGGAGGCGGCCCCGCTAAGTCCCTTGGCCTCCCTGGCCAGGTCCTGTTAGGCTTGGATTCCAGGGCCAGCCATTGATTTGATTCCCGGATGCCTCTTAAAGGCTTGCCCTACTCAGCAAAAAATGCTGAGTTTTACTGCTGTTAGCATGGCTTCCAGACTCCGGCAGCTGTTACTTTCCCAAGGTAAGAGGCAGCCATTCAGCTCTTAGGCAGTGAGGCTCCAGAGGACAAGGGCTGAGGTGCTGGGCCACAGCCTCTTGTCTGCCTCAGCAGGAAGGGGCTCCTGAATAGGCCTTCTAGGGGGAAACATAAAAATATACTTGTCTTAAATACTTACATGTATTTATTTCTCTTCCGGGGAGAGATAAAAGCTAACGTGTTTGCAGGAACCTGCCCTGGCGGGTGGGGGGCGGTGCTACCTGCAGGCACGTGCAGACACCCTGCTCTCTGGTCAGAGGCTGATGTCTCAGGCGGAAGCCTTCACACGGCCACAAGGAATCTGCTTTGGGAAACTTGGGTCAGAGCAGAGGTCCCCGGTTCACTTTGCTTGGGGTGTGGGAAGGCAAAAGAGGAGACCCCATGTTAGGAATTGCTCTCATCTTATTTTTTTAAAATACGTAGACAGTCAAAGCTGGAAAGAATATTAAAGAGCAGACAGCAGGAGTCTGCAGCTAGAGAGGACGTGAGAACTCCCCAACCTTCTCCAATGAGTTGGTGGGATGGCCAGGTCTAAAACCTGTAGTGCCTGACACCCAGATCCATGTCCTTTCTTCTCATATCGCTCTCCACCCCGACCCTGCCACCACGCTCCCATCCAAGGTAATCACTTGTCTTCCCTCATCAAACTTCTCCTTTCAGAGATGCATTTCAGAGCTGCTCCATCTGGAAACATGACCTGGAGAGAAAAGGTCCAATGCTTTAATCACAGTCCCTATTAGACAGACAGAAACACGCACACACACACACACGCATTCAGAAAACATACATTCTTTCTCCAGTGCCTTCAGAGAATTACGGACAGCCAGAGACCCATACTGACCATGCCTAGTAGACAGAAGCCAGCAGAGCATCTGGACTGTACCTGAGCTCTTTATTAAGAAATGCTTTGCTTTACAGAAAGCCAAGTGTCCACCCATCTAGTGATGCAAATACTTCAGGCAAATTCATTTCTTTACATTAAGGAGACTTACCTCTATACAGTCATATGTATTGCCGTCATAGGAGCATACACAAGCACACACACATACATGCAGTCACCTGGACACGTGCAGATTCAGAAACCCTTTCTACTTGCTAAATTTCCCAGAACAGAATTGCAACCTCCACACCAAATTGCATTCCCCTATGTGAAAGCATCACCCACACAAAGACTGGGACTTATAGTCCCAGGGAAGGGGAAGTGTAAAGTCCTATGAAAGATGTGCTCTTAAGAAGTCAGGATCAGGCCCAAGCAAAAGTGAGCTCCCGGACTTCTTGGTGCTTGGTTTCGGGGTGCAGGTGAGCATGGAGGGAGAAAACAGGAGTTTCAGGCCCATCTGCAGTAGAGCCTTTCCACACAGGCTTTTCTGGGGCTGGATGGCACTTTAGCTCCCAGAAGGGGGAGCTGTGACTCCATTTCAACCATGAAGAAACAGCTCAGAGATTCCAAATCAGCTGTTGGGCCCCTGTTGAGTTTAGACAGCCCAGCTCAGGCTGCAGCGAATATATTTGAAATTGTACAGGCAGGGACCCTAGAAACACTCTCCCCTGGCCACTCCAAATAAGACATCTCCTCTTAATGCTTACAAGAGTTTATGCTTTTTACTGGAAAGTCCTCTATTTCTCTGGAAAGATCTGTGCCCAAGGGGCCTTCGGTTGTGGGAAGAGGCAGTTTCCTATTTGCATCCTCTCGCTTATCCCCCTCCCAGTTCCCCGGATGAGATCACCAGTACCTATCGCCTGAACAGGCCCCCAGGGTTAGACACATCTGCTCTTCTTCCCTCTTCACCTCCCCCCTGCTAAAATCTAAAGATGAACAAATTGTCCACTAAACTCCAGGTACTCATACTATAGACAAGACGGGAGTCATGTGAAGAGGACAGGTCTTCAAATGTCATTCTCCAAATAATTCCCCTCATTGTTCTCCATTCAAACCCCTTCTGCAAGGAATACCTCTGTCTTTCCTCCATCTCACAACGTCAGCCTCACGTTTTAAAAAATCCTACCTGTATTTCAACATGCAGCTCAAATGACTTTTCCAGGAAGTCTTCCCCACAGCTTATTTTGCAGTTAATCTCTTTCTACCCTGTCCTTGCATATAATTTTGTCTGACACTCTGTTTTAGCTTGCGTCTCTCCTCGCCCTGTCTCCTAGCTCTTTGGGCCTGCATCTTGCTTGCCCTCTTCAGTATGGTCAAAGATCTCAGGAGCACCTTTTGTCCCCAGGAACTGACACAGGGTAGTTGTTCTAGAAACGTTTGCTGTTACATCTGAAGCCCAGACTCATCAGCAGCTGTAATTTCTTTCTCTCTTTCTCTTTCCGATAATTGTTTCATATTCACTCAAAGCAATGCAATAATGGCTTCAACACCACACCCCCTTTGCCAACGATGTCGGGACACCAATAATGATACACAGGCCGGTAAACTTCTGTCCTTCTTAGAAATGAAAATTTCCCTGCTGTGTTCCAGGGTCTTTAGTTTTGTCCTTATTTAATCTTCCTTCTCACCCAATGAGACAGATACAGCCCCTTTTTTACAGAAGAGGGAAGTGAAAGGATGGAGCGGGCCCTCCACGCATCCGACAGAACTAGATGTTGAGTCTAAGACCGCCTTGCTTCGGCATCTCGGCCTTTCCCAGTGTATCGCTGAGTTAATGGTGGCCGTCGTGGACAGCCAGCAGGGTTGGGTTGTTCACTAGATGCCAGGAAGAGTTGGGGGGCATATCATTAACTCTTTGAAATTGATGTTTCATGATGTATTCATCAAGGAATCTCAGTGTTTTAAGATTTCACTGTAACCAAATCGTTCTCATCATTCAAGAATTAAGAATCCGTTTTGTAATAACCATAACACGTGGCCACTCAGCCTCATTTCTAGTACTTTTGGCAATAGTGACTTCTTTGTCACACAAACCAGCCTATGTTGTCCAGGGAGAGCTTTGTTGAATTGTTTCCTCACCTTGACACTAGATCTGTCTTCTGTTCACGGGTCTCTAAAACCGTGCAATACAAGTGTAATTCTCTTCCAGTCTTATAACTGCAAGTATTCCCTTTCAGACTGGATGGGCTTGTTTTCACAGCCCTGTCTCCTGTACTATCCATTTAGGCCTCTCACCAAGCTGGATGTTGTCCTAGGCATTGTCTAGTTTATCTTACTTACAGTGTAAGCCACAAAAAGGAGAGGGGAAATTGAGTGAGGATTAAAAGGAAGGTTCATTCACGTACTGATTTGGCTAGTATTTATCGGCTGCCTACTATCTTTCAAGACTTGCTGTAGACCCGTGCTGCCACAGAACTTTCTGTGATGCTGGATAGGCTTTCCATGCTGTCCAATATGGTGGCCCGTAACCACAAGGGACTGCTGAGCACTTGAAACATGGGTAGTGTAACTGATAAATGGGTTTTTAACCTTACTTGAGTTTTATTCGTTTTTAAAATCTGAACAGTTGTATGTGGACAGTGGCTACTGTATTGAATAGCGCAGATCTAGACATGAGAAATGTAGCATCAACATGGTCCTTTTCTCGTGGAGCTGATGATCTAGTGGGGAGAGATTGCTAACAGATGAGTAAATACATAGGCAAGCAGAATATAATTTCATATAATAGTAAATATCATGCAAGTAAAAACTGGGGCTAATAGGCTAGAAAGAAATGTAGGTCACAGAACTTTAGGGTCATCAGGAAAAGAACCTCCGGAGAGGGTGATATTAGAACTGAGATTTAAATGGAAAGGACCCACCCAAGCACGTGATTATGAGGGGAAATTCTATCGAAGGCAGAGAACAGTGATGGTGTCACTAGGCGGGGTCAGCCTCAGGAAATCTACGGGATGGTGGGACTGAAGCTTTTGCCTGAGAAAGAGAGCATCATAAGATGAGAATAAGGTAGGGAGAGGCCAGATCACAAAGGCCTCATACAGGGTGAGCGGCAAGAAATGTAGACATCTCCCCTTTGAAATCTCCCTGCCTAGGAAGTAAGTAGTCTGAGGACTGCGCTGAGGAGAGTTTGGAGATTGACAGAGCTCGTCGTTACGTATTCTCTCTGGGTTTCCATCGTGTCCATTTTTAATCAGTCATTTCAGTGAATGCTTCTAATCTTAATTCCTAGTCCTGCTCTGAGTGCTGTGAACTCTAGAAATTCCCAAATCTAAAGGGAGGAGGGGAGGACCTGAAGAGGGAAAAATGGCTAGAAAAGGAGGAGGGGGATGGATACCTGGGGAGAAGGTAATTGAAATGAAGTCTGATGAAAAAGGATGAAAGCTATAGTCAGTTAGGATCAGCAAATATTTATTGCATCTCTTGTCTGGGAAAGGCCTTGAACAAAATGGCTTAGGGGGTATGGTGATGAAATCTGCCAGGATTAGACGAGATCTGCAAATCCATAAGTGATTGTCTTTCATGGGGGACTGATTATTGTCATTTCAGAAGTTCTGGGAGACTTTGCAGAAAGGGAAGATTCAAGGAAGACACAGAGGTGGTGATGGTGGGAGGAAGGAGGCTGTGACTATAAGGTGTCAGAGATCAGAGACGATATCTTTTCGTTTTATGTCTTCATTAACTCCAAGTCTCATATACTAAGACCACAGGGACTCAGGGTACCTGATTCTAGTCCTAGCTCCCACCACCATGTATCTGGACTACCTTAAGAATGCATCTGCCCTTCTCTGACCTTGCCTTCTGCAAACTGAGAAGGACCATACAGTGGCCTGCTTTACAGAAGGGATTTGCTCAGCTTTATGGAAATGGTGCATGACGAAATTCTTGCAAAAGCAGAGAGAGAGACCCACACATGATAGTCACGCTTCATCATAAGGTACAGATGTCTTCTCAAAAGCAAATCAAAAAGAAGTCATGACTCAGGGCACAGATTGTGACTCAACATAAGGTTGCTGAGTGGGATAGCTCTGCCTTTCTTGTAACGCTTAATATCGGAGTGATTAAGTGGTAGCATGAAACCGGCTGTCCTCTTGGAACATGGTAGCCTAGAAAGGCCGCCTAGAAATCCATAGACAGTCCTTGCTACTGAGGGGGCAGAGAAGACAATTAAGAAGATAATGAGGCTGAGGGAAAAGTGAAATTAATTTCTTTTTGCATGTGAGGGTGAAGGGGATCTTTATTTCTCAAAGGAACTATATGTTGGAGATTGCAGGTGGCCTGAAGGAGAACACACTGGAAAAGACAGGCTGTGGGAAAGTCAAGGGTGGGAAACTGCCTGGCCTGTCTGCTGCCCACAGGCGGGCACCCGTAGGAAGGAAGGCCTGTGGCGGACATGGAAGGCATCGTTCTGAACAAATCTTGTTCTCAGTTTGTGGAGATTTTCTCACGGGGTGCAGAGCTATACACAACAATGTCAGGCCATCTTGGGAACAGCTAAGAGACGGTGTGCCCCCCAAGGGTGAGGAGGTAGATGCATAAGGCAATTAACAAAAGCAAGATGCAGTTGTTTTTGTGCAAACTGCAAAGGTCGGAGCAGCGGGGCTCCCAGTAAATGGCCCATCTGAACAGCTAGAACCGTTTGTAAGGGTTAACCCAATACTGGCCCGCAGGGGTTTCTGAGATATAATTTATCTAGCCTTTCAGAGGTCCTGCGAATGAGCCAGTGGGAACCTCTCTGAGAAATAATGGATCCAGGGGGTATTGTGGAGCCGCCGAGTTACAGACTACAAGCTGATTCAGATGGAGGGAGGGCAGACATTTAGGATACGATTGCTCTTTAGAGAGCTCCCGCTTCTGAGTGGTCAGTTCTTACACATGTGAATTTCTCGTGGGCCATGGGATCCCTAGAGATTCCGGAAACCTCAAGATCAGTCTGGAAGAGCGTCTGAGCACTGTGGCAGAGACTCTACCTTAAGTGTGTTGGGTTACACAGTGGTTGATAAGCTGAAATTCTCACAGAATTTCATGGGTTCTGAATTTACAGGTGCATGGTAGGGGAAGGACCCACACAAAGCCTTAGCTGACACTATAAAAACATCTACACAAAACAGAGGAATCATTAAAAAAAAAAAGAAAATCAGCACTTCCGTGTATTGGGAATTCAGAGAAAGATGGAAATGTATATTACCCAGCAGGGGCTGGTAATATGGTTTTTCTGTTGGGACAAATTTTGGAAGCATGACTCTTTGAGATGGCAGTGGGCCTCATCATATGCCATTGCCAGGGGTAGATGAGGCTAGGTGGGGAGGGTGGTGTGGCTGAGAGGGGTCATCAGGAATTTTATTCTGAATGCATATCAGCAGGACAGCATCATTCAGAGTCCAGTGAAGCCTTACAAATGATCCCCGAAAATATTTCTAGATCAGCCGGAATTTTACCTGCCCTCTCCTCTCATTTCTAACGGTGGGAATTATGCATTTAGGCAGAGCCTAGGATGGAACTGGAGGAGATCTGGAAGGGTCTTCACCCACAGTGTTCAGAGATGGCTGAAATGTCACAGTGAGAAAGCCAGTGTTGAAGTGGAAGAGTGTGTGTGCCAAGCACGTCACCAGTTCCTTGTGTGGGGACGGGCGCTCGATGTAGACGTCCTGCCGCATGTTCTCAGCAAGCTCGTGCATGAGCGGTATCACCGCCCATTCGGCGCTCGGTGCAGGGTTGCCGCTCAGTCGAGGCCGCGCACGGAGCCAGTCGCGTCGAGGATTTGTACTATTTCTGTCCTGCTGGAAAGTGCAGTGGCTGGAAGCTTGGTCGCCGGATTTTGTGCCACCTCTGCCACTGGCTATCCCTGTGACCTTGGCCAGATTACCTGATTTTCTGTGCCAGTCTCCTCATCTGTAAAATGCGGGTAGCAGTAGTCACTCTTCAGAGAGACATTGCGGGGTTTTCATGAGTACAATGCCTGACAGACTATCACCATTATATAAACGTTAACTATTATGACTGGGTTTTTTATTATTACTCTACCCTGTTGCACTAGACGAGGTATTGCCCATGCCTCAGGTTTGTTCCCCAACTGGAAATGTTCTGTAGGAAAGAGATTATCCCTAGGTTTGAGGCACGACCTTGCAAACGAGCTTTCTCAATCGTCTTTGCCAATCCTGTCCCCTAATGTGGCAATGTGATACCAGCAGGTAGGGGAGAGATGAAGAGAGTGGGAAAAGGCCAAAGATTCAAAGTGATTGAGGCAGATTTTTAAATTCTTTCTGTCACCGTGTGTCCGAAACCAGATATGTTAATAGCTGTACAATCATCAAAAAGTCATCAGGGCTTTTCGGCCTTAGGGCTGAAAAGTCATCTTCAATATGGTCTGGGTCAACTTTCTCATTTTTTTTACATATACATTTTTTCCTCTTTAGGATCACACTGAATCTGAGTTGGTTGTGGTACCTCGTCCCCTGCGGCCCGGGTCACTGTAACTTGGTTTGATGCTCTCATCTTTCACTTTTGGTAAGGTCTGGGTATTCAGCAGATGTCTATGGGCAGGCAGCTGATTGACAGCAGGCTGCACGTGCTCCCGGGAACCTTGTTTATCCTTCTCCTCCTCACAACGACTCTCCACTGTCTTGTCTTTATCATGTATCTTACCAACTGCTTGCATAGCTTACCATGTTTCATCTTATTGAGGCTTCACAGTCACTTTCTGAAGTTGGAATTATTCTCCCCATTTTCCAGATGAGGACCTCATGGCTCAGAGGTGAACAGATTTGCCCCAAGATATGCAGTTAGTAATAGCATGACATCTCAGACCCATATCAGGCACCAAACATAACATCCTTCCACTGAACTGCCCTCCCTCCGCACACCCCCTAAGGCATGGTCCAGTCCTTAGCAGCTTGATGGCTTCCCCAGATCAAGGTGGATTCTTACTGTTTGCTCTCTACTGTTTCAGTCCAGGTACATTGTTTCAAATGTTTAAGCCTTCCCTCACATCAGCTCTGCCCTTAATCCCAGTCTTGTATGTGCCTAAATGAGAACGGCATCTATCTTACATGTTCCAGGAGATGTTGTAAATGGTGCCATTGGGAGGACACTTCTTAAATCTGCTTACTAGCCTGCATTTTGCTTTCTCTCTGCCTTTATCTGTCGGCGTCATGAGTATCTTCCACTCTTAGAGTGCTTTCTGGCTGCCAGCTCCATAGCTGCTGGGAATAGACATTTAACCTCACGGTGCCTCAGCAGGAAACCTCAGCTCACCACGTCTATTCGGACCCTCAGTTGCTGAAGTTCCTGTGTTGTTGAGACTAGGACCAGTGGTCATAGAATAAGCTCCTTTTTCACTCTGAACTCCAGCCAAGAACCACAGTCTTACTTTTCTTGAGAACAGAATTGCCAAAGCCACTTCCGGTAACAGTAGCAGGTTTAAAAGTAGCTCAGGAAATAGACGGGTGGAGGTGGCATGAATTGTGATAGGCAGATGTTGCAAGACAAAAGCAATAGTTAGATAGAATATATATTATGTTTTATATATATATGTATATATATATATATAGAGAGAGAGAGAGAGAGAGAGAGAATATGTATATGTGTGTATTCTCTCTGTATATACAGATAGATATCTAAATATAATCTCTCTTTTCACACACACACACATACACATGAGTGTATAAAGGATTATTGAATGTAGTTGAGAACAGGTAGAAAGGAGAAAGGCAATAAATATAGAGGGAAATTTCCAAGGCAGAGTTCTCTCTATTAATGAAACATGAGCCCAGATACGGTCATAAGATCATCTGTTGTCAGAATGTGATCGGGGAAAGGGTCTTCCAGCTGAAAATGGGATGGGGAGATTGGGCTGGGGAGAAAGAGGGGGTGGAACAAATTGGGAGATTGGGATTGATGTATACACACTATTGACACTGCGTATACAATAGATGACTGATGAGGACCTGCTGTGTGGCTCAGGGGGCCCTCCTCAGCGCCCTGTGGCAACCAAAACTGGAAGGGAATCCAGAAAGGAAGGGACCTGTGTACACAGAGAGCTGATTCATTTTGCTGTACAGTACAAACTAGTACAGCACTGCAAAGCAGCTATACTCCAATAAAAATTAATTAAAAAGAGGGGAAAAAAAGCAGTGATACAAATGAGATGAAGCTGGTCAATAAACTTACACACAAAAAATATTCAGGTTCCCTAGTAATCGAATAAATGAACATAGTAATGTGATGCCACACAACATCCTCAAAATGTGTTTTTTTTAGTGCCAGCATCCAGTCTTGGCAAGAACGAAGGGAAAAAGACACTCTCCTGGGGCATTGGCAGAAATCTTTATTGAATACAACCTTTTATGAAATGCGACTTTCATTCTTTCATTTAAGAAACAAACAGGCATTGTTTATCGAGCACTTGTTCTGTGTAAGACATTGTTCTAGGAGCTGTAAATGCAGCAGTGAGCAAAATCGACTCAGCCCTACCTGCTTGGAGCTGACATTCTCGTGCGGGAAAAGAGAAATAAATAAACAAGCAAACTTACAGTGCGTCAGGTGGAGGCGGAGCATAGTGTGATGGGAGAGGGCGGGCTGATTTGGCAGATGGGCAGTGGCGGTTCCCAGTGAGATGTTGGGATCCGGCAGAGGTCTGTAGAAAGTCAGGGGAGAGCTCTGCAGACATCTGGGAAGAGCATTCCAGCTAGAATCAAGTCCCTGAGGTCAGCCTGTGTTCCAGGAACAGTGAGGAGACCAGCTGGGGCTGCAGTGAGGTGACCAGGAGGAGGGAGGGAAGAAGAGGGGGTGCCTTGGGGCAGGGGCAGATCCCTCTTCCCATCTCTACCACCATCATTGTCTCTGTCCCTTTTTTTAAAATAAGATGCAAATCCTTCCATTTTAAGAAATTTCCCATTCTAAGAAGTAATTAATTATTTGTGTGAAAAATAGGAACTCTATTAGAGTGTTCGGGGAAAAAAAAAAAAGAAATAGCAAAACAAAGCATATCGGGGAACATCTAGAGTCATTCAGAATGCTAGCAGGGAAGCACACTGATACGTTAGGAGGTGGGGTGAAAAGAGGGAACCCGTGAAACGTGGCCAGCAGTGGTAGCTCCCTGATGTTCGGCTATGAGAATGAACATCACGTGCATAAAGCACTTAGCAGCATGCTTGGCATACCGTACGTGCTGGATCAATGGCACTCATGATGACTTTTATTGATATGGATAAATTTTTTGGTATCCTAAATTAAAAAAAAAAGCATAAGGTACAGAATATTGTGTATAGCATGCTATTTTTAAAAAGATCCCTAATATTTGAGTGATTATCTTGGGTGATAGGCTATGAGTGAATTTCAGTCTCTCCTTTATACGTACCTGTAGCGCCTAATATTTCTTTAATGAATGTGTGTTACTTGGGTAATGAGTGTTTTAATAGTAGGATGTGGTGGACCAGTGAACAGTTCTTGCTAGAAAAAAAGACCCAAGGTAGAGACCTGTGCTTTAATGCAGAGTTTGCTAAATTTCTAAGTCATTTGTCCTAAACCAAATTTAAATGGACTCAGTCTTTTTTTATTCCTTGATCTTGGCCTGAGCAATTGTAGTTATAAAAACCAGGTATTTGGTAAGTAACTTATGCAGTGCAGTATACACTAACGTAGCTATCGTGCCTTGGAAACAGACTGAGTCCATCGTCACCTTGCCGTCCACCTAGAGAGATCTACTGTATCTGCTTGGCTCTGTTACTCTTGTTTAAGAGTTGAGTAAAGGGTTCCAAGGCTTTAAAAGAATGACTTGAAATCATTGGTTTAAACATTAAACAGTCTCTAAAGGGGATTTAAAAATGATAGATTTGGTCCTCAATTAAGTCATTGTCTTGAGCTCTTTTGGAGGATATGTATGGCTCTGACATATCCCCAAAGGCTAAGTGGGAAGAGAAGGCATATAGAAGACTGTGTCTTTGCTACCTTTGTAACCCTGATATAATTGCCCTCAAAGATTGAATGAATTCACAAAGGTATACATGAGCTATATTCAAGGCAGCCTCTTCTGGCAATGAAATACTTCATAGGAAGCCTGAGGAGTGAAAGCGTGCCAGTCCAAGTAGCCCAGGAGAGGGTTTGTGGTGTTGTGGTTTAGTCACTTAGTCGTGTCCGACTTTTGTGACCCCATGAACTGCAGCATGCCAACCTTCCCTGTCCTTCACCAGCTCCTGGAGTTTGCTCAAACTCCTGTCCACTGAGTCAGTGAAGCCATCCAACCATCTCATCCTCCTGCCCTCAGGGTTGGGACAGGCAGTGGCATTGGAGGGAAGGATCAGACTTCATGGAAATGGAAAGGGGACATTCCACATAGAGGAAGTGGTTGGCACAAAACCATGCCCGCAAGCTTGTGTCTGTTTTCATCACAGAACCATAGAATGTTAGAACTGAGCTAGAAGGGACCTTAGGCTCCACCACACCTGACCCTCCTCATTTCTTTGAGATAAAACAGTGAAGGCTCTGACGGGGGAATGTCATGGCAAAGGCCTCGATCTTTTAATAAAGAGGTAAGGGTGTTAAACCTAAAACCCCCAACTCTGGACTCCCAGAGTATTGACTCCACAATTATTGACTCTTGGCTCCACAATTACTGACTCTTGACTCCACAATTATTGACTCTTGACTCCACAATTATTGCACCAACAGAACATTTTCATTTTCCATGGTGCGCATGCTATTCTGTAACTCTGAGAAAATGTCTTTGTGTGGTCAAGGAAATTTGGAAATTGCTTCAATGATTTACCCTCTTCTTGGTATGTATAAGCACATTCAAGGCTCTGACAAAGTCCTGTCATAGAGATTTTTATTTATTTTTATTTAGTTCTTAATGTTTTATATGGGGCTTCCCTGGTATAACAAATGGTAAAGAACCTGCCTGAAAGGCAGGAGATCCAAGTTCCATCCCTGGGTCAAAAAGTTCCCCTGGGGAAGGCAATGGCACCTCACTCCCAGTATTCTTGTCTGGAGAATCCCATGGACAGAGAAGCCTGGCAGGCTATAGTCCATGGGATTGCAAAGAGTTGGACATGACTGAGCGACTAGCACTTAATTTTCTACGTAGCTTACTTTGGGAAACTTTACAGTAGGCAAGTCTGTCTCCCATAAAAATAAGAATATAGTGAGTATGGAAAATGTTTATATAAGCAATTCTGATTGTATTATTTCAGACATGATTATCGTATTAAGAAAATAATCAAAGGTGAGTAAAAAGGGAAGTTTCCCAGATTTGACATAAATTTCACCTTCGTTCCCCTCTCCTCCTTCCTTCTGCTTTGCCACTGTTTGTCTTTGCCTCCCCATTCCCCTCATCTATCCCTCTTTCAGTTTATTCCGGCTTACCCCTTACTTTTCTTTGTGGAATTACCGTGTTCCACCATCTGGACAGTCTCCAGTGGATAGGACGTCTTTCTGATCTGAAGCTCTGCTGGTCTGATAATGAGACAGATGTGCATCATGAGGTCATACAGAGAAGCTGGTACTGAAATTGGAGCATCACAGCATGTTAGGGAGAAGAGAGGAGATCTGTCTGGGTGAGCCATGAGGGGTGGCTGGATGGAGGAAGGGCCTTCCAAGTGGAGAGTGGGAGATGGAATGGGCTTGATCAGATCTGCGGTTGAGAAAGGCAGAGAGGGGAGTGGGGGAAGGGGAGAGGGGAGTCTAGAGGTCGGGTAGTAGGTTATCAAAGTTGTTTAAATGACCAATAGAAATCTCCTTCTAGGCTTCAGTCCAGTTCAGTTCAGTTGCTCACTCGTGTCCGACTCTTTGCGACCCCATGAATTGCAGCACACCAGGCCTCCCTGTCCATCACCAACTCCCAGAGTTCACTCAGACTCACGTCCATCGAGTCCATGATGCCATCCAGCCATCTCATCCTCTGTCGTCCCCTTCTCCTCCTGCCCCCAATCCCTCCCAGCCTCAGAGTCTTTTCCAATGAGTCAACTCTTCGCATGAGGTGGCCAAAGTACTGGAGTTTCAGCTTTAGCATCATTCCTTCCAAAGAAATCCAAGGGCTGATCTTCTTCAGAATGGACTGGTTGGATCTCCTTGCAGTCCAAGTGACTCTCAAGAGTCTTCTCCAACACCACAGTTCAAAAGCATCAATTCTTCAGTGCTCAGCCTTCTTCACAGTCCAACTCTCACATCCATACATGATGTGAGAAAAACCATAGCCTTGACTAGAGGGACCTTTGTTGGCAAAGTAATGTCTCTACTTTTCAATATGCTATCTAGGTTGGTCATAACTTTCCTTCCAAGGAGTAAGCATCTTTTAATTTCATGGCTGCAGTCACCATCTGCAGTGATTTTGGAGCCTTCTAGGCTCAGGGAAGTGGCAAGGGAGCGGATGGATTGGAGAAACAGTGAGGTGGGACGTGCGAAAGGGAGGGGTTAAGGATGACTTCCTCCAAGGTTCTGCCAGACCTAGGCCTGCTCTCTCTAAATAGTGCTTCCAGAAACAGCAGGGTCTCAATTATCTCACCGTGGGCTGTGAAATTCTAAAAAAAATAGTTCTCAAAACAAAATTAAGTTTAATTTGCTTTAATTGAAAAATAAACACATGCCATGTACAGCATTCTTTGGAGGAAGAGGAAAAGCTAGAAAATGAAATGAGCAGTTGGTTGTGGTAGACCCTTAATTATTAGAAATTCTGAATGAGAATTGGTATTGGTTGAGGACATTAATTGGAGTTACATTCAGGAATGGGACCTGTAGGCCTTCTCTGTAGGCACTGGTTTTCTTAAATCTCTCAAGAGGTTGTTTTTATTATTATGAAGAACATTAGAATGGAGTAGAGTCTGTAAAAATACTGAATCACTATGCCATATACCTAAAATTAACACAATATTGTAAATCAATTATACGTCAATTAAAAAAAAATGAACATTATAAGGCAGTTGTGGAATAAAGGAGTACAAAATATGGGAATTGGGGTTTCCTTGGTGACTCAGCAGTAAAGAATCTGCCTGCAAGGCGAGAGGCACAGGTTTGATCTCTGGATCAGGAAAATCCCCTGGGGAAGGAATGGGCAACCCACTTCTGTACTGTTGCCTGGGAAATCCCATGGACAGAGGAACCTGGTGGGCTGCAGTCCATGGGATCACGGAAGAGTCGGACACAACTCGGTGACTGAACAACAGCAAAACAAAACGTGGAGTCAGACAATTAGGGTTTGGTCTTTCTCTGCCACGTCAGCTGTGTGAGCTTTGGTGAGTCCTTTCATTTCTTAGCCTCAGGCTCCTCATCAGTGAAGTGAGCATACTAATCCCTACGTTATTGGATTCCTCTGAGGATTATATGACTGATATGCTTGAACGTTCTAACATACTGCTAAGAAATGATGGAGAAGGAGGGGGAAGATGAAAGAGGAATAGGAAGAAAAGGTGAAGGAAGGTTAAAAGAAGGCGGAGGAAGAATCCTGCAGAGAGTCCAGTGGAGTCACTCAGTCACGCAGGATTTATCGAGAGCCCACCCTGTTCCAGTGCGGGGGGCTGAGCCTTGCCTCTATGGCACCTCTGACAATCAGTATTCTCAACCACTAGGCCGTAGCATGGAGTCAGAGAGGCAGGCTGGGTGGAGGGAGGTGTTTGGAAAGCCTCGAGTTGTGTTTTGGGAGCCTGTATCTCAGGTGGCCCGCCCTCTTTCTCTTCACTGCCGCTCTGCCTTCCCCGAGCAAGTTCAGATGCCGTGGCTCTGACGCAGGTTCTGCGTATCACATGGGGACACAGTCTGACAGTCACTCTCATGTCAAGGTGGTGGCGGCTTGGAATTTTTAAGGCTTAAGTGTCTCATTCTAATGATACCAGCATGTTAGAATCATAGTTGTAGAATCTTAGGGTAATAAAAACTGAGAGTCAGAATCTCATGGACTCATCAGATCAGATCAGATCAGTCGTTCAGTTGTGTTCGACTCTTTGTAACCCCATGAATCGCAGCACGCCAGGCCTCCCTGTCCATCACCAACTCCCGGAGTTCACTCAGACTCACGTCCATCGAGTCAGTGATACCATCCAGCCATCTCATCCTCTTTCGGCCCCTTCTCCTCCTGCCCCCAATCCCTCCCAGCATCAGAGTCTTTTCCAATGAGTCAACTCTTCGCATGAGGTGGCCAAAGTACTGGAGTTTCAGCTTTAGCATCATTCCTTCCAAAGAAATCCCAGGGCTGATCTCCTTCAGAATGGACTGGTTGGATCTCCTTGCAGTCCAAGTGACTCTCAAGAGTCTTCTCCAACACCACAGTTCAAAAGTATCAATTCTTCGGCACTCAGCCTTCTTCACAGTCCAACTCTCACATCCAAATGACCACAGGAAAAACTATAGCCTTGACTAGACGAACCTTTGTTGGCAAAGTAATGTCTCTGGTTTTGAATATGCTATCTAGGTCTGGACTCATAGAAAATAATATTAATGGAATATAAAAATCAAGCCTTAGTATCAACCAAATCTTAAAAATCATAGACTCAAGAAATTAGAGTCTCATGGAAAAGAATGGCATTTTGTGGTTATCTGGTCCACCCTCCTTCCTAGTTCCTGGAAAATACTAACATAGCATTAAAATTACCTTCTTGAGAATCTTTGTACAGGTTAAAGGTATCCATGCAAGAAATACAGTGCTTAATGTCACTGATGGTGATACACTGGCCAAGGGCCACTGCTGGTGGAGACAAGTGGAATTTCTGAACATCATGAATGTCCTCGATGGGGGAGTAGGGAGGGCCATTGTTGACTTTACTCTACCCGAGACAAACACTTAAGTAATAGAAAGCTTGAAGCAAAATAGAAGTCAGGGACTTTGCTCACTGACCATCCCTGCTGTGATTATTCATGTTGTCATTTTAGAAAATAGTCCCCTGAGCATCAGTCTTCTTTCTTAGGACCGTGAGCTCTGGGAGTGTGGGAGTGATACGTGGCTCTATGTGACTTCTACAAGGCTTCTAGAAAAGTGCTCTGCGTAGAGGACCTTGAGGCCTCCAGCCTTATTATCTTTTCTCTCCATAGTTTCTTCCTGTTTACCGAAGGTCAACTAGTGTTGATCCCTGTCTTTGCTTGTGTTTCCTCTGAAGTGCTGGCTTGTACGGCCAAGACTT
This sequence comes from Bos mutus, assembly GCF_027580195.1. Taxonomy (NCBI): domain Eukaryota; kingdom Metazoa; phylum Chordata; class Mammalia; order Artiodactyla; family Bovidae; genus Bos; species Bos mutus. The sequence continues at coordinate 4,190,548 of NC_091624.1, forward strand.
TTCTCTAAAAAAAACAAAAAACCTGGCGTCCATTTTGTGTGGGGTCATTGTTTCCTCCACATCCTCTCACAGGTACAGAAGGAACCAGGACTGAGTGTGTAAGCGCTTTGCTTTACACAGTGGAAGCTGTGTGTGTGTGTGTGTGCATGTGTGTGTGTGTGCACCATATGTGGACATGCGCTGCCACGTAAAATGTGAGCTCGATTGCTTGCACGAGCATATACAGTTGTATCTAAATGTGCTCCTGGATTCCTGTGTGCATTCCTACGTGGATAAACTTGTGCGACATGATGTGCTTCTGAGTAGGTGAGATGTGTAAATGATTCTGTGGCTCTTGACATCTATTTGGTGAGCATCTACTCTATATCTGATATTGAAGACAGTGCCTCCATAGATGCAAATCTATTGCATTTACGGCTATGAAATAAGCATTAGAGTTTCTATTTTGAAGATATGCCAACTAAGGGTCTTAGGATTGAAGTGATCAGGGCTGGCATTTGGAATGGAGTCTCTATATGAAAGACGTGTTTGTATGTTTTTGTGTTTGAGTGTGTTGATATGTGAGTAGGGGAGTGTGTGTGTGTGGACTTGCAAGTTTGTTCATGGGTATATAGGTACATTTATATTTCTCTTCTTAACGTGCATTTCTTAATACCTGTGGACGCCTCTCTCTATATTTATATATGTGTGTGTATGTATATGAATATGTATGTAGTAAATATATATACACTGGCTGGAACAGTAGTCATCCAACAGAGAAAATCTGTGTCTTTGGATGTGGGGGCCAAGAGACTGTGGAGAAGCACGTCCGTGAGGCAGAGGGTGGAAGCTTGGTACAGTCCTTCCACGGTGCTGACATGACCATGTGCTTTGCAAGGATTCTTCACTACAAGTTCTTAACCCCAGAGATTTTTTGTTTTCAAAATAAGTATATTCAGGACCGATCCAGACCCATATCCGATCTTCCTTGGTAGTGCTCTGATTTGAATGTACTATAAAGTCCCCTCAGCAGTTCTGAAGAGCATCCTTAACTAACAACTTCTGCTCTCTGGCAGCCTTGCTTCAACAGAGGTTCCCAAAGACTGGTGTGTCTGCATCTTTGCAGATATTGATTGACAGGCAGGATCCCAGTCTCCACAGTCCTGGAGCCTCCCTCAGAAGTTCATGGTCTGGACCCAAGATGCTTTTGAAAAGCATCAGACATGTCCATTTCAGGCAACCCCAAGACCACAGTGAGTGAAATATTAAGGGAGGCTTTAAAGACAGAAGAAGAGGGAAGCAAAGAAAGCAGATATCCGAGGGCATCCATGATATGGATGCTGAAGGAGGGGAAAGAGATAAAGAATCGGGAGAAAGGATGCAGAAAGGTATCAGAATGTTCTGTGTGGTCCCTCTGGAAGGTACAGGAGTAAAAACCCACAGGGATTATTTTCTCTGTGTTCCACTGATGTTATTTCAGCAGGAACTCTCTGAGGCAGGCCCTGTTTCTCTGTTTTACAGATGATGTGGCTGAGGTTCAGATTTAAGTGATTTTTTTGAATTTGCACAAGAACAGAGCTGGGATTCAAACCTAGGTTTTCCTGCCATATGCTGTCTCCACCCTCCCCCAAACGTCCCTTCCCTATTTCCTACGCTGAGGTTTTCCTTAGACCCTGACCTGAACCCACATAAATCTCAAGCAGTCTGACACCAAGCCAAGCCACATAAACATCCCACATTCATTGTTCTGATGCTCTGAGGGGCTGAAATAGAACTTTGAAATTCTTTTTCACTTTTAATTAAAAAAAGATTTAGGCCAACCCTGGGTTCCCAGTTCTATTTAACTGCGACTGCTTTTAACCGTTGCTGTATTTTTATTGTTGCAAATGTGACGCACCGATCCATCTTCCCTGTAATGCTCCTCGGTTTCTGCTCCATCTGTTGGAGAGAAAACATTTGCAGAAATCTCTCGGCTTCTCTCCAAGGGCTGAAACTTCAGTTGTAGCAAGGATTACGGTGCCGGAAATGGGCTTGGCCATCGCTGGAATCAGGAAATTGGCAACATCTATTTCCAGTATCTTTTGGACGACCATTTCCCCAAACTCAGTGTTCTCCTACATGCGTGGCCAGTGCCATCACAGTTCCCAGGGTGCGTCTAGGGGTGACCGGGCACCTCCCCGTTGGGTCTGTGCACTCGCGTTTACAGTGGAACCATCCATTCTGTTCTCATTTTTGTCTGTCCCATATTTCAAGCTAGATCTTAAAAACTGGGGCTTTTCTAATAAACTATCATTCACTCTTAATAACAAGGACTATGCTTGGTGTAGAAGGGCTTTAAGACTCACATGTTGGTAGACTGGGTTCAAGTCCTTTTTTTGCCGTGTTTGAACCCAGCAAAGCACTCAAACTCTCTGAGCCTGGATTTCCTGGGAAAGCCCTGGGATGGCCTAAGGATCAAATGGTTTAATTAAAGCCCAGATGTTCTGCAGATTGTGAGATGCTGCACTCATGCTACATACCCAGTATGCCGTGTCAGCTCAGTTTGGTGGTTCACTCTTTCATTTGGTTATTTATTTATGAGACACGTGATGAATGGATGCTGTGCTTTGGTGTGGGGGACACTGACGTGATGAGACATGTGATGAATGGATGCTGTGCTTTGGTGTGGGGGACACTGACGTGATGAGACATGTGATGAATGGATGCTGTGCTTTGGTGTGGGGGACACTGACGTGAACAGGACAAAAGCTACATGCTGCAAAGCTCACATGTATGGCAAGGGAAGTGTTAGCACATTTGCGACCTCTTTTCCTGGGGAGTCGGGATTCTTCAAAGAGGGGATGACCTTGAACTGAACATTAAAGAATAAGGGGTTTGTTAGGTTCAAGTTGGGGATAGGGTGAAGAGAGAATTCTTGGCAGAGGGATTGGTTTCAAAAAAAGGAACAGAGGGGCAAAACAGATCGGGACATGCTGAAATTATCTGCAGAGAACCTGGAAAGTAAAGGCAGAGATTCTGGGCAGAGGTGCGGAGAGTAAGGCACGGGGAACGATGAGGCACAGAGCCAGTAGCTGATAGTTGACATCCAGAGGTGGAAGGGAGCCACTGACAGGTGTAACCGAGGAAGTAACCCAGTGTGATATTGTGATTTGTAATAAGATATAAATGAGGTCTTCATCCCCCTTTCTGGCACAGACCTCTGAAAACTCTTGGAATTTCCTTAGTGATGAGCGCTATAAACCTGTCTTTTTTTATGTTAACGAGACCCCTTTTGCAAAGCACCTAAGAATGGGGGCTGGATGCCAGTGGACCTCAGCAGGTGATTAGAGGGCTGGGCCTTTCCGTCTTATCCCCCAACCTCTGGGGAAGGGAGAGGGGAATAGAGGTTGCATCAGTCAGCAATGGCCAGTGATTTTGTCAAGAAGGCTCATGTGATGAAACTTCTATAAAATCCCCCAAAAAGAGGGTTTGGCGAGCCTTAGGGTTGGTAAAGACGTAGAGATATGGAGACAGTGATGCCCTTCCTTGCCTTTGCATCTCTTCCATCTGCCTGTTCCTGTAGTTATAGCTGTATTTTCTTAAAATAAATTGACAATCTAGTGAGTAAATGGGTTGCCTGAGTTCTCTGAGTCGCTTTGGCAAACTAAACCCCTGGTGGGAGTTGTGGGGACCTCTGCTCTCTAGCCAATCGATCAGAAGTAGAGGTATTTATAACCTAGGCTTGTGACCGACACTCTTAGATAGGGGGTCGTTGGAACCTTCAGTCTGTAACCAGCTGGTTAGAAGCACAGATAACAACCTGGGTTTTTGAACAGCATCTTCAGTCCAAGGCGCACAGTCTCTGGGTAGATAGTGTCAAAACTGAGTTGAATCTGGGAACACCCAGCTGGTATCCGAGAATTGCTTCTTGCTGTTGTGGGAACCACAACTCCCCCAACCCTGGTCACATGGTCGTTGTTCTCAGAAGACCAAAAGACCCAGCAATAACAATAGATGGCTCTTTACTGGACTGTGTTATTTTATCGAATGCTCAGAAAACTAAGATGCTATAGAAGAGGTGCAATTCAGCTGAAACAGGAAGTGAGGTGACAAGAGTTGACATGACTTGACCATTTAGAGAGTGGGCCCCACAGCCTGAGTCGAAGGCACACCTGTCTGCCTGTAGTCTCTGCTCTTTACCGACTCACTATCCACATTGGCATTTTTGGAATTCCCAGTTCACTTGGGAAGGAGCTGGTAAAGAGAAAGAGGCTAAACAAGTAACAAATTGTGCTTACTCCTTGAGGGTAAAGGGAAAAAAAATCCCTGTAGAATTCTAAAAAGAAGTCACTCTGGTAGTGGGATTCCTGGCATCATTCCCCGCTATTTCAGGGAGGCACTTTGGAGAAAGGAGGAAAGTCTATGTGGCAACTTATGTCTCACCAAAGGGGTGAGACAGGAGTAGGAAAGGAAGTGGAGCCCTCTGGCTTTTGTTAATTAACATCCTTCACATCAACTCTAGCAGGCTCTTAGGAAACACCTAACATTTCTGGATAATGTCATGGAAGCTGTCTTCCTTGGCAATCCACCAGACACAGAACCCCAAAGTGAGAAGGCCATAAAACAACCCATAAACTTTATTTTTTTTTTCTCTTTCTATAATTACATTTTTATGGCATTTTAAAATTCCTTGAAGGAAGAGCCATAGAATCACAAACTCTGTGGTCTGAAATGTCTCTGAGATTTTCAGCCTCTCTCTCCATCTGTGAATGCCAGCACCCACACCTCTCAACCCGACTTCCGTCTATCGCTGAAGTCTCTGCCTGTTGGGCTTTTCTTTCATTCTGTGCTCTTCTTCTTTGGTCGAAAAGTATAGATTGATGGCTTTCAAATGCAGATCTAAAATTTGTTGTCTAAATGTGAAGGACTGTCTTTTATTCTGTTTTCTGTCACTGGTTAGAACATACTTTCTTTTATAAAATGCTAATAGTAGTACTTTTGACTTCTGTTTAGCTAAATGTTCTTTCCTAGAACAAGAACATGTTGATAAGTTCCTACTGGTTCCAAAAATTGGTTTTATGAATTTGACTTGGCTGTGGAATCAGGAAGAATAATGTTGATGCTATAGGTCACACAGAATAAGTGTGGTTTTCTTTCCACATTTGACTGCAGGAGATTGCTATCATATCTTTGTATAGTTCGTCAGCTCCTGTAATACCTTGGTAATGTCTTGTGCCTACTAGGTTATCATTAAATATATGATAAGTAAGTGAATCTCCAGGTAATCAAAAACATATTGAGTATCTTTTCTGCATTCAGGACGGCTTAGTGTTAAAGCATACACAGTAGTATACACAAATTTCAGCCTGATACAAATTTTAACCATGAGCTTACAGTTAAGGCTTTGAAGCTGGGTAAGATTAGTGCTTAAGGATCAGTTTCTGGAACCAGACTGCCTGGGTGTGAGCCCACTCACTAGCTGTATAACCTCAGGCAGTATCCTTAACGATGTACATACCTGTCTGTAAAGTGGGTTATGATAAAAGCCTCTTAAAGTTGCTATGAAGAGTTTGCCTGGGTACATTTTTAGAGTAGTACCGGATACATAGGAAATGCTCAGCAGATGTTGACTCTCATCATTGAGACTTACATCATCAGACACAATAGAACAGTGAGCCCAGGTTGACCTGGATTCCCAGCGTACATGGTCCTGCTCCTGGTTGACTAGTTGAGTAAACTTGGAAGAGTTGCTTAACTTCTTTGTGTAAATCCAAATTCAGAATAGTCAGTAAGACTTTAGTAAGCTAACAAGTGTAGGATGGAGAAGAAAAAGACTCTGTGAAGAGGGACCATAAAGGATGAACAGTCTGTTGTTATGAAGAAGGCAGTGTGATGGGTGGCTGGAAAGGTGAAGTAGCCTATGGAAAAGGTCTGGGGCCACCTAGTTTCCTCCTTCTGGAAAGTTCTTTGAAGTATCCATAAGTTTATTCTTTTTCCTTAGGGTGGAGACATTAAAATGATTGCAGCTGAGACATTCTTTTTCACAGAGATACCTAGAAACAGAACTTCAGTTTCCCCCCCAAAATTCATTACCTTGACAAAGACCCTGCTTATTATAAAGGCGTTGATGAAAATGATGATGAAACTTAAAGTTGCAAATGAAATTAAGGGCAGTCCGGTTGTTAGAATGTTGTTGAGGGACTGGAATTGTTACCAAGTATACTTAAGATGGAATCAATCTGGTAAGGTTTTCTGTGTGACGTGAGTGGAATCAGATGTGTTTGTGAATATTCAAGAGGCAGAGGTTGTTGGTGCTTCTGGCTCCCTGGATTTTGCTTGTTGCCAGAGATGAGGCTGCCATCTGGATAATACCTGCGTCCAAGATGTTGCATAGATTCTTGCTGATTTTCAGAAGTTTGTCCACAATGCCTTTTGTTTATTTTCATGCAGAGAAAAAAATAAATTAAAATGCTAGAACATTAAGACTAGGAGAAGAGATTGGTCATGTAGGGTGGGGGTGGGAAGTCTGAGGCTTAGTTTTTCGCTGCTTGGGGGGGGACCTTGGCAAACCACAGCTGGAGCTGAGTTGAAAAAAAAAAAAATCAGGCTTGAGCAGAAGATGGGGAATGGATTATCTATTTGAGTGTCTCTCTTGGTAAAGCCAAGGTGTCTGTACAACTGGGTGGGAGCTGTGGCATTTGAGGTTGTCTGCATGGCCAGAAACTGGGAGATTGCAGGGAAAGGCCTAACCTCAGCACTGGGTAAGCATTTTAACTGGAGTACCTTGGCAACCCACCTGTTCATTCACATGTTCATCTGCTCATGCAATGAGTGTGTGCAATAAGGCTCGTCTTTGTACTAGAGGCTGTGGTTAAAACGATAAAGTAGAGATGTCTCTGCTCTTAAGGAGTTTAATCAATTGATGAAAAACCTACCACGTGCCAAATACGGTGTAAAAGTGAACTAGACAGTGTGGGATTTACTTTTAAAGAGCTTAAAATTTAGGAGAAAGATTACTATTAAGCAAATAGAGTATGATATGAGTGTGCTAGAGCATGTATATATATATGTTCCAAATAATAATAATAATGACAATATATATTTATTGAGTGTAGGGCTTCCCTGGAAGCTCAGTTAGTAAAGAATCTGTCTGTAGTGCAGGAGACTGCCTGCAATGCAGGAGACCCAGGTTAGATGCCTGGATCAGGAAGATCCCCTGGGGAAAGAAATGGCAACCCACTCTAGTATTCTTGCCTGGGAAATCCCACTGACAGAGGAGCCTGGTGGGCTATAGTCCATGGGGTCACAAGAGTCAGACACGACTGAGTGACTAAACCACCGCCATATTTATTGAGCATTCATTTACTATGTATGAGGCATAGTAATAAAGCACTTTATTGTATGTACTTCTCAAATGATTTTCCCTGCTCTCGTCAGGAATAGGAAGAGTACCCTTACTCTCCAAATTTTACCAATAGGAAAACAGGTTCAGGGATGGTCGATAAGTTGCCCAGGGAAACAGAAGAACAGCAGCAGAGAGGGAAGCAAGCTGATGTCTGTAGGCCTCAGTGCCTGCCCGCTTAGCTTCCCTCCCTCTGCTCCATCCTCCCAGACACACGACAGGGGCTCTGGAGGAAAGAGCAAGTAACACGCTTGGGTCAGAGGGGTGGGGTGGGGGCAGGAGAAGACGCTTAAGCTGTGGGTCCAGTTAGAGTTCATTAGGAGGACACGTCCAGGCAGAGCAGCCCAGGGTGCCAGAAAAGAGTGGTCTGAACCATCACAGACTGTGGAGAAAGAATAAAGTGAGAGTGAAGTCGCTCAGTCATGTCCGACTCTTTGCAACCCCATGGACTATAGCCTACCAGGCTCCTCCATCTATGGGATTTCCCAGGCAAGAATACTGGAATGGGTTGCTATTTCCTTCTCCAGGAGATCTTCCCAACCCAGGGTTTGAACCCGGGTCTCCAGCATTGTAGACAGATGCTTTACCATCTGAGCCACCAGGGAAGAATTAAGAAAGAATAATCAGCTCTAAGTAGGTGGGTTGGGGGCAGCCAAGGAGTCAGGGCAGGAGAGAGTCAGCTCCATCCTTCCACACAGCACAGCCATGGGCAGGGAACCATGTCTCAGATTGCGGTACAGTCAGCCCTCTGTATCCATGGATGTGGAGCCCGCATGTTCAGATGGTCCACTGACCCGTGCCGTTTTATATAAGGGACTTGAGCATCCTTGGATTGTGGTTTCCATGGGGTGTCCTAGAACCAATCCCTGAGAATATCAAGGGACAACTTTATCTGCCAGGGATCACTTGCTTCTCAGAGACTGAATGAGAGAGGAAGAATTCACTGACCTGATTAGGAGACAAAGAGACCCTACAGAGATAAAGCAGGACGAGGCAGGTATTAAGTGTAGAAGATGGGCTTCCCGGTTTAGGAACTCCTTTGAGGGGAATAGACAGCTTTCAAACAGGGTGTTGTAGGCGGAGTAAATGTTTTGAAGAAGCCAGATCCGTCAGTTCAGTTCAGTTCAGTCGCTCAGTCGTGTCCAACTCTTTGTGACCCCATGAATCGCAGCACACCAGGTCTCCCTGTCCATCACCAACTCCCAGAGTTCACTCAAACTCATGTCCATCGAGTTGGTGATGCCATCCAACCATCTCATCCTCTGTCATCCCCTTTTCCTCCTGCCCCCAATCCCTCCCAGCATCAGAGTCTTTTCCAATGAGTCAATTCTTTGCATGAGGTGGCCAAAGTACTGGAGTTTCAGCTTTAGCATCATTCCTTCCAAAGAACACCCAGGGCTGATCTCCTTTAGAATGGACTGGTTGGATCTCCTTGCAGCCCAAGGGACTCTCAAGAGTCTTCTCCAACACCACAGTTCAAAAGCATCAATTCTTCGGCGCTCAGCCTTCTTCACAGTCCAACTCTCACATCCATGCATGACCACTGGAAAAACCATAGCCTTGACTAGACGGACCTTTGTTGGCAAAGTAATGTCTCTGCTTCAAGTTGAATGCAAATGCAGTGAGTGTGGTAAGTGCAAGTGAACGAGTCAGGAAAAACGCTGCCTAGTGCCAGGCAGGGAGTAGAGTGGTTGTTAAGTGCAGGGTTTATGACTGGAAGAACGTGACCCATATAGCCAGCTTTCTCTTGCTGATGTGTTTTTAATCAGATGTTCTTCTAAAATTCACCCTTCACTGACTCCATGTCTCATTCCCCAGAGGCAACGTGGAGCAATCTGTTTGTATCTGCACTTTATGCAGCTGTGGGTCCTTCTCCCATCACACCTGGTGGGACACATCTTGGACACAGCACAGCAGCCAAAGTACCATTGCGCCAAATGACCTGAAGGGAGCACAGCCCTAAGAACAGTAGGAAGCACTTGGAGCACACTTCCTAAGTTCCACGCACGTGGCTAACTGCTTTACATGCATTCATTGCTTTAATCTAGGTGACAGTCCACTATATTAATCTATCTTATAGATGTGTAAACTGAGGCAAAAAGCAATAAATCAACTTGCCAAACGTTTGTAAGTCATTAATGGAAAACCTAAGATGCAAACTGTCGATGTGTCAGTTCCAGAACTGCGTGCTTAGTCTCTCTAGTACACTGTATGCCTGCTGCTCTGTATAGATTTTCTAGCACAAACGCAGGGGCAGTTCTTATAAGGATAGTTACGTTTTAGAAATAGGAATGAAAGTAGTGTCAGGCCATTGCTAATACCATGGAGCTAATTGTGCTCACGACTCAGCTATCACCCACGGGGACGCTTACTGGTCACTGGTATGGAGCTCTTCCACATGCTGCACATGTTAACTCTGGGTCTACTGCCAGGCTGTGATGAAAATGCAAGTAAGATTCCTTCCCACTTTGTGGATACAGACGTGGAGGCTTAGACAGTGACGTAGTAGTCCCAAGTGACTTGTGGTAGTTGGCAGAGTTGGGGCTCAAATTGAGGCTGATCTGGTACCAAAGTCCTTGTTCTTCTGGGAGATATTGTGCAGGCCGTTTCCCTTCTCTTTGTTTCTGCTTCTTTGTCCTAAAACAAAGGAATTAGATCAATGTTTCTGAATTGGCAGCCTTTTAGGTACCACCGTAACAATTCTGCTCTGTGTTTGTTCCATTTATGCTACTTATCCTTCTTTAAATTAACCCACTTCTTATATTAATGATAACATTTACAAAGGAAGCTCTCTATCACTCTCACCAATTTGTTTTTAAAAAGCATTATGGTCACTAAATAGATGGTAACTGTACAAATAATACAATGAAAACGAAACCGGTGTAAAGATATTCTACTTTATAGTCTAATTTATACTTTCAGCTATGGTCTTGCCTGCCCAAGTCTCTAATCTCTCGCCCTGCCTTCTTTGTGTAAAAAAAAAAAAAAAAAATCTAAAAATGTTAGAGAGAGGCTCTAAAGACATAGTAGCTGCAAAAGGAGTCTTTCTCCTTGAACTAACCAGGATTGAGAGTTGAAAATATAATTTTTTTTCACTATAGGACTTAAAGGTACTTTATGAAAAATTGGATCTCTACTTAAGTCTCTGTCTGTTCTGGCCAGCATGAAATGCTAGACCTGGGAATCTGTAGCATCTTTCCAGCTCTTGCATTCTTTAATTCTAAGAATTTGCAAAAGCTCCTCCAATAGAGATCCAGTTTGAGAAACTTGATTGGATGGTTAAGTTGGGGGTATGACTCTAGACTGAGCTATGGAAGAAGGAAGTAGAGAGAGTTGTTCTTATGCTATAGCTGTCCAGGAACATCTACAAGGGAGACAAGGATTAGAGCCCATAAAAAGCTCATTGCTGGCAATTCGTTTCTAGAGCCATATCCCCCCATTCTAACCTTTTCATTCTTTTATCATTTCACCCTGATGCCCATCAGCTCCCTACTTTACAGCCCTTCCCATGAGTCTCATCTACCTGTCCCTCCCTCGTTTGCCAGAGAATGGAAAGGCTGATTTCCGTGTAGAAAGAGCTATTTCTAATGAGGATTTGCCTTTTTAACCCTCCTTTGAAAATTGAAGTATAGTTGATTTATATGTTGTGTTAGTTTCAGGTGTACATCAGAGTGATTCAGTTTATATAGAGATATAGATAGATATAGTTATATTTCAGATTCTCTTCCCTTATAGGTTATTATAAAATATTGAGTATAGTTCCCTGCACTATTCAGTAGGTCTTTGTTGGTTGTCTGTTTTATATATAGTGGCGTGTGTCTCCTAATCCTAATTTATCCCTCCCTTGCCTTCAGCAGTTCTGCAGGGACAATTAACAAGAACCATGAATGTAGTCTGCTCCCATCAATGGTTGAGCATTTGGCATGTGTGATGTCACTTCCTCCAGCAACTCAATGAAATGAGTGAGAGTTAGTGTCTCATTTGACACATCCAAAGATGAGATATGGAGAGTATTGGTAACTCAGTTAAGTCCCTCCACCTCTGAGGCCTGTAGAGTCTTTCTGTGGTGGTGAGGTGTGGCAGGTGTGCCTGGGTTGGGGAAGACTGGGTGCTTGGATTTGGGGCAGTTCCTGGACCATCCCTACACTCTGGGGGTGGGCACACTGTCACATGTCTCTGCTCAGCCTTTCTTTGTTCACTGATAAACTGATGATGCTAATGAGACCCTACCCATGGATGTGAGCCCCTTGGGGGCCAATTAACTTCATTTTAGTTCAGCTGCCAGGAACCTCAGAACTAAATCTAGATCAATTAACTCTTCCCAGGTGCCTGGTAGCATCTCTTCCTTCATTCATTTGAACTATTCTTTGTTCCATTTTGATTTTTAATTGTCCTAACATATTATTTAACTTTGTAATACAACTTTACATGGGTTTGAGGGTAGGTGTGGAATGGATTCTAGATAAATCAGTAAAATCTCTTTAGTATCATCTTGGTAGAGGGAGAATGGCTCTTGGGTCCTCTTCTGGATGGAGAAGAGGAGGTTGTTCCTGAGAATCTGACTTGGAGAGGTGAGCCCTTTCTGGAGCACAAGCGCCCTAGGGGAGGGGCCAAATCTGGCCCATGATATGTTTTTTGCCAGTAAAGTTTTATTGGCACCCAGTGATATTCATTTAAAAATATTATTGTCTACGATTGCTTTCATGCGATAGTGACAGAGTTGAGTAATTGAAACATGGACAATGTGGCCCCTAAACTTAAAATATTTACTACCTGACCCTTTAAAGAAAAAGTTTATATTCCTGATGATCCAGAGAAAAACAAGGTGAGTAGGTGACACTGTCTAGGTAAAAAAGAGAAGCTAAAGTTTTATCTCCCCCTTCATTTAATGTCTCATTTTTCCTTTCCTCCCTATTTTTTCTTCCTTCCTTTTTCCTTCTCTCCCTCACTTCCTTCCTTCCTAACTGCCTCTCTACCTTTTTTCTTCCCTCTCCTCCTATTTTGAGATGAAAGAGGCCTGCTAGTCAGTTCTTTTCTGTGTATGAACTCCAGAGACTGGAATTGAGAGTGGCCACGGAGACACAACCACTTCCCAGCTGCTATTTTTGTCCCAGCATGTTTCACTCTGTAATACAACATGATTAAAAGGCTAAGAAGAGATGAGCGATATAAAAATATAGGAAAAGCATTTATCACAGTGCCTAAGTACGTAAGTTCATTCACTCAGTTGTGTCTAACACTTTTTGAATCCATGGAAGCCTGATAGGACACCAGGCTTCCCTGTCCATCACCATCTCCTGGAGCTTGCTCAAACTCATGTCCATCGAGTCGGTGATCCCATCCAACCATCTCATCCTCTGTTGTCCCCGTCTCCTCCTGCCTTCAATCTTTCCCAGCACCAGGATCTTTTCCGATGAGTCAGTTCTTCGCATCAAGTGGCCAAAGTATTGGAGCTTCAGCTTCAGCACCAGTCCTTCCAATACTCAGGACTGATTTCCTTTACGATGGACTGGTTGGATCTCCTTGTGAGTCTTCTCCAACGCCACAGTTCAAAAGCATCAATTCTTCAGTGCTCAGCTTTCTTTATGGTCCAGCTCTCACATCCGTACATGACTATTGGAAAAATCATAGCTTTGACTAGAAATACCTTTGTTGGCAAAGTAATGTCTCTGCTTTTAATACGCTATCTAGGTTGGTCATAGCTTTTGTTCCAAGGAGCAAGGGTCTTCTAATTTCATGGCTGCAGGCACCATCTGCAGTGATTCTGGAGCCAGAAAATAAAGTCTGTCACTCTTTCCATTGTTTCCCCCTCTATTTGCCATGAAGTGATGGGACCGGATGCCGTGATCTTATTTATCTGAATGTTGAGTTTTAAGCCAACTTTTTCACTCTCCTCTTTCACTTTCATCAAGAGGCTTTTTAGTTCCTCTTCACTTTCTGCCATAAGGGTGGTGTCATCTGCATATCTGTGGTGATTGATGTTTCTCCCTGCAGTTTCTTATGTGCACAGTGCTTGGCACATAATAAATGATCAGTGAAGCTCAGTTTATTTCAAGGAAAGCCCAGTCTATTTGCAGAGGCAACAATCATATGCTCCCAATCTGAATGGGGCTTCCCAGTGGTTCAGTGGTAAAGAATCTGCCTGCCGATGCAGGAAACCCAGGGAATGCAGGTTCAATCCCTGGGTCAGGAAAATCCCTGGAGGAAGGAAATGGCCATCCACTCCTGTATTCTTGCCTGAAAAAATCCCATGGACAGAGGAGCCTGGCAAGCTACACCGTCCATGGGGTCGCAAAGAGTCAGACACATCTGAGTGACTAAGCATGCACATGCAGTGTGGGGAGATAGCCAGGACCAGGACTCAGGTATTCTAGGCTCCCAAACTGTCTTTCCACTGTAGGATTCTGTGAAGTATCTATGCAATAGTGGCATACGTTTTAAGGAATAAAGAACAATTATATTCCTCCCAAGCTTTAGGATTTGAGAGGGGGCTGATGCAGTCAGGAAGGACTTTCTGGAAGAGGCAAGGCTTCAGTGGGACAAAATGGGCAGATAAAATGTTCTGCATGGATACATACAGGAGCACATTTCCCAGAGTGTTCGGAAAATGGACTCATTGTGGTTATAGGCTCTGCACTGTTGTACAGAAAAGGAAAACAGAGTGGGAATAAGGTTAGATCCTGTTAAGGGAGAGATTAATTAAGATATCTGGACTCGAGCCTGTAAACTCAGATGCACCTCTTAGCACAGGCATGCACTGTGTTTGACCCGCACGGGTAAAGGGTAAGGGAGAGAGCATTTGTCAGTACTTAAAAATGGAGAGATTTTACACACAAAAAAATCTAAATTTCCTTCTGAATTCTGAGAAATCAGGTGGCCTGGCAGCCTAGAAATATCATTCCTACCCAGAAGCGTCTGCTGTCCTAGACTGGGTAGTATGCCTACCACTTGTCACTGTGCTTCCTTCTTAAACTCTGAACCAGACCACTTCATTCCCTCACATTTATGGTCTGGACTCTTTTGGCTTCTGAATTTACATTCCCTGAAGAGGTGGTGATGCACAAAAAATTCGTCATCATTGATATGATGAAATCAATGTTTAGAGGATGTTTATTTGCTCATCAAACATTTATTGAGCATCTATTGATATTTCCTGCAAGGCTCTGCAAGGGAAGAATTGAGTTCAGGAGATGAATTAGGAGGCTGGTCCAGTGGTTCAGATGAGAGAAGATTAAAACTGCTTAGGAATAGAGCCATCCATCGTGAAAGAGGTGGGACCCTTCTCCCTCAATCTTCATAGTCCCCCTTTAAAGAGAAGCCTGCCTCATTCCATTTCCATAGGATCCGGTCCCCGTCCTTTTAGACTTTTCCACCTGGCTTCTTTTATATTACATTCATCCGAGAAAAGAGATCCTTCCTCTCTCCTTCTCATAGTCTCTCTCTCTTTCTCATCTTGTCAGATGAACACATCCCATCTGGTCTCAACTCCCTGCGATTCACCCCCTGCATACAGAGTAGACGGCTCTGAACCTCCGAGGGTGGGCGTGTGCCTTCACAGACCTGCCTGGAGGAGGGCAGACCAGGAAGAGCCAGGCTGGCAGCGTCAACTTCAGAGAACTGCCTTTTCAAATCAATACAACCGCTTTGTTTTCACCTCTGCATTTGACTGCGGCAGGCTTGTTCCCTGCTCCCCAGCACGGCACAGCACGCATGCTCTCTCCTGCATTTTGCTCCCACCCTCAGAGGCCAGCCTCTCCATCACTTCCCCAGTGTGTTCCCCAAAGTCCCACATGTCTCTCCATCCCTCACTCACATTCCAGGATGATTGCTCTCAGAGTAAGGAGGAGCTGAATTTGGGAAGTTGGCATCACTGGGAATGGTTCTTATGCTGAAACAAAGCAAAACCTTACAAAAAAAAAAATAATAATCAATACCTGTAGGAATAGGAGAGGATGCTTGGAGTAGTGAAAAGTGTATGCAGGAGGAGGCAAGAAGACTTGGTATTAATTCTTGGTTTCTGCTATTAACTGGCTATGGGACCTTGGGCAAGCTTGGTTTCCTTTTTTCAGGAAACGAAGCACCTGGACTCGATTCTCTTTAAGGACCGTTCAACCTGAATAGTTCAGAGGATTAAGAGGACATTTCTGATGGCTGTTCTTTTCAACTCATTCATGACATATTGATGTGCCAACCATAATACTTTTACCCGTATGTTTCAGCCTTAGAGAGAACTGTCCTCCTGGAGGGCAGGTGAGGCTCAGGTGAGACTCCTTGGAAGAACTTCCTGGCTGCATGAATCTCAGTGCTTCTTAAGCAGAGCTCTTTCCCTTCCTTGTAGACCATCAGGAATAAGTTTAACATCACATCACGCAATGTTAAGATTCTGTGCGCCCTGGAGATAGAAGGCTGGATCAGACGTCACACTTGGGGCCCCTCCCCACCTTAGGAGAGTGTTGATAATCTCACAGAAAGCCAGTTTTAGGTTTAATGGATGTCAGTTACCTCATCCTTTAGCCTGACACCTAGCGCACGAAAAGTATCCAGTAAGGAACTGTTGAAGGAGTGAACGTCGCTGATGTTTGATCATAGCGTGTCATAGGATGCCTGAGTCAGAAAGGCCCTTAGGGATCAACTTAAAAGCTCCCCTTGTTTTCTTCACGGACAGACTGAGGTCCATGGTCAGGATGGGATTGGACCCAGATCACACATGGAGTCAAGCCCAGCTGGGCCTGGCGCCCGGGCACCCTGACCAGGGCTTTTGCACCAGCCACCTCTCATGGCATCCAGCATGGTGACTTGGCTCCTGCAGTCTCACATTGACCATTTCCAGAGGCCCCTCTGGGTTTTGTGTAAATTATCCGAGCCTTCTGGGAGAAGCGCAGCTGGAGCTTTCTCTCCTCCTCCTGGGCTGGCTCCTTCTGTTGGTCTCTGTGAAGAGACTGTTATAATTTTCTCCCTGCGTTCCAGCAGTGCACGGCCACCCCATCACTCACTCTAACAGACCCCGCTGAGCACCCACAGTATATCTCGAAGCCATTTTCTGTTTGGAAGTCAGTGGCGGTCAGCCAACATTTCGGTAATATTTGCTTTCCTAAGGCTTAGACAAATCAAATCCATTCACTTCCTCAGACTCTATCTCTCTTGTCTGCCATAATTTCCCCTCATCCAAGGCAAGCCAGAATTGACCATGGTTCTCTCTTTCTCTTTCCTCCCTCCCTTTCCTCTTCCCTCCTCCTCTTCCTTCTCCTTCTTTTTCTTCCTCTTTCTCTAAGTTTCTTCTTCATTTCAGTAGTGAAGAATCATAGCTCAAGACAGTATTAGATTTGGAAAAAATCGAAAATAGCTAAGCCAAACTTCCTGATTCTAGTGGTGCAGAGACCAGATCCCAGAGACATGGGGATACTAGTTACCCTATGTTGATAATAACCTCTGCAGTGGTATTAGGAATGGGGTTAGAATTCAAGCATCCTGACTCAGCCTAGTCCAGAGTCAGTTAAACTTCATAGCATCCTCTAATTTATCCTGCCTCAGGCTTTATCTGCGCCGATGGTTCTGGGACTGAGGTTGGATCTAGGAGGGGGAGGGGCACCATGTTCGGGTCACCTTAGGTTCATTGCTTCAGCGCTCTGAGACTCAGTTTCCTTGCCTCTGAAGTAAGGGCTGAGTCCCACATCCTGCAGCAGATACAGTGTTGTTGTGGGGCTCAAACAAGGTAATGTGCCCCCTCAGTCCCAGAGTTTATATATATATATGTATATATATACACACACACCCATTCCTGCTGCTTGCTATTATTAGCGTTCTTCCTTGAATGGGGGCTTTCAATGGTTCAAAGCTGTGTTTATTCTATAGTAAGCATCTGGGGCATCCTGGTAAGGAAGCAGGTATGGTATTTTGGGGCAAAGAATCTCTTTTAGGAGCTCACCCATTCATCTCTCTGCCTACTGTGTGCTAGGCCCCAGGCCCAGCAGGGCAGCAGCCGCCTTCTGGGACTGCATTTAAAACTGCCTCTGTCAGGGAGTGTGCCAGCTAGAAATAGACCAGGCATTTCCTTTAGAGTTTCACAAAAATGGATCCTTTGGGTCAAAGGCTCCTTAATCTGCAAAACACAAGCTGTTTGCCTGACTTGAGGCCTCAGCAGACTTCTTAGGTTTGAAGGGGCTTTGGTATGGAAAAAATGGTTTGTGTTTTGAAGATTAAGGGCCCTTTCATCCAAAAGATGCAATTTTTTTCTTCTTTCCTCAAGCTCCCAATGAAACACCTTGTTCCTTTCTGGCTTAAAACCTACAAGCCTCCTTTCTTATGCATAGATGGATTAGGTTACACTATACATTCACAGCCTCCGAGAAGCAGGGAACCTCAGTGAATACTCAGTGCCCCCTCCTTCAAGACTAGCCCTCCTCTTTTACTCCCAATACGGGCCAATCATCCGTATAAATACATTAACATCATCTGTTTTTGCTTTTTTTTTTTAAGACTATATCTTCTGGGATTTCATCTTCAGAATTTATGATGAAGACTGGAAGAGAGAGTGCATTTAAAAACACTGCTCGGACTCACAGTCCACATGTGAGTTTAAAGATGCCAGCCTTGGGGGTCAGATTCCCCAGTCCAGTAGCTGACAGCACAGTGTGGAGTTAAGAACCTCAAATCACATGACAAATAACTCCTACTGTCCATGATGTGATTTTGAACAAGATACTGAATTTCACTAACCTTCAGTTTCCTTACCTACAAAATGGGAATACCTAGTGAGTCTGTAAGCCACTCTTGCTTTTACTCCCCTCCCCCCACTCATCACCAATTCAGTGGCTTTAAACAACTGGCATTTATTATTAAGCTCATGCATCTATAGGGAACTACAGTCAATATCCTGTAATAAGCCATAATGGAAAAGTTCATGCATCTGTGGGTCAGCTAGGGGACCACTGATCTAACCTAGTCTCACTGATCTAAGCTGGCCTTTTCTTGCTCCTGAAGTTCAGCTGAGGCTCTGCTCCAAGCTTGGCTTGGCTGAGGCATGTTAGCTGGACTTGATCCTCCTACTGAAATACCCATCACATTCGTTTTGTGGCAGTTACAGAAGCACAGTAAGTTAAGCAGAAACCTACAGGGTCTCTTGAGATACAGGTGAAGAATTAGCACAGCATCAATCCTGCCTCATTCTAATGGCCAGAGGGGTTTATGAAGATGAGCCCAGATTCAAGAAATGGGGAATAGACTCTATCCCCTTTAGTAGAAGAAATGGAAAACTCCATGCGGAAGTGCCTGACTAAAGGGAGGCGTGATCTGGGGACATTAATCAGTTCAGTTCATTTCAGTCGCTCAGTCATATCTGCCTCTTTGTGACCCCATGACATCTACAAATATCAATGGGATAGGCGTAGTATTGATACCATGCCTATCCCATTGATATTTGTGGATGTCACCTGAAATAAAATTTATAAAGTTCTTGACACAGCTCCTGTCATACACTGAAAGCTTATAAATTATCTTCATCATGATCATCAGTGTAGGAAGGCCTCAAAAATGGTGGCCGGAATGATTAAATACAGAATTCCTAAATATAGCAACAGAGATGGGGAAACGGATGCTCAGAAAGGTAACGAAGCTTTCTCAAAATCACACCATGGGACTAGTTGAGCCCTTAAAAATTAGACAGTGCATTGTTTTTGCTTTGGGATTTGGAGGACAATGGGAAGGATCCTGATACCAGCTCATGGTAACACGTGACATCCCAACAGTAGTGAGGCATTTTTTTCCTAGAGGTAAACAAGGGCCTCAGAGGATCCTGCTCATCCCCCGACCCCCCACCAGCACGTAGGTCTTCAGTGTGCATCATATTCACCTGGAACATTTATTAAAAACGCAATTTGTTTTGAGAAGTAGCTGTTATCTGGTGGGGTTTTGTGTGTTGCTAGCAGGAAAGGACCAAACTCACAGTGGATTAAAGTTAGAAAAATAAAAAAAGGAAACCAAAATAACACACTAGTTTTGAGACGATGAGAAATTTCTGAATCTTTCTGGTCTCTGCTTCGTCTCCCATTCAATGGGAATAATCAAGCCTTCTTCAGAGGCTTGTTTTGAGAGCTAAGTGAATCATGTACATTATATTGAAATGACTTACTGGTGTTCCCTTTGTTGTTATTTTTCTTTAGTCACTTAGTCATGTCCAACTCTTTGTGACCCCATGGACTATAGCCCACCAGGCTCCTCTGTCCATGGGATGGATTCTCCAGGCAAGAATACTGGAGTGGGTTGCCGTTTCCTTCTGCCTTGATGGATGTTAATTTCTCATTTCCTAAATAGGTATAAATCTGTGCCCTGTATATGTTAAAAGTAGCTCTGAGATCAAACAGGCTTGATGAAGCGTCATGAAATCTTGCTGGAATGCAAGGATGGAATGAGGAGAGTCTCAAGAGAGACGGTGCTTATCATCTCCAAAGTGACCATGCTTTTTAAAGTCTGTGACTGCTTAACTCAGCACCTGCTTAAGCCCTCAGATGTCTGTCCCTTGCCTTCTTCTTTGGGTTCCATGATTGTCAGAGACAAGCAGCAGTTGTCACAGTCCTTTTAATTCATTCTTTTAAAAGCATCATGTGCAAGGAATAAAGCCATTGCACAAGAACCAGCAGAGCCCTAGAGCTTCTATCCAAATGGATCCACCAGGAACCTTTCATCTGCTTTCATTAGTGACCTATTGAAAACATTAAGCCAAGGGTCAGAGCTTTTGATGAGTAAATGCTGAAATTTAGGTTCAGATGGAAATGTAAGTGTTTTATTTATTTGCTCCACTGAGTAATAAGAATAGATTAGCCACAGGGAAGAACTCAGGGTCATTAACTCAGCAGAACACTATTTGTTTATTGAACAATTATATTTTGAGCACCTGTAGAGCACTGGTCCCCATATTTGGCACCCCTTTCTGACTCAGGGACATTCGGTGTGCTTCTGTGGGGGAAGCAGCATTTTCTTGCTCATCTGTGTATTCCTTGTGGCATTTGGTTTAGTGATTTGCATCCAATAGGTCAGTTTAAGTGATCTGTGCCTTTTGCTCACGCTAGTCCCATTACCTGAAATACCTTCTTCTATTAAGTCCTTTTTTTCATCTCCCTTCAGCTGGAAAATGTTAAACCTTTAGTGCCCAAGAAAAATCTCAGAACCCCTGAGAAGTCTTCTTGAACTGGCTGTGTTTGAGTTATTTTTTCCCCCTCTTTGTCCCAATCACATTTTATTCAGTTGTCTGATAAAATACAATCCATTGTTTTGCAGTTTGGGGTATATGACTTTATCTCCCTGCCAGCATATGGCTCCCTAAAGCCATGGACATTATTTTTTTTTTGATTGACAGCGGCCAGTGCAGAGTTTGTCATTCCACCCCCATCCCAGACCTCATGCTGCTCTTTCAATCAGTACTAATTTCCTTTTGCTCCCATATATATATATTTTTTTCTTTTTAAAATTCTGTATCCACTCTCTGAGTTTATAAATACAAAATGGATAAACAACAAAGTCCTGCTGTACAGCTCAGGGAACTATGCTTAATATCCTGTGATAAACCATAGTAGAAAAGAATATGAAAAAGAATGTGTATATATATGTGTGTATATATATACATACACATATATATATGAAAGTGAAGTCACTCAGTCGTGTCCAACTCTTTGCGACCCCATGGACAGTAGCCTGCATCAGGCTCCTCCATCCATGGGATTTTCTAGGCAAGAATACTGGAGTGGGTTGCCATTTCCTTCTCCAGGGAATCTTCCCGATCCAGGGATTGAACCCAGGTCTCCCGCATTGTAGACAGATGCTTTACCGTCTGAGCCACCAGGGAAGACCTATATATATGTATGTGTGTGTGTGTGTATATATATATAAATGTGTGTATATATATATAAATGTGTGTGTGTGACTGAATCACTTTGCTGTACAGTAAAAGTTAACAACAACATTGCAAGTCAACTATAGCTTCAATAAAATACATTTTATAAAATCCTCATCCTTCCATTGACTGCTTATCTTCCTGGTAGAATGAAAGGAGAAGCATTGACTACTGCTTTTTTCATCTTCTTTGCCAAGTACTCTACACTCTGTGCCTCCATTTATTCATGTCCCATGCATGCTTTATCTCTTTCAGTGAATCTTTCAGTTCCCATCAGGGCAATAAAAACTTTTAGCCTCCTCTGTATTCTCAAGTCCAATAGACATGTTAGGTCATTATGTTAGACAACTCTGTAGCTTTTCCAAACTTGAGAGTCTTCTGAAGTATTTCTGCTCCTCTCCTTGTTGGTATTATTGTCTCCTGATTCTCCCCTTCCCCTCTTACCATCCCTCCTTACTCTGCGTCATAGGATCCTTTCCTCTTCAGTCTGCGTAACTGTGAGTGTCACTCCACATTGGTTTCCATGACTGTCGACTCACACGTGTTCACGGGTACGCTCATCCAGTTCTAGAGCCCTAACTGTTGCAGGAAGGAGGACCCCTTCCAGGGCCCGAGAGTGGACTCTTGTCTAACTCTTGGAAAAGAGTTGTCCCAGGAGACACACGTGCTGACGAAACTAAGACATTATTGGGAAAGGACACCTGTGCGGAGGGCAGTAGGGTCAGGGAGCCCAAGAGGACTGCGTCTCAGGTTTTGTGGGAATAGGATTCGTTTCTGGGTTTTTTGGCCAATTATTCTAACTCAAGGTCCTTCCTAGTGGTGCACGCATTGCTCAGCCCAGATAAACGCCAGTGAGAAGGATTCTGGGAAGTGGTAGGCCATGTTTGCTCTTCCCGAACTCTTCTGGTTGGTGGTGGCTGATTAGTTTCATGTTCCTTACTGGACCTCCTGTCATAAAATAACTGAGGTAAATGGGTACTGTGGTGCCTGGCCAGGGAGCGTGGGTTCAGTCAGTGTGCTTCCCCTAATATAACTACCCCTAGTTCACACTGATTAACAAATTTCCACCCCTAGTCCTGGCCTCTCTTCTGATTTGTACTGAATGATTCTACAGCCTACTGAATGTTCAACAGATACCTCAAACTCAACAAGTCCAAGAGGAAACTTTTCATTATTCACTCTAAATCCATTGATTTTTCACTACCACTTATTATCATGAATGACAATCATCAAGCTAATCATCAAACCAGTCTTAGGAGTCATCAGAGATACTGTTCTTTCCTCGCCCCACTCTCCCAGAGTCACTGTGCTGTGTGCTTAGTTGCTCAATCACGTCCAACCATTTGTGACCCCATGGACTGTACCCTGCCAGCCTC
Source organism: Bos mutus (assembly GCF_027580195.1). NCBI lineage: Eukaryota > Metazoa > Chordata > Mammalia > Artiodactyla > Bovidae > Bos > Bos mutus. The sequence continues at coordinate 4,213,169 of NC_091624.1, forward strand.
CTCTGTTCATGGGGATTCTCCAGGCAAGAATACTGGAGTGGGTATCCTATCCCTTCTCCAGAGGATCTTCCCTACCCAGGAATTGAACCGGGGTCTCCTGCATTGTGGGTAGATTCTTTACCAGCTGAGCTACCAGGGAAGCCCAAGACTAGACTAGACTATTCGCTCAATCATGTCCGACTCTTTGCGACCCCATGGACTGTGGCCCACCAGGCTCCTCCGTCCATGGGATTCTCCAGGCAAGAAGACTGGAGTGGGTTGCCATTTCCTTCTCCAGGGGATCTTCCCGACCCAGGGATAGAACCCAGGTCTCCCGCATTGCAGGCAGACGCTTTAACCTCTGAACCACCAGGGAATCCCTAAGGGAAGCCCAAATAGTTACCAAATCATACTAATTTTGCCTTTCAACATTTTTACCTTTCTGTATCTTAAGTACGTTTTGTTTAGACTGTGTCTTACTTGGACTATCATCCTACATACGTGCTAAGTCACTTCAGCTGTGTCTGACTCTTTGTGGACCATAGCCCATCAGGCTCCTCTGTCCATGAGAGTCTGCAGAGAAGACTACTGGAGTGGGTTGTCATGCACCCCTTCAGGGGATCTTCCCAACCCAGGGATTAAACTTGGTGTCTTTTATGTCTCCTGCATGGTAGGCAGGTTCTTTACCACTGGTGCCTCCTGGGAAGTCCAGACTATTAAGATAGCCTCCTTAGTTTTATCCTTGTCTCTTCTTAAACCTGTCCACCACCCCATCGAAAATGAAACTCTTAACATAGAATTCATCTGTTTAAAAGACTTCATTGGCTCACTGTGATCCCATAGGGCTAACCATAGCTTTTGATCTGTTCTGTTCATTTGTGCCTGTCATATGATTGGTTCCAGTTCCTAGGCAAGGGAGAAGAATCTATGTCTTCAAGAAACTGGTTGTGCATAAAGATATGATTTTTTTTTTTTTAAAAAGATCTTAATTTTAGTTCTTTTGCTTCATTTCCTGCCAGTTTTTGCTTAGAAATTGCCACTACAGTGACTTAAAAATGTTTGTATATTTTATGCTCACAACAAAATCCTTCATTCGTTTTACATGCTTCTCTCCTAGCCTGAAATATAAACCGCCCCCCCGCCCTGCCCTCCCATTTAGTCACCTCACAAATGCCCCTCGATTTTCTTAATCTTCTCCTGGATGGCCTTTCCAGGAAGCACTCTTGGATATCCTAGCCTGGGGCTCCATACTCCACAGAACACTGTTTTTGCCCTGTTACATTATTTTTAAATTATCCATTTTTTGTGTCCACTTCCTATTCTGCACTGTGAGAGCTAATTAAAATAGTAAGGATTCAACTAATATTTGTTGGATTTTACCAAACTGGCTTAGAAAAGACATTCCAAAATGTTAATTTCACTTTCCTTTTTGAAAGATCTCCTGCAGAGACTGCTGACAATTTTGAAGGAACACTTAAAAGGCAGCTTCCTTGAATTTAGATCTTCACATTTCCAAATGTGACTCCAAATAAAATATTTATTTAAAAAAATGCTGTACATAACTTACATTGTTAATTTAAAAAATGGTATTTATGAGCCCCCCCAAACAACAGGAATTCCACATATTTCTATTTTCTTCCAAGTTGTCATGGCCCTTTCCTAGATTCAGGATTTCCAGAAATTTACACCTCCATTGACTTATCGGTCATTCTATTCATTAACGTATTTGTAATTAGTGTTGTGATTTTTGTTTATGATTGTCAAAACAGGAATACTACAATCAAGGATGATGTGGGTCTTTAGCTTAATATATTAAAGCACCGAGTCAAAGAATTTAGATCTGGCTTAGGTTGAAGTTGTTGTTGTTCAGTCACTAAGTCACATTCTACTCTTTGCAGCCCCAAGACCACAGTGCACCAGGTTTCCCTGTCTTTCACTATCTCCTGGACTTGCTCAAACTCATGGCCATTGAGTTGATGAAGCTATCCAACCATCTCATCTTCTGTCATCCCCTTCTCTTCCTGCCTTCAATCTTTCCCAGCCTCAAGGTCTTTTCCAGTGACTCAGCTCTTTGCATCCAGTGGCCAGAATATTGGAGCTTCAGCTTCAGCATCAGTCCTTCCAATGAATATTCAGGGCTGATTTCCTTTAGAATTGACTGGTTTGAACTCCTTGCTGTCCAAGGAACTCGTGAGAGTCCTCTCGAGCACCACAATTCAAAAGCATCAATTCTTCAGTGCTCAGCCTTCTTTATGTTCCAGCTCTTACATCCATACATGACTACTGGAAAAACCATAACTTAGTCAGCAAAGTGATGTCTCTGTGTTTTAATACGCTGTCAAGGTTTGTCATAGCTTTCCTTCCAAGGAGAAAGCATCTTTTAATGTCATGGCTGCAGTCATTGTCTGCAGTGATTTTGGAGACCAAGAAAAATAGAATCTGTCACTGTTTCCACTTTTTCACTGTCTATTTGCCATGAAGTGATGGGACCGGATGCCATGATCTTTATTTCTTAAATGTTGAGTTTTAAACCAACTTTTTCACTCTCTTCTTCCTCCCTTATTAAGAGGCTCTTCACTTTCTGCCATTAGAGTGGTATCATCTGCATATCTGAGATTCTTGATATTTCTCTTGGCAATCTTGATTCCAGCTTGTGATTCATCCAGCTCAGCATGTGTACTGGATTCTGAGTATACAGCTCAGTATGATGTACTCTGCATATAACTTAAATAAGCAGGATGACAATATACAACTGTGATGTACTCCGTAAGTTGAAGTTAAATTCTGCCATTTTTAAATAATTTGACAATGCAAAAATAACCGTATTTGTTTTAGAAAGAGTCAGCATTTTATCATCTGCACAATAGAAATAATGCTATCTATCTCATAGGATAATTTTGTGGATTTAATGCCATGGAGAACATGAAACAATCTGGTGTAATATCTATCGGCAGCATATAGTAGGTGCATAGCAGTCATTCACTCACCCTTACTCAGGCATTTAAGTGTAAGGTGAAGCATGAGTACCCATTGCCAAAGTGGGCACTGGGAATGGACATTGTAAGAATCAGGAACAGAATAAGCAAAGGTAGTGAAGCGTGATGATTTATAGTGTAGTCAGTCAGTGCAGTCAGGGGGAGAATCTGGAGAACAGGATGTTTTGAGGGTGGGAAGTGGAAAAGTTAAGTAGAAAAACTGAGTGTATAGAAGATCCAGCTTGGAGACATTAAGTGCAAGACTAGGGGGCCAGGCAATCAGCAGGGAACTGTTGAGTCTGTCACATTAGGGGTGTGTCACGGTCATATGTGCATATGGGAAGATCACTCTGCTGACTAGAGTGGTGCTTAGGATGGAGGTGCAAGAGATACACAAAACAAGAAGTCCAGTAGGAAGGTGGGTAGGACCGTCCAAGTGAGAGAGCCATGTTCAGATGACAGATAGCAACAGAGGATGGGTTTCTGAGGTAAAGTATGCAATGAGAAGGAGGAGTACAGGATCACACTGAGGCCTACAGAGAAGCCAGAAGGATAGGATTGTCAAAAGAAGTGGATGAATATAAAACGAAAGGAAACTGACTGGACGTGGAGATGGCAGCGATGGTGGTCTCGGTGGCAGAGGTGGTTGAGTCAGGTGAGGAGGAATTTAGGAAAAGTCTCAGCCTTCTCACAGACTTGGTTTGGGAGACTGCTTCACTTCAGTGTGGATCATGAGAGGAGGAGATGGGAGAGAGCGATGATGGTTTTATTTGGGATACTTTGAAAAATCTATGGGATTTCCTAGAGATATAGATTCGGAGAAGGCAATGGCACCCCGCTCCAGTACTCTTGCCTGGAAACTCCCATGGACGGAAGAGCCTGGTGGGCTGCAGTCCCTGGGGTCGCAAAGAGTTGGACACGACTGTGCGACTTCACTTTCACTTTTCACTTTCATGCATTGGAGAAGGAAATGGCAACCCACTCCAGTGTTCTTGCCTGGAGAATCCCAGGGATGGGGGAGCCTGGCGGGCTGCCGTCTATGGGGTCGCACAGAGTCGGTCACGACTGAAGCGACTTAGCAGCAGCAGCAGAGATATAGATTATGCAGTTGAAAATAATAATATAAAATATGCAAGTTATGCATTTACTCCAGTGGTTTCTGGCTTTAAAAAAAAAAAAGTGTCTATTTTCCGCCGTCCTGGGTCCTCGTTGCTGGGTGGCCTGGCTGCGGCGAGTGGGGGCTGCTCTTCTCGGCTCTGCTGGGGCTTCTCAGTGCAGTGGCATCCTTGCTGCAGAGCTCGGGCTCTGGAGCACGCGGGCTTCCGCAGGTGCAGCTCCCGGGCTCAAGACCTGTGGCTCTGCAGCTTGTGGAATCTTCTCAGACCACAGGTCAAACTCATGTCTCTTGCATTAGCAAGCCAGTTCTCTCCCACTGAGCCACCAGTTAAGCCCCAGACAACATAATTCTAAACTTGGTATACGAGGCACAGATGAATGCCAGGGCACCCCAATTCACGGAAAGTGAAGGAAAAGATGGAGCCCAGCTTCTTCATGTGGTAGGGCTCCCGTTCTTCATTCCAGTATCACCGATGATTTGTGACTGTCTGATATCTGGACTGATGTTGAAAGTAGATAACAAACACATCACTAGAAGTTCTGGTGTTTTTTTTTTTCCCTAACTGGAGTTCATTGGAGTTTTACATTGAGCTGAGCATTGAGTTACGTGTTTTAATACATGAAATCTTTACTTTTGGCCAAACAGGATTCATAGAGTAAAATCAGGAGAAACAAGCAAAAAAAATCTTAATTCTTGTCTCATCCTGTTTAAACTTATTTTTATTAGGTTTCCTCTGATATTTGGATGAGAGTTAAGGCAGGTCCATGATTTTTCCAAATTATGTTCAGTGTTTTTTCTACTCAGTTCTACTTCTCATATACAGTCTCAGTTCAGTAACTGAAGTTTCCATTTCACTGTATTACAACAAATAAATCTAATTTTATTTAAAATGGAAACTTTGCCTTCCTCCCAGTCTCTCCTGTCTTCTTCCAACTCATGATTCTGTCTTGTGCCCTCCGTCTTGTCAGCCTTGATCTTAGTTTCTTTACAGTGAGGGTTTTGGTCAAAGATGGAGAGATAAGGAGGTTGCAGGAGTCTTCCTTGCCTAGTACTTTTTTGACAGCTTAGCATCAGTTCTCTGAGGGCTTAGCAGGTGTTCGGTGCTAACTTTTTGAACTTTCAGCGTTTGTGAGAGAATATTTGGAGCATTCTTTCTTCCCTGAGATCTCTCACTGGTGATTCTTTTGATGAAGGAAAATGCACATCTCTTCGGCTGCTTGCTGACCACTCAGTCCTTGGACCCTTGATAAATGTCAGGGCAATTCCAGTTTCCTCTTGCTGGTGTCACCTGGAAAAAAAAAAAGCGCAACCTTGAAACAAGAGTTTTATTTTATTTGATGTACAAAATGATGACTTAAGCCTGCCTTGCAGCCTCTCAGCTCTGAGAGACCACTCCAAAGAGATAAGAGTGGAGCCAGGAAATATAGGAGTTTTTGTAACAGAGGTCAGGTGGTTGGAACTTCAAAAGATTCCTGTTAATAAAAAAAAAAAACACAGACATTGCAAGTTAATGAGTTGAACACTTCTCTGTGCATGGGAAGATGCAAGAGTCTGGGCTTATTGAGATCACCCCTTTTACACACACCTTCGCTACCTAGGGCCAGTGTTCCGTTCCGCTCCCATACTGAGTCCCTCTGGGTACACAGTCGGGGGTGGCTGCAGTGGTGAGAGCTTGGTCGAGGGCACCCTGTTTTTCTCTGGTGTTTCCAGTGTTTCCTTGGCTCTCACTATGGGTTGGAGGGTGGGGGCTGTAGTGGCTTGACGGTTGAGCCTCTTCTGTTTCCTGATAACGGCAGGCAGCATTTTCCCTTCACACTGGCACGCCCTTTCCCTCCACTGTGGGGGCTGGCCTCCTGTTGCATGTGGCCCACTCCCGATGATGGGGGACACATGCTCTACGTGCAGTCTCTACTCTGCCACCAGATTTCAGCCCTCTCTTGAGTGTCCCCCTGCAGAATTCTGTCTTTAGATTTCTGCAGTGTGAGACAGACACCCATCTGCCATATTCCTCCAAGCTCCTGGGACAGTTGTCATGTTCTTTGTGGGGTCTTGCTGAAGCTTGAGGTCCAGGGCTTCTCCCGATTCTCCCCTGGACCTGTGTGGGGTGAGTAAGGGGCCGTTCTCCCCCCAACTCCACTGGTGGCTCCAGCACCTCACTCTGGGTCATCCTGTGGGTGAGAAGTTATGAATCTCCACAAGTGCGTTTGGCTACCTTTTTTATAAGTCCTGGATAGTGGTCATGCACTCTCTTTAGAATACAATAGCTATTATCTTGGTCTTGGCTCAAACCTAGACTAAAATAATTGTATTTGAAGTCCTCTTTAATTCTTATCTGAACCCTGCAAGGCACTCATCCTCCTGTTACTGCCTGGATTTTACAGGTGAGGAAACCCGAGGTGATGGGGTTCATTCATGTGCTGAAGGTCACCCAGCTTTGAAGGTTTGTACCTCCTGGAGATGCCTCATCTGAAAGCTCCTCAGGTTGACCCAGGCTCAGGAGGCATGCAGTGTGGCTGATCTCTGATTTGGTCATCAGCCTCGGGGCTCCCAGGATGGGGGATGGAGCTGGCCTTCCCTTCTATCCTCTGGCCCCACGTGTGGGCCCCTGTCCAGCAGCCATTGCTGTAGAAAGCTCCAGAGGAGGAGCTGGTGACGGTGCTGCTGGAAGGCTCTGCTCCCCCCGTCTGCCTCCTGCATGTGTGCTCCTCAGATGTAAATAATTTACCACAGCCACGATCAGAGGACGTGCTCTGTGTGGGGTGAGCTGTTCCTCAGTGACACTGCAGGCTTATATACAGCAGGGCTCAGGCGAGGGCCCTGCGAGCTTCAGCCCCATCAGCAGCTCCGCACCAACCCTGGCGCCTCGCAGCAGCCGGATTGTGACTCACAGAAGGTCACAGGCAGGTCAAGGACAGAGCTCAAAAACAGAACCAGCCTCTCTTTCCCAGGCTCTGCAACCCCGTGGCAGGATGTTCCTTTATGAATGCTGGAGAAACAGCAGCGCTGAACTGCATGGTGACGGGCTACCCGGGGCTGTCCCTGGGACATGAGGATGGAGAGATGTGGCTCTGAGCAGGGGGAGTTTTTATTTCAAATAAAATGAAATGTCTGTTTGTTTATTTTGAAGGGAGGGGGCAAGTGCTCAACTAGTGATGGGGGGAGTGAACTGAGTTCTCCAAATGTTAATAAAACAAGGAGAAGGAATCTTTAAGAAATGATACAAGTGAACTTATATATAAAACAGAAATAGAACCCCAGACAGAAAAGGAATTTATGGTTCCCAAAGGAGAAGGGGAGGGCATAGATTAGGAGTTTGGGATTAGCATATCACTCTACTATGTATAAAATAGATAACAAACAAGGACCCACTTAAAGCACAGGGAACTATCATCAATATCTTCTAGTAACCAACAAGGGAAAACAACCTGAAAAAATATGTGTATCAGTTCAGTTTGGTTCAGTCGCTCAGTCACGTCTGACTCTTTGTGACCCCATGGACTGCAGCACGCCAGGCTTCCCAGTCTACCACCAACTCCTGGAGCTTGCTCAGACTCGTGTCCATCGAGTCGGTGATGCCATCCAACCATCTCATCCTCTGTCGTCCCCTTCTCCTGCCTTCAATCTTTCCCCAAATCAGGGTCTTTTCCCATGAGTCAGTTCTTTGCATCAGGTGGCCAAAGTATTAGAGCTTTAGCTTCAGCATCAGTCTTTCCAATGAGTATTCAGGCCTGATTTCCTTTAGGATTGACTGGTTTTATCTCCATACATACATATATATGTGTGTGTGTGTGTGTGTGTGTGTAACTGAATCAATTTGTTGTACACCTGAAACTAACACAACATTGTAAATCAAGTATACTTCAAATAAAAAAAGATAAAAAACAAGCAGATGGATGAGAGTGACCTTCTTAGGTAGTGTCACAGAGCAGAAAAGGCTTGTTTGAGCCCTGTCCTGTCCATTAAAAATAAAACACCATCCATATGTGTAATTTTAAGATTTTTGCAACCACATTAAATAATTAAAAAGAAAGAGGTGAAATAAACTTTAATAATATATTGTGTTTACTATTATACATCCAAAATAGTACTATTTCAACATATGACTGGGCTTCCCTGGTGGCTCAGCTGGTAAAGAATCTGTCTGCAATGTGGGAGACCTGGGTTTGATCCCTAGGTTCTGAAGATCCCCTAGAGAAGGGACAGGCTACCCACTCCGGTATTCTGGCCTGGAGAACTCCATGGACTGTATAGTTCATGGGATCGCAAAGAGTCAGACACTACTGAGTGACTTTCACTTTCACTTTCAACATATAACCATTATAAAATATCGGTGAGTCATTGCGCATCCTATTCCTCTAAGTCTTTGAGACCTGGTAGGTGTGTATTTATATTTACAGCACATCCCGATTTGGAAGAGCCACATTTTACCTGCTTGATAGCTGCACATGGTCAGTGGCCTCCAAGCTGGACAGCAGGTTGCTTGTCCAACTGGCCAGCTTTGTGGTGTTGGGCCAGTTACTTACGCCTCTTGGACCTCAGTGTTCCCTCTCCCCATATTAAAACTGGGAATCACAGCCTCTCACCGTATTGCAGTGAGGTCACGTGTAATGCAACAAGTGCGTGTTGCTGGCACAGAGTAAATGCTCAGTTAATAACAGGTGATTGCCTCCTCAAACTGACCTGCATCCTAATTAAGTTCTAAGCTCCCTACGGGAGACTGGAAGACAACTTGGTCTCTGCAAACCATTGCTGACCTCCTCTCTTGCCTTTCCTTCCACTGACTTTTCTTTTCCCTGAGGTTCTGCCTCCCTCACTCCTTCACTTTCTTCAGGTCACGGTCAGAACAACTTCATCGAGCAGCTTTTCCTCAACACCGTGTATGGAAAGCAGTAGCCTCACTGCCCATCCCGTCTTAGCTGCCTTCTGCTTTTTTTTTTTTTTTTTTTAATTTTGAGTGTGATTTTTATTTATTTATTTATTTTGTTTAGGGCAAATGGTTTTATTTTACTTTATTTTTAATATAAATTTATTTATTTTAATTTGAGGCTAACTACTTTACAATATTGTATTGGTTTTGCCATACATCAACATGGATCCCCCACAGGTGTACATGTGTTCCCCAGAGCTCTCCACTCCACCACGTGTACAGCCATTGCCTGTTTGTTTGCTTCTCCCAACTGAGTATTAAAGAAGCTCTGCTTGCCATTTAATTTCCAGCCTAATATGTTAATGGATGAATGAATGAATATGTTGAACATCCACAATGCTTTGCCCTCAGTGTGTAGCTTAAAAATGAAATACAGTCCTTGCTTCATGAGAGATGCAGAGGGAGATACAGGTGACTGCAGGCCCTCCATCAGCCCTAAAATCTCCCTGAAGCCTCTGCCACCCTGCATGCTACCCTGGGCACACACCCCGTCACTCTGCCCTCTCCCACCTCTGAGACTTTTTGTATGTTGCCTGCTCTGCTAGAATTCTCTTTTCCTCATCTCTTCTTACCAAAACCTCACATCAGTGAGTGAGTGAAAGTCGCTCAGTCACATCTGACTCTTTGCTTTCTGACCCCGTAGACTATACAGTCCATGGAATTCTCCAGGCCAGAATACTGGAGTGGGTAGCCTTTTCCTTCTCTAGGGGATCTTCCCAGCCCAGGGATCAAACCCAGGTCTCCTGCATTGAAGGTGGATTCTTTATCAACTGAGCCACAAACCAACTCAAGTACCACCTCCCCTTCAGGGTTCTTTCCAGATCTCTTGATTGAAAACATCTCTGGCCTCTTCTCTTCCACTGGACATTTTCTGTGCTTATAGTATTGATGGTAGCATATTTCATATTAGAATTCCTCAGGTCTGTTTGTGACTTTGCAGACTATTTTGAATCTCTAGAGGGCATGATCTGATTTTACCTGTGTGTGGGGAGGGTAGCTGGAATCAAGATTGCTGGGAGAAATATCAACAACCTCAGATATGCAGATGACACCACCCTTATGGCAGAAAGTGAAGAGGAACTAAAAAGCCTCTTGATGAAAGTGAAAGTGGAGAGTGCAAAAGTTGGCTTAAAGCTCAACATTCAGAAAACAAAGATCATGGCATCCGGTCCCATCACTTCATGGGAAATAGATGGGGAAACAGTGGAAACAGTGTCAGACTTTATTTTTTTGGGCTCCAAAATCACTGCAGATGGTGACTGCAGCCATGAAATTAAAAGACACTTACTCCTTAAAAGGAAAGTTATGACCAACCTAGATAGCATATTCAAAAGCAGAGACATTACTTTGCCAACAAAGGTCTGTCTAGTCAAGGCTATGGTTTTTCCAGTGGTCATGTATGGATGTGAGAGTTGGACTGTGAAGAAGGCTGAGTGCCGAAGAATTGATGCTTTTGAACTGTGGTGTTGGAGAAGACTCTTGAGAGTCCCTTGGGCTGCAAGGAGATCCAACCAGTCCATTCTGAAGGAGATCAGCCCTGGGATTTCTTTGGAAGGACTGATGCTAAAGCTGAAACTCCAGTACTTTGGGCACCTCATGGGAAGAGTTGACTCATTGGAAAAGACTCTGATGCTGGGAGGGATTGGGGCAAGAGGAGAAGGGGACGACAGAGGATGAGATGGCTGGATGGCATCACTGACTTGATGGACGTGAGTCTGAGTGAACTCCGGGAGTTGGTGATGGACAGGGAGGCCTGGCGTGCTGAGATTCATGGGGTCGCAAAGAGTTGGAAACGACTGAGCGACTGATCTGATCTGATCTGATCTGGGGAGGGTAGGGATATATTGGAAACTGCACATACTTGTAATCAGATATATTAATACATGAGTTAGATTCCTGAAAAACAGAACTTGTGAGCTTATTAAAGCTATTTAATGTCTCCAAGTCCCAAGGAGCTCATTTGTTAATGGGAGAGCTGTACCCATCTCTTGAGAATCACTTGGACTGCAAAGAGATCAAACCAGTCATTCCTAAAGGAATTCAACCCTGAACATTCATTGGAAAGACTGTTGGTAAAACTGAATTTCCAATACTTTGGCCACCTGATGTGAAGAGCTGACTCATTGGAAAAGACTCTGATTCTGGGAAAGATTGAAGGCAAAAGGAGAAGAGGGTAGCAGAGGATGAGATGGTTAGATAGCATTTCCAACTCAGTGGACATGGACTTGGGCAAACTTCTGAAGACAGAGACGAACAGAGGAACTTGGCATGCTACAGTCCATGAGGTCACAGAGTTGGACACAGCTTACTAACTGAAGGACAACAACAACATCCATCTCAAGGAAGAAACCTTTGTTAACCTCTAGTCTGTACTGAATGCTTTAGCTACTGCCAAGATAACAGACATTTTTTTTTTAGATCCAAGTACACAATAGATGCTCCATAAATATCAAACTTGGGGCCCTTATATTAACCCAAGTCTCTAATACAGTTGATGCTAATTCGGGCTTATTTACAGAATAAGAATCACTGTGTCTGTCATGAGTCTGTCATGATAAGACAATATTTAAGTAGCACACATACTAATCTTGCCCTTAGCTAATAAAACGTCCATTTCTATTCAAATGCACCTTCTAGAAACTTTCGTTATCATTTTTAGAGTTCTGTGAATTATCGTGATTTTTCTGAGTCAACAGAAAGATACTCAGACTTCTTCCACGAAGCACTCACCTGTGCTTGCGGAGATGTAGATTGTACCATAGTCCCCACCTACAAAGAAGGTTCAGACAGCTACTGAATGGTCTCAGCTCACCATCCTGCCAAGACAACGTGGCAGCATGAAAACCAGGAGCCAGAAGACAGGAGTCTGGCCCAGTCAGCCACTCAGTGGTGATCTTGTAAGGAGTTGGGCTAGAGCAGGATCTATCAACATCTGCACTGCTGACATTTTCGGTGTGGTTTTCTTTGTGGTGGCGGGAGGGGCTGTAGGATGTTTACCAGCCCCTGGCTTTTACCTGCCAGACACCAGGAGTATCCCCTCCGTTGTGACAATCGAAGATGTCCCCTATGGGACAAAAGGCTGCCAGAAGGGAAGCACTGGATTAGATCATCCCAATTTCTGTAAATTCTAGGACTCGGGGCTGAGGTCTTGCACACACACGCACACACGTATACACATGCTGCTATTTCCTTGTCTAGCCTTGTTTCACTTTTAAAAGCTGCAATGTTCTGAATCCTGTTTCCTTGCAAACAGTCTAACAGCCAGGCATTCTTGTTGGTGCCCACCCCGCACCCATTCACAACAGAAGCCATGCAGAAGCGCTGGATGGGTGACATGCTGTGATTTCAGCGTGTTGTAGCTCCCCGCCGGGATTTCTGAACAATCACCTCCACCCCCTGCTTGCCACTCAGGTGGGCTCCAGCAGACAGTTTTGGCAGCTGGAGCCGTTGTAGTTCTGCACTCCACATGGACGGCTTTGTTTTAGGTTCTGAACAAAACTTGCGGCCACAGCTTCTGCCAGCCCACTCGTCTGCTCACAGGCCTCTCTCCTTTGCCCCTGACAGCTGGGGCCTGTGGTGCCAAGTAGACTTCTGTAGCTACTCATAATAGACTGGCGCAATCAGACTATAGAGGGTCGTAGCCAATTGGATCGGAAATTCACATCTTTCTCCTTTTGCTTTTCTCTCTTTCTTAGCTTGACTTTCTTCCCATTTTCAGCTGGAAGAGTAGACCAAGAAGGGATCCTATTTCTTCATGTTTTTACATGGTTTTCCACTCGATAAAATGGTTTTGTCCTGGCAAGGTTTTTAAATGGTAGACATAAAAATCTGAGATCTAGATAGAGGCTATGACTGTCCAGAGTCCCATAGCCAGCCTTGTGTAGAAACAGTCTTTTAAAGATTCTTGCTGGTTAAAGACTCGCAACCCCATGAGCAAGACGATGGACACAGAGACAAATCAGTACAATAAAAGATAGTAAATACTAACATACTGTTATATAAGTGAACAACAGGAGCTGAAGGAAAGGAACAGCTAACAGCTTTTGAGAGGGATAGAAAAAGGAATGACCCTTGAGGACCTGGCCTCAGCTGGCTAGTAAAGAATAAATAGGACTTGATGTGGCAGGGGAGGCCACGGGAGCAAAGATGCTCCAGCAGGGGGTAGCCGGACATAGTCAACATTAATGTTTATCATCACCCGTGTCTTCGTCATCACTGATGCCATTTGTTGAGCACTTTCTAAAAAAAGTCAGGCGCTGCATGGGGCACTTGACGTAAATGGCGTCATTTCATTTTCACGCTAGTTCTGGATACAAGTGCTATTGCTGACTACATTTTATAGACTGAGACACTGAGGCTCAGAGAAGTGAAGTCACTTGCCTGAATATACACTGTTTATAACTGGCAGAACCTGCACTCCAAGCTGCCTTTCAGTGTAGAGTAAGATGAGCTCTTCTAGGATAAGTGGGGTGAAGGACACAGACAGCATAATGTCAAGCTAGCAGGTAGAATGATGATGTGACGATAAAAAGAAAACTTGTAAATTTGCCCAAGTCCAGGCATGGTCTAGTGGTTCCTCTTCCTTTCTCCCTACAAGGAGCCCCTACCTAAGTCCTCCCTTAAGCATTTCTCCAACATGGTGCCCCTGTGCTGTGCTCAGTTCAGTTCAGTCACTCAGTCGTGTCCGACTCTTTGCGACCCCATGAATCGCAGCACCCCAGGCCTCCCTGTCCATCACCAACTCCTGGAGTTCACTCAGACTCACATCCATCAAGTCAGTGATGCCATCCAGCCATCTCATCCTCTGTCGTCCCCTTCTCCTCCTGCCCCCAATCCCTCCCAGCATCAGAGTCTTTTCCAATGAGTTAACTCTTCGCATGAGGTGCCCTAAGTACTGGAGTTTCAGCTTTAGCATCATTCCTTCCAAAGAACACCCAGGGCTGATCTCCTTTAGAATGGACTGGTTGGATCTCCTTGCAGTCCAAGGAACTCTCAAGAGTCTTCTCCAACACCACAGTTCAAAAGCATCAATTCTTTGGCGCTCAGCCTTCTTCACAGTCCAACTCTCATATCCATACATGACCACTGGAAAAACTATAGCCTTGACTAGACGGACCTTTGTTGGCAAAGTAATGTCTCTGCTTTTGAATATGCTATCTAGGTTGGTCATAACTTTCCTTTTAAGGAGTAAGCGTCTTTTAATTTCATGGCTGCAGTCACCATCTGCAGTGATTTTGGAGCCCCAAAAAATAAAGTCTGACACTGTTTCCACTGTTTCCCCATCTATTTCCCATGAAGTGATGGGACCGGATGCCATGATCTTTGTTTTCTGAATGTTGAGTTTTAAGCCAAATTTTCACTCTCCTCTTTCACCTTCATCAAGAGGCTTTTTAGTTCTTCACTTTCTGCCATAAGGGTGGTGTCATCTGCATATCTGAGGTTATTGATATTTCTCCTGGCAGTCTTGATTCCAGCTTGTGCTTCTTCCAGCCTGTGCTACCACCCAAGAAAGAGGCGGCAAGACCCCACTAGTTCCTTGGCCTTTTGTTCCCCTTCTGAACACAAGATAACCTTGACGCTCAGAGACACTGACAGGTGGATTCTCTGGCTATGCTTCTTTGGGGTGAAGAAGACATTCCACTGAGCACTGTAGAAGGGATTCTGATGAGCTCCATAAACTCTCCATGTGTAAGGTATCCATCCTGGATAGCCGTGATCATGATGCATCCCAAGACTTTGTGCAGTCCGTCGACTGATGATGCGAAAGCAAAGCGTGTGTTCACTGGGTGCATGTCTGTGGGAGAGGAGAGAAATGTGTTCCCGCTTACTGAGTCACTGCTATGAGATTCAGGCTGTTTGTGAAGACAGCGGGCAGGGCAGATACTGAAGTTCCATCTCCAAGTCCCCTCCTGGCTGGAGGAAACTGTTTCTGCAGTTTTTCATTTCACTCTTGCTGTCAACCCATACACCTTGAATACCTTCGATGTGCCAGGTGCCAAGTTACAGATGCTTAAGCCCGGCCTCCATTTTACAGATGAGGAAACTGCATATCTAAGAGGCTAAGCAGTTTGTACATGTTTGTACATGTCCACACCACATGTGAACAGCAAATCAGGAGTGCGAGCCCAGATGTCCGTAGATGCCACACTCTTAAGCAGAAACTGCACTGATCTTCGTAAACCCTGACCCAGTCTTCTGATGTGAAGTATTATGATGAAAGTATGTTAAAAGCATTAAAAAATCTTTTCCTTTGTCTCTCTCTCTCTTGTCTGTATGTTTTTGCTTCCCCTCCCCACCTTTCCTCTCCCTCTCTCTTCCTCTTTCTTTCTCTTTTCTATTCCTTTCTTCACAGGACTCCACAGAATGGAGCAAGAATGAGAGGAAAAAGGCCGGCAGAAAAGCATGAACTGGAGGTTTGTTGAGCTCCTCTACTTCCTGTTTGTATGGGGCCGAATCTCAGTGCAGCCCTCCCACCAGGAACCAGCTGCAACAGACCAACATGTCTCCAAGGAATTTGATTGGCTTATTTCAGACAGGGGGCCTTTCCACCACTCCAGGAGCTACCTGTCCTTTGTGGAAAGACACCGTCAAGGATTTACAACCAGATATAAAATATACAGGTAAGAGCTGGGCTGAGCTCACCCTTGCCTTTCTTTCATTGAGCGCTTTGGGGGGTTATGCTTTGGCATGGGCCTTGTGGTGTGGAGGAGTATCTGGGCCAAGACTGCTAAATACTTGCTCATTGTGTATTAACTTATTTATTTTTCTATTTATTCATTTATCTGTTTTATTACAATGTGCAAGGGATTGTCAGGGACGAGTAAGAGTAGTATATTTTTGAGTACTGCATGTGTGCTGGGCCTAGTGCTTAGCACTTTGTAGGCATCCTCTCATTTAAACCTTACAGCACCATCAGAGAGACCACCTGTGTATCTTCTCCACCTTATATAGAAGGGGTACCTGGGCTTTCACTGGGTGAAATCACTTCTCTGAAGTCGCACAGTGAGTGGTAGGACTAGGGTTCAAGCCCTAGTTTGTGTGTCTCCACAGCCACAGATGGTAATTTTAGTCGGTTACATCAGGCGTAGGCTGCGGTGTTTTACAGATACTAGTAATATACCAGATATCTTACCCAAACATATTCATACATTTGGAAACAAATAGGGACACTCAGTGAATAACTCTTTCTTGAGCAAGTCTGAACTGGTCTTTGGCCTGTTGGAATCCTACTCATTCCCAAAGGACTTAGCCCAAAGTTCTTCTTCTTTGAAACCATCGTATAGACGCTCCGCATTCCACTTGAGCAGTCTTTCTTTGATATTTCCACAGCTCTCTATGCTTATGCCTCTTTAGTTGTCAACCATTTGGAGTTGGAGTGCATTCTTGTATTTCTTTCTCACCTAACTGGAAACTTCATGGGGCCAGGACTTACATATAATTCATTTCTGGATCCCCAGAGTGATTTTTTTTTTCTGCCTTGTATCATAAGCACACAAAAAAATGTGGTGGACTGAAATAAATTGAAGAGTGCAGAGAACTCTCTAGAGCTGGAGTCTTTAAGATCAAGGAAGAAAGGCAGGGTCTAACACTTCTGGGCCACTTCAAGCAGGAGACCGAGGACGCGTGTGTGGTGGAGGAAAGATGCTTACCTGCAGCTGGGAAGCCCTGAACTCAGGCCTTGTGTCCACTGTGTATTTGACATGAGCGCGGGCACGTCTCCTTTGAGCATCATGCGTCATGGGTGATTCATGAATCTGCCACCAGCTGCAGATGGCTGTGACTCTGTGCTGAATATTCAAATCTGCTTTCAAAGTTGGCCCTTAACGAGAGGACGTTTACCTCTGCCCCCGTGTTTAGATTTCACCTGTGCTTTTGTTTGGATTCCACTGCTCAAACAAAAGTCTGCAGTCATCCAATGAGCTGGTTTCTAAGATGCTTTCCGAAAGCTCTGAAATTAAACATATAAGATTGAACCAAGGTCACGTGGTTAATTAAATGATGGAGTTTAAATCCAGAAGTCAGGCCCCCGGTCATCTAGTTATTTCTTTCTTCCTTTATTTAATCCTCACATAATTAATAAGCACCAGCTAGAGGCTCAGAAACTGTGTTTAAGGCGGATGACACAGTGGTGAGTAAAGCAAACATGGGCCGTGCGCTCAAAAGAGCATTTTAATTAGACACACGAACACACACACACACACACACACACACAGTATAAGTGCTGCAAAAGAAAAAGGGCAGGATAGGCATGTTTGGGGGATGATAAACAATGGTTTGGGAGACTATTATGTGCAAAGATTGGGTGAGGCTCCTCTTGTAATCTTCACCTGGACACACATGCAGATAGACACCCAGAGGTCCATGTGCTCTTCTAGATCAGGTTTAGACCAGAACAAAACCAGCCCGGATGTGCTCACTGGGGCTGTTGCCAATTGACGTTTTCTCTTCACTGCTTTGTTGAAACACTAAAGTACGTTCGCAGGTGATTCCCAGTGTCTCCCCGTGTGCTAACATGGATACCGCACATTAGAAACCTGATGTTTGCATCATGAAAGAAAGACTTTTCTTCCAGCTTGTGCCATCTTGTCTGAGGCTACAGAGCCAGCCTCTCTGAAATGTCCTAGACCTCAAGCTTTGTCAAGTCTGCCAGACCCTAGAATCCAGGCTAGAACCCAGGGTGACCTGAGAGCTTCTCCTCACTTAAACATGAGGAGAAGGGTTAAGGCCATCTGCATCCTCATGCATATGCAGACAGAGGGTAACTTCAGCCCATGGCGTCCTGGTGGGGAGTCAGCGCCACTGGCAGTGATGAGAGCCTTTCAAATTAAATCTCAGCAGAAGTCCTCTCTCCCATGGCTGCACAAGCTGAGCTATGATCTGTGCACACACGGTTGTTTGGGTGCACAAGGTTCCTGCTCTGTCACTCTAAGCCTGAGCTGACACGTGGAGGCTGGGGAGTTTCCTGCTCTTGAATCTGCCAGTGCACAGCGGCAGCATCCTCGATCCTAGAGGCAGAGGACCTGGGTGCTGGCTCAGCCCACCCACCTCCCCAGGTATGATTTTGGCCAAGAAATGGAACTTCTCTGAGTTTCTGTTTTTTCATCTGTAAAATGGGAGTGTTCACTAAGATGATATCCAAGGTCCTTCCCTTCTCTGAAATTCCATGACTCCAGGAAATGTTGTCATTTGGCAATACCATGGGAGATTGGAGAGGACTCTGGACTTGGAGCCTGCAGACTCAAGTTTTGTTTATTTTGGACCCACTTTCTTCATTCTGGGCACATATGTTCATGCCTCATTCACTCGTGCTTCCGTCTAGTCCTCTAGACTTTAACGTCAATTGTATTCTGTAAGCCATGCTATGGTTTGGTAATACAGAGATGACCAACAGAAAACAGCAAAGCTCGCACACACACACACATCCCACAACAGCAAAGCTCACAGACACAGACACACACACACACACATCCCACAACAGCAAAGCTCACACACACACACACCCCCCCCACAACAGCAAAGCTTGTGCACACACACACACACACATCCCACAACAGCAAAGCTCACACACACACACACATACCCCATAACAGCAAAGCTCACAGACATACACAAACACACACACACACATCCCACAACAGCAAAGCTTGTGTACACACACACATATCCCACAACAGCAAAGCTTGTGCACACACACACACATCCCACAATAGCAAAGCTCACAGACATACACACACATCCCACAACAGCAAAGCTCACAGACATACACACACATCCCACAACAGCAAAGCTCACACACATCCCACAACAGCAAAGCTCACGCATGCGCACACACACACACACACACATCTTACAACAGCAAAGCTCACACACACACACATACATCCCACAACAAAGCTCACACACACACACATCTCACAACAGCAAAGCTCACATACACACACACACACACCCCATAACAGCAAAGCTCACAGACACACACACACACACCCCATAACAGCAAAGCTCACAGACACACACAAACACACACACACACACACACACCCCCACAACAGCAAAGCTTGTGCACACACACACACACATACATCCCACAACAGCAAAGCTCACACACACACACACACATCCCACAACAACAAAGCTCACACACACACACACATCCCACAACAGCAAAGCTCGCACACATACATACACACGCACACACCCCCCCCCCCACAACCTGCCATGTACATTCACTCCTTCACCAAGCTCAGAGTTTGGGGTGGAAGACTGACAGGAAGAAAGAGTGAATAAGTAAGCAGTTACCATTCCATGGAGAGGTATGAATAAGTAACCACTCAGATACTCAATATTCTCCTCTGTAGAAAGCGATGATGATGTCTGTCCTACCTATGAAGTCAAATGAGATGAACCTGGTGTGAGATGCTTTGTAAAATTTAAATTTTCTTGTATCTGGGAAATTTTTTCATTAATGTTTGAAATCATCATTCTAAGATAATCATTCAGTTTCGCTTTCTGGGAAGCCCATACATATATTAGTTGTTAAATGCTCACCTTCATTCTGTGAGGAAAATAGCAGCATATTACAAATGAGAACAGCAAGTCATCAGGAGGTTAAGGAGATTGTCCATGTCACTCACCAGGCAAGTGGCAAAGCTAGGAATCAAAAATAGGCTTCTGAGACTCCACAAGTTGGGAGTCATAACCCTCTCTTAGTTCTTAGTTATCTAGCATATGACCAAAGACCCAGAGACTTCCTTTAACCACAGACAAGTTTCAACCTCTTTGAGACTCAATTTTCTCATCTGTAAAATGGAGATAATATTAAATGCTTTATGTAGTTGTGGCTGGAAATAATTCAGGGATCAGTCATGAAGACCTTGGAATTGTTGCAGGAGCTACATCAGACAGCTGGTGGTATTGCTAGAAATGATTTCTTCTCATGGTAATTATTTTTTAATTAATTAATTTTTAATTGGAGTATGATTGCTTTACAATATTGTGTTGGTTTCTACCATCTATCAACATGAATCAGCCATAGGTATATGTGTGTCCCCTCCCTCCTGAACCTCCCTTCCACCTTCCCTTCTGGTAATTTAAAAGTCAGTTTTGTCCGAAGAGTGTTTCCTATGTTTCCACTGTCTCTTTGCTTTGTATTTTTCTGTTTATCTTTTCTTGATTTTGAGATTGTGAGTAGTTGCTGTAAATTTGGCAGTTATTTCACAGGTGGACTTAAAAGGAAAATTGTGGTACCCTTTGTAAGCTTTGGCTTGGGAGGGTCAAGGCAGGGGAGGGGGACACTGATAGTGGTGGCCACTTTGCCACAGACGTGGTTTCATAATGAGTGGCTTTCCCTACAGGTTTCAGAGCAAGTGGTTTGTGGCTTATGGTGTACCTTCCTTTGAGCCTTAAGTAAGTACCTGAAACTTGAATGTAAATCAAGTCATTGTAAACCAGGTCTGATTGCCCAGCCGTCTTGCTCATTTATCAGAGTTGGATGAATTGTCATTCTAATCCACCATCTTAATGGTTGCTTCATGTATTTCATGAAAATGTCTCTAGTAGGCTTTCTGGAAAAGCTGCTTCACTCGGTGAATGGAGCTGGGGCCGGGTGGATGGTTCTGCTGAGATGAATGAGCTGTTGTCTTTGTCCAGAAATCATTCAAGAGCATGTATTGGGCACCAGTGTTTGCCAAACGCCATACCCTGGGGAGTTGATGATATGTGAGGTAGACAGGTCTCTCCTTTCGAAGAGCTTACAGACAAGGGAGGTGAGGGCCAAGTCCACCACAGCACCACTTGGGATGCTTGTGGTTGAAAGGAGACCCCAGTCTTGCTCTCACGTGGATTCCAGATACAGTCTTGGTATCACGTGGTCCAAGGGTTGTATTTCTATTAGAGTGGCTCCAGATTAGTCTAAATCAACATTTCTCACATGGAACTGGAGTTCAGTGTGATTTTAAAAGGCATTTTCTGGGGAAAAAATAATCCATAGTCAAATAAATAATAATAAAAACAGTGATAAGAGTAAGTCAGTTTCTAACTTTGGGCTTCCCACATGGCACAGTGGTAGAGTCTCCTGCCAATCCAGGAGACACAGGAAATGTGAGCTCGATCCTTGGGTCTTAAAGACCCCCTGGAGTAGGAAACAGCAACAGGCTCCAGTGTTCTTGCCTGGAAAATTCCATGGACAGAGGAGCCTGTCGGGCTACAGTCCATGGGGTCGCAAGGAGTGGGACACGAATTAGCACACGGACAGCACTGAAAGCGTGTGTGCCCACGTCTAGTGTGGACACACAGTGTACAAATCATTGCCACAGATCGGTGCTCGTAGCAATCCTGTGCTTAGGCATTTACATTTGCATAACTTGTCCAAGAAAAGAGTTTCTTCATGGTAGAGTAGAGTGTATCAGAAGCAAGCAGATTCCAGATCCTGTGTGTCGAACCATGCTATGCGGCCTCCCAGATGACATAAATATGTTTGTTTGGAAAACCAAACAAAGTTATATAGGCTTCCTGACCACAGGGCTTTTCAAGATCTTTCCTAGACTGTTTAACAGTGTTTAACCAAACCTCTTTGGCCCTGCAGCCTCTTTCTCAGAGAGACTGAAGTTCGAGTGAGCAGGCTTAAAGAGTCACTGACTCTGGCTGGCTTTGGCAGCTTGAGTGTTGTTTCCCTGGATAGCAGCCTGTGTCACAGCCATCTTAAATGACAACCGTCAGTTCACGGAGCTGGCACCCGACTGAGGAAGCCACCCTACCTGTTGGGCTTTTTCTTTGAACACTTTGGTCTACATCTACTTCCTGGTTTATAATTAAAAAAAAAAAGAAGAATTAACAGCTTCAGTTTTCCTGTCACAAGTAAATCTAATTTTCCCCTCCTCTTTCTCATTTTTTAAATTCTTGCACTGCTATTTCTTGTTCCTACATTTGGCATTCCACCCTGTAGAAGGGATATGAAAATTTCAGCAGAGGCCAGAGCCACAATTACACAGGAAGGTGAAGCCTCGGCTTAATACGCAAAGAAGTGGCTACGCATCATAATCATCGGCAAAGCTTTAAAAAAATGCCCACGCCCGGGCCCCTTTAAGATACCTGGGTTTATAAGTGGTCTAGGACAGACGTGAGAACCACCAGCCTAGGCGTGATTTGGCTTCCTAACGGGACATTCAGAAGTGCCCGCAGGCACTGTTAGTCGTCACCGTTCGTGGTGTGGGGTTGTTGCTGGCGTCTGGTGCATAGAGGCCAGAGGCCAGGGATGCTGCTGTGCACCCTCCAAGGTAGAGACGGCCTCTGCAGCGAAGAGTTGTCTGGCTCACAGTGCCAGTAACAGAGACGTTGAGAACCTTTGCTCTCGAGCAGATATTTTTAGGAAAAAAAAAAGGAAAAGTAATGGCAGGAAGGATTTTAGAATGAATGTTTTTAGATTTCAGTCATCATGAATTTAGGTTGGAATGGTTGAAATATAGGCACCAGGTAAGGGACTTTTTCCATGTTTTTAGACATGACCCCAGATCAGGGTGGCAATTGATGCATTAAAGAAGGTCAATTGATTTTTGCTTCCTGCTGCAGAGAGGCATCATTTAAGGGAAACTTCCACTTCAGAAATAGACAGCCTCCATTCCTCCAGGAGTTCTGGGGAATTCAGTGAGTTTCTCCTCTGATGATGGTGTCCCTTAGGAGGTAGGGTGTTTAGGCACCACTGTCAGGCTCAGATACATCTGGCCCGAGTCATTAAAAAAAAACAACTTGGAAAAGTGCAGTCAGAGATCCTTTTTTTTTTTTTTTTTTAAGAGCATGCCAAGTGGGCTCAAAAGAAGATGAAACTGGGATGGTGTCCCACATTTGTCGTCATCAATTTCAGCCACTCAGAGGTTGGCATCACTGGTGAGAATCAATACCCTGTGCCCTTTCCCCCACCTTATCCCTCATTTAATCCAAGTTTCAGTTCAAGCTCTCCCTGAATAGAGAGGGATGAGGTGGGGGATAATCAGCAAACATCTCCTGGGCCACTTGGTGTCAATTCAGAGATAATCTTCTGTGTTGATTATTTAAAATTGATCTTCCACTTCCAAGCCCAATAGCTTTATTACTACCAAATTGGTACCTTTGCAGTACTCCTTGCTCCCATTCCATTACTGAACCAACTTCTGTGAGCTGCTAGGCTTCTTTTGCTGCAATCTCTGCAGAGCAATTGTCCAGCTTCAGTCAGGAGCCATCTCTGAAAATGGATTGGCTTTTACACACGTCCTTGCAGAGGGCAGACTGACATGGAGTCTCTAACTGACACAGATATGGCGATTATGATGACTAGAATGAAGGCAAGCCCTTGGGGCTGCAGACTCTATATCCCAGACTCTATGCCCCAAATCTTGGCCAGGCAGAGGGGGACTGGATCTGTGATCTGTAGCACCTGCCACCCATTCATTCATTTGAAAAATGTTTACTGATCTCCAAATTCCTGCTGACCAGTCCCTACAACAGTTGCCTGGAGATAGGGAAAGACTGAATCCCTGACCTCAGGAACTCAAAACTCTCTTGGGGAGAACTGACTGTTGGGCAGATAACCACAATAGCAGATGCTGAGTTCTGCGACTGATCAGTACGCTTGGAACTGTGTTTGCGGTGGGAAGGGCATAGAGATC
Source organism: Bos mutus (assembly GCF_027580195.1). Taxonomy (NCBI): domain Eukaryota; kingdom Metazoa; phylum Chordata; class Mammalia; order Artiodactyla; family Bovidae; genus Bos; species Bos mutus. The sequence goes on from NC_091624.1 coordinate 4,236,806, forward strand.
ATGAATGTGGGAAAGGATGGGGCAGGGAGAGACAAATCTAGGAGGTCATCCTACTGGACTCAGGCTTCGAGGAGAATCAGGGCTTTGTGAGAAGGTGGTGGTGAGAAAGCAGCCCAGGTAGGTGGAGTAGCGCCTGCAAAGGCAAGGAGGTAGAAGAAAGCCTGCATGCATGTGTGTGTGTGTGTTGAGTAGTACAGTAGTCTGCTCTTAGCCAAGGCTTCGCTTTCTGTGGTCTCAGTTACACTCCACTGCTGTCCAGAAGTAGTAAATGGACAATTCCAGGAATAAACAGTTCAAACGTTTTACACTGCCCCCCATTCTGAGTAGCGTGATGAACTCTCACACTGTCCAGCTCTGTCCCTCCCAAGACCTGAATCATCCCTTTGTCCAGTGTATCTCCTCCTGCCATTAGTCAGCAGCCACACTGATTTCCAGATCAAGTGTCCCGGGATCTCAGTGGTGGTATTCAAGTAGCCCTTACTTTATCTAATAATGTCCCTAAAGCGCCAGAGTAGCGATGCTGGGAATTCAGATATGCCAGAGAGAAACGGAAAAGTGCTTCCTTTAAGCAAAAAGGTGAGAGTTCTCCACTTAATAAGGAAAGAAAAAAATTGTATGCTGAGGTTGCTAAGATCGCTGGTAAGAATGAATCTCTTCTTTCCGTGAAATTGTGAAGAGGGAACAAGAAATTCATGCTAGCTTCGCTGCCACAGCTCAGACTGCAAAAGTTATGGCCAAAATTACATGATAAGAGCTTAATTAAGGTCGAAAAGGCATTACATTTGTATCATAAGGTGTTTGTAGAGAAAGGAAGGTGAGGGGGAGGGATCATATTTGCATAACTTTATCACAGTATATTGTTATAATTATTCTATTTATTATTAGGTACTCTTGTTAATTCCTTACTATGCCTGATTTATGTACCCAGTTTTATCGAAGGTATGTATGTATAGGAAAAACATATATAGTATATATAGTGTTCAGTACCAAGCATGGTTTCAGACATCCACTGGAGGTCTTGGAACATTTCCTCCATGGATAAGGTGGGTACTTCTGTAGTGATGATAAGAAATAGTGCTGGGATAGCAGCTTGGAGCCAACAATGAAAGGAATTTAGGATGGCAAATTGATTTCAGACAACCATCAAACTCTAGTTGTCAGAGTACTAGTACATCTCTTTAGAGCAGTATTTTTTGTTTGTTTCATTCTTACATTCCTTGACCTTACTTCTGCTAAAAAAATAAATTTTACATTGACACTCAACAGACATACAGATAAAAAGATACATAACGGAAACGAAAACTCATGAAAAAAGTACTTAACCTTACTCCATGTAATACATCTTGATGTACTATTTTCTATTCTGTTCTGGTATAACTCAGTCCTTTCTGCTTAATTTATTTTTAAAAATATTTGTGTCTACCAACTACATTGATTTCAGCCTTCACTAATGGGGTGTACCTTGCAGTTTGAATAGCACTGACCTTGCGTCTATGTTTTGGTTACACTTTGGTTCAGAGGCAAATTGTACCTAATGTTTGAGAAGCAGACGTTGCTGTGTGTTCAGGTCAGATCCTGGGCCTTGTCTGGGAGGGGTGATGGGATAGCAGTGGAGGATTTGGAACGGGAGATGGGCACACTCTGATTCAACATGGAGAAATATTGCTCAGGCTGCGTTGTGAGGAATGCGGGGCAGGGAGTAAGAGAGAAGGGCTAGAGGGCTATGGCAGCAAATACAAGGGAGAGGAAGAGGGCAGTGGAGCCAAGACAAAGGCAAACGAGATGAAATTCATGAACTCTAAAGCACCACGCAGATCCATCAGCAAAGCTGCTTGGGACCTGCCTGTCGGGCAGTGCCCTCCCTGGCTGCATCCAGGCTTCCCTGCTCTGGCTCCATTCTCAGCCCCCTGTGGCAGGGAGCATTCTCTTCTGTAGAGATCTCCAGCGGCTGGGTACATCTGTGGGTTTCTTATGAAAGGAGCCAGAATGCCCACGCTTCTGCCTCAAGGCTGTTTCTTTATCTCTCAAGGCCTTCCTTCTGGGCATGAGAATTCCTGGGTCTCATTAGCAGTGGTTTCCCAAGCTGGCTTGGAGGAAGGCTTTGCATCCCACCCTTCATGCACCTGACTTATCTCTGCAAACCTTGATGGAAACTTCTAGCTGCAAGTCTAAGCTGACGTGAGCCCTAGCACAGTCACTAAAGCCTAGTGATGAAGAGCAAGTCTACTTAGGCTCAAGCAGACCTCTGTTTGAATCCTAGCTCTGCCACTTCCCACCTGTGAGATCCTGACATATTACTGAAACTCTACGAGCCTCATTTTCTCCACTTGTGAAGTGGGGGTGGGGGGGGCTGCTTTCCAATATTGTTGTTAAGAAAATAATATGTGATCCAGTTCACCAGAGAACAAGTTGTTGAATATTGTTAACTAAGACAAGTCGTTGCTGTTGTTCAGTTGCCAGGTCGTGTCCAATGCTTTGTGACCCCATGGGCTGCAGCACTCAATGCTTCCCTGTCCTTCACTCTCTCCCAGAACTTGCTCAAACTCATGTCCATCAAGTTGGTGATGCCATCCAATGATCTCGTCCTCGGTCGCCACCCATTTATCCTCCTGCCTTCAGTCTTTCCCAGCATCAGGATCTTTTCCAATAAGTTCTCTCTTCACATCAGGTGGCCAAAGTATTGCAGCTTCAGCATCACTCCTTTGAATATTCAGGACTGATTTCCTTGAGGATTGACTGGTTTGATCTCCTTGCATTTCAAGGGACTCTCAAGAGTCTTCTCTAGCACCATAATCCAAAAGCATCAATTCTTAAAAGCTCAGCCTTCTTTATGGTCCAACTCTCACATCTGTACATGACTACCGGAAAAAACATAGCTTTAACTATACAGACCATTGTCGGCAAAGTGATGTCTCTGCTTTTTAATAAGCTATCTAGATTGTCATAACTTTTCTTCTAAGAAGCAAGCATCTTTTAATTTCATGGCTGCAGTCACCATCCACAGTGATCTTGGAGCCCAAGAAAATAAAGTCTGTCACTGTTTCCATCGTTTACCCCTCTATTTGCCATGTAGTGATGGGACGAGATGCCATGATCTTAGTTTTCTGAATGTTGAGTTTTAAGCCAACTTTTTCACTCTCCTTATTCACCTTCAAGAGGCTTTTTAGTCCCTCTTCACTTTCTGCCATTAGGGTAGTGTCATCTGTATATCTGAGGTTATTGATATTTCTCTGGACAATCTTGTTTCCAGCTTGTGATTCATCCAGCCTGGCATTTCTCATGATGTATTCTGCTTATAAGCAGGGTGACAATATACAGCCTTGATGTACTCCTTTCCTAGTTTTGAACTGTTCTTTTTTCCATGTCTTGTTCTAACTGTTGGTTCTTGACCTGCATATAGCTTTCTCAGGAAACAGTTAGGTGGTCTGGCAAGTTACCCATTTGAACTTGGGTAACCCCAGGTACACCCACACCTGGACACTGAGCATCCTTAAGGACTCTGAGAAGGCTTGCAGGAGACCTCTGACCTTAAGCGGGATGCTTGACCTGCATGCACTCCAGCCCAGGTGCCCCAGGAAGGCAGCATACTCCACCCTCATATTAAGAGGACACTTGTTAGGAGGAAACCACAGAAAAAGGACCAGAGAGAGGAAGATTGTGCTGTCCTGTGGCACATGTGGCAGGAATCCAGAGGCCTGAAAACTATCAAAGCATCCTTAAGCGATCAGCATGCATTGGTTCCTGTAGAAAAGTACACATAACACGATTTGCAAGCAACTAATTTATTAACCAGGCTTCAGCAATACGTGAGCCGTGAACTTCCTGATGTTCAAGCTGGTTTTAGAAAAGGCAGAGAAACCAGAGATCAAATTGCCAACATCTGCTGGATCATGGAAAAAGCAAGAGAGTTCCAGAAAAGCATCTATTTCTTCTTTATTGACTATGCCAAAGCCTTTGACTGTGTGGATCACAATAAACTGTGGAAAATTCTGAAAGAGATAGGAATACCAGACCACCTGACCTGCCTCTTGAGAAACCTATATGAAGGTCAGGAAGCAACAGTTAGAACTGGACATGGAACAACACACTGGCTCCAAATAGGAAAAGGAGTACATCAAGGCTGTATATTGTCACCCTGCTTATTTAACTTATATGCAGAGTACATCATGAGAAATGCTGGGCTGGAAGAAGCACAAGCTGGAATCAAGATTGCCAGGAGAAATTTCAATAACCTCGGATATGCAGATGATACCACCCTTATGGCAGAAAGTAAAGAGGAACTCAAAAGCCTCTTGATTAAAGTGAAAGAGGAGAGTGAAAAGGTTGGCTTAAAGCTCAACATTCAGAAAACTAAGATCATGGCATCTGGTCCTATCACTTCATGGCAAATAGATGGGGAAACAGTGAAAATAGTGTCAGACTTATTTTTGGGAGCTCCAAAATCACTGCAGATGGTGACTGCAGCCATGAAATTAAAAGATGCTTACTCCTTGGAAGGAAAGTTATGACCAACCTAGATAGCACATTGAAAAGCAGAGACATTACTTTGCCAACAAAGGTCCGTCTAGTCAAGGCTATGGTTTTTCCTGTGGTCATGTATGGATGTGAGAGTTGGACTGTGAAGAAAGCTGAGCGCTGAAGAATTGATGCTTTTGAAGTGTGGTGTTGGAGAAGACTCTTGTGAGTTCCTTGGACTGCAAGGAGATCCAACCAGTCCATTCAAAAGGAGATCAGCCCTGGGTGTTCTTTGGAAGGAATGATGCTAAAGCTGAAACTCCAGTACTTTGGCCACCTCATGCGAAGATTTGACTCATTAGAAAAGACCCTGATGCTGGAAGGGATTAGGGGCAGGAGGAGAAGGGGACGACAGAGGATGAGATGGCTGGGTGGCATCACCTGATGGACATAAGTCTGAGTCAACTCTGGGAGTTGGTGATGGACAGGGAGGCCTGGCGTGCTGCAATTCATGGGGTCGCAAAGAATCGGACATGACTGAGCAAATGAACTGAACTGAACTGAACTGAATTTATTAATCAACCCGGGTGATGGGAACAGTCTGCAACAACTCATCTCCTCAGTGCCTCCCAGGTTGTCTTCGATGTGTATTACTTAGGAGATGCTGGGCCCCAGGGATGGCTTCCCACCCAAGCACCTTCATAGCAATTAGCAGCGTTTCAGGGGCGGGTGTGCACAGTGGTGACGGTAACTTTGCTTATTCTCAAGTTGCAGCCTTGTTATTGACAGAAGGCCAGCAGCCTCCATCCCTGAGCACTTGTGACAGCCTCTCTGTGACTCTGGTATGACGCCTGGTTTATACCATGTTGACAGAGGAGTGTGGTTTGTGTGATCAAAAAAAAAAGGAGATGACTATAAATGATATGGAAGTCTCTGCATTGCTCAGTGGTCTGGGATTGTCTGATTTGGGAAGGAAATGCTGACTTGTGCATGAATTCAGCAAGGATTCATTAAGTCTGTGCCCTGTGCAGGGACTGCGTTAGCTTCTGCTGGCACCAAAGCATTATTGATCCACGCCCTCAGGAGCTCAGAACATAGCTGGGGAGAGACAGACAATGAGGAGCCACATTGCTACCTCATATGAAGTATGAAGGGAAAGAAGCATCAAGTCAAGTATTAGTGCAAAGAAAGGGTGCTGAAGTTGGTCTTGCAAGATTAAAAAAGGCTTTAAAGAGGAAGTATTTTTAAAGGTGAGATCTGGATGGTGGGATTTAGGCAAAAAAAAAAAATATATATATATATAGTGATAGGTGTGTGTGTGAGTGTGTGTCTGTGTTTTGAGGGAGTCCCCAGAAAGAGGTAGACTTGTCCTGGAACCTACAGGGAATTCAGTGTGAGTGATATTGTTAGCATGTGAGAAAGCATTTTCTCTCAATAAAATGTGAGCATTCAAGCCAAAGAAATCAGAAGGGGGTCAGGTCAGGAAGCCCTGTGGATGTTATAGAAAGTACTTTGAACTTTATTTACCGTAAAGTGATGGCTCCCACACTTTCTCATTTCAAGATGCTCTCAAAGTTTCAGTGATTTTATATCCCTATCAGAGAAATACTAATAATTCTGTTTATTAAGTAATTAGATCCAAACAGCCTAATGAAATATTCATGTCCCCATAAGTCTAGTGGCTATGATTTTTCCAGTGGTCATGTATGGATGTGACAGTTGGACTGTGAAGAAGCCTGAGTGCCGAAGAATTGATGCTTTTGAACTGTGGTGTTGGAGAAGACTCCTGAGAGTCCCTTGGACTGCAAGGAGATCCAACCAGTCCATTCTGAAGGAGATCAGTCCTGGGATTTCTTTGGAAGGACTGATGCTAAAGCTGAAACTCCAGTACTTTGGCCACCTCATGTGAAGAGTTGACTCATTGGAAAAGACTCTGATGCTGGGAGGGATTGGGGGTAGGAGGAGAAGGGGATGACAGAGGATGAGATGGCTGGATGGCATCACTGACTCGATGGACGTGAGTCTGGGTGAACTCTGGGAGTTGGTGATGGACAGGGAGGCCTGGCGTGCTGCGATTCATGGGGTCGCAAAGAGTTGGACACGCCTGAGCAACTGAACTGAACTGAACTGAAGTCTAGCAGCCATTTGAAAAATAATACATGGGAACCTAAGAAAAGAACAATATCTTCATTTTATCCTTAAATAACCATGGTCACTATGTTCAAGTGCTGTGGTTCGATAAAGCATTTCCCTTTCCTGGTCATTCTGAACTTTCCTGCAGGTTTAGAATCACACCTTAACAGAGATGTGGCATCACTGAGAGGAATGTTAGTGTGTTTTCATGTTGAAACTGTGAACTCCCTCAGGGTAGTAGTTTTTGTGGTGCCGAACAAATATCAAGTATCCTTCATTTCCCTTGAACATAAAAAAGACCCTGCTATGCTCCTATGACTTGCCATGGTACTCCACAGCGTTTTGGCACACAATTCAGGAACTGAGTTCTAAGGACCGTGGGGAGCTCTTTAGAGGATTTTGCCCAGAGGCAAAGCACGTTCAGGTCATCATCTTAGACAGATCACTCTTGCTAAGATGGCGAGACAGCGTCGATGGGGAAAGTGGGGAAAGGGGCAGAAAAGCGCGGCAGGAGATGAAGATGGAGCGCCAGGCCGCGACCCACGGGGAGACGGAGCGCCAGGCCGTGACGCATGGGGGAGAGGCGAGCATCTTAATGTAGCGCAGATGGGGATTCAGATATGCTTTTAAATGTTTTTAAATTTTAAAATATTGATTGGCAAGAAGTTTCAGAGATAGTTTAGAGAGATCCCATGTACTCGATGGATGTGAGTCTGAGTGAACTCCGGGAGTTGGTGATGGACAGGGAGGCCTGGCGTGCTGCGATTCATGGGGTCGCAAAGAGTGGGACACGACTCTTCTCATTTCACCATCTTGAGACTTTGAGAGCATCTTGAAATGACAGGAAGCTTCACCCAGCTTCCTCCAGTGATTGCACCGTATGTAATTAAAGTACGTATCAAAACCACGGCCTTGACACTGGTACCCTGTGTGTGTGGTCTGTGCCACTTTATCGTAAGTGTAGAGTCCGGTAACCGCACCACAATCAAGGCGCAGAGCACTCTCCTCACCCTCACATTTCCCTTGTGCTGTCTCCGAAGAGTCACACGTCTCTTTTTTCCCCTATCCTCCCTAACCCCTGGCAGCCACTATTTTCTCTCCCATCTCTGTTGTTGCATCATTTCAAGAATGTCATAGAATGAAGTCATAACTTGAGATACTTCAAGGAGGCAGAAATTTCAATATTTGAATGTGAAAGTTGAAAGAGAGGGAAGACTCAAGATCTGGAGGACTTGGCAAGACCCTACTTTAAGTGACCAATCAGTGGATCTAAGTTTAATAGGAGAAAGAGTGGAGGAGCATTTTTAACTTGGTCAGCTAGTGGGAGGTGGTACTTTTCATCAGGATGGGGAGCTGTGGAAGGCCAGGAGAGCTTTGGGGGTGGTTTATGCCTGAAGATGGTGTGGCAGCTTTGGAAACGATGAATTTAAATTACCTGGAATATCCAAATACAGACTCCATAGATAGTTGTTTTATAAATGGTTGTGACCCTCAAAAGAGCGTGCTTCAATAAATATATATATATGTATGTGTGTATATATATATATATATATATATACACATATACACAGTATTCAGAGTCATCAGGTAACCACTAATCACTGAAGACATCCCTTGGGAGTCTTCACTTATGGAAAAGCCCATTTAACATGCAGGGAAAAGTGTTGAGAATTGGAGGAATGGCCAGTGAAAAGAGAAAAACTGGGGACAGTTGGTACCATGGAAGCTAAAAGAAATAAAGGTTTAAGGAGGAAGATAATCAGGGGCCATGGTTTCTGACACAGCACATGAGGTAAGAACTGAAAGTAGTCTTTTATACATAAAATCTTGACCTCGACTAGAACTATTTAAATAGCATTTTTGGGACAGAAGCCAGACAGAGTGGGTTAAAAATAAGGGAGAAGCCAGAGAGTAGACATATATTTTTCTAGACACACAGTTACAAAAGGCAGGAGGGATGTGAAATAAAGAGGGTTTGGGTTGTTTTTCTTTGGTTTCCAAGAGGGAAGTGACTTTTAAGAGAGGGAGAGACTGATGCTGAGGGGCAGAGTGGGGTTATTTTTGATGAGGTGGTTTCCTGAGGAGGCAGGGAAGGAAAGGGTAAGAGCTTAGATGGAGGTAAAAGGAAGGATCCCTTTAAATTGAAATAGAAAGAACGAGGGGAAAGAGGTGTGGGTGTAGATCAGTTGGTTTTACTCATGTTGATTTGAAGGGACTTCTGATGGCTTCTGTTGTCTCCATGAAGTAGGATGTGAAACCAGCTGCTAAGAAAAGGGTTATGGGGAAGGACAGGCAAAATGTAACGCTGTGAAGTGTTTAATCTGAAGAATGGAAGAAAGCTTTAGTTAAGGAAACACAGAGCCATCACCAGGAAGCAGCCAGGGCTCTGATCGTGTTTGTAATCGCATGTTATACCTGTTGTCATCTGTGCAACTGGGATATTATTCTCCAAAAGAACTGAACATGTCTGGTAAGATCATGGAGAGTGAATGTGGGGTTTGCCAAGTGGACGAGATGGAAGGCCAGCCAGGTAAAGGAGTTAGAGGTGTGGGTCAGAAGTAAACAAAGGGTTGGACCACTGGGTCTCAGTCAATCCAAAAGGAAGGAAAGAGAGTTGATAGTGGGTACAGGGAAAGAAGATGGCCACGGGTCACACAGTCTTGAAGAGGCAGGGAGCAGGTGTTGTGACAGACGAGCTTGGACAGGAAGGCTTTAGTCTCGTGTGTCAGTTAGAGGGACTTTGGGAGATAATGTAATATAAGAGTCACCATGGGAGGAAATAGGAGGCTGGAAGAGGGAAAGGGTGGAGATCATTGAGATGAAGTAGGTCATTGGGCTGAGGGGCTGAGAGTATTAGATGTTAAGGATAAAGACAGGGCTTGGGGTGAAGACATTGTCTGAAAATTAGATGCTGACATGATCAGTTAACATGAGAGAACACCTTGGAATTTGGTTATTGAACACAACAAAGAAATGAATGGAGAGGATGGGGTGGAGGAGGAAACCTGTAACAGAAGGTTTGCATTCAAGTCTTTATCCCTTCTCCAGTAGATCTCTGACTAGTGATCTTGGCTGTCAGAGCCTCAGTATCTCCCCCTTAAAGAGGAACTTAGAATCCTTACCTCCCTGACAGATGGCAAGTATGATGCTCACAAGAGGAAGAGGGAGTAGATGTGCTTGGTAAACCCTACGTGCATGCTGCATGCATGCCAAGTCACTTTACTCATGTCTGACTTTGTGACCCTGTGGACGGTCCTCTGTCAATGGGATTCTCCAGGCAGAAATACTGGAGTGGGTTACCATGCCCTCCTCCAAGGGATCTTCCTGACCCAGGGATTGAACCCTTGTCTCTTGTAGCTCCTTCACTGCAGGCAGATTCTTTTACTGCTGAGCTGCCGGGGAAGCCCAAAGCCTGCACCTTTGTGTAAATATGGGCCCTATTGTTCCTGTTACTGGCACCCAGGAACTGGCTTGGATTCCTTCCACTGCTCTGATGGAAGATAGTGCTTTGGTACCTAATCACTGCATATGAATAGCCTGATTTCAAAATATCATTTTAGGATAACAAAGTGAACGGACTGTTAGATGTCCTATCTTTTAGATGTCCAGAATAAATGCACGAGAACAGTTGACCCAGACAAATTGACCGATGAAAGGATAACTTGCGCTTCAATATAATGAGTTCAATATTCTTTTGATTTACAAAAAAAAGCACTGGGGCATTCAGGCCTGGGATGCTTGTCAGCAAAAGGGAAATGTAGACTGTATTGCATTTCCCTTTTGCTGTTCCCTGTTCTAACAGCTTCAGCTCAACCTGCTTCTATTTGTTTTTATTTTTTTTAATTTTGACCACACTGCATGGCTCGCAGGATCTTAGTTCCCCAACCAGGGATCAGACCTGTGCCCCCTGCAGTGGAAGTGAGGAATCTTAACCACTGGGCTGCCAGGGAAGTCCTCCAACCTGCTTTTAAATGTAGTGGTTGCAGCAGCAGCAGTAGTAGGTAGCAGTAGCAGGAGGAGTAAGGGCAAGGGAAAGAGGCTCCTAGGGAGCAGGGGCTTCCAAAGACAGAGTGTTTTAAGGGGGAGCCTCCTTGCCACGCAACTCTCCCACCCTTGATGCTTCAAGCTGAGGCAAAATGAATAAGATGATAGGAATTCCAAAACAGAACTCTCTGGCTGGAGTTCATTCCAGAAAATAGAATAACGTTGAACAGCAGCAAAGCACACACAGAATGGAACTAATAAACTAGTGTGACCTGATCCAGAGTGTATTAATAGCTGAATAATCTAACAGATCCTCACAATAACCCTATGTGACAAATACTACCTTTAATCCCATTTTACAGATGAGGAAACAGAGGCTCACATAAGTATTTTTGCCCAAGGTCATGCAGTTAGGAAGTCACATAGCAGTGATTCAAACACAGGCAGTCTGGTTAGACTCTGTGCTTGTATGCCCTGGCTCTCCAGAGTGCTGCTGGCGGGGGTTTGGGTGGCTGGGAGGGGGCTGGTGAAGGGCCAGCAGCCTCAGGACTCAAGGGGCCTTTGTCCTACTCCGCGGTTGGCATTAAATCACCTTGTGACCGCAGCGAATTTTCCTTTTCTAATACTCCACCGTTTCATTTCCCTTCCTTCTTCATGTTGTTTTTCTTTGCCTTTTCCATTCATCTTTTTCCTGCTGTTCTTCCTGTTGAAATATACCTTCCCTGTGTAATGCTTTAAGAGTCATAAGGTACTTTCCCATATCAAGTAGGTAGTAATGTCTCATTTTGAAGAGGAGGTAGCCAGTACTCTGAGAAGCTAACCAGTTTGTCTGGTAAGTGATCGGACACTGACTTGCATCTGAGCCTTCCAACAGATATATCTTATTTTTTTTTTTTTTTTTACCTGCACTGGGTCTTCATTGCAGCACAAGGGCTCTAAGCGTGCAGGCCCTGTAGTTGTCCTGAGGCATGTGGGATCTTAGTTTCCTGACCAGGAATCGAGCCCCTGTCTTGGAAGGCAGATTCTTAACCACTGGACCGCCAGAGAAGTCCCCCAACACATCTTTCTGTGATCATTTTAACTGCCCCACGCTGCCTTTTTGTTTGATGAGCTTATTCTTATCACTGGGACTCGATTTAGGAACATCATCCCTGCTGCTGGCAACAGCTTTTTCAGAGAGAATGGAGATTATTGCAAACATGCAGTGTTCCTGCTTGTATATGCATAAAGACTCCAGAGGTGATACTTGAAAGGAGGAATGGAGTATATGCAGTTCTCACATGGTGTGGTTCCATGGGTCCCTTGGCTTCTCAGAGATTTCAGAAAATTAACTTTCATTGAGTGTCATCTAGGAACAAAGTACATTTTTAAAGATTGTTTTCTTAAAATTAGCAGATTGATGTGGTTATCATTAAAAACAACCAATGCACCACACTTGGGAGAAGGCAATGACAGCCACTCTAGTACTCTTGCCCGGAGAATCCCATGGATGGAGGAGCCTGATAGGCTGCAGTCCATGGGGTCGCTAAGAGTCAGACACGACTGAGCGACTTCACTTTCACTTTTCACTTTCATGCATTGGAGAAGGAAATGGCAACCCACTCCAGTGTTCTTGCCTAGAGAGTCCCTGGGACAGGGGAGCCTGGTGGGCTGCCATATATGGGGTCGCACAGAGTCGGACATGACTGAAGCGACTTAGCAGCAGCAGCAGCACACTTGAGTGTAGAGATTCTTTTGTTTCTTGCTGACAGAGGATGGTAGAGAGAAGACACATAGCTGTACCTATTATGCTGTTCTATTTCAGTCTACTCTGTAATTCACTTCCTTTTTTTGGATCTTATTCTTTTGCTAAGTACCACCCACCTACTTCTGGGAGACAAGGCCAGGTGAAAGACATCTTCAGATGTCTCAACTTCCTCATCTGCTTGTCACTCACTGGGTACTAATTTGGAAGCCTGTCTCTCAAAGAAAACTAGAGAAAGTGGTCCCTGACCCTGGAAAAATACCTGTTATGTATGGGAAGCTTGTAAACTTATGCATAGAGAGGCTACCCTGGTGATCAAAAGTCAGTTAGCGCTGGAGACAGAATTAGTAATGGTTACTAGAGGACAGTCTTCCAGTTGAAAAGATTTTAATGGTCAGGGTTGCTTGAAGATGGGAAGGAGGACCTTGGTAGAATTGAGGAGGCAATCACTCTCCATCACCAAAGGGAATCTACTTATCATAGTCCGACTGAAAGGGAATGTGAGCAGGTGAGACAGTGGCTTCCATGACCTTTGATACCCTTGGCAGCCCAAGGTTGAATAATCACACCTACAAGGTCTGCTTTCCTGACGTTTGTCTGTCTGGAGAGAGCACCTTTCTCTGATTTTCTTGCGGAGTCTGTCGTACGAATGGAGGGGCTGAGAGTCTGCTCAGCATCCATGGGACACTCCTGCTGTGTCCAGGGTGTTTCCTCTAAGTCTCCTCTGTGGGCCCCTCCTCTTCCAGATGTCAATTAAATGCTGCTTTTCCTCCCACTCCTGCTGGGTTATCACACTGACCCCCCTGTCTTCCCTTATCCTTCATTCCAGCAAGTCCCAAATATCTGGTTTCAGATTTCGTCTCTCCTCCAAACTCAACAATTCTTTTACGCAACTGCCAAACGGACATTTCCGTTGGATTTTTCTGTCTCAGAATCCTCACTTCCCCTCTTCTTTACCTATCTGTTTCTCTTCCTGTGTTCTCTGTCTCAAGTAATGGCACCAGCATCAGTCAGAGGCCCAAGTGAGGAGGAAGGTTGGGCAGTATTCTTGAGTCTTTCTTCTTCCTAACTCAGTATAATAATAGTAAAAATAAGGAAACAGTAGTAATTTCATAGTAACTGCTATTATTTGAACACTTGCCATATTTCAGACTCCACATTACATGGATAATACCACATAATCCTTCTGTTACCCTATGACTTTTGCCTCATATCACGAGTGGAGGAAATTAGTAGGTTGCCCAAGATAGTTACTAAGTGGAGGGGCTAGGATTCAGGACTCCAGAATCTTTGTTCTTCATCTTCTTGATATCCTGCTTTCATATCTAATCACTCACCATTCTCCTTCTCTCTCAACTTGTGTAAGTCTTCCAGTTCATGTACTTTTCCCTATTTTAGCTTCCTTTTTTCCTATCTTATTTCTTGTGTTCATTTACATATTATAAACACACAGCATACCTATGCTTTCTACATATTATCAACAAGAACTAATACGCAAGGTTTCCTATAACACAAGCACAAACACAGACATTTTAAAAGATGTGTCCACTTCAAACTGTCACCGCGTTGTTAACCAACAATATGAAATAAATATGAAATAAAAAGTTCAATTTAAAAAAAATTTTTAAAGATATGGAGGAATAAATAAGAATGGTTAATTTTTTATAAATTATTTTGGTTTATTACTTACCAGTACATAATTAGCAGTTGTGGAAAGATGAACACGCTAATGTCAAACATTCTTTTCAATTATTCTAAATTTGGGGAAGAAAATTGGCAGATATGGTTGCTTCATGATGATTTTTTACTTTGTCCTATGATTGCTGGTGTACTTTCTCCAGGAATAGGAGAAATATCAACTCTGCCATTTTCTTCTGTTTGTGTTATTTGTCTTATCTTCAACTGGTAATTTCTTTGCAGGAATCTGTCAAAGCAAATTGGTCATTTTAGGAGGGTTGGCTTAGTTGCTGCTGCTGCTGCTGCTAAGTCGCTTCAGTCGTGTCCGACTCTGTGTGATCCCATAGACGGCAGCCCACCAGGCTCCGCCATCCCTGGGATTCTCCAGGCAAGAAGACTGGAGTGGGTTGCCATTTCCTAGTACTAGATAAATAATTCGAAAGTCCCACTTGACCGTGATAGGTACGTTGCAGTAGGCTGCAATGAGCAGAACACAGAAAGGAGCAGAGGTTGTCTCTGCACGGCCCTCTTGGCCAGGCAAGGAGAGCCGCTGGGGTCTGTCTTTTCCAAGATCAGATACTTACTTGTAGACCTGTGGTACCTGGAATGTATATTTCAAATTAAATTTTGTGTATGGTGTTAAGTATGGGGTCAATGTTTATTTTTACTCAATATAAATATCTGTGTTTTTTTTCCATTTCTGTTTATTGAAAATGCATTTCTTTTCCCATAAAATTTCACTGACATCTTCCTTTAAACTTTTTGATCATTTATGTGTGGGGAAAAAAAGTGAAAAAAGGTTAATCAGTCATGCCTGACTCTTTGCCACCAATGGACGGCAGCCCACCAGGCTCCTCTGTCCATGGGATTCTCTAGGCAGGAACACTGGAGTGGGTTGCCATTCTGTTCTCCAGGGGACCTTCCCAACCCAGGGATCGAACCCGGGTCTCCTGCATCGCAGGCAGATTCTTTACCAGCTGAGCCACCATGACCACTAATGTTACCCTCTTCTGATTACTGGTTGAAATTTTGATTGGGATTTTATTGAATCTATATATAAATTTGGAAAGAACTGGCATCTTAACAACATCAGGTTTTCTGATTTATGAATGTGGTTTATTGCCCCATTTATTTAGATACTTAATTTTATTCAGTAATAAATTGCAGTTACCAGTGTGTATTTCGCATACTTCATTAAATGTGACTCTTAGCAGTTTGTGTTTTTGAAAGATATTACAACTTAAAATCTATTTTTTATTTTACTTTTAAACATTTTTGTGCTATGTTAGAAATATAATTGAACTCTGCATATTGTATTCTACTTGCTGCCTTCACTGATTACCTATGGTAGCTACTTTGTAGACTCCTCAGGTTTTCCCACATACGCTATCATGCCATCTGTGAAAAGTTTTAAGTTTCCTTTTCCAATCCATGTTCCCTTTATTTCTTTGTCTTGCCTTATTGCAGTGGCAAGAGCCTCTGGTAAAATGTTGAGTAGAAGTATTGAAACTGTAAATCCTTGCCTTGTTACTAATTGAGAGAAGGGAAAATATTTATTATATGATGTGAACAGTGGGGTTTTGCTGTTGTTGTTGAGGGCTTTGTTTTTATCCTGCTTGAGCTTTGTCTGATTCATGCAAGTTAATGTTTTTAACCAAATTTGGGGGGTTTTGGGACTTCTGAGGTAGCACTAGTGAGAAGAACCCACCTGCCAATGCAGGAGACTTAAGAGACCCATGTTTGATCCCTGGGTTGGGAAGATCCCCTGGAGCAGGGCATGGCAACGCGTTCCAGTATCCTTGCCTGGAGAATCCCATGGACAGAGGAGCCTGGCGGGCTACAGTCCACAGGGTCACAAAGAGTCGGACATGATTAAAGTGACTTAGCGTGCACACATGGGGAGTTTTCAGCTATTACTCTCTTAGATATTTTTCTTCCCTACCCTTTTATTTTCTTTGGGGACTTCTGTTACATATGTTTTGGACTACTTGTTGTTAGACACGTGTCTAAGGTACAATTCATTTTCTTTAATCTCTTTTCCTATTCATTTGATTGTATAATTTCTTCAAATTCCCTGGGTTTTTTGCCATCTCAATTATGCTGTTGTACTTTAAAATGTTAGATGCTGTTTCCACCTCCAGAATTTCAAATTTTTATATATAGTTTCCACTCATCTGTTGTGTTTCTTGTTTATTCATTGTTTTCTTATTTCGTTCAAGTAGATATGTGTGTATATTTTTTTAATATTTGAACATATTTATAATACTGTAGCTGTTTTGAAGTTTTATCTGGTAAATCCAGCATCAGAGTTTATTTGAAGTCAGTTTCTTTTGTCTGCCTTTTTTTTTTTCTTTTATGGATTTCCTTTTTTCTTTGCATTGGGCTTCTCTCATAGCTCAGCTGGTAAAAATCTGCCTGCAATGCAGGAGAGCCCAGTTCAATTCCTGGGCCAGGAATATCCACTGGAGAAGGGAAAGGCTACCCACTCCAGTATTCTGGCCTGGAGAATTCCATGGACTGTACAGTCGGACACGACTGAGCGACCTTCACATCACTTCATATTAATTTTGGTTTGAAACTGGACATTGTAACTGATATGACACAATACCTTTGGAGTATACTGTATATTTTTGAGTATTTGTTGTAGCTGTTGCCTAAAATGCACTTAACTTGCCTGGACTTACTGCTGCTAAATTTGTCTCGGCCATGGCACACAGGCACGATCATTTCTTTGTTTGCATGACTTCCAACTGCTATTTTTTTTCAGCTTGGCCCACACGGGTCTTCTCTGTGCCTATGCAGTCTTGTGGTCAGCCAAACATTTGGGGAGAGAATCCAAATTGGAGCATCTCTCTCTTTGGTTTTCTTATTTCTAAGGGTTCCTCCTACCCCAACCTTCCTAAGTTGAGTTTTGTCTTCTAAAACTTCAAGCCCATAAGGATTCAATCTTTGCCACCCAAAGTGTGCACATTTAGGACATCCACTCACGCTTTTTGTTGGTGGTGGTGGTGGTTCCTGTGTCATTTTATTTTGCTTTTGCTTTGGCCATACAGCTTGCTGGATCTTAGATCCCTGCCCAGGGGTTGAACCCGGACCCTTGGCAGTAAAAGCACAGAATCCTCACCACTGCATCACCAAGGAATTCCTTGCACTCAGTTTTTTTAAAGTAGCAAACATACAGACCTTGTTCCTGATTCTATAGCTGATGGATAGATTCTTTTCTATCCTCTGCCTTTTCTTTTCACCGGATACCCTGTAGTTTCTCCTACTCATATGGAGTTTAGCCACCAGCAAGTAATTTGGGCAGAATTTTAAATTCAAAATTTAGTTTTTACTCTTTTTTCAGTTCTGCTGCTGCTAAGACTCTCCTTTATAATTTTCTTCTGTCCTTCCATTCCTGACGTCCAGGCCTGTGAGGCTGTAGATTTCCACCACTGTTTATTGCCTTGGAGCAGGTAGGGAAGCACACTCAGGCCAGAAAGCTATAGACTTGCAGTTCTTATGTTTTTCAGCTGTAATTTTTCATGGATAAACTCTCCTCCAGTTTTGTCTGCTTGGGGGTGCTTTACATTATCTTTAAATAGTTGTTGTTTTTAAGACTTACCTGGATTTTATGATTGTTACTTGTAGGAGGTTTTGTTTGACCTGACGCCTCTTCCTGAAGTTCCTGTTTCCCTTGTTAAAGGATCACGGTAGGATTGACCAGTAGGGGACACTAGAATGCAAAGCTTGGACCGATAAAGAGGCTGTCAGAATTCCCTAGGCAAGAGACAGTAGTGGCTTGTTACAGAGTTTGTGAGAATTCATCCAGTTCAGGAGGTTAAAGATGAGTGGATTGTGCCAAGCCACATGGTCAGTCAAAGACAGAAAAAAACATAGTCTTCTGACTTACATTAGTGAATTGTTGGCCAATGCATGGGTTCTTCTAGATGTCTAAACTGATGAGAACTTAGAATGTTGGGCTCCTCAGCTCTCTTTATACATTATCTATGGTGGTTGGGGTTCCGTAAAGGGGACTTCTCTTAGGGCTCAGATGGTAAAGAATCTGCCTGCAATGCAGGAAACCCAGGCTCAATCCCTGGATTGGGAAGATCCCTTGGGAAGGGAATGGCTACCCAGTCCATATTCGTGCCTGGAGAATTCCATGGATGGAGGAGCCTGGCTGGCTACAGTCCATTGGGTTTTGCAAAGAGCTGGACACAACCGAGTGACTAACACACATGAGGTGAAATCCTTAACGAGTATCTTAGACATGTCTCTTCTCGCTTTCCACATACCAAATGGATCATCAGATGCTACTGTTTCTGATTCATCCTTTCTGTACTCTGGTTTTCATTCCCTAATACAGACCATCAGCATCTCTCCATCCCATAATTGCAGTTGTCTTCTAATTAGATGTCCCCCTTACAGAGAACAGCCAGACTTAACTGATTTCTCAAAATACAGATCACGCCTTACTTTTTCTTCTTCTCTGTCATCTTCAGTGGCTTCTGGTAACCGGAAATCTGCACACTCTAGCTTCTTCTTCCAGTTTGTTTCCTTACTATGTATTTCTTTACAAGGGCAATTACTGTGTATTTCTTCACATGCCCAATCATTGCTCACTCCCCGAGTGTCATTCACACTGCCCTGCCTCTCTGCCTTTTCCCATCCTGTTCTTTTTGCTCTTTTTCTTTCCTTTCCATCCTCTGCCTTTTGAAACTATATTCACACTCCAAGAATTGTGCGAAGTGGCACCTCCTCTGTGGGGCATTCACCTCTTTTCATTGATTCAAATATTTATTTATTTTTTTTTTTTGAGCATTTACTAGATGCCAGGCACTGTCCTATATCCTAAGGCTATGAAATCAAGTCAGAAACCTTTTCCCACCTCTTAACTAAAGATATTGCAAGCAAATGGTGTGATCCTAGTTAAGATTTAGAAATTTCCTCTCCCAAAATCTATTACTCCCAGGTCTTGTTTTACCTTTGACGCTCTCACTGGATCTTGCTTAATTACATGACTGCTGAAAGACCTCCGTTTGCTTTCCATATTGTATTTTTCCCACTTTTTCCCACTTCTCATCACAAGGAGTCTCTTGGTTGACGAAGTCAAGACCCATGTTCTAGTCATTCACTCTTTTCTCCAGAGCATTCCGCATTCTATTTTGCATCCATTGGGTTACCAGTTTATGTTTGAGGTATGGCAAAGTTATCTCAAAAAAAGGGAAACAAGTACTGAGAGGTGACTCTTGCTTCTTATATATCCGCCTGCTAAGCTGCTGCTGCAAAGTCCCTTCAGTCATGTCCAACTCTGTGCGACCCCATAGACGGCAGCCCACCAGGCTCCCCTGTCCCTGGGATTGTCCAGGCAAGAACACTGGAGTGGGTTGCCATTTCCTTCTCCAATGCATGAAGGTGAAAAGAGAAAATGAAGTCGCTCAGTCGTGTCCAACTCTTAGCGACCCCATGGACTGCAGCCTACCAGGCTCCTCCATCCATGGGATTTTCCAGTCAAGAGTACTGGAGTGGGGTGCCATTGCCTTCTCCGATATATCTGGCTACCAAGAGTCAAATACTGACAGCGTCATTCACAGTGAATTATTTACAGAAAGTCACTATCAGGTGGAAGTTACTTGTCCTCCTGAAATGAATCTCTTCAAGTGAGATGATAAGAAAAACGATGGTAGGAAGAAGTCCTTGCATTTAAATAGACGAGACATTTAGCAACCACCCCCTGCCACCTGTTCTGGCCTAGATATGTGATATATAAATCTTGGTCCAAAGACAAGACACGTATATGTAAGGTTGAGTCCCTTTGCTATCCGCCTGAAACTATCACAGCATTGTTAATAGGCTGTGGTCCAATGTAGAATAAAAAGTTTAAGAAAAACAAAGACAAGACATGTTTTAAGTTGGTTTGTAGTGAGTTTTAAAAGGAAGGGTGGGCCTCTGTCCTAAAAAGTAAATAAGCAAACAAATAAAGTAGATGCCTGAGAAAAACCAAAATATCTGTTTGTTCTTGAGAAATGGATAAGTCTGGTAAATTTTTATGATCATTTGGGTAGATCAGGCTTCCCTGGTGACTCAGACAGTAAAGAATCCTCCTGCTATGCAGGATCAGTTCAGTTCAGTTGAGTCGCTCAGTCTTGTCCAACTCTTTGCAACCCATGAATCGCAGTACGCCAGGCCTCCCTGTCCATCATCAACTCCTGGAGTTTACTCAAACTCATGTCCATTGAGTCGGTGATGCCATCCAGCCATCTTATCCTCTGTCATCCCCTTCTCCTCCTGCCCTCAATCCCTCCCAGCATCAGAGTCTTTTCCAATGAGTCAACTTTTTGCATGAGGTGGCCAAAGTATTGGAGTTTCAGCTTTAGCATCATTCCTTCCAATGAACACTCAGAACTGATCTCCTTTAGGATGGACTGGTTGGATCTCCTTGCAGTCCAAGGGACTCTCAAGAGTCTTCTCCAACACCACAGTTCAAAAGCATCAATTCTTTGGTGCTCAGCTTTCTTCACAGTCCAACTCTCACATCCGTACATGACCACTGGGAAAACCAGATACCTGGGTTCAATCCCTAGGTCAGTAAGATCCCCTGGAGAAGGGGGTGGCAACCTACTCCAGTATTCTTGCCTGGGAAATCCCATGGACAGAGGAGTCTGGCGGGCTACAGTCCACGGGGTCACAAGAAAGTGAAATACAATGTATGTAATTTCTGACCTGTTGGTAGCCTGTCTCGTTTCTACACTGAGGGCACCAGAGGCTGGGTCACTTGGCTTGGCACCCAAGGTCTCTCCATCATCCATCCACACACTGCAGCTATCCCATCGCCTCCCTCTCCTGCGCCTCTGTGCTAGTGGCTCTGAGCAGCTCCCTGTTGCCCAGTTGCTGTTATCCAGTTGCTCAGTCCTGTCTGAAGCACACACCTGCACATGGAGACCCACAGTGGGCTGTAGCTGTGTCACAGAACTGTCGGCTGTGGATGTTGTTCACACATCACCCCTAAGACATTACTTCTGTGACCCCAGAAACCTTTAAGATTTGATTCTTTTTGTCATTTATATTGCTTTATTGATAGGTCTGTTTCTCTGATCTTCAGGGAAAAGCTTCAGTGTAGAAGGCTCAGTGTTCTGATATATGTCACCAGTCAAATGATCATAACTACTCTACCATAGAGATGCAACTCTCGCATTTCTACTATGAGATGTATGTGGTTCAGAGAAGTTAATGAACTTGCCCCAGGTAACACAGGCAGTGATGAGAAGAGCTAGGATTCAAATCTAGAGCTGTCTACTCCCAGAAGAATATATGAAATAAAAGTAAGAAATGTGAACCATCTCCGAGTAGGGATAATGAGGAAACTTCATCCCACGATGATGTATTAAGGATGCTATTCAAAAACCGTTCCTTGGAACCAGGTTTCTCTTATGATGGAATACTCTCGAAAGGGAGAGCTTAAAGCACCATGTGAATTATTTAAAACTAAAGTGCTCCATACCCTGTAAATGAGCATTTAGAATAATCCAAGATTGGGTCTTGAGATAGGAGAGATAAATCAGATGAGATTTGCAAGGTAGGTTTTTTTCCCCCATCTCAATTTTCTCACTGCCTTTGATTTGCTAAAGGTGAAATCAACAAGACTATTTGGCTATTTGGAAAGAAAATATGGGCAACCACATGATATGCAATTCAAATGTTCAGGGACTATATAGGCCTAGAAAATTGTTTTTAAAAGTCTACGTAGCACTCACTTCTCATTTTCTGTTGCATAAACTGACACAATGAATAGTAGACTTTGTCAAAATTATGCATGTGTTAATGAGGGACAGAAGACTTGAGTTCCCTGCCCAGTGGGCTTCCCTTGTCCTCTCGAGTGAGGCCTCTTGTAGCATGTCAGACCGTCTCTGATCCTTCAAATTACTAAATGGCATTCTTTTGGCATTTAATATTAGAGCTTTGTATTGTCAGTTATCTTGTCTACTCAGCAACATCAAAAGTTTGTATATGAAAAGGCTGTACCCTTTATCCTTTGTATTTCCAGTACCTAGTAGGCATGCATTAAATTTGTTGCTCTTTGTTAAAAACGACGATAGTGAGGACACTCTTGGCGCCTTCAACTCTGCAGAAAGTATATTATTTATAGTAAAAAAAAATGCTATTGGTAATAGTGATGTTGGCAATGACAAAGATCGACGATGACAATTAGGTAGTGACAAATTGATTCCCACCAGTGACAGCTGGTTCCAATGCTGATGTTTTAATGATGACAGCAATATAGGGATGATGGTTTTGAAGGCGCTGCTAATTGGAGGAGGAGGAGGAGAAGTATTACTCTTTTTCCAGGTTGTTCAGCTCTTTGCCGAAAGACGATGGATAGTCAGGGGAGGAGGAAAAGTAAAGAGAGGATGGATAAATAGAAAGAAGCTAGGAGGGGCAAGGTTTAAAGAGCCTTGGAGCCAAAAGCCTGAACTTGAAGTTCCCGTGTGGTATTAATGCCCATGTGCAAACCTTTGTCAGTCAGATGAGTAATTAGATTAAGGTTTATGAGGATGGCGGCCTCTGATGTCAAAGAGCTCTAAATTGGAATTGTGCCTCTGCCACCTAGCTGTGTGGACCTGGGGTAAATCAGTAAACTCCTCTGAGCCCCAGTGCTCCCCTGTCTATAAATCGATGACACTCTGATTTACCTTTTCCTGCTGGTAAGGGTTAAATGCATGTAAGTGCTTGAAGGCAGATCCCTCAGTTCCCGACACACACCTGCACTCCCCTCATCTGCTGGGTTCCCTTCGTGGTCCCTGATCTGTTCTGAGCATGCAGATCCATTCAGCACCAGTTCCCAGAGCGCCAAGACGACCTTTCTCACTGCTTTTTGTTCCATGTCCTGATTTCAGTGATTCTCTAGAACTTTTTTTTCCCTCCATGCCTGTAAGAACTTGATTAGTATGCGAAGGAGTGGCCGGTCCACTCCACGCTGCAGCAGGAGCCCAGCGCAGAGTGGAGGCCTTGGGAACTGGGCAGTGTGTTTCTCAACAGCAGACAAAATGAACCCGGAACAAGCTAAGCTTTGCTTGTTTCAAAAACTCTGTCATAAATTAACATAAAGATGCTCTTTTTCCTCACCAGCCAGAGGACGGGCGCATTTCAGTAGGCAATTAATCTTGGCTGATCTATATTAAATATTTATCTGCTGAAATGAGCCCAGTATTGTAGTGGTATTTTTCATTATAGGACTTTATCATTTCCAAAGAGATTTCCATGCGCCGGCTCCCTTGTACATATTAAACCCAAATTTCCTGTGGAACGACACATCTTTCTTGGCGGTGACCTTTTCTCTCTGTAACAAGCTACTGATATGTTGGAATTTACAGGGCGATAAACACTTTTATTGAGAAGGAGGGGGAGGAGCAATCCAGTATTTGCTTTCCTAATAAAAACCCAGGGACATGGGATGTGGAAATTGGTGCCTGTTTTTCAGCAGCATCTGGTGAGGGGGCAAGAGTTTGAGATCTGCTCTTGGGAAGGCTCTGGGGAGAGGAGGAGGGAAAATGGGGCCTTGGTAATTGTCATTACAGTCCTTTGTGTTTGAATTGGGTCTTTTACATTCATTTCCATGCTCTCATTTGATCCTCACACACAATCCAAGAAAAAGACATGAGTATCTCCATTTTAGAAATGAGGCTCCAAAGGTTAAACGTATTTTTATCAAGCACAGAGGTGGTGGAACAGTGGGACTGGAACTCCGACCTGCTGATGGCTGAGTTCAAGACACTGCCTCCCACAGCGGGAGGAGAAAAGTGCAGCTTCGTTAGCTGTTGGCTCTGAGTATGGAATTTGATCCTGCAAGTGTATGTCTAGGTAGAGGGCAGTTTGTTAAACCTGATGGTCAAGCCAGGTCTAGGCTGTGCCTCTAGAAAGCCTGGGCATGTCCAAGGGTAATTAAAAGAAAAAGATTTGTGCAAAATGAGCGAGTGGAAGAATCAAGAAAGAGGGGAGAAAGAGAGAAAAAGAAGAGATCTGGTGGTAGACTTTGAAAATGTAAAGTGCCTTTATTTTTTTTTTTAAATTTTATTTTATTTTTAAACTTTACATAATTGTATTAGTCAGGATGGGGAACACATGTATACCTGTGGCGGATTCATTTTGTAAAGTGCCTTTAGATCAGCTCAGCATCCTATTTAAAACACGGATCTGGATTCAGTAAATCTGGAGGGGAACATCAGGTTGTGAATTTCTAGCAAGTTCCCCAATGGCACTGATGCTGCTGGTCCAAGGACCACGATTTTAGCCAGTCTGAGCGGGGAGTAGGAGGGGTGATAGCATCACGTGTCAGTGTAGCCCTCCCCTGGAGGATCTGAGATGAAAAAAGAGGTTTTTTTTTAAATTTCACCTCACCCCCCCCTTTTTTTTTTTTTAATCCTTAGGCCTAAGCTGTGTCCCGTGAAAGTAGAAGGTACCTTTGTGGGTTTTTTTGATTCAGTGGTTGCCCTGGATCATAATCACCTGGTGGGTTTACTAAGCTCACTGGACCCCACTCACAGTTTCTGGATCAGTAGGTCTGAGGTAGAGTCAAGAAGTTTGCATTTTCAACAGATTTCCAGGTGATGCTGCTGTTGATCCATCTGGGGACACTGAAGACCATTGTTTTGTTTCAACCCCTTCATTTTAGAAAATGTCACAGGAGGCCCCAAGATACATTATAGAAGCAGCGAGGGCAGGTTTAGACCCCAGGCTCGGTTAGCTCCTCGTGCGGTTCATTTTCTCCTTCTCTGCAGCTCTGCATCATGGGTCAGGTCCGAGCCTCAGTTTAAGAGGAATCTAAGCAGCGGTGGTGAGTGAGGCTGGTGTGCTGGGCAGTTGTGATTAACACAACATGGACAGAGGGGCCTGGTGGGCTGCAGTCCATGGAGTCGCAAAAGAGCAGGACATGACTTAGCACCGACTAAACAACAACAACAATAGCAAAGAGAAAAGACCCCGTCTTCTTCCCGGGGGCAGAGAGGTTTCTTTTGTATCTGCCGTACACACGAAAACACACAGCCCAAGAGATAATCTGTCCCTCGCTTTCTGCCCCATGACCAGCTATTATTCTCCACTTGGTTTCACTCCACATGAAAAAAAAAATTCTGGGCAAAATTAAATTTAGAGGTTTTGAAAATAAAAGAACAACATTCTTGTTCCTCACTTTCCTTTTGTAATCCCTTCCTCTTTCTTCCTGGCATTGCTACCTATTGAAGTTTTTAAAAGACTTTTCTGTAACAGTGAGTGGAGATGAGCATCTTCATTGCATCCTTTATCTGATTTCTCTCTTTTTCTTTTCTTCCCCATTTTTCTTCTTCCTCTTCATTACTTCTCTGTTCTCCTCTCCCTCCCTCTATCCTGTCTTCCCTCCATTTTTCCTTTCCTGGAATTGCTGATATCAAGAGATCCTCAGTCATAATGGCCAATTTGCTTGTCTCCCAGGTTGAAAGCCAAGGTCCAGAGTGCCTCAGCCCTGCATTACTGGGTCTCATAGGAGGGGCTATGGCCAGCGTGTGGGCACTGCTAACTGCAGGGCCAAGCTGGACCCAAGTGTTGTGTTGCCTCCTCCCCAAAGTGAATTTCAGCCACTTTCCATTTCAGCCCCATCCTCCAGTTTAGCGCACTCCTCAGCAGCCATGTCTCCTCTGCAGGTGATAATTCTCAAAGGGAAAGGGGTCGGAGTGAGGCCAGGGAGGGAAAGGCTTTGACCAAACTGTTCAGACCCTCAGAGGATGTGGAGAAGCCAACACTTCCAGACCTGACTGATGGAAGTTTTTGAGATTTCAGTATGTCTGTACCCAATGGCTCTGTAATTCTACTTTAGCAATCCATTTCAAGAAATGCAGTGTGTACACAGGTGCATTTACAGTGGCATTTTCTGCAGCACTGTTTGTATTGCACTGTTTGTACTAGCCAAAAAGGAACAAAGCAATGGAAACAACCTTGATATCTATTGATAAGAGTTGGTCAAATAAATTAGGGGACATCCCTGTAATACCACAAAGCCACTAAAAGGAATGGAGGCAATCTTTGTGTACTGATCTGGGGGAAAAATGATATATTGTCATGTGAAGAATAAAGCAAGTTGCACATACTCACTTGGCCCAATTTTTGCTTAAAGAAAGAAGTTTTGTATGTCTGTAGGCATATGCTAGATTTATATACGCATAAGTAAAAGAAATAAACATACAAAGATCTAAGCTAGTAGAGCAACAAGTGATTTTAATGGTTTTCGAAAAGGAACACCCCTCCCCTAGTCTTCATATTCCCTGTTAATGGTGATTTATTCTCACAGGTCCATAGGAAATCCCTTTCATCCTTAATCTCTTTCTCTCTCTCTCCCTGCCTCTTCCTCTCCTCCTTTTCTCTTCATACACATTGCATAAGTGAATTTTGAAGGCTTACATCAACATGCCTCTTCCTCTCCTCCTTTTCTCTTCATACACATTGCATAAGTGAATTTTGAAGGCTTACATCAACATGCCTCTTCCTCTCCTCCTTTTCTCTTCATACACTTGCATAAGTGAATTTTGAAGGCTTACACCAACACTAAAAGACCGGTGGAGGAAGACTCCTTTTCTGGTAGTTCTTCCGAAAAGGCAGGCTGATGGATTGCCGACTGCAACCAGCTCCAACTTCCTGTCCCAAGTGACAAATGAAGAGCTCTTAAAAACAGAATAAAACATCCCCTATAAGGAGAAGTATCTCCGCCAGGCCAGGCATGAAAGGCAGTGAGCAATGAGAACTGTGTGTAATTCCTGACCTATTGGTAGCCTGTCTCATTTCTATACTCAGGGAATCAGTGTAAGCAGAGTTGGCTGGGCTCCTTGGCTTGGCACTCAAGGTCCCTCCATCATCCATCCCCAAACTACACCTGTCGCCACCACCTCCTTCTCCTGTACCTTCGTGTTGGTGGTTCTGAGTGTGTCCCCATTCCCTAGTTGCTGCTGTTGCTCTGTTGTGTCCAACTCTTTGTGACCCCATGGACTGTAGCCCATCAGGCTCCTCTGTCCATGGGATTTCCCAGGCAAGAATACAGGAATGGGTTGCCATTTCCTTCTCCAAGGAACCTTCCCAACCCAGGAATCAAACCCATATCTCCAGCATTGGCAGGCAGGTTCTTTATCAATGAGCCACCAGGAAGGCCCTCATTTCCTCAAAACACACTTTATGGTTTACTTACGTTTCTGCCATCAGTTAAGCTCCTAAGCAGTCTTCAAGACCTAGCTGAATGCTTTCCCTTCTAAAAAGTCTTTTTTCATATACCTCTGCTGTTTCAGAATTAACCAGTCGTCTCTGGCTCTGTTATTAGAAGAGCTATGGGATGTTATATTGTGCTACCCTAGTTGGGGCCAGTGCTTCACACCAGATTATCCTTGAGGACAGGAATCCTATCTCATTCTTGGTCTCCTAAGTTCCTCCTCACACAAAGTAGATATTCAATGAATGAAGTAAAGGATGACTGGGGCTGGAAGATGATTAGGCAATAAATTGAGTAGTGAGATTCCTGATTTAGTTAGGCTTCCTAAATAATTACTGTTAAACCTCAATTGGGCTTAATTCAGCTGTATCGCAAAGACAAGATATTTTACTCTTGTTCTAATGATCTAAAACCCTGCATCCTCCTCTTTCTTTCCATTTTCCTATAAATCCATAACTCTAACATTAATTTTCTGAACACTTGCCTACATCCCAGGAAGTCTCTCTTGAGATCATCTACCATTTTCCTTATGTTGGGCATTTTATTTTATTGCCATCTTTTCAAAATTATATCCAAGGCTGTTAGGATCCTCTTTGTGCACATAACACTTTTCTTTTGAATTATTTCCTTAGGACAGATTCCCGGGAGAAGGATTATTAGGTCAAAGCATATGAACATTCTTATAAGCCTCATTAATTTTGACCCCAGTAATTCAGAATTTGTGCTGATTTGGGCAGGTAGTGAGCTTTCCTTTATTCACTCTTTTGAAAGGAAAATTGCTAAATAATAAATTGGCATGAACACCATTTCCAGAGCGCTGTTGACAGTCTTTCATGCAAACATTTTAAGCATTTTTAGAGGCTTCATTCTCTTGTATACGGAAATGATATGTTAATTATAATTTATTTTCATCAGTTTATTAGTGCAGGTTTCAATGATCAACACTTGTTTAACTAATTTCCACCCTCTTCTGCACGACTGATGTGAACGCAGTATTGGCTACCTACGAAGAGTCGCCCACTGGGTTTCACCTGAGCCATGTGTGTTAATCCCCTATCGGCCACTAGATACCATTTTAGGTGTTGAAGACAATGTGTAAGACCCAAGCCCCTTCTCTCTAGGCCTTCAGGTCTCATATGGCATGGTGGGCCAGGCAGATAGTGGATGTATGGACAGGAGACTGTGACAGCCCCACAGTGGGGCGCTGGCCCAGCCTGGGGCCAGGGCAGAGTCCCAGCCCTTTAATCACAGAGCTGAGTTCGGTTTTAAAGGAGTGGGTGTTTACCAACCCAAGTCTTTAAATAGGGACAGGTATTTTAGTTACTATATGCACTGAATGGTATTGGGTTGTTTTCGAGTATTAAATTGTTCAGCCTTTTCATTAAGTCAGACTGAACTTTTCCCAAATAGCCTGAATTTGTTGCTTTATTTCTCTTCTCTACAAAAAACGTTGGCGAGTACCTAGGAAGATCAGTGTTAAGCTTGGCTCTGTTGTTGATTCGCTTTGAGCCCTAGCACATCATTGTATATGAGAGTTGGACTGTAAAGAGAGCTGAGCGCTGAAAAATGGATGCTTTTGAATTGTGGTATTGGAGAAGACTCTTGAGAGTCCCTAGGACTGCGAGGAGATCCAACCAGTCTCAGGGAACCACTGTTCTGCTCTCTGCTTCTATGAAAAATCTTTAAGCAGAGACTGGTGACCCCTTCTGCAAATATATTCAACAAGGGGGTTGAAGAGTAAGGGAAAATAGGAGATGAGGTGGGCTGTCCTCACAATGACGTTCAAGGCTGTTGTTATAGATGCCATACTTCCTGCCCCCAGATATTTCCAGGAGGCTTACATTTCTCGGGACATTTCTCTTTTTCTGTAAAGTTATAACCTTTTTGTCCTAACTCAAGATGAAAGTCACCTCATTCTGACCGTCGGGTACCCATTATTCATCTGTATTAATCTGTACCACTCACTTTGGGTCTTTTAAGTAGCTTTGGGCTTTTTCTCTAGTTCTGTCATGGTGGGATTCTCTCTTGGGATCAGTGGTACTCTGGTAGATGCTTAACGGCTGTTCCTGGTGTTGAACAACCGTTAACAATGTGTACCCTTCCCTCACTACAGAAGCTCTGGTGATTAGTATTTGTCAGTTTCCATGGTGGAAGTATTCTCCCCATTAAGCTCCCAGCTTGATGCCACTAAGCATGGTGTTAGGAGGAAGGTCAGAGAATCAGCTTCCATGAGCCAGTAGAAGCTGACCTTTGCAAATCGGTGCATTCTCAGTTTCCTTTACAGAGGTTTCAATGCCTCTAGTTTGTTGCAGAAGTTAATGTTTTGGGGAAAAGGAAGAAGGAAGGAAAAGAGGAAATGATATGAAAAGAATAAAAATGTAAAGATGGGGAACATATCAGATGCCCTACAACAGACGAATGGATAAACAAACTGTGAGGCACCCACAGATAATTGCAAATGAAATTAAGAAGGAAAAATATATGTGTGTAGCTGCTTTGGAAAGCAGTTGGACAGAATCTGTATCATTTTAAATGTGCAAATCCCATGATCCAGGAATGCCCTCTGATAGCATCCTCCCTGGAAAAACATCCTCCCTATTCTGGGAGGTATGGACCATGGTGATTATTGCCAAGTGATTTGTAAACTAATAGTTAAAATATTAGAAGTAGCCTGGATATCCACTAGGAGGTTAAAATACATTGCACTTTATAGTATAGAAAGCTCTGAAGCAATTAAAAAGAATAAAGCTCAACCATTTTAATTGACATTAAAATGTTCTATAGGGGATTTGCTGGGACAAAAATGCAAGTTACAGAAAAATCCACAGGCTAGTGTTCTGCACATATATTAAATACACACACACACGGCAATACTTATATTTTCTAAGAGTGTATTTATACACATGTAAATGAAAAAGAAAAATCAGGAAAGTTTTGCCCTGATAATGGTGATTATCTTTAATTACAACCTTTTTTGAAAAAAACAAAAGACAATGTGTTCACGTATTGCTTGGATAATTAAACATAAATGCACTGTCATTAGGAAATATTATGATGGAAGCTTATGGACCTTGTTTTGGATATGTTTAGGAAAGTACCCAATTAAGATTACTGCTCTAGATATTTCAGGAAAATGCGTCCTCAAGTAAAGATGTTTTGTCTGGCTGTCACAAGGGGGAAACCAAAGGAGAGAAGGGAAGAAAAGATAACTGATAAGGAAATAAAGGAGATCAGTGATAAAGAAAAAGTGAAAAGAAGCAGAAACTGTGGGTGAGGGAGTAGGGGGTGGGGTGCAGGGCTGGTGAAAAGGAAAACAGGAAAGGGCAGAAGTCTGAGGGAAGATGGGGATCATGCCCCTCTCAGGTAGCAGGCTTGGTTTTGATATAACCTTAATGCCTGTACCCTGTAGAATGCGGGCCATTGGTAGGGTATGCCCTATCAAGGTAACAGGTGCCCAGAGATTCACAACTCTTGCCTTGGAATTAATATTCAGCAAAAATCAGTGGAAATAGCACTGCAGGTGTGACTGGTACTTGCTCCTTATGAGGATGTAGAAGATCTCATGGTATGGGGCAGACCTGGTCGCAAGCATCCGCTATGCCACATTGGACCTGCCCAACAGTGGAGCTCATTCTGGGGGTCGGTCTTGGAGGGTCCGTCAAATTAAGACTGCGTGAAACCTCCCCACCTCTTCTTAACACCTTCAGTTCAGTTCAGTTCAGTTGCTCAGTCATGTCTGACTCTTTGTGACCCCATGAATCGCAGCATGCCAGGCCTCCCTGTCCATTACCAGCTCCCAGAGTTCACTCAAACTCATGTGCATCGAGTCGGTGATGCCATCCAGCCATCTCATCCTCTGTCATCCCCTTCTGCTCCTGCCCCCAATCCCTCCAAGCATCAGTCTTTTCCAATGAGTCAGCTCTTCGCATGAGATGGCCAAAGAATTGGAGTTTCAGCTTTAGCATCAGTGCTTCCAATGAACACCCAGGACTGATCTCCTTCAGAATGGACTGGGTGGATCTCCTTGCAGTCCAAGGGACTCTCAGGAGTCTTCTCCAACACCACAGTTCAAAAGCATCAATGCTTCAGTGCTCGGCTTTCTTCACAGTCCAACTCTTACAGCCATTTATAGTCGTCAGTCAGAACAGTGGGCCTGGGGGTCCTGTGGACTCAGCACGTGTTTCATGAGCCACTACTCTGAGCCAGGCACTATGCTGAACAGAGGAAGAGGGGGCAGAGATGACCAGAGTGCAGTGAGCATCCTAGAGGGCGAGCTCACGGTCTGGGGGGAGTCATCGGTATGTACACAAAGGTAGGCAAAATAGCATGAAAGAAAGCAATGGTTTGACGTTAAACTGTGATACGTCCTCACAGACTGGAAGGTGCCCCACTGACTGGAAGTGAGACTTTTATAAGCCTAAAGTACTTATTAAAATCTAGGTTACGCGTTATGAACTCCAGTCACCCATTATCAGGAATTCAGTAATGAAATAGTTGAGATACACAGGTGAACAAAATCCTAAGTTCAAATCCAGCTCTGGGTTTACCTATGGGTGACCTTGGGTAACTAATGTTCCCATTTAAGCCTCCATTTCTCGTATACAAATGGAGAAACGATTTAACTCACAGGGTTATCATGAGCATTAAATATTGTAATTACATAACATACATAGCATAGTGTATTGTGTATATGTATATACTACATACATATTATATATATACATGCACATGTTTGTATACATGTTGCATGTACAGTATATATACATATATGTGTGATATATACACAGAGAATTTAATTATTAATAGAAGATCTTCCAAGATAAGTGCTGAATTTGTGACTTGGAGTCACCCTTTGATGCCTTACTTACCTCTCTTGAGGTCCCATTTCCTAACTTGTAGAATGGGTACGCAGTTGATTCTGTGCATACTTTCTCATTTGGGCTCTGAGGCTGACTTATGAGGTTGGCAGGGCTGGAACTACCCCTCCCATTTTGCAGAAAAAGACCGTGGTTCATAGCAAGTTGGAGGGACTTTCTCAGGGTTGCCCAGAAAAAGAATGTGTGTTCCTCCAGGTCTGTGCTTAGTCACAGCGAGTAAGGTCCAAGCCAGTGAAGTGAGTCTAGTCCCACCCCACTCCATCCATTGGCAGAAGCACATGTGCTCTCACAGGTTCTCTGTAATCTCCACCAAATCCATCTCTCTGTTGCTACAGCTGAGCCACTTAACTGTGTTTACCCTTCATTTTATTTTTCCTACTGGAGCTTGCAACTGCCTCCTGTTCCCTCACTCTCTTGTGTCCTGCTTTGGAAACCTGGATTACTCAAGGCCAGAAGCGGGAAGCTGGCTTCTCCCTTCATCCTCATTTCCTGCAATGTGCTCTCTGTTCCTCTGAGCTGGGAAACACCTGCCATTTAGAGAGCACAGCCAGTGGGTGGGAGGAGAGAGGAGGGCAGAGGTTTCCTTGGCTGGCCAATCTGGGGGATGACTCAGGATAAATATAATGTGATTGACTCAGTAGGGTAACGTTGCCAATGGCATTCATTCTCTGCTTTTAGCTTCCTGGCCTGCTACAGTCTGTATCTAGGCCCAGGCATTTGAGTTTGCATTTTGATAGTCAGCTTCAGTTTGGTGTCAGGACCTGAGAGTACCCAGGGAGAGCTGATTTGTCCTTCGAAGCTCTTCATCCAGGAGGAATACAAGCAATGGACAAATAGAATGAAATAGGGTGAAGAGATTTGGTCTAGCTGGGTGCTTTTGGGCATGTAACGTGACCTCTCTGAGGCTGATTTTTTACATCTTCATCTTGGCCTTTGGCTGAAACAGTTGAGTGAGATAGTATCTGAAACACATAGCTCAGAGTAGGTGGTCAATAACTGGTACTAAGGAGCACTAAGGAGATCATTTTAAAGAACCAACCAATTCAGGCTGGAGAGGAGGCAGGGCAAATACTGGAGATCTGGAAGGTTCCTGGAGGAAGTGGTGTTGGCTGTACTGGACCTTGCAGGGTGAGCTGGACTGTGAGCCAGAGCTTGCATGCGGCCCCCCACCTCCCAGCCTGTTTTCAATCTAGTCTTCCTCCCCTGCTCACAGGGCTCCCAGCCCTGCAGTTGTTTTGTCCCTTTCATTTCCTCACTTGAATCCTCACTTCCCCTCAAACCCAGCAAAGTCCTGTCCTTCCATTTGCCCAACATCTTTGGCCTCATTTTGGATTCAGATTAAGAATCAGCAAGGATTCAATGGAAAACCGCACAGAGGTTCCTTAAAAAAACAGAAGTAGACTTGCCATATGATCCAGCAATCCCACCCCTGGGCATGTATCTGGAGAAAACTCTAATTAAAAAAAAAATACATGTATCTCAGTGGTCACAGCAGTGCTATTTACAATAACCAAGAAATGGAAGCAACCTAAATGCCCATTGATAGATGAATGGATGAAGAAGATATGGTATATATACACAGTGGAATGCACTTAACCACTTAAAAAACAAATGAAAAAATGCCATTTGCAGCAATTTGGATGGACCTAGAGATTATCATACTAAGTGAAGTAAATCAGACAAAGACAGATATCATATGATATTACTTACATGTGGAATGTAAAAAAAGATGCAAATTAACTTATTTATAAAAATAAAACAAAGCAAAAAAAGAAGTAGACATAGAAAACAGAGTTACCAAGGGGGAAAGGGAAGGAGAGATAAATTAGGAGTTTGGGATTAGATACATAGTATATATAATAAAACAGATAACCAACAAGGTCCTCCTGTATGGTGCAGTATCTATTCAGTATCTGTAATAAACTGTAATAGTAAAGGATCTGAAGAATATGTATAAATAATTTAGTCATTTTGCTGTACAGAAAAACCTAATACAACATTGTAAAGCACTTTAAACACATCAGTTAAAAAATAATTAGCCAGAGTTTACATTCATTTGCCCTTTAATTGTTACAAAGAATCACAGGATGTATTGACAGGGACCTCAGGGAAACAATATTCAAACCTGTCTGTAGATGGGGAAACAAGCCCAGCGAGCAGAAATCACTATCCAAGTTCGCAGCGCTCTTGGACGCTAGAGCCAGAAGTAGGGTCCTGCATCCATTCTGTTTTGCAGAGTTCTCTGAGCTTTATCTCCAGGGCAGGTTATCAGTATGTAGAGTGGCTGTCCCTCTTTACTCCCCAGGTGGTGCTTGTTGGCAGGAAGCCGCCTCGCCCTGCGCCCCTGCTTCCGGTGCGGTTCCAGCCTGGATTTTGTACGCACTTCTTTCGAGGCTCCGCTTTCTCTGACCTGACGACCGCCTCCAGGGACGGAGCGCACACCCAAACTGCTCTCTATTTCACTTACAAGCATGAGTAAATACAATGTAAATGCAGACTACCCCGAGTACTCAGGGAAGGAGCAAGGGCGCTGGTACAGAAACAGACGTCAGAGAGAAGCGGCGGCTTCCACAGCGTAGCTGCCGAGGCCCATTTGGCCAAGCTGGAGCTGGAAGCTGGTCTTTGATGTTTGTCGCTAGAGCAGGAAATGGTGTGGGAAGAATGCCTGGAAGCAGCCAGTTCAGCACACACAGGGCCTGTGTCTCCTCTGGGCTGCCCCTCTGCAACTCAGGCTGTGCCTAGATAGCTGGCTCTCCTGCTCCGTGGAGCTGGCTTGTCAGGACTTGCAGGTGGGGGCCCTTGAGGCCTGTTCCACAGTATTCCGGGAGAGAATGGTTTCGTCCGCTCCTAAGAATTCAGCATTGACACTCAGTTCAACATGGATGCCCCGGACCAGCGCCCCCAACACAATGCCTCTTTGAAGTACTCTGTCTACCAATCTATTATCCAATATCTATCTACCTAATATCTATCTATACACACACTCACATATACACATACACTCACATATATATTTAATACATAGCAAAGTGCAATACTGGGCTTCCCTGGTGACTCGGGGTAAAGAACTGCCTGCCAATGCAGGAGACATGACTTCGATCCCTGGGTTGGGAAGATGCCCTGGAGAAGGAAATGGCAACCCACTCCACTATTCCTGCCTGGGAAATCCCATGGACAGAGGAGCCTGGCAGGCTACAGTCTATGGGGTCTCAAAGAGTCAGGCACAACTGAGCGACTAACACCACACAAAGTGCAATACTATATACGATTACCTCCTAAAACTAACTTCCCCCAATTTTTAATTTTAAAATAATGTTTTTGAAATATTTCGAAGAAAATAAATTTTGAAAAATTATAAAAGTGAAAATCAACAATTTTATACTCTTTTAAAATTTATTTTATTTTATTCTTTTTAACACCAAAAACATTTTGTACTGGGTTATAGTCAGTTGACTCACTGGAAAAGACTCTGATGCTGGGAGGGATTGGGGGCAGGAGGAGAAGGGGACAACAGAGGATGAGATGGCTGGATGGCATCACTGACTTGATGGACTTGAGTCTGAGTGAACTCCAGGAGTTTGTGATGGACAGGGAGGCCTGGCATGCTGTGATTCATGGGGTCGCAAAGAGTTGGACACGACTGAGCAACTGAACTGAACTGATAGTCAGCTAACAATGTTGTGGTAATTTCGGGGGAACAGTGAAGCGACTCAGCCATACATATACATGTAACTATTGCCAGGAGAAATGTCAATAACCTCAGATATGCAGATGACACCACCCTTATGGCAGAAAGTGAAGAGGAACTAAAGAGTCTCTTGATGAAAGTGAAAGTGGAACGTGAAAAAGTTGGCTTAAAGCTCAACATTCAGAAAACGAAGATCATGGCATCCGGTCCCATCACTTCATGGGAAATAGTTGGGAAACAGTGGAAACAGTGTCAGACTTTATTTTTTGGGGCTCCAAAATCACTGCAGATGGTGACTGCAGCCATGAAATTAAAAGAAGCTTACTCTTTGGAAGGAAAGTTATGACCAACCTAGATAGCATATTCAAAAGCAGAGACGTTACTTTGCCAACAAAGGTCCGTCTAGTCAAGGCTATGGTTTTTCCAGTGGTCATGTATGGATGTGAGAGTTGGACTGTGAAGAAGGCTGAGCACTGAAGAATTGATGCTTTTGAACTGTGGTGTTGGAGAAGACTCTTGAGAGTCCCTTGGACTGCAAGGAGATCCAACCAGTCCATCCTGAAGGAGATCAGTCTTGGATGTTCATTGGAGGGGGACTGATGTTGAAGCTGAAACTCCAGTACTTTGGCCACCTCATGTGAAGAGTTGACTCATTGGAAAAGACTCTGATGCTGGGAGGGATTGGGGGCAGGAGGAGAAGGGGACGACAGAGGATGAGATGGCTGGATGGCATCAATGACTCAATGGACGTGAGTCTGAGTGAACTCCGGGAGTTGGTGATAGACAGGGAGGCCTGGCCTGCTGTCATTCATGGGGTCGCAAAGAGTCAGACACAACTGAGTGACTGAACAGAACTGAACTGATTCTCCCCCAACACCCCCTCCAAATTATTTATTTTTAAATATTTTATTGGACTATAGTTGATTTACAATGTTGTATTAATGTCAGCTGTACACCAGAGTGATTCAGTTTATAAATATATATGTATGCTGTTGCTGCTGCTGCTGCTGCTGCGTCGCTTCAGTCATGTCTGACTCTGTGCAACCCCATGGACAGCAGCCCACCAGGCTCCTCTGTCCACGGAATTCTCTAGGCAAGAACACTGGAGTGGGTTGCCTTTTCCTTCTCCAATGCATGAAAGTGAAAAATGAAAGTGAAGTTGCTCAGTCGTGTCCGACTTAGCAACCTCATGGACTGCAGCCTACCAGGCTCCTCTATCCCTGAAGTTTTCCAGGCAAGAGTACTGGAGTGGGGTGCCATTGCCTTCTCTGATACATATATGTATACATACATATATCTGTGTACATATACATATTCTTTTTCAGACTCTTTTCCTTTATAGGTTATTGCAAAATATTTACTATAGTTCCCTGAGCTATACAGTAAATCTTTGGTGTTTACTTATTTTATATGTATAGTGGTGTGTATCTGTCAGGCCCATACTCCTAATTTATTCCTCTCCTTCTTCTCCTCTGGTAAGCATAAGTTTGTTTTCTGTGTGTGTGAATCTGTTTCTGTTTGTATATACTCTTTACCTAGATTTGAAAATCGTTCACGTTTTGCTACATCTGCTTTCTCTTTCCCTGTCTCTCTGTTTCCTTCTCAGAAATAACAGGAATGCAGACATCACACCCCTACTCTTCCTAGGATATTTCTGCATGCTTCTTCTAGGAATAAAGTGTGCATAAATAATAAATAAATTTATTAATATAATTAATACATCTTCCTATAAATAATAAATACATACATTTCATAGTAAATAAATAATTATACTATTAAAACCCCTTAGCAAATTAACAATAGTCCCATAATACAACCTAATAAATAGTATATATTTATTCAAATAGCCTCAATATTCTTCAAGATTCTTTTCATTGCTGTTCTTCATTTCCAGGATCCAATCAAAATTAATAGATTGCTTCATTGCCTCTTTTTTTAGTATCTCCAATCTCTTGTCATATAAAACTGTCTACCCCAGCCTTTATTTATTATTTTTTAATAATCCTGATTTTGTGAAGTTGTTGTTCCGTCGGTAAATCATGTCTGACTTTGCGAACCCATGAACTGCAGCACACCAGGCTTCCCTGTTCTTCACTATTTCCAGGAGTTTGCTCAAACCCATGTCCATCGAGTCAGTGATGCCATCCAACCATCTCATCCTCTGTCCTCCACTTCTCCTCCTGCCCTCAGTCTTTCCCAGCATCAGGGTCTTTTCCAGTGAGTTTGCTCTTCACATCAGGTGGCCAAATTGTTGGAGCTTCAGCGTCAGTCTTTCCAATGGATATTCAGGGTTGAAGAATCCAGAGCACTATTTGTAGGGTCTTCGTTTGTGGTGTTGATTATCCTGCCCCTCTGTCCCCTGTAATTCCTGTAAACTGGAGGTTAGGTCTGGACTCTTGCTTAGGTACAGGATATGTCTTTTTGGCCAGAAAACATCACAGGTGATGCTTTGAGTGTCAGAGCTCACAGTCCGAGCTCTTCCATTTCATCTCATGACATCAGCTCTCCTACTGTGTGTGGACATCTGGACCCAAATGCTTCAGGCATTCGGGCGTCCCTCTGGCAGCTCTCAGAGTGAACTGAATGATTTCTATCCCAGAGCATAAGGCACTTGGGTTCCCAGATTGAAAATAATTTTTGGCCTCTCTGTGACCCCAACCACCCATCCATCCCTTTGCTCCCCCACCCATGTGCCGCATCCATGTCTGCTGAAAGCACCGTCTCCATTGCCAGCGCCTCCAGCAGGACATGTCTGCACCATCATACGAATTCCCACTCACCTTTCTCCCCAACGTATGTGCCATTTTCCATAAATATTTATAGCGAGGGTCTGACAGGCTAAGCTCTCGGGATGATGCAATAAATCAAGAACTCCAGGTGGTCCCCAATGTAACAGAGCTTCGAGTTTAGTTTTCTCTGCCAGATGGAATTCCTTGAGAGGAGCGGTGTGTCTGACTGTTAGGTCCCTAGCACCCAGCAAAGAACTTGCTGGGCGAGTCACGTTGGGCACCAGCTGGACCAGCCTGAGAAGTTCCCACCTGTCCCATTCCTTTCCCAGGATGGGCCAGAGTCATGGACTTTGATTAGATGGTGTGTTCCAGGATGGGGCCTCGAAAGGAAGGTATTGATCAGCCTGTTCTGGGAAATGGACTGCTGTGCTCCCTTCTGCTTTACCCTGGCCCATACATCTTGTCCTTATAATGGAGTGGGAAGCTCAAGATTGGGTTCAGCGTGGAGTAGGCGTGGGGAAAGGTGGCCCTCAAATCAGCTTCGGTTCAAGGCTGTTGTTTGATCTGGCTCAAACAACAACTTTAACACAGGAGACCTGCTGAAATCAGTTGTACTGAGAGGAGAAGCACCACTGATGACAAAGACTGTGTCTCTGGGAGGAGTTCCTGATCTAAGGTGGGCTTTGTAGTGCCATGTGTCCCGTGCAAATGCTTCCTGAATATTACCCGCTTCCTGTCACCTTCAGCAGCTCTTGTCCACAGGTTGAATGAATGGGTGAAAAATCCACGAATCAAACCTAGTGACTTCTCCTGGGATCTCGCTCAGTGGTGAGCAGCCCTCCTCTCTCCCTGGCCGGTGCTCAGTGACATGATCCATACCAAGGTGGACCCAGAATCCCTCTGCTCTTGCCAGGCGTGTGGCTTCTCATGATGTTGGTACCTCTGCTTTGCCTGCTCACATTCTGCCAAAACCCAAGAGGAGATCAGGCTAGGGTCTGGCCTCGGTTAATGCATAGAAGGACTGGGCCTGAGATTCCCACAGTAACTCCACACCCTGGCCGTCCTGAGGGATTGCTTGTTCTTTGTCCCTCCCTCCCTCCCTTCCTTAAGATAAATGGAGTCTTGAGTAGCTACAGGAGAGGTTCTACCACCAACTGGGACAAACAAAATCCTTTTGATAGCATCTCACAGACCTTTCCTCTGATGGGGAGTCTGTGAAAGCGCTTTCTAAACTGTCTAAATTTGCCCTCTTATTATGGGATTCTCTTCATTATCCTCTAGATGAATCCTTTTATGATCTGCCAGCATCCATTTTTCTAGCATCTTCTTTCATCATGTCCACCAAGCCCTCCACCCTACACCTACCTGATCCCCTCTAAACTTTTCTTATTCTTTCATATATGTCGCATCCTCACTCACCTCTGCACTATTCCCTCTGCCTGAAATACTCCTCATTTTCCTGTGCTTCTGGCTAAATATTTCTGCAGGTATCGTCTTATTATATCCCTTCCTTCAGGAAACTTTCAGGGAAACCCCTAGATTAGGTCAGTGCCACCGCTATGTAATCCCATTACACACTGTACTTCCCCTGCCAAGGACCTTATCATAAGTAATTACCATAATTATTTATTTATTATGTTGACTCTTCCTGATTGACTGTAAGCACTGCAAGGCAGGAACTTTGCTCATTTTCTCTCAGACATATGAACACCAATCTAGCACATTTACTAGTTAAATAGTAGGCACTTATTGGTGGGTTGAAAAAGTCTTCACTCAGATGATTTCTGAAAGTGAGTGAGACATATCAATAATATTTCTGCCCAAACATCACTCTCAAATCTGTATTTGTATTCCCAGCTGCACACTGAACACCTGGATGTTAGGTAGACATCTCAGTATGTCAGGTTCAAACCTGTACCTCTAACTGCCTCTCCCCATCACCAGCCAAAGCTTTCTTACCCATAGCTTTCCCCATCTCAGTTCATGAAAGAGTCATATTTCCAGTTGCCCAAGCCAAATGCTGTTTACTCTTCCCTGATTCCCCTTGTTCGCTCATATCTCTCATCTGGTCTGTTAGGAAACCGCATGTTTACTACCTTGAAAATACAAACCCAGAACCTGCCCATTGCTTGTGCCCTTTCCTGTTCCTCCCTGGTTCAAGCCACTGTCCTCTCTCTCCTGGATGATGGCAGAAGCCTCCTTCTTATCCTCTTGCTCCACTGCGTTCTCATCAGCATTGAGTGGGATGTAAGTTAGGTCATGCCAGTCATTTAGCTCAGTGACCTGCAATAGCTCCCTACTTATTTCAGCATAAGAACCAACATCATCATATCACAGTGGTCACCAAACCCTTAGATGGTCAGAGACCCCTCTCTGACCACACCTGCTGCTACTCCCTGCCTGTCACACACTCCTCTATGGTCACCAGCTCTCCTGGGATCTCCTCTGCTTGGAAACCTACATAGCTCACTCCCCATCTCCTGCAGGTCTTTTCTCAGTAACATTGACACTGACCATCCTATTTTATACTGTGCTCCCTTCTGCAAGCACTCCCCATCTCCCTGACCGTGTTCCACCTTCTCTTTTTTTCCCATAGTATGTAGCATGTTTTATTTTACTTGCTTAAACCATTTAAAAATTTTTTTGTCCTCCTTCTCCTACTAGAAAAGAAATTTAGAAAGGAAAGATCTGTGAGTGTTTTGTCCTTTGATAGATCTTAAATGCTTAGAACAGTGTCTGGGGCTTGATATTTGCTGAGTGAGTGTA
Organism: Bos mutus; assembly: GCF_027580195.1. NCBI lineage: Eukaryota > Metazoa > Chordata > Mammalia > Artiodactyla > Bovidae > Bos > Bos mutus. Next base: position 4,278,063 of record NC_091624.1, read on the forward strand.
TTGCACGCATGAATGAGTGAAAAGTGGAATGGATGAGTGGATAGTGTGGCGAAGTGGAGAGAGCAGAGTGTTCAGAATCACATACCTATGGAGCCAGAGGTTCAGCATTTAAAAAACGGAGCAGATAAAAATCTCAACACATAGGACGACCTTGAGGATTCAACTCAGATATTTGAAAGGTGCTTTGCAAACTGGAAGGCACTGTATAAATGTTAGCTTAAAGGGAGGGCGGGGGAAGGAAGAATAAAAAGTGGAAGGGAGCCATGAAGTAAGAGTGTCCAGCAGGGGATTATATGGGCAAACTCCCACAATCCCAATGCAAGTACTGGACAGGATAAGACACTGGTAAATATGAAGTGGAAGAAACTCAGGCTAAACATCCTGCATGCCCCTGAGGAAGGGGAGGGGTGCATCACTCCACAAGCATTGACAAGGAATCCAGAAAATGGCAAGTCCCTGCACCCAGACAGAGAGGGACTGGCATTGCTAGTCACAGTGTTTGATGGGAACAAACCCTACGTGCAAAAGAATCGTAGTCCAGGGTCATGAGAGGTTCGGGTAATGCAGGGGAGGACAGGATGGCAGTTATGAGATACTCCTCCCCGCTTATGAACTCTATATGGCCAGCCCTTTACATCCATTATGTCTAACAAGAAACTTGGGCAAGAAGGGCCTCTATCATCTCCGTTGTGCAGAAGACAAGCCCAGAGAGTTCACATGAGGAGGGCGAGGCCACCCAGCTGGTGAGAAGCAGATGTGGGACTTGAGCCCGGTTCTGACCTGGTGCTCAGACCTGCCCTCTTTCTACAACATGTTACTCTGTCTCACATTTGCCTTGAAGCAGAGGTGTTAAGGAAATTTCCAGAAGTGAGAGAAGATTTCATTTTGGTCTTGATGGATGGGATTTGGACGGTGAATTCTTTGTGTTTAACATGTGTTTATTGAGCACCTAATAAAGTCTGGGCAGGGTCAGTAGGCTCATGTGGTGAACCATCCAATGGATAAGACAATATCCTTTTTCTCCTGGAATTCAGGTTGTAGTGGGGGAAGGGCTGGGGCCTGAAGAGTATATAGAGGAAGATAATAAAGTATAAACAAATGGATGAAGTAACTGCAGACAGTGACGCAGCTGTCCTAAGTAAATGAAAATTGGGTAACGAGGTGGGGGCTAGTTTGGCTTTGGTGGTCACAGATTGCCTCTCTGAGCTGGTGGCCAGGGCATCACCCTGCACATGTGAGGGGAGTGTGGCCCCTTCTGGCTGTAAAGGCACTGGGAGCCAAAGCATCCAGGCCCGTCTGAGGACAGAGAAAGGCCACCGAGGTTGGCGGTGCAGTTAATGGGAGAAGAGTGGGAGAAGATGAAGTTGGAGGGGTGAGCAGAGGCCAGTTCCTAAGAACGATGGTAAAGAAATACAATTGTACGTTAATTAAATGACTGTGTTTACTCACCCTCTCTCCCGTTGATCCTCCTTACTCACTTCGATCACCTTCTCAGTGTCTTTGCTGGATCCTCTTTCCAGTCTCTAGATATTGGAACACTCTCATCTCAGTCCTTGGGCCTCTTTTCTGATGCCCATATTTTGATGATCTCATCTGTTCTTACCTGTTCTCATGGTGTCATAGAATCTATCCTGATGATACATGTGTATATTCCCAGCCTAGACCTCTCCCTGAACTCAGGCTCATATAGCCAACCATTTAGTAGCCTTCTTAAATGTGTCACATCAAAGTCGAAATTCTTGATTTCTCTTTTCAACTGTACTCCTCAACCAGTGTTTCCATTTTTGTCTACTGACATTACTATCAACCCAGTTACTTCTACTCCAAACCCAAAGCATCCATGGTTCTTCTCTTCTTTTCATACCCCATATCAGCAAATCCTATAGGTTTTACTTACAAAATACATCTCTGGTATTACAGCTATCTTGACTACTGCTTGACAGAAAGGCACTCTAGTACAGGGTAATACATATTAATACTTGGAGAAGTGCCAAATGCTCTCTCTTGGTGAGTAAGAAGGAACAAGTAACGTAGAAGAATCTTTTTTTTTTTTTTTTCCCCCAGCAGAAAATAGTACATGAAGGTAGGGAAGCCTGGAGGTAAGAGCGAGTTTGAACACTTATTTAAAAAGTATCTCCCCGCTTTTGGCTGTGTCGGGCCTTGGTTGTGGACGCAGGGTCTTCACTGCGGCGTGCTGCACTTTTCCCTGGCTGTGGTGTGGGCTCAGCTGCCCGGAGCCTGTGGGATCTGTTTCCCAACCAGGGATCCAATCCACACACCCTGCATTGGAAAGTGGGTTCTTCACTACCGGACCACCAGGGAAGCCCCTGGGCTTGCACACTTGAGGGATATTAATAAAAAATTAAGCTGCATACCAGCCAGGGCCAGGGGAGATTAGAGATGAAGAAGAAGGAAGTGAAGTAAGTAGTTGCATAGCAGGCATTCCCCTCAAGAGTTAGGCGATCTGGAGTGTGTTTTAGGTGGTGGCTGAGCTCTGGAATTTTCATAAAATTGCAAGGAAGGGGGAGGGATAAATTAGTAATGTGGGATTAATAGATATATGCTACTGTATATAAAATAAATAAGGATCTACTAGATAGCACAGGGAACTGTACTCACTATTTATTAATAACCTATAACGGAAGAGAATCTGAAAGTGTGTGTGTGTGTATATATATATATATGTATAACTGAATCTCTTGGCTGTGTACCTGAATCATTGTAGATCAACTGTACTCCAGTAAAAAAATTTAAAAGAAAAGAAACATGTAAGGAAATTGATATGAGTTCTGAATGGATCACAGAGCGGTTCAATTTGACCAGAGTAAGGATAGGGTAATAGACGAAGGAGCTAAGAATTTCAGGTTTAACTCTGGTCATGAGAAGTCTCAGAATCCAGATAGTTTCCTATTTATTTTGTAGACAGTGAGGGCTTACTGTTGGCTTCCCAACAAGGTGGAGGCAGCCGCAAGAGCCAGCCCACACTTTGGGAAGATAATTCTGGCTGTGATATTGAGCAGGAATTGTAGACTTGTCAAGGTTGAAGCAGGGGAGTCAGGTGGGCGACGTTTGCACCTCCATGTGTCTTGGCTATGAACCTCATTTTCTTTGATCCCATAAGAATCCTTTCCTGCCGCTCTCTGGACTTATTAGATGTGCTACTGATTGGAAAAGGGAAAAATGAAAGCACTAAGGTGTTGAGGATTAATTCCAAAATTCCTCACTTCTGAGGTTTAAATTGCCACCTCCACCTACGCCTGGCACAGGGTGTGGTAATAAATAGAAACAGGAAGTCACAGAAGACTTGGGCAATTTGGAAACAGAGTCCTGAGGTAACTTGCCAGACTCCAGGGGCTAGGCATTGGAAGTGAAATAATCTGATTGCAGAGGTGCCTAAAAAATGAGTTTCTTAATGCTGGAAAGTAGAGAAAAAAATATTCATAGACTTGTACTGCCTTGATTTATTTAAGGATTATTTATTGGGCACTTCTGAGTTCCAGGATTGCAATGAAGCCAAATGAATACAGTCTCAGCCCCGTGGAGGCTACTGTCTAATGGAGGGGATGACAATAAACTGTCACACGTGTCCATGACTGCCACTCGTGTTCAGTGGTCGGGGGGCCAGAGCTGGCTGGAGAAGACGGGGAAGTTTCCTGGAGAAGTGATGCTCAGCTGAGATCCAGGAGGTCGGGAAAGAGTTTACTAGGAGGGAGTGATGGGAAGAGTGTCCAAAGGAGTAGAAACGCCAGAGCCCTTCAGTCCTCAGGCTCTCAATGTTGCTCTGTAGAGGGGCCCCCTGGGAGCTTGTTAGAAAGGCAGAGGCTGAGACCTTTGCTAAGTTGGAGTGAGTTTTCATTTCTGTATTTTAACATGGATTCCCAGCGAATTCTGGTGCAGGTGGCTTATGGATCCCATTTAACAAAGCACAGATGGAGCCTGGGACTGAGTTTTCAAATTGGGCTCCTTAGCCCAAAGGGGTATGGTGGTGAAGGAAGAGACAGGATCCTGTGACCATCCCCATTCCCAGAGAAGCCCTTTATATCAAACTTACTTATTTTACAGAATATTTATTTGAAAATTATCCTGTGTGTTTTCCCCGGAAAAATTCAAGTTCTGTATTGTTCTTTCTGGAACCCTAGCAACTAAAGTAGAGACAGAATCATGGTAAATGCTCTAAAACAAACAAAAACTTACTTGAAATAATGACTTAATGAATCCAGTGTTTCAATTCAGTTCAGTCGCTCAGTCGTGTCCACTCTTTGCCACCCATGGACTGCAGCACACCAGGCTTCACTGTCTGACACCAACTCCAGGAGCCTGCTCAAACTTATGCCCATCAAGACGATGATGCCATCCAACCATCTCATCCTCTGTCGTCCCCTTCTCCTCCCACCCTTAATCTTTCCCAGTCAGTTCTTCACATCAAGTGGCCAAAATATTGGCATTTCAGCTTCAGCATCAGTCCTTTCAATGAATATTCAGGACTGATTTCCTTTAGTATTGACTGGTTGAATCTCCTCGCAGACCAAAGGACTCTCAAGAGTGTTCTCCAATACCACAGTTCAAAAGCATCAATTTTTCGGTGCTCAGCTTTCTTTATTGTCTAACTCTCACACCTATACATGACTACTAGAAAAACCATGGTTTTGTCTAGACAGACCTTTGTTGGCAAAGTAATGTTTCTGCTTTTTAATATGCTGTCTAGGTTGGTCATAGCTTTTTTTCCAAGAAACAAGCGTCTTTTAATTTCATGGCTGCAGTCACCATCTACAGTAATTTTGGAGCCCAAGAAAATAAAGTCTCTCACTGTTTCCATTGTTTACCTAACTATTTGCCATGAAGGAATGGGACCGGATGCCATGATCTTAGTTTTTTGAATGTTGACTTTTAAGCCAGCTTTTTCCACTCTCCTCTTTCACTTTCATCAAGAGGCTCTTTAGATGTTCTTCACTTTCTGCCATAAGCATGGTTTCATCTGCATATCTGAGGTTATTGATATTTCTCCCAGCAATCTTGATTCCAGCTTGTGCTTCGTCTAGCCCAACATTTCACATGATGTACTCTGCAAGCTCAGTTGGTAAAGAATCCACCTGCAATGCAGGAGACCCCAGTTTGATCCCTGGGTTGGGACGATCCCCTGGAGAAGGGAAAGGCTACCCACTCCAGTATTCTGGCCTGGAGAATTCCGTGGACTGTATAGTCCATGGGGTTGCAAAGAGTCAGACACAACTGAGCAACTTTGTAAAAAAAAACAAAACAAAACAAAACTCTGCATGCAAGTTAAATAAGCAGGGTGACAATATACAGCCTTTGTGTACTCCTTTCTCAATTTGGAACCAGTCTGTTGTTCCATGTCCAGTTTTAACTGTTGCTTCTTGACCTGCATACAGATTTCTCAGGAGACAGGTAAGGTGGTCTGGTATTCCCATCTCTTTAAGAATTTTCCACAGTTTGTTGTGATCCACACTGTCAAAGGTTTTGGCATAGTCAATAAAGCAAAAGTAGATGTTTTTCTGGAACTCTTGATTTTTCGATGATCCAGCAGATGTTGGCAATTTGATCTCTGGTTCCTCTGCCTTTTGTAAATCCAGCTTGTTTCATGTCTAAACAAAAGTCATCCAACTTTTGTTGGCTGCCCATCCAACTCAGCAGTCCACTTTACGGATAGGAAGAGTGAAGTCCAAAGAGAAATCATGGCTTTTCCAAGATAGCCCAGCTTATTATGGTACAGTAGATGGTAGATTTATGATGCCTTTGGTCAAAGGCCAGTGCTCATTCTTTCAGACCGAATGTTAGCCCTTAAGGAGGCCAAAATATTGGTAGTTTCATTCTGAAAATGCAAAAAATACAAGCTAGTTTAAGAATAGTTCATATCAATTCATAGCCAGCAATTAGCTTGCTAAATAGAATCTTAGGTTGCATGTCATTGTAAGTCGCATCTAGTGTGTGCATAGTGTGATAGAGTTAAAACCTGGGTGGGTTTTTGAACCTGAGTTTCCTCATCTATAAAATGGAGATGATTATAACCACTGCCCAGGGCACTTGTGCTTAACGCAAGGCACTGGGCCCATATTTGGTGCCCAATATTATATATTTATGCTTTAGGCATATCAATCTGAAAAGTCAACCATGTCCAGTGTTTGGAAAGAAGTTTTACTCGTGGCTAAGTCTATGAATTTAGGTGGATAAGCATCTGTGTAGGAGAGGGGGGAGTTGGATTCTTCTGGAAAGTACCAAATGAACTTGTAGGAGAATCATTGATTGACAGTGACTTTGGTAGGATGGATGTGGCCATTAAAATAGCTTTATGCCCAGGAAAAATAAAACTTGCTCATCTTTTATAGGGATGCCAAAAAAGAGAGAGAGGGAGAGACTGAAGGATCCTGTGACAGAGAGGAACTGTATTTAGGTGCTTTAGAAGAGAAAATAAAATTAACATTCAGAGTCTGGGGGCAGCCATGGCATAAAGCAGGTGGCTGGCATCTCTCAATGTGTTTCAGAGTATCATTAAATTAACTCACGACTAAAAATAATAATTAAATAGGCCATCTCTCCCATAACTATTGTTAATCCTGGTGTCTGAGAGACCAGGAGACCTGTCAAATGGTTACAAGGAAATATCTCCAGTTCACCTGGGCACTCAGAAGACAGCTCCTCATGTTCTTTTCTGAGACACACAGGGTCTCCCAGTCAGTAAAGATAGCAACAACAACACTCCCCAGTGATTGCATGGGTTCTGAATCCCTTCCATAAGCATCTCTGTCAATCAGTGACTCAAACTCTGCTCCTGTATCTTTAGACAAGGGCTCCCTACTTCCCAGGGCAACCTGTTCTATTCTGATTCATTCTGACAGTCAGAAAAAGCTTGCTCTGTTGAGTGGCACTTGGCCTCGCTATCAGTTCTTGATGGTCATTACAGTTCCGGCCATGGGAACCAGGGTTTCATGGCACTACAGCTCATCCCCCAAGAAGGAAAATCGGTGGTACCTTCCTTCTTCATGCAGCTCGTGGGCAATCACATACCTCTGAGCGTGCCATCGACCCCTGCATGGTATTTTTTTCATCATTGCATATGTGAAATCAATTACCTTGTTTAATCATCAAATCACAAATTTCACTTGAAACATGTTTCTTTTCTTAACTCAGGTGTGATCTAGGCTTTTCTTTCTTTTTTAAATCTATGACTTCTAATGTGTATTTAAGTAATGACTTTGTTATTTAGTCTTAAAGGAGCTTGAGGCAGGCTGTCTGGGAAACATCCTTCTTTTCTGATTTTCTTTGGTCCAGTGTTTTTAAAATATTTTTAGGGCAAAAGAATCTTTAAAAAAAAATACAGAATTTAATGATCTATCTCTTTGAGTAGCTCAATCTATAAATCTTGAATCTAGCATTTTTATTATTTCCTTAAAATGCATCATTTGACTGGCCAGCTCAATGGATTAAACCAACATCAGCCAACATTTTCACTATAGAGCCAGATCATATGTATTTTATACTCCATGGACCCTATGGTCTCTGTTGCAGCTATTAAATTCTGAGATTATAGTGCGATAGTAGCCACAGATAATACAGAAACACATGAGTATGACTGTGTTCTAATAAAAATTTACTTCCACAACAGTCAGAGGCACAAACTTGGTCTGTGGGCCATAGGTTGTTGTCCCCTGAGTTCAATCATTTTTAAGAACTTTGAAACATTTGAGTTAAGTAAAGGATGGCCTTAAATTGCCAATTCCTGGTATAAGATCAGAAATTCAGTGAATGTGTGTTGACTGGATTGAAGAAAAAGATCTTTCTTAACGAGTTTAAAGCAGGGCCTGGGAAGCTTTCTATATAAGGAAACAAAAGAAGGACCTCACTGGGGAAGCAGATTTGAAGGAGGCTCTCAGGTGGCAGCATGCTTGACAATCCTAAAATGTTTTAACAAGAAAAAGATTGGCAATTAAGTGCCGTAATACTTGCTGGGGGAGAAGTTTGCTCATATTTTCTCCTAGAAAAATGTGCTGTGGCAGAGGGAAATGAGCAGACGTCTAGATGTGCAAGACTTGGATTTTATAAAACCAGCTACTGGACTTCCATGGTGGCTCAGACTGTGGAGGATCTACCTGCAGTACAGGACACCCAGGTTCAGTCCCTGGATGGAGAAGATCCTCTGGAGAAGGAAATGGCAACCCACTCCAGTATTCTTGCATGGAGAATCCCACGGACAGAGGAGCCTGGTGGGCTATGGCCCATGGGCTCACAAAGAGGCGGACATGACTGAGCAGTTCACACTTTCCCAGTTGTGTGTCCCTGAGAAAATGATCTTCCCTCTCAGAGTTTCCATCTAAAGATTGGAGGCAGTACTGAGACGTTCTATGTGGTTCCTTGGAGCTCTCAAACTTTGTGATCTGAAAAAGAAAATTCATCTAATTGCAATGTTTAATGGGATTTATGATAATTGGAAAACAATTGCTGCTCCAAACTTTTATTAATCTATATTTAGTTATGAGTCATGCTTTCACAATAGATGCTTTGGAAATAAGCAGAGAGACAAATCGAGTAAACAGAATTTTAAATATTTTATTTATATGCAGTTTGTGTAATCCCTGGAGCCCACGGGCATATTAAGATCATTTAAAATATCCATTAAAAGTTATGTGTTATGTGACAAACTCCCCTTTTAGAAAGCCTTGCCAAAGGATAAATAGCTCACATTTATTGAGTAGCTACTACTGCCAGATTAATTGCATTCATTATGCTTAATCCTTCCAGCAACCCTGCAAGGTGAATACTAGGATTGCAATCGCACTGATAAAGAAGCTTGAAGAGGCTGAGCAATCTGCAAAAGACCACTCAGCTGATGAGTGGCTTTATGCTAAGGTTCAAAGCCGGGACTTTCTGGCTGTAAACTCTGAGCTCCTCCCACATGTCAAGAAAGGACCTTTTTTGCGCCCTTTGTTCAGGTGCTCTGGGGATGATCATTGGCTTTTTCTGGATATCCTGGATTTTGTTCCTCTGCAGAGCATCACAGGTGCTCCTGACAGGGTGGTTTGGGCTGGTTGACGCCTGTCCTCCACTGGGCTTGTGATGCCAGAGGGGGCCAAGGAGGAGGGGACAGGAAGAAACAGAGAGGAACCCATGGAGGAGGGGACAGGAAGAAGCAAGGAGGAACACAAGGAGGAACCCAAGGAGGAGGGGACAGGAAGAAGCAGGGAGGAACCCAAGGAGGAGGGGACAGGAAGAAGCAGGGAGGAACCCAAGGAGGAGGGGACAGGAAGAAGCAGGGAGGAACCCAAGGAGGAGGGGACAGGAAGAAACAGGGAGGAACCCATGGAGGAGGGGACAGGAAGAAGCAGGGTGGAACCCCAACAGAGCACCTGGAATCTGAGTTCTTGTCCCAGCGCTCACGTGGGTTTGCCAGGTGGCCTTCATGGCCCTCGACCTCAGTGTCCCCACTTGTAACCAGGATGGAAGTGTCCCCCTTCTAGGTTATCAGTAGGAAAATGTATAGACGACTGAGCTTCGCAGAGGGCCAAGTGCACTAGGGACCCCACAAAACTGGCATGATGGAAGGGATGGCAGGCCAGGGCAGACCCTTAACCCAGAGTTGGGTTCCTCTTGCCATCCAAGGTGCTGAGACCTTGGGCAAGTCCATTGCTCCTGAGTCTCAGTTTCCTCATTGGTGAAATGGCAGCAAAGTCCTTGGATGCTTATTCCAAACCCCTTTTCATCCTCATTCTGATATTTTGGATTCTGGGTATGACTGCAAGGCAGCTCAGGTGACTAAGGGTGTCTCAGGAAGCTCTGTCAGCTCTGAGTGAAATAAAGCAAAAAAACCTAAGTCACTTTCCCCATGATGAATTCCCATAACCCCCCATGGTGGTCCCTGTCCTCAGGGACACTGCTCCATGGAGAATCCCACTTGCTTTTCTGGAGATGGCCCATTTCTCTCAAAGCTGGGCCATTCCAAGTGTGCTTGTTGTGTTTCTTTTTATCCCTTTCAAGTTTCCGCTCAGTAAGAAGCATGCAGCCCAACTCCAGGATGCTTCCCCTGAAGTAGTAGCTCCCATTTCTCTGAACTTTATTCCCATAAGAGCCTTCAGAACTCCTACTAGGCTTGGCAGAAGAATAAAAATGCCAGTACTTAAGTGAACACGCTTTGGAAAATAGAAAGACTGACCTACAAATTGTGAGCAAGGATTATTTGCTCTACAGTTAAGTCAATGTCTTTGCTTCTAGTTAAAATAACAGTATTCACAATCACGTTCTCAGGGACAGCTGTTTTTGGTTGGTTGCTTGTTCTCTGTGTTTCATCTCCTCACCCTTCTAGACCTAAGTTACCCTGGAGATCCACTTGGCCTGCTGGGACTCCTCAGCTGTCTTCTTGCTTATGTTCTGGGGCATGGAGACAGGCAGGGGGTTTGTCGAGGACACCATGATGTTAAGATGGATAATTTCCACTTCACATGTGCCCTTGGGTTCACCCTTCCCTGAGCTGACTGGGGAACATGTGGGGAGAGGCTGGGAACAGCAGGCAAGGGGAATACATTCTCTCTCTCTCTCAGCTCAATGATTTCATCTCCTCACTCCCCTCCTCTATGATTCCCCTGTTCATCTCTGGGGCTAATTTTCTGCTAATAGTAATGGATGTGGTCCCAGATTCCCCTCCCCGCAGCCCCAGACACTCAGAGGCTTATTTTTATTTCACGCCCAAATAAATGCAGTCAGTGGAATAAGCCACCCAAAATAAACAAATGCAAACATCCTGTAACCTTAATCAGTTATGTTTTCAGTGAACATTTATTGGAGATACCACGTCTATGTTGGTGTGCTGTGGTTAGTCACTCAGTCATGTCCGACTCTTTGCTACCCCATGGACTGTAGACCACCAGGCTCCTCTGTCCATGGGGATTCTCCAGGCAAGAATAGTGGAGTGGGTTGCCATGCCCTCCTCCAGGGGACCTTCCCAACTCAGGGATCGAACCCAGGTCTCCCACATTGTAGGCAGATTCTTTACACCTGAGCTACCAGGGAAACCCAGGGATACTGGAATGGGTAGCCTATCCTTTCTCCAGGGGACCTTCCCAACCCAGGAACTGAACTGGCATCTACCATGTCTATTCAGTTCAGTTCAGTCCCTCAGTCATGTCTGACTCTTTACGACTCCATGGACTGCAGCATGCCAGGCCTCCCTGCCCGTCACCATCTCCTGGAGTTTACTCAAACTCATGTCCATTGAGTCGGTGATGCCATCCAACCATCTCATGGTCTGTCGTCCCCTTTTCCTCCTGCCCTTAATCTTTCCCAGCATCGAGGTTTTTTCAAATGAGTCAGCTCTTTGCATCAGGTGGCCAAAGTATTGGAGTTTCAGCTTCAACATCAGTCCTTCCAATGAATATTCAGGACTGATTTCCTTTAGGATGGACTGGTTGGATTTCCTTGCAGTCCAAGGGACTCTCAAGAGTCTTCTCCAACACCACAGTTCAAAAGCATCAATTCTTCAGCACTCAAGGCAAGATTCAATTCAGTTCAATCACTCAGTTGTGTTCGACTCTTTGCGACCCCATGGACTGCAGCACAATAGGCCTCCCTGTCCATCACCAACTCCTGGAGTCCATCCAAACCCATGCCCATTGAGTCGGTGATGCCATCCAACCATCTCATCCTCTGTCGTCCCCTTCTCCTCCTACCCTCAATATTTCCCAGCATCAGAGTCTTTTCCAATGAGTCAGATCTTCACATTAGGTGGCCAAAGTATTGGAGTTTCAGCTTCCAACATCAGACCTTCCAATGAACACCCAGGACTGATCTCCCCCAGGATGGACTGGTTGGATCTCCTTTCAGTCCAAGGGACTCTCAAGAGTCTTCTCCAACACCACAGTTCAAAAGCATCAATTCTTCGGTGTTCAGCTTTCTTTATAGTCCAACTCTCACATCCATGCATGACAAGTGGAAAAACTATAGCCTTGACTAGACGGACCTTTGTTGGCAAAGTGATGTCTCTGCTTTTGAATATGCTGTCTAGGTTGGTCATAGCTTTCCTTCCAAGGTGTGTCTTTTAATTTCATGGCTGAAATCACCATCTGCAATGATTATATATGCTAAAATGTATCCTTGGATTAAGTCAGATCACTGGATAACTTCCTGTTTAGACAGTAATGTTAGTGCCTGTTTCATACATATGCATTAGGCTACGTTGAACCAATCAAATATTGGTGGATCAGTGAGGATATTCCCCATCAGCTTCAACTACATCCATCTCTTTATGAAAAATCATGGGAGACATTTGTATATCTTATCACAGCATCCAAGATTCTGTGTATCTCCAGCAACTTTGAACAACTGATCTGTTTTCTTCTTGACTATGTGGCTCTGTGGTCCGCATTCCCTTTTTCTTCTGGCTGCAAGGAAACTCAGAGACATTTGTTGTCCCTTTCTATCAAGTGTTCAGGATTTTATATGATTAATTTTGCATGGTAATTTTAATCTAAAATTCATTTTATTCTCCTCCTTTTTTCCCCAGTGTTCTGTATTTTAAAGTCTATATAGTAGGTGTGTTTTTGAATATCCCTTCACCTGGTTTTGCTATGGGATCAGGTTCAATTAAAAAAAAAAGAAAAAAACTGCAAAACATGCTTAGTAAAGAAGAGTAAAGCAACCCCCCACTTTGTTAGAGGTCGTTAGTAACTTTGGTTATCTAGAAAACAGTGGAGGAAAACACATTTATCCGGTGTTCACTAAGGACTCAGCATTGCTGAGATGTTCACCTCACAACCCTGAGAAATAGAAATTTTTTCCCCCACTTTACACACGAGGAAACAAAAGAGGACATTTTAAGGAATAGTAACATGGCTCAGATGGTAAAGAATCCACCTGCAATGTGGGACACCTGGGTCCGATCCCTGTGTTGGGAATATCCGTGGAGGAGGGCATGGCAGCTCACTCCAGTATACTTGCCTGGAGAATCCCCATGGACAGAGGAGCCTGGCGGGCTGCAGTCCATGGGGTCGCAAAGAGCTGGACACGACTGAGGCAGCTTAGCACGCAGGCATGCAACATCACTGATGCTGGGCCTTTGCAAGTGACAATAATAATATCAGCAGCAGCTTACGACTGTCCATACCTCGCTGCAGTTTACAAAGAGTTTCCCAACCATTATTTCATTTATCTCTCAGAACAACCTGGAATATGCTTTTTTTTTTTAGTCTTCATCACATACATGAGAGTGGGAGGAAGTTTATAAACTCAGTCCATTTCTTGAAAACAGACTCACTACTTGTAACATAGTTCACAGGAATCAAATCCCACCACAAAAGTTCTACCTACTGAGAGCTTTAAAAAGAACAGGATTGTTTCCTCTTATCTCCCACCCGTTGTCCATCATGCTCTGTCCTCCAGCTTCCCAGAGGTGCTCCTTCCAGGGCATGGCGACAGTGAAAAGATTGATACTAACTTTAGTACTGCCTTATTGTTGAGGGTTATTATGTTCTAGATGCTGTGCTCCATGATTTAATGTAATTCTAAACCCACCCCTTTAAGGTAGATATGCTTCCCCTAGATGGCATCTGCATCTTTTTTGCAGTATATATGCAAACTCGTCGTGGTTTCACAGCTAATTGATGGCAGAGTCAAGATTGCCATCTCCGAGGCCCTGGCTGCGAGCTACAGAACTGAAGAGCATCTAATACAATCAGCTTATTTCCCAGGAGAGTAAACACACACCTCCCCAAGGGCACAGAGCCAGTTCTGCTTGCTCGCAGTCCTTTCTCCTTCAGCGCAACTCACTCTCAGCGTGTGTGTGCGTGTGCATGCATGAAAGCAGAGAGCTGACAAAGAAGACAAGGGCAGATTACTATGAGAACAGTGCTCTTAAATGAGAGTCTTGGGATTGCAGTTTGCTCTCTACCCTCATCCTAAATCCTACGACCCTGGATCCAGTCTCCACCCATCGCGGCCTCTGTCATCATCCACCCTCCACCTTCTGCTCCCCCAACTGGATGGGCCTTGCTGCAGCCACCCCATGCCTTCCATCCAGGATCCTTTTTTAATCTCAGTCTAATTGGTTCACCTGCCCTGCTGGGATGTTTAATTGGGCATAAACTTATCCTATGCCTTTGTGAGCTCTGCCTTCTCCTCCAAGGGGAATTTGCTTGCTCTGTGGACTCAGAAAGATAGATATATTTTATGTTGTGCTCAATTCACTGAGAACTTACACGAAATTGTTCCTGGGCCAGCAGAGCAGTTAGACAACATGACCAGCAAGACGTTTTCTCGCTCTTATTTTCTTTTTTTTTTTTTTTTTTTTAAGGTGGCATGTTCCAGTGGAAAGACCACTGCATTTGAAATCAGGAGCCCTAGGCCCTGAGTTCAGCCCTGCCAATCATTTGCTGTGTGATCTTGGGCAAATAAGTTACTGTCTCACAAATTCAATTTTGCCATCTATGAACTGAGTGGGTTAGATCTGATGACTTTTATGAAAGGAATCACAGTGGTGCTTTTAGAACAGGGGTCATACTCACTGTGGGCCACATCAGGCCTGAAACCTGATTTTGTAAATAAAGTTTTATTGGAACACAGCCATTCTCAATCATTATTGTCTGTGGTTCCTCATACTACCAGGACAAAGTTGAGTAATAAGGTACCTTATGGCTTCAGAGCCTAAAACATTATCTGGCCCTTCACAGAAAAAGATTACCTACCCCTCTTTTAGAACACAATTTAGATGGTGTCATTACTCAAAATCTTCTTTTGACTTTCCATATTACTTAAAATTTAAAAATAAAAAATATTTTCTGAATATAGACTTGCCTTGTGAGATTGGTGCCAACCCCTTCCCATGTTTTGACGGTGTATATACTTATTACCCTTCCTGTCGTAACATCCCTTCTACTCATCTGCTCATCTCGGCCTGCCTCCTTGTTTCCAAACCTGGCAAGCTTATTCCTACCTTGGGACCTTTGCACCTGCTGTTCCTTCTTCTAGATTGCTGTTCCACCATTCCTTGTTTCCTTCAAGTCTCCTTAAATGTCATCAAATTAGGAAGCTTTTTCTGACCACAAATATGGAGCTCCATCTTTCCCTTCCCCTGGACATTCGTACTTCCTTCCTTTGCTGTGTATTTGTCTTCATACATTTTTCTCCCTCTGACATGGTACGCATTTGTCTCTTTATTAGCTGTCCACTCTCATGAGAACGTAAGCTCCTTGATAGCAAGACTTCTACCTAATTTGTTTACTGCTGTAAATGCAGATCTGGAAAAATAACAAGTGTTTTTAAATTTTGAAAGCAAAAACCAACTATTTCAGTTGTTTACATCTACTTCTGAATAGATCCAGGTGCTATGAAGACCTTTTGCTTAAGTGTATTTTGGTAAAGAGGATAAAATCATGGTATCCTGATGGTTACAGTCTTATTAGGTCCAGCATTCCCTTGATTGTCACAGAGTCATGTAGACTCATTATTAAAACATTTTTAGTCTTTATTATTGCCCATTAAGAAAAGAGTTTATATCTATAAACTCTGTTTAGTTTATAGGATTTATAGTTTATAGTTTATATATAGTTTATAGATAAAACAGATAAACAGATAAACTCTGTTTATATGGTTTATAGATATATAGTTTATATATAAAATCTAATATATAATTTTATATATATAAAAATCTAATATCACAGTTCAACACAGAAAACCCTCATTGTGTGGTCACGACAGCCTTTTACCTCTTACATTTCATATGCACACACATGAATGCTGCACACATATGTATCCCTTTCTCTCCAACTACTGTCCTTTTCTCTTATTTTCTGGCATTTTTGCACGTGGAGCTCATTCTTCCCAAAATATCCTTCCCCTGTCTTCATCTAGCCACATGCAATGTTCCTTTCAAGATTAAGCTTTACAGGATGTTCTGACATCCCCATTTCCACCCCAGCCCCTCCTGCAGACTGGGTTAGAGATCCTTCTTTCTGATCCCTCTATGACTAAAATGACTATTGCAAATAGCACATAATTGTTTAATAACTTTCTTAAACATCCACTCTTTTTCAGTAAGATGTATCAGTTCCTTGTCTGTGGTGCTGAACAGGCAGTGCCTGGCAGTCAGAACTTAATAACATCCCCCAGTGACTGAACTTTTCCCAAGTGTGCACACTGAGTTCTGCAGATCACAGTGCATCCTCCAGCATCCACATGGTGAGGGAGGAACCAGGAACCAGCATTGTCTTCCTCCCTAGTTTTTTCAGGGAAGCAACACAGATGGCAGACCCTGGATGTATAGCTGGAGAACATCAGAAAGAATGTGGAGGTTGGTGGAAAAAGACAGAAAGAAAGAAAGAAAGAAAAAAAAGTTAAATCATGGGATTTGTAATTTGATGGTGGCGTGGCATCATTCCTTTGTGTCAGTACTGGTTTTATCATGGTTTTTATATTCTCCTTCTCAATATCTACATTAAAAGAATGATTTAAGAATCAGGATACAAATTTTCTACTCCCAGCTCTACCAGTAATGAGCTGTGTGACTTTTGACACAGCTTTTAACCTCTCTGTGTGTAAATTCATATTAATTTTGAGGAATGTAGACATATTCACATGAAAAAAAAAATAGTAACCCAAGTTTGTAAGTCATAAATAAAAGTTATGTATATATATTATCCCTGTATATAGCATAGTTATATAACATAATATTTTAAAACTATTATTTATCTATAATACTGAAAGAAGTATATGTTTCTATGCCTATACATATATATTTAATTCCATTTTTTATATATATATATATATGTATAGTTTTATACATGTCAGTGATACGCTGATGAGGAAACACTCTTTCCTCAGAAATATCTGATGATTCTCATCATCTTTTCTTGGTCATCTGATGCTGAGAAACAGATTACGCAGGTTGTAGCTTAATACAACTCTATGTATTATCTCAGCTTCCGTGGGTGGGGATCTGGCTGTGGCTCGGCAAGATGCCCTTGCTCTTGCTACACCATCATCATTTCAAGGCTTTGCAGGGAAGGGTCAGCCTTCCAGCTCAGGCACATGGCTGCCGTTAGCACCCAGCCCCCGTGTGGTCTCTGTTCCTCAGAAGCTGTTGACCAGAGACTTCCCTTCCTCTCCATACAGATCTCTTGATAGAGCATCTCACATCAAGGCAGCGTGAGAGCCAGATGAGGACAAAGAGAGAGAGGGTGACGGAGAGAGAAATGGAGGGGAGGGGAAAAATGGAAGTTACCATGCTTTGGGTGGTTTTTAAGTAATTTTATTGAAGTATAGTTGATCTACAGCTATACTTGTAAATTATCAGTTAATTCATGCTAGGGCTAGGGCTAGGATTAGGGTTAGCAAAGTGATTCAGATATATATATATATGTCCGACTCTTTGCAGTCCCATGGACTGTAACCTGCCAGGCTCCTCAGTCTATGGAATTTTCCAGGCAAAAATATTGGAGTGGGTTGTCATTTCCTCCTCCAGGGGATCCTCCTGACCCAGGGATCAAACCCCTGTCTCTTGCGTCTCCTGCATTGGCAGTCGGATCCTTTACCGCTGTGCCACCTGGGAAGCCATAGATATGTATATTCATTTCCACATTCTTTTCCATTATGATTTATCACAGGATGTTGGATACAGTTCCCTGCGCCACACAGTAGGGCCTTGTTGTGCATCCTGTATGTGCCAGTTTGCATCCGCTAAGCCCAAGCTCCCCCTCCTCCCCTCCCACCCACCTGGCAGCCACCAGTCTGCTCTCCATGTCTGAGTCTGCTTCTGTTTCACTGATATTTCCATTTGAGTCATGTTTTAGATTCCACGTATAAGTCACATCACACGACATTTGTCTCTCTGTCCGACTTACTTTGCTTAGTGTGGTAACATCCGAGTCCATCCATGTTGCTGCAAATGGCATCATTTCCTTCTTTCTTATGGCTAAGAAGTTGCCGTATTTTGTAACCTGATCACTAAATTCACGTGCTGTCTCCTTCACATTTTGTTCATGAGAAACAAATCACTGGGTCCTATTCAGCCTGCACTCTGGGGGAGGAGATTACCCAGAGCAGGATGAGTAATCTTAGGGACTCATGCTACCAGCTGCCGACCACCCCTGTGAGACCCCCTCAGCTGGCTCTGACATCCCCCACCTCTAATGCCTGGTCACCCCACATGCTCCACTTTGTCCCATTTCACACCCTCTCCTTCATACACTTCACCTCCTGTGCAGCTCTTCCCATAAAGTGTTCTGTGTCCTCTTACTCACTCTGCTCCTGCCCTTTCATCTACGTGGGTATTTGGATTTTTTTAAACAACACTTCTGTTTGTTTAAATCACAAAACTGTAGTTAAGATGTGACCTTCTCACTGAAGCTTCCCCTACCGACCTCAGAAGTCTGTGTTCCTTCTTTTGCGCCTTGTAGCCTTTGGTTTACAATAAGCAGGGCGTGATTGTCCTGCTGGACTATGAGCATCTTAAGGACATGAGACTGGGGTGTGTCCCCTCCCTCCTGTGGACATGATATTTGGCCCTGGGTAGGTGCCCTGCAAGGTTCACTGAGTGCAGTTGGTAGATTTGATACGTACCTACCTCGTATAGAGCACTGAGCTGACTTTATTTAGAATTCAAACTGCGTTATGAATTATGGACAGAGGTTTCTTAAGCAGACACAGACCGTAGGCTCAGAGGCTTGGAAATGCTTGTCACTTTTTCTTCAGACACAGCTTTCTCTGCATCAGGGGTCAGACTCCACCACTGAATTACCGAGACATATTCTGTCCTGTTTCCCACCCTGTTCTGCGTCTTCTTGCTCCATGCCCCTTCCTTTATTCATCTCTCCCAGCTTATGGCAGGAGAGGGGACCTTTTCATTAGACGCCCACTCCCATCATCTATCTGGGCTGACCTCACTGTCCTCTTGACTAATCTGTTTTACTCAAGGGACCTGGAGCTTATAACTCAGACAGGTCAGAGAGCTGCTTGTTCCAGGGGGAGCTCCATTTTTGCTAGGAACAGAGGTCATTATTAAAGCAAAAACAACCTGAACCAAGGCCCTTAAAGCGTCTACTTGTATTTGGTTTGCATGCTCCTCGTCCATCACCTGTGACCCTTTAATGATTCATATATCCGTGAATGTGTGAGGAGATAAAAGTTATAAAACTTTCACGTTGGATTAGTGCCTGGCATTTCCCAAGGGTATTTTCACACCCTATGCTTCATGTACTCTGGCCACCAGCAATAGGAAATAGATAATATTAATTGGATTTTACACATAAGGAAATGTAGATCCAGAGAAGTGACATCCTCTGGCCAAGATCACACCCCATAATTTACAGGAGGCACAGTGAGACCCTGACTGTAGACTCCCAAGTCCAGTGTCTCTCCATCTTGACTTTCTCCATCATTAGTGAAGGGAAGAGCGGAAATTCCCTCACTTGGTGTTCAGAACATAACTTAGTTTCTTTCAAATAGTAGTTGTTCAATGAATGCATGGGAAATTTTCTATTGAAGCTGAGTCCTGGGCTCATTATTGGATCGTGGAATTGTCTTCAAACAACTTTCAAGTTGCATTGAGCCTTATGCCTTGTCCATTGGTACAGAGCCTTCCTTCCTTTCTTTATTCTTTTGCTTATTTATTCATCCAGCCTGCATGCTTTTGACTCCACCATGTACCATGTACCATGTACCTAAGAAGATCCCATCTCTATGGGTTCACTCACGCTCTAGTGAGGGAGATGAATAAGCAACTAGATGACAGTGATTTTTGGGTCTGATGCTCCGTAAGCATCAGGACAGCATGACTGCGTCTCTCTGGCTCACTGCGGTATCCCAGAGATGAGACTGTGTCAGTGGCTCAATCGTGTCTGACTCTTGGCGCCCCTGTGGACTGTAGCCTGCCATGCTCCTCTGTCTGTGGGATTCTCCAGGCAAGAATACTGGAGTGGGTTGCCGTGCCTCCCTCCAGGGGATCTTTCCGTTCGAGGAGTTGAACCCAGGTCTCCTGAGCTGTAGCATACTTTTTATGGTGTGAACTACCAGGGAAGCCCCTAGTGATGAGAAAAGCATGCAGTAAATATTCGTGGTGCTGAAAAGAGCAAGGGTTCCAGAGCTAAGTATCAGTTAACAAATACTGAAAATAGTTGCAAGCACTCTCACCTAAGGATACATGCCTGGATGGGCTGGTTGGGTGGACTTGGCTTGGGGGTAGAGCTAGTAAGCTGAGAGTCTCACCCATCTCTTCTGCCCAGGGAGTTTGCCCGTTGGAAGGTGAGGAACACAGCCATCGAGAGGAGAGACCTGGTCCGCCATCCAGTGCCCCTCATGCCGGAGTTTCAAAGGAGCATCCGCCTGCTCGGCAGGAGACCCACCACTCAGCAGTTCATTGATACCGTCATCAAAAAGTACGGCACCCACCTCCTCATCTCTGCCACCTTGGGAGGTAGGTCGACAGTCACGGGGCCACATAGCCTGGTCGTGACTTTGGGTCTGGGAGGGAGGGGACCATGGGGTGGCCTGGGATCAAAGCCATCTTAACATCTCTGCCATTGTACATCACTCAGAAGGCTATGTTGTCAGAGAAGCCAGATTGTCTTGGCTGATTCTGTTCTCTGGGAAAATCTAACTTGAGAGTTCTCTAACTTTTTGTGGGAACAATGGCATCACCTTGGAATTAGCTCAATCTGTTCAGAATGTTTAATCTTATTGTATTGATTCCTTTGGAGGACAGTCTAATCTGAGGGAAAAATTAAATTTGAGATATTGTTGCAAGAAGTCTTTTTGTTTATCAGAATCTGCTTTAGGGGCTGATAACTTGAGGTTATCATTTTACAAAGGGGATATCATTGCATCTTCTATGGGTTTGGACTAGACCAGTAGGAAAGCAGACTAACTGCTCCTGCCTACTCAGCTTTACCCGTTTCTCCTCTTTGTGTCCAGTTCATCTTGAAGGGACTGAGGGTAAGAGGGGAGGATCAATGAGAGAAAGGAAATGCAAAGGACACAGGAGATAGTAGAGACTACTGCACTTAGCCGCTTGTGGGTCTTGCCCACATGCGTCATCATCTTGTATTATGAGCTACCATCCTTTGGACGTCAGGTTTCTGCCACAATGACTGGGTCCAGTGAAGTTCGAGAAAGCCCCTTCGGTGGTGGAGCACCACGCCACCTGCTCAGAGAGCTGCAAAGTTGCGTTTAGGTTTGGCTCATGTCAGTGAAACAATCAGGACTGGCATGTTGGCAAAGGCTAGTGGGTAGCCCGAGTCATGGTTATCACAACTGATCCTCTTTTTCCGAGGAGGGTGAGCACAAGCTGGAGTGGTTCGTGTAAACTTCCTAGAGGAAGTGACAGTTTAGCTCAGTAGGAGTTGTCTGTGTAGGAGAGTGGTGAAACTTTCTAGGCTGAGCACACAATATGCCTTTCAAGGCAGATCAGCTTAGATACGTGATGATGTGGAAGCTGTGGGGGGAGAGGTTGGTCGGGCCAATTCATTCTTTTGAATCCACTACTTAGGAATTCGTGTTGTTGTTCTTGTTGTTACTTAGTTGCTTCAGTGTGTCTGACTTCTTGCGACCCCATGGGACTGTAGCCCGCCAGGCTTCTCTGGGCATGGGATTCTCCAGGCAAGAATACTGGAGTGGGTTACCATTTCCTTCCCCAGAGAATCTTCTCCAGGGGATCAAACTAGCATCTCCTGCATTGCAGACCAGGAAAGCCCCAGTTACTCATACTTGCCACACCTTATTGAATATTTTCCTTATAGTCTTAGCAGGCATTTTATGCCCTCTTTAGTCTGCAAAAATGACGTTAGATTATATTATCTCCATTGTATATATAAGGAAGCTGAAACTTTCAAGAGGTATAGCTAAGATTGGTGACAAAATTAACATTTTAACTTAGGGTTTTCCATCCACAAATCTTGCATTATTTTTTGACCCAACATCTGTCATCTCTTTAACCAGCTCACTGACCTGCCAACCCGCCCAATCCAACAATCAATCAGCCAGCGTGTATTGGTTAACTGATGAATGTTAAATCATGTCATATAAATTCTGCTCTATCATAAAATGAAAATGAAATCACTTCTACATTGAGTGTGGCATTAACACGTACTCTTTTCTTTAAACTTCCCCCACCTCCCATTTCACTTGGGAAAAAAAAAAAAAAGTTACTAGGGTCAATGCAGCTCTTCCATTAAGAACTGTGCTCTGTCCAAGTCCCCGGGAGTCCCAAATAACAACCACTTTTCTTTTGCAGTGAAATATATTTTTAATTTCTCTGAGGCGAGGTGGTGAATTATTCACAGAGCCTTGTTCCTCTCCTGTTTTTACAGCACAACATTTTAAAATATGCAGAGCACTGGACTGAGTTCCAGGATTGGACAGCAAGCCCTAAATGCTTCCTCCATCCTCAGCGGGCGGAGCGGGGAGCGGGGAGGCGGGAGGATTTACTGTTGATGGACACAGCATCAGCAGCCATGTGAGGTCCTTCTCACATCATCACTTCATTCATTCATTCATAGAAAAGTCTTTCTTAAGAGTGTCCTCATGCGATGGCAGAGAAGGGGGCCGTAGATCGTAGGGTCTAGAAGGGCGGACTCTGGTGTTTGATCGCCTGGTTCTCACACGTTTTGTGTCACCTTGACAGTTTATACTCTCAGCCTTGGTTTCCTCTTGTGTAAATAGAAATAACACTGCTCTTCACGCATACTTTGAAGGTTATAGAAAATGATGCATTGATAGTGCTTGTTTCGGTGTTTGGCCCCTAACAAATCATGGCCCTTGTTGTTCTTGTGATCATTATTGTTATTGTTTGGGGGCTCCCCTGGCAACTCAGCAGTAAAGAACCCACCTGCTGACGCAGGAGACGTAGGAGGTGTGGGTTCCATGCCGGGGTTGGAAAGATCCAACCAGGAGGGCAAGGCCACCCACTTCAGCATTCTTGCTGGGAGAGTTACACAGACAGAGGAGCCTGGTGGGCTGTGGTCCACGGGGTCACAGAGAGTCAGACAGGACTGTGTGACTGAGCACAGCACAGAGTGTTACTGTTTAGTGAGACTTACAGCCTGGGGACTCAGGACTACAGCCCCTTCCTCCCACTCACTAGATGAATGGCAGATGCAGAGAAATTCACTTTCTTGTCTGGCTCTCCATTTTTCCATATAAATATAAGGAAGTGCAGAGAATTGTATTCACTATAATTTTTCCTAAGGAGAACACCATATTCATTTAGAAGAACTGCTTTGATGAGCTGTTTGAGGTGTCAGGTGAGCTCCTGAGGGCATACTCAAACAACAAAAGATGATCCTTAAACTGTCACTTACAGGACAAGTGGATGCATTTAGAGACGAGGAAGGAGAGGGAGTGAGAAGGAGGAGGCGCAGTCGGCGGGAGGGCTGACGTCTAAGACGTTTCTCTGGGATCCTCATTTTTGGGGCGACGTCTGTTCAACTCATAAAATACTTGATGTGAGAACCTTTTACAGACAGTGATGAAGTGAAAACACTGGGGTCTGGAATGACACAATCAATGCAGGGATGGTCATTCCCCTTGGTTCCTCTGAAGCTTCTGTTTTAGACCAAAGGGAACACCTTGCAGGCTGGGTGTCTGTGTGATATATAACTAAGCTTGTACATGTGCATGGGAGTGCATGCCCGCTTGCACAGATGCCTGCTAATACTTTTGTGAAAGTTAATCTATACATGGACATACATATATATGCATTGCACACATGCATATGCCTTGAACCCGTGAATATGGTTGCAGTGTATACATATATAAGTGAGCTTTCACATGTATGTGAGTGTATGCATATTGCAGGAATCTCTGTTGAATGTGTGAAAGCCTATGGTTTTGTGCTTGTGTAAATGTGTGGGTGTGTGTATACTCATTACCCACCCTGTATTTTGGGAGAGCTCCCCTTGG
Organism: Bos mutus; assembly: GCF_027580195.1. Classification (NCBI taxonomy): domain Eukaryota; kingdom Metazoa; phylum Chordata; class Mammalia; order Artiodactyla; family Bovidae; genus Bos; species Bos mutus. The sequence goes on from NC_091624.1 coordinate 4,301,949, forward strand.
CTAAGAGGAAGACTGTGAACTAAGTCGCTGGGGAAAGGCTGAGGAAAGGCTTTTCAGAAGGAAAGGCTTTTCAGAAGGAAAGGCTGAGGGATACCCCAGAGACCTGAAGTCCAGACATGCCCTTCCCTTTTCTGGAAACAGTGTCCCCTAGTGACTCAGAAGGTAAGATGATGGATTTTTCCCCTCATCGCCCATCCTCTGCATGTCCCACTTTGTTCCCCCCCGAAAGAAGTGCTGCAGAGAGTGAGACAAAACCCCCAGAGGACAGAAAGACTGAGGAAAGGGCTATGAGGGGTGAAGAGGCAATTTGCAGGAATGCCCAAATGGGAAAGCAACTCTAAACAGAATGTTCTCTTAATAAACAAGAAATTAAGTCTTAATAATGCAGCAAGAGGCCCATTAACCCCTCTTGATCTAAGGTTTGCTTCTTCCAGTTCTCAGTCCTGAGGGACCTGGGCTATTTCGCCTTCTCTTTCACAGGCCCCTTAGAGAGCCTGAGCTGACACGTGTAATATTTATTTCCTCTGCCTCCTGGCTCTAACTTCTAGCTTATATTCACTTATTTAATCATTTACCTCTCCACTCATCTATCTGTTCATCTATCCATTTAATCATCTGTCTCCCCATCCATCCATCCATCTACCCATCAAATGGTAACTGAACTTTGGCTCTTCATTTGACCTGGGAGAAGCACTGGGAACATTACAAAGAAAAATCAGATAGAGTCCTTCTTGCCTCAGGCCACCACTCACCCTCTGGAACTCAACATCTAATTGTTGAGTATTGCTACTGCTAAGTCGCTTCAGTCGTGTCCGACTCTGTGCGACCCCATAGACGGCAGCCCACCAGGCTCCCCTGTCCCTGGGATTCTCTAGGCAAGACTACTGGAGTGGGTTGCCATTTCCTTCTCCAATTGTTGAGTATAAAGTCATCTTTAAGCCAAGTCTGTTCAGGTTGCTGCAGATCCAAAGGATGGACGGTCATGCTCTCCTGTATAATCGGCAAAGGCTTCATGGGAAGGAGCAGATATGAGTTTCTTATCCTGAACTCAGCTTAAATCTAGGCATGTGGAACCCAGAGATTAATTTTAATGATCCTGAATCTTCTCACAGGAAGATTTCAGTCTAGTAGTTAAGGCAGATGTGTCATTCAACAAACACTGTAGAGCCGGACCATTTTCGTATTTATCCCTTCATCCGCACATAAAATGCTGACCGTTTGTTAAGCACATAATATATGCCCAGATAGTGCTAGGCAATGACAACGAAGTGATGAAAGGCTCTTACATCCTCGTTGACTTCACAGAGCTTCTTCTTTAGTAAAAGAGACAGGCTGTTCAAGAAGCAATCACCAGGAAGTGTAGCAGAAACACAAGGAGGCCATGCATGGAAGCATGTGGTTAGTGTCCTTACTTCAGCCTAAGTAAACAGTTGATGACTCATGGAAGGCTTCCTAGAGGTGGTGTTGAGTTTGGTGCCACCTGAGCAATGAGTAGAAGTCGGCCAGGAGAAAAGCAGAGCCCCAACCATGAGAGGAAAAAGGACACATTTGTGTAGGACCGAGCATAGCTGGAATGACAGCAGATGCAGTGGGGAGAGATCAGAGCATCAGTGGCTTGGGTCCCACAGTACCGACAGGGATGCAGGTGCCCCCTCCAGGCTGCATCCCACCCCACGCAGCGGTACCTTCACTCTTCATCTGGCGTGTGTGTTGAAGTGATTCCTGTGTGTGTCTGTCCACTAGACCAGTGTCGTCCAATCGAAATATGACATGAGCTGCTAGTGTGAGTCACATATGCCATTCACAACTTTCCAACCACGTTTCTAAAAGTGAAAAGAAAAAGGGGAGAGTCAATTTAACCATATATTTTATCTCACATAATATATCCAGAATATTATTTCAACATGTAATGAAAACCTATTATTGATATTTTTATTTCTTTTTTTCCTGTTAATCTCTTTTTATTTTGTAGTTGAAGTATATTTGATTGACAATATTGTGTTACATTTAGATGTACAGCAGAGTCATTCAGTTTTGTATATATTTCTTCAGATTCTTCTCCATTATGAGTTATTACAAGACACTGAATCTTGTTCCCTTCATTGTGTAGTAAATCCTTGTTGCTTATCTTTTATGTATAGTAATTTGCACCTGGTAATTGCACACTCCTAATTTATCCATCCTACCCTCTTCCCTTTGGTAACCATGAGTTTGTTTTCTGTGTCTGTGAATCTGCTTTGTAAATAAGGTCATTTGTATCATTTTTTAGAACCTGCATGTAAGTGACATCGTGTGATATCTGTCTCTCTCTGTCTTACTTCGCTCAGTATAATCACCTCTAGGTCTCTCCATGTCGCTGTAGGTGGCCCTGTTTCGTTCTTCTTTGTGGCTGAGTAATATTCCACGGCGCATAGGTAACACATCTTCATAAGTCAAGCATCTGTTGATGAGTGTCGAGTTGTTTCCACGCCTTGGCTGTTGTGGATAGTGCTGCTATGAACACGGGGTACATGGATCTTTCCAAATTAGAGATTTCTCTGGATATGTGCCCAGGAGTGGGATTGCTGGATCATATTTTTTAGTTTTTTAAGGAGCCTCCACACCATTTTCCATAATGGCTGCACCAGTTTACATTCCCATCAACAGTGGAGGAAGCTTCCATTTTCTCCACACCCTTAGCCTTTGTTATTAATGCGATATTTTAGTTTGCTTTTTTTTTTTTTTTGACATTGTCCAGTTTTTGGGATTCCACTGTGTAGTTTATAGGCACAGTGCATCTCAGCTTGGAACGACCGGATTTCAGAAGCTCAGCAGCCGCATTTGGCCAGTGGCTCCTACACTGGGCAGCACGCAGGTTCACTGGGGGACTCCAAGGATGGGCGCGCTTATTCACTTCTCACCGTTGCCTGGCGGTGCTCAGAGCACACGGAATACGGTGCATATATGCGAGCTACAGAATGGACGCCCTGGAGAGCGATAAAGCCAGGTGGTGACAGCTGTCTTGCGTGGGAGGGTGTGGCCGGGGAAGCCGCACCAGGAAGGCGGTAACGGAGCAGGTTCTGAAGCGCGTACGGGAGACACGAGGCCACTGACACAGGGCGGTAAGAGGACACACTGTCATAGGGCGCAGAAAGCTGGACAGGATTTCAGGAGCCAGACGTGTAGAGGGAGGAAATCATGGCATTCCAAGCAGAAAATAAATAAACAAATAAAAATGGAGTCTGAGGAAAGACCGGGAGGAAAATTGGCAAGAATAAAGCATGGAGGCAGAAGGAATGGTTTGGCTGAAAGACAGACTGTAGGCTCCACAGGGAGCGCACTGAACCACAAGGAAACCCCGTTCTAAAAGCAGTCAGGGCGGGCCGAGGCGGAGGGATTAACCTTTGTGTCAGGACCGCGCCTGCCTCCTAGGATAACCACTGTGCTTCCCAGAGTAATTGTTGTGTGTGTGTGTGTGCGTGCGCGCGTGCGCGTGTGTGTTTAACCTTCCCTTTAACTCAAAAAATCATCAGCATTCTAAAGAAATTTCAGTTATCTTAGATATCAGTCTTTTGTCCTCAGAAAGTCATCGGTAACGTTTGTTCTTTGACGACCCTATTGTATTGGGTTGACAAAAAGGAAGGATAAGTCTTATATGACTGATAATTTGTGGTACCGAACAATGGCAGAAGTTATTCTGTGCCAGGCAGAGCTCAGGTACTTTATGTCATTAACAGATTTAGTCCTATGACAACCTAGGAGGTAAACGGCTACTGTTTCCAATATTACACATGAAAACCCCGCCATGCAGCAGGATTTGCAACTGACTCCTGTAGCTCGTTCAAGTCCAGGCAATCTAGTTCTAGAATCAAAGGTTCTGCTACTATTCCAAATGATTTTTGGTTGCTACAACAAACAGATACTAATGTAAGGACTTTGTATATACTAATTAATTTATTCTTCTTAATTACTCCATGGAACAGGTGCTCTTCTTCTTCTAATCTTGTTTGTGAATAAACTGAGAAACAGAGAGGTTGACGAATGTCCCCAAGTTCACAGTTAGTTGAGAGTGGAACCAGAGGTGCAAGAATCAGATCTGTTTAGGTGGAGCTTCTCTTCTGAAGTTCTGATGAATCATCCTGTTATCCAAAATAAAATCCGCCATAAATTCATACTCTTAGTAACATATGCATGTATTTCTAAGGAAAAATTCATGGAGTAAATTAGGTGAGGTTTTCTCTCTCTCTCTCTCTCTTCTATGCTATGCCCAACTTTCTTGTCATCTCCCCTCTCCTGCAAAATGTAGCTTAAGAAATATTTATTGAATAAATGAAAAAAGTGGATGGATTAACTGTTTACTATTAATATATCCCAAGCACCAGACTTTGAACAAAGGATGATGTTACACGCATGCCCAGTCCCTCAGTTGTGTCTGTCTCTTTGCGAACCCTCTGTCTGTGGAATTCTTCAGGCAAGAATACTGGAGTGGGTAGCCATTTCCTCCTTTGGGGGATCTTTCAGACCCAGGGATTGACCCCAGTCTCCTAAAGCAGTGACTAATATAGACAGTGGGCTTCCCCAGTGGCTTAGTGATAAAAAGTCCATCTGCAATGTAGAAGACCGAGGTTCGATTCCTGAGTCGGGAAGATTCCCTGGAGAAGGAAATGGCAACCCACTTCAGTATCCTTGCCTGGGAAATCCCATGGACAGAGGAGCCTGGCAGGCTGCAGTCTGTGAGGTTGCAAAAGAGTCAGACACGACTTAGCAATTAAACAATAACAACAATAATATAGACAGTATCTGCTTTCACAGGACTGACAGTTTAGTTCTTCCTCTCTCCGCAGACACGTAGTTATTCCTATTTGTTTATCTGTATCTGTGTCTAAACTGTGTCTTATCTCTCTCTCCTCCATCTCTCACTCTCTCTGTCCATCTGTCTATCTGGGAAGGGGTAGCAGAAGGAGAAAGAGAGGAAGGAAAGGAGGAAACAAGGAGGGAAGAGGAGAGGGGAGAAATGAGAGGAGGAATAAGAGGAACTGGATGGTAAGAAGGAACCAGAGGAGGCGGAGAAAGGAGCAGGAAGGGATCAGCTAAGTTTGTTTTCACGATTCTCCTCCTGTTGAAGCTTTGTGCTCACCGCCACCTCTGGACTGTCTTGCTTGTACTGTGCTCTTAATTTTCAGAGGCAGTAGGAAATCTGGGCAAAATTAGAGGTTCAAAGCTGTTCTCTGCTTTGAAGTCCTGAAGCATCTCTACCCCTCACGGAGTTCAACAGCCTGCCTGACTTCTCTACTTTTCCCTGCAGGGGAGGAGGCCTTGACCATGTACATGGACAAAAGTCGCCTGGACAGAAAGTCAGGGAATGCCACACAAAGTGTTGAAGCTCTACACCAGCTTGCATCATCCTACTTTGTTGACCGCGATGGCACCATGAGGAGGCTCCATGAGATCCAGATATCAACTGGAGCAATCAAGGTACAGCTTGAGGGTGGCAGGTTCTTAAGACAGCAGCACTGCGCTAAAGTGGTCTGAGTCGATGGGCAGATGAAATTCCTAGCTTCCTCATTTCCTATGGAGCTAGCAGTGCCCCTGTCCAGCCACTCTGACTGAGGTTGTCCAATGCCGTATAATACCCTGAGCATTGTCATTAAGACCACACATACTGATTTCCTGGGGCAGCCCTGGCTGTGGTCATGAGGCATAATTATCCATAGTACTCTCTTTCAGTCTTCAAGTTCTGTGTCAATGATTTCCAGGTGCCCTTTTTAGGTGAAGAAACTGAGGCTACACTGGGTAATTCATTTTCACAAGGTCATAGAGTTCACAGAAGTCAGATTATGCCTAAGCCAGTAATTGGTTAACTCCTGTGTTTTTCATCTCCCTCTCCCCATTTTATAGATATGAACACTGAGGTCCAAAAGTTGAAGACTTTTGCTCAGGGTTACACACCTAGCCAGTTCGGTAACAGGGATTAGAACTCTACTCTCTACACCAGGGTCAGGAATATTTTTTGTCAAGAGCCAATAATAAATATTTCAAGATTTGCAGGTCATATGATCCCTGTTCCTACAACTCATCTATGCTTCTGTAGAACAAAATCAGCCATAGACAATGTATAAAAAAAAGATCATAGTTGTATTCCAGTAAAAGTTTATTTATAAAAACAGCCAGCCTGTCACATGCTGACCCATGCTCATCACCCAGCGCTGTAGACCCTTCCAAGGTGATGGAACAGCTCTGAATGTGTGCTGGCCAAGACAGGAGCCACTAGACATATGGGGTTATGGAGCTCATGACATGTGGCTACTTACAAACTATATTTGTAAGGATTTTTTTTTATTTAGTTAAATTTAAATAGCTGTATTGGAAAGAGCAGCTGTAAAGTTTCAGCTCACTGCCTTAGAGCATAGGTACTTAAATACTTCACTTTCAATATAAGAAATTCAAGGATTACCTTTATAAAGAGAATGAAGGAGGGCATTTTTGATAAAAAGGATTAGCTCTTTGGAGGGTTTCCGTGAAGATTTTTTTGCATCTCAAGTTCTCTTAAACCAGATTATACCTGCATTTTTTACCTCTCATTCTCCAGTCTGGTTTCTTCTGAATAAAATGCAGACTTAGTGTTAGGTGGTGGTTGTTTTTAGTCTTCTATCAAGACATTAAAAGGTACCTCTCAGGATAGTGTGCGTGTGAATGGTGGGCGGGTGGCAGGGGAGTGTTGGTAGGAGTCAGGCAGATGAGTCAGAAATTGACCAAGGGAAGAGAAGAAACGTGGGTGGGAGAGCCTTGCTGAGGAGGGAGAGAAATAAATCAGATCGACAAACAAAGAGCCAGCTTATCCGAGAAGAATCGCCTATATCGGGGGGATTATGTTGTTAGAGAACTCGGCACAGAGAGCTGGGGCTTTATGAAGCCATCCGACTCAGAGGAGCAAAGCAAAGGCCTGGTTTTCATTATCACCAAATGGCTCCCTCCCCCCGGGATGGGATTCAGAATTGAGATATTGAAGCTCTGTTGGGAGATAATCCTCTCTTGTGCATCCTGGAAGTGCAGTCTGCCTCTTTAGGAGGAGTTTCTCAGAGAAATTAGACAGAGGCCGCTCAAGAAACCATTCTTGCAACAGCTCCACCCTCGACATTCAATCTGGGACTCAGGTTTTTCTAGCCATTTCTTGAGGCTACTTCAAGACCCTGCTGGTTAGAATGGGCCTCCCTGCCAGCTTTGTCTAAGATGAGCAGCCGACCCAGGTGGGGAAGTTTTGCCTTCTTGAGTCGTTTTCCTCTTCCTGAGTATCTCTATAGCAAGATGAATTGGTAGTTTTGAAAGTCTTTCAACAATAACCATGCTATTATTCTATACACACAAAAGGATAAATTACTTTTTAAAAGCAAAGCCTAATAACCTTCTATTTATGTACTGTTTCCTAAGTGCTGAACACTTCAAAAACATGATCCCTTTACTGTTAGAGTTGATATTGTAGAGATAGGGAAATTGAGGCTTATAAAAGGGAGTTACTGACCCAAAGCTCTGCTGCTGGACAGAGGCGGAGCTGGCATTGCTGGCATTGCTAGAATCCTCCTTCTCTATAGCAGTCAGCGCTGTGTCTTAGCAGTAGGATGCAAACCCCAAAACAAGCCCACCAACGATTGTGTGAAATAATGGCAAATAAAGACCGAAGAGATGAAGAAGCCACTTTACATACGAAACCATCATATTTCAAGGTTATCTTTTAGAATAGCTGTTCGCCCTAATGTCCACCACCTCGGTTATTCTCAGACAGTGTTTTAGAAACACACCGCCAGAGGACAGGGGCGTTCATTCTGCAGTGGAGCTGATTGTGCTCTTTGCTAATTTTTCTGTGAAAATGGGAATGAGTTTATTGTTCTTGCCTAATGACAATGCATACGTACTCATCCATAATGCACACTGCAATTTATAAGGCTCTTGGTAATGAGATGTCTATTATCAAACATACGCCACGTGTCAGGCACTTCCGCCCATCAGGTTTAGTCTCACAACCTTTGTGGGAAGGATTTATTAGCTTCAGCTTTCAGGAACCTAAAGAAGTGCCTGCCTGTGGTCACACAGCAAATCAATGGCCCAGCCAGGATTTAACACTGACCCTCCGATTTCCAGAGCCCATGGTTTCCAAATACCCTGTAGTGTTTCCACTTGTTATTAGTTCATATAATACAGTGGCTCGGTGGCTTGAGAACCAAGGATAGAACCTGGGCATCTGGTTCCCGTCTGTGCTACATTGCCCCGCTAGCCTGTCTGCTTGGCGCCAGTCAGCGCTGGTCCTCGGCACAGGCAAGGGGCTCGGGGAGTGGTCACAGGCGCAGTCACAGACTCTCCCTGCTGCTGCTTCGCTGCTGGGGGCCGACTCTGCAGGATCCGTCTCAGCCAAGGGCATCTGTCTCACACCTGTCGCCCTCACTGTCCACTCAGGTCACAGAGACACGCACTGGGCCCCTGGGCTGTAACAGCTACGACAATCTGGACTCTGTGAGTTCCGTCCTTCTGCAGAGCACCGAGAGCAAACTGCACCTTCAAGGTAGGATGTCAGTGAAAGTGATGGGAGCTGAGAGGGGAGGAGGGAGCAGCCTGCCGGAGGAGGGATGGGAGAGTACCAGGAGGCCAGAAGGGAGGGAGAAGGAAGAAGAAGATGAAAGGCAGAGAGAGACCAATGAAAGCTAAAAATGTGGAAATCAAGACAGTTATGATATGATGTCTTTTTAAAAATTTTAACATATATGGGACATTAAATTCATGGTTATTAATTAGTTTTCAGAGATAAAGTATGGAAATGTGAGCTTTATCTGATTATTTTGATGAAAATGTCTAAACAGTGTTATTTATAGATGTTCCAGATCTAATATATATTAAAGTTTCATATCATAGCATCTGAATTTCCCACATTATTGTGTTTGATTCTCAATGTATTTTGGCAGATGTTATTTGAATTCAAAGAACTATAGGACACTTTATAGAATTTGGGGGTTCCGTGGAATCTTCTTTCTCCTTTGTTAATCATTTGTGGTCTTTAGCACACTCATGCATATATATGTGTTTGTGTAGGCGAGTGTACTTTTAGCAGAGTTTGCAGATGAGAACATTCAGTGCTGGCTAGAACAGAGCAAAACAAACACTCTTAGGCATTGCTAGTGAAATTGCAATAATTCTAAGGATTAGTTTGTTGAAGTATATATTTGTATTTGTTCATTATCTATTGTATGTAAGGTCCGTATATACTCAAGACCTTGAAGGAAACATGTTTTAAAACAGTCATTTTATCCTGATTAATTCATCATGAAGAGAAGGGGAGATTGTAGGGGGGGGGAATGATAAGACTCTTAAGTATAGATAGTGCTGTTTTAAAACAGCAAAAAAAATAATAATAGCAAAGAAAAAAACAGTGTAAAGATCTCATCTTTTTACCTGAGGAGACTAAATGAATTATGTAGCATCCATATCACATAATATTAGGCAGGTGCTAAAATGTTGTTTGTAAAGAATTTTCAAGATATGTGAAAATGATTTGGTATGATGTTAATTTAAAATGGATGATTTTGATTGAAGGAATGGTATGAACTTAATGTAAAAAGATAAGGAAAAATAAAATTGCAAGGAATTATGCCGAGATGTTAAGAGGTTACTTCTGTATGATTAGGTTAGAGGTGATTTATTTTAGGCTTCCAATTCCTTTTCTAACTTTTCTACAATGATCATGTATTAACTTTATAGTCAGAAAAAAAAATGGCATATACTTTGAGCGAGCTAAGAATGTGACCTTCTAGAAAGGTATATGATAAAGGTGATTCTGAATGTCAGTGGGAGGAAAGTTGGGTTGAGATTGGCAGATCGAGCTAAGCAGAGCCTAATATGACTTTTATATTCCGGTTCCTTGGCAACTCTTTGATTCATGCTCCTGTTATGGAAGATGGTTGGAAAGCTGTACGGGGTGAGCTTGGCAGTGTCACTTGGGAGCAGTGAATGAAAATCCATCAGGGAAATTCAGGTCAAGAGAACGGTCTAGTGTTAAAACAAAAGCCGAGAAAACAAAACCTCAAATACATGAAGAATAATCCTATCCCTCTTTATTAGAGAAAAGAGTAGACAGATGGGTTTGGTCATGCCTGATAAGAAATGAGTAAGAAAGACCAACCAACCTCGGGGGTGCCAAGATTTCCAGCGTTAGTTCCCAAATGCCTACAGTGAACTTGTGGAGTGAGAGCAGGGTTTGAATCCAGGAAGGGCGGCTCCGATCTGCGTCTGATCACCCTGCTGTGCACGAAGGAGGCAGAGAGGCCTGTGAGTTATATCTGGAGTAAATTTAGATGGGATGAGCAAGATGTTGCCAGGCAGTTATTAAGATCTTAGGGACATTTAGAAACTGATTTACCTTGAAGCTAAGGAAGTTTAAGATCCAGGGCTCTCTGGCCTTCTAAGTCCCTAACATTTTGCATTCTAAATATTCACATTCACATGTGATTTTGAATTCCTGTCCTCAGTAGGCACCTGTAGTATAAGCCTCAGTCGTCCAAAGTGCTCAGTCACTAAGCACTTAAATGAAGTGAGCATTAATTTGACAGTAGTAGGAACCATGAAAGGGTTTTAAAAAACAAAATAGCAGGAAGAGATTAATGTTTGGAAAGATTGATCTGGCTACTGTGTGGTCAATTAATTAAAAAGAGTAGATTAGAGGTTGGTGACCAGTTAGTTAAGAACTGCTGCAGTATTCAAGACGAAATGCCACAAATTTAGGAGGTAGCAGTTGAGATGGAGTGAAATAGACCAATTTGGAGTTACTTAGGAGGCATCATGACCAGGATTTAGTGAAAAGAACATGAAAGATTTAGATATTTGAGTGACTGGAGTGAAAGGATAAGATAGAGCTGATGGACAGGAAAATACATATGATTCAAGGTAGTGTGTCATATAATAGAGATAGCAAAAGTAATGCACATTATTATGGAGATTCAGGAAAATAAAAGGGTAATTCGTTCTATCTGCCTAGGTAGAGGAGTCATAGAAAGGAGAAAAATACTCACCTGGTGGAGAGTAGAACAGAGAGAAGCTTCTTACTGTAACACAGAAGAGTATCTCTTGATTTAGAGGTAGGCTGATATTTATACTTGGACTGCAAGAACATCCGACCAGTCCGTCCTAAAGGAGACCAGTCCTGGGTGTTCATTGGAAAGACTGATGCTAAAGCTGAAACTCCAGTACTTAGGCCACCTCATGCGAAGAGTTGACTCATTGGAAAAGACTCTGATGCTGGGAGGGATTGGGGGCAGGAAGAGAAGGGGACGACAGAGGATGAGATGGCTGGATGGCATCACCGACTTGATGCACATGAGTTTGGGTGAACTCCGGGAGTTGGTGATGGACAGGGAGGCCTGGCGTGCTGCGATTCACAGGGTCGCAAAGACTCGAACACAACTGAGCGACTGAACTGAGCTGAACTGATATTTATTCAGTAGCATACAGAAAGCAGCAAGTGAAAGAAAAAGGTTGATAAACTGGACTACATTAAAATTAATTTCTGTTCATTAGAAGATGCCATTCATAGAAGGAAAATTCAAGTTACAGAGTGGAGGGCAATATCGATGATAAATGTATCTGACCCAGAACTGATGTGTAAAATGTGTACACCCCAGGATCGAACCTGGGCCTCCTGCCTTACAGGTGGATTATTTTACCAACTGAGCTACCAAGGAAGCACACAAAATATGTAAACAACCTCTGAAACCAGTAAGTAACAGGCAGACAATCCAGAAAGACAAGAAGAGGGATGCAAAGACATGAACAGGCACTTCACAAACAAGAATATCAAAATGGCAAACAGATATTTGAAAAAGTGAATAACTTTACTTGTCCTCAGAAAATGTAGAATAAAACTGTTCAGTGTCATAACACAGCAGTCAGTCTGGCTCAGTTGGAAAAAACTGACAATATCTAGGACTGATGATGTGGAATGGTGGGTGTGTACACGCATTGCTTCCAGAAGAATAAATTTTCCAAATTACTTTGGAAAGCTCTTCTTGGCAGCTTCCACTAAGAACTCAATATGCCTTGACCCCATGACCCAACAGTTACAACTCCTAGGAATATGCCCAAAAGAATTATTACATATGTTCACCAAAAATCATGAATGTTCACTGGCTTTGTTCAAAGCAGTCTCCTAAATGGAAATAGCCCCCAAACCCCCATCAACAAGAAAATGGATAATTTGTCATACAGTCACATGACGAGCTACAGTACAGAAATGAGAAAGAATAAACCATGATTCGTGTTTTATGTCTAGCTGCTCTGGGTCTTCATTGCAGCGTCCGGGCTTTCTCAGGTGGTGGGACGCGGGCTCAGTCGTTGCAGTGCATGGGCTTAGTTGCCCCGCGACATCGGAGACCTTAGCTCCCCAACCAGGGTTTGAACCCATGCGTTGAAAGACAGGTTCTTAAGCACTGCACCGCTGGAGGGGTCCCTAAACTGCCGTTCTGTGCGGCAGTATGGAAGAATCTCATGACCGTTGAAAGACAGATTCGTAAGCACTGCACCGCTGGAGGGGTCCCTAAACTGCCGTTCTGTGCGGCAGTATGGAAGAATCTCATGACCGCAGCACTGAATAAGGCGAGACTTCCCTGGTGGTCCAGTGGTTAAGAATCAGCAGGCAACGCAGATTCAATCCCTGGTCGGGGAACTAAAATCCTACGTCTTGCAGACCAACTAAGCCCTAGTTCCACAACTAGAGAGAAGCCCACGCTGCACAACGAAAGATCCCATGTGCCACAAGCAAGACCCGAATAAGTAAATATTAAAAAACAACAACAACACAGAGTTAAAGAAGCCAGATAGGAAAGAGGAGACGCTCTTATGATTCTGCTCTTCCCACTGGTCAGAAACAGTCAGACACATACACTGTTTCAGGATTCCTTTGCAGAGGAGGAACAGGGGAGTGACTGGAGAGAGATGAGAGAGGTTTCTGGAGGTCTTGGTAAGGTTTTGATCACGATGGCCACACATGGATGTGTTTACTTTGTGAAAATCGATACAGCTGTACACACATGACTTATATGTATACATTTCTGTGTATAAAATATGCAGCTATTAAGCTTTTTAATAATGTGCTCTATTTTGACATCCTCTGCAAAAAGAAAACATGAATAAAATGGAGACATAAAAGAGCAGGAGGTGGTCCAGCCCAGCCTAAAGGGAAGCTGCATGGTCTTGCGAGTTGAAGAACCAGAAATAACAGACGTTGCTTATTAAGCATGTCCTTGTGTGCCAGGAGCTGTGTTAGTTTATTTTTACTATACTTATATTTGTGTGTTTCTTTTTATTTAACTTGTATTTGTTGTATATAATGGGATTTATTACATTTTTAATGCTCATAGCATTTATAAGGGAGGCATAGGTAAATAACATTCCCAATTTGTAGGTAAGGAAACTGGGACTGAAGAGAGGTTTCTTAATAAGCGACTGAGCCAGAATTTTAACCCCAACAGCCTGACTTTAGAGTTTCTCCCTCTTAAAATGGGTGGCTCGGCATTCCTCTGGTCCCCTCCTGATGCCTCTGCATGAGGGTTGGGGCAGATTCTGCAGGTTTATTAGGGTAGATGGAGGATGATACGAATGGCACTCGAATGACCTTCACTTTGTGGTGTTTCATAAAAGGTTCACAGAACAAGGCAAAGGCGGAGAGAAATAGAAAAATTAAAAAAAAATAAAAAAGGAAGTTTGGAGATGGAGACTCGAAATGAAAAAGAAAGTATCATGGAAATGAAAAGAGGCTATTAGTAGTCAAAGCAGCAACCACCGAGCTACTTGTAATAATGCTAATGGCATAATGATAACTTCTCATTTTTATCCTTCTCTCTCCAAGAAGCCCATTGAGTGTTTTACCGACATTGTCGTGTAATTGAATTGAGTATCCATCTGGTGAGATGGATGTACAGAGAACAGACCTCTGCCTCCATAGCTCACTGACGTGGAAAGGGATGCAGAAAAAATAGTTTGCTGAAATCTAGGGATAATTCAGAAATGTATTCATTCACACATTCACTTACTCATTTAGTAATATTTATTGAGTGTCAGCTATACATCAGACATTGTTTTAAGAACAGGATACAGAGCCCTGAATAAGCTAACTCTCAGTCATTTTGGAGTTTACATTGAGTGTGTGGGTATTGGGGGAGCAGACACTAAACAAGTAAACAGAGAAATATATTTTCTTTACAGTCAGAGGGATAGTGAGGGAATAGGTCATCTAGAAATTTGTAGACCGTGGAACAGGCTTTAGATTTTACTCTGAATGAAATGAGAAGCCAGTGCAAATATGGGCAGTGGGATAACTGGACCTGACTTCCGTTTTATGTGAATTACTATGACTGTTCTGTAGAAGAGACTTGTAGAGGGCAAGATCACATACAAGGAACCCAGCTGGAAGGCCATCATATTTATTAAGCTGAGAGAAGAATGACAGCCTGGGCCACCGATGGTGACTGTGAGGGTTGTAAGAAGTGACTGAATTGTGGACATACTTTTAATTCGAGTGGTGCTGACATTCTTCGGCAGTGGACTGAAGAAACACTTATGAGAGAGAGAGAGACAGAGGATGTTCCCGGAGTTTTGCCCGAGCAGCTGCAGTGATCGGATTCCCTTACTGCTATGGGGAATACTGTCGAAGGCCGTGAGGAATTGGGTCTGAACCTAGGTTTGAGAAGTCTGATATGTCTATGTTGAGTGGACACGTGGAAAGTCAGGGGAGAAGACAGTGATGTAAATTAGCATACGGATGATAGCTAATGATGTGAGATTGGATAAGATCACCTTGAGAGAGAGTATAGATAGAGAAAAGAAGGAGCCCAGTGATTGAGCCATGGGGAATTTAATATTTATGAGTTGGGATAATGGCATCATAATGAGGAACAAGGAAAGGAAGCTAAGAACTGGCTGAGGAGCAGAGTGGAGGCAGTGATGGGAAGAGAGCCAAGAGAATGTGGCATCCTGGAAATCAGGTGGAGAGCTCATTGTCAATTGTGTCAGTTGCTGCTGATGGGATGGGGAAGATGGACATGAGAAGAGAGTAGCGGGGTTAGCAGCGTGGAAGGCATGGGTGACCCTGACAACAATGCTTCGGTAGAGTTATGGGAGTGGAAGCCTGAGTAGAGTGACTTCAGGAGAAAATAAGAAGAGAGGAAGTGAGGGCAGGGCTTTAGCAAACTCCAGAGGAACCTCACAGTAAATGGTACAGTAGCAGGTGACGTGGGGTCCCTGAGCTTTTCTTCTTTTTTAATATAGAAGCAACAAAACTCTGATATGTTGTCGGGGAGTTATCTTCAGAGAAGGAAACCTTGATTCTGTGAGCAAGAGGGATTTTGCTCCACTGGGGTCATGGTTGAGCAGGGAAGAGTGAATAGGATCTTGTATATGACTGGAATTATTTACCTTAGATAAGACCTCCTGCAAGTTCGTACAGGGTAAAGGGAAAAAGAACATATGGACCCAAAGGTGGGTCCAGTTCACAGTTGTGGTAACAGGGCCAGTTTCTTCAACTTTACTCCCGGTCACTTTTCATTGACCTGTTAAAAGGTCAGATTTTCAGTTCAGTTCAGCCGCTCAGTCGTGTCCGACTCTATGTGACCCTATGGACTGCAGCACACCAGGCTTCCCTGTCCATCACCAACTCCTGGAGCTTGCTGAAACTCATGTCCATCGAGTCAGTGATGCCATCCAACCATCTCATCCTCTGTTGTCCCCTTCTCCTCCTGCCTTCAATGTTTCCCAGCATCAGGATCTTTTCTAATGAATCAGCTCTTCACATCAGTAGAGTATTGGAGCTTCAGCTTCAGCATCAGTCCTTCCAATGAATATTCAGGACTGATTTCCTTTAGGAAATCACTTTCAGATCTTAAGATCACTTACTGATCTTGGATTATTTCTCTCCCGCCTCCTCCTTTGTTCTTCCCTCCTTCTTCCTCCTCCTCCTTTCCCTTCCATTCTTTCCCTGTATCTTCTTGAAAGCTCAGCTCCTTCCAGAGCAGTCTCTATCGCCTATCACTGATGCCCTCGGAATCTGTTCATGCCCTAAATGACGGCTCTTCTCTCGTTCACTGAGTTCAGTCCATCTTTCCACACCCAACACAAATGTCCATCCTCTCATCAGGAATCCTTCCTTCTTTACCTTGTCTTGGCTCACCTCCTCCCATCACCATTTCTCTCTTCCCTGGCTCATCGCAATGATTGTCAAGCCAGTTTTCTTGATTCTGACCACTTCTGCTGACCCATCCCCATCTAAGCAGCCAGTATGCTCTTCCTAGCACCAAATCAAATGCTGTTACTTCTCTGCTTAAAACCCTTCCCAGTCTCTGAGATACCTGGGCGTCAGGCTGGTGAGAATCAAACTTGCGCCTGTTTTCTTGGCTTTGTCATATTCCACCATCCAGTACATACCCGCATCCTTACTCCAGGCCTGTGGAATTTCTTACATTTTACTATAGGCATCTTTTTTGTTATTGTTTTTATTACTTTGCACCTTTGTACATCATTTCTCCAGTTCCTGGACTTCCGCTTCTCCTCGGAAAGCTCCTCTTCCTGCACCTGCTCAGGCTGTTAGACACCCTGTACACCTTCTTCTCTTCGATCTGTCACGTGATATTATTAATCTGGCTCCCTAGTTGGAGTATAAGTTCCTCATTGCTAAGGGCCATCTCTGTCTCTAGCATGATATATACAATCTGGCTCATAAACAGTGTACATACATGGAAGATACATGTTAAATGAATTTATAAATAATTGATGAATAATTGAATGAATCACCCAGCCCATAGTGAGCTCCATTTGCTCTGAATTCTTATGATTCTCTTTGCACATCATGCCGGATCCAGTTCAACCTGAAAGGACGATGTCCTGAGACCTCCTCTGTGCCAGGAGCCTCCCTTCCTGCACGGAGAGCATTCTTCAGAGGGCACGTGCCTTTTCTGCGCTGTGGCTGTTCTACCTTTCAGGTGAGAGCCACGCGCCTTTACTCTCCCAAATGCCACCTCTCCCCAGAAGCCTCTTTTAAGACCCCTTGTATGGCTTTTTTTTTTTTTAAACTTCATCTTGCAACATGTTCATTTCATTTAGGTTTTACCTTTCTTATTAAATTTAATCATAGGTTTCTTTAAGGAAGGGATTTTGCCAACTTTGTGTTTCATTATATTAAATATAGTGCTGTGGCCATTGGGACTCATATAATATCTATTTGCTGAACTGGAAGTTGGTATAGTATTGGTGTAACAGTGACCGGAGAAGGCAGAGGACCAGGAGGCTGGGGGAAAGGAGAGAAAGAGGAAGGGAAACCGGCGTGGGAAGAAAGGGAGGCGAGAGCAGGTGAAGGATGAGGAAGTGAAGGGTGGAGGAGGGGGACGGGGAAGGGCAGAGAAGAAAAGGGAAGAGGAGCAGGGGGGTGAAGAAGAGGCGGAGTCGAGGAGGAGAGGGAGGGGTGAGAGGAGGCGCCAAGGCAAGAGGAGTGCAGAAGACCCCTTTCTTCAGCGGTTCCTCCTTTGCATCATAAACAGAGCAGAGATGATTTTCAAGGCCTCTTGCATCAAGTAGGAGAAAGAGAGGGACAGAGCATGTGGAGCTGTTTAAAATCAACATTATTTTGAGCTGTTACACCTTCTCAGGCATCGTGCTTATACCCATGAGCCTGTTTATCTCTCCCACCAACTGAGAGCTAGGGATTATGTTACCCCATTACACAGATGAAGAAACTGAGGCCTCCCAAGGTAAAGTCACTTTCCCAAGGCCCCCACCCCCCAGCTTCTGGCTCCCGGCTGCCTGGGTGCCAAGATAGCTTTTCTCAGGGAGCTTTGAGTCCGCACAGCACATTCTGTGTGTGGAGAGAATGGGACTAAATCCCTGCACAGCTGCAGTGGTAGAGGAAGCGAGGAAGGAAGGTGATTCCGTCTTTCTTTCATGAAGCCCCATGGCCCCCGGCGGCCTTGTGACCCCAGAGGGAACGCCGAGCGATTGCTACCAGCACCGGCTCTAGTCAGCAGCTTTGGGCTGAAACCTCATTAAGAATTAGCCCGGGGTTGCAGGCAATGGCTCGTGACTAAGGGCCTTCTTGTTGATTAGCAGGGGTCTAGGAGGCACTGATGGGGATCCAAATTTCCGCCTTCCCTCGGCTCTGTCTGTAAAAGCCTGTTGGACAAAAGAACAGCGCCTTCATGACAAATGGGATTGCTGACTGCCACCCAACTGCTTGAGTCCAAATATTGGTTTTCCTTTATGAGCCTAGGAGCACTGTGTTCTCTGCCTTGTGAGAAAAAGTGGAGTTCCTCTTAGGAAGTAGATTGAAGATGCCAATTAAAGACTGAATCAGAACACAAGTAGAATAGGGAGGCAGGCATAAGCAGTTGCTCAGTCATGTCCAACTCTTTGTGACCCCATGAACTGGAGCCCATCAGGCTCCTCCGTCCGTGGGATTTTCCCAGTAAGAATACTGGAGTGGGTTGCCATTTCCTCCTCTAGGGGATCTTCCCGACCCAGGGATCTATCCTGTGTCTCCTGCATTGGCAGGTGGATCCTTTACCACTGAGCCACCAGAGGAGCCCAGAATGGGAGGATCTGAGAGCAAATGTGATAGTTATAAGTCCTTGAACTAGTTAATTAAGTCTCTGAGCTTCTTCTGGTCTTCTAATCTGCAAAATTAGACTGATGCTGAAGCTCCAATACTTTGGCCACCTGATGCAAAGAACTGACTCATTGGAAAAGATCCTGATGCTGGGAAAGACTGAAGGCAGGAGGAGAAGGGGACAACATAGGATGAGATGGTTGGATGGCATCACGGACTTGATGGACAGAAGTTCGAGCAAACTCTGGGAGTTGGTGGACAGGGAAGCCTAGTATGCTGCAGTCCATGGGGTTGCAAAGAGTTGGACATGACTGAACTAAACTGAATCTGCACAAAATTGGAATGAAAATACTCCTGTCTCAGAGCCATGATCCTACATTTATTTGGAAAATATATAAAAAGTTCAGACAGTAAAAAATCTGCCTGCAATGCAGGAGACCCAAGTTTGATCCCTGGGTTGAGAAGATCCCCTGGTGAAGGAAAGGGCAACCCACTCCAGTAATATTGCCTGGAGAATTCCATGGACAGAGGAGCCTGGCAGGCTGCAGTCCATGGGGTTCACAAAGAGTCGGGACATGACCGAGTGACTTAATACTTAACACATATATGGAAAGCATCTGACCTAAAACGAAGGGGGTTGATATAAAGTAATAGACGATTTCCTGGATAATTCTCACATGCCAGGTATAGAGTTCATTCCTTTATATCAATCTATCGTGGAAACCTCAACACAATCCATTTTCCAATTTTGAGAACTGAGGCTCACAGAGGTTAATTAACTGTCTTGTAGTCAGCAGAGCAGGAATTTGAGCCCATGTCCACTCAGTGGCAGTGCTCTGTAAGTACGTACTGCGTCGTGTCTCAACCTGAAATGAATAACATAATCATGGTTTTTATTGGAGCTGGTAGTTCTGTAGCCCTTTCTATGTGCCGATAGGTTCTGCTGTTGACTTTTGAAAGTCTGTGATTTTCCTAAAATTACTTGCCAACTTGTGGATGTGCGTAGGCGTGCCATTTCCATAGCTATTCTCATACTCTCAAAAGAATCCAGAACCATAAAAGATCAAAATACCTTTAGAACAGACGATTGTGAGAGCCTTGCAACATTCCAGGTGTAGATGATGATAAAAAGGGCTGCCTCTGACCAGGGGAAACCTGAAATAAAGTGGTGACTCAATACTCAGATCTGTATAGAAAGAGCTGGGTATGCTGATGGAGTATTAGCTGTATTGTGTGTGTGTTAGGCGCTCAGTCGTGTCTGACTCTTTACAACCACATGGACTGTAGGCCACCAAACTCCTCTGTCCATGGAATTCTCCAGGCAAGAATACTGGAGTGGTTGTCATTCCCTTCTCCAAGCTGTGTTGCTGCTGCTGCTGCTGCTAAGTCGCTTCAGTCATGTCCGACTCTGTGCGACCCCATAGAGGGCAGCCCACCAGGCTCCCCCATCCCTGGGATTCTCCAGGCAAGAGCACTGGAAGCTGTGTTGAGGGAAGGCCTATTAGAGGGTTCATCTTTTGGTGTGTGGTCATGTGAGGCTCTGCCTTTCAATAAACTTGTGGCCAAGTGTGCAGCACAGAAATCCTGGACTGATCAGTGATCAATGAGACTATTTGATCTACTTCAACCACCACGTCTCACTCGATTCCTCACTGATCTCATTGATTGTACAGAAATCAGGCATCAGGGTGGCCAAAACCTGAATCACCCATGGAAATTAATATATTGACTCTCTTTAAACAAGGTCCCCGTGTATTTTTATTTTATTTTTTATTTTATCTTTTGTTCTTACCTGTCAGAATTTATCTCAGGCAGAATTAAGCTCTCCTTTGGCACTGCAAATATAGCTCTTTCAATGCATTTCACTGTATTCTGGGTACATTCTACCTTTTGTTATGTGCACAATTGTTCATATTTGCTACTAAATTGCCCTGATCCCTGAAAGTAGAATCCATATCCTTTTAAATTTGCTCATTATTCAGTTTTTACTTACTTGATGTGTGCTCTTACTTATATAGTGTATGCCCAATATATATTTACTGATTTAAATTTATGTGAACTATCAAATCAATTTGCTTTGAATCTTAGTTTTTTTAAATTGTGATGAAATATACATAACAAAGTTTAATGCTGTAGGCATTTAAAAGTACACAGTTCAGTGGCATTAAGCCTATTCACAGTGTTGTGCAACTACCATCCCTTACTAGTTCCAGAACTTTCTCACCATCCCATGTGGAAATTCTGTATCCATTAAACTGTCCTCTCTGCTCTTCACTCCCTCCAGTTCCTGGCAACTACTAATCGCATTTCTGTCTCTATGGATTTGCCTGCCCTGAACATTTCAGATGATTGGAATCATATAATCTGTGTGTGTGTGTGTGTCTGGTATCGTTCATGTAGCGAAATGTTTTCAAGGCTCATCCATGTTGTGGCATGAAACAGCACTTCATTCTATGACTGAGTTAATATTCTACTGCGTGGATATCCACACCCACATTTTGTTTGTTCATTCATATGTTGATGGATATTTAGGGTTTCTCTGCCTTTTGATCAATATTGCTCCTGTGAACAACATGTTCAAGTTTTAATTTGAATACCTGTGTGCAGTTTTTTTGAATATATACCTTAAGAGTGCAATTGCTGGATCATACAGCAATTAAATTTTAAAAAATTTAAATTTTGTACCAAAGCCTTGGTACAAAAATAGGTTTATTTTGTGGTGGATTGCCTGACTCCATTGTTCTCTTCCCCTGAGAGGATTATTATACACACTAACGCATTACCATGTGACAGGCAGTGTTGTCCTGTAGGAGACATATACACCTCACTTAGTTGACATTGGACTTGGCCATATGACTTGCTTTGGCCAGTGGAATATAACGCACGCTTCATTTTAGGAGACACTGCCTGGTTTGGCTTTTACCCTTTTCCCTCTGAGAATGGCATATATACCTGAGAGAGGCCACTCCTTCAGCTTTGGTCTGAAGAAGAAGACATCTGACACAGAGCCAAAGCCCAGCCAACATGAAACATGAGCAAGAAATAAACCTTTTGTGGTTGTAAACCACTGGGATTTTGGGGCTCTTTGTTGTGAAACAGAAACTTAACCAAAGCTCAGTGGTACTGAAATGCTGGCTTAAGCAACGCAAACCACACTTCCTTACGGCTTGGCTTCCCGGTGCCTTAACTGGGCTGATGTGCATTATGGACCTCAAGAGCTGGATTGAATACACAAAGTCTCCTGAATGTATTTGATCTTGGTTACATGTGCAGGTCTATGATTCTGGGTCATACAACTTGGCAAATGCTGGACTATTAATATAATATCATTTGGGTTAAATCCTGTCCAAAATAACTTTTCCTCTGCTCTTACAAATGTAGAAGGCTTTTCTTTATTCCTTCTGCTGAAATGGGTGTATATTTTATTTTAATTTTACATTTAAGAATTTAGTTCTCCTACCCAACTGGGGCCCCTTGAGTTCAAAACCGTCTTATTAACTTTCTGTATCTCTAGTATCTAGTACATTGTCTGCCTCAATAAAGTGGTGAGTGAAAGGACTTTTCTAAGCGTGGCAGAATTGAGCAGCTTTATTTTTGCACACGCACTGTGATCTAGTTTTGTATTTGATATCGTGGAAAGAATGCAAAGACATAGAAACCAGTCGTAGTTCTCAAGAATCATAATTTGTAACAATGGATCCCAAACAAAATATGTGCTGAGTTTAGTGGCCAAGTCTTTTAGCATCATTGTTATCTTAGAAGGTTTTTTTTTTTTCAATTTGTGAATTTTTTCACTCAGATGTTTCTTAACAATATTGAGCTGAAGTTAAAATAGCTTCAGGTTTCAAGCTATGATGTCAGGAAAGACAGCACAGGCCCTGCTCATGAGGAAGAGCTCTAGAGAGGTGAGATGTACTAAGCCCAGAACAGAGACCCACAACCCTCTCTCAAGCACATTTTCTCTAAATTCACCTTTGTTCAAAATTATTTCCTGGGTACCCCCTCATGTGCCAGATGACAAGGAGGTGGGAGATGAATGACGTATTACCCCTGGCATTCAAGGAGGAGCTCACAGACCAGGAGGAAGATGAACATAAACATACAAAATATGATGCAATACTTGTTCTATTAGCATTTGAGGTACATGCAAGGTGCTTTTGGTTGTCTACAGAGGAGCACCTGGATTGCCAAGGGCTTCCAGGGAAAGCACTGGAAAACCGGGTGAGCACAGAAACCAACATCACTTGAAATAACTGTCATGTATTAATGCTATGGGGCTCCCTGGTGGCTCAGCTGGTTGAGAATCCACCTGCAGTGCGGGAGACCTGGGCTCCATCCCTGGGTTGGGAAGATCCCCTGGAGAAGGGAAAGGCTACCCACTCCAGGATTCTGTCCTGGAGAATTCCATGGACTGTACAGTCCATGGGGTCGCAAAGAGTCAGACACGACTGAGTGACTTTCACTCACTCACTCACATTAACGCTATGAGTTTCACATGGATTACACAATTGATTTTGTTTTCTAATTCATTGAGATAAAATTTACATCCAGAAAAATTCACCATTTTGAGATGAACAGTTCTATGAATATGACAAATATATCCAATCATGTAATCAAGATACTGCCACAATCAAGGTATAAAATTATTCATTTAACTTTCACACCAACCCTACACATGAACTTTAATGAGAAAACTGAGAATCGGAGAAGTTAAGCCTCTTTATCTTAACTTCCCAAGGTCACACTGTTAATAAGAGCTGGAGCCAAAATTTGGACAGAGAGAACTTGCATTCTGGTAGCAGAGGTGGTGGTGGTACAGGATGTCTCAAAAAAGAGAGAGACAGGGGATAAAAGACTCTGTGGACACCAGCTGATCCAGGGATCAGGTGACAGAGTCTGTGAGGTGTAGTTTGGGTTTCATCATGAATTCTGTGAAGAAGCTTAGATTTAAATTGATTCAACCTCTTCTTCAGTTTCAAGGGTATCTTCATGTTGCAATTTTATGAAACTGAATTTTAAAAGTATGTTGGAGGGAAAAAAAAGGTATGTCTGCCTCCTTATCATTGATGATTTCATAGTTTAGACCATATTCTCTTTTTCCAAGTTAAAATTGTCATTTAGAAGTCTCCCTGCCCCCAGTCCTTTTTGTCAGTTTAAATTCTCCCCTGATTATCTCTCCCACTGAAAGGTAAGTTCTGAGAGAGCACAGATTTTGCTTCTAACCTTTTCTCCAGCACCTAAAAGGGCCCAGCACATAATATATGCCTAATCGATCTTTGCTTAATAATTGAAATAAGACCAGCACAGAATAGACTCATAGAAAATCAAGGTTCAGAAAATCATAATGATCAACTAGTACAGGGGCTGGCAGACGTCTTCTGTAAAGAGCCAGATGGTAAATATTTTAGGCTTTGTGGGTCACACGCAGTCTCTGATGCAACTTATTCGACTCCTCTGTTGTGATGTGAAAGCAGGTAAATGATACTTCCGTCTGTTTGGTTGTGTTCCAATAAAGTTAATTTGTGAAAATAGGCTCATGGCCCCTGTTTGCCGATTCCTGTATCTGTCAGTATATGCTAGGTTATGTTGTGCTAACAAACAATCCCTGAATCCCAGTGGTTGGCAAATGTGAGTAGTCATTTCTTACTGATTCTGCATCATTGTCACAAGTCAGGTGTGATTCTGCTTCACAGAATGAAGACCTCTGTATGGAGAGCAGTGGTGTGCTCTAGATGGAACATGGCTGTTGCGGTGGTGATGGGCCAAGAGAAACTGAGGGGCCCATATGTTGGTTCTTGTAGCTTCATTTTGGAAGTTGCACGTATCACTTATACATTTCATTAGCCAAAACATGCTGTGGGAACCTATCTGAGTTCAGAGGGTGAATGTGAAAGTCACTCAGTTGTATCCAACTCTTTGGGACCCCATGAACTGTAGCCTTCCAGGCTCCTCTGTGGAATTCTCCAGGCAAGAATACTGGAGTGGGTTGCCATTCCCTTCTCCAGGGGATCTTCCCAATCCCAGGATCAAACCCGGGTCTCCTGCTTTGTGGGCAGACTCCTTACCATCTGAGCCACTCAGAGGTGGGGGTGTATAATTTTTCCCAAAGGAGGACACTTCAGGGAGGGGCACTGAATATGCATGAATGGGTTTTTGGAGCATCCCTACAGTGTCAGCTTTCAGATTCTGCTTCTGTATTTCCAATGACGAGAAGCCCTCTACCTACTAAGGCAAGCTGTTTCATCCCTCAAAACTTCTGACAGTTAACAAAAGGTGTTCATTTTACTGTGTGAAATTTTGCTTACCTGTATCTTTCCTCCGAGGGTTCCAAGTCTTCTCCTTAAGATCCTGCAGGATAGATAAGGATACCTGAGAAAACAAAAGGGCACTCTATCCGGAAGGGGGAGCCAGACCCACCCACTTCCCCCCCAGGTAGCTGCCTTTCTTCATTTCCCAGAGCGTGGATGACCGGTCACGGAGACAAGGCTGAACTTCTGAATGAGATCATAGCCTTTTCGCCCTTTCTGCACAGTTTCACCTGGTGAATTATCGTCTTATTTCCATTCCACTCCAATGAGCTGTCAGCGATGGATACTGTAATTCACAGCAATAGAAACACAAACAGATGGGTAATTGACCTGCATGCCTTCATTACACTGGGGTTCAGAATGACTGCCGAAGCCATAAAGTCCTTTATCTGCCCGTCTGAAATCCCTGGGCTTTCACAGGAAGGGGGTCAGGCTGACTTTTTGCAAAAGGTAGAGTCCTTGTTGTCGTTCTCCTCACCTCGTGTTTTTGAGAAATGGACAGAATTTGACAAGCAGAACTTAGCAGGCACAAGACACCAGCTGGGGCCCCTGCAGGGCTCTGAGATATCTACAGGGGGCCACATTCTGATGCAAGAACGAGATAGGAAAATATTTAATCTCAACCAAAATAGAACCTGTATGTTTCGCTCTTCCTCTTAGCCCCATAAGAGAGTGTCATTTAATATTTAGTGAAATAGGTCAGAAAAGAGCAAATTCATCAAAAATATTACTATCTTAGGCAATTAGGATATAGAATAAAATACAACAAAGCTGAGGAAAAAACAGAAAGATATAGAGCCCTTGCCTTGAACAAGACTTAGATGGACCCAAGGTATGCCCACACTGACCCATCTCTGCTCAAGGTGTGCCCTCTCCATGGAGCACTGGGGTTGCCCTTCCTTATCTGTTAAGATCAGGCTTGTTTTTCAGGATTCTGCCCACATCACAAAATCACCCATAATTACTGTGTCCAGGCTTATTTTCCTTCATCTCTGTAATAGATGCCTGACTTATTTAATATTTGAAATATATTTATTAAACACTACTTAACCAGACATCATGCTGCTCTCTCTGTTTGAGTCATCAGCTAAAGCCTTTGTCTCTTGGATTCCAAGCTTTAGTTTTGAATATCCACGTAGCCCCTCTGTGTCTTTAGAAAGGAGGAAAGTCTCCTCCAGCAGTTCTTCAGGTACTTCTCATTGAAGGAAGGAGAAGGAGGCTCAGAGTTCCTGGCAACAAAAGAGAATCAGAAATGAAGGCAGGCGAAAATCTCCAATCTCAGGAGCACCTCGGTTTTTGTTGATAGGGTCCTCTATTCCAGACATGAAATGTTTCCCAGCTCGCTGAGCACTGCCCCTGATCTAGGTGCCGGCTTTACACAGCAGTGTTGGCAACTGAAGATCTCCAGGGATCTGGTGCAAGGTTTCCCTGAACGCTCTGTTACTCCAGCGCCCCAGCAGTGGTTGAAATTTAGCCACGCAGAGGGCCTTCTCTTCTTTTTCTGAATCTCAGGTTTACTCCCAGCCTGTAATGACAAGGATCCTTGACCTCTGTTGCTGTATGAGGTGCTGTTCCTCTAGTGAGCTGACAGATCTCTGCCCCATGTCATTCTTCCCTTCAGAGTTCTGGTCTCTTCTGAGGCATCAGAGTCATTGTTTTCTTCTCTAAAGAATTTGGAAAAATCGAACAACTGAAAAAAAGAGGAACCTTAATCAGATAGAAAGGCGATGGCTAAACCGGTCCTTAGCTGGAAGGAGTGATATTGCCTAACGCCTTTGCACATGGTGTTTCCACTTTCTAGACCACTCTTCTTGTGGATCTCCCATCCCTTGACCCCTGTTGATCCACTGGGTCTCAGCCTAAATGCCACTTCTCTGGGAGAGTGCCTTTGACTACCCCTGCTTGAGGCTGGGCTAGGTGTTCTTCCTGTGCGTTCTCCAAGCACCCTTGTGCTTCTGGCAGAGCCCTGGGCTCATTGCATCCAAGCAGCTTGTTTACAGATCTGTCTCCCTCCTAAACTGTGAGGTCAGTGAGGGCAAGGAAGGTTTGCCTTATTTGCCCTGGTATCCACAGCACGGTGCCTACCACACAGTAGGGCTTAAGCAATATGTGGGGAGAGAAGAGAGGAAAAATGGAAAGAAGGACAGATGTCAGGGAGAGGGGAGGAAGGAAGGAAGGGAGGAAGGAAGGAAGGAGCACTGAAGTACAAACAATGGAGTGATAATAATAAAGACCTACAATAAATACTATAGTGCTATTAAGACAAAATGCCCATTTGGCCTTTTCCTACTAGCCCAAATACGGCTGTTTAAGAAGGATTTTTCCAAGAAGGGCTCAAGTGTGGTCCAGATAATGGGTTATGTTCCAGTAGGGTG
The DNA here is from genome assembly GCF_027580195.1 of Bos mutus. Taxonomy (NCBI): domain Eukaryota; kingdom Metazoa; phylum Chordata; class Mammalia; order Artiodactyla; family Bovidae; genus Bos; species Bos mutus. The sequence continues at coordinate 4,329,233 of NC_091624.1, forward strand.
CAAATGGAAGAATCTAACATTTACTGAGCACTTAATTCTGTCAATTGGTGTCTTGGTCTGCTCAGGCTGCTATACCAAAATACCATAGATTGGGTGGTCTGAACAAGAGACAGTATTTCCTGCCATTCTAGAGGCTGGAAAGTCTAAGGTCAAGGTGCCAGCAGTTTCAGTGTCTGGTGAAGAAACATTCCTGGCTCTTAGCTGCCTTCTCAGTGTTTGCTCACATGGCCTTTCCTTACAGTGTGCTCACAGAGGGAAGGAGGGGGAGCCCAGGGAGAGAGAGAAGGAGAGAGAGTGACTTCCTGTCTCTTCCTCTTCCTATAAGAGCAAAGACTCTTCAGAGTCCCTTGTACCACATGGAGATCAAACCAGTCCATCCTAAAGGAAATCAGCCCTGAATATTCACGGAAAGTCTGATGCTGAAGCTAAAGCTCCAATACTTTGGCCACCTGGTGTGAAGAGCTGATTCAGTGGAAAAGACCCTGATGCTGGGAAAGATTGAGGGTGGGAAGAGAAGGGGACAACAGAGGATGAGATGGTTGGATGGCATCACTGACTTGATGGACGTGAGTTTGAGCAAGCTTGGGGAAATAGTGAAGGACAGGGAAGCCTGGCGTCTCACAGTCCATGGGCTCTCAAAGAGTTGGACATGATTTAGCAACTGAATAAAAACAACAAACCCCATCATGGAAGCCCCACCTTACTGACCGTATCTAAACCTAGCCTCGGGTGTTAGGGTTTCAACACGTGAAATCTGGGGTCAGAGGACATAGTTAATCTGTAAGAGTCAGATGTTGCTGAAGTGCTGTTTATGCCTTGTCTCCCCTCATTCACTCTTCACAGTAGCCCTGGAAGTGTTTATTGGGAATTTAACTTCACAGGCAAGAAAACTAAGTTTCATGGAGGCTAAGACATTCCCAGAGACTACTCTGTGCACCCCTAGGGACCCCAAGGCAGGCATTTGTCTCAGTTTGCATCCCTTCCCACTGGAGACATGGAAGGACCCGCCAGTGTTTCAGAATCCAGTCGGAATTCCCAGAGTCAAGTCCTGAGTCTGTCACTGTGGCTGTAGAGCTCTGGACTTGTCCTCAACTCTAACAGCCTCCGAGTTCTCAGGGGCAACTCTTTTTCCAAGTGGAATGAGAAAGAGGACAGTTCTTCAACAAATGAATATCTGAAACCTCCCTGGGGCTTGGCCTTAACTTAAGCTCAGAGGGACTGTCATGGACAGACAGGCCCCTGTCCCCCTGAAGCCCACTGTCTAATGGGGGGAAGGAAAGGAAATGAAGACAAAAGAATAAAATAATTTCATTCAGCAGCTAATTCTGTGAAGAAAATAGAAGAGGCATCTGAGCGTGGGTGGCCTGGGCACATCCGGATGGCAGGACGCAGGAGCCAGGCCGAGATCTGGGAGAGGAGCATTCTGGGCACAGAGACGGGCAAGTGCAGAGACGGTGGAAAGAGCAAGCTCGGCGCCAAGGAGGGGTTGCGAAAGGGCGGGGCCCCCGGTGCGTCCAGAGCAAAGGAGAAGGAGGGGCCAAGGAGGCAGAGACGTCTCGTGTAATGGGGAAGACAGGGCGCCTTGGCACGCGAAGACTGCACGCACAGGACAGAGAATACGCACAGGACAGAGAATACCGTGAGGCCAGAGTGCTGAAGGTGCGGTGGAGGCGGGGCTGAGGACTGCGGGGCGGAAATCAGGGAAAGGGCAGGCAGATGCCGCCAGGGTTCCCACGTCGGCTCCATGCAACAGCCGAGTGTTCCGTTTTAAAGTATAACAAGATATTTTTTTTTGTTTTTTTGGTAAGTATAATGAGACTGGGGGGAACAGATTCCATATGTTTAGCGTGGGTGAGTTGGTGTGCAAATGGAACTTTCAACTCTTGCCTTCCTGGGTTTTGTGAGGCCAGATTTATATGCTTGGCATTAAGGGCGGCCTTTTTTTCTCTCTCATTTTCTCGGTTTCCCTGTTCGTGTGTGTGTGTGTCTGTCTTTGGGAACTGAGGGGACAGGAGGTGCCACCCCAGCCGGCAGCTGTATATCTTTCACACGGCGGATCCCCAGGCCAAATCCCCCTCCACGTTATTTACAGCTCCCATTGAAGCGGGCAGGACTCCGGCGCCCATGAAGGAGGCGCCCAGCAATGGGCCTCTTTGTTGGACACAGGTCACAGGGAGACGACTCCGGTGGTGACTGCTATGTGAACCTCCGCTGCCGGAGAAATGGTTATGTAACTTTAAATAGTAATGACATTTCGCAGAAAAGTGCCTTTTAATTGCTATGTCTTCATTATTCTCTTTTCAAATTTGCCCAGGAGATTCCGCCTCGGAGTCAGCTTGGCAGGTTCTGGGTTTCCATTTTTAAAGAGCAGCCAGTTTTGTGTTTCAGCTGCTCCCAGAAACCCCCCAGCCCCAAACTTCATCTGTTTTCCGTTGCATTAGATGGGGTAGGTAAGACCGGCTTTTGTATCCTTGCCAGACAGAAAAATGATTTGACGCAATTTTTGAAAAACGCTCTCCCCCAATTCCTTTTGGGCCAGCACCAAGAATAGAATATTTTATCCCCTGCAAAAGAGAGAAAGAAAATGATGAGCAAGCTAGAAAAATAGGACTGAGAGTACAGTCTATAGAGTTTCTTTAAGCAACAGAAACTTAACCCCAGTCCATAGACTCACATGCCTATAGGGGATTGGGATCAGCTAAAAATAAATTTTGCTTTGGAAGCAAAAAGCGGTGATACAGATAAAATGACTCAATAGTGCCTACTCTGAAAGAACTGGAGACTTGGTCTAGGACTTTACTGCTGGATTCAGTTTGCTTTGCCTTTCCGTATTTGCATCTCACGCCTCCATACAGGAGCCCTTGTGAGCAGTGACTCAAGCTAGTTTGGGCCCTTTGCTCGTGGGGTGGAGCTCCCATAGCCTTGTGGTGGACCGTCACCCCGGCTGCCCAGCCCTGCTTGTTAGAACACCTTCTGTGAGTATTGACAAAGGATCTACCATTCCCAATAGCCCTCCCATCAGTGCTGGTTCAACAGCACAGAATTCTAAACCCCACTTCTTGTGGAAGCTCTCCAGATATCTCCACACTGTGTTCTGGGTATCTTTCCTTCTGATTAAATACTCACAGCTATATTGTTCTTTCATTTATCCGGAGGCTTCTGTGGTAACTTTAAAAAACTTTAATCATAGGAATGACTGCAGCAGCATCATCAAGAAGAAGAATAAAGCACATTTATTGTTGGCTATGTATCAGAGAGTGTTCTAGACAATTCTCAAGAATTATGTCACTTGGCTCCCTCAGTCACCCTCTGATGGAGGTACTGACAGTATCTCCATTTTAGAGAAGAGAAAGTGGAGCCTTTGACAGGTTGGCTAGCTAACCTGAGAGGACTGAGGCAGTCGTGGGGAAGCCTGACTCTAGCAATGCCCAGCTCTTCCCTGTGCTACGGTTTCTGCCAGAAAGGCATGCTGGAGACACCATCTTCTTTTTCCCAAGTCCCCTCTGAAAATAGTCCTTTTTTTAGCTGCCGTATGACGATAGGTTGAAATGATGGGTTTCACTTTTTTTTAAATAATTTATAAGCAAGAGAAAGATAAAAATCTAGAGACACAACTGTGAAGTCGAGAGTGAGAGAAATGTCGAGTCTGTTCAGCAGATCCCTGATGAGTAGGGTTAGGCGTGTCCGTGAAGCATGAATGAGGAGAACATTTCAATTCGAAGAGCACAGTGGGTAGTAAAACCACTGCCCCAAGACACATCGGTGGCAAAACCTGTCAGCAGCTCCAAATGAGGGGGAAAGAAATGTCCCAGGTGAAAGTACTTGAATGACTTAATTTAGCCCAGAGTTGTCCTTTTTTTGGGGAGCACCATCGGCGATGGCCTGCTCTTTTGACATTTCCTGGGTGCAAGAGTAGTACTTCTGCCCAGATAAACCCTTCTCCTTCACGGGTCCTCAGGATCAGGACTCTGCTTAGTCAGGTACTTCATAGAGAAAAGATCATGCAGTGCGATCAGGAGTACTCCTCTTATAACCATGAATGGCCCATTTCCTCTCAGTGAGCTTTGCCTTCTTCATTTTTAAGCAAAGGAGAGAAAATGAATTGGACACCAATCTCCCCTGATCCCATTGCGTGTATGTGTGAATGATACGGTGGTCCTGTTAAATTATGTAACTCTGTTTATGTCATTCTTACCTGGGGAAACTACCAAAGTATCCCATTATTCACAGGATAAAGTCCAAACTCCTCAGCACATGATAAAGACCTTTCATCTCTGGCATCTGCCCTTTTCTGAAATCTGCTCTCCTCCAGCACTGCCCGCCCACCCATCCGAGTTCATGTCCCTCCCAGCAGCTCCCAGACATGTGAAATGTTAGTTCTTGCTACCCGTCTCTTTAGAATATGCTTCGTAGCCCTTTTTACATAATGACTCACTTTTCAATCAGCCCACGTATCATTTCCTCTACAAAGGTTTCCCTGCTGTTCCAGCGATGCTAACGCTGCCTCAGCTGTCCAGTTGCCGCATACGGCCAGCTCTACCCTGGGTCCGTAAGGCTGTGTTGTGATGAGGTGTGATGTCGTGCCTGCTGATTATATTGTAAACTCCCCAAGGGCAAAGATCATGCCTTTTTTTTTTTTAATCTCTTATAGACCTAGCGCCTAGCTCAGGATCGTGCTTCATAAATAAGGTTCACAAATATTAGAAGAAAGGAACAGGAAAGAAATGAAGGAAATAAGGAAAAATAAACAGTGAGCTTGTGCTTTCAATAAGGGCTTTCTCCCACAATGGAAAAGGTATATTAATGGATCTGGCTCTAGCTTCAGTGCTAATATCACGCAATAGTGTATGGAGAGAGCAGAGGTGGCCAGGATCACACTCTGAGAAGTTTAAGGCGAAGCAAGGGAACTGGAGGCCTCGCCAGCACTGCCCTGCATAGATCTGGGCAGGCCCAGACCTAGTCTGTCCCAGTGCACAAGGGGAAAGCCTAGCAGCTTCAGATTCCTGCATGTGAAACTCTTAATGGAACGCCTCCTCTATAACCTTCCATTTCCTGCTTCTCGCTGCTCTCCTCCAGGTCTTCAGATCATCTTCCCTCAGTATCTGCAGGAGAAGTTCGTCCAGTCGGCCTTGAGCTACATCATGTGCAACGGCGAGGGGGAATACGTGTGTCAGAACAGCCAGTGCCGATGCCAGTGTGCCGAGGAGTTCCCACAGTGCAACTGCCCCATCACCGACATCCAGATCATGGAGTACACACTGGCCACCATGGCCAAGTCGTGGGCCGAAGCGTACAAGGACCTGGAGAACTCAGGTAGGGAGCCTCGTGGGACTGTTGCATGGAGGCCACACATCCTGACGGGCATCAGGATAGCTAAAGGGAACCCACTCAGCAACTGCCCTCCCCGCCAGCCTTTCACCCAGGAGGGTCCAGAGCCATTCGAGTAGCTGTCAAAGAGGAGGCACTCAATAAATCTCCACTGAGTGGAATAATGAATAACATAATCAAGTTTGTGGTCCTGTGATATATTGCTTCTGTGGTACCCAGACGACAGACAGAATAATGCCTTGGAGCACAGAGGAAGCCTCTGGAGAGAGGAGTCAGAGCTAGTTGTATTGATTCCTGAGTCTGTGTGTGTGTGTGTGTGTGTACATGTCTCTCAAAATAAATGAACACACACATATGTGCAAATATGGGTATGTATATAGGTACATATATGTGTAGATATTGATGTAGATAGCCAAGGAATTCAGCCTTTCATAGCTGGAAGTCACTTTTCAGGTAATTTGGCCATTTCCTGCTTTTTGTGGTTGAGAGAAATGCATTTCAGGGGAGGACAGTCACCCGAAGCCATAAAGCAGGTGAGGCCCAAAGTTGGATCTCTGCCTTGCAGAGCTTCTAGTTAATGGGCCGTCTAGGCATTGATCAGCTAACTACGCAGGTAATGGTGACATGTTAATCATTGGTGTATGTGGACTGAGGAGCTCCTGTGAGCAGGTCACGTGCTGTTGGAGGGTGGTGTGGTCAGGGAGTCAGGAGAGGCCCCCTCCAGGGAGAGTGTCAGCATCTGAGCGTGTGCAGAGCTCAGAGGGTGAGTAGAGGTCGGCCAGCGGAAGGCACCCAGGAGCGACATGGCTGCGATGTGGGATAGGAGGATGGTATAGACAGTAAAAATGAAATGTGTAGAGACGCCATTGCCAAGATGTTTAGGAGGAAAACTTGGCAGGACTTGATGGTAGACTGGCTCCAAGAGTTGGAGGAAGGGTCTTCAGGTGAGCTCCAAGGACTTTTAGGTCTTACATTAAGCAGTCTGATGGACGTGGGTACCTTGCACAGAGCTAGAACACCCCGGAATGTTTAGAAAGAAGACTGTGTACTGAGTTTCAGATGTGAAAAACTTGGGAACCCTTGAGACTTCCAATAGAGATGCCAAGTGGATATCTGGCATTTAATATGTTCTCAGAGATGTGTTAAATAAATGGACATATGTGTAGAGCACTTCTATTTTTAACACAACTTTACATTCCTTAAATCTGTTATAAACTACACTGAAATATGTAGTGATATCACTGTGTTCTAGGGGAGGGAGGATGCCAAGCGCCAATGTCTCCCCAGGGCCACAGAGTCAGTAAGTGACAGCTTTGGTAATGGAACCCCGATTCCAAATCCAGTGCTCACAGCAGCTTCTGTAACTTATTAATTCTACTTTTCCCACCCAACCCCCCCACCAGGCCTCAGTCTACCCATCTGATAAATGAGAGGACATGTTTTTGTTTTTAATATTTGCATTTATTTAAATCTTTCTCCAAGAAACTCTTTGATCAAACAAAATCGTACCTTGGAGCCACTGTGTACCACAGATAAAAGCCAAGCCGTAGAGCGCTGGGTTTGAAAACCACTGGTTTCCATGAACTCCAAGCCCTGCTCCAGCTCTGGGAGCACAGAAAGCATCCAGGATTCTATTCTTTCGGGGTCACCCAGTGGAGCTGCGATGCGTTAGGAACCTGCACCCATTAGTCCATTTAAAATCCTGGGAATCTATGAAAGAGGAGAGCTTCATGAAGGAAATGTGTTATGACGAGTATTTGGCCTCAAAAAAAAAAAAAAAAAGCATTTGATAAAATGCTTTTGCGAAGAGATTCTACTGATTGCTAAAAAGCAGAGGTGGGTGTCGGCTGTGTGCACATGTAGTAGGGATGCCTAGCCTAGCATCCTTTCTCCCAAGAAGCGAAGCCGCGTAGGATGGGTGGGCGGGTAGGTGGGGGGAGGAAATGCAGAAAGCGCAGACGCTGCAGAGTAAGCTGAAAAGGCCGCAGAAATGATTGCCGTGTCACAGTTTGTCTCCACAAAAGCACATTTTCCCCCAGATATCCTGCACTTATCCATTTTGAAATGTTTGTGCCTATGAAGACAAACCCATCCATCCACACGTATATGTGGCTTGTACCTGTGTATTTTCCTCCTTTCCTTTGCAACCCATAACCTTAATGACTCAGGACCAGGTCATTTGGAGGGATTAATGTCTGGTCAAAGGTCAAAGCCATTGATTCCTTCATGGCTGGAGTGTTAGTGGACAAATAGGACCTAGTTTATACACTTAAATAGGGGTCTGTGCCTCCTTTGGGCTTCTCTGGTGGCTCAGTGGTAAAGAATCCTCCTGCCAATGCAGAAGACTCAGGTTCGATCCCTGGAAAATTGTCTGGAAGAGGAAATGGCTACCCATTCCAGCGTACTTGCCTGGAAAATCCCATGGACAGAGAAGCTTAGAGGGATCTAGTCCATGGGGTCGCAAAAAGTCAGACATGACCTAACGACTAAACTGCAACGCCTCTTTTATTGGGAGTTTTAGTCAAGAAATTAAATCATTTTCACTTAAAAAAATGTTTTTATTGAAGTATAGTTGATTTACAATGTTGCATTAATTTCAGGTATACAAAGTGAATCAGCTATACATGTACATATATCCCCTTTGTAGATTCTTTTCCCACGTAGGCCATTACAGAGGACTGAGTAGGGTTCCCCTGCTGTTTATATTTAGCAGGCTCTTAGCCATCTGTTTTGTGAACAGCTGTGTGGAGGTGTCAGTCCCTGTCTCCCAGTTGGCTGCCACGCCTCTTCTCCCCTGGTAACCATAAGCTTGTTTAGATGTTCCTACCTGACCCGAATTCTGGTTCGTTGAAAGGACCGTTATCCCCAAGGTCAACAGAGCCCTTTACAAGATAAGCTGCGTTGAGGGGAGAGCTGGACTGGTTAAAGCATCAGAGTCATCAGGGCCAGTCCCCTGCCTCCAGCCGGCTCACTGAATATATCTGTCCATGCAGTCATCCTTCCCATCTTACACAACCGTCCACTCAGCACTTTCTGGATTTTGAAAACGAGGCAGATGCCGTCCTATGTCACTCTCTGAAGATTTGGATTAGATGCTATTATTGACAGATGGGAAAACTGAGGCGTTGAATAACAATTGTATAACAATCATGGTTATACAGCCATCCACAGTTTAAGAATCAGCTTGAACTCCTGCGTGTCTGATTGTCTGTAATGAGGTGCTGAGGACTCCTGTTTTTAGCACCTTGATATAAAATATATTAAAAATACATAGTTTTGGCTCCCAGTTCTCTGATCCTGTTTATGTGTTGAGAGTAAGTAAATATGCTAAGAGTACATGATTTGGAGCCATCCAGAGTTCTGATTCTTCCATTTGCTGGCTGTGTGACCTTGGCGAGTTAATTAACACCTCTGTGTCCCAGTTTCTGTAGAAGGAGGGCACTAAAGCAGCCATCTCGTACGTTTGCTATAAAAATCAGTTATGTGTGTTAAGTGTTGAAGACTGAGCTTCATGCTTATTGAAAGCTCTGAAGGCTTTTTTTAATGAATGCCTAATATACCCGAAATTTCCTTGTAGCTTGTTTTTTTTTTTTTTTTTTTGATTATGTAGCAGGTGGGATCTTAGTTCCCCTGCCAGCGTGCGAACTCATGTCCCCTGTGTTGAAGCGTGGAGTCCTAAGCACGAGACCGCCAGGGAAGTTCTTTGCGTAGGGCTTATAACATAAAGTGAAAGTATTAAGGTTCAGATATAGATAGATATGATTAATAAATAGATATTCTGACTAGTTAGGCTTTTTTTTTTTTTTCCTGCAAATGGTTAACCCCTTAATTCATTAATATTCCCAATACCTGGGGGTGGGTGAGGGTAAATATTAGATCAGAAAACAACAGCTCATGTTTTAATCCTTCCTCTTGTTACCCGTGGACTATTCTACCTTCCAAAAATCATTTTCCCACTTGAGGCTTCAGTGTTTCCAAATGTAGAACAAGAAATCTGACCCAGATCATTCCTAAGGCTGTGTCACACTGTGGCTCATGCTGATACACTGAGCACCCCAAACTGAGGCAGAGGCCCTAGAGACCCAAGCGTGTGTCCCCATCTCTTAGGCTGGAGTTTCCCAAACTGTGACTTGAGGAGAGGTGGTCCACACACACAGCTTCCAGTGAGCACGGGACTCACAGACAGGCGGGGATCCGTGTCAGTTCCCCGTCCCTCTGCAGATTACATCACAGAATGTTTTGGTTGCTGCTGATATCCTTCCACACTGTCTCTTGCTACTTCCCTAAATTTCAGATTGAGACCAGGCATGGGTTTCAGTCATCCAGCAGGCCACAGTATTTGGCTGGAATTCGTTCATATCGTTTTCATCATATTTATTTTTACAGCCTTATTTCTACAGCTCCCATCCTACCAAATGCATGTTATAGTGATTTTCTTTGTCGATTGGGTGAAAATGTGGTTTAATTACTTCAAAGAAAATATTAAGTAAGATATAAGTACAAGTGATACGTGATCACTGTTATAAAGCTGGCATTCAAATGATAGAAGTTTGGGCAGCCTTGTCTGAAGTAAGGATGCGGGATGCAGTGAAGTACTGGTAAAAGACCCATCGTTGAAAGTGCAGTGGCCTCTTCACTACCTGCCAGGAGCAGAGCAGGCTGGTACCATGTTTATAGTCCACCAAGGAGTTGGCTTTAGTGCGGGCCTGTTTACTGGTGGGTAGGGCTGAGCATTTGAGGCAGCCTCCAATGGGGAATGTCGTGCTCAGCCCGTCTCCTTCGCCTTTGTCTCTTGCTAGATGAGTTTAAATCGTTCATGAAGCGTCTCCCTAGCAACCACTTCCTGACCATCGGGAGCATCCACCAGCACTGGGGCAACGACTGGGACCTGCAGAACCGATACAAGCTCCTGCAGAGCGCCATGGAGGCCCAGAGGCAGAAGATCCAGCGCACGGCTCGAAAGCTTTTCGGCCTCAGTGTCCGCTGCCGCCACAACCCCAACCACCAGCTGCCCCGAGAGAGGTGAGTGCTGGCCCTCCCACCGCCCCTGCAGGCTCAGAGCCAGAAAAGAGGCGGGCGCAGTGTAGAGGACGCACTTGGAACCCACGGCCTTGCAGGGTCCAGAACCGTGGTTTCTCGGGCTTCTCCCCTACTGGCTCTGGAAGCCCTGGGTTTCTTAGCTTTTCTGGAAAATGCCCTGAACTTTCAGCATATGTGTTGTCTGATCCATCTCACTGAGGAAGGAAATTAACAATAGCCCTGATCACTATGTGACATTATACTGGTTGCTTAAATGTATTATCTAATTTTAAAATTACTTGGCAAAGCTGTTTTTAGCATCCTCATCTTAGTAGTGAAGAAACTAGGTTAGTGAATGAATCAAACAACTTACTGATTGAGGGCCTTTGATTAGGGCCTGGAGTACAGTGAAGCAAAGGAGGCGCCTACCCTGAGAACTTTAAGGGAGCACTCCCTCCCCAGTCACGCAGAGGCAGGGTCCTCACTGATAGGGAGTGCCCTCAAATGCCCACCTGCCTTGCTGGCCTCAGCACCACACCAGCCCTGCTCTCCACATACCAGATATTCTGGTGGATGATGGAGAAGATGGGGGTGAGCAAGACTCACAGGGCTCATGCCCTCCTAGCACCTAGGATCTATCTACTCTCTTGGGAGGATTCAAATTCAGAATTCAAATCCAAGTCTCTCAGACTCTGCTCTCCCAGGGCATTTATGAGCTACATCAGGGGGTTTTCTGTTTTGGTGTCTCCAGGGTTTTCATGCAGGCATCATGGGAGAGCAAGAAGGCAGGCTTGGGGGTCTGTCCACCCTGCTCCTGCCAGAGCAATGATGCATTCATCTGTTTCATATTTGGGGGTTCCATGTTCAGCTTTGGTCAGTGAAAATGGGTCCTCCCTCTAAAAGACTGACGCTTGGTCACCTTCACTTAACAGTCTATGCCAGTGTGCATGCGTACATGCTCAGTCGCGTCCGACTCTTTGGATACCAGTCTCTTTGTACACTCTCCCGGGCTCATCTCTCTTCTCCCATTCCCCCCAGCTTAGATCCCTTTGCTTTGCATCTAGCTTGTGATCCTGATTTTACGAAACAAATGGAATTTCAGCCAGCAGCGGCTGACTTGTTGAAGTGCTGCAGAAGGAGGGACTGGGAAAGAGGTCCCTTGTCATCTGCGACAGAGGCCCAAACTGCCACTGTGCGTGAAGATGTGGAGTGGATTCTGTTCAGACCCACCGGGCATCTGTGACCTGCATCAGGCACTGGGGGAGATTCAGAAACGAACACAGTAACAGTGTCATGAAAGAGATCTCCTAGTGGAGGAGTGAGGAGGGGGTTCTGTTGGCCATCAGCAAGTGCTCCCCACGGGTATTAACTTGCTAGGAACACCGTAGCAAAGTGCCATGGACAGAGTGGTTTAAACAGCAGAAGTGCATTTTCTCCCAGTTCTGGTGGCCAGAAGCCTGAGATTGGCGTGCGTGGTTTCTCCCGAGGCTCCTCCCCTTGGCTCATAGCTGGGTGTCTTCGCCCTGTGTCTTCACGGGGTTTTCTCTCTCTGGGTGTCTGTGTCTTAACCCTCCTTTCTTATCAGGACACCAGCCCTGTTGGCTTAGGGCTCATCTCAGTGACTTCATTTTAACTTAATTACCTCTTTAACGATCTTATCTCCAGAATCGCATTCAGAGATACTGGGGTGAGGACTTGAACGTATGGATTTGCGGTGATATAATTGAGCCTAGACCCAGCAAGAGGTGGCTTTTAACCAGATCCCTAAGTGATGGAATGGTGCATCCCCAGGTGGACCACACTGGCTGCCCATCAGGGCAAAAGAGTAACGTTTAACGGTTACCAGACTTTAAACAGATGTAGGTGTCAGTTTGGCTGGTTGTCAATCTAGAGGATGAAGTGGTAAGTCTGGAAGCCCAAAGATGTGGGGAAGACACATGATTAAAGGTGAGCAGAGTGTCCGGGTCACAGGGTGTAGAGCACAGCAGGCACACGGGGTCCAGGGAAGACTCGGGTCAGCAGGGAGTGTCCAGAGGAGAGAGGACTGGGCAGGCCTTAGAGGGGAGGGAAGAGGGGCAGAATCGGGGGCCTGGATGAGATCACACCCTACCCTTGGCAAGCTCTGTGACCTTGAGCAGGTCGCTTCTCTGCTCTGAATGTGGATGTCCATATGTATAACGTGCTCTTCTCCCCAAGACGACAGGCATAGACAGCTAGAAGTGTCCTCTCACCAGTGGGACCTGCAAAGAAAGAACTCGCCGTGTTGCCATCTCTCCTCCTGAACCAGAACCTCCCTCCTCCCCACATCTGGAGAGGACCTCTGGGTTCCATGTTGGCAAGTCCCTCGGTTCTGTTCACATGGCGCGTTTTGGACTCTGGATACCGGAGAGCAGGGACACACACGTGTGCACTGTGCCGACTCGTCCGACGCCCTCCCAGGAGAGCTGGGCCTCCTTGCTGGCAGCAGGCCGCTTCCTGCCGTGCTAACCGGAGGCTTTCATGAGCAGGCAGGGCACCTCCCCGCCACGCAGCCGTGTCACGCAGAGGTGCTGACACTGGGAACCCTGGGCCACCTGAGCCGATCAAGCTGGAATTGGCTAATGAGCCACTTGCTCTGCTGTGATTTGTCTGTGTTCTGGGCTCCACGGGCGCTGAGTCCACAAGCTAATGCTCTCCCTAGAAGGGTGGGTGGCGGTGTTGAGGCGGGGGTGGAGTGGGGAGAGGGAAAGAGCACAGACTGGGTCCAAACCCTGACCCCCTTCACTAGCCACAAGGCTTTATAAGTAACTCCCTGCAGCTAATTTGGAACAGCAGGTAATTCCACTAGCCTTCAGGTTAAGTATGAGGATTAAGATTTTAAAATTCAAAATGCCTGTCTCAGTTAATAGAGAGGTGTCACTTAGTACAGGTTCCCCCCACTATCTGAAAGTAGAGTGTTTCCATGAAACCTTCCATAAGCTCAAATGGCATAAAGCAAAGACGCAGTTACCTTTATTCAAGAAAGCTAAAATCTTGGGGTTTCTTTTGGTTAGGTCTTTTGTAGGTCTTTATTATTAATAAAAAGTGAAGTGGCATAAAGCAAACTTTCGAAAAGCAGGGGATACCTGTATATGGATTCTAAAGGCCAGACGTGGTTCTGAGCATCTCCTGTGAATTAACTCCCGTTCCCCTCACTGCAATGCTGTGAACTAGGTCCTCTTACTATTTCTGTTCTACAGATAAGGGAACCGAGGCACACACACAGTGTAACACCCAAGGGCAATAAATGTAATTTTATTGTTACTCCAAAGAGGTGTTTGCCTCGAAAATTTAGTGAGAAGTCAAATCTAGATAACTGGAGCTTGGTTTCAAGGCATGTTGGAACCTTAATACTGGACCAGAAGGATTTTGGTTATCAATTGTTGCCAGGAGTATTCTGGTTATCAGCTGCTGCCAAACAAGTCACTCAAGACTTCTTGGTTCAAAGCAACACTTGCTATAAACTCTCAGGATTCTGTGGACTGACTGGGTGCAGCTGGGGCTCCCTCAGGTTGGCTGGGGCTGGGGTCACCAGGGGGCCTGACTGGACTGGACATCCATGATGGCTCACTCCCAGAGGTGGCTGGTGATGCTGGCCCTCCCGTGCCTGCTTCACGCGGCCTGGGCTTCTTGAAACGTGGCAGTCTCCTGAGACCAAAAGGAAATCTTAAGTCTTCTTACAGCTTAGCTTTTGAAGTCAGAGAATATCCCTTCTACCATATTCTCTCGGCCAAAAGCCCATCGGAGATTCAAGGGTGTGGATATTGGGAGGTGTGGGGTGGGGGTGGGGTTGCAGAGGGAATCCTTTTTGGAGATTAAGTACCACAGGATAAATGGAGTACAGTTGGAGCTAGAGGTGGCTATTCTGTATATAGGGCAAATAAGATGAATGATAATAATAATAAAAATCACAAAACAATAACAGACACCTATTAGTATGGATGTGAGAGTTGGACTGTGAAGAAGGCTGAGCGCCAAAGAATTGATGCTTTTGAACTGTGGTGTTGGAGAAGACTCTTGAGAGTCCCTTGGACTGCAAGGAGATCCAACCAGTCCATTCTGAAGGAGATCAGCCCTGGGATTTCTTTGGAAGGAATGATGCTAAAGCTGAAACTCCAGTACTTTGGCCACCTCATGCAAAGAGTTGACTCATTGGAAAAGACACTGATGCTGGGAGGGATTGGGGGCAGGAGGAGATGGGGACGACAGAGGATGAGATGGCTGGATGGCATCACTGACTTGATGGACGTGAGTCTGAGTGAACTCCGGGAGTTGGTGATGGACAGGGAGGCCTGGCGTGCTGCAATTCATGGGGTCGCAAAGAGTCGGACACGACTGAGTGAATGATCTGATCTGATCTGATTGAACATCTATTATAACAAGCAGTACAGCTCACTAAAAACTCTAGAGTCAGATTGCCTGGGTTCGAATCCCAGCTTTATCACCTTCTCAGTTTATAACCATGAGGAAGTTAGCACCACCTTTGAGCCTCAGTTTTCTCTAAAATGAAGCGAACAGCAGTGCCAATACACAGGGCTGTCTTGAGGGTTAAACGCTTGAACCCACTTAAATGTTTAGAACAGGGCCTAACACATGGAAAAACCTTAATACATGTTGTTCGGGCACCAAGTTGTGTCCGACTCTGCAACCCCATGGACTGCAGCACACCAGGCTTCCTTGTCCTTCACTGTCTCCCAGAGTTTGCTCAAATTCAAGTCCTTTGAGTCAGTGATACCATCCAACCATCTCGTCCTCTGTCACCCCCTTTTCCTTCTGCCCTCAATCTTTCCCAGCATCAGGGGCTTTTCCAATGAGTTGGCTGTTCGCATCAGGTGGCCTGTTTTTACCAGGCGCTGATTTTTGCATATAAATTGCTTAGTCCACAGTAGCAGCCAGTGAGTCTGAGTGTTGATGATAATGATGACATATATTTTTTTTCCATCTAATCCTCACACAATCTCTATGAAGCTGATGCAATTGGATTTGTTTTGTAGATGAGGAAACTGACGAGGCAGAGATGGAATTGACTTGTCCGAGGTCACAGGGCAGATAAGTGGTAGGATTGGAATGGCCTTGCTGACCCCATGGGTGGGGCTGGTGGTCAGGAGGCTGGTGCAGGCTCCAGGCACTGAACAGAAGCAGGAGAGATGGCTCTGCCTGCTTGGGGCACTTTGGTGTGAGTGTATGATGATGTTAAAGGCAGGGTTGGCTCATCAAGGTCATGGAGATGGTGGTAGACCAGGAAGAGAGATTCAGGAAATGGCCCCAGTCCTGGAACCCTGAATCAGCTCTGGAGGCCAGGCAGACAGGGCAGACACATCTCTAAGTAGAGAGAGGAGGTCAGGTTCAGGACAGGTCAGTGCAGCCAGTGTTTCCAGAGAACTCAGCCTGGGTGAGCTCTAAGATAAACAGGACACGCCCCTCCCCCAGGATCAGTGCCAATCCAGTTGAGGGCCACAGGACTAATTCCAGACCACACCTCCAACAGGGAATTCGGCTCCTCACCAAGTACCTGTAGGGTTCCCAGCGCGTATTAGGTGACGTGGTGGGTCCCAGGGATAGTGTGTGAATTTCTTTCCGCCTGTGCAGGACCTCGCCTACAGTCAGACCACAGTACTGCATCTGGGCATGGCTAAGAAAGGCAGGACCCACGCAGAGGTCCCTGTGGATTGTCTCACTACCAGGAGATCCTTATGTTGTGCAGTTAAAAGGGGGAACAGACTGGGAAGTGCGCTTTGAGTTTGGTCACTACTATAGCTAGACTTTTTGAACCTTGGTTTTCTCCTCTGTAAAACAGACATAATCATTTCCTCCTCCTGCTTCTAAGGGCTTTATCTGGCTCACCTGAGATGGTATGTCTGGCAGCACTTTGTAAAATCTGAGTACTCTATGAGAGGGGGCTCTGGAAGCAGGGTGAACTTGAAATTAAATTCATCAGGAAGAGAATGGGACTAAGTTTAGGTTCAAGGCAACACTTTCAGGGGGCTTCCCTGATAGCTCCCTTGGTAAAGAACCCACCTGCAATGCTGCTGCTACTGCTGCTAAGTCGCTTCAGTCATGTCCGACTCTATGCGACCCCATAGACGGCAGCCCACCAGGCTCCCCCATCCTTGGGATTCTCTAGGCAAGAACACTGGAGTGGGTTGCCATTTCCTTCTCCAATGTGTGAAAGTGAAGTCACTCAGTCGTGTCCGACTCTTAGCGACCCCATGGACTGCAGCTCACCAGGCTCCTCTGTCCGTGGGATCTTCCAGGCAAGAGTACTGGAGTGGGGTGCCATTGCTTCGGGTTACAACCTGCAATGCAGGAGACCCCAGTTCAATTCCTGGGTCAGGAAGGTCCGCTGGAGAAGGGATAGGCTACCCACTTCAGTATTCTCAGGGTTCCCTTGTGGCTCAGCTGGTAAAGAATCCACCTACAGTGTGGGAGACCTGGGTTCAATCCCTGGGTTGGGAAGATCCCCTGGAGAAGGGAAAAGCTACCCACTCCAGTTTTCTGCCCTGGAGAATTCCATGGACTGTATAATCCATGAGGTTGCAAAGAGTCGGACATGACTGAGCAACTTTCAGTTTCACCACCTTTAGGCATTTCCACTGTCCTGCACACTTCCACCTCATTTAATCATCATGACAACTCACCTGGCAGTGTCAAGTCATCCCATTTTATGAATGGAGAATGTTAAGACGTAGAGATGTTAATTGACTTGCTTCATAATTTCTATGAACAAGTGAGAGGCAGGATCCAAACCCAGACAGAGTCCTTTCGTCTAACATCTGTGCCATTCTGTCTGCTCCCGAGACAAGATGATCCCCTGCCTGCACTGCTAACTGCGGAGTGGTGGAAAACACCTCTCATTGCAGAGGAGGGAGGGAAGCAGGGAGGGAGGGAGAATGGAAAAGAGAGGGGGAGGAAGGAAAGAAAGAGGAAGGGAGAGAAAAAAGGAAAGCATAAACTCAACTTGAGCAATGAATTCTGCTGGTTTCTGTGCAACTCCATAATTACTGACTCCCCGATCTCCTGCCTTATGCCAGACACTGGGAGGCACTTAAAGGTCATTGCTAAGGGGTCTTTGTCTTTTTAGCATCGTTATCTAGCCTCAGGATGTGCTTTTGAAAAGGACACTTGTTTGAACCAGAAGACCTGAGTTCGTATCCTGGCCTGGGCCCTGTGTGAGCCTGTAAGTCCAGCATATATTCAGACTGAGCACACTGAGTGCAAAAAAAAACAGCCTTGCAGGGATGGAGACAGCCTGAATAAAGAACAGTTTA
The DNA here is from genome assembly GCF_027580195.1 of Bos mutus. NCBI lineage: Eukaryota > Metazoa > Chordata > Mammalia > Artiodactyla > Bovidae > Bos > Bos mutus. The sequence continues at coordinate 4,346,866 of NC_091624.1, forward strand.
TACCTCACCTTTACCCAGAACAGCTCTTTATCCGTTTTCTTTATGGGAATTCTCATTAAAACTCATTTGGGAAAATAAGGCGATTTTTTATTTTTGCTAAAACAATGTGCAAACAGCTGGGGCTCTCTGAGGCCCTTCCCAACTCCTAGGAGAAATATCACTCCCACGGAATGAGAGAGTAACTGTTCAACTCCAAAATATTGATAGAAGAACAGTAATTGAATCTGTGAGCCCTACTGCTTTCTGATGACGCTAATTGGTCACGTCTCATGAGAAGCCTACAGTTCAAACCAAGATCTTCTTTTGCCTCAAATGACAATAGCCTTTTGGCGGAGTCTCCCCAGATCTACTCAGATCACTTTCCAATCTTTATTCCAGGAGGTAGTCAGAATTGTTACTTAAGAAAATTTGATCTTGCCACATCCCTGCTTAGAATCTGTGGTGACCACTCCCTGCTCTTACGCGCAGACTCTGAAGATGACCTGCGAGTCTGCCATGGTCTGGCCCTGCGGCCTCTTGCTCCGTGTTTCACACCCTTTCCTGGTTCACTCAGCTAAGCCCTGGCTGTGCACCCTCTCCCACCTCAGAGGCTTCACACAGGCTGTTCCCTCTGCCTGAAAGGTGCCTTCTTTCTTCCTGACCTGCAGTGGTAGCTATGCACCCCGCAGATCTCAGCTCAAAAGCCTGTGTTCTGTGCTCTGAAAGCCTGTATTGGGGCCTGCCTTAGATGCTTCTCTAGCAGTCTGATTTCCCAAACGAAGCCCCAGGCTCACTTTACCACTATATTTTTTTTTATCCATTTATTAACACCTGTCTCTCCTGTAAGGCCGGCAGCTCCATGTATGCATCTGGACCCAGGTTTTTAATCACTTTAGCAGCGTACTTTGGAGAAGGAAATGGCAGCCCACTCTAGTGTTCTTGCCTGGAGAACCCCAGGGATGGAGGAGCCTGGTGGACTGCCGTCTATGGGGTCGCACAGAGTCAGACACGACTGACGCGACTTAGCAGCAGCAGCAGCAGCAGCAGCGTACCTTCCTAGCACAGTAATTGACACACAGGAGCTATTCAAAAACTGTGCTCAGTGAATAGACAAATTATTTTTTACTTGGAACAGGGTCCCCAAAACATGTCAACACAGTACTTTGCAGTTGTATCCCACTGCCATATAAATGGGCTTCCCAGGTGGCACTGGTGATGAAGAATCCACCTGCCAATGCAAGAGACACAGGTTTGATCCCTGGGTGGGGAAGATTCCCTGGAGGAGGAAACAGCAGCCCACTCCAGTATTCTTGTCTAGAGAATCCCATGGACAGAGGAACCTGGCGGGCGACACTCCATAGGGTGGCAAAGAGTTGAACATGACTGAAGCGACTTAGCACAGAAGCACGCCATATAAATACATCTACGGATTTTTCACACATTACATTGTATGTGGTTAGATTGTCTTCATCATTCATAAGAAAGAAACTAAGGCCAAAGGGAATGAAGTGACTTGTCCAAAATCATTCTGGGAATGTGTGAACAGAGCATGATGAAAATTCAGGACCACAGACCGTGACAGTCCAGGCAGGAAAATGGAAACTACAAATGAAGATCAGATCAGATCAGTCACTCAGTCGTGTCCGACTCTTTGTGACCCCATGAATCGCAGCACGCATGACGATTGTCTTTAATTGACCTGTATCCAAATTTTGCAAGTATCTGTTGTTAAGTCCCTTACTTTGGGAAATTCACCCTAGTGAGAGAAAAAAAAAAGGGGTGGGGGGACAAAAAAAATACTTCCCAGAGTTTGTTAACTTCAGTCAGATGGAGAGAAATTCCTAGCACTGACTAGAGCAGTGCGATCAGGACAGGGTGTCCTGATTTTTGTGGAGGTTACGGTACAGTAAGACAGAGGAGATTCACGAACTTGAACTTGAGGGCAGGCAGTATAATTATTGGCATTTTACAGTGACTGCTGGTCCTTGGTTTATTTTTACTTTTCTCATACTCACGTGGCCTTGACCCAGCAGTCCGGGCTCTCGCCAAGCACAATGTAATTACGCATTGTTGAGATGAAAATCTCTTGGGGGCATCCACCTCAGGCTTCAGTCCCGAGGCCATAGCTTCTGAGCCCATGTCAGCTTTTAACAAACTTTCTCCTCCATGCAGTGTTTAATTGGTGTCTATGGAAAGATTGCAGCTACCGAGATAATCGTTCTCTCTGTTATGGGACCCTCAGTATCCACGCTGATTTTGCTTCTTCTCTCTGAACCTATACTTACTTGCCTCTGGATTTAATCTCATAGACTCCTGCCGGGGGGCAGAGGGATGTGACTTCTTGTCTTTTATTGAGCTGAAGTCAGTGGCAGTCTATTAGACTGACAGTCCCTGCTCTCCCAGTTATTAGATTATGTGACTTCAGAAAATCTCTGAACCTACCTGAGCCCTATGTTTCCTCATCTGTATGATCAAGATGATAAGAAAAGCTGCCCTGTGGAGTTGATGTCTCAGTCAATTTATATGATATATGTGAAAACTCTTCATAAAGAAATACACAGATACGATGTTAATATAATCAAGAGCTCAGTCATAGTAGATGCTAGATTTTTGATGAAGACACCACTTCTGCTTCTAAGAAACAGATCTTTCCATTAGAGAAAATAAGCCATGAGCCCAGCAAAATGTAATAATGCAGTAGAGAGTGCAGTAGAGACTTAGACAGTGCAGTCTGACAGGCCAAGTGTGGACTGACACTTACTGCCAATGGAACCTTGGTACAGCATTAAGCTGACCGAGCTTCATTTTTCCCGTTGATACGGTAGAGATAAAAATAATACCTACCAGTAGAAAATCAGTAAAAGAACATATATGCCGCTTTTAGCACGTAGTAAGAAGTCAAGCACCAGCCTCCTTAGCAGACAAATTTAGAAACTAATAATTTCTCAGTTAATAGAAAGTTAGGTTAAAATAAGGAATCCTATAATGCTGTGCATATATAAATACAAATTATTTTAACTTAAGATATATATATATGTTTCTCGGCTTGTCTTTTGAAGTAGCGCCAGAATCTTCTCTGAGGGAGTCTGTATGCCCCGTTTGGCGTTTGCCTGGCTTTCTTGCATAAACCACACTACCATTTGTATAGTGTTTCCAACTTTGGTTTATTGAAAGTGAAGCAGTAGTTTAAAGACTCTTAAAAAGCAATCTAAATGTTTGTAGAATTTTATGAGCCCTCCCAACCTTTTTCAGGTACTTCTCCTTTATTTAATTTGATGGCAGTTCTTTCATCAACTGGTCTTTATAGAATTTTCCCACAGAATCCAAATGCGTTCCCACAGAAAAAGACAGCTCACATTTCATTGATTTATTTGACTTTTAATTCCATGATCTCATAGTAGCAGGTACAACTGGCATAAGCAAGCTTGGGAATAAACAAAACCAACTCTCGGTGAGAGTGCTTGTTCCTTGGAGGAACCAGAAGCACGTGGGCTTTCTAGGAGCGTAACTGACCTGCCACGAGCATTCCGTGTGCCTGGAGCGTCAACCGGATGCTGGCCGAGTGGAAGAAAGCATGTCAGTCATGTGCCAAGTCAGTTGTAGGCAGGTCAGTTACAGGAGCGTGTCCCGAGAGGGGAGCTCTTACTCCTCCTAACCCGTCACTGTAACAATAAATAATGATAATAATAGTTCACATGGAATCACTGCTTATTATTATGCACCAGGCACAGCTTTAAACGCCTTACATAATGTACTCATGAATCCACACAACAATCCTGTAAAATAGATTCTGTGATGCTTCCCCTTGTGTAAACATAGAATTTGAATGGCAGTAAAGCAAAGAAGGGAGAGAGATGTATTTCTGTCAGGAAGACTCAAAGAATCCCCTTTTCTCTTTGCCCAGGTTATTCTGTTCATCCTTTAAACTTCAGATCAGACCACTACTCCTAAGCGGTGCTTGTCCTGATGCTGGACCGAGCCGCACTTTCAGCAGTATGCCTTTGCTGCGTGCTGCGTGCAATGTTTTTCCACCACGTGGCTCATTTGCAGGGGTCTGTTTAATCCCAGACTTCCCCTACTTGAGCACAACCTCTGTGAGGGCGGGGATTCTTTTTTTTTTTTTTTTTAAATTTAATTTGATTTATGTATTTATCTTTGGCTGGCCTGGGTCTTCACCGTTGCATGAGCTTCTCTCTAGTTGCGGTGAGTGGGGGTTCTTTTTTGTGGTGCCCAGGCTTCTCTTGCTGTGGAGCAGAGGCTCTGGGGCTCACGGGCTTCAGTAGTTGCAGCTCCTGGGCTCTGGAGCACAGGCTCAGTCATTGACCTGCACAGGCTTAGTTGCCCCAAGGCACATAGGATCTTCCCAGACAAGGGATCGGACCCGTGTCTCCTGCAATGGCAGGTGGATTCTTACTCCCTGAGCCACCAGGGAAGGAAGGCGAGGATTCTACTCTTCTTGTTCACCAGTGTGTCCCCCCAGTGACAGGTAGGAGGCACGTAATGACACAGCATTTACTGACCTGAAGTGAGGGACCATTTGAGGTGGAAGGTGAAGGATGATGATGCTTTGAACTTGGGTTGGAAAGATGGTTATTTAAGAAAACAGCATATACTTATGAAGAATTGAATGTGACACTGATTTCACCCAGACATGGGAAATAAGAAATCAGAGAAGGCACATAAATCAGGATTGAGTACATGGGATCTGGAAGCAGCCAGTGTGGTGTAGAATCACAGTGAGTTGTGAGCTCAGAGCTGCTGGCCCTAAGTGTCCTCATCAGTAAAATGACAATAATAACAGTGCTTTCTCCCCAGAGTTATTGTGAGGATCACCCAAGACAGACATGCAGCGTTCTTCAGTTCAGTTTACTCAGTCGTGTCCGACTCTGCGACCCCATGGACTGCAGCACGCCAGGCCTCTCTGTCCAACGCCAACTCAGGGAATTTACCCAAACTCAGGCCCATTGTTTCCACTGTTTCCCCATCTAGCTGCCATGAAGTGATGGGACCAGATACCATGATCTTCGTTTTCTGAATGTTGAGTTTTAAGCCAACTTTTTCACTCTCCTCTTTCACTTTCATCAACAGGCTTTTGAGTTCCTCTTCACTTTCTGCCATAAGGGTGGTGTCATCTGCATATCTGAGGTTATTGATATTTCTCCTGGCAATCTTGATTCCAGCTTGTGCTTCTTCCAGCCCAGCATTTCTCATGATGTACTCTGCATATAAGTTAAATAAGCAGGGTGACAATATACAGCCTTGATGTACTCCTTTTCCTATTTGGAACCAGTCTGTTGTTCCATGTCCAGTTCTAACTGTTGCTTCCTGACCTGCATATAGGTTTCTCAAGAGGCAGGTCAGGTGGTCTGGTATTCCCATCTTTTTCAGAATTTTCCACAGTTTCTTGTGATCCACACAGTCAAAGGCTTTGGCATAGTCAATAAAGCAGAAATAGAAGTTTTTCTGGAACTCTCTTGCTTTATTGATGATCCAGCAGATGTTGGCAATTTGATCTCTGGTTCTTCTGCCTTTTCTAAAACCAGCTTGAACATCTGGAAGTTCACGGTTCATGTACTGCTGAAGCCTGGCTTGCAGAATTTTGAGCATTACTTTACTAGCATGAACTCCGGGAGTTGGTGATGGACAGGGAGGCCTGGTGTGCTGTGATTCATGGGCTCGAAAGAGTCAGACACGACTGAGTGACTTAACTGAACTGATGCCCATTGAGTCCGTGATGCCATCCAACCATCTCATCCTCTGTCGTCCCCTTCTCCTCCCACCCTCAATCTTTCCCAGCATCAGGGTCTTTTCCAATGAGTCAGTTTTTTGCATCAGGTGACCCAAGTATTGGAGTTTCAGCTTCAGTATCAGTCCTTCTAATGAATATTCAGGACTGATTTCCTTCAGGATGGACTGGTTGGATCTCCTTGCAGTCCAAGGAGCTCTCAAGAGTCTTCTCCAACACCACGGTTCAAAAGCATCAATTCTTCAGCACTCAACTTTCTTTATAGTCCAACTCTCACATCCATACATGACTACCGGAAAAACCATAGCCTTGACTAGATGGACCTTTGTTGACAAAGTAACGTCTCTACTTTTTAATATGCTGTCTAGGTTGGTCATAACTTTCCTTCCAAGGAGCAAGTGTCTTTTAATTTCATGGCTGCAGTCACCATCTGCAGTGATTTTGGAGCCCCCCAAAATAAAGTCTGTCACTGTTTCCACTGTTTCCCCATCTATTTCCCATGAAGTGATGGGACCAGATGCCATGATCTTCGTTTTCTGAATATTGAGCTTTAAGCCAATTTTTTCACTCTCCTGTTCTCACTTTCATCAAGAGGCTCTTTACTACTTCTTCAGTTTTTGCCTTAAGGGTGGGTCATCTGCACATCTGAGGTTATTGATATTTCTCCCGGCAGTCTTGATTCCAGCTTGTGCTTCATCCAGCCCAGTGTTTCTCATGATGTACTCTGCATATAAGTTAAATAAGCATGGTGACAATATTCAGCTTTGACGTTCTCGTTTCCTGATTTGGAACCAGTCTGTTGTTCCATGTCCAGTTCTAACTGTTGCTTCCAGACCTGCATACAGATTTCTCAAGAGGCAGATCAGGTGGTCTGGTATTCCCATCTCTTTCAGAATTCTCCACAGTTTAGGGTGATCCACACATTCAAAGGCTTTGGCATAGTCAATAAAGCAGAAATAGATGCTTTTCTGGAACTCTCTTGCTTTATTGATAATCCGACAGATTTTGGCAATTTGATCTCTGGTTTGTCAGCTTTTTCTAAAACCAGCTTGAACATCTGGAAGTTCACAGTTCACATACTGTTAAAGCCTGGCTTGGAAAATTTTGAGCATTACTTTACTAGCCTGTGAGATGAGTGCAATTGTGTGATAGTTTGAGCATCCTTTGGCATTGACTTTCTTTGGGATTGGGATGAAAACTGACTTTTTCCAGTCCTCTGGCCACTGCTGAGTTTTCCAAATTTGCTGGCATATTGAGTGCAGCACTTTCACAGCATCATCTTTTAGGATTTGAAATAGCTCAACTGGAATTCCATCACCTCCACTAGTTTTGTTCATAGTGATGCTTCCTAAGGCCCACTTGACTTCACATTCCAGGATGTCTGGCTCTAGGTGAGTGATCACACCATTGTGATTATCTGGGTCATAAGCTCTTTTTTGTATAGTTCTTCTGTATATTCTTGCCACCTCTTAATATCTTCTGCTTCTGTTAGGTCCATACCATTTCTGTCCTTTATCGAGCCCATCTTTGCATGAAATGTTCCCTTGTATCTCTAATTTTCTTGAATCTATCTCTAGGACCTCTAGTGTTCTTAGCATATACCAAGCAGTAAACAAATACTAGCTCTTAGTGGGGTTGCCCTAATTGTTATTAAATAAGATTAGATCAGTGTTTTGAAGTGAAATTGTGGAGGGATTGAATATCTAGCTGTGGAATTTGTATATTACCTTTTAGATGATGAATAACCTTTGGGGAAAAATACCAGGAATGCAATTAGGAAATGTTCTCTAGAGAATCAGTGGAATCTCTCACCAGGATGTAAAAGGATTTGGTGTTTCTTCCCTGTGCTGACATGAGCTTTACCACTGATCTGTTGGCTAGGGCAGTGGTTCTTACCATCACCAGGAGGGCTTTTTGAACACAGCTGGCTGGACCCTTCCCCCAGGGTCTCTGATTCCATAGGTGGGGGATGGGTCCCAGGTCCAAGATGATAGTGATATTGCTGGTCTGGGGACCAAACTCACCTTGGATTAGAAGCCTCTTTTCACTGCCATAAGTATAGTCTAATCCCGCGATGTGTGCACTTGGTGGAAACCATGCAAAATTAGTTCTCTTAAGGGCATCGATAGGATATTGGGAAGGGGTGAAGGAGTTGGGGAAGGGGAGGAATGTGTTGGTTGAAAAGTTTAGGAAATATTAAGTTTAAAAAAAAAAAAAATCAGTAGAGAAGGGATCATGTGTGTATTTTCTAAAACTTGTCTGGTCACAGAAGCATTCTTTCTAAATGTTTTAAAGGGTTTGGGTTCCTCTGCACACAGCAGAGGAAGAGAATGAGTTACTCCAGGTGGAGAGGCAGTGGCCCAGAATACTTGGTGTGCCACCACAGGCTGTGAGTTCCTGACAAGAGAGAGCCTCAGCCTCCAGCCAGACTCCTTTGAGTTGAGTTTCTAACACCTTCTGCTTAAACAGATGCTAATGGCTCAGTCTCCCAGCAGGTACAACTCCTGCTGAGAGGTGGCAGGACTGCTAACCAGCAGCGGCCAAAATAACAGCAGGAAGATACTCAGTCTCTGGTATAATTAGGGAATAAATTTACCCCATTTGGCTTAGAGGCATTCCTAACTCTAAAAAGTAAACTATTACTAAGACAAATACCTTATGTACAAGACAGATACCTTACATATAGATTATTTTGTTTTGCAAAGGACTGTCACAGCAGTGGTCTTATCTGATCCTTGTATTAACTTGAGAGGGTAGAGCTAGAACACGGATTAGACTCCCCAGGCACAGGTGAGAAAACTAAGGCTTACAGAGATTAACGACCAGCCCAGCATTATGAAATAATACCCCTTCTTCTGTTGCCCTCCTGTATAGGCATAGCCCTTTGTTCTTGTTGGAGAATATGTGCATTAATAATTACACCAAATCTTCGTTCATTTACCCATGCGTTCCTTCATCCAGCAGATACTTAGTGATTACCTGCTAAGTGCCAGGCATTGTGCAAGGGGTCCTGGTGGAGTGGTGAATAAGACAGCTCTGTTTACAGAGATCTTGAGATCGGGCCTGCGCCTGTGCTTTACCTTGGGAATCTGGAGCTCAGGAAGGCTAAATGGCCTAAGACTACAAAAGCATACAATGCCATAGCTGTCAGGGAGCCTAAAAGTTCATCTAACCTACTCCCGTCATTTTATTAAAGAGTGAAATGAAACAGAGCTGTCGTTCAGTCGCTCAGTCATGTCCGACTCTGCAACCCCATGAACTTGCAGCACGCCAGGCCTCCCTGTGCTTCACCGTTTCCCAGAGCTTGTTCAAACTCATGTCCACTGAGTCAGTGATGCCATCCAGCCACCTCATCCTCTGCCATCCCCTTCTCCTCCCGCCTTCAATCTTTCCCAGCATCAGGGTCCACTGAGTCATTGATGCCATCCAGCCATCTCATCCTCTGTCATCCCCTTCTCCTCCCGCCTTCAATCTTTCCCAGCATCAGGGCCTTTTCTAATGTGTCAGCTCTTCTCCTCAGGTGGCCAAAGCATTGAAGCTCCAGCTTCAGCATCAGTCCTTCTAATGAACATTCAGAATTGATCTCCCTTAGGACTGACTGGCTTGACTCCCTTGCACATATGCACACTATATTGCTTGTGTATTGCTCTGTAGCACACCACCACACATTTAGAGGCTGAAAGCAACGCACAGTTATTATCCCGCAGCTCCCATGGGTCAGAAGGCTAGGCCTGGTGTGGCTGGATCTTTTGCTGGTGTCTCACAGGCAGAAGTCAAGATGTTGAAGTTGTGAGTAGAACCCTCTTCCAAGCTCAGTCTGGTTGTTAGCAGGACTCACTTCTTTGTGGTTGTAGGCCTGAGGTTACTTTTTCCTTGCTGGTCATTGGCCCAGAGGTCACTCTTAGCTCCTAGAGGCTATTCTCCAGTCCTGGCACATGGACCACTGTGCCTTCATAGGAACAAAGGTGCAGCAAGTCCTTCTCTTGCTTCAGTTCAGTTCAGTTCAGTCGCTCAGTCGTGTCTGACTCTTTGCGACCCCATGAATCACAGCACGCCAGGCCTCCCTGTCCATCACCAACTCCACTCAGACTCATGTCCATCAAGTCAGTGATGCCATCCAGCCATCTCATCCTTTGTCGTCCCCTTCTCCTCCTGCCCCCAATCCCTCCCAGCATCAGAGTCTTTTCCAATGAGTCAGATCTCTCCAAATTCCCTTTCTGCCAGCAGGAGAGAAAACTCTCTGCTCTTAAAGAGATACCTCTAACTAGATTAGGTCACCTAGATAATCTGTGTGCCAAATATCAGGACACAGTCTTGGGAATGATATCTTACCATATCCACAAGTCCTGGGGTTAGAGCCTGGGAAGAGAGGAGACGTTTTTAAAGTTCTGCCTCATTCAGTTAAATAACTTGGGTAGTAATGGAACAGGGAAGAGAGATCCTGGGTTCTCTCCGGGGGCTCAGGGTATATAATAGTTTGAATACTTATTGCTGTTTAACAAAGTGACCCAAATTTAGGCCCTTAAAGCACCAATCATTATATTATGCTCATGATCTGTGAGTTGGAAATTTGCACCAGAATTGGCTGGGCAGTTCTTCTGTTGCACAGGAAGTTACTTGCAGCCTCTCAGTGGTATTCCACTGGCAGCTGGACTGGGCTTGAGGTTCTAAGAAAGCTTTGCTTGCATATCCAGAGCCTTAGCAGAGAGGGTCAGAAAGCCAGGTTCAGCTGGGCAGCTCCCATCTTCAGGGTCTGTTCATGTGTTCTCTCCAGCAGTGTGGTCAGACTGCTTTTAGTGGCCTCAGAGCTCCAAGGGAAATTTTCCAAGAAACAAGAAGTAGAAGCTACTGGTCTCTTGAGAGCTGAGTCCGTGAATCGCTAAGTGAATCGCTTCTGCCCCGTTTCAGCAATCAAAGGTGCCGGGAACCCGTCCAGATTCAAGGGGAGGTACCAGAGATCTCCTGTCCGTGGCAGGAGTGTCAGAGGATGCAAGGCTACCTGCTGTACATTGTGGGCTTTTCATTTGTTTGTTTTTTTCCACTGTGATACATTTTAGTACAGAGGGCAGTGCACTGTTCACGGACCTTGTGAAGAAATATTTTCTAATACAAACCGGCCCTTGAGAATCTTCATCAATCAAGACAGCGGTTGTTTTAGTGGCTTTATCTTGTGGTTTATGCCCCCTACACCGTGCTTCAGCCTGGGTAAATGTTGTTGTTCTTCTTTTGTGCTCTTGGAAGCTGGTTAAAGCATAGGATGTTCCACAGTATAATTTTTATTATTTGGAAAGGGTACCAGAAGTGGGAAGGAAGGGGATTGTGCCAGCTGTGGAGTATTCCAGAATACTGGGGAAATAACCACAGGAAATAACCGCCAGACCTTCTGAGAGAACCCGAACGAAAGTTCCACTGATACCTGACCCCCGCATAAACACCTATGCTGATTAGTAGACCACAGTGACGTTCTGTGTCTCCTAGAAAGATTATCCGTTCAAAGCCAGTGTCCAGTAATGCTTGAAAAGTGTGAATATTTCCTTTCCCCCAGTGCACAGGCACCTAGGGAGAAGGCTGTGCGTCCCCTTGAGAGAGGGTGAGCTGTGTGCAGGGTGCCTCCTTCCTCCAAGGAAATACTGTGCTTCGGGGGGTCCAGGTACTACTTGTGACCTCAAGTGGGTTATTCTCAGGTGCCCACGGACCAAGGCTTGCCTAGGCATCATTCCAGTCTGGAACTCTGAAAATCCGCCGTGCTAAACACACAGACCGCTGCACCCGCCATAGTTAATTGCTGCTTTCATGGGCCCTGGGGCTTCCCTCACAGCTCAGTTGGTAAAGAATCCACCTACAACGCAGGAGACCCCAGTCACTTTTCACTTTCACCTTCTTTCATGGCCCCTGACCTGCTGATGGGTGTATGCACCATACCAGTGCAGGCACCCTGCGCAGCGGGGGGAGGGGGGGGGCGGGCGGGCAGCGAATTCGTGACAAAGATCCATTTTGAGTGTGTATTCAACTGTCCTATGGAGGAAGAGGTACAAGCCCACAGATAACCCTTGGCTGGCTCAGGGCAGCCTGCTGTCAGTCACAGAAGCCTAGAAGTACCCTCCCAACCATTGGGGCAACGAAGCTTTTAACTAAGAATATGTTTTGCATTTCTTTTCTATTTATGGGGGTAAAGAAGGCAGTGAGGCCAAACCCCACAGCACCCCAAGGGTGCACGCTTGGGGTGAGGGGCAGAGATGTGTGCCGGCAGCTGACTCCCGCATAAGAGATGCACAAGGCTTGTTCAGCCCAGCACTACCAGGGATCTCCAGGCCCACCCCTGGGTGTCCTTGTGCATTTGTAGCAGGTAGGGCAATTGACTCACTCCGTTGACGTAAGACAAGAAAATAAGCATCTTCAGACCCTTTTTGTTGTTTTAGTTTTTCTTTTTTTTCTTTCCTGAGGCTCAGAAGTGGCTTCCTGTTCAGAATAGACTCCAGAGGAGTGAGTCAGAAATAGAACCGAGTTCTAACCATTTCTGTAGCTCTTTATCCTCTTCAGCACCATTTCCCTGTGCTCCTCCCCACCTCCACCCTCCACATCGCCCAACAAACTCACACCTGGGCAAGTTGTAATCTCAGCAATGCGACAACTCACTGGTGACCTTGAGGACATCATGTTGCCTCTCTGAGCCCAGTTTTTCATATTCTTAATAATCCCTGATACCCTTTCCAATCCAACCTATGACACAGAAAAAGTGTGCAGATCGAAATCTGAGAACCCATTGGAAGAGCTTTAGAAAGTTTAAAAGTGATAGAAAAATGTAACATATTGCTGCCTTAATAGTGTTTTTCTGGTTGTTTTAAAGGATGATTTTTTTGGGGGGTAAATGTTTTATGGAAGTGTTAGAGTTATATAGCAAGTGAAAATCCTGTTAAGTGTGCAGCAAGATGAATTTTCACAAAATAAATTCCTACATGTAACCAGCACCCAGATCCAGGAGCAGGGCGTCATCCCCAGGGCAGAAGCCCCTCAGTCCTCTTTGCTCCCATCAGGTACCACCAGCCTTCCCTCCAAGGGAGTCACGCCTCTCAGGGCTGCTCCCACTCTAGTGCAGTTTTCCCTCTTTTACACAGTGTGGACCTTGGTATCTGGCTTTCTTTTACCTTTCGTTCTTCTGTGAGATTCCTCCGCGCTGTTTCGTGTGGTTTCGGCACACTCATTCGCAAGGGCACTCCGCTGTGTTTCTAGACCTCCGTTCTCCTGCTGCACAGTCTCCAGCATGGGGCCGCAAAGGACGTGCTGCTGTCTTCCACATGCCCTGGGGTGAATTTCCGTGTGCATTTTGTTGGGTGTCTACTGCTGCTGCTGCTAAGTTGCTTCAGTCATGTCCGACTCTGTGCGGTCTGCTAGGGGCGGGCTTTTTCAGCTTTACAGATGCTTCAGTAGGTACTTCCTGATTTTCCCACCTTGCTGAGCCAGTGATCTCTGTTGCAGGTAGCACAGCACAGAAGAGTTTTCCATTGTTCCACGTCCTTGTGGATATGAACATACACTTAGTGTGTGTCGTCCTTTTTATTTTGATCGTAGCATCCTGCAGTGTATCCCGTTGCAATTTTAGTTGACGTGGTCCTGATGACTAATGACATGGAGTTTCATGTGCTTATTGCCTTTTGAATATCCTCTTTTTGACCTGCCCAGTCATATCATCATTATCAGTTGCCTACTTCCCCTTTTGGTCATTTTTTGGGGGTAGGGGAGACATATCACATTTATTAAACAGTTTAGTGAGAACTTTGTGAAGAAAAATGTAAATCGTGATAATTGCATCTCCTCTGGTTTAAAGAGACTCAGAAAGGAGTGGCAGACTCAGGCAGTATGAACTGCCTTCTAGCCCAGCATCCAGCCAGCGTAGGAGTTATTTATGGACTATAAATACAGTCTGTGATTGGGTAGAGGTAATGCAAATATATTTTCTAACTCAGGCTTGTCTTTCCACTCTTTGAATGGTATCTTTTGATGGATATGTTTTAATCTTAATATACCCCTATTAATCAATGTGTTTTTTCCCCTTTTATGGTGAGCTGTGTTAAGAAATCTTTACCTACTCCAATCTCGTAATGATGCCCCTCTCTGTTTTCTTCTAAAAGGTGCTTTAGAGATGCTAATATTGTATTACTTTTCACATTTAGACCTATAATCCCTCTGTTAATGAAACTGGGGTATAGAAGAGATTGTGTCAAGAAGAGATTTTGAGGTTGCTGTTTTAATATCAATATTCAATGGATCCAGCAACAATTATTGAATTCTTTCCCTGGAATTTTAAAGCTGTACTTATTTCAAAAGGACCATTTTCTTTGTGAGCTCAAGAGGAACACAACAGTTTGTTTTCGTGAGAGACAGTGTGCGCCTACTCTATGTCAGGAGCTTTGCATCCATTATCTTATCTGATCTTTAAGACAATCCCACAAGTAATGTATTATTCTTCCATTCTGTAGTTGAGAAAACTGAAACTTAGGAAGGACAAGCGATTAGCTGAAGGTTAAGTAATGAGCAGCAGAGCTGGGATTCCATACCCCATCTTTTCTGACTCCAGAGCCACATCTAGCTCTTTCTTCAAGCTTCATGGTGACAGCATTCATTAGAACCGTGGAAGGTGAGTGACCAGTGAGATTAGGACATTAAGCTATAATCAACTGGGCTGTTCTAGTAACCAAAAGGAGTATTTTTACCTGGAACATTTATGAAACACAGTTATTCTTTGCCCTCAGTAATAATAACGGTTAATGGTCAATCATAGCGCCCTTTCACTGCAAACCTCCCAGGAGTTTTGTGTGTCTGATTCTTGTTCTGAAGATTAAATGTAAGGTAGGTATTAACTTTCCCATTTGACAGATAAAGAAACTGAGGATCAAAGAGGTGAAATGAGTTATCCAAGGTCAAATGTCCACAGCAAAATAGTGGTAGAGCAGGCCCAGCATTTCCTCGGCCGAGTCCCCCTCCCTGCCTGGATCACTGACCTCGAGGGCCACCTCTGTACTTCAGGATGCAGCCCCTTAGCCCTGACCAGCTGCTTCTACCATCCCTGCCTTTCGGTCTGTGTCTGCCTTTCTGCCTGCCCACTGCCCAGGAAGAGTAAGTCGCTCTTGCAGCTCTCCACCTGGGAGCTTCCTGCTACTCTAGCCTCTCTGTCAGCCCTAAGGAGGCTTCTGGATCCTTCCTTCACTTGCCTTCAGCACAGCCATGCCCCAAAGCAGAAAGCCAAATTTGAAAATGTTACCTGTCACCTCTTTCCAGACAAAAAACTGTAACTGCCAAAGCTGTTTCGTAATCCTTCCCAGTTAAACTTCTGACAATCTGATTTTAAAGACTGTCAGATTTTTGCATTGCTGATCTTCCTCTCCTGCCTTCTGCCCTCAGCTTCTGCCCTCCCCCCAAAAGACCTATTGCCTTCACGGCACAACACCAAACCAGAAAACATCTGCATCGTGGGGAGAGACCCCAGGATTCTCTTCGGGTCTTTTTCCCACTGCTGTGAACTCTGTGAATCTCTGACATCATGTGAAAAACTGAGAGAAAGAAGAAGAAACTATTAAGTCAAAGATAGGAGCTCAGAGAGGGGAATGATTAAAACTAAATAAGAATGTGGGGAGAATGGACACTGAGTGGGTCTGATGGCCAGTTCCAGTTCTTGCTGGCATGTCCATAAACTGAGGCTTCTTTCAGTAGAGCTCCATGCATGGATATATTCATCTACTGTCAGCACTGTTACTGTAACACACACACAGAGTCATACACAGCACACCCCCAAAACAGTGCATCATCAGAAACCTAAGAACAACTGTTTGTCTTCCTAGTCTCTGCTCTGTAAAGTACACAGTTTGTAGAGTCTCACAGAATTACTCAGACACCCATTACAGTGTTACAGAAATACCAAGGAAGAAGCACAAGGCATAAATAATGATTCAGAATTCCAATTTCATTATTTAAAAAATAAAACTCTCCCTTTTAAACAAACACTTCCGGTAGGCAAATGAGACTTCTGGATTCTAGTTTTCTCTTTGAGCCTAGAGCTGTTCTCCCCTTTCTCCTTGGCACTTGATTTGTATGATCGTCCCTAAAATGCCACTGGCCTGGCACTGCATTCCTGTCTTGGTCAAAACCTCCAATTAAAATCAGCAGGAAGTTTGCTAGAATTAGGAATCCCAGCCTGGGCTCCCCACCCGGGTGGTTCTGAGAGGGAGGCGTGCACCTTTGAAAGCACTGATGGGAAGCCCCGGGTGGCAGAGTCTCTGCCCTCCAAATGCGGAGTGACTCCAGCTGTGCTGCCAGGAGGCCTGTCAGTTCCTGGGCAAACCCTGGCTGAGGCCAAGACCTAGCCTGCAGGGGAGCAGCGGGGGCATCTCCGTGGACCGCCGTCCAGCTCCTCCTCCAGCCTGGGTTTGAGAGGGGAGGAACAGTACAGTGGGGAGTGGAGGGCACAATGGGGTTTGGATGGAGACATCCTGAGCTCTGATCTTCTGTGTCCATGCTGTGTGACCGTGGGCACATTGCTGTCCGCTGTGGTCCTCCGAGCCCTCTCGGTGGGATGGAAATCACGAGGCAGTCCTATCTCCTGGGGCTAATGTGAGGGTAAACGTTGGCTGCCATGATAGAGAAAGCACTTGGAAAACATCAACCTTCCACCTCACCAGACCTCAAGGCTCAGGTCTAAACATGAGGGAGATGGGCTGGATATTTCCAGGGCTGCTTCTTCTCGAAGGTTCTCTGCCTCTGTGGTCAAAGCTGCTTCGTGTGTCGCCTCTGTGGGAGCCTGCCTACCAGGCCCCAGGGGGTTCCAGCTTTAGGAATGAAAATGCAAGTTCCTGCCCTCCTTCCTTTCCTTTCATCAACACTCCCCCCGACCCCCACTCCATCAGAACAAACTGGGGTCCTATCCAGCAGAAAGATGCTGAATTGGACGTATTGAAGTTCAGCTTTGGCTGAAAAGGGAAGATGCTTTGGATCTCCAGGGACAGAGAAAAGCACCTTAAAATTTGGTGCCCACTGTCACACATGGACTACCTTGTGGTGGGAACTGTGCCGGCCCCCACCCCCCGGAGCTGGCCTATTAAACTGCTCCTGCATTGCAAGGGTTGAGGCGGGCTGTCGCCAGCCAGCCTGGGGAATGGTATTTATAGATCACGGTCCCTCCTACCCCTGGTCCCCAGCCTTTCCTGAGCACTTGTCGGTGAGCTCCAATTATCTGTGAATGGAGCAGAGGGATAACTGGCAGGTCCAGGGGAAGCAGGAATGTGCTAATAGGCCCTTCACACGTTCAAAGTTTCAGTATTTTCCCATTATTTCCATTTACATCTCTTCTTATGGCATGCTTCCTTCTTTTGGCCGGCTGTAATTTTATACTGTGGTTCGTCGGAAAGCGCGCCCATGCTGGAGTCAGAGAGCTTGGTCTGGAATGTGGAATAAGTTTGTGATGTCAGACAAGTCTGCCTGCTTCTCGGGGCTTCGCTTTCTGTGCTGCCAATGGTTATCCACGCTGCTCTGGGAGAACTCCGGCATGGAGCCTGGTGTACAGTGAGTGCTTGGTGGTTGAGCCGCTCACTGACTCCCTGGGCTGGCTTTAAGCATGCCTGCCATCCAGCCTGGCAGGATTTCTGAGGATCAGTGACCGCTCCCCAGAGCAGTAGCTAGAGGTGGAGAAGGTGCAGGAGATTGCTCTGATGGCAGTGGAGTCCTCATTATGAGAAGCTGCTTGTGCTAAAAGGACAGGGGTGCAAAAAACTGGGATGAGCTTGTTTTTTCTGGTTTCGCTCATCTCTTCAAAATGAAGGACTTTGGAATCTAAGGAAAGTTCACTGACATTGGGAATTGGGACTTAACAGTAACATTTCTACCCGGTCTGACCACTCTCTGGGCCCTCCTTCAGAAAAGGATTGTTTGCAAGCAGATGGCCCATCAGGGGTCTACATTCCCTGATTCTGGGAGTTACAGTACTGCAAGGCATGGCTGAGTTGCTTCATTCGCATTCCACCTACTCTGATTATGGGGCTTCCCTGGTGGCTAAAGAATCTGCCCACAATGCGGGAGACCCAGGTTCGATCCCTGGGTGGGGAAGATCCCCTGGAGAAGGGAATGGCAACCCACTCCTGTATTCTTGCCTGCAGAATCCCATGGACAGAGGAGCCTGGCAGACTTACAGTCCACGACACGACGGAGCCACTGCCACTTCCACTCTGCTTCACTCCGTCACCTCTGCCCCCTCTCCCGCCCCTCCTCCTTCACTCTGGGTTGGCCCCTGCTCCCGCACCTCCTCCAGCACCCAGGATTCCCGGGGCCCCACCTCTCTCCTCCCTACTCTCTTCCTCCCGCCGGGCGCTCCCCACCCCCTCCCGGGCGCCCGCCTCCTTCGTGGTCCTCCTCTAGACCCTTAATGCCTTCTTTGATCCGGCCCACAACCTCACGATTATGCAGGTGCCAGGCAGCTCTCGGCTGCGCCTCAGAGGGCCTCTGTCCCCGGTGCCTCCCGCTCGACAGGGCTGGAATCCTAATCGGCCCCTCGCCCCTCCGCCAGTGGCCGCCTCCCCGGGGGCCTCCATCTGCCCCCTCCCTCCCGCCCCCAGGGTGCTGAGAGCCCGGCCACAAGGAGGCATTGATTCAAGGAGAGGGGGGTGGGAGTCCTGACAAAGGGTCCCAATGATGAGACACGAGAAAGGGGGCGCTCTCCGGGCTTATAGAATGCCTTGCAGATGGGAGCAGAGGAGCTCTCAATGGGGTACTGTCCTGTCGCCTGGAGAGGGAGTGACGGGGCTAAGTGTGGGTCCTTTGAAAGGGGCGTTTTGAAATGACGCTCTGGTCAGATAGAACCACGCAATCGGAGACGTGTGGCGGGCCCCTGTGGCTCACAGCACTCTCCGATGACTCAGACCCCATATTCAGTCGATGCTCTGGCTCCGGAGGTGGGAGCCGCGTGGCTCATTATCATTCCAGCTCCATTTCCTGAAGGCTGGGCCCTCTGCTGTTCTCCAGGCTGTAATAGGATTGGTCCACGCGAAGCAGAGACCGCCGAGGCCTGGAGCTGTGTGGGTGGAAGGGATTGAAAACTAATACTGCAGCTTGGGAGACAGAAGCGGAGTTTGTTGTTGTTTAATGAAAAATAAGAAAAAATATTAATTTTGGTCTGTTCATTCATTCAGTGTTCGTTCACTCATTCATTCAGCAAACATTTCTGGGCTCCATGCTCAGAGAAGGAGGGCTCCCCTCTCTCATGCCTTAGAGCCTGGAGGGGAAACTGACCAAAAAAATAGGGGCTGCAATACAGTGTTCAGAATGTCCTGAGGGAGGTTTCATTGCCACAGCCAGGATCATTCCGTGGGCTTAAAGGCAGAGCCCTTTCAAGGAGCGCTCTAATTATGCCTCCATTTTCTCTCAGCTGATAAGCAGGCAGCATTCTAGGAAGCCAAGTTTCAACAGTATCCATTTCCAAACGTCCCAGTAACCAAATGGTTTCCCTCCACCCCAGAGATACAGGGAAATCCTGAAAGCGTCTCAGTAGCTTCAAAAGAAGAGCTTATTCTCTAGGATAAGAATACTTATTATTACCTTTAATAATTGGTCTATGCCTGGCTCTGTGCTAAATGTTTAAAGGCATCATCTCATTCAGTCCTCTCCCTCAGCGCCTAAGATAGGTTTTATTATTCTCCTTGCATATGGACACTGCATCTCAGAGACATGAAGTGACTTGTTCCTTGCAGAGCCTCGAACTAAGTTCAGCCTGGGCCAGTGCACGAGCCGTTCAGGATTAGGCTGCACTGCTTGTCTCCTGGTTCTTGGTTTGGCGATTGTGGCTGGGCAGAGGAAGCGAGAGAACAGGGGCGTGGCTACCACGTCGCACCAGAGACACAGCACAATGCAGAAGGGCTTCTGTCTCCAGTTTTCTAAAATGGGGATCCCTGGCAGTCCAGTGGATAAGACTCCAGGCTCCCAGTGCAAGGGACATGGGTTCGATCCCTGGTTGGGGAACTAAGATCCCACATGCCACACAGCATGGCCTAAAATAAAAAATGGGGGATCAGGAGCCACTGCTACCATTGTCATCCTCACAACAATACTGTGGCACTCAACAGCCTTAAAAAAATGCTTCCTTGACTCTTTGGGGAAAAAAAAAAAAAAAAGCCTTGGCTATGAGCCAGAAGGTTCCTCTACCCACTCGCTGTATTATTTGCCTCCAAGCTTCTCTTGCCATGTCTAGAAAATGGAGCTGAGAGTCCCTTTGCAGGAATAACAAGAGCCTAACTTTTATGGAGCCCCTAATACCTACCGAGTTAAGGGCTAAGACTTCACATAAAAATTCATGCCATCCTTACCACAGCCCAGCGTGGGCGGAGTGATTAGGGAGGTGAGGGAAACCGCCAGCATTCCCCAGGCTCAGGAGTGGAGGAGCCAGGACTCAAAGCGATCTCAGACTGACCTCAAGTTGCAAGCTATTTTGGGGGTGTTGTTGTGAAGCTCAAGTGAGAAATGGGAGGGTAAAAAGTGCTAGACACATGTAAGGAATTATTCTTACTGTGGAATACGGCCAAGAGGGGACTTGCACAGAAATGAGGAAAGATGAGAGGCTGCTAAGCTGACTGTCTTACATCTTTTTTTTTTTTTTTTAACTTATTCTTCTGTTGCTTCTTATCTGATTGAGTATCTGTCTTCATTGGAATGTTCCAGAGGCTGGAATCTGGGACAGGCTCAGGTTTGTTTATAAAAGTGTTGAGGGGCTGTGGAGAGGGGGACCTAGACATTTGTAATGTGATGGAAATTTCACTGAACTGAAATTTCGGAGAAAAATGGGGAGAATAGCATTTTTCTTACATGTTTTGAAACTGCAATGTTAGGATCACGTGAGATCATCAATATGGAAGCACTGCCATGAGCTCTGGAGTAATATAAGATAGAATTCGTTTTTTGCTGAAGTTTTTGGATGTTATGGGAGGAATCTGTGAAGAGGGTTGAAACATCAGGTGTAGGTTAAAAGAAATAACCCCTCAATTCGTCTTTACTGCTGACTTGCTACAATCTGTTGTCATTCAGCAGGGTTTTTGAGTTTATACACTTTAATTTTCTGAATCAAATGCCTTTGAGATGAATGAATAATAGATTTAGAAAGCTGGGAGGACCTCAAAGAACACTTTTACTTCATCCCTTTCCTTTTTACACATGAGGACACTGAACATTAGAAGGGGAAGTACAAGGTCATATAGCTGGTCTTCAACATTACCCAGAGCTACACTGTCACTCCCAGCAATGACATTCAGTGCTCTTCCTGTGAGAACTGCCCTACCCTGTCCTTTCATTCTCTGGGCAGCCCCAGTTTGCATGAGCAGCTGGAGAACCACAAGCCCACCCATGATGGCTAACATTCTCCATCTCCCCTCTGTCCCCCAGGACAATTCAGCAGTGGCTTGCAAGGGTCCAGTCGCTTCTCTACTGCAATGAGAACGGGTTCTGGGGCACCTTCCTGGAGAGCCAGAGGAGCTGCGTGTGCCACGGTAGCACCACACTGTGCCAGCGCCCCATCCCCTGCATCATCGGTGGGAACAACAGCTGCGCCATGTGCAGTCTG
This sequence comes from Bos mutus, assembly GCF_027580195.1. NCBI lineage: Eukaryota > Metazoa > Chordata > Mammalia > Artiodactyla > Bovidae > Bos > Bos mutus. The sequence goes on from NC_091624.1 coordinate 4,368,180, forward strand.
GCCAACATCTCTCTCTGCGGCTCCTGCAACAAGGGCTACAAGCTGTACCGAGGCCGCTGCGAACCGCAGAACGTGGACTCGGAGCGCAGCGAGCAGTTCATCAGCTTCGAGACCGACCTGGACTTCCAGGACCTAGAGCTCAAGTACCTGCTGCAGAAGATGGACTCGCGCCTCTACGTCCACACCACCTTCATCAGCAACGAGATCCGCCTCGACACCTTCTTCGACCCCCGGTGGCGCAAGCGCCTGTCCCTCACTCTCAAGAGCAACAAGAACCGCATGGACTTCATCCACATGGTGATCGGCATGTCCATGCGCATCTGCCAGATGCGCAACAGCAGCCTGGACCCCATGTTCTTCGTCTACGTCAACCCCTTCAGCGGGAGCCACTCGGAGGGCTGGAACATGCCCTTCGGCGAGTTCGGCTACCCGCGCTGGGAGAAGATCCGCCTCCAGAACAGCCAGTGCTACAACTGGACTCTGCTGCTGGGCAACCGGTGGAAAACGTTTTTCGAGACGGTCCATATCTACCTACGCAGTCGGACTCGGCTCCCTACCCTCCTGCGCAATGAGACTGGCCAGGGCCCCGTGGACCTGTCTGACCCCTCCAAAAGGCAGTTCTACATCAAGATCTCGGATGTGCAGGTGTTCGGGTACAGCCTGAGGTTCAACGCCGACCTCCTGCGCAGCGCCGTGCAGCAGGTCAACCAGTCTTACACGCAGGGCGGCCAATTCTACTCCTCTTCGTCTGTCATGCTCCTCCTGTTGGATATTCGGGACCGAATCAATCGCCTGGCCCCCCCTGTGGCCCCGGGGAAACCCCAGCTGGACTTGTTCTCCTGTATGCTGAAACACCGCCTGAAACTGACCAACAGCGAGATCATCAGGGTGAACCACGCCCTGGACCTCTACAACACTGAGATTCTCAAACAGTCGGATCAGATGACAGCCAAGCTCTGTTAACCCGGGCTCCTGGCCGCGGGCGTTCCCTTTTGTTGTACAAACAGAACAGAACCAAGCAAAGCAAAACAAACACACATTTGTAAAGTGTAATTACTATTCAAAAGAAAGGAGGAAAAGTCTTCATTTGTTGGAAACGAAAAAACGTTCTAGCAACTGTATAAAACCGTGGGGCATGTTTGTTATTTCTATACTCTGTCGTGAAGAAGGGTCTCAGTCTTGGGAGGAGCTTGGAGGGAGGTGCTGCTCAGGCCTCAGGTGCTGGATTGAGTGGGGGGGATGGGAGAGAGCATATGCAACGAATTGTAAAGATCTCTGCTGTGCAGGTGCTACGATTAAACACGAAAGAGAAAGCTATATGTAATGTACAACCGACACTGCCATTTTTCCTTGTGGGAGGAAATGGACATAGATAAAGAAGATATTTCTTCGGTTACGATTTCTTCCCTCTTTATGCCTAATTCCTTGTGGTTCTTTTGACTCGTCTACACATGAGGGTGGAGATACAGTGACAGCACTGTCTCACCCAGATAGCTTCTCTCACACTAAGTAGACTGGAGCTCACTGAAGCTGAACAACAGGGGACCCTGGGACCCTGGGGGAGAGGCATTCACATAATCACAGGGTGTTAAAACCATCAGGAAACCTTTGAGATCGGCCTGTTGATCTCCTGGATTGCGTTTGGGAACTAGCCTCAGAGAGGACTGGCGAGCCCAAGGCTACATGTGGTTACTGGCCAAACAGCGAGGTGAACCTGCCTTTGACCCCGTTGGCTGCGCTCCTTCTAACATCACGCTGGCCACGGTGGTGGTTACTCCTCTAGCTGAGCTGCCAAGGGATGGAGTAGCTTTCAGTCTCAGGTTGTTTTGATAGCCCTTTTTTTCTTTTAACGAAGAAACCCATTTCAACTAAACTGTCTCCAAAAAAAAAAAAAAAAAAAAATGGTGTCAGATACCCTGGAAGCGCTCTGCATATTTTACTTTGATTTAAAGTCAACACCCAAAATAAAATAGGGTGGGTTTTAAAATTGCATTGGTCTGCCAGGCCGACTTCCCCAAGTAGGTATCTAAAACATGATCCTTTAACTCAGAATAATACACACACACACACACACACACACAATGCACTAACACTGCCACTTCTTGGGCATCTCTGAAAACTGAGAAGCCTTGTCTGGGACTTGGGTTTAAATTGAAAGGAGAGCTGTAAGGAAGAGAACTCATTTCAAAGGACATCTGTAGAGGATTGGGGCAGAAAGCATGTCTTAGCCTTCAGGAACTCTGCATTTATCTTCCTGCTATGGTAGTACTTGCTAGAGATGCTTCGAGCATCTGAGTCTTCATTTCCAAATTGGCAGAGAAATAGGATCACACACGTCAGGGTTGGGAGAGAAAATAGGACTCCTCTGGTCTCGGTGTCTGCCCAGTGCAAATCTTATCTTTGGGACATCACCCCTGTTTGCTGACTGGCCCATTTCTGGGATAGGAAACCCATGTAGTTCTGTCTTCCACATTCCTTGGAGTCCTCTTTTACTGAAGGGGATCAGTAGTGCTCATGCCAGCTTATGTTATTAAACAGATCTAATTATTAGATGGTTCTTCTATACATTTACCAGCATCTGTGTACCTTCCACTGACTGGTTCCAGTTCTAGAATGTACCTTTCTCATGTCAGTGCTTTCATAGATAAAATACAGAAACTATCTCAGGGCTCACCAGAGTCTGTAACACTTTGACTCAAAGAAAACACTTACCCCCACCCCCACCTGTATAATTTAAGATGAAAGGAGGAAGCTTCAGTGCATACAACACATAAGACCTATCTAGTTTAAGTATGTGTGTGGAGGGGGGAAGTTATATCCTTTTTTTTTTTCCCATAGTGAAATTCCAAATTTAATGTTCCAGTTTTTAGTATGAACTAGCATGTATTCTGATACCAATTTAACAATTTGTGCTTCACACCATTGTAGTTGTTTGGCCCTCAGATTTTGAGCAGATTCGGTATTCATTTAGGTTGGAAATCATTCATGCAAAAGTCACATAGCAGCTATTCATCAAGCAAAAGATTTTATAGCAGGTCAGTAAACCATCAAACATCTCAACAGCCCACACCCTCTACACATGGAGCCGTGACCACTGGGCCATAGGGAAGTCCCTCTTCAACACTTGGGAGATGAATGGGGCATGCCAGAAAAATATCTGTAAGGAAATGGGTTATGCTTTTTGTGCCCCTCATACATTAATGAGAAAGACATATGAACCAATAAAAAATAAATAATTACAGTACACCATGATGAGTGCTGTTGTGGGGTCAGACACGCAGAGAGCAGCCCTGAAGAAGTTATGAACTCAGTTCATGCAGTTGGTACAGCCTTTAGATGAACATACTCATCCTGAGTGTTGAAAATGAAAAGGACTTGGGCAAATAACAAGAAGGCTCTTCCCCAGACTTCACCACCCATGTGTGTGTGTGTGTGTGTGTGTGTGTGTGTAGGAAGGTTTTCTTCTCTTTACCTTGACAGTATTACTGAATAATTACATCATATCATATTACAAAGAGAATAAACAATGTCTAATGATTGGAAAGGACAGGGAAATCAGATAAATTTTCAAGGACAGAGAGATTCAGACATCAAAATATTTGTTCAAAGGTGAAAGGAAAATACTTTTATAAAAGAATACAACGTTCTGGGGATTTTCAGGCACCTTCTGCTTGGGTCCAACTCTTTGAGCTAACAAGGTCCCTCCAGCTATTGGGGAAGAGAAGCCTGAAGCCTTCAAGTGAGATTTTAATTCAATTAGCATCTTACCAGTTTGATGCAACAACCAAGGACCTATGGTGTCTGATTAATATGCTGATGCTAAGGCAAAAGAGTGAACAGAATGCCCCGTTGGATAAGCCTGACAGCAAAGCGTGGCATTGCCATGGAAACCACAGAAGGCCATTAATTAGCTATCAGATAAAATCATTGGAAAATTCTGGACCCTGGCATATCTGCCCCCTTCAAAGAGGAGGGCAATAAGAGGTCACACTAACAGCAAGGCTCCCTTCATTGATTGAAATCATAATTGCACAGAGACTACATGTCATAAGTGGAAGAAAGATTAGGAAGTAGAACAAGTTGACACAATAGAAGGAAAGAGGCTCAGGGATTATCCATCACCACAAATATATTTTTAAATGTAGCATAACTTGTTGGGTTGTCTATGTTGATAAAATCGTCTCAATGACAAACACTTTCTCCTATTCTCCATTCTTTTTGGAAATAAAGTGAGAAGAATAATATGGATCCACTAGATGGTGATAAATGATTGAGGGAAGGTGTCGTAGAGCCAAAGCGTGAGAAATGATGAACCCCTAAAATAATAGATGAAGATTGTAGAACTTTCAAGTTAATAGGGAGACATTTTTTAAATTAAAAATAAGGCAGACAGGAGAAATAAAAGATTCATTAAAATATCAATAGCTAGATACATAAACATAATAACCAAACATACTACACAAATAACCACAATAAATGTACTTGGATAAAACTGATCAGTAAAAAGAGGTGGTCAGACTACAAGTTACAAATGTAAAAGTAAGGTAGAAAAGTTTGAAAAGAAAAAGATGCATAAAGGTATCCTAGACAGGTATTAACTAAGAGGAAGCTGACGTAGTACCATTAATAGCATTCAAAATAGACTTTAAGGCAAATCCAATAGGATTAAAGATGGTCACCACCGCAGGGAAAGTGGAGAGAAGTGCAGACACATGGAGCTATGGGCTCTTTGGGCTAAAGCGGTCATTAAAGGTGTGCAAAATTTCAACCTTCAGAGATGAAGTTATACTCAAAGTTATTTGGCAAAATTTGCACAGTGATCATGATCATAGTTCCCTTTTCACTATCTCAAGGTAAAAGATTATCCAGTCCAACCTCCTAGCCAAGACAAGAAGCAACCCCATGATATTGAAAAGAATCAACCGTAATAATAGGGAACTGAACTTCATATGCAAATAGTCTCTCTCTTCTATGTCACCAAAATCATCTCTAATGGGCATTTTTTCAGTTGAAGATCAATGCAAATCTTTGGTTGGTTATAATGAGTTCAGACTGAGCAGAGCGCCCTCTCTACCTGAGAACAGGGTAATACCAGTGGCTCTAGCTGCACCAAGCCAAGAACCTAGACGGAAGATGTTACCTGAATGAACTCTCCTTTCTCAATATCCCTGTCTCTTTAAATCATGATCAGAGCCTGAAATGAGAAGTGTAAGGTCATTCTTCACTTCAGTGTTGCATCTATTGGTTAGCATTCTGCACGAGGCAGGCAGTACATTCTCTGACTACTTGGGTCTGGAACCCTCTTTCCTCTCAACAACACACAGATCAAGATGCATTCGGGGAATGGAATGGGACCGTTTTGATCCCATGGGGAGAAAATCACCTCTGAGGGGAATTACAGATCTTTTTGAGAAATGCAAAAGCTCTGGATTCTTTCCAAATAAAAAAGTACCTTCACATACACTTTTGAATATTTCACAGATCCCTTAATAATCTTTCTTGAACATTCTGAAATACTACAAACCTTCAGTAAGTGCCTCTAATCTAGTCTAAACCCTGTATTTTATGGAATTTAAAACTTCACCTTTTAGCGATGAGGAGTTGTACTCAAAGTCATCCTGAAAGCCTTGAACACTGGGCATGCGTCTAGTTCCCTTTTCCCTGTCTCAAGCATAGTTTGGCCTAGGATCCCATATCAAGCCAATGTAGCTCATACAGCTGAATCCTGCCCCCAGCGAAGGAAGTTTCTAACATACAGGTAAACACCTTAATGGAAATGACAGTTTCGGTCACGTTAATAAAACCCAACTTATATACTGTGGACTATATAGACCATGGAATTCCCCAGGATATTCCCCAGGAATTCCCCATGGAATTCCCCAGAATACTGGAAGGGGTAGCCTTTCCCTTCTCCAGAGGATCCTCCCAATCCAGGGATCAAACCCAGGTCTCCCGCATTGCAGGTGGATTCTTTCCAGTGGAGCCACCAGGGAAGCCCATACTAAATACTAAATTTATTAAATAGATACATTGTGTGTAAGCACTAAAGAAAGAGGTCTCTAAACCAGAAAGTCATGAGCTTGGTGAGAGGATGAGCAGGCATGCACTGGTGAGTATTACATCATCAGTGGAGAGAGAGTCCGGTTCCCTGAACCTGGTACAATTGCACATGAAATTGAAAGGAGACTGTCCTCCTCGATTCAGTCTGTTCCAGCGATACCACAGATGGGGTGGCTCAGACAACAGACATTTATTTCTTACATTTCTGGAGGCTGGGGTTTCCAAGATCAACACCCTGCAGATTCAAGTGTCTGGTGAGGATCCGTTTCCTGGTTCATAAAGCACGGGGTCCCCACTTGTCTTCACAAGGCAGTAATGGTAAGAGAGCTGTCTGGGCCTCTTGAAGGGAAGTGAAGTGAAGTCGCTCAGTCCTGTCCCGACTCTTTGCGACCCAGTGGACTGCAGCCCACCAGGGTCCTCCGTCCATGGGATTCTCCAGGCAAGAATACTGGAGTGGGTTGCCATTTCCTCTAAGGCAATGGCACAAATTAAGGGCACAAATCCCATTAATGAGGGTTCCACCCTCATCACCTAACCCCGCCTCCCACCCCCCACCCCGTCCCATCTCCTAATACCTGGGGGTTATTTATGTTAATTTCAAAAGAACACAAACATTTTAAAGTATTAAATCAGTTACCAAAAAAAAAAAAACCAAACTTCTCCATCAAATAGCTTGGAATAGACACATGAGCTTCACAAGTCACAAATTTACTTTCTCTCATTTGAGTATCTGACCTCTGCTCCCAAACTTGTTTGGTAGGTGTTCACCAAAACTGCACTGGCTCCACTCCAGGAATGAACAAGGAGCCTGTCCTCATTCAAGATGCCATAGTTGCAATGAAACTTCTACATGGAGCCCCTTGTGCCAGGAAGAAAATAGCTTTGATATAATTTTTAAATAAAAGCTGCAGAGCTGCTTGATAAGGGCAAGCAGGGGTCCACAAGCTGCAGGCCCACATTTTCCTACTCATGTCACCATGGATGGCAAATGATCTGTGTCAGCCTTAACTGGGGATGGAAGATTGGTCTGATTCTGCCACAGGCTTGCACCAGTGAGGAAATTGTCATGTTCTTACAAATTAGAGGGTGATTATAAACCCTGCCAAGGGATATTAATTATATGGTATTAATTGCAGGTTATATAATTATAAATTAATAATAATATCACCTAGCATTTTGTTGGTGTGCAAAAGGATGCCGTGCTTAAAACCTAGACCCAGGAGCTGGGTTTTCCTGAATTATTAGACACCTCGGATTTGGACTCGGATCCCCCAGTTTCCAGGTGAGTGGTTTAACTGTTACAGTCAACATTATTCCTGACATGAGAAAATCACTGGCACCATAGGGCTGTAGCTAAGAGTACAGCCTGGAGACAGGAGAAAATAATTAGAGCTCATCCACTTAACTACCTACGCTGCTTCACTGAGACATTTAACCTCTGTGTGCTTCAGTTTCTTCCTCTGTAAAAATGCGGTTCTCAATAGGTTCTCTCTAACATCATGGTTGTTATAAGAATTATGTATGTTTAATCCCAGGGACGGGGAAGCCTGGTGGGCTGCCGTCTATGGGGTCACACAGAGTCGGACACGACTGAAGTAACTTAGCAAAAAAAAGGACCTAGAACAGTGACTGGCATATAGGAAGCCTATAAGTTCATTAAATAAGTGACATATATAAAAATATACTTTAGATAGATAGATATGTATGCAAAGTAATATTCTTAATAATAGTAGCTAATATCAATGGGGCTCATTATACAGGTCAAACACTATAGTAAGAACTTGATGCAGGTTACTCATTTAACTTCACTGCAACCCATTGAGGTGGGTCTAATTATCACTTCAGGTTACAAATGATGAAATGGAGTCTTAGAAAGATGAAAAAACTTGCCTATGGCAAGCTAGGGTTGGAATGAGGATGTGTCAGTCTCCAAAAAAACAGGTCTCTTAACTCTGCTACAGTTTCCCCCAATAAGTGAAAGTAAATGGCTTTGCAAAGTTATTTGTAAGAATAATCCAGACCTTAAAAGGCATCTGACACCACTATTTGATTACAGAACCATTCAATTCCTCCGTGAGCCAGAGTCAAGGGCACCCAGATAGCTTTAAATGTACTGACTCCTGGAATCACAGAGCCTCAGCAGGGACCCAGGAGAAATGTGTGTCTGGGGTGGATTTTCCATCCCAAAGAGCAGGATCTGCCACAGAGCCCAGATGCATCTCATCCTCCTGCACGAACTCCTCAGGGAAGCCTTTTGGCTCCAGGTAGGCCCACCATCTTTCTGGGCAAAGTGCTATGGATTTGTGCATTGCTTTTCTCTGGGAAAGAGCAGGGCTGAGGGAGTGAAATATGCAGGTTGGGGAGCAGGAGATGAAAACCATAGTCCAAACCTAGGATACAAAGAGAAGGCCTTTGATCTCCAGCTGGGTCAGTTCCTACATTTCAACATGGTCTGAGTCAGTCTGATCCAAGACCCCTGAAATCAACCCATGGCCCATCCCCCCACAGGGCTGAAAGGGATCTTTCGGATTTTTGGGGAGGATGGAGAACGACTTTTATAGATGGTGTGATTCTGTAAAGACATATTCCTTGTTCCTCATTCAGCTTCCTGTGTCACTCCACTTTCTCAAACTATTTGTACCCCTCCATCCTAGAAGTCCCAGAATTGTCATTCTTGGTCATAACATGCAAACCAATTTTCTGTCTCTTACAGTGATCCAAAGACAGAAAAACAGAATAAATAAACTATGTTGTGATTAAAGAATTTTAAATGTTTACCCAAAAGTCACATCTACACGTGATTTTTCAAGCAATGTGTATGGAAAGGGGAATATAAATAAATGCCTTTTTCACCTTCTAACCTTGTAAGGTCAGTCTTGTAAGGTCTTAGGAAATGCAATTCAGCACACATTTACAGGACAGGAAAAAAGGCATGGTATCCTAGTACTTCACACGTATCTAATTCAAGCCTCATGAATCCCTAAGGGAGAGCTGTTTTTATCTGCGTTATATAGGTGAGGAAATAAGGGCACCAAAAAGTAAGTAACTAAAGTTTAGATTCATAATTTACTCTCTTAGCACAACATTGGAGGGGGAAATGGCAACCGATTCCAGTATTCTTGCCTAGAGAATCCTGTGGACAGAGGAGCCTGGTAGGCTGCTGTCCATGGGGTCGCACAGAGTCAGACACGACTGAAGCGACTTAGCATGCATGCATGCGTTGGAGAAGGAAATGGAAACCCAGTCCAGTGTTCTTGCCTGGAGAATCCCAGGGACGGGGCTGCTGTCTATGGGGTCGCATAGCATCGGACATGACTGAAGCGACTTAGCAGTACAGCACAAAATTAAGCAGTAAGATGGAACAGTTACAGCGTGGGCATCTGGGGACTAAAGAGGCTCAGTTCTTGGTTCCTTCTACAAACTCTGGGACCTCGAAGAGTTACTCATCCTCTCTGGTGTTTCTTCCTCTGTCCCTTGGGGAGAATAATAACTCATCCAGTTGCCATGAGGACGTTTCCTTTGCCAGATTTCCACTCTTTCTGTGAATTAGTGCAGGTAAGGGCCTGTCTAGAACTTTCTGGGTACATGCTAAGCACTCAGTAAAAGCTGGCTCTCGTGATTCCCTTGGGCATGGCGTGGCTCAAGACAGCTTGGAATCATGGCCCCAGTAGGCCCCTTGGCTTCCCCATGTTAAGTATGGTGCTCCTCGGCTGTCACCTTTAGCATAGGAGCTCGGTGGAAGAGTTAGACAAATCTCTAGCTTCCAAAAGTTCACAGGCAAAACACACAGAGGGAGGGTAGAATTGAAGAAGACATCGTTTTTAAATGGCAGAAATGGAATCAAGGAAAAAGACAATGAAAGACTGAGTTTGTAAGAGAAGTAATGAAGAGAAGTGGTGGCTGTTCCCAGCATCCTCTCTGACAAAGCCTGGTCCAGCCTCACCCCATTTCCAGGCAAGCAGGAATGTTGCTTAGCAACCCAGCCAGGAACAGCAGAGTGAGCTCCGTGTTGGTACATTAAGGGCTGCTACTGCCTCCTGAAAAGGACCAAACTTTTTCTTAAAATCCCACCCACAGCACAAAGGACACCTGCAAATTGGAAGCACCTGGGAAGGGAGTTTTCTGCTAGGTTCAGTTGAACAGAAGGCTGGCAGAGGAGGAAATAGTCTAAATATAGTGGAAAAGTTCAGGGCAGATTTTTTTTTTTAAATTTCTTTCAAATGTTGTAGAGATGAGGTGCTAAGAAAGATTTGCCAAGCCAAGGACTTGGTGAGTCTGCTCCATTGAATGTGGATATGGCAACTGAGGACCTGTCTGGTTCCCATCTCACATGGACTGCCTCTCCCTACAGCTGCAGCCGCTTGACAACCCCTTACAAGTTCAGTCTCAAAGTCAGAATATTGTTCTTAGTAGAGACGAGAGTGTCAGGGTTCAACTCTGACACTCAGTCAATGGATAAATCTCAAAGTTTGGGTCTATACTTTGGAGAGAAAGATAGGTATTAATTGTGAAGTGGGATACGTGTTAAGGAGTGGGAAGTATAAGATGCAATGGCAATAAACAGCATGAACCCCTAAACCTAGATTGGACAGAGAAAGGAGAAAGTCATGGAAAGCACTGGAAGATCTGATGTTGAATGGGAGCCTAGAATGATGAGTAAGAGTTGAACAACGACGAAGGGAAATGTGTTCCACGAGGTGTAACAGTTCATGCAGATAGTTCAGGTCAGCTGCAGATGAGAGAGAGAAAAGGGGAGAGGGCGAGAGAGAGAAAGAGGAATGAACTGGGGATTGGGAGGAGGAGTGGCAGAAGGTAAGAGTATGTGTAGTCATGGGCCCTGCGACTCACAAGAGGATTCTAGACTTTATCCTAAGAGCAAGTGGCGACCGCTGCAGGATTTCAAGTATGACAACATGGGATCAAATGCACTGGATCTGGTCAGCCCTTCTGCTATCCCATTTTATGCTTGGAACCCAGTACGTGGGCTCCTGGTCTAGTGTCTTGAGCTCCTGTCTCTTTCTTCTGCCTTGTTTCCCCTGTCCCTGAAGAAAGGAGAACCTACATTCTTTGAGAGTGCTGGAGAGGCAGGGGGACACGTCACCACCCCTTCCCTAAATGCATGGAGTCTTGCTCTTGTACCTAAATTCATGTATCATCTGTTTCCCAGCCTCCCCTTCTGACTTTGCCTGTTCTAAGACTCTCAGCCACGGGGCCTGCATTCCTCATCTGTCATCATGGCTGACCTGATGCTGTTTGACTGGACTCTCTCTCTCTCATTCACTTTTGCTTTCTTCATCCTACCAATACCAGGTGAAATTCAACTAAATGGCCATCACCCCACAGCCTGCAGCAGCTGTGTCTGAACCAAGTGCTTGCCCAGGAACTGACCCACTTCAAAGAACTTGTCTCGTAAAAAGTTCTGGTCAGCTTAGTGATGATGAAAGAAACCCATCTGACCTGCCTACCTCTTCATAATAGTGAATAAGGGCCCAAACTCTGGAGTCACCTTCCTTTGAGGGTGAACCCTGGCCCACACCAAGCCTTAGCTATGTGGAAAGTTAGTTCATCACTCAGAGGCTGGTTTCATCATCCTTACAGGAAGGTATCAGCACCCACCAATAGGGCTGTTATGAGGATTTAAAAAGACTATGGAGATAAAATGGGCTTCTCAGGTGGCACTACTGGTAAAGAACCCAGCTGCCAATGCAGGAGATGTAAGATATGCAGGTTCGATCCTAGGGTCGGGAAGATCCGCTGGAGTAGGAAATGGCAACCCACTCCAGTATTCTTGCCTGGAGAATCCCACGGACAGAGGGGCCTGGCAGGCTACAGTCCATGGGATCACAAAGAGTTGGGCACAACTTAAGTGATTTAGCACACATACACATAAGATAAAATACCCAGAATCAGTTCAGTTCAGTCTCTCAGTTGTTTCTGACTCTTTGCAACCCCATGGACCGCAGCACGCCAGGCCTCCATCCATCACCAACTTCTGGAGTTTACTCAAACTCACGTCCATTGAGTTGGTGATGCCATCCAACCATCTCACCCTCTGTTGTCCCCTTCTTCTCCTGCCTTCAATCTTTCCCAGCATCAGAGTATTTTCAAATGAGTCAGCTCTTCACATCAGGTGGCCAAAGTATTGGAGTTTCAGCTTCAACATCAGTCCTTCCAATGAACACTCAGGACTGATCTCCTTTAGGATGTGCTGGTTGGATCTCCTTGCAGTCCAAGGGACTCTAAAGAATCTCCAACACCAGAGTTCAAAAGCATCAATTCTTCAGCACTTAGCTTTCTTTATAGTCCAACTCTGACATCCATATGACTCCTGGAAAAGCCATAGTCTTGACTAGATGGACCTTGGTTGGCAATGTCTCTGCTTTTCAATATGCTGTCTAGGTTGGTCATAACTTTCCTTCCAAGGAGTAAGCGTCTTTTAATTTCTTGGCTGCAATCACCATCTGCAGTCATTTTTGGATCCCAGAAAAATAAAATCTCTTACTGTTTCCACTGTTTCCCCATCTATTTCCCATGAAGTGGTGGGACCGGATGCCATGATCTTCGTTTTCTGAATGTTGAGCTTTAAGCCAACTTTTCCACTCTCCTCTTTCGCTTTCATCAAGATACTCTTTAGTTCTTCACTTTCTGCCATAAGGGTGGTGTCATCTGCATATCTGAGGTGATTGATATTTCTCCTGGAAATCTTGATTCCAGCTTGTGCTTCCTCCAGCCCAGCGTTTCTCATGATGTACTCTGCATAGAAGTTAAATAAGCAGGGTGACAATATACAGCCTTGATGTACTCCTTTTCCTATTTGGAACCAGTCTGTTGTTCCATGTCTAGTACTAACTGTTGCTTCCTGACCTGCATATAGGTTTCTCAAGAGGCAGGTCAGGTGGTATGGTATTCCTATCTCTTTCAGAATTTTCCACAGTTTCTTGTGATCCACACAGTCAAAGGCTTTGGCATAGTCAATAAAGCAGAAATAGATGCTTTTCTGGAACTCTCTTGCTTTTTTGATGATCCAGTGGATGTTGGCAATTTGATCTCTGGTTCCTCTGCCTTTTCTAAATCCAGCTTGAACATATCTGAAAGTTCATGGTTCATGTATTGCTGAAGCCTGGCTTGGAGAATTTTGAACATTACTTTACTAGCATGTGAGATGAGTGCAATTGTGTGGTAGTTTGAGCATTCTTTGGCATTGCCTTTCTTTGGGATTGGAATGAAAACGGACCTTTTCCAGTCCTGTGGCCACTGATGAGTTTTCCAAATTAGCTGGCATATAGAATGCAGCACTTTCACAGCATTATCTTTCAGGATTTAGAATAGCTCAACTGGAATTCCATCACCTCCATTAGCTTTGTTCATAGTGATGCTTCCTAAGGCCCACTTGACTTCACATTCCCGGATGTCTGGCTCTAAGTGAGTGATCACAACTTCATGATTATCTGGGTCACGAAGATGTTTTTTGAACAGTTCTTCTGTGTATTCTTGCCACCTCTTCTTAATATGTTCTGCTTCTGTTATGTCCATATAATTTCTGTCCTTTATCGAGCCCATCTTTGCATGAAATGTTCCCTTGGTATCTCTAATTTTCTTGAAGAGATCTCTAGTCTTTCCCATTCTATCGTTTCCTCTATTTCTTTGCACTGATCACTGAAGAAGGCTTTCTTATCTCTTCTTGCTGTTCTTTGGAATTCTGCATTCAAATGGGTATATCTTTCCTTTTCTCCTTTGTTTTTGGCTTCTCTTCTTTTCACAGCTATTTGTAAGGCCTCCTCAGACAGCCATTTTGCTTTTTTGCATTTCTTTTTTTGGGGGATGGTCTTGATCCCTGTCTCCTGTACAGTGTCATGAACCTCATTCCATAGTTCATCAGGCCCTCTGTCTATCAGATCTAGTCCCTTAAATCTATTAGTCACTTCCACTGTATAATCATAAGGGATTTGATTTAGGTCATACCTGAATGGTCTATTGTTTTTCCCTATTTTCTTCAATTTCAGTCTTAATTTGGCAAAAAGAAGTTCATGATCTGAGCCACAGTCAGCTCCTAGTCTAACTTTTGCTGAAATTAATTGATTATATTTTTGCAGAATATAATCAATCTGATTTTGGTGTTGGCCATCTGGTGATGTCCATGTGTAGAGTCTTCTCTTGTTGCACATAGTAGGAAAAAATAAATATTTATACCTCTCTGGTCGCACAGAGTCGGACACGACTGAAGCGACTTAGCAGCAGCAGCGGCATTCTTCCTCTGAAAGTGCATTATCTGCTTACATTTCCATCTGATCCTTACAATGACTTCCTTAAATTGGAGGATTAAAGGAGATTGTGCATATAAAGCACCAAGTATGTAGTAAATGCAAGATAAACACTAGCTATTGTTATTAATTTATCATTAATGAAGCAGAATATCTTGATTAAAATATTAACTGTGTCTTGTTTTCTTGAATATGGGCTTGTCACAAATGAACAGAAGGCACCACCCACCATGACTATCCTTTTGCAAATTCACAGAGAGCACCAACAGAATGTAACATTTGACCTTCAAGACAGTTCTGACCCCTTGGGAAAGACCAGCAGCTCCTCCAGTTTCAGAGACTATCCTGAAGAAGACGCCATCAGGGGAGGTCAGTAGACCGGATACTCTGCAGAGCTGCATGGGGCCCTGTCTCATCGTAGTCTAACGATGGTGTCTTTGGGAGTAGTTGGCAGTGATGCTGGCTGTTCCATGCTAAATCATGTCTCCTCTAACTCATATGGTGAAGCTCTGACCCTCAGCACCTCAGGATGAGAATATATTTGGAAATAAGTGATAAAGTTAAAATGAGGCTGTTAGGTGGGCCTACCCAATCTGACTGGTGTCTCTGTAAGAAGGAAACAAGTAGACACATAAACAAACACCAGTAATGTACGAACACAGAAGAAAGACCGTGTGAGAACACAGGGAGAAGTGGCCTTCTGCAGGCCAAGGAGAGAGGCCACAGAAGAAAATGAATCTGCCAATTCCTCGATCTTGGACTTCCAGCCTTCTGAACTGTGAGAAAATAAATGTTCGTGGTTTAAACCGCCTAGTCTGTATATTGAGTTGTGGCAGCCCAAGCAGGCTGATATATGAGGCTGGGGCAGGAGGACAGAGACAGGTTCCTGATCAGAAGAGAGAATTGGTTCTCCAGGGGATGACATGGTGACTCAGATTGTCTGAGAATGTGCCTGCACTTTGCTTCTCCATGGGGAGTAGGACCTTTGATATAACTGCTGACTGAAATTACTTGGAGAATGGACAGCTGGGATGTGAGGGTATCCAGTCTGCCTTGTGAAGACCCTGAGGCATGAGATGTACCTGAGTGACCGCCGTGTGACTCTGTTCAGGCATGCAGGATTCCTCTGAACATCTACA
This sequence comes from Bos mutus, assembly GCF_027580195.1. Lineage (NCBI taxonomy): Eukaryota > Metazoa > Chordata > Mammalia > Artiodactyla > Bovidae > Bos > Bos mutus. Next base: position 4,383,640 of record NC_091624.1, read on the forward strand.
GATAAAAGACGCTGGGTGGTGGTCAGTAGAGTCCAAGGACCAGGCCTCTGCCTAATTTTCCTGGGCCATATGTGTGCAGGATTAAAGCAGCGTCCAAGAGACTATTGGAGCAAATTCCATTAATGAGGGCAATGGTCATTCTGCTAATCAGGTAGACAGTAACTCAGAATTATATAATGAAAAAAAATAGGTAACACATCTCACAGCTCTATGTAATTAAATAAACTAATATCAGTTATATTGTTATTTTTCTTTAGTCGCTAAGTCATGTCTGACTCTTTGTGATCCCATGGACTGTAGCCCGCCAGGCTTCCCTGTCCATGGGGCTTCCCAGACAAGAATACTAGAGTGAGTTGCCATTTCCTCCTCCAGGGTATCTTCCTGACTCAGGGATTGAACTTGAGTCTCCTGTGTCTCCTGCATTGGCAGGCAGTTTTTTTTTTACCACTGAGTCACCAGAGAAGCCCAATATCCATTTATATAAGTAGGCAGAACAGCTAAGAAGACACTGTACTAGCATAAGGGGTATATTTATCTTGGTCTCTGGTACATCTCAAGTGACAGGATGACACCTGGTACCAGGTTTATGCTCAGTATTTGTTGAATAAAAGAAACAGATTACACATGTGCTTTATCCTTTATTTCAGACAGGTACAGACAGAGGCCCAGAGAAGTAAAAAAAGGCCTAGCCAGGGTCACACAGTGCGTCATTAGCAGATACAAAGTGTCTTAGTCGGTTTGGGCTTCTATAAGAGCATAGCATCAGGTGGACAGGTTGAACAGCATACATTTACTTATCACAGTTCTGGAGGCTGAGAAGTTCAAGATCGAGGTGACAGAGACTCAGTGCCTTTGGGAATCTTGTTCTTGGCTGACTGGTGGCTGTCTTCTTGTTGGGTCTTTTCACATAAAGGAAAGTGCAAGCACCTCCTTTACAGGGATGCTAGTCACAGGACTGCTACTGCTGCTGCTAAGTCACTTCAGTCGTGTCCGACTCTGTGTGACCTCATAGACAGCAGCCCACCAGGCTTCCCTGTCCCTGGGATTCTCCAGGCAAGAACACTGGAGTGGGTTGCCATTTCCTTCTCCAATGCATGAAACTGAAAAGTGAAAGTGAAGTCACTCAGTTGTGTCCGACTCTAGCGACCCCATGGACTGCAGCCTACCAGGCTCTTCTGTCCATGGGATTTTCCAGGCAAAAGTACTGGAGTGGGGTGCCATTGCCTTCTCTGAGTCACAGGACTAGTATCCCTGTAAAGGATGCTATTGGCTTCCCCGATGGCTCAGTGGAGCTCTGCCTGCAATGCAGGAGACACAGGAGACATGGGTTCAATCCCTGGGTCAGGAAGCTCCCCTGGAGAAGGAAATGGCAACCGACTCCAGTATACTAGCCTGGAAAATCCCGTGGACAGAGAAGCCTGGTGGGCTGCAGTCTGTGGGGTGGCAAAGAGTCAGACGTGACTGAGCAACTGACACACAGTCCCATGAGGCTTCATCTCATGAGCTCATCTAAACTTGATCACCTTCCCAAAGCCTCAGCTCTCAATATCATCACACTGAGTTATGAGGTTTTAAGACAGAACTGAGATTGGAAGGTTGGTGGGGGGTGTAAACAATTGGTCTATAATACAGGACAGAAGTGAAAATATTGGATGTTCTCTGCTCAAAGACCATGTAGATATTTAACATCCTTTCTCCAGAAGCAGCTGATTCAGGACTCTGCCTTGGCCAGGCCAATGGATGGGCAAAATAATCTAGTATGACAAATCCTCTTTGCCTCTGTCCCCTTGTGAAGGGAATTTGCCATCTTCTGTGATCATCAAACTGGCAACATCAATCTGGATGTTTGTTAATGACACTGACCTAAATATGTCATGTTGCAAGGAACCCTTCGCAGCAGCTGGGATATGCTGCCATATAACAGCTTTATTGTATGTGGAACTCTCTAATAAGCTGATTAAAAAATAATTTTTTTGAAGGTGTAATATGTATTTTTCAGATATCTGATAAGAAGGAACTTGAATGGAAATCTCATGCTGAGTGTAGGAAAAGGAAACCCTGTTGTATTAGAGGATGTTTGAGCTTTGATCAAGCCATATTTCTCACAGTTGCCAGAGCCAAGATCTGGGCTGATTATCTCATTTAAACCCCACCTTGGTTTGTTTTGATGCCAATTCCGCATAGAAGGGATAAAGTCTTGGGTAAGCCATGATTCTCCCAAGGATGGGTTGACATCTGTCTGTGTCTCAGTGAGGCAGGATCATTTTATTACTCATGTGCCTGCTATCGAGCTATGGGTTCAAATCTCTAATTCTCCAAAAGACTTTGAAAGAAAGACAGGCACAGCCATTCTCATTTGACAGAAGAGGAAACAGTTTCAGAACATGTCTTTGACTTTGGGACTTTGGAAGATCTGGATTCACACTGGCTCTCATAGCCAAGTTCATATTGCTGAAATCATTCATTCCGTCTTTCATCTAGCATACTTGAGAAACTGCTGTGTACTTGGTACTGTTCTTAGCTGCCTCAAAAGCAAAGGGTGGACCTTCCCCCACCAGAACGTTTTCACGGTATTCTTTAGGGTAGCGATATTCAAGGTGAAACACAGACCTCCTTCTTATCAGTTCTTTACACTAAGAAACCTAATGTTATGGATGAGTATAGTCCTTTATGACTGACCTTTCTGCAAGAAAGGATTAGTTTGGCTACTTGGGTTGCTCAAACCTTGCAGATTTCCAAGGCCTGTCCTCAGGACTGGCTCTTGCCAACTGCTGAGAGATGAACTCTAAATCCTTGGAATGTTCTGCCTGATCAGTGTTTTTACATGCCTGGGGACTTGAGCTACGCTGCCAGTTTGACCGTATAGTTCTTGCTAGCAAATGTGATTTAGGGTGAATGTCTGTTTTTGTTCTGAGGACCTGGAGTCAGAGTAGCTGAGGTCAGTCATGTGGACACTGTGTGCCTACATAACTGATCCCAGGAGAATCCTGGGTACCACGGTTTAGATGGGCTTCCCTGAGTGGCAGCACTTCACCCACACTGTCACATGTCACTGCTGGGACCATTTAAAGTGTCCCTGCAACTCACAGGAAGCAGATACCTGGGCACTTGCATTTGTTTCTCTTGGACTCCATCCTACACACCTTGCCTTTGCTGATTTTAATCTACCTCCTTTTGCTGTAATGAATTAGTAAGTGAGTATAACAACTTCTGCATCCTATGAGTTCTTCTAGTGAGTCATTGAGCCTTGGGGTCATCTCAGGCAACCCTGAACCAACCATCCACTTCTCTACTGATCATCATCTTTATTCCTCAGCACACCTGGGAGAGGACCTGCACTGGCATATCCACTGTGTGAATGAGAAATGAGGCTCCCTGAGATCAAGGGTTTTCCTGGATATCGTTTTGGGGGGTCCAAGGTCATCTTCATTCTAAACCAGTGGAGTCTGAGAGTGGTTAAGGCATTAAAAATCTAAATAGTACCTGTCACATTGATAATGGAGAGATGGAGGATATGGTTTAGGTGTGCATGATAACATAGATCTCTGTATTACAGACATGTCCATGCAATCACATACAGCAGTCTGCAGCCATAGGTCTCTCCGCTTGAAGATAAAACTTCCATTTCAAGTATATGGGATGTCAGTGTTGGGGAAAAAAAAAGTTTTTCTCTGCCCTTCTAGGCTCTTCCAGCCAGTCTAAGAATTAAATCAACATGGGATAGATTAACGAGAGAAAAACAAATTTACTCATGTATGTTCAAGTACCCCATAAGAATATGAAACCCCAGATAAACAGGCAATTGAAGCTTATATGCCATCCTGAGCTAAGGCAAATGAGACAGAGGTCTGGGACATCAAATGAGAGACAGACAATTCACAGAGAGATGAAAAGAAAAACTGTTTAGAAAACAAATGTTTGCCCTGACATGGAGAGAAGCTTTTTGATATAACAAAAGTTGTCTTTGGTAATAGCTCTCTTTCTGGTACAGGTTCCCTATCTAAATTCTTTTAGGCAGTTAAGGGGGTGGGGTGGTGAAAAGAAAAATTTCTTAAGGAATCTGCTTCTTAAAAATAGCCAGCTCCAAACAATTCTTACACCAAGGATACATTTTGGGGTGGCAAATTTTGCTCTCCTACATTGAGAAGACCAGTGCACGTTTTGTGAGCAGGCAGATCCCCAAAAAAAGAAAGGTCACTCACTCTTCCAAACAACTGTTAGAACCCTCACTACTTCTATGTGAGCAATAAGTGAGGAGGTGGAGTGTGTCTGGAGCTTGTTTCTAGTTAGTGGATGTCTGTCTGGAATCAGTGAGTAGGGGAAAGAAAGTATCTTGAAGGTTGCAGCAAGTAAGTGATGCAGCCAAGGCTGGAATTCCCACTGGTGCTGGTGCCCAGGGTACATTCTCCAGACCCCATCCTACCCTGACTCCAATGTAAACACTAGGCTTTTGAGTGTTGATGTCCAGCTCTCAGGGTCTCAGTGGTGTAGGGTACTGCAGAAGTTTAAAATGCAAAAAGCCCTATGTAACCTTCACTGAACTTAATTAACACCACCTATTTAAGGAAAGCAACTCCCCTCCCTTCAGACCCAGGACTATTTCCCAAAGCCTGATGCTTAAGATAAACATAAGCCTTTCAGTTTAGTTTAGTTCAGTCGCTCAGTCGTGTCTGACTCCTTGCGACCCCATGAATCGCAGCACACCAGGCCTCCCTGTCCATCACCAACTCCCACGGTTCACTCAGACTCATGTCCATCGAGTCAGTGATGCCATCCAGCCATCTCATCCTCTGTCGTCCCCTTCTCCTCCTGCCCCCAATCCCTCCCAGCATCAGAGTCTTTTCCAATGAGTCAACTCTTCACATGAGGTGGCCAAAGTACTGGAGTTTCAGCTTTAGCATCATTCCTTCCAAAGAAATCCCAGAGCTGATCTCCTTCAGAATGGACTGGTTGGATCTCCTTGCAGTCCAAGGGACTCTCAAGAGTCTTCTCCAACACCACAGTTCAAAAGCATCAATTCTTTGGCGCTCAGCTTTCTTCACAGCCCAACTCTCACATCCATTTGTTGTGAGACCTTTGTTGGCAAAGTAATGTCTCTGCTTTTCAATATGCTATCTAGATTGGTCATAACTTTTCTTCCAAGGAGTAAGCATCTTATAATTTCATGGCTGCAGTCACCATCTGCAGTGATTTTCAAGCCCCCAAAAATAAAGTCTGACACTGTTTCCACTGTTTCCCCATCTATTTCCCATGAAGTGATGGGACCAGATGTCAGCCTTTAATTGTGCTCAAATTGCTCCCTATCATACCAGGATGCAGCCAGATACTCAGATCTGGCTATGTCAACCACTTTCTAAACCTATTTCATCTCTCTCCCTTTTTATGAACTTAAAAAAAAAAGACTGTTCAGAGACATGACAGGTCTGTGTCTTCGTTTTGTTCCTTCAGTTCATTAAATGAACCTCATTAAACATTAGTTGTACCTCAGGTGCTATATTATTTTTCTGGAGATACAACAACTAAGTATTTGCCTCAAAGGGTTTACTCTCAGTTTTAGGAAGTGGGGCATGTTCACAAATAATGCAAATATGGATCCTAAGAACAAGAGAAGCATTTGCAGGTTAAAGTCAGGTATAAATGAGGGAGTAGTCCATTTCTGGGTCAGTCTGGAGGAGGAAATGGCAACCCACTCCAGTATTCTTACTGGAAAATTCCATGGACAGAGGTGCCTGGCAGGCTACAGCCCATAGGCTTGCAAAGAATCGGACACGACTGTGCGACTATCGGGGGAGTGTGTAATTTCCTCAGTTCTGTCTCACCGCAGCAAAAATTTGAAATGGCGGACCAGTGTTACAGCTCGGTTACAGCTCAGTTTTATTTGGCAAGCAAAGGAAAATACATTCTCGAGGCGTGAAGGTGGGCCAACCCAAAAGAGATGGGTGGCTCAATTTTGGCTCCTCTTTTATGTATTTTTTTCCCTTCCCCCTGAGCCTGCCCTATGACAACTGGGCTAGCCAGGAGGAGTGTCTGTTTCAGCCGAGGTTCTCAGACCTTCCTTTGTTCTATTTTTGTTCTTTTCCTTTCTTTGTGTTTTAGCCCCTGCTACTTTGGACCCCCTTTTCCTCTTCTAACTACCTAACACGACTAACACGTTCATTCTTATTTGTGGGCAGAAGCATTACTCTGGTTCTTCCTTCCCACCCACTCCTCCTTTTCCCCAACCTTCATTTGCTTCTTTTCTGCTTGGCTCCCCAACTGTCCCTAACATCCACTCCAGATTTGGCCACTGTGGTAAGTGTCTACATCCCTCACCAACTCTGATGGTCGAACCAGATGCTCCACTAAAGACCAGTCTGATGCTCTGCTGCTGCTGCTGCTGCTACTAAGTCACTTCAGTCATGTCCGACTCTGTGTGACCCCATAGACGGCAGCCCACAGGCTCCCCCATCCCTGGGATTCTCCAGGCAAGAACACTGGAGTGGGTTGCCATTTCCCTCTCCAGTGCATAAAAGTGCAAAATGAGAGTGAAGTTGCTCAGTCGTGTCTGACTCTTAGTAACCCCATGGACTTCAGCCCACCAGGCTCCTCCGTCCATGGGATTTTCCAGGCAAGAGTACTGGAGTGGGGTGCCATTGTCTTCTCCAAGTCTGATGCTCAATCTGTACCAAATCAAAGTGTCACCCAGCTGTGGGCGGGGCCTGCCCTGCAGCTTGCTTGAGCATCTTTTAGTGTAAGACTTTTGCTAACAAAACCCAAGTTGCTCCTTCAGAGACCCTGAGCCCGAGGGGCACTTTCTATGGCAAGCCTGTGCCCTGGAATTGCTTAGACAAGCTGAAACACAACCCACTCACCTCCTGGCTGCAGGGCAAGATTTAAAGCCTTAATGGTGTCTCATTGATTTCTTAAGGTACACTCAGAGTTGGCGCTCTGCCCTTGCATATTTAAATTGTTACTGTTTTGTTCTAGCATCTGAGGTGATTTTATCAGGGGGAACACATGTTTGAAGAAACTGAATTAAGCACAGGCAAATCTCATTAATTCAGACTGCACTAATTCAGGCTGGACGGAAACATAACTTTGTGTTATCTAGAAGTAAAAAGATTTTCTAAATGAATGAATGGTGGGAATAAGACTGCAGGGGGGGTAGAAGGTTTCACTTGTTTAAAAGGCAGTGTTCCCAAACTTCTTCAGGGATTCCAAAAGGGCCATCAGCATATAAACAATTTCCTTTTATGTTTGTTCATTAAAGCTAAAGACTTTTTCTTCAAAGGATAATTTACTATTTGGCAAATGTTTCCTTTAGTTGGTTCTTCTATGGAGTTGGGCAGTAATACAGCTAAACAGCTTTTCAAATATTCCCTGATTCACTCCCCTCCATAATGCTAAATATATTATAGACATATTGTACCTAAACATAAATACATGTGTGTGTGCATTAAAAATACAATAGAAACATCTTAAAATAAAGTGGCATATTTATGGTTGGTAGGATTAAAGGTGATTTTTATTTTCTACTTCATATTTGTAAGTATTTTCTGTAATGAACTCATTTTTATCATCAACATCAAAATGTTAAAAATATCATTAGCATTTTGTAATATTTAACAGCTTTTTTCCCAAATGGTTTATTTAGAATAAAGTGGGGTCATATCTTGCATTTATGGATGAAAAGGCTTGGTGGGCAGAACAAGAAGCTCACTTAACCACAAGCCAAAATGCACCTTTTACCACCTTTGTGAGAGGCAGCTGGGTCCTGAAATCACTTTAGACTATGTATCAGCAACCCTCTATTACTCTGCAGCCAGGGTGAGGATGAGCGGATGCTGGCATTGTGCGTGTCCAGAAGCTCACAGGGGTCATGGTCAAACAGACACAGCTCACACCGCGGAGGAGACGGCCTTGGAAGCCAAAACAAGTGCTTAACTATCTCCTGTAACACTCCGCCAACTACTTCTGGTTACATTATAAGCGTTGCAGCTGTATTGAATATTTCATTTGTGCCAGATAATTTTCCATGCATTTTCCAAACAGAATTTACTTTTTTTTTTTTTTGCTACAAATAATCACAGATGGATGCTCAGGGACATCAAAGTACTTGCCCAGGTTCCCACAGCTGATACGTGATACAGGTAATATTCAAGCCCAGTCAACCAACACAAATCTCCTGCCCTGAATACCATGCGGTACTGTCTGCCACAAGCTGAAAAGCCAGACTGCATTCTGATGATCTCAAATATCTTTCCAGGCAGAGCAGCAGGCACTCGGAAGAGCCTTGGTGCTTGTTGGTTATTCTTGAATTTCAGTGTTTAATTCCTGAGATAAGCACGGGTGTGGATTGACCAGATAACTCTGTTTGAGGCTGATACATATTTTTAGGCTCAAAGAAAGTACATTATATAGAAAGGCCACTGAGCTGAGAAGATCAGACAGTTTGAATTTTGAGTCCTGCTTCTGCTATTAATTAAATGTACAGTCTCGAGTTTTGTGGTTAATCTCTCTAAACCTCAATTTTCTGTAAAATGGTTAAGTTTTTTTTTTTTTAACAATGCCTCAGAAAGTTTTCTTTTTAGTTGTATAATTTCTTAATAGCATTTCATCTTTAGGATTAAGTGCACCTCATAGGTGGCCCTAGTGGTAAAGAACCTGCCTGCCAATGCAGGACACATAAGAGATGCGGGTTTGATCCCTGGGTTGGAAAGATCCCCTGGAGGAGGGCATGGCAACCCATCCCAGTATTCTTGCCTGGAGAATCCCATGGACAGAGAAGCCTAGTGAGTTGCAGTCCATGAGATAGCAAAGACCTGGACACGACTGAAGAGACTTATCATATGTCTAAACATACAATGCAGAATTCTCTGTTCTAGACAGTGCTGAAAAGCTTTTAGCAGCCTCCCTCAGTATCCCCTGGGGATTGGTTACAGAACCTGCTGGGAAAATCCCCAAATCAACAGATGTTCAAGTCTCATTTTTGGCCCTCTGTATCCACAGTTCCATGTCTCTGGATACAACCAACCCTAGATTATGTATGAGCTGTGCTTAGTCACCACCAATCTAAGTGTCCAACTCTTTGTGACCCCATGGACTGTAGCCTGCCAGGCTCTTCTGTCCATGGAGATTCTCCAGGAAAGAATAATAGAGTGGGTTGCCATGCTCTCCTCCAGGGGATCCTCCCAACCCAGGGATCAAACCCAAGTAACCAGCATTGCAAGTGGATTCTTTACCGTCTGAGCCACTAGGGAAGCCTGATTATGTACAGTACTGTGTTTATGGGAAAATTCACATATTAACTGGACCTACATAGTTGAAACCCATGTTGTTTGAGTAAACTTTATTTAATATGGGTTTCAGGAGGTCTTTCAGAAAGAGTGCCCTTCTTAACATATAACCCTTCTCAAGTCCAGTCTGAAGTCAGGCAGGTTTTTATCATTTGTCTTTCTCCTGCCCTAACTTTCTAAAGCTCCAATCTGAGCACAAATACTTTAATATTGATAGAATAATGCTTTGATGGACAACCACTTAGGCAGGTTGCCCTACTTGAAATAGTTTCAAAATCTCAGTGTCATAACACACAAGTCTATGTATCTCATATCTTAATCCAGTCTGGATTGGGTAGTTCTTGAGGTAGTTACTTGACAATCACACTCCTTTCTTCTTGTAATATTTCTTAATGCTGTGATGTCTGGGGCTATCTGGGAAAGGAAAGAGGGAGGCTCTTACTGAAGATTTTAGGAGCCAGGCCTGGATAAGCTATGCATCCTGTTAGCCCATGTTATATGGCCTAGGCTGTTGTTTCATTTCCAGTTGTAACTGTTGTTTCTTGACCTGCATACAGGTTTCTCAGGAGGCAGATAAGGTGGTCTGGTATTCCCATCTCTTTCAGAATTTCCCACAGATTTTTGTGATCCACACAGTCAAAGGCTTTGGCATAGTCAATAAAGCAAAAGTAGATGTTTTTCTGGAACTCTCGTGCTTTTTGATGATCCAATGGATGTTGGCAATTTGATCTCTGGTTCCTCTGCCTTTTCTAAAACCAGCTTGAACATCTGGAATTTCATGGTTCATGTATTGCTAAAGCCTGGCTTGGAGAATTTTGAGCACTACTTTGCTAGCGTGTGAGATGAGTGCAATTGTGCAATAGTTTGAACATTCTTTGGCATTGCCTTTCTTTGGGATTGGGAAGAAAACTGACCTTTTCCAGTACTGTGGCCACTGGTTCCAAATTGGGGAAGGAGTATGTCAAGGCTGTATATTGTTACACTGATTATTTAACTTATATGCAGAGTACATCATGCAAAATGCAGGGCTGGATGAAGCACAAGCTGGAAATAAGATTGCCAGGAGAAATATCAATAATCTCAGATACGCAGATCAGTTCAGTTCAGTTCAGTTCAGTCACTCAGTCGTGTTCAACTCTTTGCGACCCCATGAATCACAGCACGCCAGGCCTCCCTGTCCATCACCAACTCCCAGAGTTCACTCAGACTCACGTCCATCGAGTCAGTGATGCCATCCAGCCATCTCATCCTCTGTCGTCCCCTTCTCCTCCTGCCCCCAATCCCTTCCAGCATCAGAGTCTTTTCCAATGAGTCAACTCTTCACACGAGGTGGCCAAAGTACTGGAGTTTCAGCTTTAGCATCATTCCTTCCAAAGAAATCCCAGGGCTGACCTCCTTCAGAATGGGCTGGTTGGATCTCCTTGCAGTCCAAGGGACTCTCAAGAGTCTTCTCCAGCACCACAGTTTAAAAGCATCAATTCTCTGGTGCTCAGCCTTCTTCACAGTCCACCTCTCACATCCATACATGACCACTGGAAAAACCATAGCCTTAACTAGATGGACCTTTGTTGGCAAAGTAATGTCTCTGCTTTTCAATATGCTATCCAGGTTGGACGTTACTTTCCTTCCAAGGAGTAAGCGTCTTTTAATTTCATGACTGCAGTCATCATCTGCAGTGATTTTGAAGCCCCCCACAATAAAATCTGACACTGTTTCCACTCTTTCCCCATCTATTTGCCATGAAGTGATGGGACCAGATGCCATGATCTTCGTTTTCTGAATGTTGAGCTTTAAGCCAACTTTTTCACTCTCCACCTTCACTTTCATCAAGAGGCTTTTGAGTTCCTCTTCACTTTTTGCCATAAGGGTGGTGTCATCTGCATATCTGAACGCAGATGATACCATCCTAATAGCAGAAAGTGAAGAAGAACTAAAGAGCCTCTTGATGAAAGTGAAAGAGAGTGAAAAAGTTAGCTTAAAACTAAACATTCAGAAAACTAAGGTCATGGCATCCTGTCCCATCGCTTCAGGGCAAATAGATGGGAAACAATGGAAACAGTGAGAGATTTTATTTTGGGGGGCTCCACGATCACTGCAGATGGTGACTGCAGCCATGAAATTAAAAGACACTTGCACCTTGGAAGAAAAGTTATGACCAACCTAGACAGCATGTTAAGAAGCAGAGACATTACTTTGCCAACAAAGGTCCATCTAGTCAAAGCTATGGTTTTTCCAGTGGTCATGTATGGATGTGACATTTGGACTAAAAAGAAATCTGAGCACCAAAGAATTGATGCTTTTGAGCTGTCGTGTTGAAGAAGACTCTTGGGAGTCCCTTGAACTGCAAGGAGATCCAACCAGTCCATCCTAAAGGAAATCAGTCCTGAATATTCATTGGAAGGACTGATGCTGAATCTGAAACTCCAATATTTTGGCCACCTGGTGTAAAGAACATACTTCTTAGAAAAGAAGCTGATGCCGGGAAAGATTGAAGGCAGGAGGAGAAGGGGACTTCAGAGGATGAGATGGTTGGATGGCATCACCGACTTGATGGACACGAATTTGAGAAGGCTCTGGGAGTTGGAATGGGCAGGGAGGCCTGGCGTGCTGCAGTCCATGGGGTCACAAAGAGTCGGACACGACTGAGGAACTGAACTGAACTGAACTGGCCCAGAATGAGTCATGTGGTTTCAAGCCTAGTCTAGGTCTCACTGTGTGCTCAGGAAGAGGAAATGGAAACTGCGAACACTGTGGCTTCTTCTGTGTAAGGCAGGGTTGAAACGGAGCCTTTGTAAATCAGTATGCCCAGACTCTATCCTTATTGTGTGGCATTATCAGAACTGTTGACCCATATACCCTTGGGAAACAACTTTATCAACAAGAGTACAGTGTTTTTGTGCAGTTTCTTTGTCTTTTGTCTTACAAGCTCTATTGGCATTTCCTTCCCCACCACCACCTTCATTGAGGTTGTTTCATGCATTTGTAATACACAAAGTCACAGCTACAGTGTACATTCCTTTCTCCTAAATTATTTTTTTTAATTTGCATGTATTAAGTTTTGCTCTTTGTGCTATAAAGTTCCGTTGATTTGACTAATACGTAATGTCATGTATTCACCAGTACAGTATAGTATGCAATAGACTCACTTTTATAACAATCCCCTATGCGTCACCTATTCATTTCACCCTCTTCCATGCTCCTCCTAGGAACTTTACTAATCTTATTATCTCTATAGCTTTACCTTTTCCTGAAGGCATTTAATTGAAGTCATGCAGTATATAGCCTTCTAACACTGGATTTTTTAGCTAGCAGTATGTGCTTAAAGTTAATTCATGTCTTTGATGACTTATTTGCTAATTTCTTTTAATGATTCCATTTTATGGATATATCATAATTTGTTTATCTATTCACCTATTAAAGAACATTTGAAATGTTCCCAGTTTTTGTTGATTATAATATGGCTGCATAAACATTCACATGAAGATTTTAGATGGAGATAAATCTTTGAATCAGTTGAGAAGAAAAACCTACAGGCACAAACGGTGGATTGAATGGTAAGACTATATCTGGCTTCGTAAGAAACTGCCAAGCTATATTCCAAAGTGGCTTTGCTGTTTGCTTTCACAGCAGCAACAAGCCAGAGTTCCTGTTACTCTGTATTTTTTCCCAGCATTGGTATTGTCAGATTACGTATTGGTTGCTCTCATTGGTGTGTATTGGTTCTGTTGTTTAGTTGCTAAGTCATGCCCCACTCTTTTGCCACCCACGGACTGTAGCTTCCCAGGCTTCTCAGTCCACAGGATTTCCCATGCAAAAATACCGGATTGGGTTGCCATTTCCTTCTCCAGGGGATATTCCTGACCCGGGAATCGAACCTGTGTCTCCTGAATGGTAGGCAGGTTCTTCAGCACTGAGCCACTTGGAAAGCCTGATGTGTCAGATATTGTTTAGTTGCTAAGTCGGGTCCACCTCTTTTGCAACCCCATGGACTGTAGCCCACCAGCCTCCTTTGTCCATGGGATTCCCCGGGCAAAAATACTGTAGTGGGTTGTCATTTCCTTTGCCAGGGGAACTTCCCAACCCAGGGATCCCACCCGCACCCCCTGCACCCTGCACTGACAGGCGGGTTCTTTACCACTGAGTCAGCAGAGAAGCCCGTGTAGTGCTTAACCATCCTTTTGAAACTTCAACTATTCTAAAATCACAGTGGGAACAGCCAGGCAATGGCTCAGCAGATCCTCTTGGCAAAGGCATGGTTTGTTCAATGCAGGAGGGTACAGGGGGTGGCTGGTATGATGAAATGATACAAGGGGAACTGACTTTCCTTCTGATGACTGGATGGGTTAAGCTGTAAAATCCTTACTCTTTAGAATCTGAGAGATCAACTAGTGAAAAGTCTGGCCTGACTCATCCCTAAGGCACTGCAACCCTACCCTTTGCATGGTCTTTTCTCAACTCATCTCCTGCGTGTACCTTTTTAGAACACAGGTTTGCTGGTGGATCATCTCTGTGATCTTTTACACATGGTCTAATTACTTGAATAAAGATAAATACATCTAAATCATCACCTAGCAAACCATGACTATACAGGGTTTCCAGGGAAGCACAAGAGACTTACGCTTGCAGAAACAGAATTCGATCACTAGGAGAGGAATGACCCCAGGGAAGGGGACAGACCAAATAAGTAGAGGAGAATAAACAAACCATGATAGAAAGTAAATCATTATGAGAAGTAGTGGGGGAAAGTAGAGTTAAGACTTCAGTGAACATCAAAAATAAAGTTAGGGGGGACAGGTTTAGAGGAATAGTGTAAAGTAACATGCAAAAGAATAGAGTAAAAGAGATTGGAAAGAAAAATATAGCTACTAAATACAGAAGAGAGCAAAAATATGGATGATTAATGTTCTGAAAAAAGAGAACAAATTAGACCAATAAACACAAATATTTCTTGTAATATAATAAAAAATGCTGAATTAAAGAAATACCTACCTATACACAGTGAAAAGGTACCACAAATCCTGGAAAGGTTGATATAACAGATAGACAAAATCATATCAACTCTGAGACATAACCATGTATGTTATTTAATTTCAGAGGTAAAGAATGACTCCTAACACACTCATGATCCCCTCCAGGGAAGGGGATAAGGGGCAGACGGCCTTCTGTTCTTGTCCAGGCAACCTTCAACGCTAACGGACAGTGGAGCAATGTGGACAAGCAATGTCTACACTGATTCAAAGGAAAGGAAATGTGACTCAAGGATCTTCCACCATGCCAAATCAGTGTTCAAGCATAAAGGCAAGCGAAAGCCATTTTTACACATGGTAGAACCCAGACAAAATGTCACCCATAAGCCCTTCTTGGAAAAAAAAAAAAAAAACCTGATCATAAAATCCAGTCAACCAAGAAATGAAGCAAAATGAAATACATAAAAAGGAGGCACTATGAAAGCAAAGTTCTTATGCACTGACTTCATTTTAAGTAGAACTAAATTTAAGGAATGGTGAGAATAATTGGATTGTTATGCAAAGTGTAACAGCTATAAACCATGAAAAAAACATATATAATTATGAAAAATGAAACTAACAGAAACTGAAAGTAGGGACATAGGAGGTGGAAGGAAGTGAGTGTGTGTCCACATGTGCAAGTGTGATAACATTTTCTTTTTTTTCATTGCAGTGGGAAGATTCTATAAGTATTGCTTATAGTGCTAAATTGAGGAAAACATATTTAGACATACTATTAGTAACTATAAATGTAACAAATAGGTGTTTGTTTTGTTGTTGTTGTTTTGGTTAAACAGCCATCTCACTTATCAGAAGGACATCAGAACTGCAAAATGAATCAAAGAAGAACACGCCCAAAAGCAGAACAAAGAAAATTTAAAGGGCAGAAAGCAAAGAGAAACTAAAGAGCTTCTTGATCAAAGTGAAAGAGGAGAGTGAAAAAGCTGGCTTAGCAAAAGAGACACTGATGTATAGAACAGTCTTATGGACTCTGTTGGAGAGGGAGAGGGTGGGAAGATTTGGGAGAATGGCATTGAAACATGTATAATATCATGTATGAAAAGAGTTGCCAGTCCAGGTTCGATGCACGATACTGGATGCTTGGGGCTGGTGCACCGGGACGACCCAGAGGGGTGGTATGGGGAGGGAGGAAGGAGGAGGGTTCAGGATGGGGAACACATGTATACCTGTGGCGGATTCATTTTGATATTTGGCAAAACTAATACAATTTTGTAAAGTTTAAAAATAAAATAAAGTTAAAAAAAAATAAAAGATGCAAAAAAATGTCTAGTACAAAATCA
This sequence comes from Bos mutus, assembly GCF_027580195.1. NCBI lineage: Eukaryota > Metazoa > Chordata > Mammalia > Artiodactyla > Bovidae > Bos > Bos mutus. The sequence continues at coordinate 4,399,222 of NC_091624.1, forward strand.
AAAGTAAAAAAAAACTCAACATTCAGAAAACTAAGATCATGGCATCTGGTTACATCACTTCATGGTATATAGATGGGTAAACAATGGAAATACTGAGAGATTTTATTTTCTTGGCCTCGAAAATCACTGCAGACAGTGACTGAAGCCATGAAATTAAAAGACTCTTGCTTCTTGGAAGAAAAGCTATGACAGACGTATATAGGGTATTAAAAAGCAGAGATATTGCTCTGCTGACAAAAGTCTGTATAGTTAAAGCCATGGTTTTTCCAGTAGTCGTGTATGGATGTGAGAGTTGTATCATAAAGAATGAGCGTTAAGAACTGATGCTTTTGAACTGTGGTGTTGGAGAAGACTCTTGGGAATCCCTTGGACTTCAAGGAGATCAAACCAGTCAATCCTAAAGGAAATCAGTCCTGAATATTCATTGGAAGGACTGATGCTGAAACTGAAGCTCCAATACTTTGGCCACATGATGCAAAGAGCCGACATATTGAAAAACACCCTGATGCTGGGGAAAATAGAAGGCAGAGGAGAAGGGGACTACAGAGGACAAGATGGCTTGATGGTATCACTTACTCAGTGGACATGAGTTTGAGCAAGCTCCAGGAGATCATGAAGGACAGGGAAGCCTGCTGTGCTGCAGTCCACAGGGTTGCAAAGAGTTGGACACGACTGAGCAACTGAACAGCAATGAAAACAACATAAAAATACAAAGTTTAAGTAAAGTAAAAGAATTAAAATGAAAATCAGACACATTATTTAATTGCAATTGCATAAATCTACAGATTATTCAGAGTCCATCATGTTGACTCAGAAGACAACATGGAGTTAAAAGCAATTAAGACAAGTGCCTTCAAAAGACTGTAAAATACTGAATGAAGTCACATTGTTAAAGCAAAAGTAAATCAGGGAGAAAGTTGTAAACCAAGATAAAGCCAAAATCAGAGCAAAATAAATAAATAAGACAAAGAAGGGCACTTTCTAATGATACATTAGTAGAGATCGCATGGCCGCAGATTTTAAACACATTGGTAGATTTTTTTTTTTTTTTTTAATTGAACTCTCAGCTTAAGGAAGTCATATCAAGTAGAAGGAAAAAGATAGATATTACCTAAATGACATGACTTATGAGACAAGTATTATTAACTCTATACCAGAGGATGCCAGAGGGTGCTGTCATTATTATGTAAATATTTAAATTTTGTAAAACACTTAAAAACATTTTTTTAAATTATGTAAGATACTTACTATTTACAAGTGTTCATGGAGCATTTACATATCTCAATCTTGCATTTGTTTACTATTAAAGCTTCAATAATTGATCCAATGTAGAAATTGGAAGATCATATGTCCTAATCACAGTAAAATTATAATAAGATTGTGAGGAAAGACAAAATTAGAAATAGTACCCACCCTACCTTCTTCTTTAAATGACCTCTAAAAAAGAGAGAAAAGTATAGCTAAAATTGCTGAATATCTAGAAACTAGCAATAATGAAAATGCCATAAGCTGGGCCTTATGTGATATAATTATGCTTACAGAAAAATTCATAGCTGTATGCACATTACTGTATAGAAAAGCATGAATCTAAATGAATTAATCACCCAGCTAAAAAGTTTAGAAAATGAAAAATTAAATAAAAGGAAGGGAAAAGGAAGGAATTAATAAGTAAAAACCAAAATTATTGATTCTGAAAACAGAACACAATAAAATTAATGAATAAAATGAAAGGCATTTGCTTGAAGGATCAAAAACTAATTATACATTAACTAATATTAAAAAGTGTATGTGTGCTCATGTGTTTTGAGGTAGAGGTTGGGGAGGTGACTGGGAGAAGGCAATATCAATACCAAAATGAGAAAATTAGGATAAAATAGAAAAATGCAGATACATCCTATCTTTAGTTATTGATATAAAAACTCTAAAGTCTTAGCAAATAGAATCCAACTTTACATGATTAATGGATTAATACATTATAATCAGTAGATTTTTTTTTACCTTTAGGAAGGAAAGGACTATTCAAGATTAAATATTAAATTAATATTATTTAGTATCTTAAATCAAAGGAAAATAAAACTAGGATGCATTTATCTTAATTCTCAGATGAACAATAGCATTTATCTATACTTGATGCTTTTGATGCTTAACAAAATATGAAATAGATATAAAGGATTTTTCCTTAAAGAATCTGCCTGCAATGCAGGAGATCCTGGTTTGATTCCTGGGTCGGGAAGATCTGCTGGAGAAGGGGTAGGCTACCCACTCCAGTGTTCTTGGGTTTTCCTGGTGGCTGAGCTGGTAAAGAATCCACCTGCAATGCGGGAGACCTGGATTCGATCCCTGGGTTGGGAAGATCCCCTGGAGAAGGGAAAGGCTACCCACTCCAGTGTTTTGGCCTAGAGCATTTCATGGACTGTATAGTCCATGGGGTTGCAAAGAGCTGAACATGACTGAGTGACTTTCACTTTCACTTTTCACTTTCCTTAACCGTCAAACAAATATAATCTCAACCATCCCAACCAATATATGAGTGCAATATGTCACTTTGGAAATTGAAAATATGACTTCAAAATTCCTCTGGAAAATAAGCAGAATGACACTGCCAGAACCATTTTGAATGAAAAAAGAAAGTGGCCTCTCAGCATCATAGTATATTACCAAGATACAGTATTTAAAACTATGTGTTACTATAGCAAGTATAAATTAGCTCATTAATAGATAATCATAAAAATTCTTCCAGTAGGACCAAATGTACATTGAACAAATGGATTATGATAGATTTTCAAATGTGAGGGAGAAAAATGCTTTATTGAATACATTTTCTTGCACAATGGACTAGTCATTTGGTATGAGCAAAGGAGTAAAAACTAAATTCCAATCTTAGTTTTTACACCTAAATTAATTCCAGATTGATAAAAGATTTAAGCTGATGTGTGAAACTCTAAACATAAGGACACAAATACAATTTTTAAAAAATCTTGGACTTTCCTGATGGCCCAGTGGTTGAAAATCTGCCTCTCAGTGCAGGGGACACAGGTTTGATCCCTGATCCAGGAAGATTCCACAAGTCACAGAGCAGCTAAGCCCGTGTGCCACAACTACCGCGCTGGAGCTTTAGAGTCTGTGCTCTGCAACGAGAGAAGCCGCCACAGTGAGAAGCCCACACACCACAGCTGGAGAAAGCCTTTGCACAGAAGTGAAGACTAAGAGTAGCCAAAAAAAAAAAAAAAAATGAAGTCAGAAGGGCTTACTATATTTGACCTAAAACTGCAAACTACTAAAATAGAGGTTATTAACTGTACCTATTTAAACATTTCTGTATCATCTTCAGAATGATAACCAAAATTTTGAAAAATGAGAATTTGATATGCAACACACAGGAAAATAGCTAATCCCTGAAATGTATAAAGAACTCTTACCAATAGGTAAGAAAAAATAACCATTGCCCAATATGATTCTGGAAAGGACATAAAAAAGCTATTTATAGAAATATGTACTCATGTATACACACAGATAGCCAGCAAACATGCATGAGAGAAAGATTACCAAAATTTCTCCTAATTAATGGAAAGCAAGTGAAAATAATCACATACCATCTTTATTTATCCTTTGCCAATGGTTTCATCATTTCTGGAAATATTCACACACACAAACAGTTCACGGTAGTGTTCTTTGGGGAGTGGAATTGAAGTTGACTTTTCAGGGAGACATGTTTTTCATTATTGTACCATTTAAAGTATTAAGGTTTTTACCATATGCATGGATTTCTTTTATAATAAAAGTTTTAAAAGTGATAAAATGGTCATTGTTTCCTATGAATAAGTGAAGTTTGAACAATATTATTTATAAAGAATATTTTATAGCCTATGTGAACCAGTTTATAAATAAATACATTTTACCTTTAATAAAAGGAGTTAATAGATATTAACTATTCTAAGATATTAAATATAAAGTATTACATGGTGGTTAAAAGATTAATCCACGCAGGCATGTAGGTATTAGTTGGGGTTCTCGCCCTGTTACTAAAATATGCATGAGCTGTATTTATTCATCCACTCAATAAAGCAACTATGCCCTAGGCAGCCTGCTTACTTTTCCATGAGCCTCAATTTCACATTAGGATGGGGATAATAATAATAATAATAGTAGTAGTAGAAGTAATAGTGATAATTACATTAATACCTATCTCATAAAACTATTGTAAGGATTAAATAAGCAAATGACCATAAAGCTCTTAGCACAGTTCCTGACACAGTAATTACTTAAAAATATATTAGCTGTAACAGAAAAGAGTAGAAAAAAATGCCAGCTATCCTGTCACTCTGAGATTACTCATCAAGACATTACGGAGAGAAAGACAGAGGTGCAGGGAGATACGAGAGAGAGAGAAAATAAGAGAGAGAGAGAGAGAGAGAAATGAGAGAGAAAGATAAAAGACTCGTATAAAAATATAGACATCTATTTATCTGCTAAACGCAAAGTGAGATTCATATTATTTGGAAACCTGCTCTTACTGCTTGACAATGCATTGCCAATACCATCCGTATCAATAAGTAGACTTCCATCCCCACGGCCTCACCTTCGCTCAAGCTCCGACATTTTCTTGCCTGAATCTATGCAGCAACCTCCAATTTATCTCCCTGCCTCCATTTTTTCCCATGCTCATGTTTCTTAATTTCACACAATTCTTCAAGCATTCCCCTTTGCCCACAGTGTCTGACTCCATCTGGCTCACTAGGCTTTGCGTGATCAAATCCTTGCATATTTGCGTAACTTTATTTCCCATCACACTCCTCCAGGAACTTTTCGCGCATACCCAGCAGAGCAAAGCATCCAAGCACATGCCTTCAGAAGGCAGTATGGGCGAACACAGGCATGGAAGGCACATCAACTTCGGACTTAGACTGACCTACGTTTTAGCCTGAGTTTCAACATCCACAGTCGTGTGGCCATAGGCCCTAAATTTGAACTTGCTTGCTAATAAAATTTGCTTTTGATGAGACAAACTTTTCTTGTTTAAACATCAGAATAATCACTGTGTTGATGATTCACAGAGAGTTCAGTGTTCCCCACATGGTAATAACTGACTAAATATTTTTCCCCTTAAAACAGCTGGAGTCTTTCTCACATCTGGATGTTTTATGTCCACTATGAGCATCTTAATCCCCTTGTTAACTTTACCAGGATTATTACAACAGCCTCCTCATTGGTCTCAAGATCTCCATTTGGTGCCTCCTTCTATCCTTTCTTTCAGTCATCTTTCCAAGCATTTTTCTGACCAGGTCACTGTTGTTCAAAATAACGTTCCAATGAATGGGGTAGGCTCCCACTCCCCCAGGCTAAGCGCCTGCCCTCTGGCAGTAGTTCCTCCAGCCCGGGGGCATCCCATTTCCCTCCCCTTCCCTAGTGTCTTTCCCATCCCTGTGTCTGTGCTCACAGTGTGACCTGCTTCCAGAATGTCGTTGCTCTAAACACTGCCTTTTGAAATTTTACTTCCTCCTTCATGGGCCAATTGCCAATACTTCCCTAAAACTTGCTTTGATGCAATTGGTTTTTACTTTTTAATATTTACAGTATGCTCTTTGGATCTTTCCCACGTGTATTACATATATTACATCCTACCTTTTGAAATAAACATTTTTTTTTTCCTCCAGTAGGTTGGGAGCTCCTTGTGAACAAGAGCTATAACATTCATCTTTGCACTTCTATCACCTGGAACCATAGCTGGAACACGATGGTAATTTGAAAGAATGCTCATTAAATAAAGTGACTGAATAAATGGCCTGAAAGCATGAATTCACCTCTAACTCACTACTAACGTTGTGTGGTTGGAATGTAGTTTAATAATGATTTTAGTGCTGTTTTATTGTATAGAGGGCATCATACTAATCATATATACCATCTTTTGAAACACTGACTTTACACTGGGCAACGTGCTTGACATTTTATGTCTAGCGTCACATTTCATCTTAACAACCCAGCTAGACCCATTTCCTGATCTCTGTTTTACAGATGAGAAAACTGAGAGTCCGAGGAGTTATGGCCCGTCCTTGCTTGTCTCTGACACTCATATACTTTCTCACTATATTATACAACCTACGGAAACATAATTCCTTTTTTATGGCATAACAATAATAGTTCGGCAACTGCCTGGCCTCTTCCATCTGATTCTTGTTCTTATGCCCATTTTAGGACACAGAATTCCAGACGTTAAATGATTTTCTCATAGACATTCACTAAGTGAAGAAACAAAAAATTAAAGCTCATATCTGTCTGGCTCTAAAACATCTCTGCCAATCTCCATATCCATCCCAGTCCCCTTTCCCTCCGTGGTATCCAAAAGCTTGTTCTCCATGTTTGGGTCTCTATCTCTGCTTTGCAAATAAGTTCACCTGTAACTTTTTTCTAGATTCCACATATAAATGATATTGTATGATATTTGTTTTTCTCTTTCTAACTTACTTCATTCTGTTTGACAGTCTCTAGGTCCATGGGATTGGGATTGACATATATACACTGCTATGTATAAAACAGACAGCTGATGAGAACTTACTGTAGAGCACAGGGAACTCTAGTCAGTGCTCTGTGGTGACCTAAATAGGAAGGAATTCCAAAAAGGGGGAGGAATATGTGTATGTGTGCTCAGTTGTTCAGTCGTGTCTGAACACGACTGACATCCCACAAGGCTTCTCTGTTCATGGGCTTTCCCAGGCAAGAATACTGGACTGGGTTGCCATTTCCTTCTCCAGGGATAGAACTAGTGTCTCCTGCATTGGCAGACAGATTCTTTACCATTGAGCCACAGTTATATGTACAAGGGAAAAAGTGTTAGTCACTCAGTTGTGTCCGACTCTTTGTGACCCATGGACTGTAGCCTGCCAGGCTTCTCGGTCCATGGAATTCTCCAGGCAAGATTCAATTCAGTTCAGTCACTCAGTTGTGTCCAACTCCTTGCAACCCCATGAACTGCAGCACCCCAGGCCTCCCTCTCCATCACCAACTCCTAGTGTCCACCCAAACCCATGTCCATTGAGTCGGTGATGCCATCCAACCATCTCATCCTCTGTCGTCCTCTTCTCCTCCTGCCCTCAATCTTTCCCAGCATCAGAGTCTTTTCCAATGAGTCAGCTCTTTGCATCAGGTGGCCAAAGTATTGGAGTTTCAACTTCAACATCAGTCCTTCCAATGAACACCCAGGACTGGTCTCCTTTAGGATGGACTGGTTGGATCTCCTTGCAGTCCAAGGGACTCTCAAGAGTCTTCTCCAACACCACAGTTCAAAAGCATCAATTCTTCGGTGCTCAGCTTTCTTTATAGTCCAACTCTTACATCCATACATGACCACAGGAAAAACCATAGCCTTGACTAGATGGACCTTTGTTGACAAAGTAATGTTGCTGCTTTTTAATATGCTGTCTAGGTTGGTCATAACTTTCCTTGCAAGGAGTAAGTGTCTTTTAATTTCATGGCTGCAGTCACCATCTGCAGTGATTTTGGAGCCCAGAAAAATAAAGTCAGCCACTGTTTCCACTGTTTCCCCATCTATTTGCCATGAAGTGATGGGACCGGATGCCATGATCTTTGTTTTCTGAATGTTGAGCTTTAAGCTAACTTTTTCACTTTTCTCTTTCATTTTCATCAAGAGGCTCTTTAGTTCTTCACTTTTTGCCATAAGGGTGGTGTCATCTACATATCTGAGGTTATTGATATTTCTCCCGGCAATCTTGATTCCAGCTTGTGCTTCCTCCAGCCTAGAATTTCTCATGATGTACTCTGCATAGAAGTTAAATAAGCAGGGTGACAATATACAGCCTCGACGTATTCTTTTTCCTACTTGGTACCAGTCTGTTGTTCCGTGTCCAGTTCTAACTATTGCTTCCTGATCTGCATACAGGTTTCTCAAGAGGCAGGTCAGGTGGTCTGGTATTCCCATCTCTTGAAGAATTTTCCACAGTTTCTTGTGATCCATACAGTCAAAGGATTTGGCATAGTCAATAAAGCAGAAATAGATGTTTTTCTGGAACTCTCTTGCTTTTTTGATGATCCAGTAGATGTTGGCAATTTGATCTCTGGTTCCTCTGCCTTTTCTAAAACAAGCTTGAACATCTGGAAGTTCATGGTTCATATATTGCTGAAGCCTGGCTTGGAGAATTTTAAACATCACTTTACTAGTGTGTAAGATGAGTGCAATTGTGCGGTAGTTTGAGCATTCTTTGGCATTGCCCTTCTTTGGGATTGGAATGAAAACTGACCTTTTCCAGTCCTGTGGCCACTGCTGAGTTTTCCAAATTTGCTGGCATATTAAGTGCAGCACTTTCACAGCATCATCTTTCAGGATTTGAAATAGCTCAATTGGGATTGCATCACCTCCACTAGCTTTGTTCATAGTGATGCTTCCTAAGGCCCACTTGACTTCACATTCCCAGATGTCTGGCTCTAGGTGAGTGATCACACCATCATGATTATCTGGGTTGTAAAGGTCTTTTTTGTACAGTTCTGTGTATTCTTGCCACCTCTTCTTAATATCTTCTGCTTCTGTTAGGTCCCTACCATTTCTGTCCTTTATTGATCCCATCTTTGCATGAAATGTTCCCTTGGTATCTCTAATTTTCTTGAAGAGATCTCTAGTCTTTCCCATTCTGTTGTTTTCCTCTATTTTTTTGCATTGATCGCTGAAGAAGGCTTTCTTGACTCTCCTTGCTATTCTTTGGAACTCTGCATTCAGATGCTTATATCTTTCCTTTTCTCCTTTGTTTTTTACTTCTCTTCTTTTCACAGGTATTTGTAAGGCCTCCTCAGACAGCCATTTTGCTTTTCTGCATTTCTTTTTCTTGGGGATGGTCTTGATCCCTGTCTCCTGTACAATGTCATGAACCATGTGGCTGCAATGGCTCACAAGTGCAGCCAAGGTCAGGGGCGGTGGCCAAGAGGAGTTACCCCAGTCCAAGGTAAGGAGCAGTGGCTGTGCTTTGCTGGAGCAGCTGTGAAGAGATACCCCACGTCCAAGGTAAGAGAAACCCAAGTAAGATGGTGGGAACTGAGAGAAGGCATCAGAGGGGAGACAGACTGGAACCACAATCACAGACAACTAGCCAATCTGATCACATGGACCACAGCCTTGTCTAACTCAATGAAACTAAGCCATGCCGTGTGGGGCCATCCAAGACTGATGGGTCATGGTGGAGAGGTCTGACAGAATGTGGTCCACTGGAGAAGGGAATGGCAAACCACGTCAGTATTCTTGCCCTTTAAAGACCACTATGAGGTACCATTTCACACCAGTCAGAATGGCTGCGATCCAAAAGTCTACAAATAATAAATGCTGGAGAGGGTGTGGAGAAAAGGGAACCCTCTTACACTGTTGGTGGGAATGCAAACTAGTACAGCCACTATGGAGAACAGTGTGGAGACTCCTTAAAAAACTGGAAATAGAACTGCCTTATGATCCAGCAATCCCACTGCTGGGCATACACACTGAGGAAACCAGAAGGGAAAGAGACACGTGTACCCCAATGTTCATCGCAGCACTGTTTATAATGGCCAGGACATGGAAGCAACCTAGATGTCCATCAGCAGATGAATGGATAAGAAAGCTGTGGTACATATACACAATGGAGTATTACTCAGCCATTAAAAAGAATGCATTTGAATCAGTTCTAATGAGGTGGATGAAACTGGAGCCTATTATACAGAGTGAAGTAAACCAGAAAGGAAAACACCAATACAATATACTAACGCATATATATGGAATTTAGAAAGATGGCAACAATAACCCTGTATATGAGACAGCAAAAGAGTCACTGATGTATAGAACAGTCTTTTGGACTCTGTGGGAGAGGGAGAGGGTGGGATGATTTGGGAGAATGGCATTGAAACATATATAATATCATATATGAAATGAGTCGCCTGTCCAGTTTCGATAGACAATACTGGATGCCTGGGGCTGGTGCACTGGGATGACCCAGAGGGATGGTACGGGGAGGGAGGAGGGAGGAGGGTTCAGGATGGGGAACACACGTGTATACCTGTGGTGGATTCATGTTGATATATGGCAAAACCAATACAATATTGTAAAGTTAAAAAAAAAAAAAGTATTCTTGCCTTGAGAACCCCATGAACAGTATGAAAAGGCAAAAAGATAGGATACTGAAAGATGAACTCCCCAGGTCGGTAGGTGCCCAATATGCTACTGGAGATCAGTGGAGAAATAACTCCAGAAAGAATGAAGGGATGGAGCCAAAGCAAAAACAACACCCAGCTGTGGATGGGACTGGTGATAGAAGCAAGGTTTGATGCTGTAAAGAACAATATTGCATAGGAACCTGGAATGTCAGGTCCATGAATCAAGGCAAATTGGAAGTGGTCAAACAGGAGATGGCAAGAGTGAACATCGACATTCTAGGAATCAGCAAACTAAGATAGACTGGAATGGGTGAATTTAACTCAGATGACCATTATATCTACTACTGTGGGAAGGAATCCCTTAGAAGAAATGGAGTAGCCATCATAGTCAACAAAAGACTCTGAAATGCAGTACTTGGATGCAATGTCATAAATGACAGAATGATCTCTGTTCATTTCCAAGGAAAACCATTCAGTATCACAGTAATCCAAGTCTATGCCCCGACCAGTAACGCTGAAGATGCTGAAGTTAAACAGTTCTATGAAGACCTACAAGAACTTCTAGAACTAACACCGAAAAAAGATATCCTCTTCATTATAGTGGACTGGAATGCAAAAGTAGGAAGTCAAGAAACACCTGGAGTAACAGGCAAATTTGGCCTTGGAGTACAGAATAAAGCAGGGCAAAGGCTAATAGAGTTCTGCCAAGAGAACGCACTGGTCATAACAACACTCTCTTCCAACAACACAAGCGAAGACTCTACACATGGACATTACCAGATGGTCGACACTGAAATCAGATTGATTATATTATTTGCCGCCAAAGAAGGAGAAGCTCTATACAGTCAGCAGAAACAAGACTGGGAGCTGACTGTGGCTCAGATCGTGAACTCCTTATTGCTAAATTCAGACTGAAATTGAAGAAAGTGGAGAAACCCACTAGACTATTCAGGTATGACCTAAATCAAATCCCTTATGACTATACAGTGGAAGGGAGAAATAGATTTAAGGGACTAGATCTGATAGAGTGCCAGGCAAGATTACTGGATTGGGTTACTATTGTCTTCTCCAGGGGATCTTCCTGACCCAGGCATCAAACCCAGGTCTTCCACATTGAAGGCAGATTCTTTACCACTGAGCCACCAGGGAAGTTACATGTGTAAATAGAGCTAATTCAGTTTTATGTAGAGCAGAAACTAACACAACATTGTAAAGCAAGGATATTCCAATAAAAATAAACAAAACTTCTCTGCATAGCTAACTATAAAGCTGCCTTGAAAGACCTGCCATAAATTATTTATTCCATCTAATGAGATATGATCATTGATTTATTAGTCTGATTCATGATGTTCATGCTGGAGCCAGTTAAGAGACAAAGTGTATAAGAATCAGATAATCAGGGGCATGGCATGCCCGTGGTACAGTCTGGACTTACCCTACAGGCAAGGGAGAGACACTGAATAATTACAGCAGGACACTCATCAGGTAATGTTCCGGTAGTGCCAACCAAAAGAGTCGACGGCTAAGGCAAAATGGGTGGCGGGGGGACAACTGAGTCAGGAGATATTTGTCAGGTTGTCTGTTTAACAAGTTCAGCTTCTGCTTCACGAGCAAACTTCATGAAGCAAGGTGAAGTTCATTACAGCTTCTAATATAACTGTTAAAACAAAAGTGAAATTTGTGGCTATTATTGCCAATGAGCCTAAAGTTGATTGCATTACCATTGGTGGGAATGAGAGGCCCTCCACCAAGAAAAATGATCGTTTTGCTTCACCACATTATTGTGTGAATTTAAAAGATGCCAAGGTACAGCACTCATATGGGTATAGGAGAGTTGGTCTTCCCCTCTTCCCTTTATAAAAGGATCAATACCCGTTCTACTAACAATGGCTACAGAGAACCTTTTTAAAGTCATAATTGTGGAAGGGCTGAATTCTTCATAATAAAATCTTTAAAACCTTTATAAAAATGTCTCTGTAAAGCCATTTTTCTGGGGAGACCTATAATTATTGAAAGACAAGAAGAGAGCATAAGCCCATTTCACATAAACATGGACAGTATGAGCCTTATTCGGGAAAGCTGAGGGTAGAGAAATAAAGCCCAGATGAGAAAATGAACCAGGATCGATTTTTCTTCCTAGTGTATTTTATTGTATACAAATGATAAAAGCATAAACAGCTTCTGATTTCCCACCAGACTCTGATAAATTTTTTTTTCTAAAAATACTGGCAAAGACTGAATCTCAAATTCTATCATTAAAATATACACGACACATTCACCATGCCTTCTGCTGCAGCTAACCTAATTTTTATGTGATGCTTTTGATTTTTTTCTTGAATTTTAAATTCAAGCATTTAGGTACCATTAAGAATCTTATTTTTCTTTGATCACGTAAAAATAATGGTGGTGGGAGTTATTATACCCCTCCAATCTCTGCAATAGACTGGAGTATTCTTTGGGGCTCAAAAGGCAAAGAAAAGAGAATCTGGTTAAACTCAGGTTCACCTCAACCACTGTTTCAAGCAATATGCTTGCTTTTAGCACCCTTTTCAAGACTCTGCTTTCAAGCAAGTCCCACCGGGCTTGGGCAAGCCTCGTTAATTCATACCACGAGGGCAGAAGGTAAAAAGCGAACCTGGAAGGCTGAGACTCTGTGTGGCCTGAGCACTTTACGTCATCACCTGCTTCTCAGTTTCCATGGCTCCAAAAATGACCAGAGCTTGGAGACCAAACCATTTTAATCTCTTGCTACAATTCTGTTCAGTCAATAGAAACTGCCTCAAGTGCTTCCTGGATCCTGAGGTGGATTTCAGGCCCAAGAGGAAAGGTTATCATGATTGATTTGTGATGTCTACCAAGAGTGCGTGTGCATGTACTAAGTTGCTCCAGTTGTGTCTGACTCTTTGTGGCACCACGGACTCTGACCCTCCAGGTTCCTCTGTCCGTGAGATTCTCCAGGCAGAGTGGGCTGGAGTGGGCTGCTGTGCCTTTCTCCAGGGGATGTTTCTGAGCCAGGGATCTCTCATGTCTCCTGTGTTGGAGGGCGGGTTCTTTGCCACTAGAGCCACCTGGGGAGCCCAAGAGGGCAGGGTGTAGAACTATAGCGTAAGTGTCAACTTTCTGGTGTTTCTGGGATATGATACTTTGGCATGATCCTTGTTCCCTGTTACAAAAGAGAAGAAAGATGGAAACTTGGGCTAAGCATATAGATTCAAGAGTTATAGGGATGTGAATTTAGTATTACAGAATAAGATGACTGAACAAGGGTTAAAAATAGAAGATAATTTAGGGGCAAATTACTGATCGTTAAGACCAGAGAGTCAGGAAGAGGAATGTAGAGATAACTACTATGTGCAGGCATATAAAAAGGCTGAATGTTGAGATAATATCTGTTGTCTTTGGTTGGTTTCTCCCTGGTGTAGTGCTTGAGGGGCTGCAGTGAATAAAGGATCATGAGAAAAATAAACTCCTGATGTCCCTGAATCAAGAATTCCATAATTTTATCACTCGAGCAAGTAGGAGACATTACATGGCATTCAAAAAACACTCAATACAGAAATAGTAGATCAAATAGGGACAATCCCTTTCCCCTCAGAACTTATGGAAACACTTGGAGACATTTTGATGGACATGACTGAGGAGCGCTATTGATATCTAGAAGGTAGAGACTATAAATGCAGGCAAACATCTTACAGTGCACAGGATATCCATGCATAACAGAGAAGTGTCCAGACCAAGATGTCAACAGTGCAAAAGTCAAGAAATCCTATAATTAAAGGAACGAATGAAGAATGAAGGATCAAAGGCCTCATCCTACATATACTTCATGGGGCTCCAATGTTCACCAACATATTCAATCTCCCCTTTTCTCTAAGTAACACCTACACCAGGATTCCTTCCTTTTTATTAAAATTCAGGTATGGCCAAGTGACTAAGTTGGGCTCAATGGGATATGAATGGAAGTCACGTATGGCACTTCTGAGACTAATTCATGAATAAATCTCCCTATCTTTATTCTTCCTCTTTCATTGGCCAAATGGAGAGCTCTCTAATGACCTAGAGGAGGAAGAAGACATAAAATGAGGGCGTCTGGGTCCCCAAATGACTGTTCAGAGCACAGCATGCCCTCAAATCCTGATTCTCCACATCGGATCATATTGTAAAAGAGAACTAACTCCAACCTTTTATTTCATGAAGCCGTTGAAAGTTGAGGGTTGTTTGTTACAGGAATTAACCAATTTTGAATTCCACATCTGAAATCTGACCACGTGGACCATGAGCTATTCTCTACCCTAAAAGCAGGTTAGGATTTTCCAGCCTCTATTCTGTCTCTTTGTTTCTGCATCTCCGTCTGTCCCTCTCAACTGCCTTCTGCATGAATACATGTTTTATCAACTTCTTTCTAATGACCTCTATTTCAAGTTTCAGCTTCCCCATTCTTAAGAATTCATTTTTATCTTTTTTTTTTTGCCATCCAAAGCTGTTGACCGTCTACATTTGTAGCTACAATATCACAAAAGCAGGAGCAAGGGGATGTGTCTCCCTCTTGTATGTATCAGAGTTTCTGAGACCCTGGAAGCATCATGACCCCATTACAGATTAGAGGACCCTTGAATTATTTTAAATTCAGAAGAAGAAATATATAAAGCACTATGCTAGGCTCTGTGGGTCATAAAATGTGTTATATACAATGGCTGTCTTCAAATAAATTTATATTCTTGAAAAATATTTTTAAAACGTAGAGGGAGATAACATAAATACATTATAGGAGTATAGGCATATCTTAGCAATATTGCAAGTTTGGTTCTAGACCACTGAATACTGCAATAAAGAGAGTCAATTTTTTGTTTTCCAGGTTCGTACAAAAGTTATGCTTATACTATATGCACTGTAGCCTATTAAGTGTGCAATAGTATTATCTAAACAATAACATACAAATCTTAATGAAAATAGTTTACTGTGTAGGAATGCTAACCATCATCTGAGCTTTTAGGAAGTTGCACTTTTTTGGTGGTAGAGGGTCCTGCCTCCATGTTGATGGCTGCTGACTGATCTGGGTGGAGGCTGTGGAAGGCTGGGGTAGTTATGTCAATTTCTTAAAATAAGAAACGGTGCAGTTTGCCTCATCGACTGACTCTTCCTTTCAAGAAAAATTTCTCTATAGCATGCAGTGCTGTTTGATAGCATTTTACTCACAGCAGACATTCTTTCAAAACTGGAGTCAATCCTTGCAAGCCCTGCTATTGCTTTATTAACCAAGTTTGTGTACTATTCTAAATCCTTTCTTGTCATTTCATCATTCTTTATCAGATGTAGATTCCGTCTCAACAAACCACTTTCTTTGCGTATCCATAAGAAACAATTTCTCATCCATGGAAGTTTTATATTTACAACATACATAATAATAATGAAAAAGTTTGAAATATTGTGAGAACTACCAAACTGTGACCCAAAGACATAAAGTGAGCTAATACTGCTGGAAAAGAGCACTGGTCAGACTTACTCCATGTGAGGTTATCACAAACTTTCAATTTATAAAAAAAAAAAAGTAGGATCAGTGAAGCTCAATAAAATGAGATATACTGCAAATTAATTCCTTAGAAGTTAATGAGAGAATTCAGAACTTCAGAATTCTGAAGAGATTTCAGAAAAGGATGAATTGAAGCAATGTTCAATGGGTTTCAGGAATAAGCAGGATTTTGAAAGCTGACCATAGGCTGAGGCCATTGAATGCAGCTATTCTAAGAGGCAACCGGAAGTCCAATTGGTCAGAGTTTAGAGCCACACAAGGCAATAGAAATACACTGAACCACACATGAAAGCCAGGGGCAAATTTCAGTTTTTCAAGTAGCCCTGTTAGAAAAGTAAAAAGAAACAAATAAAACTAATTTTAACAGTTTATTTAACTTAATATATATACAAAATACTGGCTCAGATGGTAAAGAATCTTCCTCCAATCCAGGAGACCCAGGTTTGATCCCTGGGTCAGAAAGATCCCTTGGAGAAGGGATGGACACCTGTTCCTGTATTTTTGCCTGGAGAATTCCATGGTCAGAGAAGCCTAGCAGGCTACAGTCCATGGGGCAACAGAGAGTCGGACACTGAGCAACACATTTCACACCTCATCCCCAAACACTATTATTTCAGGACATAAAAAATATAAAATCATTAACGACATTTTCCATTTTCCATTCTGTCTTTGAATCCGGAGTGTATTTTGCATTTACAGCACTTCTCAACTTGGACTCGTCACATTTCAAGTGCCTGGCCCTGTGTGAGCAGCAGGTGTCATATGGGACAACACAGCACTGACCGTGTAGGTTAAAAGGCCTGGACCTTGTTCTCCCTGAAACCACCCATGCTGCCCAGAGCACAGTTATTTGCACAACACTGCACAATGCTCTCTGCTGGGAAGACTTGTTTCAGTAAATGCTTCCATGGAAGACACAGGTTTATGAAGCTTCAAAGACTGACTTTTCTGCTGTAATGTAGAAGAAGCTGATTGTTACGGAAGAAAGTCTTAATTGGCTACTCCCTCGCCTTTCCTGAATGTCAGTCTTTAATACTCGACTTTGACATTTTAAAACCTCATTTTCTGTTTCCTTAAATACATAAGACATATTACAACAAAATCACCAACATCGCCCTGGAACGGGAGGTCTTCTCAGACTCCAGTCAGCAGCATCACCAGCTTTGGGCTCTGGAAAACATTTGGGTCTTCTGGAGCAAAGTCAATTGCCCCAAGAGTTGCTTTGGATGACCAGAACGTTTAGGATTCTGGATTAATTCTTATGGAAACCAATGTCTGCTTCCCACCCACCCCCTCATCTTCAGTTTCGATTCTGCCATCATCTTTTCCTTTTTGACCTCTATATTTGTCCACTCACCCTTGCCTTCTGAAATTCTCTTGTCCAGGTGTTCACTGCTCACTTGATTTCAACAACCTTCAAGATGACCAGCAGGCGTAAGTCTTAGCCACCTCTGTCCACTCTCTCACTGCTGCTTGAGTGCTGTTTCCCAAAATAAACTGGGGTGTGCTTTTCTTCAAAAGATCACCAGTGCTTCTACAGAACTCTCAAATTAGTTGCCAGAGGGCTGCTTTTGATACTTAATGAGGTTTTATCTTATTTAGTCATGAACTCTCCTTAATAATAATCATAAAAATAAAGGTGCTTGAAGATGATCTGGTTGAGTTCTCCACCAAACTGCGCCTCCTGGAATCTCCTGTCGGGTGCACTCCCCCCACTTCAGGTGAGTCTGAATCCCCAGATGGATCAATTTCCAAACTTCCCACATTCATGGCTATCAGTGAACTGATCTCAGAATACCTTTTACAGACATATCACACCAGATTTCTTTGGTAATATGCTTCCTAAACTTAACTTTCTAAAATGGAAGGTGTAAGAGCTGCACGAGTTTCTGAGTGCTAGGCATCAAGGTGTGTGCTGTGTGCCAAGCGGCTGTAGTCATGTGCGACTCTTTGTGACCCTATGGACACTAGCCCACCAAGCTCCCCTGGCCGTGGGATTCTCCAGGCAAAAGCACTGAGGTGGGTTGCCTTGGCCTGCTCCAGGGGATCTTCCTGACCCAGGGATCAAGCCTGTGTCTCTTATGTCTCCTGCACTGGCCACCTGGGAAGCCTGTGCTTCAAATGTAAGCTTTACTTTAGTTCTCAGTACAACCCAAAGAGCCAGGTGGGGTTTTACAGAATAGGAAATTAGCACTATGATCTTGATCATAGGGTCATAGAGCTGGTACCTAGCAGAATGGAGTTCCAATTCTGAGCACTGTTAGATTCTGGAGTTAAGTTAAACACTGAACTGTTTTTTGACATCTCTCTGGGGTTCCTCGTGGCCTTTGGTTAATCTGAAGAACCACAGCCCTAGTCTTCAATTAACAAGCATTTCTCACACCACCAGGCACAGACCAAATCCTGCCTGCCTCATCTGTGAAGCCTTCTCTGACATGTCCTCATAGATCATTCATTGTCCTACAATAGAGGGATTTGGCAAATACTTCTGTGACGCTGTCTTTCACATTGGTAGCTCTATTTCTACTGACTCTTAGTGAGTCACTCTATTTCTTTGCATCTCAGTTTCCTTTTCTTAAAATGAAGATTCTAATAGCTCTTATACCAGAGTGTTGTTGTGAGAAAGAAATGTCAGTGAGATAATACACGTACAAATCTTAGAATAGGGCCTGAAATACAGGAAATGATCAATACTGGTTAGCCGGTAAGCTATTATTATCCTCACCAGTAATCCCATTTGACTGAGTACAAAGAATTTTCATTAGACATTTCTATAATCCCAGTTCCTAGGATCACATCTTTTACCCAGTAAGTCTCCATAAACTGCTCTTTCCTCCACTTCTCCTGGACTTCTGCTCTGCAGGGCTTCCTGTGTTTACCAGCTTTCTGCTTCTTTAGCCTTACATGAATCCATATGTTTTAGAATTGTTTTATAATATCTCTGTCACTATGAGCCTACTGTTTGTTCAGCTTATACTTTTCTCTTTGTTTCCCTTTTCTTTTTTAACCCTCTCTGCTCTGTTTGTATTCTAGGGGGTGAAACCAAAGTAAGAAATAAGAGACAATTGTTTATACACAGCTTATTTTCCAGTAGGTAAGTAAACAATATACAAAAGTACAATAAATATGCATACTCTGAAAAAAATCAAACACTATAATAGAAGATATAGATTAATTGGAAGAGATGCCAAGTTTTCTCTGATGAGACCTATATGATGGAAGGAAATCAATCAAAGATCTAGGCAAGAGTATGTCCAGGTAAAATAGATAGCCTATAAAAAGTCCTGAATTTAGAAATAGGTTTGGAGTTTACCAAGAATATTATGAATAGGCTGCTGTAGAAAATGAAGAACATGGAGGGGTAGGGGGTGAGAGCCCAGGTCACTCATGGCCATCTTGTAGACTGAAATGTGGAATTTTTTTCAGACTTTAGTGTTTCCACTAGAGATTTTAATACTCCCAGTGACATGATTCAATTTACATTTAAAAGGAATCACTTTGGTTTAAGTGCAGTGAAAAGAGGGTGGGAGGACAGGAGAGGATGCTGAAAGAACAATTAGAAGTTACTGAATAATTCTAGATAATCCTGGTGATTTGAATCATGGTGGGACATGTCTGCATTTAAGATGTATTTTAAAATACGAAACTCTTCAAATATTAATAAAAGTAGAGAGAGTAGAAAAATAAATTTGTATATAGTCTCTGTCTCTCTCTTCACTTCAGGGGTTGGTAAACTTTTTCTGCAAAAGCCACATAGTATGTCCACTGTGAAGATAGGAATTACTGCTACAATGATTAAATCTGCCACATTAAACACAAAAGCATTCCTAGACAACATGCAAATAACTAGGAATGCATTCTAGCAATGCTTTATTTACAAAAACAGGTGGTAGTTGGATTTAACTCATGGGTCACAGTTTGTTGACTCCTGCCTAGAGTCCTTTGAGGCTAATATCAAACATCTTACCATGTTTTCCAGAATTAATTCAGTATCTCTACCAGATTGAATGCAGTAGGAGAAGGGAACGACAGAGGATGAGACGGTTGGATGGCGTCACTGACTCGATGGACATGAGTGTGAGCAAGCTCTGGGAGTTGGTGATGGACAGAGAAGCTTGACGTGCTGCGGTCCATGGGGTCACAAAGAGTCGGACACGACTGAGTGACTGAACCGAGCTGAACCACATTGGGATTATTATGTCTTCCTCCCTCTCCTCATTGTTATTTTTGTTATTATACTACTACTATAATAAAGAATTATGAACTTATTATTGTCTAATGCCTAATGTGTGTTTAATATTTCCCAATGTATAAAAAAATGTTCCTTTTTAATATAGAGAACAGACCGGCTGCCAATGGGGAAGAAGGTGGCAGAGGGTTGGAGTGGGAGTTTGGGGTTAGCAGATGCAAGCTGATGCATATAGAATGGAGAAACAACAAGGCCCTATGGTATAGCACAGGGAACTGAATTCCATGTTCTGTGATAAACCATAATGGAAAGCGATATTTGAAAAAGAGCATATAACTAAATCTCTTTGCTGTACAGCAGAAATTAACACAACATTGTAAATCAACTATGCTTCAATTAAAAAAAGAAAAAGTTTCTGTCTACAGTTTTTCTTTTCCCAAGCCAGAATCCATATAAGATCTGCACAGTGAACAAGGTTAATATGCTTTTAAATTTACATTATAACATTTTCCTGTCTCACTTTATAAAAATAATAAAATATCTTTGTTTGAGGTATCATTTACACAAATTCTAAGTGTATAGCTCAATAAATTATACATACTCTGGCGGGCTACAGTCCATATGTTTGCAGAGAGTCGGACACAATTGAAACAACATAGCATGCACGCCCTAAGTCATTAGTGTAAAACCCTCACAAATTACAAATCAGATAATTTTGAGCCACATGTCTCTTCCTGATCAGTATCCGTCACAAGTAATCATCATTCTACCCTCTGGAGTATCGTTTGGTTTTGCCGACTTTGATTACTCATGTAAGGAAATTCTTCCATCTCTGATGAAATTAGCACTACTCTTTAAGCTGGGTCTTTTGTCATGTGGAGGTCCCACATTCTGTATCGGTTTGCTTGGATAGTCAGTGTCATCATGCATGTTCTTCTATCCTTGTATTTCTTAAGATCTGAAAGTTATACTAGAGGGTTGATTACTTTCAACTTCATAGATGGTTACTGGGACCTCCTGTTACATCCCAGAGGATACATGGCTTGGTTGTTGTTCAATCCTAAGTCGTGTCCCACGCTGTGATCCCATGGACCGCAGCACGCCAGGCTTCCCTGTCCTTCACTAATTCCTGGAGTTTGCTCAAACTCACGTCTGTTCAGTAGATGATGCCATCCAACCATCTCATCCTCTGTTGTCCCCTTCTCCTCTTGCCTCAGTCTTTCACAGCATCATGGTCTTTTCCAATGAGTGGGCTCTTTGCACCAGGTGGCCAAAGTATTGGAGCTTCAGCTTCAGAATCAGTTAGTTCTTTTAGAGAATATTTGGACTGATTTCCTTTAGGATTGACTGGTTTGAACTCCTTGCAGTCCAAGGGACTCTCAAGAGTCTTATCCAACACCACAGTTTGAAAGCATCATGTCTTCAGGACTCAGCCTTCTCTATGGTCCAACTCTCACATCCATACATGACTACTGGAAAAACCATAGCTTTGACTATATGGACTTTAGTTGGCAAAGTAATGTCTCTGCTTTTTAGTATGCTGTCTAGTTTTGTCATAGCTTTTCTTCAAAGGAGCAAGAGTCTTTTAATTGCGTGGCTGCAGTCACCATCCACATTGACTCTGGAGCCCAAGAAAATTAAGTCTGTCACTGTTTCCATTGTTTCCCCATCTATTTGCCGTGAAGTGATGGGACAGGATGCCATGATCTTCATTTTTTTGAGTTTTAAGCCAGCTTTTCCACTCTCCTCTTTCAGCTTCATCAAGAGATTCTAGTTCCTCTTCACTTTCTGCGTTAGGGTGATATTGTCTGCATATCTAAGGTTGTTGATATTTCTCTGGGAAATTTTGATTCCAGTTTGTGCTTCATCCAGCCTGGTATTCCACATGATGTACTCTGTACATAAGTTAAACAAGTAGGGTGACAATATACAGCCTTGATCTACACCTTTCCCAATTTTGAACCACTCCATTGTTCCATGTTCCTGGTTCTAACTGTTGCTTCCTGACCTGCATACAAGTATCTTGGGAGGTAGGTAAGGTGGTCTGGTATTTCCATCTCTTGAAGAATTTTCCAGATTGTTGTGATCCACATAATCAAAGGCTTTAGTGTAGTCAATAAAGCAGAAGTAGATGTTTTTCTGGAATTCCCTCGCTTTCTCTATGATCCAAGGGATGTTGGTAATTTGATCTCTGGTTCCTCTGCCTTTTCTAAATCAGCTTGCAAATCTGGAAGTTCTCAGCTCATGTACTGTTGAAGCCTAGCTTGAAGGATTTTGAACATTACCTTGCTAGCATGTGTAGTGAGAACAATTGGAAGGTAGTTTGAACATTGTTTTGTATTGCCCTTCTTTGGGATTAGAATAAAAACAGACCTCTTCCCGTCCTGTGGTCACTGCTGAGTTTTCCAAATTTGCTGGCATATTGAGTGCAGCACTTTAACAGCATCATATTTTAGGATTTGAAATAGCTCAGCTGGGATTCCATTACCGCCACTAGGTTTGGTCATAGTCATGCTTCCTAAAGCCCACTTGACTTCACACTCTGGGTGAGTTACCACACCACTGTAGTTATCCACATCATTAAGATCTCTTTTGAACAGTTCTTCTGTGTATTCTTGCCACATTTTCTTAATCTCTTCTGCTTCTGCTAGGTCCTTGCTGTTTTTGTCCTTTATTATGCCCATCCTTGTGTGAAATATTCCCTTGGTATCTCCAGTTTTCTTGTAAAGATCTCTACTCTTTCCCATTCTGTTGTTTTCTTCTATTTCTTTGGAGTGTTCACCTAAGAGGCATTCTTATCTCTCCTTGCTATTCTCTGGAACTCTGTATTCAGTTGGGTATATTTTTCTCTTTCTCCTTTGTCTTTCAGTTCTTTTCTTTTCTCAACTATTTGTGGTCACTTTTTAAATGATAGTAAGATTGATCCTTGGCGTGTCCTGCCTTGATTCATATTGCTTCATTAGAATAGAGGATATTTTGGAGGATAGATGGACTGGATGTTAGATGGTGGAGGAGAACAGGAGTGGAGAATTCAGAGTGGAGCCACTGGGTGAATGTCAGCACCATTAACTGAAGAGGGGATGACGGGCTTTGAGGGGAAAAAACACCACCAAGATTTTGTTTGTGGAAGTGTTACCTATGAGATGTCTATGAAATATTCAGATTGATGAGTCTCAAACTCAAGAAGGTTTATGACTGAGTACCTAATTTGGGGTTGTTCAATAACCTTTGAAACCTTGGGATAAAAATGCAGTCCTCAAGGAGGTGATACAAATATTGATGAGACTCCCTAAATGAAGACCTCTGTGTGATTGCTATAAAAATTTTAATATACAAGGTAAAACATACCTTAGAAAACTCTAAACTAATTTTTGATTTTTTTCAGCCAGAGAAACTGAGTCTAAAGTGGCAAAAGAACTTAACACTTGGGTTAGATGGAGAGGTTTTGGCATCAGAGCAATGCTGCCTGGCCATTTAGTTACTGCAGGACCCTGAAGGGCATGAAGTGGCTCTGAGCCTCATCCTCCTGGTGAAACAGTAATGTTCATTTGGTTGACCAATTTCCAATTGTACTTTAGGATTCCATAGAGTTCTCTTTCTCCTGGAGAAGCTTTCTATAGGTTTTTTTTCTAAACTCTCTGCCACTGATTTGTACTCTCCTGGCACCTTGGTGTACTCCATCTCAGCGTTTCCAACCCTTCATTGTAACCACCTACTGTGGATTATTTCCCCCTGTAGACTGAGACCTACTTCAGGGCTTGGTCAGTGCCTAACATATTCTTGAAAATCAAGGACAGGCCCCTAGTGCTTTGTCTGGTACAGAAGAGGCACTCAGTAAATAATGATGGAGGGAAGAAAGGGAGAAATGACAAATGAAAAGGAGATGGAAGGAAGGAAGGGAGGGCATGGAACTCTCTCTTACTAGATGGAGCTTCTTAAGGCTAGGGACATTTCCTTATTCATTTCTGTATCTTCAGCCTTTATCACAGAGTAATAATTTAAAAAATCTATACTAATTACAAAAAAAACCCAAATAATACAATATCATTATTATTGGCCATATTTTATTTTATGGACTATTTACAGAAACATTAATATTGGATATTCTCTCTAAACAGAGTTTTTTTTTTTTTTTTTTTTAAGATGATTAAAATAAGCCCCAAAGAGGTAAAGTCACATCCTCCTGGAGGTCATAAGGAAAACATATCAGAAATTGAATTTCTTTCCTGTAACTCTCTAAAAACACCTTCTTTGGGTCAAAACTGGAAAATGCTTTTGGAGTAAATGAAGGAAGTTATGACTCAAGTGATTGGAACATAGCAAGTGCTTCATAAACGTTAGCTAATAACATCGTTAATTTTCTATTCATTCTCCAGAAGAGCCTTCCCCATTACCAGCCTGTATTGATCTCACAGTTGTTTATGCTCATATCTTCCTCACTAAATAGTTCGGACATTTCTATCTGGCCTTTGAGACTCAATAGCAAACAGCTTGTGTGCTGGGACAGTGCCTAAAACACTGCAGTGTCTGCCACTGACTCAAATCTAGTCCCAGCTGCACAGTAGGTGCACCAAGAGCGCTTGGTTTTTAATCTAGAGGCAGCTTCGTGCAGAAGAGGGAACATCAGATTGACTGGCAAAGTTCTAGTCCTGGTTTAACTGTGATTTGCATTTAATTGCGAAGTCCATGCTTGGACTTCGAAAAAATAAAATTGGGATGATAATCTCTGCCCCTATAACTCTCAGAAGGTATAGTGAGTTTCAAATAGGATAACGCAAATCATAAATTGCAGTGCAGAGACAAGGTTTTTATTATCCCA
The DNA here is from genome assembly GCF_027580195.1 of Bos mutus. Taxonomy (NCBI): domain Eukaryota; kingdom Metazoa; phylum Chordata; class Mammalia; order Artiodactyla; family Bovidae; genus Bos; species Bos mutus. The sequence goes on from NC_091624.1 coordinate 4,423,882, forward strand.
GTTATATTATATCCCTCTCTGTCTACTTGCTGCATATTACTACCTTCTCATTTAGGTGAACACTCAATATTCACCAAATGATTTTCCCTAAATCAATAATATAAACAAAGAAAACAAGATGATCCAGGAAAAAAAAAAGGCTCAGAAAATTAACTCTCAATACTACGTGTACAGTATTGTCTTGGAAAGGTAGGTTGATGTAATATACCACTAACTCTGTAAGTCAGAGAAGAATTTACCAGAATGCTTGCAAGTAAGTGCATTTTCTACAATTCACTCTGGCGCAGCAATTCTCAGGAGATAACACCATTAATACTCCATTTCAAATTAAGAAACATATGCTTTTTCTTCTCTTAAAAAAAAAAAAAAGCAAGGGAACATGGCCCATTTTCTTTCCTTTACAAAAACAAAAGCTTTTAAAATGATAAAAATTGCCTCTGCTTGATAAAACAGCCATCTGCATCTGATTTAGTTAAGTATTATTCGTGTATGTTTTTATATTATTATTATTGCTGGTTGGAGAAAAATGCATAAATACAAAGAGAGGTCTTTGGAAAGGTCACACAATTTCTAGTTCAATTATCCCTGAAACTTGGCCTCACCTTCAAGTTGACCCTGACATTGAATCTTAACCCTAAATGGATGGATTTGAAGTAAAGCTTGAGGAAATATTTCTAATGATTTATGTATGATGTCTTCTCCCTCCCCCACTTTTATGATGTTTTTGGAGACGAGATATTAAGAAACTTTATAATGAAGAATAGCTATTGCATTTGGCATTTATACGACCCTCTATTATTATAATCATTTTTATTAGTTATTTCTCATGTCAGTTCTGGGAGAGAGATTGGATAAGCTTAGTATTCAGAGTGGTTGAGCTCCCCATATGCTGTTAACTCTGGGATGATGGTCATAAACACCAAATGGCATGCCATCTGAAGCAGGCACGGGGCGGGTTTCCCAAATATGCAATTAAGATAACTGGAGATGGCATCACCTATACAAATGTTACAGCAGCTTCAGAATTAATCTCATGGAGATGGTTCCTTTGAGTTTAGGACAAAGGAAACAGGAGAATAGTTTCCTTGATAATGTTCTTAGACGGGCTGTTGCTGATATTAGCATCTGACATCTGAAGATAAAGTAGCTGTGAGAAAGGGGGCTGGGTACAGTTTTGACTCTAGAAATTTATGCTTGGATTGTGTAGGCAAAGATAATGAATATTATTATGTTAGACAAAGAATTAGGAGATCAGAAGACAGTTTTTAGTCCCCTGCTCTTCAATCTACAAACTTCACAACTTGGACGTTTGTCCCTTACATCTTTGGTTCTCCTTTTGGTCACAATAAAATGGGGACAATAGCTTCAGCCTCTCAGAGTAAGACTGGGGAGAAAGTGGGATTGCCCAAACAGGGCAAGCTGGACACAGAGAGTTGTCAGAGAAAGTCCCAAGCAGGAAGAGTAACACAGGACAAGACATAGTGGGGAGAGTCTTGATGTGAACGATGCAGGGCTCAGTAGGGTAGAACCAGGTAGGTATGAAGACCAGCATGAAATCTAAGCCAGGACCAGATCATAGAAGGACAGGGATGCAAAGCCAGCAGCTTCCCAAAGACCAACAAGAAGTTACAGCTTAGTTTCTCTTTCTCCTATAGTTCTTTATTACTTTCTTCATTTTTCATAGCAGAGAAGTGAATTGTTAAGTGGCTTAAGAAAATAAAAGTAATCCAATTAAGTAAAATAGATTGGAGAGGGGAGAGAACAAGCAGGGAGACCAGTGGGGAGACTTTTGAAAAATGTGGTGCAAACCAGTGCAATTGCAAGAGAAATGGAAGGCAGTGGAGAGCTACAGGGGATGGAGCAAAATTGTGCATGCGGCCCTTGTCTGCATGATGGATATATACAGGAGGCCTGTGTTATTTGTTATAATTTCCTCCACTGGGCTGTCCTTCACAATTTGGAGATGACCCCTCTGATGGTGATTACTGGGTTGTGTGCAGCTGTGGCTGAAGAAAGTGACTTGAGGGAGCAGGATTTATCATATGAGTCAGAAGGCAGCCTTGTGGCGATGAGTCTATAAGGCAGATTCAGGCTTTCATTCAATAATCTTCCTTTCCTTTCAGAGCTCACCCTTCCTCCTCCTGCTTCCCGTATCCGTGTCCTCATGAAGGAAAGAATCCTAGAAGCGTGGAGCTTCAAGAGGTGGGCTCATAAAACAAGAGTGGCAGGAAGTTGGGTTCAAACTGTGTTTTTATGTCATAACTTCTGCATGAAAACCAAAGTCTGCACTCTTAGGCAAGAATAAAACGTCTCTTGGTTTCAGTTTCCCCACTTGTAAAACAGATAAACAAATGCATACATTTCATGTATTATTCAATAAGATAATGCACATTATGAATTCATCATAATGGTTGTTCACACAGTGAACAGCAAACAAAGGTAACTAAGGGGTGTGGACACTGCTTATGACCACACCACCTCTTTTCCCTCTCATTTCTCTATCTTACAATGATATCAACTACATTAAAACAGGTTTCCCTCCTTAAATCTTACCTGTCTAATTTGGGTACCAAAGAGATACCATACTAGAGAAGAGGTAGCATGGTTAGTATGAAGTTAAATTAGGGAGACTGTCAGTAACATGCAGCCAATGCTACATGTTAGATTCTACTTTCTACATGGAAGATTCTACTTTCTGGTTCTTAAGAAGCAAATATCAGACAGACTAGTTAGAATATGTAAGAGTTCGGGCATTCTTGTAAGTAATCATCATTGTTCAGTCGCTAAGTCATGTCCAACTCTTTGTGACCCCATGGACTGCAGCACGCCAGGCTTCCCTGTCCTTTACTCGAACTCATGTCCATTGAGTCGGTGATGCCATCCAACCATCTCATCCTCTGTTGTTCCCTTCTCCTCCTGCCTTCAATCGTTCCCAGTATCAGGGTCTTATCTGCTTCACAGGCTCTTCACATCAGGTAGCTGAAGTATTAGAGCATCAGCTTCAGCTTCAGTCCTTCCAATGAATATTCAGGGTTGATTTATTTTAGGATTGACTGATTTGATCTCCTTGCAGTCCAAGGGACTCTCAAGAGTCTTCTCCAGCACCACAATTTGAAGGCATCAATTCTTTGGCACTCAGCCTTCTTTATGGTCCAATTCTCACAAGCATGTGTTAAAAAACAAAACAACTTCAAGGTTTACTTCTCAAAGGAAAAGTCAGTGAAGGGAGGGGTAATTGATTAAGGCAGACATTTTGCTTGATTCTCAAATATTCAAGTTGATTGGTCTGAGCTTTCACTCTGGGGACAACTTTACCCACAAAGAGACAAATGGCAATGTGTCCAGATATTATTGGTGTCACACTGGGGAGGGATGCTACTGACATATGGTGAGCCAGGGATGCTGTTCCTTCAGTGCAACAGGATAGCATTTTCAGGACATAGAAATATCTGGCCTCAAAATGTCAACAGTGCAAAGGTTAGGAAAGTTTTATCTAAGCCAGTCATAGTAACTCTTTCCTATTACCCACTGAAGGGTCCAGGACTCCCACCACAACCCAAAGAGTGTTATCACATTCTGTTGGTGCCTATTATTCATCTTGGGGTGAGCATGTATTCTACATTGGTTAAAGGGAAGGACATATTTCGGAAGTGGGAGTCTCATTTCCCTGCTCAACGTGAGTAAGGAAGCATGATGCTGCATTTGCTGCTGGTCACCATCTTGAGAACTTTAGAATGAATCTGAGGACAACACATGTATTTCAAAGGTAGCAGAGAAGAGTGGCAACAATAATCTAGGTTCTTGAAGATGCTGAGTCTGTTCACCCTCAAATCTACCCTAGTTCTGGAAAATTCATGATGTGAAATGATAAACACCATCTTTGTGTATGTCAACTTAGATCAGATTTTTTCCTTGTTTCTTGCCAACATGATTATATCAACTAAAACCCTGAACAAGTGATCTCACAATTATCCAAAAGTTGTTACCATGTTTTATGGTGGTTGTCTTGCTTGGGATGCAATAGTTACCAAGCAATATTCTCCTTTGATTTAATTCCCTGGCCTGCCAGGACACAAACAGTGCTCCTTCCTCCAGCTTTTATTAACTGAGCTTAAAAACAACAACCACAAACCAAAAATAAGCAAACAAAACTTAAAAGTACCATCAAGAATTAAAGGAAAACAAACACAGAAGAAAAAAATCTGTATTTTTAAATGAAATTTGTCATAAGAATTGATGCTTTTGAACTGTGGTGTTGGAGAAGACTCTTGAGAGTCCCTTGGACTGCAAGGGGATCAAACCAGTCAATCCTAAAGGAAATCAAACCTGAATATTCACTGAAAGGACTGATTCTGAAGCTGAAGCACCAATACTTTGGCTACCTGGTGCAAAGAGCCTACTGACTGGAAAAAACCCTGATGCTGGGTAAGACTGAAGGCAGGAGGATAAGGGGACAACAGAGGATGAGATGGTTGGATGGCATCACCGACATGATGGACATGAGTTTGAGCAAACTCCAGGAGTTGGTGATGGACAGGGAAGCCTGGTGTGCTGCTATTCATGGGGTCACAAAGAGTCGGTTCAGACTGAACTGAGTTGAGCCCCATAATGGGTTGTCATAATTCAACTCAATTAAAAAGTATTAAGCATATATTAAGAAACATTGAGAATTATGCTAAGGGTGCAGTCATAGAAAGGGCAGAATTTTTTCCTTGCAAGGAGCTTGCAGCCTTGTGTAGGGAGACAGATGAGTAAGGAGCTAATGAGAGTATGGAGGGAAGGGTCCAGGAATAGTGCAGGGAGTAAGGAAGAGGCACAGCGCTGGGAAGGAGGCGCTCAGGAGCTCAGTCTCCTGGTTCCTCCCTCTACATCTCCTGATCTGTTTCTAAATGAATGATTCCATCTTACAGTTCATCTCAGAGAATTATCCCCCAGCCACCTAGACCCCTCCATGATCAAGAGATAAATCCTCCCCATTCCACTCATCTATCGCTCATTGCTTTGTTGCCTTCTGTTTGGAGAGACATAGTAGATAGACAACGACCCCTTGATGCTAGGGAGTGTTCAGGGTAGACCCCTGATAACAAGCCTCCACATGGATGAGAAAGAATAATCAGGGCGACCACATTCTCCATTAATTACAATTCAGTGCAAACTAATAGATGTTGATGTAGTGTAAGGAAATGGATGGAAACAACAGAAATTTCACAAATGCAGATGTGGGAGAGTCTCCCCCGCATCGACCCATATGAGGGACACATGGTGGAAAATGCAAAGAGAGGTGAACCGGCTACATATTTTTTAAAGAACGTTTGATAGGATTTAAGGACATGAACAATGTAAAAGAGGGTAGAATGAAAACAAATGCATCATTTGACTAGTGGAGAACTTGCGAAGTATCTCTAAGAAGGATGGGGGGGAAGAGAGGTTAGGAGGAGCAGTTTTAAGAAAATCATGCCATATTGGTTCAGGATCACAGTGCCTGTAGAAATTGGACTGCAGCCTACTTTGGAAACCCTGTGACATTCCAAGACTACCTGAAGGAAGAATAATGACAACAGACGTAAGGAAAGAAATGTAAGAAAATGAAAGAAACAGTGAGTTTTTTCTCTCAAACTCTATCTACAAGTGGTCAAAGATACAGTGAGTTCATAAGTCTCTCTTGTTTCCCACCCCTAGCATTTCTGTCAAGCATACCAAATAGACCCATTTGTCACTGTGTCTGCATAATATCAGGATAAGAGTGTACTGCTCTCTTCCTTTAGCAGAGGTCACTGGAAAGAGTGTCTCCAAGATTGTCTGAAGGAAAACAAATGAGTAAGCCCCCAAATTGGAGGTGGGCTGCTCTGCCGTGTCAGAGGAAATGCCGAGATGATGACTTTTGCAAAATTGCATCGGGTTTATCCAACACAGGACTGTTTTAATCACTGCACCGAGGGACCTGCTTCAAGGACGGATGGATAATGCATGTTGCGGAGAGCTGATGGGGAGATAGTGCGGACCCTCAAACGTCTTTGAGCAGGCTGTTAAGTGATTGAGCGAACGTCCTTGCCCATCTGCTTGGGGGTATGGGGCTCGGAGTTTCAGAGGGAATCTCAAGGTTTCCCGGTGGGCTCAGAGGAGCACTTGAGGTAGGCAGACTCTAGCAGGACTCTGGAGAGAGAGAGGAGGCACGTTCTGCAAAGTTAAGTCCAATCAGGGCTTAACATTCCCCCCACCCCCTCCTGCTTCCATCCACTGGGAGTAACCAGAAGACAGATGATTGATAGGCAGTTGAACAGAGGCGCTGACAGTGATACTGACCTTGCTATACTCTTTCCAAATTTCCAGAATTTTTCTTCTGTTCCTGACTCCAGTGCCAAGAATTCAGGAAGGCACAAGGGGCCGGGGGCTTGTATTTATTATCAACCTTGTGAATTTAATGAAACAGGAAGAAGCCTTGGCACTGAATTATCCAAGTTTGTATCCCAGGTTTGCTATGAGTTGCCTGTGCAACCATGTCACTTAACCTCACTGTGTCTGGTTCTTTTCTTGCAGAGTGATGACAGGCATTCCTAGCTGATGACCTCTGCAAACCTAAAAGGTTATAGATGAGTATCAGTTGCTGTGACAGCAATACTTTTTTGATACTTGGTGTTAGGTTTTTCTTACCGAAGGGGTTGCTCTGTGACCAGAGAAATGTCATATCACTTCCCTGGGTCTTAGTTTTCTTCTATGTAAAATGAAGTAGCACTTTGATGAGTGATATGAACAATAATAATGACATTTAGGGAGTTCTCACTCTGTGCCAAACTGTTCTAAGTGTTATATATGTATTTACCAAAGAACTAGCTTATAGGGGCTTCCCTGGTGGTCCAGTGGCTGAGACTCCTCACTCCCAGGGCGGGGGGCCCAGGTTCAATCCCCGGTTAGGGAACTAGATCCCACATGCTGCATCTAAGACCTGGAGCAGCCAAATAAATTTTAAAAACTGCTTATGTAATAGTTACAACACTGCCCCATTTGAGGTTCTCCTTCCAGGTCACACTGAAGGCAGAGCTAAGATGTGTTGTGAGACTTTGCAACTTCAGAGCTGTCTCTCTACCTTCTCTAGGACTTTACCTAGTAACATGTGGCATCGGAATAATATGGGGCCCAGACATAGATTATTTGCTCCTGTTCCTTAGTTCTAAGGATCTATCTTGCCCTCCAAAAAAGCCTTACGACTAGCTTGAGGAGACAAGGTTTAATGCCACTGGCAGCTTCTCTTGGTGTTGATACCTGCAAGGCTAGAAGGGGAATTGCTTCCGTTGGAGGTATGGAAAATAGAATTTTTAGAGAAACTTTTGAGGAGGGAGCCATAGAGCCACAGATTTTATCAAAGATGAAAGAGACAAGAGAGCCCAACCAGATCATTTCTCTCAATTTCAAGGTGGTGGAACTGAGACATGGGAGAAGAGAGGTGTCTGGCCCAAGCTCACATGGCGAGACACTCACAGGCTAGGGTCTGGAGCCTTGTTCATTCCTAGCTCGTGCTCGCTCTCCACAATATGTGCTCAGAATTGAGTCCCTGGTGAGACCTTTTATGCACATGTAATCAAACACCATGATCAGAATACTAATATATTTTTATTTACATATTAGAAAAATTGACTTGGAATAAGGTAGAGCACCTCTACTGAAGCAAACACTTGATTAGTTGCTTACTACAAGGTTGGGTATGCAGCAGTTATTTAATTGATGCTTCTTGAGTTCAACTAAACATTCTGGAGAAGAGACATACGATTCTTTTATTTATTACCTAACTGTCCCTTCCATTTCAGGTTCTCAGCTGAGCCTATGCTTTAAGGACATAGTTTGTTGACTCCCCTCTTTGTGAATCAACAGATGGATCAAATTCTATTTGATGAGGAACTTACAATCAAAAACACTGTATTGAGCCCCGATTACCCTGCTCTTCAAAGGATGCTTTAGCATAATTCCTGGCTCACAGAAACATTCTAACAGATCAGTTCAGTTTATTTGCTCAGTTGACTTTTTGCGACCCCGTGGACTGCAGCATGCCAGGATTCCCTGTCCACCACCAACTCCTGGAGCTTGCTCAAACTCATGTCCATAGAGTTGGTGATACCATCCAACTATCTCATCCTCTGTCCTCCTCCTCCTCCTGCCTTCAATCTTTCCCAGCATCAGGGTCTTTTCCAAGGAGTCAGTTCTTTGCATCAAGTGGCCAAGGTAATTGGAGTTTCAGCTTCAGCATCAATCCTTCCAATGAATATTCAGGACTGATTTCCTTTAGGATTGACTGCTTTGATCTCCTTGGAGTCCAAGGGACTCTCAAGGGTCTTCTCCAACACCACAGTTCCAAAAGCATCAATTCTTCGGCATTCGGTTTTCTTTATGGCCCAATTTTCACATCCATACATGACTACTGGAAAAAACTATAGCCTTGACTAGATGGACTTTTTTCAGCAAAGTAATGTCTCTGCTTTTTAATATGCAGTCTAGGTTGGTTATAGCTTTTCTTCCAAAGAGCAAGCATCTTTCAGTTTCAATGCTGTAGTCACCATCTGCAGTGATCTTGGAGCCCAAGAAAATAAAGTCTGTCACTGTTTCCATTGTTTCCCCATCTATTTGCCATGAAGTGATGAGACTGGATGCCATGACCTTATTTTTTTGAATGTTGAGTTTTAAACCAACTTTTTCACTCTCTTCTTACACTTTCATCAGAGGCTCTTTAGTTCTTCTTTGTGTTCTGCCATAAGGGTGGTGTTATTTGCATATCTCAGGTTATTGATATTTCTCCTAGCAATCTTGATTCCAACTTGTTCTTCATCCAGCCCAGCATTTCACATGATATACTCTGCATATAAGTTAAATAAGCAAGGTGACAATATGACAATATACAGCCTTGAAATACTCCTTTCCCAATTTGGAATCAGTCCATTGTTTAACGTCTGGTTCTAACTGTTGCTTCTTGACCTGTAAAAGAGGGCAGAGTAGAAGGACGTGAGCTCATCTTCTCCTGTGAGAACTCCAAAATTACAACTTGCTGCTCAACAACCATCGACAGGAGAATGATGGATCCCACCAAAAAAGATACCCCATGTCCAAGGACAAAGGAGAAGCTGCAACAAGATGGTAGGAGGGGCAAAATCATGTTTAGAATCAAATCCCATACCTGCCAGAGATATTTGGAGGGCTCAAACAAAACCTTGTGTGCACCAGGACCCAGAGACCCCACAGAGACTGAGCCAAACCTGCCTTTGAGTGTTTAAGTGTCTCCTGTGGAGGCACAGGTCGGCAGCACACTGCCGCAGGAACAGGGGCTCTGGCTGCAGCAGACTTGGAACACATGGCATGTGGCATAAGCCCTCTTGGAGGAGGTTGCCACTAACCCCACCACAAAGCTGCTGAGCAGAAGACCCACGAACTGCAGAACAATTATACCAAATAAATTCTCACACTGTTAAGAAACTTCTAGGACCCACAACAGATTTCCCAACCTGGGGATCTGGCAAAGGAACTGAGAACCCCCAGGAAATTTAGCTTTGGAGGCCAGTGGGATTTGATTACAGAACTTACACAGGACTGGGGAAACAGACTCTAGGAGGGCACAGACAAAACCTGCTGTGCACCAGGACCCACGAGAAAGGAGCTGGGACCCCACAAGAGACTGACTCAAACTTGCCTGTGAGTGTTCAGGAGTTTCTGATGGAGCCGTGGGTTGGCAGTGGCCTGCTGCAGGGTCGGGGCACTGAGTGGGGCAATGTGTGCTTGGGGCCTTTTGAAGGAGGTCACCATTAGCTTCGTTACCTCCCCCATAGTTTGGTCTCTGGTCAAACAACAGGGAGGGAATACAGCCCCACCCATCAACAGAAAATTGGATTAAAGATGTACTGAGCATGGCCTCATCCATCAGAATAAGACCCAGTTTCCCCCCAGTCAGTATCTCCCAACAGGAAGCTTCCATAAGCCTCTTATCCTTCTCCATCAGAGAGCAGAAAGAATGAAAACCACAATCACAGAAAACTAACCAATCTGATCACATGGACCACAGCCTTGTCTAACTCAATGAAAGTATGAGCCATGCCTTGTAGGGCCACCCAAGACAGACAGGTCATGGTGAAGAGTTCTGACCAACTGTGGGCCACTGGAGAAGGGAATGGCAAACCACTCCAGTATTCTTGCCTTGAGAACCCCATGAACAGTATGAAAAAGCAAACTTCCATAAATATTTACTGTTAGTGTTGCTGCTTGGAAAGTTCATAATGGCCTTTGGAGACAGATGATGACTAATGAAGAATCCTTATTTTCTCTAGGAAGCCCCCAGTAATAGTGAGATTGTCACATGAACAAATAATTATAACCTAATTGTTAATGGCAAAAACAGAGATTTCTAAAAGACATGTGGATGCTAAAAGAGAGTAGTTATTTGGTTACTCAGTGCTGTTGAAGGCAAGCTGTAAGCAGACTTCTTAGAGAGGAAATACTGAATAGGGTTTTGATGGGTGAGTAGGAATAGGAAAACTACTCCAGTACAAGCAAACTGGAAAGGGAAAGCAAGGGGCTTGGATTATTCAGAACATTTACGTAACTACAAATAGGCCATCAGTTGAGAAGTATATGAATGTGTCTGTGATGGACAGATGTTGAGTAGAGATGAGCCTCCATGCTAGCAAGGGGCTGATTCCTAGAGGTTATTTCTTGCCAAATTCAATAGCTTGGGTTGCAGATCGAAACCAACAGGGAAACCTCATTGCGTTTGAAATGGGAAAGAAAAATGGTCAAATTCATATTTTAGAAATATGACTTTCTAGCAGCATAGATACTAGAAAGGAGAAGGCAGTATTAGGAGGCTGTTAAAATAACATAGATATGATCCAGAGATCCCACTTTTGGGTATACATCCAAAAGAAGTAAAAACAGAGTATCAGAGAGATAGCTGCACCCCCTTTTCATTGCACCCCCATTTCATTATTCACAATAGCCAAAATATGAAAACAACCAAAGTGTCCATCAACAGATGAAGGATAAAGCCGTGTGGTTTTGTAGAATGGAGCGTTATCCAGCTATGAGAAAGAAGGAACTCCTTCCTTTTGCGACAGTGTGGATGGACCTTGAGGGCATTATGCTAAGTGAGATAAGCTGGACAAGGAAGGCAAATACTGCATGGCATCACTTACATGTGCAGTCGAGAAAGAAAAGTCAAATGCAAATACACAGTAGAAAACAGTGGAAAGTGGTTGCCAGGGGATGGAGGTGGGGGAAATAGGGAGAAGCTGGTAAAAGTGTACGAATTTGCAGTTACAAGATGAATAAGGTCTGAGGTTCTGACGTATAACATGGTGACTACAGTTGATAACACTGTATTGTATAATTGCAATTTGCTAAGAAAATGGAACTTAAATGTTCTCTCAAAAATATGGATAAATATGTGAAGACATGGGTATGTCAATTGACTAGTTGGAGGGGAAACCCATATAGATATATCAAATCACCACAATGCGTACTTGAAATATCTTACAGTTTTATCTGTCAATTATACCTCAGTAAAGCTGAAACTTAAAGGAATTGTCTTCAGAACAGACTTAGGGAAAGATATAATTTTGGTGTAACAGTTTATCTCCTGCTCACTTGAATGTGGTGGATATTGTCTTAAACATTAGCTATTGAAATCAAAAGGTAATAAACAATGGAGAGATTAAAAATTTAAAAAAAAATAGCACAGATAAGAGATAAAAGAGACCTGAGTAAATTGGTAGAACAGGGGAAAAACGGACAGAAATTTAAGAAACAAACTTGACAGGATGTGGTGAAGGTTTGGTGTAAAAGCTGAGGGGGTGTGAGCGGGTGCTGCCCCCCAGGGGGTGATGACACGTGTATCTTAGCTGATTCCTCAGCCCTCTTTCCTTCCTGTGCAGGGACTCAAGTGCCCCTTCTTTGTGGGGGCTAAAAAGCTGTCACAGCACCTGGGTACTCTCTCCAGAATCAGCGATGAATGGGGATACTGGCAAAAATCTTCCTCCTGCCCCTCTCAATCCAGTCGCGTTTATCACTTGAGCTATTTGTCTTTGCCGAGTGAACATGACCATCTGTTACTATAACCCAACTATGAAAAAGAGACGCCTTTATTTTTCCCCGTGTCATTTTGTACCGCGTGGGTGACACCTCAAGGAAGAAAACAGGTAGGAAGCAACAACAAACGGCATCTGTGATGGAAAGCGCGAGGCCCGTCTTGCATCCCTCACGGGCTTTCGCAGCTAGCCACATGAAAGGGCCGGCAAGATGTGTGGAGTATCCGTGCGGACTCGCATCCCGCTGTGCACACACATTGGGTCCCTCGCAGACCCCATTTTGTAGACTGACTTTTTTTCCTCTCCTTTTAAATCTCTTCACCTGGCAACAAATAGATGTGTGTAACAGCATGCTCCAAGGTCTGACTCTCCTTAACACATGGTACCTAAGCTGGGATTCTTTAACCTGTCACCTAAACCTCTCTGTAATACAAACTCACCCCGCGTTTCTCCCAGAACCGCCGCTTCCTCTCCTCAGGTATGGAGAGCCCACACCAAATGCAGTTACCTGTAATTCTCAGGACAGGTTATGCTCTTCCCCTCTCTTGGCCCAGAATATCCTTTCCCTGAGGACCCTCCCTACTCAGCGCCAGCCCCACCAACCGGTGGTTCCCACCCCATAAGGACACGCGGATCTCCCTCCCTCTAAAGGACCTTTCCTCTAGCCCTGCCCCGCCGCCCCTTTTACCTGGTCACAAGGAGGATATCAGCCCGAGTGCCCCTTCTCTGGACAGCCTTTGCCACCTTCACTGCATTACACGAAGCTTCAGTGTACTTTCTTACTGTGCAGTAGCAACAATAATCTGTAACCATACATACATTTGCCTATTGGGTTAATGTCTGTCTCCTCCTGAGACTATAACCCCCTCCCCAAGTGCTCACCACTGTCTCTTCAATGACTAGCACAGCCTGGTCCACAGTAGGATCCCAAGAATTACACCCTGAATAAACAAAGCACCAAGAGGAATCAAGGGATTAAGGAATCAATGTGAAAATCATATTCATTCCTAGAAGATCATCTTGAATGCCACCTCCCCTGTAAAGTCCTTGTCTTACGCTTCCTTTGACCCACAGCTTTAAAACGAACATGCTGAAAGTGATTTCTCAGTCCTTTGACTATTCAGTATATGGTTTCTGTTATTTCTCTTGTGAAAATTTTGGAGGTTGGCTTCTACCACAATAAGGGTGCAATATTTTTGAATTTCTGATTAATGGCAGAAACTAAAGGAAAAGCTTCCCTAAGACAAACTGGGCTTCCCTTTTATATTCAGGGGTTAGACAAAGATTTGGCTTCTGAAATGTTTTCTGGCCTGACACACTAACTAGAGACCTCTAAGACATCTCTGAGGTATGCTCAGACTCTGTGTACCTACTGAAGTGCTTCAACTTAAAGGATCCATGATCCACAGAAAGGAAGTAAGTCATCAGCAAGTTAATGGCAGAGTCTGGTTGAGAACCCAGGTCTCCCAGCTGCCAGCTTAATCCTTTCTTAAATATTCTGTGTTTATTGTCATATAAAAATGAATAGATATGGCTGAGAGAAAAGAGAAAGCTTGTTTACTTTTCTCAACTGGAATGCACTCCTAAAATGGGACAGGTCTAGACATTATTTATCCTGGATGGTGGATTCCAAGTTTTATAAACCAAATCTTCTTGCCAAAGCCTAGAAGGGTGACTCTCTGTGAAGTTGCAGGGTATCACTAAATTAGCCACATGCATCACCCACTGACATGCTCCTGGGATGACACAACACCAAGAACAAGAAGCCTCGGGTTTCGGTGTCATTAATAACCAGAAACGACTTTATGAAGCACAATATTAATGGAAAGACTTTAACAATTTTAGAGCTTAAAATTGCTTTGGAATAAGTACATATTTTACTTGAATATATGTGTGTGGAAGAGGTGGTAATTGAAGCTGTCTTAGGCTTAATCCATTTTAGCAAGATAGCAGGGTTTATTGGGAGGAAGAAACGTCTGCTCGACCACAAACTTGCTCTGTAGCCTTGAGCAAGTCCACTCTTCTCCCAGCTTCACCATTTGTAAAATGAAGCTCTTAGATCAGCTTCATAGATAACCCAGCCTTCGCAGTTCATTTGAATGCATAGAAAAGACCGATAAGGTGAAAGGCACAGTACTAGGTATATTAGATACAGAGGTAAACAAACCAAGATTCCAGTCATCCAGGTGGTCAGAGACTAAAGAACAGGGTTGATATGCAAAAAGCCAACTTAAGAGAGTGTTGGAGAAGGGAATGGCAACCCACTCCAGTATCCTTGCCTGGAGAATTCCATGGACAGAGGATCCTGGTGGGCTACAGTCCATGGGGTCACAAAGAGTCGGATATGACTGAGTGTCTAACACTTTTCCCCTTAAGTGAGTGGAATAGAAAACTACGGAAAACTCAAATAAGCCATATTAGAAAGGAAAATATGATCATGGGCAGAGAGGTGTCATTTGTTTATTAATTAATTTTTTTTTTATTGATGTATAGTTGATTTATGGGAGAAGGCAATGGCACCCCACTCCAGTACTCTTGCCTGGAAAAACCCATGGGCAGAGGAGCCTGGTAGGCTGCAGTCCATGGGGTTGCAAAGAGTTGGACACGACTGAGCGACTTCACTTTCACTTTTCACTTTCATGCCTTTGATAAGGAAATGGCAACCCACTCCAGTGTTCTTGCCTGGAGAATCCCAGGTACAGGGGAGTGGGGTGGGCTGCTGTCTCTGGGGTCACACAGAGTCGGACATGACTGAAGTGACTTAGCAGCAGCAGCAGCAGTTGATTTATAGTATATTAGTTTCAGATATATGACATAGTGCTTCTATATTTTATAAATTATAATCAATTTAAATTTATTATAAAATAGGTAATATTCTCTGCTGTACAATATATCCTTGTAGCTTATTTATTTTATACACAGTAGTTTGCATCTCTTAATCCCTTACCCCTGTCTTGCCCGTCTCCTCCCTCCTCTCCCCACTGGTAACCACTTGTTTGTTCTCAATACCTGTAAATCTGTTTCTAATTCATTATATTCATTCATTTATTTTTTATATTCCACATATAAGTGAAAACATTCAGCATTTTTCCTTTTCTGACTTATTTCACTAAGACTAATTCCTTTCAGTTCCATCCATCTTGTTACAAATGGCAAAATTTCATTCTTTTCCTATGGCTGAGTAATGCACATATATGTATGTGTGTATATATGTATATATATGTATATACATAGCATCTTTTTTATCCATTCAGCTGTCAGTGGACACTTAGGTTGCTTCTATATCCTGTAAAGTATAAATAATGCTGCTATGAACAATGGGGTGCATGTATCTTTTCAAATTGTGTATTAGCTGCTCAGTTGTGTCCAATTCTTTGAGACCCGTGACCATAGCCCACCAGACTCCTCTGTGCATGGAATTCTCCAGGCAAGAATCTGGAGTGGTTTGCTATTTCCTTCTCCAGGGGATCTTCCGGAACCAGGGGTTGAACCCAGGTCTCCTGCCTTGCAGGCGTATTCTTTACTGTCTGAGCCACCAGGGAAGCCCTAGGGAATCTCAAAATTATACGAAAATTCAAGATCAGGGAAAATTTAAATCATGCAGATCCTATGCTCTTATCAATTAGAAACACTGATTCAAAATATGACTGTGAGCTTCCTAGCAGTCAAGAAAAGGGATAAAAAAGTCAAAAGGATATTGACTTTGCACATAAGTGCAAATTTATAGAAAATGAGATTTATGGCACTGAGGTCTGAGTCACACATGGAAATGAGTGATCTGTTTAATTAATATTTTTAACATCAGAAAAGACTGTTTTTAAAGTCTGTTACAAGCAGTGTTTCTCCTTTTGTCCCTCTTTCATTCATTTTTGAGATGCAAGAGTGTATTTGAGTTTTATATAGCAAAAAATAAAAATAAGGAAAGAACAGATGGGCCATTTAACTCAACTATCCATTTCTGATTAGGGTAAGCCATTCATGTGTGTGTGTGTGTGTGTGTGTCTGTGTGCGCACATGCGTGCTAAGTCTTTTCAGTCTGTCTAACTCTGTTCGACCCTATAGGCTGTAGCCTGCTAGGCTCCTCTGTCCGTGGAATTCTCCAGGCAAGAACACTGCAGTGGGTTGCCCTGCTCTCCTCCAGGGGATCTTCTAGGCCCGGGATTGAACCTCCAATTCTTGTGTCTCCCACATTGGCAGGTGGGTTCTTTACTACTAGCGCCACCTGGGAAGCCCAGAGTGTGCCATTCAGTGCTATTAAAAAGAAGTTGGAAGACATTTTGGATCCTCAGCTCTTGTCATAACTCACAGCCTTTCAAGGATGGAGAGAGGCATTAGTCTGAATTTACTGAGGTAGGAGTCCTATTGGATCAGTGACTGCCTTGTTAGAGGCCAGTTGAACCTTAAGAGGTTATATCTGAAGACTAACAGATCTTCAGGTATCAACACATTTATGTCACCCTAGTGCTTCTCAAGGCTGGTCCTACTGTTCCCAGCATCTGTGAAAGTTGAGTAGAGTAGTCACCAGCCCTACCTCGGATTAAGGAGTCCAAACCTACGTTTTAACAAGATCCCAGGGGATTAGCATGCACAAAATTGGTCATTCTCTTAAACTGTTCTGATCTCTATTTTCTCTATCTGAACTTTTTTTTTTTTTTTTTTTTAAAGAAAACAAGATTTAAGTTTAAGTGAAGATGGCTTTAAACTTTTATTAAATTTCCAGAGAGCCTCTACATCCCCAAAGATTAAGAACCACTGCATCATTAGGTCAAACGCCCAGACCCAGTGTAATGGCAAGGACTATTCTAGGAAGTGTTCAAGTTAGCGTCTCCATTTCCTTTGGATATGTACCAGCAGAGGACTTGCTGGATCACGTGGGAGCCCTATATGTGGTTTTTTTGAGACACCTCCACACTGTTTCCCCATAGTAGTGGCACCAATTTATATTTTTACCAACAGTAATGAGGGTTTCATTTTCTGAGAGGAGTCCTTTAAATGGATGAAGGAATATGATGCACACCTCTGCTAATAAACGTTGAAAGATCTAGAAAATTACTTTCTAAGTGAATATAAATTATCGAGATCGATATAAGCATATGTCAAAAGTCTGAAATGCACAGTGACCATGCATGTGATGTCAAAATCATCCAAGTGATACAGAAGCAATACAGAGCTCAGAGTGTTTAATGGAGAGATTTTTAAATCTATAAGAAGCATCATTTCTATGTAAGTTTAATAGTTCTTAAGCACATAAAAATAAGTTATGGGTTTTTATTTGTCTAATTTGTAATAAACACTATACTTATTCCAAAATGTGAGAAATCCAGCATATAGTTTTACCTACACATAAATGGAAAAGAGCACAAGGGAAATATTATTAAATCAGAACCATGAATCCTAGTAATAGCCACATGATGAGAACAGGTGATTTCTCACAGAGACAGTAATGATTAAAACTGGACAAAATTTTTAAAAATATCTGGAGATGATGCAAAACAACAAAGAGCAGTTTAAACAGGAGAAGAGCATGTATTTCAAAGACTGCTACTGTGCCAAAAAGAACTGTGATGCTGGGACTTTCTTACCCGAAAGTGTTGACCCATACCACACAGGTCTCCAAAGGCAGAGAAATAGAGATCTCTTAAGGTATTAGAAGGCAGGCATGAGAGCTATTTAAAGAACCAAGAATGGACCTTCTCTGGTAGTCCAGTGGTTAATACTTCATCTTCCAGAATCTGCCTGCAATGCAGGACACCTGAGTTTGATCCCTGGGTCAGGAAGATCCCCTGGAGAAGGGAATGACAACCCACTCCAGTATTCTTGCCTGGAGAATTCCATGGACAGAGGAGCCTGGTGGGCTATACAGTCCATGGGGTCGCAAAGTGTCAGACATGACTGAGCGACTAACACTTTCCGATGCAGGGGATGTGGGTTTGATCCCTGGTCAGGAAGCTCAGACCCACATGCCTCACAGCCAAAAAAAAAAAAAAAAAAAACAGAACCTAAAAAGAGAAGCAATATCATAACAAATTCAATAGAGACGTTGCAAATGGTCCACATTAGGAAATCTTTAAAAATAAATAAGTAAAAGGAACAGAAGATTAAGGGGGAAATCTTAATTCATGAGAATCACAGAGAGAATGAGTGCCAAAAAAAATTTAAGTATAAAATCTGCACCAAACCTTGGCTGACCACTAAATTATGTAGGTATGAGAGATTCTCAGAGAACGTGCCTAGAAAATCCCAATAGCTTGAAGCCAAAAATTAAAAAAAAATGAACAAAGATATATCAGCTGCTGTATACCACAGGAAGAGCAAAATCGGTTTGAGTACAGCCAAGTCCACGGGGTCTCAAAGAGCTGGGCAAGAATGAGTTACTAAACGACAGCAGCCAAGTTTACTGCCTGTTAGAACTGACACAACAGAGTTCAGAATCCTCATAACACATTGCCCTCAATGTTCAGTTTTCAACCCCAAAGTACCAAACATACAAAGAACCAGGAAGCATGGCCATTTTGCAAGAAAACAAACTAGTAAAACCTAGTCAATAGAGACTGACTCTGAGGGTATTCAGGCACCAGATTTAGCAGGCAAAGATATGAAAGCAACGAATACAAATGTTTCCAAAGAGTTAAAGTAAAATAAATTTGATGAAAAAAAAGAAAGTATGGTATTCATGAAAGAAATGAATTGTTAACACAGAAATAGAAAATATAAAAAGGAATTTTTAAAATTCTATATTTGAAAAGTGTAACAACTGAGATGAAAAAAAAAATTAGCAGACAGGTTCAACAGTAGATTTGAGATGGCAGAAGAAAGAATTGGTGAATTTGAAGAAACATTTCTGGGAATTTTCCCGTCAAAGTAACAGAAAGGAGAAATATTGAAAAAAAACACAAAAGTACCACAGAGACATATGGTCAATATCAAGTAGCCCAACAATTGGACTCCCAGAATGAGAAGATAAAAAGGAGCAGCAAATATTTAAAGACATAATATCAAATTTCCCTAAGTTTGTTGAAATAATCCTTAATTTTCATATTCAAGAAGCTCAACAACCCCCAAGGAAGATAAACAAACAAACAAACAAACAAAAATACCACATAAGCTACTAAAACCACTGAAAGCCAAAAATTACAAAAACAAAAGCATCAACATAAAACAACGCACTGCAAGGCTGGACACAGTAACATAATTAACATCTGAAGGAAAGCCAGATATTGGATTAAATATTTAAACTACTGAAAGAGTTAAAAAAAAAATTAAAAGTGTCACAAGGACATTTTCAGATAAATAAAACTGACACAATCCATTGCTACCAGACACAATTTAAAGAAATGTTAAAGAAAAAATCTTTTAGGCTGAAATTTAAAATCAGCTTGTGACTTGTATATACAGGAAGGGATAAAGAACACTGGAAATTATATACACAGTTGTCCCATCCCTGTATCAGCAGGGGACTGGTTCCAGGAGCCCCTGCATACACCAAAATCTGCAGACACTCACATCCCACAATCGGCCCTCCATATCCACTGTTCCATAGCCACAGATTCTACTAACCCTGAATTCAACCATAGACTATGTCTTACTGTACATATTTATTTAAAAATATTTTTAAAAATCCACATATAAGTGGACCAAGTCAGTTTAAACCCATGTTGTTAAAGGGTTAACTGAATATATATATACTTTTCCTTATGCTACTTTTAGTCATCCAAGAATGAGACACTTAGACAGATTTAGATGTGATAGATTATTTTAAGGAAATGTTTGTGAAGGATTACTGGGGAGATAACTTGAGTAGGCAGAGAGTCTTCAGACTGCGGTGCAGGTCCAACATTGGTGAATAGAACAAAAGAGGGATTGGGTAGGAAAGGCCTCAGGCTACAGCGCTTGTCTGACTAATCCCTCACTGAGCAGGAAGGTGCCACCGCTACTGTCCCCAGCTTGTTCAGTCTTTGGTTTTGAGCACCAGGGAGAAGTATGACCTCAGTGTTCATAGGAACAGCAGGGTTGAAGAAGCCCACATGCCTGTGTAATACACGGATATAGATGTAAGTATAGGTATCGATGGGACTTCCCAGGTGGCGCTAGTGGTAAAGAATCCACCTGCCATTGTAGGAGATGAGAAAGAGGTGGGTTCAATCCCCAGGTGGGTAAGATCCCCTGGAGGAGGAAATGGCAACCCGCTTCAGTATTCTTGCCTGGAAAATTCTATGAACAGAGGAGCGAGCCTGATGGGCTACAGTCATCCATGGGGCCACAAAGAGTTGAGAACAACCCAACAACTGAGCAGACACACAAACACACGAACACATGAACACACACCCGAACACACACACACACACACAAACACAAACACATGAACACACACATACACACAAACACATGCGCACACACACACAAACACATGCACACACACAAAAACACATGAACACACACACGAACACACACATACACACAGACACATGCACAAACACACACACATGAACACACACACATACACACAAACACACACACAAACACATGCACACACACACAAACACATGCACACACACACAAACACATGAACACACACACACGAACACACACATACACACAAACACATGAAACACACACACACACAAACACACACACAAACACATGAACACACACACACATGAACACACACATACACACAAACACATGCACACACACACACATGCACACACACAAAAACACATGAACACACGCATGAACACACACATACACACAAACACATGCACACACACAAACACACACGAACACATGCACGAACACACACATACACACAAACACATGCACACACACAAACACATGTGTGCGTACACACACGAACACACACACATGCACACACACACACATGAACACACACCCGAACACACACACAAACACACACACATACACACAAACACATGAGCACACACACAAATACATGCACACACACAAAAACACATGAACACATGCACGAAGACACACAAACAAACACAGGCACACACACAAACACACAAACACATGTGTGTGCACATACACAAACACACACATGCACACACAAAATGCATGAACACACACATATACACAAACACAGGCACACACACAAACACATGAACACACACACATGAATACATACACACAAACACATGCACACACACAAACACATGAACACACACACGAACACACACATACACACAAACACATGCACACACACAAACATGTGTGCGCACACACACAAACACATACACATGCACACACACAAATGCATGAACACACATATACACAAACACACACAAACACACGCACAAACACACACAAACATATGCACACACACAAACACACGCACACACACATAGGTATAGATATATATGGCCGTGTACAGACCAACAGATAGATATAGATAGGTATAGATCATTCCCTGATAGCTCAGTTGGTAAAGAATCCACCTGCAATGCAGGAGATCCTGGTTTCATTCCTGGGTTGGGAAGATCTGCTGGAAAAGGGATAGGCTACCCACTCCTGTATTCTGGTCTAGAGAATTCCATGGAGTCGCAAAAAGTTGGACACGACTGAATGACTTTCACTCTCACTTTTCACTTTCAACAAGTCTCAATAAGTTTAAAATAAATCAATTTATACAAAGTATGTTTTTTGATCATAACAAAACTTGAGATCAATAACAGAAAAATCTGAAACTTCTCCAAGCACTTGAAGTTTAAATAATATACTTCTAAACAACCAATGACAGAGGAAATTACAGAGAAATATTGAAAATATTTTTAATTCAAATATACATGAAAATATAAAATGTCAAAAGTTGTAAAGATACAATATATGAGAAATCCATGTTTACATGGGAAATTTATAGTTTTAAATTATTTATTGGATCAGAGAAAAATATCTAAAATTATTATCTAATCTTCTGCCCTAGGAAACTCAGGAAGAGAGGAAAAGTAAGCACAAGGTAAACAAAAAAAAAAAAAAAAGAATGGCAATATTTTTTTAATGAACAAATTATATAGAAAATCACTGAAACCAAAAGTTGATATTTTGGAAACTAACAGGCTGCTAGCTTGACTGACCAAGAAAAGAATACAGAATATTCTAGTCATTAGTATGAAGAATGAAAGTAGGGAATCATTTAGATGCTATAAAAATTGAAAAGCAATAAACTAATAATGTGTGCTTAGTCTCTCAGTCATCTGACTATTTGTGACCCCATAGACTGTAGCCCACCAGGCTCCTCTGTCCATGGGGATTTTCCAGGCAAGAATATTGGAGTGGGTTGCCATGCCCTCCTCCAGGGGATCTTCCCAACCCAGGGATTGAATCCAGGTCTCCCACACTGCAGGTGGATTCTTTACCATCTGAGCCACCAGGGAAGCTCAGTTAATAATATGAATTAATAATATAATGATAAAATATGAAATAATATTAAATAATAATATGAAGTTAATAATATGAACTACTTAAAGCCAATAAATTTGGTGATATAAATGAAATGGACAAATATCTTTAAAGATAAGTCATGTACATAAAGGACAATTCTCAGGCTATGATGCAGTAGCCTGTACAAGACCAGTCTCCCGCTGCAAACAAAAAGGAAAAAAGAAGAAAGAAAAAGTTTAAAATAATTGTTTAAAAGACATAGTTATTGCAGGAAATGAGACTTGAGATTTCAGCAGTCTGGAGTGAAGAGAATCATAGAAAGTTTAGACACCATACAGTAACATTATACCTCAGGGCATCACCTTTATTTGGAACATAGGATGCAGATGGCCTTGCTAAATGGTGAAGAATACAGCAGAACTTTTGATGAACTCACAAATATGAGAAGAAAAAAAAATTATGAATGTCAAGGTAACCAAGTCCTCAGTTCAGTTCAGTTCAGTCACTCGGTCGTGTCCAGCTCTTGGTGATCCCATGAACCAAAGCACACCAGGCCTCCCTGTCCATCACCAACTCCCAGAGTTCACTCAAACTCATGTCCATCGAGTTGGTGAAGCCATCCAGCCATCTCATCCTCTGTCATCCCCTTCTCCTCCTGCCCCCAATCCCTCCCAGCATCAGAGTCTTTTCCAATGAGTCAACTCTTCACATGAGGTGGCCAAAGTACTGGAGTTTCAGCTTTAGCATCATTCCTTCCAAAGAAATCCCAGGGCTGATCTCCTTTAGAATGGACTGGTTGGATCTCCTTGCAGTCCAAGGGACTCTCAAGAGTCTTTTCCAACACCACAGTTCAAAAGCATCAATTCTTCAGCGCTCAGCTTTCTTCACAGTCCAACTCTCACATCCATACATGACCACTGGAAAAATCATAGCCTTGACTAGACGGACCTTTGTTGGCAAAGTGATGTCTCTGCTTTTTAATATACTGTTTAGGTTGGTCATAACTTTCCTTCCAAGGAGTAAGCGTCTTTTAATTTCATGGCTGCAGTCACCATCTGCACTGATTTTGGAACCCCCCAAAATACCTGACACTTTTTCCAATGTTTCCCCTTCTATTTCCCATGAAGTGATGGGACCAGATGCTTGATCTTGTTTTTCTGAATGTTGAGCTTTAAGCCAAATTTTTCACTCTCCTTTTTCACTTTCATGAAGAGGCTTTTTAGTTCTTCTTCACTTTCTGCCATAAGGGTGGTGTCATCTACATATCTGAGGTTATTGATATTTCTCCCAGCAATCTTGATTCCAGCTTGTGCTTCTTCCAGCCCAGAGTTTCTCATAATGTACTCTGCATATAAGTTAAATAAGCAGGGTGACAATATACAGCATTGACGTACTCCTTTTCCTATTTGGAACCAGTCTGTTGTTCCATGTCCAGTTCTAACTGTTGCTTCCTGACCTGCATACAGGTTTCTCAAGAAGCAGGTCAGGTGGTATGGTATTCCCATCTCTTTCAGAATTTTCCACAGTTTATTGTGATCCACACAATCAAAGGCTTTGGCATAGTCAATAAAGCAGAAATAGATGTTTTTCTGGAACTCTCTTTTTTGATGATCCAGCAGATGTTGGCAATTTGATCTCTGGTTCCTCTGCCTTTTCTAAAACCAGTTTGAACATCTGGAAGTTCACGGTTCATGTATTGCTGAAGCCTGGCTTGGAGAATTTTGAGAATTACTTTACTAGCATGTGAGATGAGTGCAATTGTGCAGTAGTTTGAGCACTCTTTGGCATTGCCTTTCTTTGGGATTGGAATGAAAACTGACCTTTTCCAGTCCTGTGGCCACTGCTGAGTTTTCCAAATTTGCTGGCATATTGAGTGCAGCATTTTCACAGCATCATCTTTCAGGATTTGAAATAGCTCAACCGAATTCCATTTCCACTAGCTTTGTTCGTAGTGATGCTTTCCAAGGCCACTTGACTTCACATTCCAGGATGTCTGGCTCTAGGTGAGTAATCCCACCATCGTGATTATCTGGGTCATGAGGATCTTTTTTGTACAGTTCTCCTGTGTATTCTTGCCACCTCTTCTTAATATCTTCTGCTTCTGTTAGGTCCATACCATTTCTGTCCTTTATTGAGCCTATCTTTGCATGAAATATTCCCTTGGTATCTCTAATTTTCTTGAAGAGATCTCTAGTCTTTCCCATTCTGTTGTTTTCTTCTATTTCTTAGTCCTAGGGAGACAAAATTCTCATAAAAAATAGAGTTCACAAAAATGAACACTATTGTTGATTTCTTCTTGAAATATGTGCTGAATTCTTGAACTATAGAGATGAGGAAAATAGCTAGCAAAGCAGAAGACTTTTAAAGTGTAGAACAGATAATTTGTGTCTCTTGGAGCTAACCAGATAAAAATTGGAGGTCAGAAACCACAACTAATAAACCCCTAGGTGGGGATACTAATAAACAACCAGGGATCTCAGCTCGGAACCCCTGGAAAGAACTTTAGTCAAAGAGTATGCAAATCAAATAGATAAAACTTAATGAGAACTGCAACCCTATGTCAATCCAGTTTCTAGTCAGATTAATGTGATCTAGTACCAGTCTTGGCTCAGATGGTAAAGCGTCTGCCTGAAATGCGGAAGACCTGGGTTTGATCCCTGGGTTGGGAAGATCCCCTGGAGAAGGAAATGGCAAACCACTCCAGTACTCTTGCCTGGAAAATTCCATGGACAGAGGAACCTGGTAGGCTACAGTCCATGAGGTCACAAAGAGTTGGACATGACTGAGTGACTTCACTTCACGTCACCACCAGTCTACTTTCTACCAAAGTGAAAGTGGCTCAGTCATGTCTGACTCTTTGCAGCTCCATGGACTGTACACTCCATAGAATTCTCCAGGCCAGAATACTGGAGTGGGTAACCTTTCTGTTCTCCAGGGGATATTCTCAACCCAGGCATCAAACCCAGGTCTCCCTCATTGCAGGCAATTCTTGATCAGCTGAGTCACAAGAGAAGCTCAAGAATACTGGAGTGGGTAGCCTATCCCTTCTCCAGCAGATCTTCCCAACTCAGGAATCAAACCAGAGTCTCCTGCATTGCAGGTGGATTCTTTACCAACTGAGCTATGAAGGCTATGGTCAAAGTTGCCTGGTATACTAAGAAAAGGGAGCAAAAGAAAACATACAAAAGGAAAAGAATTACTAGCGACTCAGATTTAGAGGTATCACAAATAGAATTTAAAAAGCTATTTTTCTAGAAGTCTTCTGTGTACATTTAGATATAAAAGTTCAGGAAATGAGATACTTAAGATTTGTGTGTTACTAAGAGAAGTTGTGGAGAAGGCAATGGCACCCCACTCCAGTACTCTTGCCTGGAAAATCCCATGGACGGAGGAGCCTGGTGGGCTGCAGTCCATGGTGTTGCTGAGGGTCGGACACGACTGAGTGACTTCACTTTCACTTTTCACTTTCATGCATTGGAGAAGGAAATGGCAACCCACTCCAGTGTTCTTTCCAGGAGAATCCCAGGGACCGGGGAGCCTTATGGGCTGCTGTCTATGGGGTCGCATAGAGTTGGACACAACTGATACGACTTAGCAGCAGCAGCAGCAGCAGGGAGAAGTTGAAGAAACCCAAACAGACAGAGAAATATACCATTTTCATGAACAGGATTCAATATTTTTCTCATATTGATCATTGCAATCCCAATAAAAATCCCAGCAGTTATTTTTAAATAGAAATTGGTAAGTTAATTCTAAATATATGTGGCAAGCCAAAAGACATAGAGTAGTTACAACTTTGAAAACAAAGAACAAGGTACAAACTTATGCATTACTTGATTCAAGTCTGACTGTATAGCTTCAAATAATTAAGGCAGTATGCTATTTGCAGAAGAATAGATTTATAGATCAGACAACAGGAGAAAGGATTAAGAAATAGACTACACTTATGTTCAATCGAATTTAGAAAAAGTTTTAAAAATAAGTCACTGGAGACAGAGTATTTTCCGTAAATGTTGCTTTGAACAACTGTGTATCTCTATAGAAAAAAGTAAACCTTGACCATAATAGTCACAAAATTATGTGTTCAAAATGGATCATATACACCTAAACACAAAAACTAAAAATAAGTTTTAGAAGAAACATTAAAAAAAATTATGATTATGGAGCACATATTTACCATAATAGAAAAGACCGATTAACCAGATGTTTCTTTTTTTTTCAGAAAAAGGGGTTGAAAAGTAAGAAACACAGGAAGAATAAGCTCGCACATGCATTTACATATATGTATTCTGACAAAGGACGAGTGTCAAGAATATATAAAAGACTGGTCAATTCCATAATAAGGCAAAAACTTAGAAACAAAGTATTAAAAGGGCACTTCATAACCGAATATATACAAGTACAAGTAGCTGAAAAGCAAATGAAAAGACACTCAGGAATTTAAATGTAAATATATATGTTTCTTTAAAATTCGAAACCAAGTGAAGCTAATTTATGGTGTAGAAGCCATGGTTGTGTTTACCTGAGGAATAGTGATGAGTGGAAGAGGGCAAATTCCTTGCTCTGGGTGGGGCCACATACATATTCACTCTTGGTTTATATACATGTGTATATTACATCACAATCAAAAGTTTATTTAAAAATTCAAAGTCTGGTTTTATAAAGTTAATAAAGTTATTGTACAGTTTATCTCCAAGAGTAAACCATCTGAGAATAGACATAAAATATTTTGAAGATTAATAAAGAGAAATTATTTATGTGGATTTGAGTTTGTAGATCTGCTGTCAGGCCAACTTGAGTTTTCATCTCGGTTCTACTAGGCAATAAATAATATATGTCTCAGTTTTCTTAACTGAAACATTTATAATATTAATAATTATTAATTCTACGCTCTAGAACTCATGAGTACTTATTTCAGAAAGTTGTTTGAAAGAATAAATTAGATATATTTTCTGAAGCATTGTATGTTGAAATATTATGTGGGTCGTGATCAGTAAATGATAGCTATTACAATAATAATTGTGTTACTTAATAATAACAATAAGAATAATATTGATATGAACCAAAATAACTTGAAAGTAGAATACCCATAGCACGTAGGGGAGCAGGTTGATGGATTATTTTTAAACGTTCATAAACTGATCCGAGTATATATATGAAACAATATATAATACTGGTAGCATTTCAAATCAATTGGGATTGAATGAATTGCACCATAAATCACTTTCAGATTCAAAGGCAGACAGCAAAAAGAAATAAAATTTTTGTGAGGCACACATGACAGACAAAGGGTGATATAAAAAACCTTTTATGAACCAATGATTAAAGAAAAAGATAAATACTGAACTGGAAAGGGAATCAGAGGACCCAATTAATAGAATTAATGTGCATATACATATATATATATATATAAAGTTTAAAAATTATAAAAGAAAATATATAATATGTCAGAGAGGGATTATGCTAAATCAATAAGATACTTTTTACTTATTTAATTACCTATCAAATATCCTATATATTTATGTTACCTTGGTAAAGAAATGTTCATTCTTTCCTTTGGGGAGTACGTATAAATAGGACCTTTTTGGAGAGTCATTTGGAAATGTGTATCTAAAGGCTTAACCTTGCACGTCCTCATTGATCCAGAAATTCCTCTGGTTGAAATTTACCACACAGAAATAATGGTGATCGCCAGCAAAGATTTAGCTATAAAGAGAGTAACTGCCTTCTTATTTGCAATGTAAAACTTTAGAACAAAACAGTAGTTCAAGTAATAGGAAATTGCTTCATTCATCCAAGGAAATACTTTTCAGCATTGACAATGATATTTGGAAATAATTTTAAGGGCAGGAGATAATTTTTGTAATATACTCTTCCAGTTCAAAAAGCCAATTTTAAAACAATATGGATAGCATGCTTGTATTTCTGCAAAATAAACACATATACATTTACACAAAAGATTATAGGTAGAGTCTACTGAAATGTCAACAACAGTTGCATCAGAGTGCCAAAATTATGAGTAGTTTCATTTAAAATTCTGCTTATCTATTGAGATGTTTTTGAAAGGTTTTACAAGGTGTGTTTATTACTTTACAAGGAAAAAAGGAAGTTAAAATATTTCAACGCAATCTATGTGAAAATAACAATGCCCATAAGGTGCTCTAGTAGTAAAAAGAAGGGAGTGATAAAAGTTCTGTACAAGGATAAAGATTATCTTTGAGTTCTGACACTTAAAAAAAAGCAGTAGGCATACAAAAATTGTGAAGACTAAACAGCAGACAAGGGAAATAGATGAAAAGGAGAGAGTTTTCAGCCATTTTGTAGCCAAATTAAATGTGGAGAGATGTGGACTTCTCTGGTGGCGCAGCAGGTAAGAATCTGCCTGCCTATGCAGGTGACATGGGTTTGAAGTCCGTGCACCACAGCCCTTGCACTCTGCAACGAGAAAAAGCCTGAGCACAGAAACGAAAACCCGGTGCAACCAAAAATAAATAGATAAACACAACTTATTTTACAAAATGTGGAGAGCTGTTAGGTCCCTACCTTTCAGGTGGTCTGCGTGGAAGGTGAAGTTGGAGCCATAAGCAGAAGTCACATCATACTAAGTCAGCCCATCACACCATACTAAGGAGCTCAGACGTAAAACCGTAACAGATGGAGAACCCTGAGTTAGTAGAGAAAATGATCAGACCTGGATGTTAGAAGCATCCCTCTGGCCACATTGTAGGGGATGCATGGCGGTGCTGGAGAGCAAATGGAGATCAGATACTTCAGATGCCATGACAATGGTGCATGCTTGGATGAGGGCTTGCAATACCACAGGGACTAAGGATAGTCAGAGAGGTGAGCCTGAGAGAAATTTAGGGCATACGATGAACAGATTTTGTGGTGATCAAGGTGTGGAAAGTGAAAGCGAGGAAATTATCAAGGAACTCCAAATATGTTATTCTGAACGCATGACACATGGATAGATGAAGCCATTTTGCCTTAGTTTGCCTATATGCTTTCTACTTATTAAATATATGTGTGTATATATATGTGTGTGTGTGTGCACGCTTATTTGCTCAGTTGTGTCTGACTCTTTGCGACCCTATGAACTGTAGCTCACCAGGCTCCTCTGTCCATGGGAATTCTCCAGGCAAGAATACTGGAGTGGGTTGCCATGCCCCGCCACAGGGGATATTCCCAACCCAGCGATCGAATCCAGGTCTCCCGTATTTCAGGTGGATTCTTTACCATCTGAGCCACCAGGGAAGCCCGTATATATATATATATACACACACAAACACACACACGCACGCATACACACAGTTAATTAAAACCATTAATGTGTCTTTAATGAAACCAAACCAAAACAAATAACAAAAGGACTTAAGGCAAATAGTAGAGTGAGAAATTAGAACTAAGAAACACAAAATTAACAAAGAAAAAAATTTTTAAATAGTTCAAGGTTGTTTAGGTAACAAGACCTCTTGGCTAAAGACGAAAATAGTGGTGAATCTATGATTCAGAGTATTAAGAAAAGGGCATTGTTTGCTTGAGTGATACAGATTCTGATCTTCATGTAGAAACACCTTTCCCCACTCCCTAAAAAAGATATATATGTATATGTATTAATATAACATTCTATGCAAGTTGATTTCTTTCAATCTTTGTTCCATTCTTATTAAAATTCTTATCATGATTGTTGCTGCTTGCTGATAGCATAACTATAGCATTATATAAGCTTTCACTGATATTGTGAGGCTTTTGTTCAGTGGGAAAACACTTACTTAGTGTGGACAGGACAGTAGCTTGAGTGGCAAGAAATGAACCATTTTGCGAGTCTTGAGAGCTTTTCTTGATGCCTTCAGCACCCACTTTTTATCACAGCTCTTGACACATCCTACAGCAAGGAGTTGCTTTCATCAATTTCTTCCCCATCTGAGGGTGTGTTGTGAAGATGAGAAAGGTGTCTTGTTACATAGGTGGATGGATGGAAGGATGGGAAGAGCGAAGGAGAGATGTGAGTAGATAGGTGTGTGAATTGTGAATACATTCATTCAGCAAATATTTAGTGAGTACCTACCTACTATATGTGCCAGAGAGAACAACGATCCAATTCCTAATTTAATCAAACACACATATTTTCCAATCTCCCACACCAGTGCCTAATAGTCCATGGTAATCCGCAGGAATTCAAAAAATCAGCAGTCATCTAAATGTGAGCCAGATTTTGGTCTTCATCATCTGACTCCGCACATGTTGCTTTGCCAGTGAGCCTTCTGTTTCCACGTCTGCTTTGAGGGCAGAGGAAGGAAGTTGGGAGAGGGTATCCAGGCAGATTTCTTTATAAGGGGAATGGGAGTGGGAGGCCACTCTTCCTGTTTCTGATCCGATGGTCTGATTGCTGCCTGGCTTGCAGAGTTATCAAGTATGTGTATCAGATAATGGTAGTGAGAAAGGACTTGGAGATGGAAGTGGTTTTTATTTATGGGGAAAGCCAAGTGCCTGGTGATGAAGAGCACAGTCATCTAACTCAGAATTCTGATGCTAAAAGTTGCCACATTCAACATTGGTCAAAATACATAACCTCTTTCTTTCTCTATGAAGCGGAAATAACAACTACCACCATTTATTGAGTAGGTGCTTTATTCAAGGCACTATAGTATAAACTCATTTCATCCTCAAACTGCCTCTGTGAATAAGACAATGCTCTGTTTTATACATGAAAAAGCTGAAACTCAGAGAGACCAAGTAACTTGCCCAAAGTCACACGGTTAGTAAATGGTAAGTAGCCTTATTGCAGGACTGAGCTCCTAAACACCGCTCTATGTAAGTAACAGGATACAGTGATGCAGTGCTCAGCTGTCAACGTGAAAAAGTGCTGTGGGATTGTTTAGGCTAAGAAGCAGTAGAAGTGAATTGCTGGCATAAGAAAGGCATCATTATTATAATGATAACTACCATTTCCGGATAGATATAGTAGAGTAGGTGGTCAGTTGGTTACTTCATTTAATTACATCTTCCCGTGTCCCTTTTGTGTGCTTAGTTGCCCAGTCGTGTCCGACTCTCTGCAACCCCATGGACTGCTGCCTGCCAAGCTCCTCTGTCCATGGGGGTTCTCCAGGTAAGAATACTGGAGTGGGTTGCCATGCCCTCCTCCAGGGTATCTTCCCAACCCAGGGATCAAAGCCAGCTCTCCTGCATTGCAGGTGGATTCTTTACCACCTGAGCCACCGGGGAAGCTCAAGAAATACTGGAATGGGTAGCCTATCCCTTCTCCAGGGGATCTTCCTGACCTAGGAATCAAACCAGCATCTCCTGCATTGCAGGTGGAATTTTTACCAGCTGAGCTACCAGAGAAGTCATTGTCCCTTGCCTGGTAGTTATTACTATTATTTTATGGGCCAACAAAGTGAGAGATTAAACAACTTATCAAATGTCCCACTAGTTAATATGTAGCAGAAGCAAACTCGGACCTCCATGACTGAGGTCCCTGCATCTTCCCTTCTGCCATTTCTCCTGTCCCCAGGTGAAGGACCACAGCCAGAAATGCAAGGCCTGATTGGAATTGGCTCATAGTTCAGTCGCTGCGCAATGGGGAGTGGTGCATGGCAAGGCTGAAGCATCACCTAGTTGACCAAAATGCAGTCTGTGAAACTCGGATTCTACTTTGCAGACAATGTGCATACATGCTCAGTAGCTCAGTTGTGTCTAACTCTTTGTGACTCACAGACTGTAGCCCACCAGGCTCCTCTGTCCATGGGCTTTTTCAGGCAAGGGTATGGAGTCGGTTGCCATTTCCTCCTCCAGGGGCTCTTCCCGACCCAGGGATTGAACCCATGTCTCCTGCATTGGCAGGTGTTTGCTTTACCACTGAGCCGCCTGGAAGGCTGATGAACCATTAATACTTAAGCAAGCCTATGACCAGAATTGTCCCCCAAACACCCCTTGAGAACGTCTGTCTCATCCTTGCTGGCGTTCTAGCCACCCCTATACCCAGATGCATTCCTTTCTGCTGCTGCTGCTAAGTAGCTTCAGTTGTGTCCAACTCCGTGCGACCCCATAAACGGCAGCCCACCAGGCTCCACCGTCCCTGGGATTCTCCAGGCAAGAACACTGGAGTGGATTGCCATTTCTTTCTCCAATGCATGCAAGTGAAAAGTGAAAGTGAAGTCGCTTAGTCGTGTCCGACTCTTCATGACCCCATGGACTGCAGCCCACCAGGCTCCTCGGTCCTTGGGATTTTCCAGGCAAGAGTACTGGAGTGGGATGCCATTGCCTTCTCCTTACTCCCTGGCAAAAAGTTTTCTCTGAATAAGTAGTCTAAAGTAGTTTTGTCTTTCACTGATTTTTTAAACACTATTTAGTGATAGTACTTCCCACTGAACATCGAGTGATATTTTTGTTTTACTGCCTATTACTTGCCTTTTCATCTAGGTTGCAATTCTCCCCACCCACCCTCCCACCCCCCGAAAAGATAACTGGCATCACGTTTTCGTTTGCGGTTTACTATGTGCTGAGTGCCTTTCCTCATGTTTCAACATAGTGGGTACCTTAAACAGTGTTAACTATTGGCAATGTAATGGATATGGTGGTATTTTAAAAGGGCTGCCTTATCTCCAAAGGAGCAAACTGAAGGAGGGAGAAAGTTTCTTCTTAGTCAAGAGTAATTAGATCTGAACCCATCCCAAGGTGACCAACAGTGACTGAACTGGAGACATTTCTCGTTATCATGAGCCCATTATTTCCTCGTTTACTCAATGGGGCCAGTATTTCTTCTGAGAACCATACGTAAAAAGAGGAAGGGAGGACACCAGGCACTGTGCTGAGCATACAGGAGGGATTTACTAGTGGCTTGGAGGTGAAAGCATGGTGAGACGTGGAATCAGAATAGTCTGGGTTTAAATCCCTGGCTCCATCTGGGTGCCGGCTACCTGTTACAGGCTGAATTGTGTTCACAATTCAGATCCCAGATCACAGAGCTGGACCTTAATCCAGATCACAGAGCTGGACCTTAATCCAATGACTAGTGTCCTTATAGGAAGAGGCGATTAGGGCACAGACAGAAGGAAGATGTTGTGAAGGCCCAGGGGAAAGACGACCATCTGCAAGACCAGGAGAGAGGGCCCAGAAGAAGCCAGCCTTGGTCCTGTGGCCTCCAGAATTATGGGAAAATACCTTCATGTGGTTTAAACTACGCAGCCTGTGTTACTTTGTTATTGCAGCCCTCGCATACTTAACAAACTATTTAACTTCTTTGAGGGAATTATATTTAATATCTTGTAATGACCTGCAGCAGACTATAATCTGAAAATATATACATAACTGAATTACTTTATTGTACAGCTGAAACTAACACATGTTGTAAATCAACTATCCTTCAATTTTACAAAAGGGAGGCAACGGTACTTAACCTCAGGGTACTGTTATTAAGTTTAGATATAATTTATGTAAAGCAGATACAGGTATTTTATGAATGATATCTGGAAGGTGCAGTGATGGCAGTAATAGTAAGCCCACAGGCCTACTGAAGAGGTGAACTGGAATGATGATTTTGATGTGAAATGTAAACTTCAACCTCTGGAATCAAACTGCGTAACTGTGAACTCGGCTCCACTACTGACTGTGTACACAGTATTGATTATTCTCATCCTACCAGGTCTCACTTTCCAGCCCTTTCAATGTGACTACCTTACCAACTTGTCAAGAAGAAGGATGCTTAATATCATGGAACACTTCTTAGTGTGTGTTAGGAAGTGTCCTAAGCCTATTCGAATTTGAATATCCACACAAATCTAATATTTTTCTCCCCATTTTTATAAAGTAAGGATTCTGCAGCACAGAGTGGGAACTTCCTCCAAGTCACAGAGTTCACAAAAGGTGGAGTCAGGAATCAAACTTGCACAGAAAAGCAGAAATGAAAAAAAAAAGTAGAATATTAGCTCATTAAACATGATCTTGTCTGACTTTATTGTTCCTTTGCATGCTTTGTTATCAGTTTCTTATTCTACCCTCCAGAAGAATGGTCACTTTCGTTTCAGGAGTAGGATCTTAATCGGCAAGAGTTCGGAGACCTGTCCAGTTCTGAACACCACACACTGGCAGAAGCACCTCTTAGGAACCGCCTTCTAGACTCAGGCCCCTTGGGGTAGACGTCAGCACTGAACCCTGAGACCAGAGTTCTGGCTCCTCCTAGAGGCGTGGGGCCATGTGACTCGGTCATCCAATACAGTGCAGGCTACAATTGCGTGTGTTACTATTGGGTCCAGAGCATTTAATTGCTAGTGTGAGATCCTTCTGAACTCAATTTCCCTTTGACATGGTGACCAGCAACAGTTATGAGGCTGCCTGCTCCAGTACCTGAATTCTGGAGTGACTGCAATGATCACAACAATCTTTCTTACTCAAAACAGACATGCAGGTTAATGAGATACTCTTGCTGATGGATGTCACTGAAGTTTTAGAGTTATGTGTTACTACAGCATAACTTAGCCCACCCTGACTGATGCATCCATTAATCAATTTTAATCTTCTGCTTTTTCCCTCTGGAAATTTTATCAGTTTGATCATACCCTCAGTCCCCTATGCCTCCTTTCTACTCTTACATTCACTCTCTTCTTACCTTTGATTCTCTCCATCCCATACAATTGCTTTCTGCAGTGCTCCTTGGGGTGGGGTATATGGCCGGGGTGTCTCCCTGGGGAAGCCTAAATATAATTTAAGTTAGGTACAAACTCACTCGGTCTGCCTCCTTCCATTTCAAATTAGGATGAGAGTGTGGAACCAGTCCTAAATCCTGCTCATGAAAGACAGACACTTAAGCCTGATTTTTGAAGACTTAGGTGCAGTCTGGGTCACTGCAGCTGAATCCTGCACTTCAGACCTCATCTTCCCAGTGATAAGGTTGTGTCCATCCATGACTATATGGAGTATGTCCATTTAAAAAGGACAAGAGGAGCTGATTTGTCCCTAAAGGGCCTTGAAAATCCATTGCGCTAGCATGAAATGGGTCAATAAATGAAATTAAGGTCAGAGACTTTCTCTAGAGAGACAGTAAATGGCATCTGAAGCATCCTTTATCCTCCGTCCCCACGATGCTGCTGCAGATCCACCAGTAAAGGTACTGATCAGTAGCCAGGGGAAATGTCACTGCTGTCTGGGCCCCAGGAACCATGGCCCCTTTTCCCAGGAGGAAATGGGAGGCCACGAAGAAATCTTGCAAGCCAGTCTGTGTCCAGAACAGGCAAGGCTATCTGCTTCAGTTCCTAATTCTAAATTTGAGGTCCAAATCCTGGGGCTATGATGATGATCATAATGATCATAACTGGGGATTTCGCTAGGGTGGAAGTATTTTAAGGGCAGGGATTAGATCTTGTTCAGGTTATGTTTCAGTACCCAGGGCAGTCCATGGCATATAATATATGCTTGCGATTTTTGATGATCGGTGGATATACAAATGTATAACCCAGTTGATCCTCAAGGAAATCAACCCTG
This sequence comes from Bos mutus, assembly GCF_027580195.1. Classification (NCBI taxonomy): domain Eukaryota; kingdom Metazoa; phylum Chordata; class Mammalia; order Artiodactyla; family Bovidae; genus Bos; species Bos mutus. The sequence goes on from NC_091624.1 coordinate 4,459,815, forward strand.
AATATTCACTGGAAGGACTGATGCTGAGGCTGAAGCTCCCATACTTGGGTCACCTGATGCAAAGAGATGACTCATTAGAAAAGATTTGGATGATGGGAAAGATTGAAGGCAAAAAGAGAAGAGGATGAGATGGTTAGATAGTGTCACCGAGCCAATGAAGATGAATTTGAGCAAACTCCGGGAGATAGTGGAGGACAGGAAGCCTGGTGTGCTGCAGTCAAGGGGTCGCAAAGAGTCAGATACAACATAGAGACTGAACAACAGCAATCCGCTTGAACTGCTCTAACAGAAATCCCATAAACTGTGCAGCTTATAAGCAATACTCACTTATGTCTCACAGTTCTAGAGGCTGGGGAATCCAAGACTATGACTCCAGCAGATTTGGTGTCTGGTGAGAGCCCACTTAACAGATAGCTGTCTTTCGCATTGTACCTTCGTGTGGTGGAAGAGGCTCTGCTGGGCCAGTTTTCTAAGGGCACTAATCTCACTCACGAGGGCTTGTCCTCATATCCTAATCACCATTCAAAGAACCCACCTACTAACACCATCGCCTTGGGAGGGTAGGCCTTCAACATTTTAATTTTAGGAACATATAAATGAGTAAACTGCTTAAGCTGCTCTCTGCATCCCTCTGCATTTTTCTCTCTCTCCCCCCACTCCTGTGTGTCCCTGTCCATCGTCTGCAACCTCTATTAAATGGTATGTTCCCAGTATCACCGGCATTTTCCACAGTGCTCTGTTCAGAGTTCCCCTATAGTTTAAGTCTCCTACAAATGGACTAATTCCATTCTGAGAGTGCATTCATAAGTCCAACTTGTCCCCAAGTCCAACAATCAGCTGTACCGTACTGTACTATAATAGGTTTATAATAATTTTCACACAAATAATACATATATAAAAAAAAAAACGAGAGAGAAAACATTTTTAATCTTACATCACAGTATCTTGAAAAATACAGTAGTATGGCATAACAGCTGGCATTCAGGGCTGGCACACCCATTCATGTCTCTGAAAGCTCACAACTTGAAGATCTGTATGTAAGGGACTTACTGTAAGTATTTGTGGATAATGATCTGGCCATATTTTATGTAGGGAAAGGAGAACACTGTTGGAATTGAGAAAAGGCCATTCACATAATGAATTAAACATGCCCAAGCGTTGTTCACATGACTGCCCCTGGGCCAGGCAACAGGGATACAGACACCAATAAGGCAAAAGTCTGCTCTTCTTCCTACAAAGGATCTCAAGTGGTGTGTGAGTGAAGAGAGCATGAGGGCAAATAAAAAAGAGAGGGATTCTTCCCTCAAAAAGAGAAGATGGCCTCTTGGGTGGCGACCCTTGATCTGAGGCTTGGATGGATGAACAGGAGTTTGCCGTCTTAAGGGTCCATGAGAGGAAGAGCAATCCAAGCCGAGTTTACATCCATCTTAGCATCTGACCTTTCCCATCACCCTGGGCGTGTACACAGGGCAGACGTTGAGGGCTGTGCCGAAAACCTTCAGAAGACACGCAGTGGGAACTTGGTCTTCCTGAATCTTAACAAGATGCGCTTTTCAATATGATTTGTTCTATACCCCAAAGCTTGGTCAAACCTTGTGACCCCTGGGAGGGCTTCAGATTAATCTAGCAAAGTTTCTGTCCTGTGGGCTTAGCGTTTTCAACTCTGTCTCAAACACGCTGTGTAATCTCAGGGAAGTCATCTCCATTTTTTTTCATCTGCTAAATTAGGGTTTTAAGAAAACCCTTCCCTTGAAATCATATTATAATTAATGACCCAGCACCTGGCAGTTCATCAGCCTCTCAGCTCCTTGTTTTCTTTTTTCCCTCCTCTATAAAATGTTATGATGATAAAACAAGTCAACAAAGGTAAACAGTTAGAACACTGAGTGGCACGTGGTCAGCATATAGGAGTGTTAACTATTATCATTCCTACTGCCTTTTAATCCATTCCTTAACAGACACTGCCTGGTATTAATAATAATAATAATGCATTAGAGCTTTTATTTTTTTTATTATTACTCTAAACCTTCTTTCTGCCCTGATCTCAATAGTCAAAGGAACTGGTGGCCTGAGATTAGCAATCTTGTCTGAAAATTCTAACTCCTGATACGTGGTCCTTCAGTCCCCAGGAGCATCCAACAAACTCCGTGGTTAAGAGTGGAGGGCTGGCAAATTACCCAAGCTGTAGGTGCCCTGCTCTTCTGAGCCTCTGCCTTCCTCCTTGGCTGGAGGACACTGGGGGTGGGGGTGGGGGTTATCTGCCTTTTTCGCAGGGATTCTGGCAACATAGGCTTTTCTGCTGCTAAAAATATGCAGCTCGAGATTCAAGGTGAACCAGACGCATTGATTTTCAGCCAGGACAAAGATGAGAGGGAAAATAGTATTCAGGGACTTCTGCTTTGAGTTGAGGGCGGTGGGAGATATTAGGTTTTATTTCAATAATAAAACATATGTTCAATCTATTTAGGTTTCTAACTAGTTTGATGAACAGTTATTAATATAAATTCACTAGCTATGGTGTTTTGATAGGATAGGGTGGGAAATTTCCTAATCTGAGAGACAGTCCCTCGGGCATCAAGGGGTTAACCATTCTTCAACTTGAACTTCAGCTCTCTGGGGTTTTTCCCTGGTGATTCCTGGTCTTTGAAGGTAACAGAGGCTCTAAATCCAGAATTCTAAACTCAGGATTCTTTCTTTTCGAGGATTCTGTGAATCTGTTTTCTGAACTCGAACTATCTAGTAACATTTCCCAACAATAATGATGTGTAGTGTGGGAGTGGCACTTGCTCTGACCTGGGTGTTCTACAGGAAATACAGCATATTTTTATAATAAGGGCTGCGGAGACATAAGAAATAAAAACACTGCCAAGAAAATGTTACAGTGCTTGGTAGACTCAGTGAATAACAAAAAAATAAGTGAATATGAAGCCAGGCATCATGAAAATAGTCATGATAACTTTCCAATGTTGAGAATCACCATTTACTGAGTTTCTGAGTCAGAGAATAAGCTAGATATTATAAAAGACTTCATAGCATCCTCACCAATAGGGTGCTGACAAAGAAAACAATAGTCTCATTTTACAGATGAAGATATTGAGGCTCAAAAGGATTCATCAGTTTAGCTAAGACCACATAGCTAGGAAATACAGACCAAATCCTCAAAGCAAACACTCCGTACACGGCAAACTCTTTCAGGTTTCCCTGGACTGAAAACTGGGTTTCAAACTTGGGTTTGGAGTACGGATGGTAGTTTGTCCAGGTGAGTTTCTAAACCTGTGGCATCAAGATCACCTGGGAACTTCTTAGAAATGCAAATACTCAGGCCCACTCCAGACAAACTGAATCCATAACCCTGGGAGTCAGACCCAGCAATTTGGACTTCAGCAAACTCTCTGGGTTCACAGGGGGCGCTAGTGGTAAAGAACCTGCCTGCCGATGCAGGAGATGTAAGGGAAACGAGTTTGATCCTTGGGTTGGGATCCATGGCAACCCAGTCCAGTATTCCTGCAGGAGAATCCCATGGATAGAGTTGCTGGGTGGGTTACCGTCCTTAGGGTCACAAAAAGTTGGACACAACTAAAATGACTTAGCATGTACACATGCCCTGAGTGATTCCATTGTCTACTCTGGTTCTAGTAACATTGGTGAAGAGACAGTCTCAGAAAGGCAAAGTAAATTGTCCACATTCCCAAAACAGAGCTAGGTTTTGAAATGAGATTTGTCTTCCCTTAAACACATAAAACACAAAAACACATAAGCACAAAAAAGATCTTCACGACCCAGATAATCACGATGGTGTGATCACTGACCTAGAGCCAGACATCCTGGAATGTGAAGTCAAGTGGGCCTTAGAAAGCATCACTACGAACAAAGCTAGTGGAGGTGACAGAATTCCAGTTGAGCTATTTCAAATCCTGAAAGATGATGCTGTGAAAGTGCTGCACTCAATATGCCAGCACATTTGGAAAACTCAGCAGTGGCCACAGGACTGGAAAAGGTCAGTTTTCATTCCAATCCCAAAGAAAGGCAATGCCAAAGAATGCTCAAACTACTGCACAATTGCACTCATCTCACACGCTAGTAAAGTAATGCTCAAAATTCTCCAAGCCAGGCTTCAGCAATACGTGAACCGTGAACTTCCAGTTGTTCAAGCTGGTTTTAGAAAAGGCAGAGGAACCAGAGATCAAATTGCCAACATCTGTTGGATCATGGAAAAAGCAAGAGAATTCCAGAAAAACATCTAGTTCTGCTTTATTGACTATGCCAAAGCCTTTGACTGTGTGGATCACAAGAAACTGTGGAAAACTCTGAAAGAGATGGGAATACCAGACCACCTGACCTGCCTCTTGAGAAATTTGTATGCAGGTCAGGAAGCAACAGTTAGAACTGGACATGGAACAACAGACTGGTTCCAAATAGGAAAAGGAGTACGTCAAGGCTGTATATTGTCACCCTGCTTATTTAACTTCTATGCAGAGTACATCATGAGAAATGCTGGGCTGGAAGAAGCACAAGCTGGAATCAAGATTGCCAGAAGAAATATCAGTCACCTCAGATATGCAGATGACACCACCCTTATGGCAGAAAGTGAAGAAGAACTAAAATGCCTCTTGATGAAGGTGAAAGTGGAGAGTGAAAAAGTTTGCTTAAAGCTCAACATTCAGAAAATGAAGATCATGGCATCTGGTCCCATTACTTCATGGGAAATAGATGGGGAAACAGTGGAAACAGTGTCTGACTTTGTTTTTTTGGGCTCCAAAATCACTGCAGATGGTGACTGTAGCCATGAAATTAAAAGACGTTTACTCCTTGGAAGGAAAGTTACGACCAACCTAGATAGCATATTGAAAAGCAGAGACATTACTTTGCCAACAAAGGTCCATCTAGTCAAGGCTATGGTTTTTCCAGTGGTCATGTATGGATGTGAGAGTTGGACGGTGAAGAAAGCTGAGAGCCAAAGAATTGATGCTTTTGAACTGTGGTGTTGGAGAAGACTCTTGAGAGTCCCTTGGACTGCAAGGAGATCCAACCGGTCCATTCTGAAGAAGATCAGCCCTGGGATTTCTTTTGAAGGAATGATGCTAAAGCTGAAACTCCAGTACTTTGGCCACCTCATGCGAAGAGTTGACTCATTGGAAAAGACTCTGATGCTGGGAGGTATTGGGGGCAGGAGGACAAGGGGATGACAGAGGATGAGATGGCTGGATGGCATCACTGACTCGATGGACGTGAGTCTGAGTGAACTCCGTGAGTTGGTGATGGACAGGGAGGCCTGGTGTGCTGCGATTCATGGGGTCACAAGGAGTCAGACACGACTGAGTGACTGAACTAAACTGAACTGAAACACATTTTACACAGGGTTTCCCCACCCTCACAGAGAATAACTTCTTTAATATCTGAGTATTAGTTTTTTAAGCCTACAGTGAAAAATAGTGGCCAAGATGAAGATTCTAGAAATCAAAAGCATCTCTCCTATTTACTCACTCTGTGGTTTAGGCAATTTATTAAACTCATTGTGCTTACGACTCATCCTCTGCTAAATGCCCATTCAGGCTGGTATGGCAATCAGTGAGAAGCTGCATGCTAAGCACTTCTGCACAGCGCCTGAGGCAGAAGAGATGCTCGTAGATGGTGAGTTTGTCATTGATGTTGATGCTTCATCCCCTTTCTCTCTAGATAAGATAGAGACTGTCCTTATCCAACGCCCAGAGCATAGTAGGTACACAATAAATGCCCAGTGCTTTCTGTGCTCTAATAGAGGCATTTTTATTCTTTTTGAGAGACGAAGTACCTTCCGAACTGGTGTTTCCCCTCCTAGGTTTCTCCCTGCAACTAATTCCCTTAAGGTCAAGCAGTAAAAACGGATCCTGGAGAAATAAAGTCCAAAGCTATTGCAAAGGAAAGAGCTTCAGTCAACCTTAGCATTAAACTCCTAATAAAGGAGTCTGCCTCATAAAGGAGTCGCCTTGCCACCCTTTCTCGTAAGAACTCAGGTTATTAACTATTACCCCCTGGAGAGACATTCCCCCTGACAGACACATGTGCACCCTTTCTGAGCAGTCCTTGCTTTTCCGTGATGAAGCCCTGGAGAGTCATTGCATCCCACTTGGTAAAATAGCGATTTAATAAGATGCTTAATTATTTTTGAACCAACAACAATATTTTGCTGAATACTGTAATTGCATTTTCCATTTTGCTAGAAAATTGAATGCTGAGAAGCATGTGAAGTTGTCAAGTCAGTGCACAGCCTGGAAAATCAACATACTCAACACTAAAAGCTCCTTTTGCAATCAGCCGTAATACCCTGAATTCTGAGCAACAGGTTTTGCGGCCTCGCTGAATGCGACTCAAGAGGAAAAATTCATGCATATATAATTTGATCGGCAATGTAGAAAGGGATGGGGAGTAAAGTTAGGCAGGCGTGAATTCTGTACAAGGATTCTCTGGTTACCGATATGTGTCTTTGTAACAAAACTGCACTATGTCTGTTAAGTCTTAATTTACTGCTCTCTGAATTAAGAATAATAGTGATGCCTACACTGTTGGTTATGGAGAGGTTTAAAAGATACCACCGCCGGTAATGACTGACACCTAGCAAGTATTCAGTAAAACAGAGCTTTCCCTTTGCTCCAAGGAAATATCTTAGAGAAATTGATTTCAGCATTTAAAAAACAAAGCAGAGTAAAACAAACACAAATGGGAGAAAACTGCCCCCGGACGTTGCCCAGGCAAAGGCGGAGCTCAAAATAATTAAAGAGGAGTCATTCTGGTGCTTCGCCCATCTGTGCTCATCGCTCACTTCACTGTCACGCTCCTCCTGCATGTCTCCATACTTCTGTCCCCTACACTCGACACATAGAACCGAAGACAAATTGCCTGTTCCCGTGAATCACAGGGCTGTTAATCCCCACTGCGTCTGCTTAAAACACATCCCTGCATTTCGCATGAAGCTGTGCTTTCTTTACAGATGTTTTAGTTGCCTAGTTACTGGCTGGTACTGACAGTACCTGCTGCACCGCTTCCCAGCTCTGCTCTGCAGCATGCAGGTGCCTGAAGCTCTCCAAGGGCAAGCTTCTGCCCCCAGACGCTCGCCGTGCTTTGCCTTCCCCTCCTTCCTTCTGCTGGGCTTCTATTTCTCCACTCCCCTGCAGAACTCCCTGGGAGATGGTCCGAAAGATAGGCTCTAGCTCTCTCTGCTCTTGGGACTCACTTTACATGTCAAGGTGTGTCCCCTTGTAAATGCCAAAGCTGTTTGAACTCCAGGGATGTGTCACAAACTGGGGACCAGGAACGTCATAATTTTGGAGTATTTTCTAAAAGATTCTGTTTTTCCACTCCGAAAACAAACCTGATCATTATTTAAAAAATGAAAAATATTGAGATTAAGAAAAAGAACAAAACATTATATATATGTAGATGGACATCTATCTCTCTACCTACATTTACATCTAGAGATAGATATCCATCTACATATATATAATGTTTGGTTCTTTTTCTTAATTTCAACATTTTTTTGGTAAGTGTTTCCTCTGGGGAAGGAAACAGCTACCTACTCCAGTATTCTGGCCTGGAGAATTCCATGGACTATACAGTCCACGGGGTCTCAAATAGTTGGATACGACTGAGCGACTTTCACTTTCACTCACACTCTCTCTACATCTAGGTAGAGAGATAGATGTCTATCTACATATATATAATGTTTTGCTCTTTGGATATAATATGTGAGGGTCATCATTATGAATGCCATGGCATGTTTTCTTCTGATATTTTTTTCTCCTTATAATTAAAAAAATTTATAATATATTTATTTATAATTTTATACTCAAATTCTTTTAAATTATCCTCTCTATATAGATGCTTTCCTTATTAGGCTCTCTCCATAAACATAATTTAAATGGAAGTGAGTGTTAGTCACTGAGTATTGCGTGATTCTTTGTGACCCTGTGGACTATAGCCCTCCAGGTTCCTCTGTCCATAGAATTCTCCAGGCAAGAATACTGGAGTGAGTTGCCAGTCCCTTCTCCATGGAATTTTCCCAGCCCAGGGATGGAACCTGGGTCTCCTGAATTGGAGGCAGATTCTTTACTGTCTGAGCCATCAAGAAAACATTGTTTAAGTGGCTGCATACTATTTCTCTAACTAGAGGAATTAGCTTTCTTAAATATACCTCTAATGTTGTACATCTAAGTGTTTTTTGTTTTTTGTTTTTATTTCTTCTATCATAAATAAATCTGTGATGGGTTACTTTGCCCAAAAATCTATCATTCCAACAGGAGACAACAGATCATCAATAAGAAACATAATAAATAAATGATGTAGGATTAAGGATAAAAGGGATAAGAAGCAACAGGGTGACAGTTGCCCCTTCAAATATGTGATGAGGGTAGGCCCCACTGAAACCAAGGACTAGAAGGAGATGAGGAAGTCGGTCATGTAATATCTGGGAGAGGATCCTTCCAGGAAGAAGGATCAGAAAATGCAAAGGTTTTGAGGGAGAAGAATTGAAAGGTGGAGACAAAGATAATTTACTATTACTGTTCAGGGTCAACCAGATGGTATGTGGCAGAACAGACCCCAGTTGCTAGAACTTCCACCAGTGTGAGTAAATTTTCAAACCTGGAAGCATCAGATGATAGAGAGTGACCAGGATGGTCTTAGCATTCCCTCAGCTTGACTAAACTTTAGACAGTTTCTTCCTGGCCGTAGGCCCCTGATCTCCCTTAAATTAGAGCATTTATTTCAGAAGATGTACAGGCTTCATTCCTTCTTTGCCCCTTTGAGATGAAACCCTTCTCCTAGACTCTTGCAAGTTTCCCAACTCAGGAATGCTTTTCTCATGGACCTGGGAGCCATTCCTTTAAAATGCAATCCTCTAGGTAGCTGCCCCTACCTCTTGGTAGGGTAGGAGCCTAACTTCAATGAATGTCAATTAGCAAATTTTTTGTTGTTTTGTTGTTCAGTCAATAAGTCATGTCTGAATCTTTGTGACTCCATGGACTGCAGCATGCCAGGCTTTCCCGTCCTCCGAAGTCTCTCGGAGTTTGCTCAAATTCATGTCCATTGATTCGGTGATGTTATCTAACTATCTCATCCTCTGCCACTCCCTTCTCCTTTTGCCTTCAATCTTTCCCAGCATCAGGGTCTTTTCCAATGAGTCAGCTCTTAGCATCAAGTAGCCAAAATATTGGAGCTTCAGCCTTAGCATCAGTCCTTCCAATGAATATTCAGCAATTAGCAAACACAGATGGCTTAATCTCACTGACCAACACCTTCTCCAAATCCTCCTCCAGCCCCTTTCCAGTAGCTCATCCAGATCTTAACCTCCTCAGGAAAGTCTTCCTTGCCTTTTAACTCTGTATGCTGCAGTTTTTCTTTGACAAGAGGAGTTGTTTGGCATTTCCCTAAATGTGTCCCTTGGAACTCTGGTCCTCAGAGTTTGTCTGCAAGTGTTCACCTTGATAGTCACAACAGGCACTAACTTATTTAAGACTACTTCCCCACAGTTTGCATAGATCCAAACTCTCAATGGCATCTCTTATTTTTCCTTTATATCCCATATTCCATCCACCAGCAAAGCTTGTCACCTCTACCACCCATAAGATCTAAACTCAAATCTCCTCTCCTCTCTCTGCTTTCATCTCTGCAGGGGTCATCCTGTCATCACCACCATTCACTTGGAGTATTGTGATGGCTTCCTGTTTCCCCACTTACTTGCCTCTTATTATTTATTTATTAGAGCAAGAAGAGAGAGGGACAGAGATCTTTTAAAAGTGAGATTTCATCCCATCTTTGTTCATGAGTAGCTTTCCATTACACTTTCAGCAAATTCCAAAGTCTGCCATGGCTCCCAAGGCCCTGCCTAATTCTTTGATTTCAACTCTGCCCCTTAGCAACTTCTTCACTCCATCCCCACCATTCTGGCCAAAAATACCCCCACCCTGGGGGCCTTGGACCCCACTGTTACTACTGTGTAAACTCTCCATACAGTTCCCATTCTCGCTATTTACCTACAGACGCATGGTTTCTCAAGCCACCCGGTTGCCCCATCTGAAAGAGTAAATCTTGTCATTCTCTATTACTGCAAACTGTTTTCATAACATACACAGGCATCTGTGTGCATGCTAAGTCACTTCAGTCGTGTCCAACTCTTTGCAACCCTATAGACTGTAGCCCCCCTTCCCAGGCTCATCTGTCCGTGGGATTCTCCAGCCAAGAATACTATAGTGGGTTGCCATGCCCTCCTCCAGGGGATCTTCCTGGCCCAGGGATCAAACCTGCATCTCTTATGTCCTCTGCACTGGCAGGAAGGTTCTTTACCACTAGTGCCACCTGGGAAGCCCCATACAGGGATCTGACTTCATGCATTTATTTTCATTGTTTAAATACCTCCCTCACGAGAATGTAAGTTCATTTTGTTCACTGTTTCATTTTTGTAGCCTGACAGAGTTCTGGTACAAAGTAAACACTGAAGTATTAACAGAATGAGGAATGAGTAAAAGAGTCTAGGAGTATTGCAGTTAAAAACAAAAATTGCTCAACTCTCTGGCCCACTCTTTCTCAAGCTTACTCATTCACCAAATCCTTTCCTATGCAACACTTTCCAATGTGCAACAAAATCAGAACACAAGGGTAGTGGTAGATTCAAAATAGATGAAGAATCTTCGACCTTGTGATCATCAAGAGGCAGGGTCTATGTTGCCTCATTTGAGTTTGGATAGTCCCTGTGACTGCTTTGAACAATGAAGTATGGTGGAAATGGTGTTTTGCTAGTTTCTGGGCCCAGGTCTTAAGAACGTGGTGGCACTTACCTCTTGTCCCTTGGAAAACTCTCTCTGGGAGCCCTTTGCTGCCATATGCAAAGTCCAGTTATCCTGACAAGCCATGCTGGAGAGGCCACACATAGACAATCCAGTCAACAGTCTCAGCAGTGCCCAGCCTCCCAGTCATCCCCACAAAGCACCGGCCGTATGGGAGAGGCGACCTTGCACTCTTCAGATGAGCTCTCCACCAGTCAAATACCACTGAATGACGACCAATGTCACCATATGCAACAGGAGATGTGCCACTGAGCCCTGCCCAGTTGACTGACCCACATATCATGCAATGTAATAAAATGATTGGAATTTTGGAACACCTTGAACCAATCTATGTCTTGGGTATTTTGTTATTCAGCAATAGGTAAGTGGAATACTGATGTAATGCATGCCCTTCGTTTTTTCTTCTGGGTTTTAATTTTTTTTTTTTTTTTCTTATTGGAGGGTAATTGCTTTATAATGTTGTGGTGGTCTCTGCCACACATCAATGAGAATCTGTCATAATTACATATATATATATCCCCTGCCTCTTGAATCTCCCCTCCTATTCCACCCTTATAAGTCGTCATAGAGCACCAGGTTGGGTTCCCTGTGTTTCGACACATGCCTTCATTTTTTTTTTTTTTTGATGGGAAAACTAAGACTTGGAGAGAAGAGCGTCACTTGGCTGAGTTCTCTTACCAATTCACAACAGACTTGAGACTCGAACCCACGTCATCTAACTCTAGTCCAGTGTTCTTTCCACGGGCAAAGAGGATCCGGAGTTGCTCTGAATCCTTGTGTTCCCTTCTTTCACATGGCCTGCCCTCTTCAGTTCAAACTGACATTTATTGAATATATTCTGGGTATCAAACAGCAGACCTGGGGACATTTACATACTCATTTCATTCAGTCCCTCCAGCCAGAAGAGTTCTTTGGGAACCAGACTGTGCAGACCAGAAAAGAAGGATGTCATCAAGGCTATAAAATGAAAGGCAAGTCCAGCCAGAGTGTAAATTGACCAGAATATATTTCATTCTCCTGGCTGCAAGTCCTCCAGCTCTTGAATGAATATGTGCTTAACTATTTATAATTGACCTTTGCACAAAGGAACATGAAATTTTTATAGCCCAAAGCTTCATTTATTAACTTTACTGGAGTGTAAAATATTGCTGTTTGCCATAAATTTATTCCAGGACAAACAATATATATGCTAATTAGTAGTCATGTCGTTGTCTGCTCGCTGTGGTGTTGGCTGGTCATTTCCAACAGGCAAAATAGCAGAATTCAATCGACAAATGACAATTGCATCGCTTGACACTTGCTGTTTAAACAGTGAAGTCTGGAGTGGTGAATTAGTGGTGTTCATTATAACGAGTCCATTTTCTTTTCATTTCCTTTATAAATTAGTCTGGGTAACACGCTGAGTCCCTTTAAGAATGGCTCCTGGGAACCTGCTGAGATACACCTGCAAATCCACAGCTCAGCAGAATCCCTCCGTCTCCCATCTTGGGGTTTTCACATACCTTCTGGAGTTTCAAAAACTTACTGATGCTTCAGGCTTGGAAGGGGGTCATCTCTACTTTTTTTTTTTTTTTAATTTATTTATTGTTAACTGAAGGATAATTGCTTTACAGAACTTTGTTGTTTTCTGTCAAACCTCAACACGAATCAGCCATAGGTATACATATATCCCTTCCCTTTTGAACCTCCCTCCCATTTCCCTCCCCATACCACCCCTCTAGGTTGATACAGAGCCCCTGTTTGGGTTTCCTGAGACATAAACAAATTCCCATTGGCTATCTATTTTACACATGGTAATGTAAGTTTCCAGGTTACTCTCTCCATACATCTCACCCTCTTCTCCCCTCTCCCCATGTCCATAAGTCTATTTATGTCTGTTTCTCCATTGCTGCCTTGTAAATAAATTCTTCAGTAACATTTTTCTAGATTCCGTATCTATGTGTTAGTATACGATAATTAATTTTTTCTCTTTCTGACTTACTTCACACTGTATAATAGGCTCTAGGTTCATCTACCTCATTAGAACTGACTCAAATGCATTCCTTTTTATGGCTGAGTAATATTCCATTGTGTCTATATACCACATTTTCTTTATCCATTCATCTGTCGATGGACATCTAGGTTGCTTCCATGTTCTAGCTATTGTAAAGAGTGCTGCAGTGAACAATGGGATACATGTGTATTTTTTAATTTTGGTTTCCTCAGGCTTTTTGCCTAGGAGTGGGATTGCTCGGTCATATGGTGGTTTTATTCCTAGTTTTTTAAGGAATCTCCATACTGTCTTCCATAGTGGCTGTATCAATTTACATTCTCACCAACATGTGAGTGTTGGTGCAAGTGTGCAAGAGTGTTCCCTTTTCTCCACACCCTCTCCAGCTTTTATTGTTTATGGACATTTTGATGATGGCCCTTCTGTCCAGTGTAAGATGATATCTCACTGTAGTTTTGATTTGCATTTCTCTAATAATGACAAGTGCTGAGCATCTTTTCATGTCTTTGTTAGCCATCTGCATGTCTTCTCTGGAGAAATGTCTGTTCAGGTCTTTCCCCCACTTTTTGATTAGGTTTTTTGTTTTTCTGGTATTGAGTTGTATGAGCTGTTTGTATATTTTGGAAATTAATCCTTTGTCAGTTATTTAAGTTGCTATTATTTTCTTCCATTCTGAGGGTTGTATTTTCACCTTGCTTATAGTTTCCTTTGCTGTGAAAAAGCCTTTAAGTTTAATCAGGTTCCACTTGTTTACTTTTGTTTTTATTTCTGTTACTAGAGGAGGTGGGTCATGGAAGATCTTGCTTTGATTTATGCCTATGTTTTCTCTAAGAGTTTTACAGTTTCTGGTCTTACATTTAGGTTTTTAATCCATTTTATCTTTGTGTATGGTGTTAGAAAGTGTTCTAATTTCATTCTTTTATATGTAGCTGGTCCAGTTTTCCTAGCACCATTTACTGAAGAGGCTGTCTTTGATCCATTGTATATTCTTGCCTCCTTTGTCAAAAATAAAGTACCCATAGGTGCATGGGTTTATTTCTGGGCTTTCTATGTTGTTCCGTTGGTCTATATTTCTGTTTTTGTGCCAGTACCATACTGTCTTGATGACTGTAGCTTTGTAGTACAATCTGAAGTCAGGAAGGTTGATTCCTCCAGCTCCATTCTTCTTTTTCAAAACTGCTTTGGCTATTCAGGGTATTTTGTGTTTCCATATGAATTGTGAAATTTTTTGTTCTAGTTCTGTGAAAAAATACCATTGGTAATTTGATATGGATCACATTAAATCTGTAGATTATGTTTGGTAGTATAGTCATTTTCACAATATTGATTCTTCCTACCCAAGAACATGGAATATCTCTCTGAAGAAATGGAGACTGAGACGGAGCCTGATGGCAGTGAAGCATATTGCCCAGGGCACACAGAAAGACAGACATAGAGTCAGGCCTCAAGAGTACATCTTAGTGAAAAATAGGGCTGGAACATCTCTTAGCCATCATTGAGCTATAAACCATTTGAAAGATGGGAAAACAGCATCAAAGGGGGCAAGTTCAAATGCTAAGTCCTTCATGGAGGCTGGGACCCCTAAGTATAACCTGTGGCTTCATTTCACGCTTTCATGTATCTATCCATTTGTGCGTGCATCAGTCGCTGAGTCGTGTGTGATTCTTTGTGACCCTGTGGACTGTAGCCTGCCAGGCTCCTTTGTCTATGGGATTTCTCAGGCAAGAATACTGGAGTGGGTTGCCATTTTTCTCCTCCAGGGCATCCTCCCAATCCAGGGATTGAACCCATTTCCCCTGTGTGTCCTGCATTGCAGGCAGATCCTTTACTCACTGAGTCATTGGGGAAGCCCTCTATCTTTTAGTAACTATCTACCCACTCAAGGGACATGAGTTTGAGTAAACTCCAGGAGTTGGTGATGGACAGGGAGGCCTGGCATGCTGCAGTCCATGGGGTCACAAAGAGTCGGACTCGACTGAGTGACTGAAATGAACTGAACTGAAGCACTAAGTGCTGGAGAAATAAATGGTTACCAAGTACACATCCCCCTTCCCTCGTGGTGTCTAGAATATAGAGAGACATATATGAATCAAATTGTCCCACAATTGTCCCAGAAAGAAACAATAGTCTCTGTGAATGTTACGAGAGCAGCAAGAAGGGATATGACCTCATCAGGGAGCCAGCTATCACTCGAGAGCTTAAATCCGAATGGTGAACAGGGATTGATAGATGAAGTGTGTTGAGAAAGTGGGTAAAACATATTCAAGACAAGGAAGAGCACTGCAAAGTAAGAATAAGCTTAGTCAGTTATAGGAATTAAAGACGGTTATTAAGGACTTGTGCACAGAATAAGGGAAAAAAATAATACAAGATTAGTCTAGTAAGGTGGTCTCAGTTTTGCTCATATTGAACTTCGTGGGTTTTAGTTCTTTATGGGAAGACCTATAGACAGCAAATAAACACTTAAAGGAACATGGAAATGGCATGCAAAAATAGAACGCTGTGTCTCCATCGTAGCTCATGTCATGCTGAATTGCAGGATCACTGTCCTGGTTTTATCTTTAACTGTAAAAATGAGGACTTGAACCATTACTATTTGTACTTTATGCTTATAGCATCTAATTCAGTTGTTGATATGTAAGCTTGAACACTGCTTGATATATGAAAAGATGATTTTCTCACCATCATCTATGAAATAGTGGCAAAGAAAAATCTACTGTATTGTCTTTCCTTTCTCCATTATGATATAAATGTGAAGATGCAAAATATTCCAAAGTAATCCCTTCTTTGTCTTTGCTGACATAATCTCTAATTTCTGACAGCAAATTTCCAGTTAAATATTCCCACAGTGATATTCAAGCCAAAGCCTAGTAAAATTTTCAAAGAAAGAATTTGTTCCCTAATGCTGGAAGAAGCACAAGCTGAAATGAAGATTGCCGGGAGAAATATCAATAACCTCAGATATGCAGATGACACCACCCTTATGGCAGAAAGTGAAGAGGAACTAAAGAGCCTCTTGATGAAAGTGAAAAAGGAGAGTGAAAAAGTTGGCTTAAACCTCAACATTCAGAAAACTAAGATCATGCCATCTGGCCCCATCACTTCATGGGAAATAGATGGGGAAACAGTGGAAACAGTGTCAGACTTTATTTTTTGGGGCTCCAAAATCACTGCAGATGGTGCCTGCAGCCATGAAATTACAAGACGTTTACTCCTTGGAAGGAAAGTTATGACCAACCTAGATAGCATATTGAAAAGTAGAGATATTACTTTGCCAACAAAGGTCCATCTAGTCAAGGCTATGGTTTTTCCAGTGGTCGCATATGGATGTGAGAGGTGGGCTGTGAAGAAAGCTGAGCGCCGAAGAATTGATGCTTTTGAAGTATGGTGTTGGAGAAGACTCTTGAGAGTCCCCTGGACTGCAAGGAGATCCAACTGGTCCATTCTGAAGGAGATCAGTCCTGGGTGTTCATTGGAAGGACTGATGCTGAAGCTGAAACTCCAGTACTTTGGCCACCTCATGCGAAGAACTGACTCATTGGAAAAGACCCTGATGCTGGGAGGGATTGGGGGCAGGAGGAGAAAGGGACGACAGAGGATGAGATGGCTGGATGGCATCACCAACTCGATGGACATGAGTTTGAGTGAACTCTGGGAGTCGGTGATGGACAGGGAGGCCTGGCGTGCTGTGATTCATGGGGTCACAAAGAGTCGGATATGACTGAGCAACTGAACTGAACTGAAGAGGAAAAATTAAGCAAGCTGTAATGTCTCCCCAGCTTTCTTCTTGCTTTGTATTCAAATGCAATGCCTGGAGCTGTAGCAGCTATCTTGTGACCATGTATTGAAAAGCATTAGGAAATTACAAAAAGAACTGTTAATACACAGGCATCAGTCTCAAAAGTGTTAAGCAGTCAAAACATTCCCTCACTATAGATCCTTATCTGACCAAAAATATGTACACAATAAACTTTTATGAGCTTTAGACACTCTAATCAGTTGTGTTGATGCAAAACTCCAACATAGTATTGATCACAAAATAGGAACAGAGACATATTTACGCTCTTCCCAATTCAGTCATTTCCCTTTCTGCCAAGATATTTTTCTCATACATTTATCCACTCTTTACTCTCATCATTTAGCTGATTGTATGTGTGTTTAGTTGCTCAGCCAAGTCTGACTCTTTATAATCCCATGGACTATAGCCCAACAGACTCCTTTTCCATGGGATTTTTTTAGACAAGAATACTAGAGAGGGTAGCCATTTCCTTCTCCAGGGGATCTTCTGAATGCAGAGATCGAATTCAAGTTTGCTATGTCTCCTGCATTGCAGGCAGATTCTTTATCCCCTGAGCCATTGGAGAAACCCCCATTTAGCTGATCCTGCTTATTCAAACACTGGACACAGAGATAGAGAAAGAAATGGAGCAAAATTGGAGAGAGAGAGAGAGCAGAATGACTTTAAAAAAGCTCAAAATTCTGTTGGAAGTTGAGAGACTTGCACAAGCAAAATAATAACTCCATGTACCATTTTGTTAAGAAACAGGGACAAGATCTGTGTTCCAAATCCAATCCTGCCATTAACAACAGTGGAACTTCGGAGAGTCATGGCACCATTTGGGACCTCTACTTATTCTGTTGCAAAATAAGGGGCTTAGATTTTCTCTAATTTAGTGTTTCGCAGAAGGTACTCCATGAACTACCAGCATCTATATCATTGATGAGGCTTGTTAAATGTAGGTTCCCAGGCCTCACATAAGACTAAGAATCTCTGGGGCTGAGGACAAATGATTGGCATCTGATGCATGCTCTGAGAGTTGCTATGACCCTGAAGTTTGAGAACCATTGTCAAGTTCTCCTCTTGATTTAGTACTCCTTGGAAGGAAAGTTATGACCAACCTAGATAGCATATTCAAAAGCAGAGACATTACTTTGCCAACAAAGGTTCGTCTAGTAGAGGCTATGGTTTTTCCTGTGGTCATGTATGGATGTGAGAGTTGGACTGTGAAGAAGGCTGAGCGCCGAAGAATTGATGCTTTTGAACTGTGGTGTTGGAGAAGACTCTTGAGATCCAACCAGTCCATTCTGAAGGAGATCAGCCCTGGGATTTCTGTGGAAGGAATGATGCTAAAACTGAAACTCCAGTACTTTGGCCACCTCATGCGAAGAGTTGACTCATTGGAAAAGACTGATGCTGGGAGAGATTGGGGGCAGGAGGAGAAGGCGATGACAGAGGATGAGATGGCTGGATGGCATCACCAACTCGATGGACATGAGTTTGAGTGAACTCCGTGAGTTGGTGATGGACAGGGAGGCCTGGCGTGCTGCGATTCATGGGGTCACAAAGAGTCAGACACGACTGAGCGACTGATCTGATCTGATCTGATGCACTTGGAATGAAATTCATACTCTATCTTTCAGATTGTACAGATGATACAGAAAACTGATGTTTTAAAGCATTGTTTTAATTGACTTACGATGATTAAGAGCTAACGCCCCAGTGCAGCTGGAGATCCCAGCTCCCCCTGGAGCAGAACTGAAGTTTCATGGCACTTGCTGAATTAAATTATAGGAACCTCCACAGTGTTTGCTGCTGGGGCTGTTCACAGTGTTGTCAAAATACCCTCTGTGCATATGTATCTGTGCGGATGTGTGTTTGAACACATGCATGCCCGTGGATAAATATATGCACGGCCACATATGGATGTGCACGTGGGCATGTTCATGGCCATGTGCTTAAGCATACACTAATGTGTGTGCATACGGACCAAGTGTACCCCTCTATGTGGCCACACATGCTTATGGACGCACACATTTCTGCACATCTGTGCTTACACATCCACATGAACACACACGTATGCATATAAATGGATCTTTTTTTTTTCCTTGGACCGTTTGTTATCGATTCTAAATCAAGTTATTACAAGAAAACAGTAATCCTTGCCATAGGCTGCTTCACTGAATTTTCACCACACACCTTAAGTAAGTACTACCATTCTCCCCACTTTAGGGAGATACGGCTTAGTGAAATTGATTAACTTGTCCAATGCTCTCGGGCTAGCAGTCAGCATTGTTTGAGTTATCCACATCTGCCTGATTCCCAGTGATCATAATGGGTCACAGCGCAATATTCCATGTGCTCAGTCCCTTCAGAAATGTCTTACTCTCTGTGACCCTATGCACTGTAGCCCGCCAGGCTCCTCTGTCCACAGGATTCTCCAGGCAAGAATACTGGAGTGGGTTTCCATACCCTCCTCTAGGAGATCTTCCTGACCCAGGAATCAGAGCCATATCACCCACAGCTCCTGCATTGCAGCTGGATTCTTTACTGCTGACCACCGGAAAGCCACTCACTAAAGAGTTATTGAATGATCTTTGATAAATAGAAAGATAGTTAGTAGAATGAAAGGTTCATCTGGATTCCCCAAGGAGATTCATCTACAAGGAATAGACATCTAGTTTAGAATCACAGAAGAGAGGTATATTTTAAAGTTGGCAGAAGAAAAGTCTTCGGCCCCAAAGGAAGTTAAGGCCTAGGGAGGTGAAGTGACTTGCTCAAGGTGACACCATCACTGTTGCCATAGAAACCATGAAACTTGCATCTCCTGCTCCTCATTCCAAGTCTCTCTTCTACTATCCCAAGGGCTTTGTAGCCTTTCTCTTATACAAAAAGACAAAAAGACTTCAAGGTTACCTTATGGTATCTGTAACAATGAACAAAATCAGTGGAAATTTCCTTGACACAAACACGAGCTGCAATGATAATTGTTATTATTATAATTACACTGTTTGTGCCTCTGTTCCCTGTCAGTTCTCAGCATCAGTGGACAGACGTCAGGACGGGATAATTAGATATGCTCAAGTGCCTGCCATACGGATCCAGGAGACAGAGCTTTGTGGACCAATCACCTCATTCCCTCAAAGTGCCCCCATCTCATAATTAAAAATTAAACCGTTTTCCAATGAAATCATTTTGCTCATTCTTCTTGCTCCCGCTCCAGTGCCTGTGGCACAAGCTAAATTTCGAATTAAATAATTCAACTGCAATACATTTAAAATAGATCACGTTTAGTGCCACACTTCTGATTGGCCATGAAACCAGGCCAATCCAGCAGGATTCTCCTGGATGTCACCCGCCAAGGGTGTGCAGGGCGTGGGGCTCCATTAATGAGGGCTGGTTCCCTCTCCCTTTTTTCACATTCTCAGGCTTTAGCACAATGAAACCTTTTTTTTTTTTTTTTGTCCCCTTAACCATTTGTCTCACCTTTATCCCTCTGTTCTTGTTTTCCTCCACTTTGATCAAACGTTTCCCTTAGAACACAAAGCCGTCCATTTTGCTTTTCTGGTGGGCCGCTCTCAGCTTGGCGTCTGCTCATTCGCTAAGGCTAATAGAGACGCCTGATGGCTCTCCCGGTGCCCTGCAAGGAGGCAGGATGGATTAGGGGCTGTGCTGCGTCAAATGCTCGCTCTCCTCCCGGGGCTGCCAGTCTTCATCCGGCTCAGGCAGCTGGGATCTCAGAATCATATTTCATTTGACAGACAACACTGTAACAATAGCCGGCCCTGCTAATGGTCCTCATTCATGGAGCCAGCATGGCAGCCACGGGTGCTGTGGCAAAGCATCCCAGATGGGGAGGAGGCGGAGCTTCGATGTCTGGGCGTGCGATCTCGAAGGAGCCGCTTAACCACGCTGGACCTCGGTTTTCTCCTTCCCGTCTAGACATTCTAGTTTCATCTGTGCTCAGGCTCACAAGTAAAGGGGTAATTTAAGCCACAAATGACTTTCAGGGAAGGTCAGCCAAGATGATGCGCTAATGAGAGCAGCAGAACAGGAGATAGCAGTTGCTTGGGAAGGAACAGGGGTGATTCTCTCCCCCTCCCCGCCCCGGCCCCCGCCCCCCGCCCCCAGCTCAAGTATCCACGAAGAGAAGGAAATTCCCACTCCAAAGCCCGAAAGGAGAGACTTCCTGTTTCTCTCTGGTTTCCCTCTTCCCCGGAGGATGACTGTTCACTGACAGGATGGGGGAGTTCGAGAGCAGAATCTGGGTGGGCATATCTCAGCCTTTCTGAGCCACCTGTCTCCAGGACCTGCTCATTTCCCTGTTTTCCAATCCTGTGCTTTCAGAGGTGGTCTCTGCCCGGATGGCGGGGTGGGTGGGTGGCTCTGGCCTGGTCCAGAACTGCCTGTGCTAAGGGTAAAGGAAGCCCTTGATGATGGCTGACCTGATTTATCCTCAAATAAGCTTTTTCTGGTAACAGACCTGGGATGTTTGATTTTTGTTGGTGTATTTCTCGAATCTCATTTCTCAATAAGTTCTGAGGATTGTAAAAGAAAAGGAATATTGTTTACTAATCTTATAAAACTCCTGCAGAGGCCTGAGGAAAGGTATGAAATACCACAGGTAGAAGAAGGGATGCATGAGTTCCTTGACGCTCTTGAGAATCCCTTAGGACCAGCAGAATCTGTTACCTGGAAATGGCAGAGGGGAGCTCCCCTGAGGTGGTGAGCTCTTCATCACAAGGGATGTCCAAGCTGTGGTACATTAGCCACTACTCTGCACATCTAGCACTGGGTGGCTCGCTTTGATGTAAAAATGAAAGATACGATTGTGGAGAGAGTTTGGGAATATCCCTGGCTCCTGCTTCACCTGTGCAAGTCCTGTCTTTTTCTGCAAGAGCCCCTTCAGTGGTGAATGCTGAGATTGCTGCGGCCTTGAATAATTCATGATTGTGTTTGTCACTTGCAGAGGTGTGCTTATATAGTGAAGATGAGTTTCCAATGCAGCACTAAGGAACTAATGAATGCCTGTCCTTTCTGTCAGTGCACTCGGGACACACATACATGTGTGTACACGCACACATATGTAATGCACACATGCAGCTGCACACACACACACACACACACACACACACATGCTCAAATGCTCAAGGAGGCCACTCTTCTGTCTTATTTATTAAAATGTGCCTAAGACATAGCCTTGGTGGAGGAAAGGTAGGAATAATAATAAATGGAATTAAAAGGAAAATCAGAACCTAGATTCAGAGACAGTGCCAAACTGTTATACTCACAACACTCAGACCTACCAGCCAGGGGCATGTGGAGGAGACAGATGATTGGGCGTCCCACTGTGTGACTTGGTGGCCAGAAATATGGAGGTTAGCATGGTTAGAGACTAGGGGAGGTGACCATCCGTCATCAGATATGATCCCAAAGGAGCTGATGTTTATCAATCTACTTTCAGAAACTCATGCTTGGTTTTGGGTGTTATTGACCAGCAATCTCCAAATGGACTTTCTTTCCTGGTCATATCCAGCCCTCTTGAACCTAGACTGAGATGTGAGGGGACCTTGCCAGCCTCATGGGAATGGAAAGGCATGGGGCTCATGTGAGTTATTCCTGATTTTACTCTCTTCTTGGATACTACAATGGTTACCGTCATGTGAACATTAAAATCCACCATGCATTTTCCATGTTCTTGGGGGTTTCTCTGAAAAGTGAAAGTGAAAGTCACTCAGTTGTGTCCAACTCTTTGCCACCCCATGCACTCATACAGTCCATGGAATTCTCCAGGCTAGAATACTGGAGTGGGTAACCTTTCCCTTCTTCAGGGGATCTTCCCAACCCAGGAATTGAACCTAAGTCTCCCACATTGTATGCAGATTCTTTACCAGCTGAGCCACAGGGGAAGCCCAAGAATACTGGAGTGGGTAGCCTATCCCTTCTCCAGTGGATCTTCCCAACCCAGGAATCAAACTGGGATGTCCTGCATTGCAGGCAGATTCCTTACCAACTGAGCTATCAGGGAAGCTTCTCTAGTTAAATAATAATTAGCAATAGAGAGAGAGAGAGAGAAAGAACACAGGATCCATTTCCAGTGATGAAGAGCTGTGAGTGTGCAGGTGGCAAGCCAGTTTATACATGGATTCTCCATCTGAGGTGTTAAAGCTGTTATGCTTTTGTTTGCAGGCTTCAAATTGGGTCTACAGGGGAAAAGCGGGATGTAATTTGGAGAAAGGTACACAATGGAAGAGCCAATTCATTGGAAAAGACCTTGATGCTGGGAAAGATAGAGGATAAGAGGAGAAGGGGAGGCAGAAGATGAGATGGTTAGATAGCATCTCTGACTCAGTGGACGTGAGTTTGAGTTAACTCTGGGAGATAGTGAAGGACAGAGAATCCTGGCGTTCTGCAGCTCATGGGGTTGCAGTGAGTCAGATGTGACTTAGAACTGAACAACCACAATAATCCCCAACTCTGCCAAATATTTTGCCTGTCAGTTTTGCCAAAGTCTGATCCTGGTTTGGCTCATTGAGCCATTGAAATGATCAGGGCTACATCTCCAGAACTCAGGATTCAGTGGACATCTGGCCAAGTTTCTTCCCTCATGAGACCTCAGTTTCTTCCCTTGGCCTATGAAGCAGTGTCCCAGATTTGCTACTCAGACCATCAACGTCAGCATCGCTTGGGATCAGGGATACAGATCGCTGAGCCCCAGATCTTGGACAGAATTACAAAATCGGCATTGTTAGATGTTTCCTCCGTGGAGAATTCCATGTCCACTAAAAACACAAAGAATCGGGTAGAGAAAAGTTTTAGGGTCCTGCCAACACTAACATCCTTGACTTTCTTTACATTCACACACTTGAAGCAAAGTATCCAAAGAAAAATATAGGGGTCAGGAGGCCGGGATAAAAAGCAGCTCCTCTCCACTGGGCAGACCTTCTAAGACGAAGCTCCCCAGGGGAGTAAGTCTCCAAGTTCCACACCTGAAGCAAAGCGGAACCAGACCTGGTATTTCTGCCTGCCACTGTAATTTCAGAGAAGTTTCCTTTGAGCAGACCCAGCTGCCTCTCTGAATGGCCTATCTGAAACCAGGACTGTTGGAGTGAAACATAAAATACCACAGCGTTGATTTAATGGTCTCTAAAAGTCCCTCCTGCGCGCCCGGGGAGCTCCTCGTCTGTATCCCTGCGCCCCGCTGTGCTCGTAAAACTGTCACCATTAATCGCTGCCCACCATCCTGGTAGCATGTGGGTCACACATCAAGGAGAGGGCTGTGGTTTCTGAGAGGGTCTAGTATGAGACTGTGGCAGCCTTAATCCTAGTCCAGGTTTTCTCCGATTCTCAGAGTGGGCGTGGCCTCTACCTTCCATCAGACCCCTCCCTGGAAATACGGGCTCCCTTGCTCTCAGGTGGGAACGGTCACTTTCCAAGCTGCCTACAGACAGCATCTGAATTTATTCCAAGTGTTTCTTGCTTCTGCTTGGGCCCTCATATTAATTAACCTATCCACATCAGTGTATTTCTTGGAATTGGTATTTCATGGCTGTCATTGTAAACTGGCACTGTCCAATGGGAACATAATGTGAGCCACAAAGGTGAGCTGCATATAAAATTCTACATTTTCTAATAGCCACATTTTAAAAAGAAAAAAAAAAAGGGAAGAGTGAAGTTAACTTTTAAAATATTTAAAAATATTTTATTTAATATAATATATTGAAAATATTACCATTTAAACATAAAATGAATGTAAATATTTATTAATGTTATATTGCACTTTTGGGGGGGACCAGGTCATTGAAATCCAAAGTGTATGTTATAGCATCTTTTACTTTGGACTGGACATATTTCAAGTACTTAATAACCGTATGAGGGCACCACATTGGACAATGCAGTTGCAGACCAGTAGGAGTGAAACTAAAGATGCCCTTATCCATTCATTCAAATGTGCTTTGAGCATTGGTTATAGTACATGCAGATTTGGGCACCAAGCTTTAAAGATAAAAGCCATTTGACATCAATATTATCCTGGAATTTATAAACAAATAGGAGTGGCAGACAATAGGCAAATATAGGAGTAAATAGGCAAAATAATTTCATACTGCCATAAAGGTTGTGAAGAAGGAAAGAAAACAGCAACAACAACAAGATGTTGATACGGCAGCAAATAACCCTGAGAGAAGACAGGGAGAAATTAGATTGCGCTATGAAGGAAGGAGCACAGACCAAAAATCTGAATGAGAGGAAAGAATTCATCTACTTTATCATTCAACAAAGAGATCGAACCAGTCAATATTAAAGGAAATCAACCCTGAATATTCACTGGAAGGACTGATGCTGAAGCTGAAGATCCAGTACTTTGGCCACCTGATTCGAAGAGCTGACTCATTGGAAAAGACCCTGATGCTGGGAAAGATTGAGGGCAGGAGGAGAAGGGGACGACAGAGGATGAGATGGCTGGATGGATGGCATCACCAACCCGATGGACATGAGTTTGAGCAAACTCTGGGAGATAGCAAAGGACAGGGAAGCCTGGTGTGCTGCAGTTTATGGGGTTGCAAAGAGTCGGACATGACTTAGTGACTGAACAAAAGCAATAATTTTTCATTATCATAACAACCAAACATAAGCCGTCTTAGGACCTAGGCAGTGGGAAGGGCTGTATGAAGTATCTAGTTGAATTTCTGGTGCGTGAATGAGCACTAGACTGTGGTGAACATTGAACTATCACCCTTATGCAAGCAAGAGACATATTCCCAGTGACTAGAGGTGTCTCCCTCCTGCTCCCTGCTCAATATATATTTAATGGTTGGTCACATAAACAAAGGAAGAGCAGTCCTTTGTGAGCTTTGGTTTTGAGACTAAAAGCACGGTTTGAAGGCTAAAAATGTTAATTTTGGGTTTTGTTAGCTTCTTCCTTTTGGGGGTTGTGAGGTTTAGTCTGGTCTCTAAACAGTAACATCTTCTCAACCCCGCCCTGCACCCTGTCGATGATGGCAGTTGGTCTAGCCAGTGGTTCAAAGAAAGGAGATCTTTTTATGCTTATCCTTCCTAAGACATATGAAGACAAGACTAGGCTCAAAAAAATGTGCTCATGAGCTCCAAGATAATTTGTGAAAATGCCAGGCCTTTCTTACACAAGCAATTTGCCAAAATATGCAGAAATAAAATAAAATTAAAAATGTTAAGTATGGCCTTTGTATTTCAAATCAGTGAGAGAAAGTGAGAGTTTTGTTTTTATTGTTGGAGAATTATAGTACTTTAAAAAACTTTGGGGGGAACCTACCTCGAGAGATCAATATTTTCAGAACAATAAAAAGTGATTCAGGAGAAGGGTCACCCAACGGAATGTATTTTTACTGCAGTCAAATCTGGTTCATTAAAGAAAAAGATACTTTTAGGACTTTTATTTATTGTGTTTATTCATTTTTAGTACTTTTCTTTACTGTCCTCTTTCCTCTGTGACTTTGATCTAACCAACTATAGTTCTGCCAATAATAATAGCTAACACATATTAACACTAACCGAACTCCAGGCATTTGGTTATCTACTTTAAATGAATGACCTCATTTGATACTCAAAACAGCCCTATTATTTTGGGGAAATTGTTATCTTTATTTTACAAACATAGAAACTGAGGCTAGTAAAAGTTGAAATATTTCCTTAGATCTTAGGAGAGCAGTCCTCGATTTGTCTCAGGATTCATTCATATTTCACTAGTGAAGACCCTGTATTAGTTTTCAATTTCCACTGTAACAAATTCCCACAGACTGGCTGGCTTAAAGCAGCAACTTTGGCGAGAATCAGCCAGGCACATGTGTGTGGTTCTGTTTCTGGGTTCTCTATGCTGTTCCAGTGTTCAGCGTGTCTAATCCTGTGGCAATGCCACACCATCTTCATAGTTGTAGTTTATTGTAATCAGTCTGGAGCTAAAGGTTCATTCTGCCACTTCGGTCTCCTTTTTCAGCATTTTAGAATGATCTTGTCTACATCTACAAAATAACCTGGGTGGGGTTTGACAGAAATGGGCTTAAAACTTTATGACCACTTGGAAGATCCGGCGTTTCACTGGAGCAGGGGCTTCTCATTTGGATGGCTTCTTTTGGCTGTGATGGGGCTTAGGGTACACGGGCTTCGGTGGTTGTGGCACATGGGCCTAGTTGCCCCACGGCAAGTGAAGTCTTCCTGGACCAAGGACTGAACCTGTGTCCCCTGCATTGGGGACCGCCAGGGAAGTGTTAATAGTATTAACTGTTAATCACTGGCCCACCAGGGAAGTCCTGAAAACATGATTATTTTGTTAACTTTGGTGTTCACCGTGTTCACTGTCAGTATAAATAAATACAATGTACTGTTTTTTCTTACTTTTATCCTATATTCTATGACACTCCTTCTCATTCTAGGGTTTTTTCTTTTTTTCCCCCTTTTAGTTCCTCGGGATTGTCTACATAGACAACCACATTGTCTTCTAATAAGGAAATTTTTATTGGATCTTTTCTGATTCATATGCCTTTTATTGCATTTTCTTATCTTACTGTCCTGGCTAGACGTTCCAGCACCATGTTGAATAAGAGTCTTGGAATACCCTTACCTTGTTGCCAACCTTAGGGCAAAAACACTCAGTTGTTCACTATTAAGTGTAATGTTGGCTATAGTGGTTTTGCTTTGTTTTTAAATAAAGCTCTCCTTACAGAGCTGAGAAAGTTCTCTGTTCCTATTTTCTGAGAGTTTTTTTTTTATCATGAATGTTGAATTTTGTGAATTTTATTTTATACATCGATTGTTATGATCACACGATTTTTCTTTAGCTTGTTAAGTGGTATATTGTTACTCAACTGCTGTTTTAACCCTAACTGTTCTAATACTAACTGGTGACTATAATTTAATTTTGGCACTAGCCCCCAAGAGTTGTCACAAACCTCCATAAGGATTCACAAGACTGCCTTCATCATGGATGGCAGCCATATGTTCATGGGGACCCCAGGTCTCTCATACCTCTGACTGACCAGTTACTAATTCCAGCTACTGATTCCTATGATCTCTGCAAGTTCAATAATTTAATAGCATGACCCAGAACTCAGGGAAGGTCTATACACTTGATTATAATTTTTTTAATAAGCAGCATAACTCAGGAACATCCAACTGAAAAGCACACGGCATGATGTCTGGAGAGCCCTGAACAGAGCTTCTGTGTCCTGTGTATGGAACTGGAGCACATTACCCTACTAGCCCATCAATGTGTTCACCAGCAAGCAAGCCCCTTGAACTGGGAGTCCAGAGTTTTTATTGGTATTTCATTTTATCATCTCAATACAAGATCAGATCAGATCAGATCAGTTGCTCAGTCGTGTCTGACTCTTTGCGACCCCATGAATCACAGCACGCCAGGCCTCCCTGTCCATCACCAACTCCCGGAGTTCACTCAGACTCACGTCCATCGAGTCAGTGATGCCATCCAGCCATCTCATCCTCTGTCGTCCCCTTCTCCTCCTGCCCCCAATCCCTCCCAGCATCAGAGTCTTTTCCAATGAGTCAACTCTTCGCATGAGGTGGCCAAAGTATTGGAGTTTCAGCTTTAGCATCATTCCTTCCAATGAACACCCAGGGCTGATCTTCAGAATGGACTGGTTGGATCTCCTTGCAGTCCAAGGGACTCTCAAGAGTCTTCTCCAACACCACAGTTCAAAAGCAATACAAGATAACTACTGCCAAAGCTAACATACTGTTAGCAAGCACACCAATTAACAATCATTGACTTTTAACAACCATAAATTATTAACAATCAGCATCAATTATATGTGTATCTACACATATATACACTCACACTTTATTCGTTAGATATCATTAAATGTCCATTTGCTTCTTGCTTCCTTACCAGAACAAAACAGCTGTCTTCCTCATTTTATCACCCATGACAGTAACAATAATAGCTACCGTTTATTGATTCTCTCCTATGTGCCAGATCGATTACATATATTTCATCTTCATAAAAGTCCCATGAGATAAACGTTATGATTTTTAACTACCAGGGAGGGAAACAAGGCTCAGAGAGTTGAAGTCACACACTCCAAAATCACATAGCTGGTCTTTAAATAATTTTTAATGTTGTAATTGTTTTACCAACTCTTTTAAAATACGTTCTCCTCTATTGAGAGGCTCAGCCCTAAGTAGCTCGATTGCTCTCTGTTAATCTGGATAAGCTAGCAGAACAGACTGGGCTTAGATTCTGAAAAGACCTCTGCAGATAGAGAATCCTCTCTTCTCGTTCTGGCTGTTAAATCCAGGGAAGTGGGACATCTTTATGTCGCTGAAGCGGTCATTTATCTTGCCCGTTCATCAGACTTCCCTTTTGGAATCTGTGCCTCTGAGGCCCCTCTTGTCTTTCTGGGACTCATAGCCATTGATTCTTCTGCTTAATCTCTGAGAGCTGCCATATCAATACAATCCTTACTCTTATTTTTTGCCCTGACTTATCAAAGAAAGACTATCATGATGGGAGATATGGCGAAGGTAAGTATCCATAGGACTTGGTGCCTGATTAGAAGCTGAGGGAGACACTGAGAAAAAGGAAGAGCCCATGAGGCCTGGTGGTTTTGTCTATGCAAGACTGGGAAAAAAAAAAGCAGTGCAATCAATACTAATGACGATAATGACAATGATGACAGATAACATTGACCAAGAACTTATTTGGAGAGTTTCACTGTATTAACTAATTTACTACTACACGAACCCTTTGGAGGAAATTATTACCCTCTTCATTTTACAGATGTAAAATCTGACTCAGAGGAGGTGAAGCTACCCATAGGAGGTAAAGAATTAAAAAGAGAAACTAATCAAGGGACTAGTTCAGTGTTAGTATTTCAGGGAGTGGTATGAAATTCGGTTGGAGTTTCCTGTTGTTCAGTCACTAAGTCATGTCCCATTTCTGCTCAATTTCATGCAGTTGAAGGACAGGTGAACTGGGAAACTTTGGTCAATTCTAATATAGCCCTGAACATGAGCCTCTTGATCTGAGGATTTCCTTAATTGCAAAACAGCATTAAGGATGAGCTCATGGCTCCCTGAGGTGTCCTGGGGACTGAATAGGGTGAAATAGGACAACATCTGTTCCACAGCAGATTCTTGCCCAATGACACATATCCCTCCTGCCTCCCTGCCCCCATCTCTCCTGCATCGATAGCTGCGAGGAGCAGAGACTTAGTGACTAAAAGTGTTGTCCAAATACAAGGTCACTTATTTGCAAACCTTTTAAATTACAGAAACAAAAATATTTCTCAATTACCAGAAAAAAAGAAGAAAGAATATACAAAATCGTGTTTAGTACTATTATTCAAACCCAACATCTCTTACCTAAGCCAGACCATAATCTCCCTGAAGGCAAGGTCCAGGCCTGTATTTATTAAGCAATGTATTGCCAGCATTGGCACAGAGTAGGGTTCAATACAGATTTGTCAAATTAATATACTTTATGGCATTTTACTAGACTTTTAAAAACTATTTATTTGGTAAATACCACATCCCTGACCTGACATTTCTTGTTTATCAATTTAGTCTTTCTTTTTCTGTGAGTGCATGTTTCTGTTGCAGAGATAAGATGCCTTGTAATTAATATAATCTATTCCCTAGGGTGACAATTGGATTTCTCCAATTCTTTGGGGGGAGGTTGTTTCTTTTCTTTTCCAAAATATTTAAATATGATATCACTACTGGCCTTCTCTGCACATATTTGTGTACACACATTTGTGATCATTTCTTCAGGAGAAATTCTCAGAAGTGGAATTGCTGGGTGGAAGGTCTGTGCTTCAACCCCTAACATTCCTTCAATTTGTACCATGATCCCTAAGGGTCACTCCTGGTGGCTCTTAGACACTCAGGACTCAAGACTTCCAGTCCAGAGTAGTTTTCTGAGCTTCCTTCTGCAATCTCCCCAAGCCTCCAAGCCAAATTCTGAGCAGGAAGCCCTGGGAAAGCAAATTACTTTTAAAGTGCTTAAAGGGATCGAAATGTTGCTGCTTGACAGGTCTTCTCAAGGATGGAAGAGAGGCTCTCTTTAGCCCTCTAGGGCGGCAGGAAGAGAAAACGGAGGAAAAAAAAAGACTAGGTTTTGTTAAGGAAGGGTTGGCATGCACACACACACTCATACACACATGCGTACACATGTCTAAGTGATTTTTTCTTTCTTAAGCAGTAGCAAAAAGATAGAGAACGGGAAGAATGTGTGCATTCTTTGGGAGATCTGTGAAGCCATGAACAGAGTCTCCCACACCCAGCAGAAGATGTTAACAAGCAAGAATCCTCGCGAGTGTAAGAGCTGCCGCCCTTGCGTCTGGAGGTAAAGGGCTGCCATCGCTCACTCCACGTGGAGGATGGGTTAGCTGCTCTGCGACTGCTCCACTTCAATCTAAACCCTCGGGGGATTACTCCAAGGATGCCAGAGAGGCAGCCTAATAATACCTCTGTCATGTTACTGCTCCTTCCTCTGCTTGGCAGGATGCAAGCACAGATATGTCTCCCTCGTCCCTAACCCTCTATTAGTTCACTTTTCAAATGGCTGAGGGCAGCTGAAAAGTAAGGGAGTTCAGCGAGCTTTTTTCCCTCCCTTTCCCCTCCTTTCTTGCATTTTCCAAGGCAGTCCTGTTGGGAAGCAGCACAGCATGTGAGGTGCTGCTGGGTGCCCCAGGGCTTCGGTGCACTGGATTCTGGCCTCTGGCAAATCACCTTTGAGAAGCTAAACTTAGACCATCCTAATTTCTGCAAGTGTTATTCCTCCCCTCCCTATTCCAATTCTCTTCTCTCTCCAGCCCCCTCCATCAGGATAACTATACATATTTAAAACTTGCTCCTTGACTATAGCAAATTGATGGATCATCCAAGTCTTCTTTTCTCAATTTTGTGTGGGTCCCTGCGATTTCTCTTGTTTCCTTGTTTAAAACATTGTGATGTTGCCCATCAATCACGGGTTAAAACTCAAATCTTTTGATTTGGTTCAAGCCCCTGATTGCTGCTGCCCATTTGCTCTTCCAGCCACACATTCCCTTCCATCCTCATTCCTTCATGCTGAACATCTTCGGGTTCCTGAAGCATACCGTATTATTTATTTTTTCCAGGCATTTGTGCAGCTCCATTTGTTAGGATTTTTTACTCCCCTTCCCCACAGTTTTCACTTGGCTCGCCTCACCTATTCTTCACAACTTGTTATTGACCTTGCTTCCTCTTTGACCCCTGCACATAGCAACATTAATCGACCATGGTCCACCTTCCAGCTAGACCATAAGAATTCAGGAGGGCAGGGGCCAAGTCTGTCTTTTACAATGTTGGCCGTCAGGTAGAGTTCCTAAAGCAGAGATTACTCATTGTTCACCAATACTTTATCCCCTGTTTAATTAGAAAAATTCCATGTTTTGCACAGCATGTGACCACTGTAGTACATATCATAGCTCACCTTACAGTCTGTAATGAACAAGAGATTAAATTCTAGTCATTAGAATGTGAGCAGAGACAATGATGCCACATAGAGAAAATGGTTGTGTATAATCCTGACCTTTCACTTTTTCCAATGCCAGGAAGGGGAAGAGAGCTGGAAAGTTACTCTACATGACTGGCCTGCAGAAAAGGGCTGAAGTATTCTATCTTCTAAATTATGTATCACCAAATCTCATCATCTATGTTAGATCCAAGTAGGTGTAATCACTCAAGAATGTTTACTGAATAAATAAAGATGTGCTAGAGATAATGGAATGAAATGAATGAAAGCCACAACCAGAGAGAACTAACCAATCTGACCATATGGACCACAGCCTGGTGTAACTCAATAAAACTATGAGCCATGCCATATAGGGCCACCCAAGATGGACAGGTCGTGGTGGAGAATTCTGACAAGACGTGGTTCACTGGAGAAGGGAATGGCAAACCACTTCAGTATTCTTGCCTTGAGAACCCCATGAACAGTATGAAAAGGCAAAAAGATAGGACACTGAAAGATGAACTCTTCAGGTCGGTAGGTGCCTAATATGCTACTGGAGGTCACTGGAGAAATAATTCCAGAAAGAAGAGATGGAGCTGGAGCCAGCAGTTGTGGATATGAATGATGATGGAAGTATATCCAATGCTCTTAAGAGCAATATTGCATGGGAACCTGGAATGTTAGGTCCATGAATCAAAGCAAAGTGGAAGTAGTTAAACAGGAGGTGGCAAGTGTGAACATCAACATTTTATGAATCAGTGAACTATAATGGACTGCAATGGGTGAATTTAACTCAGATGATCATTACATATACTACTATGAGCAAGAATCCCTTAAAGGAAATGGAGTAACCATCATAGTAAAAAAAGAGTCCAAAAGACAGTACTTGAATGCAATCTCAAAGACAACAGAATGATCTCTGTTCATTTCCAAGGCAAACCATTGAATATCACAGTAATCCAAGTCTATGCCCTGATCAGTAATGCTGAAGAAGCTGAAGTTGAACAGTTCTATGAAGACCTACAAGACTTTCTGGAACTAACATCCAAAAAAGATGTTCGTTTCATTATGGGGGACTGGAATGCAAAAGTAGGAAGTCATGAAATACCTGGAGTAACAGGCAAATTTGGCCTTGGAGTACAGAATGAAGCAGGGCAAAGGCTAATAGACATTTGCCAAGAGGACACACTGGTCATAGCAAACACCCTTTTCCAACAACACAAAAGAAGACTCTACACATGGACATCACCAGATGGTCAATATCATAATAGGATTGATTATATTCTTTTCAGCCAAAGAGGGAGAACCTCTATACAGTCAGCAAAAACAAGACTGGGAGCTGACTGTGGCTCAGATCATGAACTCCTTATTGCCAAATTCAGACTTAAATGGAAGAAAATGGGGAAAACCACTAGACCATTCAGGTATGACCTAAATCAAATCCCTTACCATTATACAGTGGAAGTGACAAACAGACTCAAGGGATTAGATATGATAGAGTGCCTGAAGAACAATGGAAGGAGGTTCATAACATTGTACAGGAGGCAGGGATGAAGACCTTCCCCAAGAAAAATAAATGCAAAAAGGCAAAATGGTTGTCTGAAGAGGACTTATAAATACCTGTGAAAAGAAGAGAAGCCAAAGGAAAAGGAGAGAAGGAAAGATATACCCATTTGAATGCAGAGTTCCAAAGAATAACAAGGAGAGATAAGTAAGCCTTCCTCAGTCATCAGTGAAAAGAAATAGAGGAAAACAATAGAATGGGAAAGACTAGAGATCTCTTCAAGAAAATTAGAGATACCAAGGGAACATTTCATGCAAAGATGGGCTCAATAAAGGACAGAAATGGTATGGACCTAACAGAAGCAGAAGATATTAAGAAGAGGTGGCAAGAATACACAGAAGAACAATACAAAATAGATCTTCATGACCCAGGTGATCACAGTGGTGTGATCACTCACCTAGAGCCAGACATCCTGGAATGTGAAGTCAAGTGGGCCTTAGGAAGCATCACTACGAACAAAGCTAGTGGAATTCCAGTTGAGCTATTTCAAATCCTTGAAGATGATGCTGTGAAAGTGCTGCACTCAATATGCCAGCAAATTTGGAAAACTCAGCAGTGGCCACAGGACTGGAAAGGTTAGTTTTCTTTCCAATCCCAAAGAAAGGCAATGCCCCAAATGCTCAAACTACCACACAATTGCATTCATCTCACATGCTAGTAAAGTAATGCTCAAAATTCTCCAAGCCAGGCTTCAACAATACATGAACCATGAACTTCCAGATGTTCAATCTGGATTTAGAAAAGGCAGATGAATCAGAGATCAAGTTGCTAACATCAGTTAGATCATTGAAAAAGCAAGAGAGTTCCTGGAAAACAGCAACTTCTGCTTTATTGACTATGCCAAAGCCTTTGACTGTGTGGATCACAACAAACAGTGGAAAATTCTTAAAGAGAAATATCAACAACCTCAGATACACAGATAACATCACCCTTATGGCAGAAAGGGAAGAACCAAAGAGCCTCTTGTTGAAAGTGAAAGAGGAGAATGAAAAAGTTGGCTTAAAACAACATTCAGAAAACTAAGATCATGGTATCTGGTCCCATCACTTAATGGCAGATAGAAGGGGAAACAATGGAAACAGTAAGAGACTTTTTTTTTTTTTTGGCTCTAAAATCACTGCGGATGGTGACTGCAGCCATGAAATTAAAAGATGCTTGCTCCTTGGAAGAAACATTATGACCAACCTAGACAGCATATTAAAAGGCAGAGACATTACTTTGCCAACAGAGATCCGTTTAGTTAAAGCTATAGTTTTTCCAGTAGTCATGTATGGATGTGAGAGTCAGACTATAAAGAAAGCTGAGCACCTTAGAATTGATGCTTTTGAACTGTGGTGTTGGAGAAGACTCTTGAGTGTCTCTTGGACAGTAAGGAGATCAAACCAGTCCCTCCTAAAGGAAATCAGTGCTGTATATTCATTGGAACGACTGATACTGAAGCTGAAACTCCAATACTTTGGCCACCTGATGTGAAGAACTGACTCCTTTGAAAAGACCCTGATGCTGGGAAAGATTGAGGGCTGGAAGAGGAGAGGACAACAGAGGATGAGATGGTTGGATGGCATCAGCGATTTAATGGACATGAGTTTGAATAAACTCTGGGAGTTGGTGATGGACAGGGAAGCCTGGCGTGCTGCAGTCCATGGAGTTGAAAAGAGTTGGACATGACTGAGTGACTGTACTGAACTGAACTGAGAGATAATGGAGGCCAGCAAAAACCAAGTTGATCTCCACAAACTGGAAGGATTGACAATCTACACCAGGAGGGATCAGAAAGGGACAGAAGTCAGCTGATAATGGCATAGTCATTGTGATATGTGCTAGGACTTGGGGATACAAAGGCATGTGAGTCAGAATGTCTACCCACCATGAAGTCATAGTCTGAGAAGTGAACTCAGTTAACTAAACTGATCATGCTGGCAAAAGCCAGGCCAGAGCTGAAACAGGAGCTTAATGGGATCACTCAGTTCAGTTCAGTTGTTCAGTCATGTCTGCCTCTTTGCAACACCAAGGACTGTAGTACATCAGGCCTCCCTGTCCATCACCAACTCCTGGAGTTTACTCAAATTCATGTCCATTGAGCTATTTATGCCATCCAACCATCTCGTCCTCTGTTGTCCCCTTCTTCTCCTGCCTTCAATCTTTCCCAGCATCAGAGTCTTTCCAAGGATTCAGTTCTTCACATCAGGTGTCCAAAGCATTGGAGTCTCAGCTTCAGCATCAGTTCTTCCAATGAATATACAGGACTGATTTCTTTAGGAGGGACTGGTTTGATCTCCTTGCTGTCCAAGGGACTATCAAGAGTCTTCTCCAACACCACACTTCAAAAGCATCAGTTCTTTGGTGCTCAGCTTCCTTTATATCCAACTCTCACATCCATACATGACTACTGGAAAAACTGTAGCTTTGACTGGATGGATCTCTGTTGGCAAAGTAATGTCTATTTTTTAATATGCTGTCTAGGTTGGTCATAACTTTCCTTCCAAGGAGCAAGCGTCTTTTAATTTCCTGGCTGCAGTCACCACCTGTAGTGATTTTGGAGCCCCCCAAAATAGTCTCTCTGTTCCCATGGTTTCCCCATGAATTTGCCATGAAGGTATGGGACTGGATGCCATGATCTTAGTTTTCTGAATACTGAGTTTTAACCCAACTTTTTCACTCTCCTCTTTCACTTTCATCAAGAGGCTTGTTAGTTCTTCTTCACTTTCTGTCACAAGGGTGGTGTCATCTGCATATCTGAGGTTATTGATATTTCTCCCGACAATCTTAACTCCAGCTTGTGCTTCTTCCAGCCCAGCGTTTCTCATGATGTATTCTATATATAAGTTAAATAAGCAAGGTGACAATATACAGCCTTGATATACTCCTTTCCCAATTTGGAACCAGTCTGTTGTTCCATGTCCAGTTCTAACTGTTGCTTCTTGACCTCATACAGATTTCTCAAGAGGCATGTCAGGTAGTCTGGTATTCCCATCTGTGTAAGAGTTTTCCATAGTTTGTTGTGATCCACACAGTCAAAGGCTTTGGCATAGTCAATAAAGCAGATGTTTTTCAGGAACTCTCTTGCTTTTTTGATGATCCAGTGGATGCTGGCAATTTGATTTCTGGTTCCTCTGCCTTTTCTAAAACCAGCTTGACTATCTGGAAGTTCATGGTTCACTTACTGTTGAAGCCTGGCTTGGAGAATTTTGAGCATTACTTTACTAGCATGTGAGATGAATGCAATTGTGTGGTAGTTTGAGCATCCTTTGGCATTGCCTTTCTTTGGGATTGGAATGAAAACTGACCTTTTCCAGTCCTGTGGCCACTGCTGAGTTTTCCAAATTTGCTGGCATATTGAGTGCAGCACTTTCACAGCATCATCTTTTAGGATTCAAAATAGCTCAACTGGAATTCCATCACCTCCACTAGCTTTGTTCATGGTGATGTTTCTTAAGGCCCACTCAACTTTGCATTCCAGGAAGTTGAGTGATTATACCATCTTGATTATCTGGGTCATGAAAATCTTTTTTGTATAGTTCTTCTGTATATTCTTGCCACCTCTTCTTAATATCTTCTGCTTCTGTTAGGTCCATACCATTTCTGCCCTTTATTGATTATTGTGCTCATCTTTGAATGAAATGTTCTCTTGGTATCTCTAATTTTCTTCAAGAGATCTCCAGTCTTTCCCATTCTATTGTTTTCCTTTATTTCTTTGTGTTGATCATGGAAGAAGGCTTTCTTATCTCTCTTTGTTATTCTTTGGAACTCTGCATTCAAATGGGTATATCTTTCCATTTCTCCTTTGCCTGTGTCTTCTCTTCTTTTCACAGCTATTTATAAGATCTCTTCAGACAATCATTTTGCCTTTTTGCATTTATTTTTCTTGGGGAAGGTCTTCACCCCTGCCTCCTGTACAATGTCAGAAACCTCCATCCATTGTTCTTCAGGCACTCTGTCTATCATATCTAATCCCTTGAATCTATTTGTCACTTCCACTGTATAACATAAGGGATTTGATTTAGGTCATACCTGAATGGTCTAGTGGTTTTCCCCCATTTTCTTCAATTTAAGTCTGAATTTGGCAATAAGGAGTTCATGATCTAAGCCACAGTCAGCTCCCAGTCTTGTTTTTGCTGACTGTATAGAGGTTCTCCCTCTTTGGCTGCAAAGAATATAATCAATCTTACTTTGATATTGACCATCTGGTGATGTCCATGTGTAGAGTT
This sequence comes from Bos mutus, assembly GCF_027580195.1. Taxonomy (NCBI): domain Eukaryota; kingdom Metazoa; phylum Chordata; class Mammalia; order Artiodactyla; family Bovidae; genus Bos; species Bos mutus. The sequence goes on from NC_091624.1 coordinate 4,497,638, forward strand.
TTCTCTTGTGTTGTTGAAGAGGGTGCTGGCTATGACCAGTGGGTTCTCTTGGCAAAAGTCTATTAGCCTTTGCCCTGCTTCATTCTGTACTCCAAGGCCAAATTTGCCTGTTACTCCAGGTATTTCATGACTTCCTAGTTTTGCATTCCAGTCCCCTATAATGAAAAGGACATCTTTTTTGGGTTTTAGTTCTCAAAGGTCTTGTAGGTCTTCATAGAACTGTTCAACTTCAGCTTCTTCAGCATTACTGGTCGGGGCATAGACTCTGATTACTGTGATATTCAATGGTTTGCCTTGGAAATGAACAGAGATCATTCTGTTGTCTTTGAGACTGCACCCATGTACTGCATTTCGAATTATTTTGTTGACTATGATGGCTACTCCTGTTCTTCTAAGGTATTCTTGCCCACAGTAGTAGATGTAATGATCATCTGAGTTAAAGTCACCCATTGCAGTCCATTATAGTTCACTGATTCCCAAAATGTCGATGTTCACTCTTACCATATCCTGTTTGACAACTTCCAATTTGCCTTGATTCATGGACCTAATATTCCAGGTTCCCATGTAGTATTGCTCTTTAGAGCATCAGACTTTACTTCCATCATCAGTCACACCCACAACTGGGTGTTGTTTTTGCTCTGGCTCCATCTCTTCATTCTTTCTGGAGTTGTTTCTCCAGTGATCTCCAGTAGCATATTAGGCACCTACCGACCTGGGGAGTTCATCTTTCAGTGTCCTATCATTTTGCCTTTTCATTCTGTTTATGGACTTCCTAAGGCAAGAATGCTGAAGTGGTTTGCTATTCCCTTCTCCAGAGTTTTGTCAGAACTCTCTACCATGACCAGTCCATCTTGGGTGGCCCTACCTGGCATGGCTCACAGTTTCATTGAGTTAGACCAGGCTATGGTCCACGTGATTTGTTTGTTTAATTTTCTGTGCTTGTGGTTTTCAGTCTGTCTGCCATCTGATGGAGAAGGATAAAAAGCTTATTGAGGGTTCTTGATGAGAGAGACTGAGTTAGGGGGAAACTGGGTCTTGTTCTGACAAGTGGGGCTATGCTCAGTAAATCCTTAATCCAATTTTCTGTTGAAGGGTGGGGCCATGTTCCCTGCCTGTTTTTACCTGGGGCCAAACTATTGTGCAGGTAGAGAAAATAACGCTGACCTCTTTCAAAAGGTCCCATGCACGCACTGTTAGTCAGGGCCCCCTACTGTGCATCAGGCCACCGCCGACCCATGGGTCCACTGGAGACTCCTGAACACTCATGGGCAAGTCTAGGTCTGTCTCTTGTGGGGTCACTGTTCCTTTCCTCTGGGGCGTGGTGTGCATGAAATTCTGTTTGTGCCCTCCAGGAGTCTATTTTCCAGTCCTGTGTAAATTCTGGCGGCTCTATGGTGGGTTAATGGTGACCTCCTCCAAGAGGGCTTATGCCCTGTCCCTGCAACAGCCCACCACTGACCCGTACTTCCACAGGAGATGCTCAGACACAGCTCTGTCTCAGTCTCTGTGGGGTCTCTGGGTCCTGGTGCACACAAGATTTGTGTGCGCCTTCTGAGCATCTCTGGCGGGTATGGGGTTTGATTCTAAACACAATTTCACCCCTCCTACCATCTTGCTGGGGCTTCTCTGCCCTTGCACATGGGGTATCTCCTCACAGTCACTCCAGTGCTGTGCAGGGATCATAGAGATAGGTTAACCTCAGATCAGATGAACAAGGGCTTTCTAGGAGGTGAAATCTAAGCTGAGTCTGGAAAGTGAGCTGAGGCGGAAAGGAAGACAGGTAGGCAGAGGGCAGAGCAAGACCATGAAGTCTTGTAAAATCCTGGCATACTGGAAAATGAAGGTAAAATCTAGTGTGGTTAGGGACTTCCCTGGTGACCTAAGACTCTACCTTCCAACGTAGGGGATGTGGGTTCTATCCACGTTCGGGGAACTAAGACCCCACATGCAGCAGAGCAATGCAGTCCCTGTGCTGCAGCTACTGAGCCTGCGTGCTCTGGAGCCTGTGTGCCACGATGAAAGACCGCACATGCTGCGCCCAGCACAGCCAGGAAGTAAAGAAAAAATAATAATTTAAAAACTCTGTATGGTTAGAGTATAGGTTGTGTGTGTGCATGTCTGGGTCTGGTCTGCAAGGGGACATAATAAAGCTGGACAGTCAGAAAGTGGTGAATGACATTTAGCTAAATTTTGGTGGAAGGTCAGATAAGCAGATGGCCTGTGTGGAGGTGCAGAGTAAGAAAGAAATCCTTCAGATAGTAGTAAAAGTAGTAGCAGGAGTAATACAAATAAATACAACCAAAATTAACAACTGCTACTACTCTTGAATCTTTAAGATGTAGTCAATATATTTCATATGCCATCTCATTGTATCCTCAGACTATCTCTTTGAAGCAGCAGCATTGATTTTCTACTTTTTATAGGTGGAAATGAAGCTCAGAGGGGCAGAGTGGCTTACCCAAACGACACACTGCTGAGGAACAGAGCAGCAACTCCAGCGCCAGTCTGTGTGCTCCCCAAACAGATGCTCTTAACTCCCAACTCATATAATTGTAAAATGCTTTTTAATGATGGACAAAATGTGGTGTTGCAGAGATGGGGGTTCTACGTTTTATATAAAGAGCAGAGCATTGGCCACCCCCAGAGTTCTGAGGTGCTGGACCCCATTAGGGGGCTTGAGAAGCTACGAAAATTATAAAATGGATCCCCAGGTGTCTCCATTTACCTCCCTAATGCATTCTCCCAGAATTCTCTGTCATCTATTCCAGGAGACAGATATTCACCCTGAAGTTGTAAAGAGCAATTTATAAAAAGTGCACCCAAAAAGTAAAACCTAGTACTTGAAATGGATGGTTGACATAGGGGAGAAGGGGACAGTTTATTATTTTTATCTAATTTTGGGGAAAAAAAAAAAGAGTGCATAGCTTTATCCTATTTATAATAGAAGTCATGATATAATAAAATCATCTCATCACATCAGCAGTCATTTCTACAAATAGAGCACTGACGCTTTAGATATTAACATGTGTTATAAATGTCATTGATATATTAAGACTTTTCAGACTGTCTATCTAAAAATAGAGGAAAAGCCAGAGGGAGGGAATAGAAAGACACAGAACTGACTAATTCAATCAGAAAAAATGGGAACCTATTCTTGCACAATTAAGTCCTTTATTTGTGAGCAATGCAAGTAAACACCTGAATCTGATTTATGGTTTGACTTCTATTCACTGGCAGAGTGTGACACAGAAAAGGGGAGAAATGCACAAAGAGGGAGGGGAGAGCAAGTGAAATGAAAATGCGTAGAATTAAGGAGACAGTATTAAAGCAAGACTCAAGTTATCCTCTCCAATCACCTCACTTTACATGGAGGGAAACTGAACCTTGGGGAGACCACACCGTTGAATCTAGGTCAGTGTTGCTTGGCATTAGACAAGAGAAATCTTTACAAATCTGAGCTCCAAATCAGATATTAAAGGAGAGAGCTGGTATTTTTTCTTAAAGAAAAGTGGAAAGCTCTGTCAGTGAGGGAAACACAGCACTGGCAGGGCTGTGGGAATGAGTTAGAAAGAAACAGGAGAAAGGGAACATCAAAAATATGTAGTACTTATCATTTGAAAGTAGCATTATACATATTATCCAATTTAACATTCATGACAGCCCTGGAAAGGAGGGCAATTAGACCCATTTTATTCATGAAAGCTCAGAGAAGTTAAGTCGTGTGCCGCTGGGAGGTTAACTAAACTGGATTCACTGATCCATCTATCTCACCCAAGATGCTAGACCTATCTCGGATCAAGGATAGAGTCCTACTCTACACTGGAACTTAAGCATTCACTGGGGTGTCTCAGAGCTGTGGGGGTGGTAGTGTAATCACCAGGTCAACAAGCTTATGCACTGAAGGCCTCCTTTGAGGTCACAGGGACATTGGCTTCCCTTATCTCTGCCTGGCCTGAACCTTAGCACTACTTCTTTTCCTTCTTTCTCTTGGGCAAAGCTATAGGGCAAGTCAATTCTTTGTTACACAGGAGGTTGCCTTATTCAATTAAAAATGATAGAAACCAGCTATTGTATGATTCTCTTGTATAGGAGAACTGCACAAATGAGTCTGCACAAAAGAAGTCTAATTTATGCCTCGATTTTAACTTAGCATCACAGAACAGGCCACATACAGGGGCATGCCGTATAGGGTGGCAAAAGGCACATGGGAAGAGGAAAGGAAGGAGAAGAGATTTGATGGGGCTTAAAAATAAATACTATGAAAATGCTAGTTGTGGTTTGGTTGTGCAAACTGGTGCTGTCCATGTTGCTGTTCTTCCTGGAGTCCTATAGCCGTAGAGAAAGCAAAGGTGTTTCATTCTTCTCTTTCTCCTCCCCCACCTCCTCCTCCTGCTGCTTCTTTTTATTCTTGCACCATCTCCTCCTCCTCCTTCATCTTAGCCCTCCCCTTCTTTTTCTCACTTATCTGGTCATTGATATTGTAAACATTTTCCTATTTTTCCACACTGCCTTAGCTTAGCATGGTTTATAATAACCCCTAGGGTGTTTTGCTGGGGAAGGCAATGGCAACCCACTCCAGTATTCTTGCCTGGAGAATCCCATGGACAACAGAGCATGGCGAGCTACAGTCCATGGGGTTGCCAAGAGTCAGACATGACTGAATGACTAACACACACACACACACAGGATGTTTTGAATCTGCTTTTTAATTTTACAAAATTCAATTTTTTTTGTTATGATGAAGACAATGCTTGCTAAAACTAAACAGAATGGAAGTCTACACAATGGAAAGTAAAAGCTCTTCAGTGATGTCACCCCCAGGGAAGCACTGTTTCAGGTGTGGTTGGGAAGTAGTTTGACACTTAGCAGCTCTGTTCTGACTTCCTTCTACTTGGGTTCATGTCCCAATTCTACCACTTCCAACCTGTGTGACTCTGAGCAAGTGACTCAACTTCTCTGGGTCTCCATTTCTTCAAGTGAAGAACTGGGACTCAGTATAACTACTTGTCTCTGTGAATTGCTTATAAGGGTTAAGTGAGATGATATACATTAGCCCAATGCCCAACCCCAAAAGACAACTCCTTCATGTTAGCTAATCCGGTAGATCCTTCCAGAAACACAAATGCATATGAACAACTAGTTAAGTCCATGTATTGTATATGCAGAATTCTTTATTCCCCTTAAAAGAGCATGTGGGACACTACTGATGTCTACAGACATGAGCTCATATTTTCAACAGTCCACTTAAATGGACAAAACCACTCAATTCTTCACCGATAGTGATTGAGAAGGTATTCTTTTATTGGTTTTCTTTTGTAAGCAATACTGCAGTAGATGTCAGAGCTTAGACATTTGAAAGGCTCCTCAGCTGTATCATGTAAGCAGTCTATTTGTTACGTGAAGGCCTCCTAGGTTGCACGGAATTTGAAAAGATGAGGGAAAGATTCCCATCTGTCGCTTTGCTTGGACTTTCTTTCCACGATTGGGTCTTCCATGGCAGTTCATCCAGGAAAGGTTCATTTAGACCTCCTGTGTGCTTGAAGATGGACCTAGCATGCACAGTTCTGTGTGTGGAGACCTCAGGCTGTGATGGAGGAATGAGATGTATAATTAATGTAGATACGATGGGGGTATTGTGGCACCAAACACAGCAGAAACAAACAAATTTGAAGTTGTCTCCCAAAGTTTGAGGAAGCCATTGCAATTTACATTATTATTGCTCTCAGTTCAGTTCAGTCACTCAGTTGTGTCTGATTCTTTGAGATCCCATAGACTGCAGCACACCAGGCCTCCCTGTCCATCACCAACCCCCAGAGCTTGCTCAAACTCATGCCCAACGTGTCGGTGATGTCATCCAACCATCTCATCCTCTGTTGTCCCCTTCTCCTCCTGCCCAAAGTCTTTCCCAGCATCCGGGTCTTTTCAAATGAGTTGGTTCTTTGCATCAGGTGGTCAAAATATTGGAGTTTCAGCTTCAACATCGGTGCTTCCAATGAATAGTCAGGACTGATTTCCTTTAGGACTGACTGGTTTGATCTCCTTGCAGTCCGAGGGACTCTCAAGAGTCTTTTCCAACACCGCAGTTCAAAAGCATCAATTCTTTGGTGCTCACCTTTCTTTATAATCCAACTCTCACATCCATACATGACTACTGGAAAAACCATAGATTTGACTAGAAGAACCTTTGTCAGCAAAGTAATGTCTCTGCTTTTTAAAATGCAGTCTAGGTTGGACATAGCTTTTCTTTCAAGGAGCAAGCGTCTTTTAATTTCATGGCTGCAGTCACCATCTGCAATGACTTTGGAGCCCCCCAAGATAATGTCTCTCACTGTTTTCATTGTTTCCCCATCTATTTGTCATGAACAGAAGGGACTGGATGCCATGATCTTAGTTTTCTGAATGTTGAGTTTTAAACCAACATTTTCACTCCCCTCTTTCACATTTATCAAGAAGCTCTTTAGTTTTTCTTTCTGCCATAAGGGTGGTGTCATCTGCACATCTGAGGTTATTGATATTTTTCCTGACAATCTTGATTCCAGCTTGTGCTTCATCCAGCCCAGTGTTTCTCATGATGTACTCTGCATATAAGTTAAATAAGCAGGGTGACAATATACAGCCTTGAAGTACTCCTTTCTCTTTTTGGAATCAGTCTGTTGTTCCATGTCCAGTTCTAACTGTTGCTTTTAACCTGCATACAGATTTCTCAGGAGGCAGGTCTGGTATTCCCATCTCTTTAAGACTTTTCCATAGTTTGTTGTGGTCTACACAGTCAGAGGCTTTGGCATAGTCAATAAAGTAGAAATAGATGTTTTTCTGGAACTCTCTTGCTTTTTCGATGATCCAGTGGATGTTGGCAATTTGATCTCTGGTTCCTCTGCCTTTTCTAAATCCAGCTTGAACATCTGGAATTATTGCTCTATAAACAAATAAATGACACAGGTTTGACTCCTGGGTCAGGAAGATCCCCTGGAGTGGGAAATGACAACCTGATCCAGTATTCTTCTAGTATGCCTGGAAAATTCCATGGACAGATGAGCTTAGCAGACTACAGTCCATGAGGTTGCAAAGAGTAGGACTCGAGTGAGTTGACTAAGCATATACATAAATGTCTTTGGGTTTTGGTTTATTCTTAATACATTATTTCTTTCCTTTTTGGAAAAAGCTATTTGGCCTCAGGATCTCCTGAAGCCTGAGGATGACCTGGGTCTACCTGGGTTTATCTATTTCTTATTCATTCCCTGTCTCCCTAGCATTCCATTAACAACCACAGCAAAAGGGTGTTATTAGTGACTTCTGATTTTTTTTTTTTCACTTTCAGCTACTCAACTCCCAGGTGCTCAGGGAAATATTTCCCTGAAACTTTTCTATTTCAAAATATCACAGGCCAGAACCACTGAGATTTGGGTCTGCAGCAGCAGCCAGGAGGAAAACCAGAGAAAACAATAAATGGAGAGAGGAAAGAAAGAGCTGACATTTCCTTCAGGACTGAATAATGTATTTGAAAGCTTCATTTTGCTGTAGATTGAAAGGGGCTTAAGGTGGAAAGAGGTGAGAAGGAGAAGGAATGAGAGAGATAGAGGGACATATAAGTCCCAAGAGGTGGGCACTGCAATCTAGAAAGTTACTCTCAACCGAGCTTCATTCTAAAGTTCACCACTGAATTATGTGCTGCATGTCTGGAGACTCCGGTGCTCTCATAATACCTGTAATAGAATGTGATGGCTACAAGATGATTCTTCTGTTTGGGGACTTATTGCAACCTGTTCAATTTCCCTGTGTTTTCTTTCTTTCTTTTGTTTTGCTTTCTTAAACTTCTAATTTAATTCCCCATCAACTTTTTCTCATGTGTATTAGTTGCTCAGTTGTGTCCAACTCTTTGTGATCCAATGGACTGTAGCCTGCCAGGCTCCGCTGTCCATGGACTTCTTCAGGCAAGAGTACTGGAGTGGATTGCCATTCCCTTCTCCATCAGATCTTTCCAACCCAAGGATGGAACCCAGTTCTCCTGCATTGCAGGCAGATTCTTTACTGTCTGAGCCACCAGGGTCTAGAGGTTCAGTAAATGCTTGCTTACAACCATGTGAATATTTCTTTCCCATAACAGAAATTATATAAAAAATAATGGGAGTACATCAACTCGACACTAAAAATGCTTTGGCTACTATATGAACTTTGTGAAACATGTGTGCTTCGCTTTATCCCAAATGATCATCTTTGAAAGTGTATGAATAGAGTCTGCACATGCCTAGACTGATTATCATGCATTTTATAGAAATATACATGACATAAACTGTGAACATGTTCTTTTAAAATTTTTTTTCTGAGGTGGATGCAAATTGCAGTTCAGACTTCTGTAAACTTCTTAAATAGCTTAGAATATTTAAAGAAAAATATGAAGTCACCAATTAAATTTTAACGGCACTCAAAATAAGTTGCAAGATAGCAATGCAAAGTAGATGAAATTTTTTGTTAACATTTGGCACAATTGCTTAAAGACCTGCGAGGGGAAAATGTGATGGTAACCGAGGAGACAGAAAAAGGATAAAGACTCCATATCAACTTCTAGTAAAACCTAGCACATAAAAGATCTTCCAAATACATGGGAAGGAGGGAGAGAAGAGAAAGAAGAGAAGGCATAAAAGACAGAGAGACAGGGAGGTGAGGAAGAGCAAGAAAAACAAGAGCAGATAGATGAAGGCAAACAATTGCCATTTATTTCTGATGTTACATAGGATGAGAAAGCATTCCAAAGAGCATTCATTGTGTGTGGGTGTTAGGGGGAATCTCTGTGGGGACTCTGAAGAGAAAAATGTCTGAAAATGTGTAAGGTCCTGGCCACATCAAGAACAAAAAATAAACAGGAGTGTTTAAATACCTGGTTTAATTAGCCTGCTTCAGTATCAGCTTCAGTATTCCCAACTTCTCCGGTTACTAAATATATGAACTTGGACCAGTTATTTAACTTCCCCCTTCCTTAGTTCCCTCATATATAAAAGGGGAATTACAATACCTAGAGCCCTAGAAAGAATGGAATGATGTAATACCTGCTGAGAGTTTAGCACAGTCTCTGCAGAGTAATGCCCCTTATTGCTGCTATTATTATTATTACTACTACGATGATTACCCTTTTGGAAAACACTGACTCAATGTGTAGATGGAAACCTAAATAAATATATTTATTCCTTTTGCCCCAGCAATCCCTCTTCTGGAAATGGATCTCAAGAAAATAACTCAACCAAAGGATAAAGCTAAGTGCTCATCACCATAGCATTAGCCATAATTGCCCCAAAAAGGGAGCAACTTAAATGTCCATCAATAGGGGAATCATTTATAGTGAATTATGATGTATCAACATAATAGGGTATTATGCAACAATTACAATGATAATTATGATAATGTAATATCACAAACAAATGCTTACAATTTACCGTTAAGTGAAAAATACATAAATGATATATAAGTACAATTGCAGCTTTGTAAAAATATGCATGCATATTGGCAAGTCTTTGCATCTTATGTGCAAAAAATGAGAATAATTATGTACGTATGTTCATGTAAAGACATTTTTGCTTTCTATAAATTGTTTTTTTAATATTGTTTTGGAACCCTCTATTTAATAATAAAAATGTGCAGCAGGAGATGACTGAATACAGAGGTATTGCATGTTATAACTCACGTTGGTGAATTAGTGGTGCAAAAGGCTTTGCTTATAGACATGCATACAAGGGCTTTGGGACATTTATGTGGGCAATAATTATAAATAATGAGCAAATAGGTAATGCTGATATAACTTTTACTATATGCCAGGTACTATAGCCTGAGTGCTTAATTCATTTTATATGTTGAATTTTCATAATAACACTGTTTTACAGATGAGAAAACTAGGGCACAGTGTGGTTAAGTAACCACATAGCTATGTTAAGTCACATGCTACTGAATGGTGGAATGGGATATGAATCTAGGCCGCTTCATCCCCAAACCCATGCTCTGAACCGTCACGTGCCCTGCTATCAGCCAGGGGCAGCTTTGCAGGTGTGTGACCAAGTGCAGTCACACCACACACAGCCCCACTGGGGAGGATCCTCTGTATGGGTTAGAAGCTCTGCTGCTGTCTTGAAATGCTCGTATTTTATGTTTGAGTCTGTGTTTTGTGAGATAAGTCAGATGGGATGATGGAGCATGCACTGAGGGCATAGAGACGCTGCTCACATGGGGTTCCACCTTCTTGAGATGTGTCCCCAGACTCCACGCTCCAAGCCTGGGGCCCTGAGCCCTGCTCAAACTCTCCCTCTCAACCCGCACCTCATGGACACTGCCACCTCTGTCAAGGAGAGTGAGCAGATCTCAGTGATAGAGCAAAGGCTGAACTGCATCATCATCCTCTGTCCACAGCGGGGGCCAGTCTGTGGTCACCAGGCAGAGTAGGGTGTGGGAGCAATGCTGGTGGCCTCCTGGGGTGAGGCAAGGCACTGGGCATCTTGCCTTGGCTTGCTATCACTGTTATGCATTCAGTGGGCAACTTGGCAGCAGCCTCTTGCCCACCCCTGATCCAGGCACTTAATATGTTCCTATTGTTATTAGAGATTGCGATCTCTTGGGGTGCTGCCCATGGGTTGGGGTAATGAACCTCTAGGAAACAGAGATTCACTTTTCTGCCCTGACCAAGGCCCAACTATCTATTTTGCACAGGTTTCCACAGGTTATATAGTTGACTTTCATTCTGCTATCATTTTATTAGAAACAAAATACAACACCCCAAAACATAAATGCAGTTAAAATAGAGACTCCAAGCCTTGACCTTAAATCAGAGGGTACAAAACAGCAGAGAATCATGGAAATAATGTTTCTGCCAGTGGCCTGAGATCATGTTCTGTAGAACTTTATTTGGCTGATAGGACTTCATTCACAGGCAGAAGTTAGATGAGTTTCAGTTCAGTTCAGTTCAGTTCAGTTGCTCAATAGTGTCCAACTCTTTGTGACTCCATGAATTGCAGCACGCCAGGCCTCCCTGTCCATCACCAACTCCCGGAGTTCACTCAGACTCATGTCCATCGAGTCAGTGATGCCATCCAGACATCTCATCCTCTGTTGTCCCCTTCTCTTCCTGCCCCCTAATCCCTCCCAGCATCAGAGTCTTTTCCAAAGAGTCAACTCTTCGCATGAGGTGGCCAAACTCCAAACTGGAGTTTCAGCTTTAGCATCATTCCTTCCAAAAAAAAAACCCCAGGGCTAATCTCCTTCAGAATGGACTGGTTGGATCTCCTTGCAGTCCAAGGGACTCTCAAGAGTCTTCTCCAACACCACATTTCAAAAGCATCAATTCTTTGGCGCTCAGCTTTCTCACAGTCCAACTCTCACATCCATATGTGACCACTGAAAAAACCACAGCCTTGACTACATGGACCTTTGTTGGCAAAATAATGTCTCTGCTTTTCATTAAGCTATCTAGGTTGGTCATAACTTTCCTTCCAAGGAGTAAGCATCTTTTAAATTCATGGCTTCATCTCCAATACCAGAGCTCTTAAGCCAGGCTTTTGCAGAGACTGTGTCATCAAGGAGTGATGTTCCTCTCTGGTTCACACACATGCATGTCACCATCTCCCTCTGATTGGAATCCAGGCAGGTGCACCACAAGTGGGCCACCGGCAAGGCCCTTCACTAGTCGCTTTTCCAAAAGGGAAGAAGATCATCTTTTCTCAGGTCCTTCTGAGGAGTAAACCAGGTAGTCTCCATAAAGCAGCGATTACAGTGCCCGGCACAGATAAGCATTCAGCAGACTTAACTTGTTATCCAGGGTTCAGGTTGACACAACATCCTAGACATTGAAGGGAGACTTGTATGCTTCAGATACCAAATGGGAGAGGAGATGTTGAAGCGTGATATTCTGCTGAGAAAGTTTAAGAAGCAGACATTTTAATCTTCCCATGAGTTAAGCACATTATTTATTTCCAAACTTTAAACTTTTTATTTTGTATTGAGGTATAGCTGATTAAACTTATTTTTTTCCTTTAGATGTATGCTTTGAATGTGCTCATATACTACTTCACTACAGTGGAAGTGAGAAATAAATTTAAGGGACTAGATCTGAGAGAGTGCTTGATGAACTATGGATGGAAGTTTGTGACATTGTATATGAGACAGGGATCAAAACCATTCCCAAGGAAAAGAAATACCAAAGAGCAAAATGGTTATCTGAGGAGGCCTTACAAATAGCTGTGAAAGAAGAGAAGCCAAAAGCAAATGAGAAAAGGAAAGATATACCCATTTGAGTGCAGAGTTCCAGAGAATAGCAAGGACAGTTAAGAAAGCCTACCTCAGTGATAAGTGCAAAGAAATAGAGGAAAACAATAGAATGGGAAAGGCTAGAAGTCTCTCGAAGAAAATTAGAGTTACCAAGGGAACATTTCATGCAAAGATGTGCTCAATAAAGGACAGAAATGGTATGGACCTAACAGAAGCAGAAGATATTAAGAAGAGGTGGCAAGAATACACAGAAGAACTGTACAAAAAAAAGATCTTCACAATCCAGATAATTAAGATGGTGTGATCACTCATCTAAAGGCAGACATCCTGGAATGCGAAGTCAAGTGGGCCTTAGGAAGCATCACTATGAACAAAGCTAGTGGAGGTGATGGAATTCCAGTTGAGCTATTTCAAATCCTACAAGATGATGCTGTGAAAGTGCTGCACTCTACATGCTAGCAAATTTGGAAAACTCAGCAGTGGCTGCAGGACTGGAAAAGGTCAGTTTTTATTCCAATTCCAAAGAAAGGCAATGCCAAAGAATGCTCAAACTACTGCACAATTGCTCTCATCTCACAAGCTATCAAAGTAATGCTCAAATTTCTATAAGCCAGGCTTCAAAAGTATGTGAACTGTGAGCCTCCAGATGTTCAAGCTGGATTTAGAAAAGCAGAGGAACCAGAGATCAAATTGCCAACATCTGCTGGATCATGGAAAAAGCAAGAGAGTTCCAGAAAAACATCTACTTCTACTTTATTGACTATGCCAAAGCCTTTGACTGTGTGAATCACAATAAACTGGAAATTTCTGAAAGAGATGGGAATACCAGACCACCTGACCTGCCTCCTGAGAAACCTATATGCAGGTCAGGAAGCAACAGTTAGAACTGGACAATGAACAACAGACTGGTTCCAAATAGGAAAAGGAGTATATCAAGGCTGTATATTATTACCCTGCTATTTAACTTATATGCAGAGTACATCATGAGAAACGCTGGGCTGGAGGAAGCACAAGCAGGAATCAAGATTGCCAGGAGAAATATCAATAACCTTAGTTAGGCAGATGACACCACCCTTATGGCAGAGACTGAAGAAGAACTAAAGAGCCTCTTGATGAAAGGGAAAGAGGAGAGTGAAAAAGTTGGCTTAAAGCTCAACATTCAGAAAATTAAGACCATGACATCGTCCCATCACTTCATGGCAAATGGAAAAACAGTGGAAATGGTGGCAGACTTTATTTTTATGGGGCTCCAACACCACTGTAGATGGTGACTGCAGCCATGAAATTAAAAGACGCTTGCTCCTTGGCAGGAAAGTTATGACCAACCTAGAAGGCATATTAAAAAACAAAGACATTACGTTGCCAGCAAAGGTCCATCTAGTCAAGGCTATGGTTTTTCCAGTAGTCATGTATGGATGTGAGAGTTGGGCTATAAAGAAAGCTGAGCACCAAAGAATTGATGCTTTTGAACTGTGGTATTGGAGAAGACTCTTGAGTCTAGTCCCTTGACTAGATGCAACTAGTCAATTCGAAAGGAAATCAGTCCTGAATATTCATTGGAAGGACTGATGTTGACGCTGAAACTCCAATACTTTGGCCACCTGATGCAAAGAGCTGACTCATTTGAAAAGACCCTGATGCTGGGAAAGACTGAAGGTGGAAGGAGAAGGGGGCAAGAGAGAACTAGATGGTTGGATGGCATCTGTGACTCAATGGACATGAGTTTGGAGTTGGTGATGGACAAGGAGGCCTGGCATGCTGCAGTCCATGGGGTCGCAAAAAGTCGGACACGACTGAGCAACTGAACTTAACTGAACTGAAATTAACCAGTCTGTGAGGGAAGAAATTAATATTTTGGACAATTTTTAATGCAATAAAATGTATATAAAATCTTTACATACATGCATAAAACTGACTTAACTGAGGCATCATTTACAACAGTAAGACCAATGTGCTCATTTTAAGTCTGCAAATTAGTGAGTTTTTACTAATTAATATAAACTTATGACCACTACCTCAATAAAATGATGAAACATTTCCATCAGCCCCCAAAGTTCCATTGTTTGCCTTTCTAGACAATTTCCACCCCTACTTCAGACAACCACTATTTTGATTTTTCTTACAATAGGTTAATTTATCTATACTCATTTCATGGAAGTGGAATCATACAGAATATACTCTTATGTCTGGTTTCCTTCCCTAGAGTTCATTAGAGAAAGAGAACCACTTCTATGTGTATGGAAAGAGACTTTTTGTAAGAATCTGGCCCACACAGTCATGGAGTGCTGACAAGTCCCATGATCTAGTGTGTACAAGCTGGAGACCCAGGAGAGCTGGCGAGGTGGTTCAGAGGACTGAGGACCATTGAGCCCATGGTACAGAGCCCCATCTGCATTTGAAGGCCTGAGAATCAGGAGCACTAAGGAAGAGAAGACTGATGTCCCAGCTCAAGTAGCTAGGCAGAGAATGAATTCAATCACCTCCCACATTTTTTGTTTTATTCAGGCCCTCCATGGATTGGATGAGGCCCATTCACATTGCCGAAGGCAACCTGCTTCACTTAGTCCATCAATCAAACTAATCTCATTTGGAAACACCATCACAGACTCACCCAAATATCATGTTTAACCAGGTATTTAGGTGCAGGAGGGCCTAGAGGAGCTATCCTGTGTTGAAGGTCAGGAAGGGCAGTGGTGAGGCGATACCCCTAGTCCAAGGTAAGGAGTAGCGGCTGTGTTTTGCTGGAGCAGCCATGAAGAGATACCCCACGCCCAAGGTAAGAGAAACCCAAGTAAGACAGTAGGTGTTGCAAGAGGGCATCAGAGGGCAGACGCACTGAAACCACAATCACAGAAAACTAGTCAATCTAATCACACTAGGACCACAGCCTTGTCTAACTCAATGAAACTAAGCCATGCCAGTGGGGCAACCCAAGATGGGTTGGTCATGGTGGAGAGATCTGACAGAATGTGGTCCACTGGATAAGGGAATGGCAAACCACTTCAGTATTCTTGCCTTGAGAACCCCATGAACAGTATGAAAAGGCAAAATGATAGGATACTGAAAGAGGAACTCCCCAGGTCAGTAGGTGCCCAATATGCTACTGGAGATCAGTGGAGAAATAACTCCAGAAAGAATGAAAGGATGGAGCCAGAGCAAAAACAATACCCAGCTGTGGATGTGACTGGTGATAGAAGCAAGGTCCACTGCTGTAAAGAACAATATTGCATAGGAACCTGGAATGTCAGGTTCATAAATCAAGGCAAATTGGAAGTGGTCAAACAAGAGATGGCAAGAGTGAATGTCGACATTCTAGGAATCAGCAAACTAAAATGGACTGAAATGGGTGAATTTAACTCAGATGACCATTATATCTACTACTGCGGGCAGGAATCCCTCAGATTGGAGTAGCCATCATGGTCAAAAAAAGAGTCTGAAATGCAGTACTTGGAAGCAATTTCAAAAATGACAGAATGATCTCTGTTCGTTTCAAGGCAAACCATTCAATATCACAGTAATCCAAATCTATGCCCCAACCAGTAATGCTGAAGAAGCTGAAGTTGAATGGTTCTATGAAGACCTACAAGACCTTTTAGAACTAACACCCAAAAAAGATGTCCTTTTCATTATAGGGGACTGGAATGCAAAAGTAGGAAGTCAAGAAACACCTGGAATAACAGGCAAATTTGGCCTTGGAATACAGAATGAAGCAGGGCAAAGACTAATAGAGTTTTGCCAAGAAAATGCACTGGTCATAGCAAACACCCTCTTCCAACAACACAAGAGAAGACTCTACACATGGACATCACCAGATGGTCAACACTGAAATCAGATTGATTATATTCTTTGCATCCAAAAATGGGGAAGCTCTATACAGTCAGCAAAAACAAGACCAGAAGCTGACTGTGGCTCAGATCATGAACTCCTTATTACCAAATTTAGACTTAAATTGAAGAAAGTAGGGAAAACCACTAGACCATTCAGGTATGACCTAAACCAAATCCCTTATGATTATACAGTGGAAGTGAAAAATAGATTTAAGGGCCTAGATCTGATAGATAGAGTGCCTGATGAACTATGGACTGAGGTTCATGACATTGTACAGAGGACAGGGATCAAGACCATCCCCATGGAAAAGAAATCCAAAAAAGCAAAATGGCTGTCTGGGGAGGCCTTACAAATAGCTGTGAAAAGAAGAGAACTGAAAAGCAAAGGAGAAAAGGTAAGATATAAGCATCTGAATCCAGAGTTCCAAAGAATAGCAAGAAGAGATAAGAAAGCCTTCCTCAGCGATCAATGCAAAGAAATAGAGGAAAACAACAGAATGGGAAAAACTAGAGATCTCTTCAAGAAAATTAGAGATACCAAGGGAACATTTCATGCAAAGATTGGCTCAATAAAGGACAGAAGTGGTATGGACCTAACAGAAGCGGAAGATATTAAGAAGAGGTGGCAAGAATACACAGAACTGTACAAAAAAGATCTTCACGATGCAGATAATCACGATGGTGTGATCCCTCAACTAGAGCCAGACATCCTGGAATGTGAAGTCAGGTGGGCCTTAGAAAGCATCACTACGAACAAAGCTAGTGGAGATGATGGAATTCCAGTTGAGCTATTTCAAATCCTGAAAGATGATGCTGTGAAAATGCTGCACTCAATATGCCAGCAAATTTGGAAAACTCAACAGTGGCCACAGGACTGGAAAAGGTCCGTTTTCATTCCAATCCCAAAGAAAGGCAATGCCAAAGAATGCTCAAACTACCACACAATTGCACTCATCTCACACGCTAGTAAAGTAATGCTCAAAATTCTCCAAGCCAGGCTTCAGCAATACATGAACCGTGAACTTCCTGATGTTCAAGCTGGATTTAGAAAAGGCAGAGGAACCAGAGATCAAATTGCCAACATCTGCTGGATCATTGAAAAATCCAGAGGGTTCCAGAAAAACATTTATTTCTACTTTATTGACTATGCCAAAGCCTTTGACTGTGTGGATCACAATCAACTGTGGAAAATTCTGAAAGAGATGGGAATACCAGACCACCTGACCTGCCTCTTGAGAAATCTGTATGCAGGTCAGGAAGCAACAGTTAGAACTGGACATGGAACAACAGACTGGTTCCAAATAGGAAAAGGAGTACATCAAGGCTGTATATTGTCACCCTGTTTATTTAACTTCTATGCAGAGTACATCATGAGAAACGCTGGACTGGAAGAAGCACAAGCTGGAATCAAGATTGCCAGGAGAAATATCAATCACCTCAGATATGAAGATGAAACCACCCTTATGGCAGAAAGTGAAGAGGAACTAAAAAGCCTCTTGATGAAAATGGAAGTGGAGAGTGAGAAAGTTGGCTTAAAGCTCAACGTTCAGAAAACGAAGATCATGGCATCTGGTCCCATCACTTCATGGCAAATTGATGGGGAAACAGTGGAAACAGTGTCAGACTTTATATTTTTGGGCTCCAAAATCACTGCAGATGGTTACTGCAGCCATGAAATTAAAAGACGCTTACTCCTTGGAAGGAAAGTTATGACCAACCTAGATAGCATATTGAAAAGCAGAGACATTACTTTGCCAACAAAGGTCCGTCTAGTCAAGGCTATGGTTTTCCAGTGGTCATGTATGGATGTGAGAGTTGGCCTGTGAAGAAGGCTGAGCACTGAAGAATTGATGCTTTTGAACTGTGGTGTTGGAGAAGACTCTTGAGAGTCCCTTGGACTGCAAGGAGATCCAACCAGTCCATTC
Organism: Bos mutus; assembly: GCF_027580195.1. Lineage (NCBI taxonomy): Eukaryota > Metazoa > Chordata > Mammalia > Artiodactyla > Bovidae > Bos > Bos mutus. Next base: position 4,515,633 of record NC_091624.1, read on the forward strand.
TGAAGGAGATCAGCCCTGGGATTTCTTTGAAAGGAACGATGCTAAAGCTGAAACTCCAATACTTGGCCAACTCATGTGAAGAGTTGACACATTGCAAAAGACTCTGATGCTGGGAGGGATTGGGGGCAGGAGGAGAAAGGGACTACAGAGGATGAGATGGCTGGATGACATCACCGACTCGATGGACATGAGTCTGAGTGAACTCCGTGAGTTGGTGATGGACAGGGAGGCCTGGTGTGCTGCGATTCATGGGGTGGCAAAGAGTCGGACACGACTGAGCAACTGAACTGGACTGAACTTGGGCGCTCCGTGGCCCAGTCGATTTGATGCATGAAGTTAACCATCTCACTGATGAGCTCCCTGTATTCATTGATAGTTTCTTGCATTGCTGATTATTATATACTACGAATTGACTATATTTGTTACCTGTTGTTGGACATTTTCCATTTGTTGGCTATTTTAAACAAAGCTGTGTGAACATTCCTGTATACTTTTTTTGTGAACACACATTTTCGTTTGTTTAAAGAGAAGTTTTCATTTTTATTGAGGGAATCTGGGGTACATTTTTTATGTACATTTTTATCATTATAAGATACTAACCAAGTTTTTCAAATACTTGTATCATTTTGTACCTCTGCTAGCAATGTTCAATAAATAGTTACTAAATTAGTAAGTTATCTCTTTGTCAATAATGAAGAAAAGAATCAGGACGTCAAAATAATTCTACAACAAAGTTCTCCATGAGAAATTATTACCTTAAAAAAAATAGGGCAATAACAAGTGTCATTTTACATATCAAATTGATCACCAAACTCTTTCAAAAAAATATGAAGTCCTCAGATTTATGGCCACTGCAAAAATAAATTTCAGCACAACTCTTTATATATAGAATTTAAAATGTAAATTTGATGAACAAGATTCAAAGTAAGCAATATAAGTATTATGTTATTAAGCAAGAGAAGCGGCTCATATTCTAGCCACAAATAACAGATTTTGGACATCTGCTGCCTACTTTTTCAGTAAGAATATGATAGTGGGCTCTCATTCCGTATTGCAGGAAAGCATATAGCTTTGCCGCGCGAGCTGCTTGTATCACTGTCTTAGCCTGTTTGGGCTGCTCTAACCAAATTCCAGACTGGATAGCTTATAATCTCCAGAAACTGGGTGAAGGCCCTCACAGACTTCTTGCTCTATCCTCACATGGTGGAAGGGGCAAGGGTGCTCTCTGGGGTCTCTTTTATAAAAGTACTAATCCCATTCATGAGTTAGTCACATCACTTTGCTGAGAAAGATCCTTATAGTCAAAGCTGTAGTTTTCCCAGTAGACGCATACGGATGTGAGAGTTGGACCATAAAGAAGACTGACTGCTGAAGAATTGAGGCTTTCAAACTGTGGTGCTGGAGAAGACTTTTAAGAGTCCCTTGGATAGCAAAAAGATCAAACCAGTCAATCCTAAAGGAAATCAACCCTGGACGTTCATTGGAAGGATGAATACTGAAGCTGAAGCGCCAATACCTTGGCCATCTGATGCGAAGAGCTAACTCATTGGAAAAGACCCTGATGCTGGGAAAGACTAAAGGCAGGAGGAGAAGGGGATGACAGAAGATGAGATGGTTGGATGGCATCACTGATTCAATGGATGTCAGTCTGAGCAAACTCTGGGAGATGGTGAAGGCCAGGGAAGCCGGGTGTGCTACAGTCCATGGGGTTGCAGAGTCAGACACAGATTCCAGACTGAACAATAACAACAAATTACCTAATCACCTCCCAAAGTGTCCAGTTACTAATAAAAAATTGGGAATGATTACAGCATTGTAACCAGTGCTGACTAAAATCCCGTGATCTGTCTCCACAGTATCCTGGCATAGACACCATTAAGCAGACAATCCTCAGAAAATAATTGTCTTCATCTTTGTACCGTACATCTCCAAAAGCAGTGCAGAGATTTCTAGGTGCTTAATAAGTGCACGGTAAACAGAGGGCTTCTTGGGTGGCTCAGTGGTAAAGAATTTGCCTGACAATTCAAGAGACGCAAGTTTGATCCCTGGGTCAGGAAGATCCCCAGGAGTAGGGAACAGCAACCCACTCCAGTAGTATTCTTGGCTGGAAAATCTCAAGGACAGAGGAGCCTTGTGGGCTACAGTCCCTTGGGCTGCAAAGAGTCAGATGCAGCTGAGCACACACACATACAAACAGAACAAAACTGATCTTTCTATCCTGCAGGTCACCATGAGCTCAGAACACAGTGATTGCAAATATTAATACTTATATAACACTTCACAAGCCTCCAAACTCTTTGTAATTTATAGCCTAACTTGATTGAACAACTCTTCTGTGAAGTCTGTAAAATAAGAACTCTCACTATCGCTCCTTCCAGATGAAGAATTAAGGCTCAGGGATTTAATCCGCTGGCCAAGGTCACACTGATGACATCACCTCTATGAACTCACATCAATGGCAGGTTGAAGGCCTTGATCATCTGTTCTTCAACTCCAGTGCTCCATGAGTGACCATCACACTACCTATGAGTTTTATATGCTCAAAAATATTTCAATTTTTGCTCAACGTAGGAGTTTTTCATGTTGTGAATCACAGTATCGCCGCTTTTCATGTCTTCTTTCTTTGCCTTTGCAGAGGTAGCCTGAGGTCTGTGTGGAGGTGTGAATTGGACTTCCAACTCCTGATGACAAAATTCCCTGGGCAGTGCACGAGACTGTGTTTATACATAATAATCTCATCAGGGGGTTATGAGGCCTAATTAATTATTGTTTGAAAAGCAGCCTGAGATACGAAGATGAAAGGTTTTACCAGAGTGCACAGTCTCAGTGGCAGTATAAGCCTGGCATGCGGGGCACTAGCAAAAATGACATACAGCCAGCAAGGCAGAGAGAGTTGGTGGGAGGGCTTAATTAGTGCAGCACCTGCAACACACCTGAGATCCCTGGGAACCGCAGGTTTAAATCGCAGCACATAAACCTCAGCCTCTTTAGCCTTGAGTCGTAATCAGATAAATGGACCACAACCATGATCGGCCTTAGGGGCAACTAGGATTTGACCTTGGAGGCAGATTGCATGTGTCTTTCACTTTGAGGGACTGTGTTTATAGCAAAAAATCAATGGGCTGAGAGTTCCCTGTTCACCTTCATGTGTAAGACCATCCCTGGAGTTCTTTTCCGTATTGTAAGAGGAATCTACACTCCCCTGGAAAGGATATTTAAACTGTTACTTGGAATTTTTGTTGAGTCTACAAGCTTGAGGCCAGTTCTGGGTTCCAACTGCTAGGTGGGTTCATTTTACCTTTTGAGCCCTCATCTAAAAAATGGTTTGATGCCAATGGAAGATTTAGATGAGAGCTTACTGGGTATCTGGCACATGGCACATTGGGGCCACTTCACAAATGAGAGCTTTGATCGTTCAGAACAGACCACACCTCCGTATGCCTTTATTTAGGGATGAGGAGCTCCAGAGGGGAAATTGTTTAATGGGAGTAGCGCAGTAGTGCAGCATGCTTAGTCACTTAGTTGTGTTCAACTCTTTGCGACCAGAGACGAGTCTAAAAATGAGACGAGCATAATTCTCAATCTGTGCTTTTTTTTCTTTTTTGGCTGCACCACACAGCATTTGGGTTCTTATATCCCCAACCAGGGATCAAACCTGTGCCCTGTGTAGTGGAAGCATGGAGTCTTAACCACTGGACCACCAGGGAAGCCCCTCAATCTGCTTTACTACCTACATTATGAAAACAGCAGGGTGCCTTGAGAGAAAGTAAACTCATCACTGTAAGACTTCATAAGAGTCTGAATTACTTTCTCCTCTCTCTTTTATTTTTAAAAGACCCATGGATTTAAATGTACCAGGATTTGGAACCAGATAGACAGACTGGACTCCAAAATTTACCATACTCACCTACTGTGTGATCCTGGACTATGTTGGAACCTTGGTTTCCACCTCTATGAGAACTGAAACATATTCTTATAGACTAAACGCATATTTACCTGCACCCAAATTCACATGTTGTAGCCCTAGCTCTCAATGTGATGTCCTTAGGAAGCAGTGTCTTTGGGGGGATCTTTGGGTGGGACCTTCATGATGGAATTAGTCTCCTCATAAGAAGAAAGAGATTACTGAGCCCCACAGAGGACACATTGAGAAAACAGCCATCTGTACGCCAGGAGGCGGGCTCTCACCACAACCTGACTGTCCTGGCACCCTATCTTGGATTTCCAGCCTCCAAAACTGTGCAAAATTAATTTCTGTTGTTTAAGCCAGCTAGCACATGGTATTTTTGTTAACGCAGTCTGAGCTAAGAAGATATCTATATTTACATGTCTCTATATCTACATTTAGATATTCAATAATATCATTTCAAAGCTCCAGTAGGACTACAAACCTAATCCTGTGCTGACCTGAAGGAGAAGTTCAATAAAAACTTGTCTTCCTCTCCTCTTTTGTTTTATTACAAGTCAGTAATTTAGTTTCAGTTCTTTGTTGGCTGAATGACATGCCTGGTTCTTAAAAAACAGATTTGGATGCTTGATGGTCATTCCAGAAGCTAAGGTGCTTTGGGTCAGGGAGGGAAACCTACAGATGAAAAATGTACTTGTATGTACAATTTCATTATTACTATTTACCTACACTCAGAGGTATTGCTGGGGAGACAAAAGCCCCAGCAGGTTAACCAGGGTGTGATTTCTCAGTATTTTCCCTCCAGCAGGGGCTGGAGTACATTCCATTTGCCAAACATTGCCTTTATTCCTTGGAACAAAATTGCAAGAGACTGTAGCTTCCTCTGTTAGGCAAGCTGAAACAGCAGGAGGGGTTAGTGTATTTCACAATGTGTTCTGACTTACAAAATACGCTTAGCAACTTATGAATATGGATATGATTTCTGCAAACAAAAGGTCATATGGTTCCCAATTGGAGAAGACAATATTTAACAATGCAACACCATGGCAGGGCCTAAAGTGAGGAAAGAGGTTCAAGGGTGAGGCATCCGAAAGGTCCAAGGGCAGGCACATAGTGGCAAAAATTAAGATCACGAAGTCAGGAAATAGAGGCTTCCCTGAAGCCAGAGAGAGAGACTGGCCAAGGGGAGTGCAGGGACCGAAACAAGAGGCATCCGAGGAAGTGAGGCAGGTACAGGGGGAGCCCAAAGCACGCAGGGAGGGAGGAGAGGAAGAGGAAGTAGGCCAAGGCCACCTTGAACTATTAATGTCTTCAGAGAGAATGGGGAGAAAATCATCTTAATAATGGCCTGAGCAAAAAGTTGTGAAAGTCTTTCCTGTGGCATTTAAACTAATAAATATGTATGACTCATGGGCTGTATGGTATGTGGTATATGGAAACACAGCTATTTTTGGTTACTTCAATTAAAGAATGCCCAGTAGAATATAGTCAGGCATTCTATAGGAGTGGTCTTATGACTGAGGTTAAAGAATTTCTCAAGTGCTTGGAAATTTGAGCTAGGTTCTCAGACTCGATACTTGGATCGATGTTTAGGGATTCACAGATTCTTCCTCATGGTTTGACTGGCTCATTTGAGAGGCTCCTTGAGTGTCATCAGACACGAAAAGAGCATAAGGAGAGCAAAAAAGGAAAGAAGACTGACATTTCATGAGGGCCTACCATGGCCAGACCCCTTTCATAACCATCTCATTCATATTTCCCGAAGAACACTGTGTCTTTGTCCCACTTGATTTTCCACAACGCCCCAAAGAGGGCATGATTCTGTGGCATGTATCATGTCATTTAACTTACTTGTATCCATTCTGATAATGGCGCCCTAAGTCACTCCTTTAATACTCTTAAGTCCACGTGAGTGATGTGGAAATGCTTTCATCTGAAGCTTCAGGGATGGAGCACATCTAATCAGAGCATCGTACCCATCTTACTGCCATCACTGTTTAATTCAGAGATGGGTAAAGACCCAGTTCTCTACTCAAAGAACAAAAACATGAAACTATCATCAGAACCCAGGAATAAACATGGACCCTATTTTGATGACTAATTTTGATCCTCTTAATATAGGCTTTCCTAGAGACTTTTTAGTTAAAAGAACATCTTTCTCTCTCTCTCTCTTCATTTTGAGTTGGTCTCCATCACTTGTCAAGATGTCAAGAGCTCTGGCTATCACAGATTCTATGCCTGATACTTTTAGAGACATCAAACCTTACACATCTTTTCTGAAGGTTTATTAATATAATGCTTATTGACATAGAAAGATCTTATAAAGGTCTACCTTAAATAAATCTCTTCAACTTTGTTTAAACTAGCAATTCCTAATTTGACCACATTTGACCAATTCCACATTTGACCATGCCAGGTTTTTTGTTTTCCAGAATATCTATTATATGCTCTTTGATTAATATTTTACAGAGTGTTGTTAAAAGTTTGCTGATCTAAGTGATTCTTATAAGGATCTTATGGGATGGTATTCTTCTTTTTACATAAGTCAATGGTTAAAGAGGTGACTTACAAGTCTAGGTCTCAGAATAAATGATGGCATTGAGAGATAAGATAGGAACCCAGGTGTACAAACACTAAAGACCTTGCTTCAGATCCCAAAGCCTGAAGGGCAATAGCTGAAATTATCTAGAATGTTTACCAGATATCCAAAGAACCACCATCAAATAGTTAATTCCCACTGAAGTTAAACCCTGTGAACTCAGAAAAAGTTTCCTTTCACTAAATATCTGTAAGATACATTTTGGCAGCCTCCTATCTAGGTGCCTTCCAGAAGCATAAGCTCTTAACTTTTTTGACATCATTCAGCAAACAGGTAAAGAAGTTGGGATTTAAATTCAGGTGCCTGACAAAGAACACACGTGCTTTTAACAACTTTAGCTTGTTTCATTCTTGCAAGAAAGACAAGCAATGGACAGCTATAACTTTTGTCTAATGAAGCATGTGAGGGGTGTTCATGGAAGATGGCTAAAAGATGGGCAGAGGAAGAGCTCACTGGAGGAAATGTGTAACTCAGCCCGGACACAGTCAGAGATAATTTCATATGGAGGTGGCTTTTGGACTGGGTTTCAAGAGATGGATAGAATTTGACAGGTGGAGAGGAACAGGGAAGGACATTTCAGGACTTCTGAGATCCCTTCCATACACTGCTTTAATTCTGTTGGGGAGGGAACACACATTGACAACAGCTTTGGAATCTGTTTGGTTCTCAGTTAACTGGGTAAGTACCTTTTCCCAAAGAATGTCAGAGACTAACTGTTCACATGAGCTCTTAACAAAACTTTCCACTCAACCTATCCTTGACCCAAGGACTTGTACAACTCTAGAGGAGAGATTTTCATAAGTATAAAAGTTATAGAAAAACTACTCATCCTGAATGAGAAAGAGGGACTTTCCTAGAAGAGGGCCTTATCTGAAGATAAGAATTTCCCAAACTATCTAGGGAATGATTCCCAACTCTTGAGTATCCTTTAGCTCAACAAACCACAACTACATGAATATAAGAGAATGGGGATTTTCATATTAGGATGTAGGTGGAGGTATTTTCACAACAATAGTCAGTATTTATGAGTCACCTATGTTATACAGATAATATCCATTCATTATCTCAGTAAATCTCTTGAAACACATGCCATCATCACTTCCCCCTTTTTTCCCTATAAGAAAATTCATTTCTAGCGATTAATTACCATATTAAAGCTACAGTTAGAAGCAGATCTTGGATTTGGACTCAGAGGGTCTCCAAATCTAGAGGCCTTATTTTGAACTTTTATGCTGTATTTCCTAAAATACGGTTTAAAGCTGATGCTTTATTTGCATTGCCCTCATCAGATATGTGATCTCATTTGTCTCTTTGGTGTATCTTTTGAAGCAGGTAGAAAAAGTAATATTAGCTTCACTGTGTAGATGAGGAAGAAGAAGGAGAAAGGGGACATCAATTGCCCAGATTCACCTCCATTCATTCGGAGTAATTTCTGCCATGTACTGGGTGGAAATCTAGGACAACATAGTCAGCAAAGGTATGATTCCTATGCTTTCAGAGCTCAGGATGTTATGCAACATTAACTATATCACCACAGAAATACATATATAGATACATAAAGATATGGATAGATACAGATGTATACGATGGCAAGCTGGGATAACGGCCATACAGGTAGAGTTGAAGTGCTGTGAACACGCATAGTACAGAGACTAAGCCACTGAGAAAACGGAGAAAGATCCTCTTGGTAGAAGCATGGTTCACTGGTACCTGCAGGAGTGCAGAGCTAATTAGCTGGAAGTGGGGCAAAGCAAGCAGGGGAGGAGCGGCTTGCTCGAGAAGTTCCTGGAATACACTGGCACAGAAAGAGCAAGTTCCCTAAACACACTGAAGGTCAGTATGCAGGGAGATCAGAGGGCAAAGGGGAATATTGCAGAGGCTAAACAGACTGAGCCCACTAGCACACAGTCCTGTGAGCTGTGCTCAGGTGGTGTTGTTTTTTTCTTTTTACTGTAGAGCAGTGGAAAGACCTTGACAAGTTTTAAGCAGAGATGTTTGCATTTAAAAAAAAAAAGGTCCCTCTGGCTGCAGAGAGAAGAACCCATTAAACTGCTGCTGGAGTGGAGACAGAGTGGATGGGAAGGAAGCCCTTCCAGGAGCGGGAGGAGGAGAGGGCTGGGAGAGTGTGGCAGCTGGAAGCAGGTAGTGTCCGAGCGACTGGAGAGAAGTTGGAAGATTTCAGACAAAAGAAATTAACATAAAGACTGCTTGACGTGGGGGTTAAGGAGAGGGTAAAAAAATGGCGGAGCTGGGGCCTGGGAGCCAAGCCTTGGGCGCCACACAATGCGACCCGGCCTGCTGGAGCCAGGGCCTCGCTCTTAATTTAGATCTTAACTGTATCTGGGCACCGAGTGGGAGGGTCGGGACCGGGCTACAGAGACGGCTCAGAAAATGAGGCCACTTCCCAAGTTCTGCTGCGGTATTCTGGATGCTGGACTTGTGGGAATCTGCAGGCAAGTTGTGTGCGTGTGAGTGTGTGTGTGTGTGTCAGAGAGAGTTACAGGGAGACGCAACTTTTTTCTCCTGCCCCAGTTTCTACGAGCTTCTCTGTCTTTTGTGCTCCTTGCCAAGAGGAAAGAAAACAGATTGTTCTTGCTCAGAGCATTCAGCTGACTCAACTGGTGCCAACCCCAAAAAAGCCCTAAGAACATAATAATAATTGTTCATGTGTACACAGCGCTTTACAGTTTACAAAGGGCTCTGCACAACACTCAGAAAACTGTAAGCCCTGTGAGGCAAGCATCCTACTATTGGTGGTACTTCAGTCTGAAAGACAAAAAGAAGGTTTGGGGAGTTAAATGACTGGTTTAAGCCTTAAGGCACATTTGTATCAGTCACATCTGACTTTATCCTGGGTGCTCCTTCCAGTGGCGGCATCAGGCTTGAGTTCATGTGAAGGGGCCTCCAGTGATATGAAGGACTGTGCAGTTGGCCCCCCAGAATCCACCCCACATTGGTCCCATGACCCAGGAGGATACCAGAAGCTGCAGATGCTCAAGGCCTTGAAGTAAAGCAGCGTAGGACCGTCAGCACTTGGGATTGACTCTGCGGGTTCCACACCCACGGATACGGGGACTGTATAGTCCTTCCCCATTGATAAAGCGCTTTCACACTGGGCATCTCGTTTACATCATCATTACAGGACCAAGTTATCATCTTCATTTCAAGTGGGAAAACAGTCACAGGTCAAAAAGACAGCAAGTGATACGAGTTTGGAATTGAACACAATTGTTCTTCTCTTGCCCTTTGCCCCCTCCCAGGACTGTTGTTAAGCTAAGGAGGATCTCAGGTTCAGAGAAAGAAATTTAAATAATTCAAACATGATATGTGTACAGGATGCTCCCAGGTACAAATCTCGAGTCCAGGTTAAAGCTCTCAACCACATGAGGCCAGGTCGGCAGCCGTGAGGAGCCAGTGGGTTAAGAGCAGGTGTCGTTACAATCTCCTAATTGGAAATAATTTGGATTCTGTCTCAAACCACAGAGCCCTGATTTAGCCAACTCAGGCTCAACCAGGAAGCATCTGTTGCCATCTCGAATGGCAACAGTTCAGTCCCCACTCCAGCATACCACTCTTTCCTGCCAACTGGCAGGCAGCTACCACTCAGAGGCTGCAGGCTTCTAGAACCCACTGGGGCCCCAGGAAGAATCAAGTGAGGTCAGTTTCCCAAGTTAGGGTAAGGTGAAGAAGGTGGAGGATGGGAAAGTCATGGTGATGTTGTTCAGTCCCAAAGTTGTGTCTGACTCTTTATGGCCCCATGGAATGTAGCCTGTCAGGCTCCTCAGTTCATGGGGTTTCCCAGACAAAAATACTGGAATGGGTTGCCATTTCCTTCTCCAGGGGATTTTCCTGACCCAGTGATTGAACCCAGATCTCTTGCATTGCAGGCAGATTCTTCACCATCTGAGCCACCAGCCTGGAGTTTGCTCACATTCAAGCTCATTGAGTCGGTGATATTATCTAACCATCTCAGAGCGGGGTGCTAAAGACGCTGTTTTGGGTAGAGGGAACTAGAACGTCTAAGGATGTGCCAGACACCATGCTGGGACATTCAGACACACAACTTTCTCTCATCCAGTGAAGCAGGGGATAGTGCCATTTGGAAGAGGATGAAATAGGCTCAGACCGAGGTCCCACAGCTAGTGAGTGGTGAAGCAAGCTTTGGGTCTCCTGTCTCTGGCAGTAAGGCTGTGCTCTTCACTCTTCTTCATGTTTTGTCACGTTATTGTTTTGAGACTGTCTGTTGGGAGCCTTCTTGTCTCATTTCTATCTCTATCTCAAGGCAAAGACCAAGAGCCACTTCCTCTTTGAAGCCCTCCGTTTCCCCTCGGGTGACAGCACAGGCAGCTAGAAGAGGCCTCACATTTAGAAAGCTGGGAGAAGAACTGGAAAAGAAACCCACAGTTGTTGAGCAGCAAATAATGGTTGTTTCTATATCACCTTGCTTGTGGGATGCTGCAAACAGACTTCTGTTTATTATGTTAATGAATCCTCTGTGATTCTCCATTGCTGATGTATAATTAAGATGGCCTTTTTAAAAATACCTCCTCCTAGAGTTTGGGAAAACTAAAGTGTTTGTTTGGATTGGTAATAACTAATAACAGAAAATATGGCAACTGCTTCCAAAAGAACTACAAGTACTAAGCTGCTGGATGGCACAGGAAGATATTGTAAAAGAATTTAAAGCTTTGGAAGAGGTACGGGGTTCAGGGTAAGAGAGGCGATCCTGCTATTTCCAGTTAGCCTATTATAGGATATTCCCAGTACCACATTTTGGGAAGGACGTTGGCAACTGGATCAGGTCCAAACAAAAGTTCCCAGATGGCAGAAAAGGCTGAAATGATGCTATACAGGGCTTGTTAAAGTGAATGAACTTCTCTGGGCCTCATCTTTCTCATTTTTAAAAAAGGCACAGATTGAAAGCAACTGGTCTCTCTCAGTTTGACTTCTTGTTAGCGGTTTGCTCTTTGTTCACTTAATGAGCATGAGATGGAGTGAAGGATGGTGGGTCATTCTGCAGATCTGTGCATCAAGCATGCATCAGTCACCTGCTGGGTGCCTGATGCAATTCCAGAAGCCTGGACAACAGTGATAAACATGGGCTTTGGTTTCATGGACTTACATTCAAGTTGTGTGGTGTGAGATATGCCAGTAAAACCAACATATGGAGAAGATCATTTCAGATTGTGATGGGGATACCAAGAAAATAAAACAGGATACTGAGGGTCATGCAACACAGACTGAGAAAAACAGTACTTTGCATGTAAAGACAGTGGTGTTTAAGAGCTGCATGACCAGAAGGAACCAGACAGCCACAGGTCTGGGGGCAGGGCATTCCAGGGAGAGACAAGAGCTATGGCAATAGCAGAGTCGGTTTGGTGTGTCTTTGGAACAGAGAAGAGGCTGGGGTTTCTGCTGTTGAGTGATTAAGGAGAAGAGTTGCAGGGAGACGATGTTAGAGAATAAGCAGGGGTCAGATCTTATAGGGCCTGGTAATGAGAATGAATTGCATTCCAAGTGCCTTGGAAGGAAGCCTTGGAGAGTGTTCTCTAAAGGCGCAACATGATCTTTATGCAAAGACAACTATGGACCGTGCCAGAGTGCAACGTAATAATATAACCGCAAAGCTCATTCTTGTTTTGGAGGCTCCCAGCCCCGCCTTAATCCCATCCACAGGCGTGCTCTGTCGTTCAGCCATGTCTGACTCTTATGGACTATAGCCTGCCAGGCTCCTCTATCCATGGAACTTTCCAGGCAAGAAATATTGGAGTGGGTTGCCACTTCCTATACCAGGGGATGTTCCTGGAGTAGGAAGTATACAGGGATAGAACCCGTCTCTTATGTCTCCTGCATTGGCAGGTGGGTTCTTTATCACTAGCACCACTTGGGCAGTCCCAAATCCCACCCATGTTCCTCCTCAATTTCACAGGATTCTAAGGCTCCTTCTCATTCTTACATGGCCCCAGCATATTTGAGGGAATTAGGAATGTTTAGCTGAGTGGTAATAATTAACAACGATCTTTGATGACACAAAGGATGCTGAGCAAAAGAGTTTGGATTTACTAAGAGGCAAGAGTTTGAACTGCAGACCCTGGTTTCTCACTCCTCCTTCCCTTCCCTTCTTACCCCAACCCCTTTGGAGCATTACTGTGTTAAGAGTTTCCTGCTAGATGAAAAGACAAAAGCCTGCCAAGGGTCAAAGTGACAGGGATAGTGGGTACCCTTCCACTCAAGTCCTAACATTCTTACCATCTCTTCCAAGAAACCTCTCCAAACACTTGTAGACTGTTTGTTTGTGAATGTATTTATTCCTTCACTTTTAAATTACGCTCCTAATGTGTTGTATCTTTGCCTGATTTATATTCAGATGGAGCCTTGCTTTCCCACTAGCCTGAGAACATCTCAAAAGTAGGGGCTATGTTTTCTAGTTTATTACTTCAAACACAGTGCCTGTATTATGGGTGGAGTTTTGTCCCCACTAAAGTCATATGTTGAAGTTGTAACCCCAGGTTATCTCGGAATGAGATCCTGTTTGGAGGCAGGGCTTTTCAAGAGGTAATTAAGATAAAATGAGATCATATAGATGGGTGGGTCCTCATCCAGCAAGACTTTTGTCCTTGTAAGAAGAGGAGATTAGGACACAGATATATGTGTGCATGGAGGCATGATCTTCTGAGCAAAGGAGAAGGAGAGAGGTCTCAGAAGAAACTAACCCTATTGACACCTTGATCTTGGATTTCTAGCCTCCAGAACTATAAGAAAACAAATTTAAGCCACCCAGTCTGTGGTCGTTCTGTTAGGGCAGCCCTAGCAAACTAGCACACCCCTACATGGTATATATGACTGGTCTCCCCTACTGAGTTGTGAGCACCTCAAAGGCAGCAATTGTTAAGCTCTGTGCCCAAGCTACCTCACGCTAGGCTGTGCACCCAGTGAATGAGTCTAAACATGGACAGGAATGGCAGCCCCAGAGAGGGTATGTGCTTACCAAGTTCACTCTGTACCAGCCCAGCAGCCTGCCTCTTCCCGTTCTGACTTAGAGAAATCACAAGGGAGGGTCACCAGAGCCAGATTCGAGATAACAGGACCAAGGATACATATAGGGAGCACTGCAAACAGTTCCTGGAAGATCAAGTCCGTTTAAGGGGACAAGTGATGAGCAAAACTCACGCAGACTCATTCATGCTGAAGCAAGTGAGCTTGGCAGAGCCTGTGCCCAAGCTTGGCAGAGCCTGTGCCCAACTCATTATCGATATCTGTCCCTCTCCTCACACCAGGCCTGCCCCTCCAACACCCACTTCCTCGCTTTCCCCAAAGGGAGAAAGAGTTATTCATCTGAGGGGGCACGTCTGAGTCACCAACTGAGGCACAGCTCATAATGGACAGGCTTACTGGACCTTAAAAAGCAGGCCCAGCTATGATCATCTCCCTTGCCTGCTCTTTACCTTTCGCCAGCCTCCGCTGGGAACCAGGTGTGTCATTTCCCCCCAGGCAGGCTTGACTGTGCTGCTTCAAGTCACATTCAAGGAGCAGGAGGGTGTCTAAGTAAGCTTTGAAGGCACGCATCAACCGCATCCCAGCTTCTCATCAGAGAGAGAGCCAGACTGTGTCATTAGCGACTGGCAGACACGTTCACACACACTGGGGAGTCGGATTCTCTTGTGGTACCCGCTCCTTGTTCATCTTCAAGACATAGCAGGTGGGGGACTTCCATGGGGGTCCAGGGGTTAAGAATCCACCTTCCAAAGAGGGGACACAGGTTCCAACCCTGGTCAGGGAACTAAGATGCCACATGCCCCAAGGTAACTAAGCCTGTACCCCACAATTAGCACGCCCGGGCACTCGAGAACCCATACGCCTTAATTAGAGAGAAGCCTGCATGCCTCAGTGAGCGTTCCCCATGCTGCAAGATCAAATGCAGCCAAACAAATAAATATTAAAAAACACTCAGTGCGTGGGAGGGGGACACAGTTCAGGGCCTGTTCATATAAACCCTCTGTCTGGCTATCTTATCACCTTGCAGCCCCAGGCCCTCCCCCATCTCCAGAGTTCTGTACTGTTTGCAGAGAGACAGTTGGGCTGCACGTCTGTGGGCGGTTTAAGATCCTGTGAATCACGCAGATTCTGGCTCTTATATCATCAATTATTCTGGTCCTTCATGTGGGCCTGCGTGGGCCGCATCGTGTGATTTCTGGTTCTCACCCTGCAGGGACTCTTAGCAGCCTGACCTTTAGAGTCACTTCTTCACTGAATTGCTTTTCTTAATTTGTAATGCGCCCCCCTCCACCTTTCTCTTCTCCACACCCATTCTGACTAGCACATGGATTCCAAGCTCACAGTTACATTCTCAAGTCCCCTTTCTGCCTCTCAAGTGTGAAGTTCATCAACTGAAAGAATAAATCAAGTGTGACTTTCCACCCTTTTAGTTTCCTAATCATTTTAAAGCACTGATTTATTTTCCAAAATAATGAGGACAGTGCAATGTTCTAAAAGGGGAACAAAAAGAAAAAAAATGACTTACCTGGCTTTGAGCACTGAATTCACTTTCACCTAAAAAAAATTATATATATATAATATATATATATGTATACACATACATACATGTATCTTACATAAAGAATAATGTTTGTAATAGAAAAAATAGTTACTAGAGATAAAACAAGGAAAATAAAATATATAAGGGTATATCTGGATACAGATGCAATTTTATTTCACAGTCTACTGGCAGAAATAGCCTCCTGAGGTCAGCTGCTCTGAAGCATTCTGTTCCCATTCTAATAAAGATCCAGTGGCATTTATGCAGCAATGTGCTGCCAGGTAATTCTGCGGCTGTTGCTTCATTTCTATAGTTCCCTGAAGCCGGAATAATGTCAGCTTCTCTACAAACCAGAATCTGGGAAAGGCAGGGCAGCCATGCATCGCTCCTCTCCAAATCATGGCGGAGATCGCCGCTGAGACCCCAGGGCAGAGCAGGTCCTGTGAAATGCACGGGGTTCCCTTCCTCCATCCATCTCCAGGAGTCACTCTGTCCAGCTTGGAGGGTGGCATATGTTCTGATCCATGATTTACTTCCCTCACCCAATAAAGGTCTTTGCCAAATCACGGGATTAAATGTCTGCATCTATGTTGAATTATATCGTCATTCATTCTTTACCTGTAAATTTCTCTGTTGAAATATGCAAATGTTAAATAACAGTGAGATGGATTATAATAGTGTTTATCTTCCAAGACCCCCGGTGTGTCTCACAGCAGAATCTATATTTAAAAGTTGTCTAAAAGGCCACCCCCTTGGCTAAGGCACTGTCCACTCTGTGGACAGTGTTTTACTTTTTAGACTTTTTTTTAAATGTAGACCATGCTTAAAGTCTTTATTCAATTTGTTACACTACTGCTTCTCTTTCGTGTTTTGGTTGTTCGGGCCATGAAGCACATAGAATCTTAGCTCATTGACTAGGGATCCAAGCTACACGTCCTCCACTGGAAGGCGACGTCTTAACACTGGACCACCTGGGAAGTCCCTCACTCTGATACCATTTTAATGGACAAATATTTGGGACTTTTCCATATATCTTAGAAGTTATTGATTTCTAATGCAATTCCATTTGATGAGAGGTTATATTCTGTAAGGTATCTATTTTTAAGTATTACTGAGATATACTTAATAGTCTCAAATTCTGTCTATCTTAGAAAAGTTCGTATGCTCTAGAATTTCTGGGTGTCATGTGGTATAACTGTCACTTATGTTAGTGCAGTTGATAGTGTTGGTCATAAATATATCCTTACAGATTTTCTTTTAATTCATCAACTATTGAAGAAGAGTGTTTAAACTTTCATTATGATTATGGATACATCTATTTTTATTTAATTATTTGCTTAATGTATTTTAAAATCTTCAATGATGACTCTGGATTTATATCTTTTCCCCTTTAATTCTAGAAGTTTTGTTTAATGTATTTTTAAGCTCTGTTTTTAGACATATATACACTTAATGATTCCTTTATCTTCCCAACAAATTCACCCTTTTTTTTTTTTTTTTTTTTTTTTTTTTTACAGTTTCCAGTGTTATTCTTTATACTCCTGGCCATCAATTAGAAACCCCCTTAGTAATAATGGTTTCAGGTAAGAACCACCAATAGATGCTAAAACCAGTAGGTAAAAGTGTGATGAGAAACAGGATATTTTCAGGGTCTCAAAGAATCTCCCAATAAGATACTTATTAAGCAAAGGCAAAATTGTAACTTTTATAAAGGAGAAAACTGGCAGACACCACCTTAGCTGAATGATCAAAGTTAATCACCAGAAGTAGGACAAATAGGCACCAGTTTCTTCCTAATATTTGGTGAAAAAAAGGGCCCAGTGTCACTCCTATGGTACTCCTGTAAGAAATGCATCACCTGAGCTGGTCATGAGGAAACAGCAGACAGGCCTAGTTTGAGAAACATTCTACCACAGAAAGCCTGTGATTTTTCCACATCTCAAGGTCAAAGAACAGAGGCTGAGGAACCATTTCACATTAATGAAAAGTAAAGGGACATAAAAGCTAAGTGCTACATTTAATGCTGAATTAAATTCTGAAATAGAAAAAAAGTTACTTTTGCTGTAAAAAAGACCTTAGAAGGATGATTGGGAAAAGTTAAATAGGATCTGTAGATTAGATAATAATAAGGTAGCAATATTAATTTCCTCATTTTGATCTTTGCGTTCCTGTTTATGTAAGAGAATGTTCCGGTTTTGGGGAAATACACAATGAACTACTTAAATGTAAAAGAGAATCATTTATGCAACATATTCTCAAGTGACTCAGGGAAAAAAATCTGAAGACTATGGTGTGTGTGTGTGTGTTCAGATCTTTACACAAATAAGGAAAGAAAGGAAGAGGGAAGGTGAAGAAGACGGATGTAAAGAGAAAACAATATTGAGAAATGTGCTCAGATATTAACATTTGGAGACTCTGGGCGCTGAGTGCAAAGAAATTCTTTAAACTGTTTGGAGATTTTCCTGTACATCTGACATAATTTCAAAATAAACATTTTCAATACTTGTCTTAAAGTCTATTTTGTTTGATATTAATATAGTCACTTGAACTTTCTTAATCAATGTTTGCATGGTATTTTTTAACTTTTAAACTATCTGTGACTTTTTGTTTAAAGTACCACACAACTGCAAATCATCTTGCTTTTTTATTTAGTTTGCCCATCCCAGCCTTTTAATTGTAATGTTGAGTTAATTTAGATTTGATATTATTATTCATATAGTTGGATTTAGGTCTACAATTTTCTTATTACTTTGCTATTTGTCCTTTCCTGCCTTCATTTGGGTTTAATCAAGTATTTTCAAGCATTTAATTTTAATCTTTCTATTGGCTTTTCCATTAAACCACCTCATTTTTAAAATACTGGTTGCCTCAGGGATTCCAATATGCATCCTCAAGTTATTATAGTCTGCTGCTGCTAAGTCACTTCAGTTGTGTCCGACTCTGTGCGACCCCATGGACTGCAGCCTACCAGGCCCCGACGTCCATGAGATTCTCCAGGCAAGAACACTGGAGTGGGTTGCCATTTCCTTCTCCAATGCATGAAAGTGGAAAGTGAAAGTGAAGTCACTCAGTCGTGTCTGACTCTTCGCGACCCCATGGACTGCAGCCCACCAGGCTCCTCCATCCGTGGGATTTTCCGGACAACAGTACTGGAGTGGGGTGCCGCTGCCTTCTCCCTATTATAGTCTATTTAGAGCTAATGTCACTACATCCAGTTAAGTGAAAGAACCTTGCAACAGTAGAGTTCTATCTACCCATTCTCTTTTTATGAAGTCACACATCTTATATGTCTGCAATATATAAGTAGTAGTCTACATTTTGCTCTAAATAGATATATGCATCTTAAATATATTGAGACAATTTTTTAAAATTTCATTTACGTTTATGTGTAAGCTTACCTCTCCTAGTACTTGTTATCTCTGTCTGTATATCTGTCAATTTCCTTTAACTTGATGGACTTTCTTCCCATTTCTTGTAACTCCAGTCTTCTACAGACAAACTACCTCACTTTAAAAAATCTAAAGATGTCTTAATTTTGCCTTCAATGTCCCTGGATATTTTTGCTAGATGTACACTTTTAGGCTGACAGTTTCCCACCTAGCCCTTTAAAGATGTCATTTGATTGTCTTTTTTCCTCCCTTGATTTTAATGAGAAATCAGGCATCATTTACGCCCTTTTCCTCTCTGTGTCGTTTTCTTTGGACTCATTCAATATTTTCCTTTAAATTTTGCTTGTTTGACTATAATATCTCTAGACAGCATTGTTTTTATCACTTTGGGGGCTTTTTTTGGGCTTTTGGATGTTCTTGGTTCTGTGAGTTTGTTTTCTACCAAATTGGGGAGACATTTCACCATTATTTATTTATTTATTTGGTCCCCTTATTTCTCCTCTATTTCTGGGACTCCTTTTATATGGATATTGATATAATGGACTTGATCTTGTCTTACAAGTCACTGAAGCTTTGCCTTTTTTGTCTCTTTATTTCTCTGTCTTCATTTTAGACAGTTTTTATTATCATGTCTTCAGTTCCACTGATCTCTTCTGCTGTTTTCTCTTATCTGTTAGTAAACCAAATCAATTAATTTTTCATTTAAGATATGATACTTCTGTTTTGAAAATTTTCATTTGGTTCTTCTTTATAGTTTCCATTTGACTAGTGGAGATTGACTTATGATTATACATTCCTTTGAGTCCTCGAATATTTATAATAGCTGTCTTTTGTTGTTGCTAATTTTAATAGCTGGATCATCTTTGGGTCAGTTTCCAGGTTTGCCGCCGCATTTTCCAGCTTCTTTCAATTCAGTTCAGTTCAGTCGCTCAGTGGTGTCCGACTCTTTGCGACCCCATGAATCGCAGTACGCCAGGCCTCCCTGTCCATCACCAACTCCCGGAGTTCACTCAGACTCATGTCCATTGAGTCAGTGATGCCATCCAGCCATCTCATCCTCTGTCGTCCTCTTTTCCTCCTGCCCCCAGCTTCTTTACTTAACTCAAAATATTTTAAGTTATTATCACATACCAGACAATATGAACAGTACACTATTGACACTCTGTATTTGGTGCCTTCTTTAGAGACTGTCAAGTTACATTTTTTCCCTTCCAGAGAGGCAATTGATTTCTTGTAGAAAAATCCCATCTGCAGCATCACTGTGCATTTGCTGCTCACCATTTGCTTCAGCACCTCTTGCAGTGGTTAGCTCACTACCTCCCTGAAGAAATCTAACTCTGACTGTTAAAAACTGACAGCTTGCACTATTAAAATTTTCTCTGTATTTACCCGTAATGTGCTTTGTAATTTTACCCAAAAGCCACAGAGACAAGTTTGTTGCCCTTTTCAGTGATAGAAAAATTTTCTTGGGGAGGCTTTTATGATTTTTTATCAGAATCTCCAAGCTTCCAGTGTTGTTTATTACTTCGTAGTAATAGTTACCAGAGTCTTCTCTGGATTGTTTGAGAGACTATAAACAGGGCTTAAGAGGAAAGACCATGTCTGGGTTCAAATCCTAGCCCTGATGTGTGGCCTTGGACAAATCCCTCAACCTCTCTGTGCCTTAGTTTCTTCAGCTACAAGGATAATAATATGAATTATCTACCTATTAGACTGCTGTAAGGGTCAAGTCAATTGATACATGTAAAAGTAATTAACATCTTTCTAAATTCCATATATATGTGTTAGTATACTGTATTGGTGTTTTTCTTTCTGGCTTACTTCACTCTGTATAATAGGCTCCGGTTTCATCCACCTCATTAGAACTGATTCATATGTATTTTTTTTAATGGCTGAGTAATACTCCATTGAGAGGGATGGTATGGGGAGGGAGAAGGGAGGAGGGTTCAGGGTGGGGAACACAGGTATACCTGTGGCAGATTCATTTTGATATATGGCAAAACGAATACAATATTGTAAAGTTAAAAAATAAAATAAAAAAAGAAGTATTCCACCATTTAACATTTTATTGAAAATGAGTATACATGAAAAATCACTTTAGAAAAAAAAATGATTAACAGTGCCTGGCATGCAGTAAGTGTCTGGTGAAGATCTGCTGTTATTAGAGACAAGATTTCCTCTGGAGCCATTCTGTTACATCACCACAAGTGGATTGCCTATAATTTACCCCAATATGAAAATATTTTTCAATTGTTGAAAACAAGCAGATAATCCACATTTTAAGGTGGAATCTAGGGCAGTAAGTGGAATAGGAGAGGGAAGTGGGGGAGAGAACAGATGGGGCAAGAGCAGAAAAGTTCCTTATAACCCATAAAAATGCAAGAATCAGAACAAAAGTTGGCCACCAGTGGGTTCCAGACCTCCTCAGAAGCATCTGAGACATGGTTACATATTTTCCATTTGTGAGTCCCATTTCAGAACTACTAAATTAGAATCACTGGGGTTGGCCCTGGAAATCTGCATTTATCTGATGCACCTAAATTAAAAGACACTTACTCCTTGGAAGAAAAGTTATGACCAACCTAGATAGCATATTGAAAAGTAGAAACATTACTTTGCCAACAAAGGTCCGTCTAGTCAAGGCTATGGTTTTTCCAGTGGTCATGTATGGATGTGAGAGTTGGATTGTGAAGAAACCTGAGCGCCGAAGAATTGATGCTTTTGAACTGTGGTGTTGGAGAAGACTCTTGAGAGTCCCTTGGACTGCAAGGAGATCCAACTGGTCCATTCTGAAGGAGATCAGTCCTGGGATTTCTTTAGAAGGAATGATGCTAAAGCTGAAACTCCAGTACTTTGGCCACCTCATGCAAAGTGTTGACTCATTGGAAAAGACTCTGATGCTGGGAGGGATTGAGGGCGGGAGGAGAAGGGGATGACAGAGGATAAGATGGCTGGATGGCATCACTGACTCAATGGACGTGAGTCTGAGTGAACTCCAGGGGTCGGTGATGGACAGGGAGGCCTGGTGTGCTGCGATTCATGGGGTCGCAAAGAGTCGGACAGGACTTAGCGACTGAACCGAACCGAACTGAACCCCCCTTCCTCCAATCCCCAAGATGATTCTTGAACATCCTGGTAGCACCAGTCATGAATCACTGTTTGGGACACTTGGAAGATGATGATTAATTATAATATTAATAAATATAATTATATAAGTGAATATAATTAGTTAGCAAATATAATTATTATATTAGTTTAGTATTAGTAATATTAGTCATGCTAATATATCATGTTATTAATACTAATATAATATTATATTACTACTAGTAGTAGTAACTATATTCTTAAATTATTATTATTAAGGATCATATTGATATGAGCATAGTGATTTAAGCAGCACAGTGACCAGCAGCTCCCCTGATCTACTGATGGATACACAGAGAATGAGAAGGAAAAGTGTCCTGACTCGATTCACCCTGATAATAAACGGCAAGGTCAGGCTAAAGATGTGTCTACTGACTTCACAGCTGGTGCTTTCAGGGACACACTTATCTGATGATTGTTTCCGTTGACTTAGGGACTGGGCCTCTATCATCTGCTTTAGAGGCTATTCTGACAAATGATCCATCTTGATTTTGATGAGAGTCATTATCATCTCAGTTTATTTCTCTTTACAATTGGTACAGTCCTGACCTTAAAGAACGAGGAGGCTGTGAAGTTTAATTAATGTCAGCAGAGTCCTCAGATGAAAGTTACTGTATTGCACAGTATTACTGTTATTACAATTTACCAGTTGCCAGGCTTGGGTCACCTGCTGGGCTGTGTGTTAGGCTGCATTAGAAAGAACACGCAGAATAGCAAGCACATCGTTCTACTTAGAAACCCAACCTGACGTTAGGCGGGCCCATGCCTTATATCTGAGCATCCCAGGGGGATTCAGAGATTCTGACAGTTCCTAGAGAAATCTCATTGAGAAACACTGGGATAGGAATGAGTTCCAGCTTCAGAAACAAATGGTGATGAGTTTGACTCCTTCCCTGGTGGCTCAGATGGTAATCAGCCTGCAAAGCAGGAGACCTGGGTTTGATCCTTAGGTCAGGAAGATCCCCTGGAGAAGAGAATGGCAACCCGGTCCAGTATTCTTGCCTGGAGAATTCCATGGACAGAGGAGCCTGGGGGGCTACAGTCCATGGGGTCACAAAGAGTCAGACATGACCGAGCGGCTAACACTTTGACTCCTCTGGCTCCTGGGCCTCCCTCTTATTAATATGCTACTGGAAACTGTTTTCACCTCCTCTCAGTGTAATGGAGAAACTGCCCAACTTTGGCAGAGTTGTTTAGGGGAGTAAATGAGGTAATATAAGCAAACTACTTTATATCACATGTTATACCTAGTAAAAGCTGCCTAAATGATAGATTCCAAAGAAAGAAATTAATGCAAAGATTCAGGAGAGAGAATAATGCTAAGAGAAAGGATAACATACTAGAGCATATCCATTCTATAAAGATCATACAGCTGTATTGAAGCAACTAAGAATGTAACATTTAACTGATGATATTTCAAGAGAGAATAAAGGCAGGTAGATGTTCATGAACCTACCCTGTTCTTACAGCAACACTCTGGTAGATGACCTCCACTCTATTTTACTGCTGTGTAATTGAAGTTCACAGAGAGATTTGAAGTCACACAAGTCACCAAGGGTAGAGATGTGCTCCGACCAGGGTTCTCTTTTACACATGACACCTGCCTCTCATATCCACATGGTGAACAGAATTGTGCGACTAGTGGTCACATGTTTTGTTTTAATCCCAACATAGGGTTTTGTATTTGACAAAGTTACTTTCGAGAACTCCAGAAAATAAAGTGTCATTTTGACATCCCAATGCTAATTTTAGTTTTTTCTTGTACTCTTGCAACGATTCTTCAAGGGACACAGACATCATTATTCCTATTTTACTGACATGGAAACTGAGGCTCAGAGAACATTAAAATCAAGATAAAATGCTTCTTGGGTGTTTATATTCATGTTTCCTGTTTTATTCCTAAATATATGGTGTTAGAGAACACTTTTGTGAATCCCTAGGACAGACGGAGATCAAACCAGTCAATCCTAAAGGAAATCAACCCTGAATATTCATTGGAAGGACTGATGCTGTAGCTGAAGCTCCAATACTTTGGCCACCTGACGCTTAGAGCAGACTCATTGGAAAAGACCCTGATGCTGGGAAAGATTGAAGGCAAAAGGAGGAGATGGCAGAGAATGAGATGGTTAGAAAGCATCACGAACTCAATGGACATGACTTTGCGCAAACTTAGGGACATCGTACAGGACGAGGAAGCTTGGCGTGCTGCAGTCCATGGGATCACAAAGCATCAGATACGATTGAGCGACTGAAGAAGAGTGGATGTCATAATCTGAAATCAGCATTCCCTAAGGGCTGTATATTAGTTGGCAGAGATGTAAACACAAACTCTCTTCTTTATCCCTCAAGGGTAGAAGCAGTCACTTTCTACCCAACCTGAAAGAGGCTCTGGCAGACAAATACTTCCTCTCAAAAGAGTCGTGGGAGCTCCCAGGTGGGATATTTTGTGCTTGAGATATTCAAATACCCTCAGTTTCCCTTGGCCCTTTGCTCTATCTCTGAGCAGCAGCAGCATCAAGTCTGAGGCCGTGCAGCAGGTGAATAGCAGCCTTCCTCCCTGTGCACCTTGAGACTCAGGAATGGCCCAGGAAGTCCTGAGAAGGCTGATCCTGGAAGGCAGGCTCTGCTGAACCTGAGACACGGTGAGTTACACCAAGGTCCAGGATTTTTTCTGCCTTCTTCCACCTTGATTAATTTCATAGCTAATGACTCTCTCGACTTGGTGATGTACGATGCTCTGTCAGGGACAAAAAATAATTGAACTTTTACTAATTAAATAAAACATCTTCATGCAGTGAAAGGTTTTGCAAATGAATGTAACTCACATGGAATTATGTTGGCAGGAGAGTCCCAAGGAAAAATATTTTTAAAGATCACAGTGCTAAAAAAAAAAAAAAAAAAAGGAGACTGAGTGGAGGAGACAGGGCGGGAGATTTTTAAAAGGTATAGAGAGAAAAGAAAGACACATGTATATTGAAAGAGATCAAGAAAACTACATAGAGAAACAGACTCAGCTTGAGACAGAGATTCAAGCCCAAAAGACTAACGAGTGAGATAACAAAGTCAGACATATATAATGGTACAATAGAGGTGTTCAATAATATTTTGCAAACATTTTTGAGTACCTATGTCAAATAACGATAGCTGCTAAAGATCTGTTTATTCAACAAATGTATATATTCAGCACCTTCTCTGTGTGAGGGACTGTGCTAGAACCTGGGGGCGCAATAAGGAAAAGACATGCAAAGCCTCCTCTCTGAAGTCTAATCGGAAAGACATGCATCAAACAAGAAGAATAGAAATAAATATCCATATACCCCAGGGAACGCTTCTCAATACACTGTGATGACCTATATGGGAAAAGAATCTTAAAAGAGTGGATTTATGTATAAGTATGACTGACTCATTTTACTGTACAACAGAAACTAATGCAACATTGTAAATCAACTATACCCCAATACAAATTGTAAAAGAAGAAAGAAGTATCCAATTTCAATGCTACAGTTTCAGTGGTGGATAAATCCCTGGGTGTAGAAAGGATCGGACGATATGAAGGTGTGACGGAAGTAACAACGGCTTGTCGGAGAAACAGAAGCATACGATCTATTTTTCTCTTCATACAGTTTGAAGGTTCAGAGAAGTGGAGGGCTTTGACCAATCTCACAGAGTAAAAGTATCTAGAACAGATATCTATTACATAACTGGAAGTTAAGCAAATTAACATCTTTTCATTTCAAAATTAAACAACTATAGAATAGTTCAAACATATAGAAAAGTCTAGGAACGGATAGGATGGCCATTCACATGCCCACCACTGACTACCATATTTTGTTAAGTCTAAATTTTAACTATGCAGAAAGAAAAAGATAAACTGAGGGCTTTGCGTGTAGACTTGAATTACCCTTTGATCCTTCTCTTTTTTGATCGCTCAGAATGCAAATGTCAGACCCCTTTTACAGAGAGACAACTGAGATTCAAAAGATTAGAGAGTTTTCCCAAGTGCGAAAGGTTTTAAGTGGTACAGTCCAGAATTTCCACCCAGGGCTGTTCAATTCCATGTTCTTTCTGATATGCTATACAAGCTCAAGGACAAAAAGCACAGAATCAAGAATCTTCCACACTCTGACATTTGGAAATAAGATGCCAGAATCCTTCTCCCTTCTCTTCTGCCCTTCTCCCCGTCTCGTTCTTTTCATTGGCTAGATGATTAGGAGGTTTATTTTTGTTCCTTAAGGATTATTCACATGTTCACTCCCACCTCATCTCAGGTCTAAGGAATGTTGGCAGGAAAAGCAGCACACCTGCTTCTCCTTTCCCACATCTTCCCTTCCTGTTCACATCAGCATCTGAAGCTGCCATACTTTGTTAACTCATTGCCATGATCCTTAACTGAAGGCAATATGCTGCGAACGCCCAGCTGTTGCTATGGTGACCACGATGTCATAAGGTGACACCACGTGTTTGGGTAAGTGTGATGATGAATTCTTTTTAATCTGGGATATTAACTTTGCAAAAACTTGGAAAGCTAGCTGTTAAAGCAGAAAGGAAACCGAGTTATGCAGAAGCCCAACATTAGTGCATATTTTTCTTCTTAGTAATCAAGTTGGACTTGACAACCTCCATATGGTCTTTCCCTGCTCTAAGACTTTATAATTATGGGGAAAAATGAATAATTGCTTCTCTCAGAAAGAAGCAGCATCATTGGCCTAAGGTTGTGAGGTTATGATTTAAATAGAACTCTGAGTTAAAGAGAAGGGTGGTCTTCTGGAAAAATTTTAAAGATCTGGGCTCACTTCCACTGAGCATCTGTGAAGCCTTCCTTTCTCCTAGCCTCAGTCCCACCATCTGTTAAATAGGAATGAAAGCATGGAGCTTTCTTTAAAGATTGAATAAGAAAACATGTTCAAAGCTCTTGGCACATAGTGATTCTACTTAAATATTATTTTCTTAGCTTTAAATACTTGCAAGGATATGTCATTTCACAGCATGAACTCAGGAAAGTCATTCAATTTCTTTTAGGCATAATAATTATATTATCATTTATAAAAATGAATAGGGTTGGAAAAAATGAATGTAGAACAGACACAGAAGTAGATGAAAAAGATGGATATGATGGGGAAAGATGAAAGATGAGTATGACTTTATTCAAATCCTTCTAGGGCTAGACTTCAGAATCTAGAACAAATGATTCCACAAAAAGAAAAGATGTCCATGCACACATTTTCCTTTTAAGTATGCAGTGAAATCCAATTATTGCCAAATATGAAAAGTGATAAATAAAATGAAATATTTAAGCCTTCTTAGTGAGCACTGGTGTGTGGGATAATGCCCATGGGAGGTGGTCTGAGATTTAAAACTAACTGACACAGGTGGTTAGACTGGGGATGTTGGACTTGAATGAAGGTAAGGTACAGGGAAAGGCATGAAAGCCATTCTCAATCTCTTTGAAGGTATTTTATATCCTAAAGGGAGAAGACTTGTTTGGCCCTACAAGTCAAGAACAGGCTCACTGGATAAGAGTCTGGACTTAGGTAGAACTTTCATACAATCAGATTTTCCAGGACTTAGGGAGGTATAATGCACTAGGGGAAGGCAAGCACTGGCAGGAAGATGTGATTAGGAAAAATGGGCTAGATGCCTCCAAGGTGAGTGGTCAGTTCTGATCTTATTACTCTGGATAGGTAGTTTGCCTCTGCCCTAGACAACAAAGTCTGAAATTGACACACACCAGGGGTGGCGGGGGGGGGGCGGAAGTCTACAATGGAAATTTGTGTGAATGCAAAATCTTCTGTCTCCCACCAGATTCAATTCAACTGCTAAGGTTTTTATATTCTTTGGACATCTTCAAGAAGTGGGATATCTGGTTGACTATGAGACAATTGTTACTTATGAGTGAGGAAGGGGATAGTCAGGGTATTAGCTGGAAAGTGCAAAAACAAAAAGTAATGTATCCTTGATTATAAGTAGGTCCACATGAATTCACTAGCTAGCTGTGAATTCTATCTGATCTGTCTGCTGATACTCACAAGTACCATGGTGGTACTGGGGCCTAAACAGGGGAGATCTAAGCAAAAGGAGCCATTCTAAAATGAGTCATCACAAGTACCTTGGTGGAGGACAGTGGGCTTTACAAAAGGGGTTTGGGGTAGAGAATAACACTGACCAAATATGGTTGGATGGAAATTTCATGCCTCATCAGTCACAGATTTGTTCATCTATGAAGTACTCTAGGCAAATTGGAAGTGGTCAAACACGAGATGGCAAGAGTTAATGTCGACATTTAGGAATCAGTGAACTAAAATGGACTGGAATGGGTGAATTTAAATTAAATGACCATTTTACCTACTATTGTGGGCAGCAATCCCTTAGAAGAAATGGAGTAGCCATCATGGTCAACAAAAGAGACTGAAATGCAGTGCTTGGATGCAATCTCAAAAACAACAGAATGATCTCTGTTCGTTTCCAAGGCAAACCATTCAATATCACAGTAATCCAAGTCTATGCCCCAACAAGTAATGCTGAAGAAGCTGAAGTTGAATGGTTCTATGAAGATCTACAAGACCTTTAAGAACTAACACCCAAAAAAGATGTTCTTTTCATTATAGGGGACTGGAATGCAAAAGTAGGAAGTCAAGAAACACCTGGAGTAACAGACAAATTTGGCCTTGGAATACGGAATGAAGCAGGTCAAAGACTAATAGAGTTTTGCCAAGAGAACACACTGGTCATAGCAAACACTCTATTCCAACAACCCAAAATAAGATTCTACACATGGACATCACCAGATGGTCAACACCGAAAACAGATTGATTATTTTCTTTGTAGCCAAAGATGGAGAAGCTCTATACAGTCAGCAAAAACAAGACTGGGAGCTGACTGTGGCTCAGATCATGAACTCCTTATTGCCAAATTCAGACTTAAATTGAAGAAAGTGGGGAAAACCACTAGACCATTCAGATATGACCTAAATCAAATTCCTTATGATTATACAGTAGAAGTGAGAAATAGATTTAAGGGACTAGATCTGATAGAGTGCCTGATGAACTATGGATGGAGGTTCATGACATTATACAGGAGACAGGGATCAAGACCATCCCCATGGGAAAGAAATGCAAAAAAGCAAAATGGCTGTCTGAGGAGGCTTTACAAATAGCTGTGAAAAGAAGAGAAGTGAAAAGCAAAGGAGAAAAAGAAAGGTATAAGTATCTGAATGCAGAGTTCCAAAGAATAGCAAGGAGGGATAAGAAAGCCTTCCTCAGCAATCAGTGCAAAGAAATAGAGGGAAAAAAAAGAATGAGAAAGACTAGAGATCTCTTCAAGAAAATTGGAGCTACCAAGGGAATATTTTATGCAAAGATGGGCTTGATAAAGGACAGAAATGGTATGGACCTAACAGAAGCAGAAGATATTAAGAAGAGGTGGCAACAATACACAGAAGAACTGTACAAAAAAGAGCTCCACAAACCAGATAATCATGATGGTGTGATCACTCACCTAGAGCCAGACATCCTGGAAGGTGAAGTCAAGTGGGCCTTAGAAAGCATCACTACGAACAAAGCTAATGGAGGTGACAGAATTCCAGTTGAGCTATTTCAAATCCTGAAAGATGATGCTGTGAAAGTGCTGCACTCAATATGCCAGCACATTTGGAAAACTCAGCAGTGGCCACAGGACTGGAAAAGGTCCGTTTTCATTCCAATCCCAAAGAAAGGCAATGCCAAAGAATGCTCAAACTACTGCACAATTGCACTCATCTCACATGCCAGCAAAGTAATGCTCAAAATTCTCCAAGCCAGGCTTCAGCAATATGTGAACTGTGAACTTTCAGATGTTCAAGCTGGTTTTAGAAAAGGCAGAGGAACCAGAGATCAAATTGCCAACATCCGCTGGATCATGGATAAAGCCAGAGTTCCAGAAAAACATCTATTTCTGCTTTATTGACTGTTCCAAAGCCTTTGACTGTGTGGATCACAAGAAATTGTGGAAAATTCTGAAAGAGATGGGAATGCCAGACCACCTGATCTGCCTCTTGAGAAACCTGTATGCAGGTCAGGAAGCAACAGTTAGAACTGGACATGGAACAACAGACTGGTTCCAAATAGGAAAAGGAGTACGTCAAGGCTGTATGTTGTCACCCTGCTTATTTAACATATATGCAGAGTACATCATGAGAAATGCTGGACTGGAAGAAACACAAGCTGGAATCAAGATTGCCAGGAGAAATATCAATCACCTCAGATATGCAGATGACACCACCCTTATGGCAGAAAACAAAGAGGAACTAAAAAGCCTCTTGATGAAAGTGAAAGTGGAGAGTGAAAAAGTTGGCTTAAAGCTCAACATTCAGAAAACTAAGATCATGGCATCCAGTCCCATCACTTCATGGGAAATAGATGGGGAAACAGTAGAAACCGTGTCAGACTTTATTTTTCTGGGCTCCAAAATCACTGCAGATGGTGAATGCAGCCATGGAATTAAAAGGTGCTTACTCCTTGGAAGGAATGTTATGACCAACCTAGATAGTATATTGAAAAGCAGAGATATTACTTTGCCAACAAAGGTCCATCTAGTCAAGACTATGGTTTTTCCAGTGGTCATGTATGGATGTGAGAGTTGGACTATGAAGAAAGCTGAGCACCAAAGAATTGATGCTTTTGAACTGTGATGTTGGAGAAGAGTCTTGAGAGTCCCTTGGAGGGCAAGGAGATCCAACCAGTCCATCCTAAAGGAGATCAGTCCTGGGTGTTCATTGGAAGGACTGATGCTGAAGCTGAAACTCCAATACTTTGACCACCTCATGTGAAGAGTTGACTCATTGGAAAAGACCCTGATGCTGGGATGGATTGGGGGCAGGAGGAGAAGGGGATGACAGAGGATGAGATGGTTGGATGGCATCACCGATTTAATGGACATGGGTTTGGGTGAACTCCGGGAGTTGGCGTTAGATGGGGAGGCCTGGCGTGCTGTGATTCATGGGGTGGCAATGAGTCAGACAGGACTGAGCGACTGAACTGAACTGAAGTACTCTAATGTGTTTTTAAAATTTTATAGGTAGTCATTCCAAAAATAAGCACACCTTTAAGGTGATCATCTCAACCCACAGGCCAGGATATGCCGATAGACAGATACAAGATAGGCATTGTAGAGCATCAGAAGCTCTATTATGACCATTCAATCTGGGGGTGACCCAGACATTTCAGCCCAAGTCTCCATGAGCTGCATATCACGTCCAATGCTCCGGACTACAGTCAGCCTGGTACGAACTCAATGTTGCACCAGGTATATGACCTTGAGCCAAGTATTTCCTACTTTGGGCTTCAGTTTCCCCTTCTGGATGTGGCTGTGCCTGTTGACATCTAGTAGGAAGCACTGAATAGGGTTGACAAGTTACTAGGATTAGCCCAGGAACCAAACTCACTTCCCTCTGCTCCATGACCACTCTTCCTGGCTCTCTGACCTATGAATCTTTATGGCTCCTGCATCCCTCCTATTTCTTTCACTGAGTCTTGCAAAGTCTTATACATTCTGCCTGTTTCTGGTCAGCCCTCATTCACGCAATAAACACATACCAAGCATTGAGCTAGGTTGGCAAACTTTTTCCGAAAAATGCCAGATGGTTCATGTTTTAGGGTTGGGGAGTCACACAGTATCTGTTATGAACTATTCAGCTCTGCCTTTATAGTGAAAAAGCAGCCATAGACGATACATAAACCATCAGAGAAGGCTATGTTCCAGCAAGACTTTATTTGCAAAACAGGTAGAGGGACAGATTTGGCTTATGAGCTGTAGTTTGAAGGCAAATGAGCTAGATGCTGGGCATTACAAGATGAATAAAATCTGGTATTTGATATCAGAGTTCAAAAAGCTCTAGCTTATTCTTTTTTATATGAGGCCAATGAGATTGTGTTATTTCCAATGCATATTTTATTCTCTTTAAAATTGAGTTGTATTGATAGATAACATTTTAGTTTCAGATGTATAACATAATGATTCAATATTTATATATATTTCAAAATGGATACCACAAGCAGTCTAGTTTCACACTGCAACAGCAGAGTTGACAAAGACTTTACAACCCACAGAGCCTAAAATATTTACTACGTAATCCTTTGTAGAAAGTTGCAGACCTCTGATTTAGAATAATAAAATGGGTTTATTCAATAACAATTAAGAATTAGGAATTAAGAGTGAGACAGACACCAGTTCAAATCCAAATGCTATTAATAACAACAAAAATAACCAAGTGTCAACTATGTAATAAGCATTTTACTAGTAATTTTTTAAAATTATGTTTAATGTGCTAATCACAGCAATTATATAACATAGTAATTATGGTTGTACTCAATTTACAAACTCAGAGGTAGCTTACCTAAGCTGCACTCCTATTAGAATACAAGAATTCAAACCTAGCTCTATGTGCCTCCAAATCTCAGGCTCCATTAATCTGGATCATGAAGGCTGAAAAGGAAATTTGCCAGATTGGGGGAAGAGCATTTGAGGGCCGAGAAAACAGCCTCTGCAAATTCATGGAGCCACAAAAGCACGTCCCAGGAAAGAAAGGGGAAGGCCTTCAGAGGAAGGAGACTGAACTGGGAAGGGCAGTGGGGCTGGTTTATAATGAGCCGTGAACGCCAGGGGAGAGTTGGTCTTTGCGGTTTCTTTAGCCTGGGCTGGTTGGTGTGGGCAAGCTACGTAGCCATGGTGGAGCAGTGGGGACGTGGGTTTCTCCCACTGATCAGATGTCTTCACTGTGTACGACATTCTGCAGTGTGTTAATGGTGACTAGTTCGGCACAGGCAGCCCAGCTCATTCTTCTGCTCCTTTGTTGCACTGAACTCTATCTCATCATTTTGTGGGTGTTGCCTTTATGCAAATGCTCACCTCTGATATTTACTCACAAAAATTAGACAGTCAAAATGTTACCCTGTAGGCTTACTATGGAATTGGAGGACTGGCTCATTTCTGAGGTGCCAGGACATGTTAAGTTTTTTTAAAATAAGCACAGAAACAAGCGGCCTATTCACTTCAAGGGCAGAGCTGGGTGGTGCTTCAAAAGGTCTTAGCTCTAAGCTTCTGTTCACGACCCAGAGCAGTCACTGTCAGACATGACCAGTCTGCATCTTTGGGTCCAGAAAAGGAGACTGCAGCCCTGAGAAGGGAATGGTCTGCCCTGGGGCAGAGAACTGGTTTGTGCCAGGAAGGCTGTGTGATCTGGGTTCTGGATGGATCTAGCTGGGCAGATGATCCGAATATGCTTGATAAACAATTCAGTGGCACAGATAAACTCCTAGACTTTGGCAGAATAATGAAAGGATGTGGCCTTTTCTGAAAATCATGCTTAATGAAAGGAATGGCCAGCTCCATAGAGGAAGTTCAGTCCTTAGCGCCACAAGGAAAGGCAGATTCCAATTCAAAATATGGAAATACTTTCTGTGAATTAGAAATGAGAGTTGAATGATCTTAGTCAGAGAGTCCCTGAGAGCTTGCTCATCATTTTATTCCCCCCACCCCCAAGGAAAATCTTCTGACTAAAGAGAACAGCGTGTACTCATAGGAATCTAGGGACGTGTAGCTTAAAATGCATTTTAAAAGCACAAAATTCTTTTGAAGTCTCCTGTCTTATGGCAAAATGCCATACACACCTTTAAATTAAATCCAACAACATGTCCCTTTTTTGTTTTAATATAGCCTTTGAAATACTTATTATCCGTAAAATTGATCGTGGGTTTACCCCTGGAGGTATAGATACTCTAATCAGAGAAGCAGTATCTGATATCATGCAATAATTATGATATCATAACATCTCAGAGTTGAAAGAGATTCATGAAATCACCAATCTGAATTCTCCCCAGTGCAGAACACTTGAGTACCTGCTAATAAAAGGGCTCTGATGCCCCTGAGACTCCAGGAGCTCAGACTTCAGGGGGTCTTTACACAAGTGCCTTACCCATTCCACTGTAGTGATTAGTGTGGCATGCATTTTGAATATCCTATAGAATTATAAAAATACTACATAGCATCATGTATTTATTGTATTGTTATGATATTATACACTTAGTAATATGCTATTATATTTATTGTATAAATTACTGTACAATTATTGCCATATACTATATGCACTATATAATGCTATTATATATACAGCCCACCAGGCTCCTCTGTCTATGGAATTCTCCAGGCAAGAACACTGGAGTGGGTAGTAATTCCCTTCTCCAGGGGATCTTCCTGACCCAGGGATTGAACCACCAGGGAAGCCCATATATTTATGGTATTAAATACTATGTGGTATTATATATGTATTGTAATATAATATTATATTTATTATATAAGATACCACATGCTGCTGTTGCTGCTAAGTCATTTCAGTCGTATCTGACTCTGTGTGACCCTATAGACGGCAGCCCACCAGGCTCCCCTGTCCCTGGGATTCTCCAGGCAAGAACACTGGAGTGGGTTGCCATTTCCTTCTCCAATGGACAAAGTGAAAAGTGAAAGTGAAGTCGCTCAGTCGTGTCTGACTCTTCGCAATCTCATGGACTGCAGCCCACCAGGCTCCTCCGTCCATGGGATTTCCCAGGCAAGAGTACTGGAGTGGGGTGCCATTGCCTTCTGCTGCTGCCAAGTTGCTTCAGTCATGTCCGACTCTGTGCAACCCCCATGGACTACAGCCTACCCGGCTTCTCCATCCATGGGATTCTCCAGGCAAGAACACTGGAGTGGGGTGCCATTGCCTTCTCCAATACAAATATCTACTCTCTCCCAAACTCCTTCACATCTAGACTTCCACAAAACATTGAGCAGAGTTCTCTGTGCTATACAGTAGGTTCTTGTTGGTTATCCATTCTAAACATAGCAGAGCATTCATAGTGATATCACTTTTTAATCCTTCGATGTTGACTCTTCCTGTCATTGTACAGGAGAACTCATCAAATTCTTACTCTTTGTAGCTGGTTAGCTCTTGACTTTAGGCATGTTTTCTAATCCTGCGAAGTCTCAGTTTTCTTATTATAGAATAGGAATAAAAAGATCTTCCTGCCAGAGTTGGCATAAGCATTCAAAGAGGTAAGGGACATACATCTCTGATCACACAGACTTAAATATGCTAATGTAACATGTAGAAAGTGGTAGCTAGTGTGTTTGTGCACACACACACACACAATCAGCTTAATAAAAATGTGGGGCCTGAACAGAGTTGAGTCCTGTGCTGAGAATAGAGGGGTTTATGGATTCCAAGGCTAAGATGTAAACCGAAAGAACAGTCCACTGACAACATTTGTTCCTTTACTTCTTTGGCTCCAGGAAGCTCCAGAGACACAAGAATTTCTGGAACTAAAGCTCTGCAAAGCTGAGAGTCTGCGTTTCTCCTCCCGCGCTCAGACATATGCACTGCATGCCCAGACACAACAGATGGCCGGTTCCCTGCACACAAACCAGCTCTGGAGAAAGGCTCTGGGCAGAGCAAAGGAGAAAGAGCATCTCCACACCCGTGTCCCCCTCTCCTTGAAGAAAAGGTTCCTGTTACTTCTCTTCCTTGACAACAAGGAACCAGCTAGACTCTGGGGACGCCCTCTAAACCTAATCGGTAGCACTGATATTATTCTGTTTCCTCTTGAAAATGTTCACTCCCTAGCCCCACAAGAAAGCTACAGATTAAGGAGATAGATCTAATTATTTATTTTTCCCTGGGAGAAGGATGGTGGTTGGGAGTGCTGAATTTCAGAAACCCTTTATCCATTGAAGACAGTGGGTACTTCAGCTAAGCCAGTGGGCTTGCGTGCATGCAGTTCAGCTCCCCAGAATCACACAGCATGCTCTAACTTACCAAAGTACAGGGAAAAAAAAAAACTTTACTACCAATAAACTTGGTGAAATATATTACTAGGAGCTATATTCCATATGCTGAATGTACATATAAAATACAACTCTATTTATAAAATCTTTTTCCTGCTCCTTTTCCCAAAATATTCTACTTCTCAAACTGAGCAGATGGGGGTCTCTTTTCCCCCCTTTGGCAGCTCTGAAACCCTGAGGAATTTCAAGGTATCCGTATATAGGGTCCTTATTGTATGAGTGTTCATTACTTGAATTCAGATAGTCACGGCTGTGCAAAAGTCTCAAAAATATTCAAAAAGCTGGTTGTTAACGAATTTAGTCTCCACCAAGGTATTTACCCTGTTTCCTCCCATCTTGTGAAAATAATTTTTTGTTGTCTAGGCTATCACTGATTTTATAAAATGTTTTGAGCACGCACAATCATGGTGAGAATACAATGCTTATCACCTGCAAAACGAAACTGCAGTCTGGAGAAAGCTGCACAGTATCCTGAAGTTGATGAAACTCATGCTAAGATTCCCTGGAATCTCATTCTGAGCCATTGGCAAAGGAGGATTAGGCTGAGTTAGACCAATTAACAATTGAAAAAGAGAAAATCAACAAGGAAGATGATTAGAAGCTTCAAAAGAGAAATATTTGAATATCAAAGGATTAGGAAAAGCCTTGGGGGAAAATGATGAATCTCTCAAATATTTTTACAAAAATTACCTTCCTCCTAATCATGATATGAAAGTTAAATGCAAAGTGAAGGATTTCATTTCATTTGATCATACAATTTTGTCAGAAAAATTACTGTTAAAAAATCAAGACCTGGCTCATTTTCTGATCATTTTGTGAATTAGCATGCAGTTAAAATTATCAAATAAATTCTGACTATATAAGCTAAAATAAACTTCTATTCATACACTTTAGTTTCATTTACAAACTGAACTTTTTGCATGCTCTCCTCTGGAATTGTGTTGCTCTTTAAGGGAGATTCACTTTTGAGTGGATTTGATTTCACATTAGAATGTTGAGTGGTAGTTGAGGTACTTAGGGTTGTGTGTAGTATCTGGAGCCAGGACATCTGGGTTTTGAATCCAATTTTTGGTTTTGAATCCAAACTGTTTAACATGGGAAGGTTATTTGACGTCCTGGTGCCAGGCGTTCTTCATCTCGAAAATAGAATTATAGCAGTTCTGTTTGAGCAGAGAATTAAGAGCAAAGCAGAAGATATTATACTGAGAGGATCCAGCCCTTCCTTTGTGATGAAGTGTGTGACTTCATCCCTCGGTGTGGGGTCTACACTCTCCAAGTAGGGATGGCATGTGAAAGTGAAAGTGAGGTCGCTCAGTCGTGTCTGACTCTGCGACTCCGTGGACTGTAGCCCACCAGGCTTCTCCGTCCATGGGATTCTCCAGGCAAGAAGACTGGAGTGGCTTGCCATTTCCTTCTCCAGGGGATCTTCCTGACCCAGGGATCGAACCCAGGTCTCCTGCATTGCAGGCAGACACTTTAACCTCTGAGCCACCAGGGAAGGCCTTTTCAGAACTCCTTTCTTGAAAAAGGAACCTTGTCCTAGTGACCTTCTTCCTCTGTTCAACCATCACTTATTTCCAGAAGCCATTCTGATCATTTCTCATGCTACACAAGATGAGGTACGAAATCACTGAAATCTCTATAATATTAGTGACTGTCTCTGTAGCTTGTCTGGTTCAATCCTTTCTTTTTCTTCTCAATCAGGAAGATTTCTTTTTCTTCTTTTTCTTCTCATGTTTCTCTGAGCTATGAGGAAAACACACACACACACACACACACACACACACACACACACATGCACAGAGTCATCTGGCATAGGACATCCCTAAGCAGTATCAGTGAACCTCTGTCTCAGTAAGGCAGTCTGGGCAGCAAAAAGAACCTTGGAGTGAGAGATACCGGCCGTATTTTTCATGGACTTTGGAGTGAAGAAGTTGAATTTGCTAAACTCAGGGCTTGTTCAGCTATAATGCCCTGGAAGTTGATAACACCGATAAAATTGAAGTGCTAAACATGAAGAGACCTATGGCTAATTTTTTCTCAACTTATAACAGGAAGTTATCCTGAAATAGTGATGAGGGGTCATTTTTCTCTTCCATCTTTGCCCACTGATGAACTTCTGGGCTTGGTGGTCTCTCTGTTTAGGTCAATCTGGATACTCTCTGCTCCACTTGTAAAACTTCAGCTAAGGTTACAGTGGTCACTAATCCTTGTCTGAGGACTTGGTCCTCTGGCTGTCCACCCAAATTATTACATCCATTACTGGTTCTCTTTGTTGTGAGCTGCCATCTGCCAGAAAATACACTAAAACTCATTTTTTTTTCATATTATACCATGTAATCCTTGCACAAACTCAGTGGAATATTAGCCACTGTCCCCCTTTTAAGACTGAGACCATTAAGACTAAGTAGGATTGGAAAACGATCATAGAAGTCTAGTAGTAAAATGCAATTCGTATTCGTACTCTGGTCTTTCTGGCTTCAGAACCCGTGCTGTTAACCATCATGTCCCACAAACTCCTACGTTATGTCTACATTTGTTGCACTGTGCCCATTGTCTGGCAATATCGTGTACTAATAGAAAGAATATCCTTCTTCCAAGTCACAAACCATTCTCTCCTCACTTTTGTGTGTGCTACGGGTGGACCTGGATGCATGTTTAATTGATAAGTCTTCTAAAGGGCTATAAACAAGCAAAACGATTCATACGGGAGACAGGATGGTGTAAGCTATTGAGAATATGAGCTTTGAACTGCCAGCTTTGAAAACTGGTTCTGGCACTTACCAGCTATGTGGTTTGGGCATGTTAATTAGCTGCCTGATGCCTCAGTCTCCTTATCTGTAAAACTTCCTACTTCATAAGATCGTAGTGAGAATTAATGAGCCAATAAATGTGAGAAATTTAGAATGGTGTTTTACACATATTAAATATTTTATGTGTTAGATATCATTATCCTATACATTTCTGAGAATGTGATTCAAGTGAAATTTTCTCAACAATGTTTTTCCAAAATTCTCCCTTTGAATGCCCATTCTCTGGCATCTCACTAAAAAATTACAACAAAATAAATTAAAATAACACCATCATAAGACAACAGTAACTGTACCAAAAGCTGGCTGTAGCTCTTTTAGCTTTCTAGTGTTAAAAATATCTATTAATTGAACAGACCACTCATTTTCACATGTGACTCAGACTTCAGTGGCATAAATCTTAATTTTTTGAGACCTTTCATTTATGTGCAAAATCAACATCCTTTGACTTTTTATCCTTTGGCTGTTAGGGGGCTCATAGTCATATTCTGAATCAGTTTTGCTAATTGATAGGAGCACGCACGCTAGGTCGTTTCAGTCGTGTCCAATCCTTTGCAACCCTATGGACTGTAGCCCTCCAGGGTCTCTGTCCATGGGATGCTCCAGGCAAGAATACTTGAGAGGATTGCTATTTCCTCCTCCAGGAGATCTTCCTGACCCAGGGGTTGAACCCACATCTCTTATGTCTCCTGCTCTGGTAGGCAGGGTCTGTACCACTAGCGCCACCTGGGAAGCCCTGGTAAGAGCATAGGAGCTGCATAATTTTAATTTTCCCTGATCTTGTATTTCCATGTAATGTTCTGACTGATTTTCTTTTTAATCCATTTATGTTTTTGCCACTTCATAGTTCACGTTTTGGTTAATCTCTTCACGTTCTCTGTCAAAGAAAATAGAATAGAAATGAATTAATATAGTAAAGGCTATATTTGTCTTTGAAATTCCATGATTTCTAGCACTGTTTTATATATAGAGAGATTTACTTATTTGTTCAAATTTTTATTGGAATATAGTTGATATAATATTTATTGGAGTGTTTGTTTCAGGTGTATAACAAAATGAATCAGTCATGTGTGTGTTCTGAGTCGCTCCAGTCGTGTCTTACTCTTTGAGATCCTATGGATTGTAGCCTGCCAGGTTCCTCTGTTCATGGGATTCTCCAGGCGTGAATATTGAACTGGGTTGACATGCTCTTCTTCAGGGGACCTTTCTGACCCAGAGATTGAACTTGCATCTTTTATGTCTTGTGCATTGGCAGGCGGGTTCTCTACCACTAGCACCACCTGGGAAGCATATATATATGTGTATATATATATATATATATATATATATATATATATATATCTCACTTTTTTTTTTAATGCTTTTCCCATAGAAGCCATTCCGGAGTATTGAGTAGAGTTCCCTGTGCTATAGAGTAGCTTCTTATTAGTTATCTGTTTTATATATAGTAGTGTAGTGTGTATATGTCAATCAGATTGAATCACTGACTTAAGAAATTCAGAACTGGTCAGTAGTTAAAGTGATAAAAATATATTTTAATGAGAAATTATCGCAATTGAGGAAAAGAGACCTCATTGTAGAACTGGGCTCAGTAGGGTTTTTATGGCTAAGGAGCAGAGCTGGGCTGGGAGTTGGTAGGTAGAAATTTCTAAGAAGGAATGGTCATTCTTGCTAACAGATCTAACCGTGTCCTTACTGAGGGCAGGCAGGGTGATCGGATATCACCTGGTGGGTGCTGAAGGATGAGGAGGGTGAACAGACTTTAAGGATGGTGAATTCTGGCTAACTCAACTTGGCTTGACATCATTCTTCCTAAAACTGGGCTCTTAGAAGATATGCCAATAGAATATCATTGATAAAGGGTTCAGAGAAGATTGACTAGTTTTTGGTCAAGGAGAAAAATCTTTGCCTCCACACAAACACACCAGTACCCAACTATTTTTACCTTATGGTTCTTATGGTTCAACATGATACTGTCTCAAAAGTGGTTTTCTGTTTTTAAAAAACGAAACTCAATTCTGAAGTATTGATAATAAAGGAAAAAAATATATATATATTTTCTCTCTTTGGAAATTAAAATGACATTTCCTGAATGACTGCTGCCCTCTCAACTTTGTTGGTTTAATAAATATTACACCTATTTGTCTTGGCTCTAATGTGGCATGTAGCTGATACCTTGAAGCAGTTACTTCCAACTACATTTCATAATTTATTACATAATTCTCCATAACTGATTTTATTGATGAACTGTACAGTGTAAAATTATTATTTGTTAAAGATTTCACAGTACTTTTTAAAACTCCATATTTGCCAAAAAAACAAAACAAAACAAAACAAAAATCCATTCCTCTCTAAAGGCATTTGAGAGGGAAAAAAATCCAAGATAAAGAACTTCACAGGATTAAGGATCTGTTCTGCTTGCAGTCTTCATCCTCTGTTTCACATGAATACAGTAGCCTTATTTCTCAAACAGGGTTTTATTTAGGAAACAGATAAGAGGGATTCAGTTCATTTCTACAAATACCAAGAATCCACCATTGGTGAGGCTGAGGATAAAATATTAAAAAGTAATCATATTTCCTACCTCTGGAGACAAGCCCATGGGCTGATGCTGGAGAGACATACACAGTTTTCACTGGGATGAGATATGTTTTCATTTTTTTTTTTTTTTTTTAAATTGAGGTTCATGCTTCCTTTTGATAACAAAATGTCTTTCACTATCCATCACCATTAGTTGTAATTTAAACACGTAAATTAAATGCTGCGACTAAACTCTGAACTAACAGTGAGTTTCTTTAAACTAGCCCTACAGGGGACTCTGAGAAAGTCTCTGAGAGGCAAAGCCCTGAACCACCACCACCATCCGCCCCTGTACCATCCACTTTAGCCATCGCAGCAAAGGAGAAAAGTAGAGGGTCCTACAGAGGCCATTTCAGGAACCAGACACAAAGGTCACATTAAAACCAACCAAGATTCCTCCCACCTGCCCCGCTTCCCCCTTGGTATCCATACATTTGTTCTCTATGTAGGAGGAATTTGGAGACTGAGATTGACACATATACAGTATTAAGACTATGTATTACAAAAATCTTCCTGCAATGGAGGAGACTCAGGTTCAATTCCTGGGTGGGGAAGATTCCCTGGAGAAGGGAAGGACTGCCCACTCCAGGATTCTTGCCTGGGAAATCCCACGGAGAGAGGAGCCTGGCGGACCACAGTCCATGGTGTTGCAAAGAGTCAGACACAGCTGGGAGACTAAGAATGCCACACAACACAATAATAAAAGAGATAACCAATGAGAAAACACTCTCTAGCACAGGGAACTCAATTTAATTCACTGTGCCAACCCAAACGGGAAGGAAGTCCAAAGGGGACATGGTATCTGTGTATGTAGGTCTGATTCCTTTCTCTGTACAGTAGAAACTAATACAACGCTGGAAGACAACTATACTCCAATAAAAATAATTTAAAAGGAAAAAACTAACAAAGAAAGAATAAACTCTGGAGAAACTGGACCTGCTGCTATTTGAACCCACTTCTGTCTCTAACTATGTCACCAAAATGATGTGGGCTTTGTTCTCACTGTGGACAGAGTCATGGGATTTAAGGCTTGTATAAGATCTTAGCGACAACCTTCTATTGAACTTGGAGTTTACAGATGAAAGAGACTGAGATTCAAAGGGGTGCAGGGTTTCATCCAAGGTTTGGAGCCAGGCCTTTGGACTAAAAGTGTTCCTTGCATCGTCTCAGGGATGTTCCCTGAGCCCCTCCATCATCCTAGTTGTGACTATCATCTACATCCTACTCTACTTTTCCTTCTTGTAAAATGACTTTTAAAAGTTTTTTTTTAATTCCTTAAGAAAATTTCTCTCTATATCAGTTTGGTCCCATTAGTTCTCCTTGTGAAATGCATTATTAAGTATCATTATCCTATATACTTCTTTAAGAAGTAAGAGCTTGGGTGCTTTTGTCTGTTCTTGCGTGGCTCTTTTTCTCTCCTCACCATCTCTCCTGCTTCTGTCCTATGAAGAGGGGAGGCGGTCGATTGAATGTAACACAGGAGAAATGTCCCACTCTTGTCTCAAAGGGCATAACAGGCTATACCTGTAGAGCTGAAGGCAATGTATAGAACTGAATGACAGCAATGACATTTGTAAGTGGCTGGGGCTTTCACTGCCTGGCCAAGGGTGGATATGATCTGGGACAGTTGTGCTGGCCTGCAAACTTTCA
Organism: Bos mutus; assembly: GCF_027580195.1. NCBI lineage: Eukaryota > Metazoa > Chordata > Mammalia > Artiodactyla > Bovidae > Bos > Bos mutus. The sequence goes on from NC_091624.1 coordinate 4,558,099, forward strand.
GAACAGCCAGGTGTGCTGGTCCAAAGCAGTTCTAGAGGACAATAGCTTGAGCTGTTTCCAGAGGCGGGCCACGAGTCACGATGGCAAGGATGATGTTAGAGATGAGGAAGAAGATGAAGCCAAAGAGGAAAAAGATTCTTTGTCACTCACGCAGCTCTTCACAATTTACAGTGGCTTTTCATGGCCACTATCTTACTCAGGTTTTGCAACCAACACTTCCAACATGTACTTTTATGCCCATCTCAGGGTTGAGATAGTTCTACCAGAGAAGCCAAGAAATCATGAAGAATCTCCTTGGAAGCTGAAGAGAGTCAGAACACATACTCAACTCAATCACTCAATAAATATTTATTGGCCGCCAAGGTCTCAGCCGTGGAGAAACAGCAGTGGACCTGAGAGAGAAAAATCTCTACCCTTTTGAAAAGTACCCATCTGATTTCAAATCTAGAGCAGCCCAAGGAGAGCTGTCGAGCTTGCAATGATTAGGAAAATAAATAGCATTTTAGAAGTTGTGAGCAACTAGATTACCAAAGGGAGAACTAATTTAAAGCTAGGTATGTTTCAAGGTACTTTAAATCTTTATCTAAATAGTGTCATTAAATATAATTAGTAAGCCTAGTAAACATAATATTCCCTATGTTTAAAAAAAGAATTCTATTGTTATGAGAAAATACTATAGCTGAATAGAAAAGCTCTTCAACGCATATGACCGTGGTTTAGAAAAATAAAACTGGGACAAAAGAGACCAGCACAGGTGCCCCCATCTATGTGGAAGCAGCTTAACACAGTCTTTGTATGTAGGGTGATAAAAATAGCATCTGAAGGGCTAATCTTTCAAACCTAAACTTATAATTATGCAAACATCTCCTCAGGACATTAGTTCACTTAAAAAAAATTATTTTAAATTTGTCCTTTGACTTCTTCTGAAATGGCTTAAGGTGACTTAGCTTTTAAAACAAGTAAGAGAAATAACATTTAAGGTTATTTGAAAAGGCATTAAAAAAAAAAAAAGCTAGAATTGGCACTTTCAGGCACTTGAGTTGAGAAGATTATAGCACAGGGACAATTAGTTTATTTTCTGGCAGCTAAGCTATAAAGAGAAACATTTTGAATTGCACAATAATAGGAAAATACAAATTCATCTATAGAGAAAAATTCTTTCTGGACCTTAACCCCTAGAAGAAATTTAGCATATATACACATATTTAAAGAAAAAAAGATGAACCATGATTCAGTGTACTTTATCTACAACCAGAGTTTTATAAAAGATTCAGAAATCTGTTCTCTTGGGTGATGCACAGACTGGCCCTCCATAAAGGCAGAGGGTGTGACATTAACTCAGGGCAGGACATTTTGTGGGATGGTGAAACAATGGTGTCTAAGCATCCACTCCACTTTCTGATGCTCTACCTTAATGCTTCCGTAGAATTTGGAGATTTGAGATGAATGGCTAGTTGGCATGTGCATTCAGCTTCCTTCCTCAGATGGAGGGTATTTCAAGCTTTGAAAAAGGACTATATTGTGTTTAGTTCTTTTTTAAAAATTGTTTCAGTTTTATTAAGGTATGCGTGTACATGCTCAGTTGCTAAGTTGTGTCTGACTCTGCGACCCCATGGACTGAAGCCTGCCAGGCTCCTCTGTCCATGGGATTTTCCAGGCAAGAATACTGAAATGGATTGTCATTTCCTTCTCCAGATGATCTTCCAACCCAGGGATGGAACCTTCGTCTCCTGCATTGGCAGGCAGATTCCTTACCACTGAGCCACCAGGGAAGTCCCTCATTAAGGTGTACTTAATAAATATAAAGCTGTGCATATTTAATGTAAACATTTTGGTGAGTTTGGATACATGCATACATCTCTTATACTATCACAACAATCAAGATAATAAACATATCCATCACCTCCAAAGGTCTCCCTGTGTCCTCTGGTTTCTGTGTATTTGTGTGTGTGTGGTAAGAACACTTAACATGCGACCTCTCCTTTCAAGTTTTTAAGTACTCAATATCCTATCATTTGGAGAAGGCAATGGCACCCCACTCCAGTACTCTTGCCTGGAAAATCCCATGGACGAGGAGCCTGGTAGGCTGCAGTCCATGGGGTCCCAGGGAGTCGGACATGACTGAGCGACTTCACTTTCACTTTTCACTTTCATGCTTTGGAGAAGGAAATGGCAACCCACTCCAGTGTTCTTGCCTGGAGAATCCCAGGGACGAGGGAGCCTGGTGGGCTGCCATCTATGGGGTCACACAGAGTCGGACACGACTGAAGTGATTGAGCAGCAGCAGCATCCTATCATTAACTTTAGGCACGATGTTGTACAGAGAATCTCCAGAGTTACTTCATCTTGTGTAACTTATACTCACTGAACAACTCCCCATCTTCCCCAGCCCCATCCCCTGGCAACCACCCCTCTCTCCTCTGCCTGGATGAGTTTGAGTGTCATAGACACCTCATAAAGTGGAATCATGCAGAAGTTGTCAACTGTGACTGACTTATTTCACTTAGCATTTATACTGTATATAAAAGAGAATGTTGCATTAACTTTTTCATTCACATCTTCCAAGCATGGTTTTAGGAATTGAAAGCCACAGGATTGCAATAATATTCATATCATAGTTCACAGTTTTGAAGGTGTGTTTTTGCCCATAAGATGGACAAGTCACAGACTATTATTTAGTCAGGATTATGTTGAGAAAGATTGGTGATCAAAAGTGATGCAATTATTTATCCACAATCTTTGCAAGATGACACTGTAGCCTCTAACACTGAGAGCTGGAGTTCATTTCCCTGCTGCTTGAAACTGGGTTGACTTTAGGACTTGCGATTGCAGCCACGAAATTAAAAGATGCTTACTCCTTGAAAGGAAAGTTATGACCAACCTAGATAGCATATTAAAAAACAGAGACATTACTTTGTCAACAAAGGTCTGTCTAGTCAAGGCTATGGTTTTTCCAATGGTCATGTATGGATGTGAGAGTTGGACTATAAAGAAAGCTGAGCACTGAAGAATTGATGCTTTTGAACTGTGACGTTGGAGGAAACTCTTGAGAGTCCCCTGGACTGCAAGGAGATCCAACTAGTCCATCTTAAAGGAGATCAGTCGTGGGTATTCACTGGAAGGACTGATGTTGAAACTGAAAGAAACTCCAATACTTTGGCCACCTGATGTTAACAGCTGACTCATTTGAAAAGACCCTGATGCTGGGAAAGATTGAGGGCAGGAGGAGAAGGGAATGACAGAGGATGAGATGGCTGGATGTCATCAGTGACTCAATAGACATGAGTTTGGGTAAACTCCAGGAGCTGGTGATAGACAGGGAGGCCTGGTGTACTGTGGTTCATGGGGCTGCAAAGAGTCGGACATGACTGAGCTACTGAACTGAACTGAACCTGACAGATATGCTCTGATTGAAGTGACACTGTGTTGGTTCTGAGCTTAGACTTCAAGTGGTCTTTCCCACTTCATCTGGGTCTCTCAGAACCCTGCTGATACTCTGTGAGAACAAACTGGATCTCACCTGCTAGATGGTGACAGACACCAATCTTAGGCATCCTTGAACCCCAAACCCAAGAGCCAGCCAACCTGCAGAAACAGAGCTGCCTAAGGGACCTGGAGATTGTTGCAAATGCTTGAGAGGGCTCAGCCAATGCTGAAACTACTCAGCTGAATCCAGCTTCATTTGCTGACCTACAGAATTGTGAACTAAATAAATGGCTACTCTTTAAAGCCGTTAGTTATGGGTAGTTTATATTCCATCAATTGCTAACTTTATATATACATTAAGAAATTCCTGGGCTTCCATGCTGGTTCATTGGTAAAGAATCCCACCTACCAATGGAGGAGACAGGAGCTCAGTCCTGGTCTAGGAAAATCCCACATGCTGTGGAACAACTAAGCCTGTGCACTGCCACTGCTGAGGCTGTGTGCCACAGCTACTGAAGCCTGCACACCATGGAGCCCGGGCTCTGCAACGAGAGCAGCCACCACAGTGGGGAAACTGGGCACCACAGCTAAAGCAGCCCTCTCTCGTTGCACCTAGAGAAAAAGCCCATGCGGTCCTGAAGATCTCGCACAGTATGAGTAAATAAAATTATCTTTAAGAAAGGAATTACCAAGAATATTCTGTTTGCATAGAATTTTATCATGCAACAGGTATTTTGCACACATGGTCTAGTCGCCTCCTATCCTGAACCTTCTTCATAAAGAAACATGACCACAGTTTCCATACAGGGTTGGGAGGATTGATGGACGCGTGAGGGCTGGAACTTCTTGTGAGCTCAGTGGGTGTTCCATCCTTTATTCTACACGGCAGGGTTTCTCAGCTTTTTTCATTATTGCCAACCACACCCCTCTACCCAGAGATTCTCTAGACTTTATTTTTCTAGCTGTTCCCCTTCATAAAATTTTAATACTATACATATACTCTGTATCCACTTCTGTACAATGTAAATCTGTGCTTTATATGTAAAGAGTAAGACTTTCTTTTTGCTCCATAGGAACCAATTTTAACCCCTCTGGGGTAGTATAACATCCTGTTATCACTGAGAATCCATGCTCTGTTGGCATCTTGATATGCATTCTTTATTGGCATTAACCCTGGAACCATGAAATGACTTGCACTAGGTCACATCACTTCAAAACTGCTGGCTTGAAAGGTTAACCTGGGGCTTTGGACTCCAAGCCAAAGCATTCTTGGTACTCCATCAGAGAGCGTAGGTTCACATGTGCATTTAATCTAAGGTTGGATAAATTGAATCATCTATCTTTACAACTCTGGGGTGAAAACCAACTAATTAAACTGCTTGTAGCTGTTATAGAGAGAGAGGGGAAAGCTCTATAAATGCTTAAGAATCACGTTGACAGAATTGGAAGATGCTATTTGCTTCTCTGTGTATAGAGACTGATCTTTAGACGAAGAGAACTCACTCTCTGGAGCTATTCATCCAGCCTCTCGCTGAATTCACTCACACTACATTTCTTTAAGGATTTATAAGACAGAAAAGAAAATAGCAGTGAGACAGATGAAAACATTTCCTTGATACAAGCATAAAACTCTAAGGACTAAAAGCACAGAGGGGAGCCAGACTGGGAAAGGTTGCAGAAGATTAAACGTGTACATGTCACTAATCACTGTATTCAAGCTTTAGAAATGCTCTTTGTAAGGAAAGGCATTTGGAGAAAGAGAGTGCATAAAGGAACGTGAAGCCTACCTAGCCACAAAGTTTGCAGGATGGGATGTAATGGTGATTAAATCCCCGTTGGCTTGCAGCCAAATGCAAAGCGTGCCTCTGTCCAGTCAGTTTAACCTGACCTTGGTTAAAGAAGCCATTTTGCTTATGCATATGAGGAAGCGGACTCGCAAGGAACTGAAAGTATGAAGGCACCCAGAATCTCCTCAATATTTAGCTTGATTCTCAAGGATCTCAGAGTCTAACTGATGGTTAAGCAATTACCAGCACCTTGCGAAACTAGTTTCCCCCCAAAGCCCCCAGGTTCTCTGTTGGAAGTGACTCTTTTTTTCATCCAGAGAAGAGTAATTAAATGAAGAGACGTGGCTTTTCTATTCCCAGGGATGTCCCACATCAAGAAAGAATGACAAATGTTGTTGCTGTTCACGCGATAACTCGTGTCCAACTCTTTGTAACCCCATGGACTGCAGCATGTCAGGATTCTCTGTTCTTCACTATCTCCCAGAGTTTGGTAAGATTTATATCAGTTAAGTCAGTGATGCCATCCAACCATCTCATCCTCTGCCACCCCCTTCTCCTCCTGTCTTCAATCTTTCCCAGCATCAGGGTCTTTTCCAATGAGTCAGCTCTTCGCATCAGCTGGTCAAAGCATCAGAGCTTCAGCTTCAGCATCACCTCCCCCAAACATTTTGTGAATGTTTTAAATATTTGCAAAAAAAAACTTTTTTAAAGAAAAAAAAACTCAGAGTGACCTCAGAAAACATCTAAAACATATCATTATTTTATAGATGGGGAAACTGAGGCTTCAAGATATGAGGTGATTTCTCCCAAAATCGCAGATAGTGCTAAAGGCAGAGTCCATGTAGCCAATGCTCACTGCACCGCACTAGCTCTTATCTCGCATGAAACAGTGATCCACTGACTCTCAGGTATCGATTCCCTGTTATAGTTCTTTAGGGAGACAAGCACTTCTGGAATTGGCTTTTGACTCCACCACATTTAGGCTGATTTGGGAGAAGATTCCTCTTGTGGGAGAGACCATTTCAGCCCCTCCCCATTCCATCAAGATCACCTCCTCAAGCTCAGAGGTAATTCAGCAGAGGCATCAACTGTCATTGCATCAAAATGGACCAGCCCGCTGCCTACTGTCAGCCCTTTCCTTCTCATCCTCTCAGACTGGAACCCTTCTTCAAATAGCACTCTGACATCAGCTGCTTTTCCAAACACCTTCCTCCCACGAAACTTCTCACTGCTATATCAAGTGCCTTTCCTGGCCCATTGGCCATTCCTTTGTGTGCGATTTGATGATTCTGGAGGAACCCACACAATCACTCTCTGTTCTCTCGCACGTCCTCCTGCCCCACTCTTCTTGTCCTTGGCTCTTAGAAATTCAGCTTGGTGACTTCATAGGGTTGACTTTCATGAGTCTCCTTTGCTTAGCGCAGTCTACATTTCCCACCACACTCCCTGCCCCACCTCACTGCACAGGCAGTGACCTTTTTGGTTGATCCAAAGAGTCATACCCTACACTCCTTTCTGTCTCGGAGGTCTTCTTATGCCTGGATGCTCTTGATTACTTCTGAACTCACTAGCGTGAAAGGGGACTAAAAACAGATGAAGCACCGCCTTCATGGTTTATTATGACATACCTGTATTGGATGGTCCTTAACCTCTATTCCTGCCCACTGAACCAGAATCCCTTCTACTTTTGACACTGCCACTCACTTGCTGTCAAATGTTAGGAAAAATCTTTGTCCTCATGGAGGATATGTGCTTCAATATTCATTCATTCATTCATTGGCCCTAAACACGTACATCAAGCCCCAGTTTTGTGCTAGGACGCTTATTGGTGTCAGTTTAAGGGATCTCCAAGGTGCCTACACAGAGAGGTTATTTGAGGTTACCTCCTACATATTCCTGCAGAAGCCAGAGCAACTCATTCTACTCAGGAAGTGGATTGTCCTAGCCACAGCTGGTGGGGTACACAAATACCCCTTAGCTGCAGGAATAAGACAGAGTGGGTGGTTTGGTTGGCAGAAGGGGAGCCTGGGTGGGGGAAGGAAGAAATGAAGTACCAGCAGATCCACCTTTTCACAAGTCCCTCCGGCAGTCAAGGGAGGCTGCATCCTGAAGTTGAATATAGGCTGAGAGTGGGACAGAAATAGCAGCACCTGCTTACATCTGCAGGCTCACAACCTGAGCTCTGGGAACTCGGGTGCCTGAAGGCAAGCGCGGGGACCACTGGGAACTGCAGAGGAGCAGGCTGGCCCTTCACACTGCCTTAATTACCCAGGTCCTTGCCATCCCTGGGTCTCTTCTTCCCTCTTCCTCTCCATCTCAGGTGGGGTCAGCGTGTACACTGGGCAGAAGTCTGGGGTCAACTTACTAGGTGATCTAGACAGGACTTTCATTTTTTTATAGACAGGTCTCTCCATCTATAAAATCGGACAGTTGTTCTGAAAACTCGCTTACGTTTGGAGCCAGGATCTCCTTGCTGCCTTTCTGTCTGCCTCTTCACAGTACACAGCCTTGCCTTCTTTCCTCCGTCCTCACTGTGATAGGATCCCTTTCAAAAGGACTGCAGGAAAGGCAACCTGTGTTCAGAGCCCTAATATTGGCTAGAGACGGTGACACAGCTTCACGTCTCTGTGTGTATTTCTCCCTGTTGTGGGGACCATCGGCCACAGAGCCAGGAGCTCTGGCTTCTGTGGAGGGGCCAGGGCCAGGGGGATCCAAGGTCAGTGTCCAGGTAGGCCAGTTCGGTCAGGTCAGAAGGGCCTTTTCCGGCTGCCATTTGACTCCAGGGCTGTCTCAGTGCTGTCCCTTCTCCCTCCCTCTCTCATTGCCCCTTCTGTCGATTTCTTCCACTTCAGACACTCCGGATCCTCAGTCCACAGCAGTTTTCTTATGTGTGTCCTTGTCCTCCACCCCACTCTGACCCCTTCCTCGCTGCCACCATTTCTCCGGCAGGAACCTTGCACCATCCTAGGACTATCTTGGCTCCTTGTCGCATGTCCTTCCCCTTTACCCTTCCATCTGCAGGCTCCCCACTCTCCCATCCTCTGCAGATCTTCCCTCCTCGGCTTCCTCCTTCTCTTTGTTCTCTGTTTACCCCACACCCTCTCTCACCTTCTCATCCCATTCTTTCCTGCCCTCCTCTCCTCTCTTCCACACCTTCATGTAGTGAAAGACCACAGTCTTGAGGGAATTGCCTCAACTTCAAATGTGAATTCGGATGCAGAAACGTCTGCGCTGATGTGGGATGGCGTCTGGGAAGAACCTACGTCTGGAGAGGTAACAGTAGACACAAGCGCCTTGGAAATAAACACTGGCTGTTACCACAATCGCCATTGTTTTCCTCACCAACACCAACATAAACAGCAACAACAGGACTCCCCTGGTAGTCCGGTGGTTAAGAGTCAGCCTTGCAATGCTGGGAATGTGCATTCAGTCTCTGCTCAGGGAACTAAGAGCCCACACGCTGTGGAGGAACTAAGCTCCTGCACCGCAACTAGAGAGCCCGTGGGTCACAGTAAAAGATTCCGCATGCGGCAACTAAGATCGGGCATGGCCAAATAAATATTTTAAAGACCCAGGAATGACAAAATGTTAGTCTTTCTCCAACTTTCCTATCTTTTCATTTCTGCAGTTCGTCTCCTGACCCTCGGTTTCTCCTGGGTGAGTGAAGTCGCTGTCCTATTCTATGTTGTCATAACGCGTGAGAATCCCTCTCGGAGTTCACATCTCACCGCCTCATAGTGGTCTGCTTGAGCACCCTTCTGTCATCTCCCCTCGGAGCAGGGCACTGACTTGTTCAGTGCTCTGTCTTTAGGGCCAGGGACGGTGCCAGAGTGCAGTAGGCACGAGGGCCAGGACTGAGCAGGGCCCAGATGGAAACATTTCAGGAGACACTCCCTCTGAGAGTCCTGCCCCGGTAACAGGTACTCAGTAAAAACACACTGAACGGCTTTATGGGTTAGTTCTTTCCATCTTCCCTTCCCTTACGTTCTCTCAATCACAAAGTCATTCCCTTGCTCTGTCTCTCTCCTCTCTCCTGCTCCTCCATTAACTCCCATTTTTCACCCATGATTTTCGCTGCCGGGTCCTGTCCCTTTAACAGCCCCGTGATCTCCCTCCTCTATTCCTCCTTCATTCCCCACCCCAGGCACCTTCCCTTGGACCCTCCCCAGCCCTTGCTCTGTCTGCTTGCTTGAAGCTGGCAAACTTTCTTATCTCTGCCTCTTCTTTTATTGATTTCTATGTGGTTAGTTTGTCCATAGAGGGAAAGGATTTCTTTGATACTCCAAAGGATCAGACTGGGCACAAAAGCCATGGACAAGTTTTGTTTGATGTGGACAATTTTATTCCCATTCAATTCCCTGGGTTTTCAAACAGTTGTAGATCTCTGAACTCAAAACATCTGAACCAGCTCACCCCCCCCACTCCTGTAAGTGCACAGGCATTTTCTAAGTCTTTAACAACCGGTCCTGTATCTCAGTGAACAGAGGTCACCTCATTAGTAGGGCCCTGAATTCATCCTGGAAGATAAAACTGTTAAATTACGAACAGATCTAGGCACAAGTTTTTAAATAAAAGTGAAAGGTACAAGCTAAAATCTAAACTACTTCCTTCTTCCTGTCACATGTTGGTTGCGCCCTGAACTTTCTAAGGTCAGGCTCTTTTTGAACACTTACATCTACCATATGAGCCACTTTTACCATTAGCTGCACAACCTTTCTTTAATTAGGATGTAAAATTGCCTTAGGGAATTTTTAAGGTAAAGAATTTATCAAATAGGGCACAGGTAGCTTTATAGGCTCTAAAAATTGATTGTTGTTGATACTCAGGTGCTCCGTCATGTCTGGCTCTTTGCAACCCCATGGACTGCAGCATGCCAGGCTTCCCTGTTCTTCACTGTCTCCCATGGTTTGCTCAGCTCACGTCCACTGAGTTGATGATGCCATCCAACCATCTCATCCTCTTTGCCTCACGCTCTTCTCCTCATGCCCTCAATCTTTCCCAGCATCAAGGGTTTACCAATGAGTCGGCTCAGATGAACTGAACAGACACGTGTTGGGGGGGAGATTATATGTTCCCTTTGGTGCCATCTCATTACTAAGTTTCTGTGGCTCCGGTGGTACACCGTGTATTAGTTAGCATGCCTGAGTGGTAAAGTACAATACTGGACTCAATATTTGCTCTAAAGTACTCATGGAGGAGTTGAGTTTAAGAAAGTTTAACTTACTAATAGATTCATGGAAACGCTGATCATCTCTCCCTGGAAAAGAAGAGGGAAGCACTGAGCTGGGTGAGTTCTATTTCAAGGCCAGATAGCATAAGGATAGCAAGAGACACACAAGCAAAGGAAAGCACAACAGAAAAGTTCAGGCTCCTGCTGATCCTCTGTGTCAGAAGTCACACAAGCTAACGAAGCTGGTGTCATTCAAAACAGATGTCCTCTTGGTGAACAGTTTCAGAGTCGGTCTATGAATTGTGTATGTGTACCCACACATACACAAGCAGATATGTTATTTTGTCTATTCTATTTAAAATACTTAAAAAAAGGGTACTTTTTACTGAGATATAGTTGATGTACAGTATCACATATATTACAGGGTACAACACAGTGATTCACAATTTTGAAGGTCACACTGTTTATAGTTATTATAAAGCATTGGTTTCTCTTCCTGTATTATGTATCAGCACCTTGTAGCTTACTTATTTTACACATAATGAATGGTTTGTAACTCCTGATTCCCTCCCCTTCCACTGCCTTTCTCTCTCCCCACTGGTGACCGCTGGTTTGTTTTCTACATCTGTGCATCTGTTTCCTTTTTGTCATATTCACTAGTTTGTCTTATTTTTTAGATTCCACACAGAGGTGATAGCATACAGTCTTTCTCTGCCTGACCTATGACCCAGCAATTTCACTCCTGGGTATATATCCCCAAAAAAAGAAAGAAAACAGTAATTCAAAAAGCTCCATTCACCCCAATGTTCATAGCAGCATTATTTATAATTACCAAAATATGGAAGCATCCTGTGTCCATCAGCGATTGACTGGACAAAGACTATGTTATGATGGAGCACTACTCAGCCAGAAAGAAGAATGTAGTTAGGCCGTATGCAACAGCATGGATGAACTTGGAGAATATTAAGCTAAGTGAAATAAGTCTGACAAACATATCATTTTGGAGCCTCCTCCTTCCACGTCTACTCTAGGATCACTTTGTTTCTCTATTTCCTGGCTCATCTTGTATGGTTACCAATAAATATTAAAGAAATGGCATTATAAGATTATAAGTAATATGGGTTTGGTATTCTAGAAGACCTGGGTTAAAAGAACACTCCATGGGGAAGTTACTAATCTTTAGTAGTTAGAGTCCTTACCTATAAATGATAAATTATCATGAGATATAAACCTTCTGAGGTTGTTGTGATGATGAAATGAGAAAAAAAGAAATGATTAGTATCATACTTGGCACGCAGTAAGTGTTTAACAAACAGGTGCTGTGATTGAGTTTTTAGCAAATGATCCAAAAGCAGTCTGAAAATTAAGCCAAGAGATTCCTCTAAAATAACTGCTTTGTAAAACATCACTCCATTGTATGGATGAATTCGGGTATATATATTAAATACTAAGCCTCGTTTCTTTAAAATTGTACATTATAACGTGAACAATATTTGGGCTGTCTTAATTTGGGATAATAGCGAAGGAAGTTTGGTTCATGTAATTCTCTTATACTTTCGGTGAGAAAGTAGTCTAGCGAAAGCAATGATCCATTGGCAAACTCTGAGCCGAGTGACAAATCTGAACTAGTCCAAGTTTTCTCCAAACCCAGGGAGTGGCACAGTCTGGATTTCACCTCATCAGACCCTGGAAATTCAGCACTGACAAGTTTAATCCTATCTTCCATAAGCCACACCACACCTCCCAGCTGTGGGCATTGTATTTCTTTGACCCTCTTGCTCAATCACTGATGCGGAAGGGGGCTGTGAATTTGTCAGTGGATGGTTTCTGAATTAGGGATGAGGATCATACATCCACATACAAATCAACTCTGTCTTCCTAGCAATTTCCTTCCTGCCTTCCCCTCCCAGATGTGAGCTGGAGTCTGTAAGTTGCTTGAACATTACGGCTGTTATAGAACCAAGCTATAATTTTCAGCCTAATGGAAGACGTATTGGCAAAAGTTGACATTAAGTGGAACTAATTGCACTGTAACTGCTAAATAACTAAGAAATAACTATCCTATAATTTATGGTTCAGTGTGGACGATTCAGTAACTTTGGAGCTCCTCATATAGCAAGGAGCTCAGTGAGGCATGAACTGCCAAACTTTCCACCATTCAGGGGGCCCTAGAAATTGGAGATGCTGCGTTGCACAAACATGCAAGGCTGCAGTTTATAAAGGCCACCTGCTCTGCTTACAGACCCTGGCTTCACTCCTGCCTTGGTGGATGACTGCTGTGCCTGGTAGAGTCTTAGCTTTCCATCCATTATAGGTCAAAATCCCAAACCTAGTACATACTTCAGGAGTATGTCTTTTATGCTGTAATTTTACTAGTAGATGGACATTCTGCCATGGATGAAATAAATTAAAAGGAGAAAGAGCAGGAGATGAGGAATAAAGTGGATTGCTCTCATCTGGATGAATACCCTCAAGTCTGGTTAGGCTATGAATTCCAGTCATTCCAAACCATCCACTGAGCCACAACCTTGACACAGGACCTTGACCATTTTCCATTAACGATTGTGATAATCTGCTAACTAGAATCCCTGTTGCCCATTTCTCTTTCCCACCCCTGTTGCCCACAGTAACCACTTAGCCTCCAAAACTAAATATGTGCTCAGACTATTTCCCCTGGTTAACTCCTAAAATGAACTTCTGTTATCTAAAACAGTGTTTTTCAAAGCTGTGGTCCATGCAACACCAATCCCAAGAGATGCATTTCTTAAAAAAAAAAAAAAAAAATTGTCTGGTAAGATTCAGTTTGGAAATGTACAATTGTGTATCTCCTTTTTAAAAAGTCACATCTTAAGGCTCTAAGAAGTCTTACAGCAAAGGATTCTGTTTGACTTTGGTTAAGTTAGCTTTGCTCAGTCTTTGATCACAGAAATTCATGCGTGTATTTGTGTGTGTGTGTGATGCTTCTCTTTATACTGTTGGTCCCCCACATACCCTAGGAGTCTCTGAAAGTGCTTTTGAGAAACACTGACCCCCAAATTACGTTTGAGCTCTTTAGTATGCATGCTCCTCTGAGGTCTTCATTTTCAACCATTCTTTTAGACCGTCCACAGACATTGTCCTCATGAAACTTTCCCTAACTTGCCCAATCAGATTTATTTATTTACTTAGGTTCTTATAGTGGTCCATAGCAGAGTAATTATAGTAGTCTGTTATGGACGACTATAAGACCACATTGTTTTGTAACTCTTTCCCCTTCTGATCTAAGCCAGGATTTCTAAACTTGGGAACTTTTCATATTTGGGACCTAATAATCCACTGTTGTGGAGGAAGCGGGGGCTGTCCTCTGCCATTTATGAGGTTTAAGAGCCCTAGCCTATAGATACCAAATGTATCTATTTTTTCCACTATCCCACCACCTTGTCATGACAATCAAAAGTATCTCCAGATATTGCCAAATTTCCCATAGGTCCTAAAACCATCCCTATTTAGAACCATGGATTTGAGCTTTGCAGTACTAGAGGCTAGAACTTTTGTCTTGTTCGTGTGTATATCTTCATACCTAATACCCATGGTTGATTGTCTATATTTAATGAACAGATATTTCTACCTCCCAAATCTTTTCTGAACTAAACAAAAACAAAAACAAAATTCATTCAAAATAATTATTTGCAATGTACTATTACAATGATTTAATCATTTAATTGTTGCCATCCAACCACATTTCCAAAGGCTTATTGGCACTGGAGAGAGAGAAAAAGTTAGACTAGGTTATTGATATTGTCAGTAGTAGTCTGGGCAAAAATTAGATGATAACAGCTCCCATGTGTAAAGGAGCTACACACCCTCGGTTTCTTCGTCAGTAAAAAGAATACATTTTTATCTATTATGTTAATCACAAATGATTCTTCTGATGATAAAATATGTATTGAAGAAAGACTTTGAAAATTCTGGAGTGCTCAAGAAAGATGATGGCCTTATACTTAAGATGTCTAAAGATGAGGATTTGCTACTTATTAGTTTATTTTTCTCCAAGTAACTAAAATACAAGCATCTAAAGATCAAAACTGGTTTTTAAATTTTAATTTGACATTTTAGAGAGTAGCTTATGTGAGTTATTTTACTAATTTCCTTAAAAAAAAAAACTAATTGCATAGTATTTGCACATAATTGAACTATCACTTCCTGAGACAGAGTCATCATTATGAACACTCACATGCATGCTGAATCACTTCAGTTTCCCTCTAGAAGGTTCCGAATGGTGTCTGTTTTGCTCTCATTGCCTGGGTCTGTTTGTTTTGTGTGATTTCTGAGTTTCTCCCTTCAGTCGCGCCATCTGAGCCGCCCCTCTTACTGCTTCCTTGAGTCTTTGCCTGAAGCTGCCTTTAAAATCTGCTGACCTTACTTATCATTTGTAACAACAAAAAAACTGGAAACACGGGTATGTTCAATTTACTTAAAAGCAAAGTAAGAATAAATAGGTCCAGAGGAATTTCTTTCTTATGAAGAAAATATGTGGACATCACTACATAGATACTGAGATATCAGGTTTTGACTGTTCAGAAATCTTTTCTTCTCCTTTTAAAGTTTCAGACTCTATTATTATGGAGAAATGGCACTGATGTTTGGCTGGGCACCAGACAAGGGAAGAGTGATGTAACATTCTGTGCACAGACAGGGGTATGAAGAGTGAATGTGGTGGGGGAAAATGCAGAAGAAAACAAGGAAGAAAAGAATAACAGTATAGTGATGGCAAAAGAAGTAGATTCCGGTTATGAATCTTTTCCTCTAGATGATTTATTCTATCTGTATGATTTTCAAGTAGTAGAAAAACATTCTTCAGAGGAGCATTCTCCCTGAATGTGTAAGAATGCTCCCCATTTGAAAGAGTTCTCTCTGTTTCAACCATTTTGAGTCAAGCTAATGTTAAGTATATGGAATAAAGGCTATTTCAAAAAGCGAATGTTGGCTAGTATACATGTGTATCCTCTGGATCTGGGGCTAGGAAGCTATGGCTGTAGGGTCAAATCTCCTGTTTTTGTAAATAAAGTTTTATTGAAACACAGCCGTGTTCATTTATTTACATGTTATCTATGGCTGCTTTCACACTGCTTCAGTAGAACTGAGGAGCCAAGTCTACGGTAGTGACTGTTTGGCACTTTACAGAAAAAAGCTTGTTGAAATCTTCCTTAGCAGAAAGTAAATCTAACATCTGTTAATGGCCTACTATATGCTCTGTATTTCACCCATGTTATTTTAATCAAAACCATTTTACACACATTTCTTCAGTGACTCTCATCTGCCAGGAAGTGTCGCAGAGGCAGCAGTAATCAGTAAGACCCAGTCATGGGTGAATTATATTATAGAAGTCAGTAAATGTGATGATGCTTATTGCTGTGGGTTGTGAAATGCTATGGGCTTACACATGTATGCTGCCTAACTGATGTGGGCATGGAACAAAACACAACTTTGAGATAAAAATTATTACCCCACTTTAACAACAAAGAAACTAAGACTCAGAGAAGTTGAGAAACTTGCCCAAAGCCAAATACCTAATATGCATCAAAGCTGTATTAAAATATACATATTTCCAACTAGAAACCCATGCTTATGGCCCAATAAACACTGTGCTTCTAAAGTTGTTCAGAATTGTGTCTCCCTAGCATCTTAATAATTTTCTTGAAGAGATCTCTAGCCTTTTCCATTCAATTATTTTCCCCTACTTCTTTGGCTATTCATTTAAGAAGGTCTTCTTACCTCTCCTTGCTATTCTCTGGAATTCTGCATTCAATTGGTATGTCTTTCCCTTTATCCCTTGCTTTTTGCTTCTCTTCTTTCCTCAGCTGTTTGTAAACCCTCCTCAGACAACCACTTTACTTTCTTGGCATTTCTTTTTATTTGAGATGGTTTGGTCACCACATCTTACACAATGTTACGAACCTCTGTCCATAGTTCTTAAGATACTCTACCTACCAGATTGAATCCCTTGAATCTATTTGTCACTTCCACTGTATAATCATAAGGGATTTGATTTAGGTCATATCTGAATGGCCTAGTGATTTTCTCTACTTTCTTCAATTTAAATCTGAATTTTACAATAAGGAGCTGATAATCTGAGCCACAGTCAGCTCCAGGTCTTGTTTTTGCTAAGTGAATAGAGCTTCTCCATCTTTGGCTGCAAAGAACATAATCAATCTGATTTCAGTGATGTCCATGTGTAGAGTTTTCTCTTGTGTTGTTGGAAAAGGGTGTTTGCTATGACCCATATGTTCTTTTGACAAAACTCTCTCAGCCTTTGCCCTGCTTCATTTTGTACCTCAAGGCTAAATGCCTGTTACTCCAGGTATCTCTTGACTTCCTATTTTTGAATTCCAATCCCCTATCATGAAAAGGACAAAGGACATCCTTTTTTTTTTTTTTTTTTTTTTCTCTTGGGTTCTAGAATCACTGTGGATGGTGACTGCCGCCATGAAATTAAAAGATGCCTGCTACTTGGAAGGAAATGTGTGACAAACCTAGACAGTGTATTAAAAAACAAAGACATCACTTTGCTGACAAAGGTCCGTCTAGTCAAAGCTATGGTTTTTCCAGCAGTCATGTGGATGTGAGAGTGGACCATAAAGAAAACTGAGCACCTAAGAATTGATGCTTTCGAATTTAGGTGTTGGAGAAGACTCTTGAAAGTCCCTTGAACTGCAAGCAGATCAAACTAATCAATCCTAAAGGAAATCAACCCTGGATATTCATTAGAAGGACTGATACTAAAGTTGAAACTCCTATACTTCGGCCACCTGATGTGAAGAGCTGACTCATTGGAAAAAACCCTGATGCTGGGAAAGATTGAAAGCAGGAGGAGAAGGGGACGACAGAGGATGAGATGGTTGGATGGCATCACTGACTCAATAGACATGAGTTTGAGCAAACTTTGGGAAATAGTTTGGGAAAAACTTTGGGAAATAGGACAGGGAAGCCTGGTGGGCTACAGTCCATGGGGTCACAGAGTCGGACATGATTAGCAACTGAACAACAAGTATCTTATCTCTCATCTTTACTGCCTTGTCTGGCTTCAAGAAGGTTTCTATAATTCAACCATCTTTCTGACATTTTACCATTTCTTAACTCCATATTCACTCTGAATCTGTGCCTCCCAAGAGCTTTGTCCACCTGCCTTAATGTTCCTACCAATGTCTGGTTTATGTGCCTCAATGTGAAGTTTCTTGTGATCCCTGGCTCTGCTCTGATTACATCATTTTTTGCTCTTAGAATTTCTCTCAGTATTTCTGAACTAAAGAATCCATTGTTTTCCATCAGTCAATCACTTTCAATCTAAAGATAAACAAACACTGAACCATGTCAGCCTATTTATCTTTGGGATGTAGAAGGATACTGCTGATTATCAGTCTTCCTTTCTCTTTAGCAATTCCATATGGAATAGTACACCAAAAGCCCTACAAGGAAGATCCCTGGGCATACCTACCACTGAGTGTTATTTTCCCATCTGTAAAACCAATATAGGTAATTGCATATACATAGGGTGATGGTATTAATGTTAACTGTGCACTGTATAAAAGCTTAGTTGGTAAAGAATCTGCCTGCAATGCAGGATACCAGGGCTCGATCCCTGGGTTGGGAAAATTCCCTGAGAAGGAAACCACTCCAGTGTTCTGGCCTGTGATGGCACTTTATGTAAATATAGGTACATTTAAGCTTGCTCATTAAAAAAATAAGAACATGGAGGATTTGAAACAAAGGTGTATCAAGGCTGTATTGTAATGCTTATTTAATTTTAAGTGTACATAGGCTGGACTGTATAAACACATTTGCCAGGGCTTAGCCTCTTGACACCACCCTTATGGCAGAAAATTAAAGAACCTCTTTGTGAAAGAGGAGAGTGAAGAATCTGCCAACATTCAGAAAACTAAGATTATGGCATCCAGGATACAAATGGGCTCGAATCCTGGTGATTGGGAAATTAAAAAACTTACTCCTGGAGAAAGGACCAACCTAGACAACATATTAAAAAGCAGAGACCACTTTGTCCAGTAGTCAAGGCTATGGTTTTCTGGCCTGGAGAATTGGGTTTGAATTGATGCTTTTGAACTGTGGTGTTGGGAAGTTAGTGATGGACAGGGAGGCCTGGAAGGACTTGCTGAATCTCCAATACTTTGGCCACCTCATGCAAAGGTTGACTCATTGGAAAAACCTGATGCTGGGAAAGATTGAGGGCAGACATGACAGAGGATGAGATGGTTGGACTGAACTAAACTGTTAGTGATGGACAGGGAGGCCTGACTGTTTTTAAGAGGAAAACAGAAGCAGAGCATAACTTGGAAAAGCCAAAAGACACAGTGGCAGCAGACTTCTTCTATGGAAAATAAGGCACAAAGGAGAACACACTTCTTCATGCCCAACTCTCTACTGAGGATCACGAAGTTGCTTCTCTAACTCAAGGAAATAAATGCTTCCTCTTAGTTAATATGTATTATATTGTGTGTAAAAATTAAAGTGTTTTGAATTTAGCAAATAATGTTTCATTTATCAGTTTTCTGATCAGTTTTATTAAATCAATAATGAATAGATTGATGAATAATGAGTATGGGTTTCTTTTTGGGGTGATGAAAATAGTCTAGTATTGATTGTGGTAAGATTAAGTAATTCTGTGAATACACTGAAAAGCACTGAATTTGACATCAATTCAGATGGCAATCTCTCTGCTGATCACCAAACATATGCAGTAGTTTATTTTCTAGGCAAGCAAGGGGATTGCATTCTTTCACCCACTTTAGAATTAGGCAGGCCAAGTGACTTGCTCTAGCTAATGAACTAAGAATGGGAGTTCCATGTGTCACTTAAAGATGGAAACTTTATGAGCCAGTATGTGATGTGACACATTTCATTTTTCTGCTTTGACAATTATAGTAGAAAATGTTGTGATTAAGTCTATATTAGGCAGGGCTTCTGCTCACACTTATTATACAAATGTAAACAGAAATGAAACCTTTTCTTTAGTCTGCTGAAGTGTTGGTGGTGTTTGTTACCCAGCATAGCCTAGCCAATCCTGACTGATAAATCCTAGCCGTTATAAACTAAACTGAAAAACTCCAAGCTGTTCCAAAGAATGCTTGGCAATGGCGATCTAACCAATAAGAGCAAGCCACAGGCAGATATAGTAGTAATTTTAGGAAGAACTGAAAGCATTCACAATTCTTCTCCAAAGTTCACCAATTAAATAAGGCACTCCTTACAGATAGAGAAAGGCCATGAGTCATTCAAGAGAAAGTTCCATCTTAGACACATGATTCCATAAGAATGGAGATTCCTCTTGAACAAGGAGGCCATTCACTTAAACTCATGGAAAGAATTTTAGTTCTCAAATGAAAAATATATACAGTTCTCCACCCCCTCCTTCCTCTCATCTTTTCTTCTCTCTGCTTCTTCTTCTCTTTATATTGTGACGATTAATTGAAGTGATACGTGTGAACAGGTTTTTAAAACTGTAAAGTTCTACAGTAATATTAGTTATGATCGCCTCTGCTATGAAATGAATACAACATTCCTTGCCCTGTTCATCATCCAGAGTCCCATTCAGATGGGAGGCTACAAGTAAAATCACTTCATCAAATTTAAATGTCTGCACTTTATTCACCAATGGCTGAGAGATGATCCAATTACTGGAGATAAGGCAGGGTTAAATGTGGAAAAGACTACTGTGAATACACATTTAATCTCCATACTTTAATGCTGCTCCTGTAGGTTATAACAGTGACATGTTGATCTCCCTCTATTGAATGTTATTTCCACCTATCAACTTGTTTCATATTTCAACATTGGTGGGGCCTGTGAGGATCTACTATGTGCAGAGCCCTTCTGCCATCCACTGTTGTTTTAGGCCGCATAGCATGTGAGGTCTTAGGTCCCCAACCAGGGATCAAACTTGCACCTCCTGCAGTGGAAGCTTGGAGTTTTACCTCCCAGACTGCCGGAGAAGTACCCTGCTGTCCATTGTGGAAAACGCCATACAAGCTGGAATTAAACTGTGTCTTTAGTCCATTTAAATGCTGGTGTTGTTTGTTACACAGCATAACCTAGCCTGTTCTGACTAATAAATCTAGCTGGTCATAAATCAAGCTGTACAATTCAAAGTTTCCCCTGCAGAGAAGTTTGCTTTGGCAAGAGTAGAAGAAAAGAGTGTTGTTTATTGATTCTATACATTCAAAAACTGGTAAATAAAGATGATTGCCATGACTCAGCATTTATGCTTAGGTCTTCTGAATTAGTACATTTTCATTTGTATCACAAAACCCTAGTTAGACATCTTAGTAAAGACAATGATAAGATAGAGAAAATAAGTTAACGGGGGAGATTTTGAGGCTGATCACCACAAGAGGTCATTTTCAGTTCTGTGTGTCATTTTTGGAAGCCACAGGTAGCACTGAAACTGAAGCTTCATTTCTTTGCAACAAAGGGAAATAAAACCAATGCTACAATAATGTACCTGCCCCTCTCACCACGAAACGAAAATAAATTGGACTGACTAATCCAAAGTTGTTTTAGGATTTAATATCACTAGTCTGGCTTTTAATTTAAATTGGGACAAGGATCAAGAAGAACATTTCATTTTCAACTGCTTTTGAAGTTCTCCTGAGAAAAACCTGCAGTTTTAAAGGTGGATAACACACACACACACACACACACACACACACACACACTCTCTCTCTCTCTCTCTCTCTCTCTCTCTCTCTGTCACAAACCTAAGACATGAAGAGAGACTCATTACATAGACAGGGTTGAGAAAACAGAGTTTGAGCATTAAAACCAGAAAGGCAAAGAAACTACTCTCACCTGAATGCATTTTCTAGATGTGAAAAGTAAACACAGCCCTGGGAGCTTTCAGAAATGAGAGCCAATCTATCAAAATGATTTGCGAAGACAGAAGTCTAACATATTTTGAAAACCTACTACGCAGCAAGAACTGTACTACCTGCCTTACAAGCCTCACTTTTGCAGAATTTTTTTTACAAAATACTTATTACTTGATTGACATCTGTTAGGAATTTTACATATATCATCTCATTTAATCTCAACTTCAACTCTTGAGTAGATCATTTCTATTTTTAGGTGAGGAAAAATGAGGCTCAGAAAGTTAAGGGAGCCTTAATGTCCATCCAGCCAGGAAATTGGTAATGTTAAGATTCGAATCCAAATCTGGTTGACATCAAAATACAGGTAGTTTCCATGATGCCAAACTGTTCCCTGGAGGGTTTCTGGTTTTCTGGCCCTCACCACATATAAAACTGTTACAGCATCTCTCTGCCAACATATCACCAATTTCTAACAATTTCTCATGAAAAGCTGATTTTCCCAGGATGTCTCTCTTTGAGCTGAAACAGAATCATCTTCCTTACAACTTCCACTCATTGATACTAATGGAGTCTTCTAAAACAACACAGAACAATGGTCATTTCCAGACTGGAAATAACAATTTAGTTGCTATTCAATCTTCACTAGGATATTTCCTGAACCCTTTAATCATTAGTTCAATGTTCCTTTAAATGTGACGGCTGTAAAGGGACCACTCTGTGTTTTGTGTCGAGAAATATGCCCATTTAGTTCTCAATCATTCCCTGAGTACAGCATTCAGATTTTAAAGTTCCACTATAAGATTCATAAAACAAATTCTTCACCACTTAAGACTTCTCTGTTTATAATCATTTGCATTTTCCAATTGCTGGAGAAGTGATATAAGCTGCAGTGAAAAAATGACATTTCATTGACACACAGTGGACAATAAAATGACATAATTATGTCCAACATGCACGAATATTTTAGAACTATGTCCATAGAATGTTAAATAACTCCCTTAAAATTCTGCAACTGCGGCAAGCTTTCCATTCTCCTATTTCACTCTACTTTCAGTTCATAGGCTTTTTAAAGAAATTTTGTCAGGAAAATCATGAGGGCTACTTCTTATATTTTGTCATCTGTTCTGTTTCAATCATTCTCTAAGGAACTTATTGCATTTACCCCTTTGACTCCTATGAATTATTTATTAAACACATTTTTTAACTTGTGAATTTTAAAATTCACAATTTTGCTTTCTCCCACTTAGAGAAAAATTATTGTTTAAGGGGTGCGTACAAATATAAGAATTTTACTTTTCTTTTATTTTTTAAATTCTTACTCTTGATGGCAGAAAGTGAAGAGGAACTAAAAAGCCTCTCAATGAAAGTGAAAGAGGAGAGTGAAAAAGTTGGCTTAAAGCTCAACATTCAGAAAACTAAGATCATGGCACCCGGGTCCCATCACTTCATGGGACATAGATGGGGAAACAGTGGAAACAGTGTCAGACTTTATTTTTTGGGGCTCCAAAATCACTGCAGATGGTGATTGCAGTCATGAAATTAAAAGACGCTTACCCCTTGGAAGGAAAGTTATGACCAACTTAGATAGCATATTCAAAAACAGAGACATTACTTTGCCAACAAAGGTCTGTCTAGTCAAGGCTATGGTTTTTCCAGTGGTCATGTATGGATGTGAGAGTTGGACTGTGAAGAAAACTGAGAGCCGAAGAATTGATGCTTTTGAACCGTGGTGTTGGAGAAGACTCTTGAGAATCTCTTGGACTGCAAGGAGATCCAACCAGTCCATTCTAAAGGAGATCAGTGCTGGGATTTCTTTGTAAGGAATGATGCTAAAGCTGAAACTCCAGTACTTTGGCCACCTCATGCGAAGAGTTGACTCATTGGAAAAGAGTCTGATGCTGGGAGGGATTGGGGACTGGAGGAGAAGGGGACGACAGAGGATGAGATGGCTGGATGGCATCACTGACTGGATGGACGTGAGTCTGAGTGAACTCCGGGAGTTGGTGATGGACAGGGAGGCCTGGTGTGCTGCGATTCATGGGGTCGCAGAGTCAGACACGACTGAGTGACTGAACTGAACTCATTGGGTACCACTTGACCACTGTAAATTAAAGGGCCTATGTATACCTCCAGCTTTTTTGCAGAGTGCCTGACATGTAGAAGACCCTCAATAAATCTGGTCACTAAGTTTTATTGGGAATTCCAATTTGCTGCAGAAAATATTCTTGCATGACAGGCAGGGTAGGGCATAGGCCAAGCCTCTGAATTTCTAAGATTCCATAATTTTCAAAAGAATGGAACTGTAAGAGTATCAATAACTCCTGAATGGTATCTTGTCCTAATACAATTTATTTATTTATTTATTTATGTTTTTGGTCAACATTTACAATGTCTGGGATAAACTGACCTCTGCTTGTGTCTTCACCCAAGTCGCTTTCACACTTGTTCCTGTCACATCATCCCCACCAGCCTTATTTCAAATTCCCTAATTAACTGAAATTTGCATACTATACATAGACTTTGAAAAGGCTATTCTCTTGGAAGGTTCTCCCCTCCACTCCACCCCTCTGATGCTTGGTTAGCTTCATCACTTATAATCTTTCACTTAAATATCACTCTCCTAGACAGACCTTCCCTGTGAATCCCCAGCACAAGACCATGTGCATAGCAGGTCCTTAATAGCAACATGCTGATGACACCACCTGTATGGCAGAAAGTGAAGCAGAACTAAAAAGCCTCTTCATGAAAGTGAAAGAGGAGACTGGAAAAGTTGGCTTAAAGCTCAACATTCAGAAAACGAAGATCATGGCATGTGGTCCCATCACTTCATGGCAAATAGATGGGAAAACAGTGGAAACAGTGTCAGACTTTATTTTTGGGGGTTCCAAAATCACTGCAGATGGTGACTGCAGCCATGAAATTAAAAGACACTTACTCCTTGGAAGGAAAGTTATGACCAACCTAGATAGCATATTGAAAAGCAGAGACATTACTTTGCCAACAAAGGTCCGTCTAGTCAAGGCTATGGTTTTCCAGTGGTCATGTATGGATGTGAGAGTTGGCCTGTGAAGAAGGCTGAGCACCGAAGAATTGATGCTTTTGAACTGTGTGTTGGAGAAGACTCTTGAGAGTCCCATGAACTGCAAGGAGATCCAACCAGTCTATCCTAAAGGAGATCAGTCCTGGGTGTTCATTGGAAGGACTGATGCTGAAGCTGAAATTTCAATACTTTGGCCACCTCATTCAAAGAGTTGACTCATTGGAAAAGACTCTGATGCTGGGAGGGATTGGGGGCAGGAGGAAAGGGGACGACAGAGGATGAGATGGCTGGATGGCATCACCAACTCGATGGACATGAGTTTGAGTGAACTCCAGGAGTTGGTGATGGACAGGGAGGCCTGGCATGCTGCAATTCATGTGGTCTCAAAGAGTTAGACACAACTGAGCAAATGAACTGAACTGACTGAACTGAACTGAATAGCAATAGACTGAATTATTAAACAATTACCAACCACAATGTGCATTATCTTTACTTGATTAAGTGAGAGGTAAGAAAATATGCCATGCTATTGAAGAACTTTTCCATTAAGGCTAAAATCATAAAAGATCTTAGCTTGCTTTGATGAAATAATTTTTCCTATTGGGTGTATTCATAGAACATGTTTTTGTGGGGAGGAGTTAACTTCTCCTTTCATGAAATCTTAGGGTCACAGATTCGGTTGTGTACATGGCAAGAAGCATGAGACTATATATCCCCTCATGCAAGAGATCAACAGTACATTTGAGCCTATGACTAAGTTTATACCCAACTGCAGCTGGTATTCAGAACATCACCATAGTGAGATGGTCAGGTCTACTTTCATTATTCCAGTTAATGGATGAGGAAACCAAGAAGTAATGATGCAGATTTGCTTGCATTTCATCAAAGTGATAGGATGTGGAGGAGCCAGATAGGATGCAATTCTGCTAAATTTTTCATCTCCAGCCTTTTCTTTATTACTTTTAAATCACTCAAGAGGAAGGACAGTGCTGGTTTCCCACTGTGACAAGGAAGGAGATAAGTGTTTTGCAATCATTGTAGTCTTCATGATAGAAATGTCCATAATTTCAAAGAATAGCTGGCTGCCAGTCCAGGGTTTGGGGTCAAGTGATACATCGTATTGATGGTGATGGCCATTCTACAATTGTAGGAGAATGTGTGTAGTTACATGGCCTGAAATCATGCCCATGATCAAGTCAGGTTAGGTATGTTACACTGCTCAACAAATAGCCACCAGCTTTCAGAGTCTGAAAATAACAGAGGTTTAATCCTTTCACACCACACGTCTATCTCAGATCAGCAGGATGCTCTGCTCATTATGGTCAGTTAGGGACCCCGGCTGATGGAGGACACAGCCCTACATATGTTTCCAGGATTACCACAACATGGCAGGGTCTGATGCTGGCTTGATAATTAAATGCTTCCACCTCAAAATGACGTATAATATATCTGTTCACAATTTTTTGGGTCAAATCCAGTTACACAACAATGCCTAACCTAAAAGCATGGGAAAGGAAGATTCTTCCATGTGCCAAGAAGGGAGAAAATCTGGAATACTTTTGAACAGAGTTAAAATCTACTTTTAAGTCTACTTTTCTAATGGCAAATGTTTCTTCTTTTTCCTCCTTATAAAACATATTCATTCCCAAATCACCAAGAGAAGTAACTCAAGAGCTCAGCTCAAGAACTCTAGACAACTCATCCACTTACTGTGATCAGCTTGAAGTGCCAGTAACTAAGTTGTTCCCTGTTGCTTCTTCAAGTCCAGAGGTAGTTCCTTTTGGCCCAGAGATCTGAATTAAAAAAACAGAAATCAAAGGTTATGTAATCAGCCAATATGCAATAAAAGAACATGCACAGAGTTACCACAATAAACACTCAAAGTCATAAATGGAAGAGACACAATAGTTAGGCTATCACAGTCCTGAAATCAGCTGGAGAGATCTGATAAGGTCTCCTCTGAAAGTAGAAGATGTTGCCAGATTAGTCTCCTATTCTGCTCCCTGGGTGGCTCCCCACTTCCATTTTCTGTGGTCCATGGTCCTCTCATGGTCCACTTCCTGCTGGTGGAAATGAGCTTCTCCCATTTCCCTTAGCATCCTTTGGCCACATCTGAAAGTGGACACTGGAGAACATGTCCTATTTGGTGGCTGTTCATCTTTCTCAGCTTCTTTCTTGCTTAGGAGTTTGACAGAACCAGTGTTATTTTAAACCTCAAACAGTCAGAGTCTGTTTGTAGCTTGTTTGCAGTGCCACTCACTGAAAGTGTTAATAGCCTTCATGTCTCTCTGACTTCAAACATTGCTGTGTGCCAGTACCCCTCTCACTGTTCCCTTCTGGATACATTTCTCAGATTTGCTGCCTTTGTTTGCTTGCCTCCTCTCCGCACCTCCACCCCCTGCAACCTTAATTACAACAAGTTCAACTTACAAGGCTTCCATGGACTAGTAAAGACTGTCATCTCTTTTTTCCCTCTGAGCCATTTTGTGCAATTGAATGCATTTACTGGATACTGAACTCTTAATTACACCTTTCCTCTAGAACACCTTAATCGACTCAGAGGTTTTAACAGTGGTTGTGATGGCCATTTCTTTCATTTGCTGCAATTCTAAGTTTTCTCTGGCCTTTGTTATATTCAATGACGCTCTCAATGATACCTCTTTATTAATTTTGTTGGAAAAAGTTTCCTCTTTTAAATTCTACAATTCCCTGTACTTCCTGACTCTTTCTATTCCCTTCTACTTAGTATCTTGCCGAATGTTATCAAAAGCACTAACACTTTCCGAATCACATTACATAAGCATGATGAGGAAAAATCTAAACTCTCAATGCTGGAACAAAAGTCCAGTGTGAATGCTCTACACTAGTCTCTCAATGTAGGTGATAGCAGATGCAACCCAGAAAAAGCTTCTACTACACTGAAGAAATGGGAAGAGACTGTAATAAAAGATGGGCCATCTTGTAAAAATTTCCATGCAGGGAAAATACAGAATGTTTCTGTTCACATTCCATTGGCATGTCCCATGACATGTTCAAGTTTATGGAAGCAAGGAAGCATGATAATTAAGATGTGACTCTCAGATACTCTATGTTGTTAAAGGATATTCAGGAATATCCTCTTCTTTTGGTTCTTTCACCCAATTGAGAAAATTGTGGACATATTGTCCACTCTGTTGGAAGGCACAGGCTCTCTATTCAAGGGAAGACTGGGATTTGGCCACTAAATGTCTCTACTCCTGTCCCAAACCTGGACTTGGTGGGCAATGAGATGTGGCAAATCAAAGTGTTAATGTGCACATCCTGTCACAAGGCATAATATAAAATGAAGATGCTGAGACAGATCTATAACCACAGCTCTGAACTGAGTAATGGTTTTTCTGGCCATGACCATGATGGTGGCATTTGTAGTTATGTGATCTTGAATACACTATTAAATCATCCCATGCCTCAGTGTCTTCATCTTTAAAAGGTTACAATCAATTATATTTACTCATAGAGGTTTTATCTCTATGAATGTCTTTAAGATGTTTATGGGATACCAGTTGTGTCAACTGCTGTATTTATATTAACAATCATCACTGCTTTCAATGATAATACTAACAATGGTGCCATTGTTATTTTTTGTTGACTGTGCAGAATAAGGAAAATTATTATGGGTAAACAGAAGGATAGATTAATATCACCCTCAAATTATCCCTCTCCCTTCACTTATGAATCAGCAGAAAAACTGTTCCTAGAATCAGCAATCTTTTTTTTTTAAGTAATTAATTTATTTTAATTGGAGAATAATTACTTTACAATATCGTGATGGGTTTTGCCATCATCAACATGAGACGGCCACAGGTTGCATGTGTCCCCTCATCCTTGAATCCCCCTCCCACTTCCTTCCCCACCCTACCCCTCTGGGCTGTCCCAGAGCTTTGGGTACCCTGCTTCATGTATTGAAATTGCACTGGTCATCTGTTCAACACGTGGAAATGTACACATTTCAATGCTATTTTCTCAAATCACCCCACGCTCACCTTCTCGTGCTGAGTCCAAAAGTCTGTTCTTTACACGCATGTCTCCTTTGCTGTCCTGGATGTAGGATAGGATCAGCAATCTTGACTGGGGAGGTGGGTATGTTTGCTTGCATAGACAGCTAGAATTTACCTTTACATTACTGGTGGGGGGTGGTATTCACTTCTTCTGGCCCTAATTCCAACATAAATATTTAATACTATATAGAAGGATTTTGTAGCAATAATGGATACTGTTATAATGTATAACAGATTCATAAAAAGGCATTCTAGCTCCGGGTAAAGTTGGGGGTAGTTTTCTATCTGGGATGGTTTAAGTCAAAGCTTTCCTGGACACAAAGTGAGAAGCTCATCTGTCAGGGTCTTGCACAGACATTGCATCCTCTTGAAAACCTCCCATGATTTGAAAATGATCTCTCCCTTATTTATAAAGTGGGGCATAGTCAACTTGTGGTTTAGAGCATGCAGCTCTGTTGTACTAGCTCAGCTCACATACCACTCTGCAGTCACTCTCTGTGTGGCTGTGGGCACGTTAATTAACCTGTGCTCCTCTATTTCCTCATCTTTAGACCATTTGGTGTTATGTTATTGGCTTCATACAGTTTTTGTAAGTATTAAATGCTATTACACTCAGAAAAAGTACCTAACAAATATATTGAGTGTATATTGATATACATTCAGTAACTATTTTTAACAGCATGCTGCGACCCTGTTGAGGTCCTTTAATGGACTGGAACCTAGTGGTCCAGAGTTGACCGATAAGAAAGTAAAGGAGAGAGAAAGAGGCTGATATTCCTTGGTTTATGCAGAAAGCCAATAAAGCCCCTGGCACAGGGCTTACTCTGTTCACGGAGGCATCAGGCGCACTCTTGATGGGGTGAAAGTGCAGAGTGCCTTCTCGAGAGGGTCTTAGAAGCCTGGGCAGGAAAGTGAACTCAGAGAGCCTCTGCGCTCCAAAGAAATAGCCTGAGAGAGAGAGAAACAGAGAAAGAAAGACACAGGGACCAGAGCTCTGATGGAGCAACATGGCGTGGGAATATATACTGTAGTTTTTCTCAGCAAAGATAAAGATTAAAATTCCAGACTTAGAAAACACAGGCGATCCATATTAAAGAGAAAGAGAGTTGTAAACAATCACTTTTACCATATGGTTCACAAGAAGGAAGAGGGTACTTATCATCGTACTGAAAAACTAATGAAGGAACTGCCTGGATTCCTTAGTCCCGGGAGAGGCTTGCCTCTCCTCTTAATTCCTGAATATTCAGGAATTAATAAGGAACAGAGAATTCCTGACAGATCCAAAACAGCACACAGGAAGCCTCCTGTTAAATGCTTCCTGACACGACCCTATGGACTGTAGCCCACCAGGCTCCTCTTTCCATGGGGATTCTCCAGGCAAGAATACTGGAGTGGGTTGCCATGCCCTCCTTCAAGGGATCTCCCCAACTCAGGGATCAAACCCACATCTCTTATGTCTCCTGCATTAGCAGGCAGGTCCTTTACCACTAGTGCTACCTGGGATGCCCTTTTTTAATAACATGGTAACTCAAATACAATGTAATTTACATGCCTACATATCTGCTTTCTTTATTCAGACTGTGAGCACCTTGGTATTGGAGAAGGGTGTCATTTAGCACTGTTAGAAAATAATATCAACAGTGATAATTGTAATAATGATAACTAGCATTAATTGAAAATGTACATGTGTTCACGTGTTCATGTGTTCATGTTGATGTATGGCAAAACCAATACAATATTGTAAAGCAATTAGCCTCCAATTAAAATGAATAAATTTATATTTAAAAAATTGAAAATGTACCATGCCCTAAGAGTTTTTAAGTGATTTTTATATAGTCTCTGGACTCCCCAGGTGGCTCAGGGGTAAAGAATCTGCCTGCCAGTGCAGAAGATGTGCATTTGATCCGTGGGTTGGGAAGATCCCCTGGAGGAGGAAATGGCAACCCATTCCTAATATTCTTGCCTGGAGAATCCCATGGACAGAGGAGCCTGGTGGGCTGCAGTCTGTGGGGTCAGAAAGAGTCTGACATGAACGAGTGACTGAGCACTAACACTATCAGATCAGATCAGATCAGATCAGTCGCTCAGTCGTGTTCGACTTTTTGCGACCCCATGAATCGCAGCACACCAGGCCTCCCTGTCCATCACCAACTCCCGGAGTTCACTCAGACTCACGTCCATCCAGTCAGTGATGCCATCCAGTCATCTCATCCTCTGTCATCCCCTTCTCCTCCTGCCCCCAATCCCTCCCAGCATCAGACTCTTTTCCAATGAGTCAACTGTTCGCATGAGGTGGCCAAAGTACTGGAGTTTCAGCTTTAGCATCATTCCTTCCAAAGACATCCCAGGGCTGATCTCCTTCAGAATGGACTGGTTGGATCTCCTTGCAGTCCAAGGGACTCTCAAGAGTCTTCTCCAACACCACAGTTCAAAAGCATCAATTCTTCAGTGCTCAGCCTTCTTCACAGTCCAACTCTCACATCCATACATGACCACAGGAAAAACCATAGCCTTAACTAGACGAACCTTTATTGGCAAAGTAATGTCTCTGCTTTTGAATATGCTATCTAGGTTGGTCATAACTTTCCTTCCAAGGAGTAAGCGTCTTTTAATTTCATGGCTGCAATCACCATCTGCAGTGATTTTGGAGCCCATAAAAATAAAGTCTGACACTGTTTCCACTGTTTCCCCATCTATTTGCCATGAAGTGATGGGACCACATGCCATGATCTTTGTTTTCTGAATGTTGAGCTTTAAGCCAATTTTTTCACTCTCCGCTTTCACTTTCATCAAGAGGCTTTTTAGTTCCTCTTCACTTTCTGCCATAAGGAAGGTGTCATCTGCATATCTGAGGTTATTGATATTTCTCCTGGCAATCTTGATTCCAGCTTGTGTTTCTTCCAGTCCAGTGTTTCTCATGATGTACTCTGCATAGAAGTTAAATAAACAGGGTGACAATATACAGCCTTGACGTACTCCTTTTCCTATTTGGAACCAGTCTGTTGTTCCATGTCCAGTTCTAACTGTTGCTTCCTGACCTGCATACAAATTTCTCAAGAGGCATATCAGGTACAGTACCTTATTTAGTCATTTTAATTAATCTTCTAAATTTTGAAAAAAAAACTGAAGCTTAGATATTTTAAGAGCTTTGTTCAGATGGGACAGCCTAGTGCTTGATGATGAGCTTATGTATGCTGCTGCTGCTAAGTTACTTCAGTGGTGTCCAACTCTGTGTGACCCCATAGACAGCAGCCCACCAAGCTCCCCTGTCCCTGGGATTCTCCAGGCAAGAACGCTGGAGTGGGTTGCCATTTCCTTCTCCAATACATGAAAGTGAAAAGTGAAAGTGAAGATGCTCAGTCGTGTCTGGAGCTTAGGTCCACGTGGTTGTAAATCCAAAGCTCTTAACCACTAGATTATTTTGTAGTAGCAAACTGCCTCTTTGAATTTGCAGCCCACAGTTCAGCACCCCACCATTAGTGAACATTCCCTAAATATTTGTAAAATTAAATGAGCTCTTAGTTTTGGGAATGGTGATTAAATGTGATTGCTTAAAATTGAATCATTTGACTATATTGAACATGTTTTAACACTTGCGTCTCATCCTGGATTCTTTTTTTTTTTTCCTTCTATTTTCTAAAACTTGTATCTGACCCTGTCTCTCCTCCCTGAAAGTTGCAGTAGTTCTCCAACTTACTAGCTAAAGTCCAGTCTCTTAGTTTGGTGTCTTAGATGTTCATAGTTTCTTTTCATTCTATTTCAGTTTGAGAACAAAGCTGGTTGAAGAGAATGAAAAGCTGAAGCCTAGTTTCAGCTTGTTAAATAAATTGCCTCATTCAATTCTCAAATAAATAATACCTCATTTGCAAGGGTAGGTATTAGTACTATTTCTGTTTTACAGATGGGACAACTGAATTAATGTGAACAAAGTCCCAATACCAGAAAGTAGTGGAGTGAAATGTAAACTATGCGAACTTTTGTAAAATCAATTGTAAACTCTGGCTTTAGAGTTTGCAACCTGGATATTAAGCAGTCCTCTGCTGGTTAGATGGGAGTGCATACAAAGAAACCAGTTCTTAGTTTAGGAGTCAGGAATACTTCCCTAGTGAAGCGTGTTCAAAGAAGAATTTGGTCATGAATAGGAATTCATCTGGTGGAGAAGACAGGAAATAGAATTTTAGTCAGAGACAACAACAGGTGTGAAAGCTTGAAAGAAGGAGGAGAGAGAGAGAGAAGAGAGAGAGGTGTATTCCAAGACTTTAGAACAATGACTATGTTAATGAAACCACCCAATATGCATTGTAATATTTTAATTGAAGCTTTTTTCTCCCTAATATTTATCTCTTGATTGAAATGTGTACATGCACAGGGAAAATACATGCCCATATAGACAATACTCTATTTAACAATCTCAGTGTGGCCTCAAAATTGTTTGTTAAATTCATATCACTTTTAAGTGGAAGCCAGCTGTGATGGTTCACAGAGGGGATGCTGTTACTCCTTTTTATTTGATGAAATAATCTGAGTCATCTTTCTCTGTATCTTTCCAACACTCTGGCCTCTGTGATCTCACAGCCACCGCTTCACCCCTTGTCCCTTTTAGATCTGGCTCCCTTCCTGACATCCCCTAACATTTATGCTCCACTGAGACAGAAAGATACAAATTCAGCTCCAGCAGAAAGCACCAATATGGAACTAGAACAACATTTCCGTTAAACAGATTGAGTGTTGCATGGTCTGGGACTTGCGAACGCATCTGTTCAACCAGGCTTTTTGTTGAATTAAAATTTACTGAAGCCAAGTCAGCAAAATTTGGTGATGTTGGGCCTTCCACAGGGATGACGAAACTGCATTGCTAAACAGAAGCTTTCACTGGGTGATTTTCATTGAAAGGTTTATTTGTGCCTTCATATACAAAAAAAAAATGCTCATCATATAGATATATTTAGTATCACTAATTATATTTCGATGATGGTCAGTCAAAACTTACTCAAAGCAGCTATGAACTCATTACAAGTAGCACTCAATCAGTTGCTTACTGAACAACATCATTCTGGTAGGTTTTATTTTTATTTATTTATTTATTTTTCTGGTAGGTTTTAAAAGAAAGCTGTGTCCCTGAACTTGCTTGGCTTCGCACATAGAGGAATCTCTTCTCCAGGAACACTCTTGGCTTCTTGAAAGAAACTTTATTCTAAGACTCTCTCACAGAGGATAAGTGAGTCATTGACTGTTGGATAGCAGAGGTTCACCTATGTTTCTCAAATATTTAGAAATGATTTATTACAAGTTAGTAAATACCAAGAATTCGCTCTGCTCTTTCCTCTCCACCCAGGGATCTTTAAGGCAGTGACAGTGGGTCGCGTGCCCTCTAGATAGCATTCCAGGACCTGGGGAGGCTGGTGAAGTATAGCAATGGGCTTTAGCAAGTTCATTTAGCCTCACGTTTAAACTAAACCATGCTGTTCACAAACTTTAAGAGTAATAAATGTAGTATTTTATCTTAAACCAAATGATTCCTGGATCTATTTTTGCCTCATGCCAGAATTAGGCAAATCTCATAGAATATACATGTATCACAAAATACTATGCATATATAATATACACACATATAGTATATATAATATAAACATACAATATATAGATAAACATGCATCTTAAAGTTATGATAAGGATCAAATTATATATATATATGTATGTATGCATGCATGTGTATTGTTATACATAGTATATAGCTGTATAATGAATATAACTTTGAATATGCACTTATGCATATAAATTTTAATATGCATTTTGACCTTAAGATTGAATAAATTATAACTATAAGATAATACAGATTGTCATCCTTTTATGAAGATCACTGCTTAAACTAAGGTACCCAAAGGAACTAACTTGCAGTTGTGCAGTCAGTCAGCTAACATTCAAATCCGCATTTGTCTACATTCAAAGTTTATGCTCATAACCAATCAAATCACTTCTTAGCAATTACTTGGCATCTTTCGAAAGTTTGACTGAACATATAGGTATGGGAAACTGGATCTAAATTTTGACTCTTCTACCAACTGTCTATGTGACTTTTAAACCATGAGATCTTGGGTAAGTTCTATGTAAAAGAAAGCGAAGGAACAGAAAAACAACCATGGAGGCCCTCAGGAATTACCATGCATAATGTTCATACAACATTGAGGAGTTTAGTTCAGCTTAATAAAGAATTTTGAAGGGATGATAATAGAGGCACTCTAGAGAACGTATTAGGATATAAGACTAGAAGCCAAGACTAGAACTTGACTATGAAGAGTTTTGAATTCCAGGCAAAGAAATTTAGATATTGTATTTGCTTATGAGTAGTTAGTAATAACAAAACAAATATTATTCATTATTATTTGTCAAATACTCTTAGGGCTTTTACATATAGTCCCTAATTTTTAAAACCACCCTAAAATATAACTGTAATTATTCTCACATTATTGGGAGGGACGGTGAGAGGGGATCGGGGCTTCTCTAAGAATTTCTGAAGATCTAACAAAAGAGCAATCATATGATTTGAGGATATGAAATGGCTTTGTGAAAACTGAGAACTTTGAGGTCAACCTTGAAAAACTGGAAGCATTTGCATGTGAGAATATGAAAAGAATATGCTCTCCAGGCTAAGGGAACAACCTCAAAGGAAGCATGGGAATAAAAAATTAATAAGGCACCTGAGAGTTTGGGGAGGGCAGCAACCTAATGCATAACTCTGAAATTTCTTTGTAAGGTGAACTATAAGAAGAAAACTTGCACAAGCATATTATTCTAAGTCGATATGCATCTCTTCTCCCCCTCCCGAAGTCTAGGCTCCATGGAGGAATTTGGAGAAGGTTTCCTGTTACTGAATTGGATGAACATCTTACAAAACAGCTGTATCTTTATCAAAAGACAACATAACATTAATTTCTCATCAGTCTTGGGAACTCATGTAAAATGTATGGGCTGATTTTTAATTTTCTCTAGTGCAGGTGGCATGCTGTGGTGGGGGTGGGGGTGTGGAGCAGAGGGAGTCTGCAGCAGAATCAGTTAAGTCACGCAGACCTATGCATCGAATGACCTTGCTTGCATGCCAAACTTCAGGCGGAACAATAATGAGAAGGTAGCAGAACTAATCAATTTGGAACAGGGCCCATTCTCTCCACCACCAGGGCCACTTAGAATGCAGGCAGTGTCCTGAAACCTTCCTCAAGCTTGCCCTTTGAACGCAAACACAAGCTTTCTCTTACATAACTCAACAGAAAATGTAGGTTTACCATCCAAAATAGAAGCAGAATTGGCCTCCATGCTGATGTAACCATTTTTCTCTCTTTGATAACCTTTTTCTTCTTCAACATCTCCCCTGTTTCCCCCCAGATATTATGAAATATTTAGGGCATCCTACTAAGCCTGCTTCTATCCCCTTGATGATCCCCAGAATCCAAGAAAACTTCATGGGTTCTTCTAGTAGAACATTTGTATGATCTCTCTGAACAATTACCAAGTTTCCCTGAGCTTTATTTTACTCATCTGTGAAACAGAGACAACACAGTCAAGGTTTTTGTAATATTAAAGGGGTAAATGTGCAGAAAACCCATTGAAGACAAACCTTTAACCTTTTGGTACAGACATACTTGCTATGAAACATAACTTTAGTACTAATTTGTTAATCCTAGGCAACTTTCTTAATCTTTTTGAGCTTGATTTTGCCTTTTAGAAGATAAAAATAAATATGTCTATCTCTTGAAATTGCTGTGGAGATTAACTGATGTCATTCATGATATAAATATTTAGTTAGTTGTTATTCATCTCTGTAATGTCCATAGCTCTTTACAGAGTACATATTACTTACATAGTATTGGAATTAGGGAATGAAAATAAAATAATTCAATAACCATAAATGCAGGTCAAAGGTCTGGCATCTGGCAGTTTCTTTTAATATATGCTGTTTCATCTGTGTTATAGATAAATGTATTTCTCACCCATATGGATGCTTTTATAATCCATTCCATGGGAAGAAACCCAGGAGACCCTGTCTCTCTTGAACTTCTGGAACCAGGAGGCTTAGGTTGCTAATACCTCATAGTTAGATGGCGTCTGTGGCTCAGTCAAAGACACGGCTCAACCATGCCCAGAGAGCTACTGAGCATAGCGTGACTCTTCCCAAGATCTGCTCGGAATACGAAGCAGATTTTAAATAGAGACGCTTCTCTGCTTCAGGACTTTCAAACCATGACATTTCTAGATAGAGACCAAATAAAAACACATAATGCCTTTGTCTGCCACTAACAGTTGGCAGCCTACACAGTGTCAGACAGGGCTGGGAACAAAAGAATCTAACAATGGTAACATTTTCAAACATCACAGTGTTAGACAGAGGAGGTTTAGCACTTGTAAATTCTCTGGCACACACACAGACATACAGATTGGTGTCACACTCTGGATTTGTGTCAGAATAGTCATGTCTCCATCATGAACAACCAGCCACTACATATGCTTTTTCAGTTGCATTTTTTGGAACTATTTTGTACTCTTGTTAATTCAAGGAATAACAATGAGTTTTAAGAGGCTGAGAGGCCTCCTAAACACTAACACAGTTAGGAGCTGTGAGACAAAAGAAACACCTAATCCAATCGCTTGAGGAGAAAGAGACCAGTATACCCTGAGCATCTCCTAAGCCACTCTGAGGTGGGTTATGTTTCAGGTTTTTTTTCACAGTTATTTCCTGTGATCCTTGCAAAAGCTCCATGAGGTCAGAGTCTTTATTTATATTTTATAAATGAATATTCAGATGCTCAAAACTTAGATTACTAATGATTCAACGTTTTGGGATTTGCTGACCATGCTTAAGTTGCAATGCCCATAAAGATACATTTGTCTAAGGATGGCGGTTCTGCTAGTTGGAAGACCCTTTGCTTAGCTGGACGACCTCAATAACTTTGGGTAAGCACTGTTGAAAGTAGGCACTAGTTCAGAGCCAAATTATGATGTCTCATAAAGAAAAAGATAATTTAAAATGCTTAGAGAAAAATACTCTAGAGAAGAGCTCTAAGTCAATTAGAACAATCTTCACATGCATTAAGAGGAGGAAGAAGAGACTCCCGTGATAAAATGGGTAAAGGATTTTAGAGAATTTATATCTTTACATGAGGGAATTGCTAAATTGTTTGCTTAGAGATATGTGATGTAATCTCCTCCCTGCCCATTTTTCCCTGTGATATTTTTAATAAAATATGTGTTGCTCACCAAAGCTCCAGTGCAAGTGAGTTAGTCAAATGATTTTAAAGAGGGGCAGGTTTCTGTATCTAGCTGGGATGCAAGATGAACCAGACAAAAACACATGTCATAAAACTGACATGTGGCCTCAACTGGGTGGAAGAGGCAGACATAATGATATGGCAAATGGTTTAGAAAATAAAAATTAAAATATGCTGAGTTTAACTGAATTAAACAGGTGAAAGAAACTGTAGAATGGGAAGAAGTCAAGAATTCAATCCTAGAACAGAGAGGATATTACTTAACCACCAGATTTCTTGTTTTCACTGTCAGTGAAATGAGATTCTTGAATGATATGCTTTCAAAGATTCCTCTTGGTGTTTGCATCCTCTATTTCTACAGCCACTTCCGTTTGTCTTTAGACAAAGACAAAACCACTAATCTTAAGGTCTTTTCACTACTAAGAGACATCAGACTCTCCTCGTCTGAGGAAGTCACTATGCTTAATATTTCCAGTGTGAGTCAGAATTCTTGACTCTGTAGACCAGTTCCTTGGTGCCCAAGGCTATTGGCAAAGGTTGACCAGAAGGACCTGATTATACTCTATGACATCAGGATCTGAAGATGAGCTGTGTGCCCTCAACTTTCTGCCACATTTCGTCTCAGTTTTCAGCTCTGTTGCCACAGAGTAGCAAGACTCACAAAGAGAGCTTTGGCATGAGAAATAATACCCACTATTCTGTCTGGAAATAAACTCTTACTATTTTTAATTGACTCTACATTTTATCCAATCATTCAACAAATATATTTTGAGCAAGTACTATGAGCCAGACCTTATGCAAAATGCCTGAAGTAAAAGAATGAAGGAGAGAGAAATTATTTTTGCCCTGTTATGGCTTAAGTCTAGTGGAAGAGACAGGCAAGAAATCAAACAATTGCAATTCACTCTGTGGAAAGTAATGTGATGGTCAAGAGCAAGATGCTGTGAGGTCACAGAGAAGAGTTACCTCGTCCAGACTTAGGGATCAGAGAGTCTTGGTCAGAGGATGTGAAGCTGAAGCAGAGATTTAAAAGATGGCTATGATTTAGCTATGGCTATGACACAGAGAGCAGAGAAGACATTGCTGAACAGAGAAATTATCTCCTAGTGGTCCAAAGGGAAGATAGTAGGTTTGGGCATTTAGGAAACTTGAAAAAAAAATCAGTCTGGACAGACCAGAGAGCTGGTGAGGAGTCCTGAGAGGGCAAGCTAGAGAAGCAGACTGTGGCCAGCCCTTGAAGTCTCTGGAAGTCACTCGAACATTTTGAACCCCTATCCTATGATCAATAGGGAGTAATTGAAGCGCTCAAGACATGGGAAGACATAACCAAACACTTTAAAGGCTCATCTTTCCTGGACTTTGAAAAAAAAAAAAATTCATGTAGCAGTAAGAGTGCAAGCAGTAAAATAAGAAACGATGGCATTTGGACCAGAGTGGTGGCAATGAGAATGGAGAAAAATAGACAGACTTGCGATATATAAAGTAAGTATAATTTGTAGGCGATTTAAGTATCTTACTTAGCTCTTGATAGTATTTTCCTGTCTTATTTCCTGGACTGTGTTGCTTAACCATATGCCAGGCTATGAAAAGGACAAGATGATAATGTCTGCTAATGATTTCTCAAGGCCAAGTGTTACTCACCTGTCTTGTCCTATAAAGGCCAACTGAATGTGTTGATACCATCATTCGTTCCTTCATTCTTTCATCCAAGCATATGTTTGTTGAGTACCTACTGTATGCTAGGCAGCACTCTCAACACAGCAGCCACGATAGTAGAGTGATGAAGACACCGGTTTCACAGAATTTACAGTCCATGGGTTTCAGACAGAATAAAGTAAATGAATAAATGAAAAATGTAACCTCAGATAGTTCCATCACAGAAGGTGGTGAGATAGTGACGAGAAGTAGCCAGTTCATGTGGAAGGATCAGACAAGGTGTCTCTGAAAGGGGACATTTGAGCTGACACCTGAGTTTTGAGAAACCCACAAAAATATCCGGGTGGAGGGGTCCTAGGAGAGGGAGCAGTAAGAGAAAAGGTCTTAAAGCGAGACACCCACCCTGGCCACTGTATTCAGTGTCGCAACCTAGTTCTCCTCGCTGCTTAACCTTGAACCTGCCCCACTTGTTTTTTTTTTTTTTTTTAAAATTTTATTTTATTTTTAAACTTTACATAATTGTATTAGCTTTGCCAAATATCAAAGTGAATCCGCCACAGATATACATGTGTTCCCCATCCTGAACCCTCCTCCCTCCCCATACCATCCCTCTGGGTTATCCCAGTGCACTAGCCCCAAGCATCCAGTATTGTGCATCGAACCTGGACTGGCAACTCGTTTCATACATGATATTTTACATGTTTCAATGCCATTCTCCCAAATCTTCCCACCCTCTCCCTCTCCCACAGAGTCCATAAGACTGTTCTATACATCAGTGTCTCTTCTGCTGTCTCGTACACAAGGTTATTGTTACCACCTTTCTAAATTCCATATATATGCATTAGTATACTGTATTGGTGTTTTTCTTTCTGGCTTACTTCACTCTGTATAATAGGCTCCAGTTTCATCCACCTCATTAGAACTGATTCAAATGTATTCTTTTTAATGGCTGAGTAATACTCCATTGTGTATATGTACCATAGCTTTCTTATCCATTCATCTGCTGATGGACATCTAGGTTGCTTCCATGTCCTGGCTATTATAAACAGTGCTGCGATGAGCATTGGGGTACACCAGTCAGAATGGCTGCAATCCAAAAGTCTACAAATAATAAATGCTGGAGAGGGTGTGGAGAAAAGGGAACCCTCTTACACTGTTGGTGGGAATGCAAACTAGTACAGCCACTATGGAGAACATTGTGGAGATTCCTTAAAAAACTGGAAATAGAACTGCCTTATGATCCAGCAATCCCACTACTGGGCATATACACTGAGGAAACCAGAAGGGAAAGAGACACGTGTACCCACTTTTTTTTTTTTTTTTTTCTTTTTTTATAAAGGATTTTGGAATGAGAGTGTGCTCAGTCATGTCCAACTCTTTGTGATCTCATGGACCATAGCCCGCCAGGCTCCTCTGTCCATGAAATTTTCCAGGCAAGAATACTGGAGTGGATTGCCATTTCCTCCACCAGGGGATCTTCCCGACCCAGGATCGAACCTATGTCTCTGCGTTTCCTGCATCTCCTGCATTGTTGGAAGCCCCTTATCATGTTCTAGCTGCTATACACTTTACATTTTCATCTTCTTTATTGTCTGGTGTCTATCTTCTTTGACTGGAACATAAGTTTCAAGAGGGCAAGGAGATTTCTCTGTTCTGTCCACTGCTCTCTTCCCAGCAGGTAGGGAGTTCCTGGAACACACCTGGTGCTCAAACATTTTTCGAGTTAATGCATTCAAGAGTGAATAATAAGTGCTTTGAAACAGAAATCATGGCCATGTGACTTGAGCTCAGGAATGTAGGTAAGTGGTATATAACATGAAATAGGGATGAGGAAATCGATCATGCAGAGCTGTGCAGACCACAGAAAAATGGTCTAGTTTTTATTTTTAAAAACCCTCTACTAGAGAGGTTTGAGTGAAGGCATGAAGAAATTGGATTTACATTTTGAGCAGACCTCGCTGAGTGCCGTGTGGAGAATGTATTTTAGAGTGTGAGGATGGAGTAGAAGCAGAGAGGTCTGCTGGAGAGTGAAGTCTTCGGTGGCTCCTAAGCCCATTTCCTCAGGCTTGATGGGCTGCTCCACGCACACTATCCTTCAAGTACAATTTGCATTATCTTCACCATAATGCATTATGGGGAATCTGCCAACTTCCTTTCTCCTGGCATGGCCAAAGGTAACAACAGCCTGGACCTGGTGCAGATCTCATTTGCAGAAGCATCTTTTATGTCAAGGAAGCATAAACATCCTTCAGAGATGCAGCCTTGATTAAAAATACATGGACACTCTGTGGATCTAAGCAGAAGACATATGGTCTTTGATTGTCTGGCTTTTTCACTTCATATGAGAACATTATGGGGCTGCATTAGGGGTGAGGAGACACATTTCACTCTCTTAAACAGAGGGACTGCATGTGCTTTTCCTTCCCCTCCCGGTCCCCCATCATCCCCCACCCCTTAGGAGACTAAACAGTTCAATTAATTCCTGATTAACTCAACTTTTGATTTTGTCACAGGAGTGTTTTCCTTTGCCTTTTCTTCTGCCCTTCCTTATGGAGATGAGGGCTTGCTATACCCCAAAGATGAGGACAGCTTTCATGCCATTACTCCAGTCTTGCACAGGTGAATTAACTAATTTTTCTATGAAGCATCCACCCCACACACTTTCTGTTTTCACTTAAGCTGCACTGACCCATTCTGATGCCTTGTTCAGTTTGAGGAATGAGCCAACATGATAGTTGGTTAGGTTAGGTCTGAATCCTGAGTTTATCATAAGCTACCTGTGAGATCCTGGGTCAAGGTCATTGGTAGCTTTGACCAACAAGTCTCTTCTGTGATGAGGCTAGGATAGTTCTTGTATTCTGTTGGGTGGTTATTGTGAAACCATACCCTGAGGTTATACTGTATCAAGGGCTTAACACACTGCCAGAGGCATAGCAACTCCCATAGAAACTCTGGCTTCTCTTATTGCTTCAATATTTCTATATGTGCTCTACATGTATTAGATTCTTAATTAATGTTTCCCTTAAATGAACCGCTTAAGGGAAGTTATGATGCATTATGAACTGAAGGTGCCAGTTCAATGCCCCCTCTTTCTCTGTGATGACTTTGTGAATTGCACCAGGCTGATGTATTGTTCCTCTGTCCTTCTCTAACTTGTACAGCTGAAACCCTTCTGCTTTCATTCAGCATGGTACAGGAATGAATACCAACCAGTGGAGAAAACCGCCTGGGTTTACACTTGCAACTAGGCACAAACTAGCTTTAAGAAGTTTGCAGAAGTTACATAAGCTGCTTGAATCCAAGTTTCTCATTTAGAAAATTAGGATAATAATGTCACTTCGTATATAGAGTTGCTATGTGTATTAAATGAATAATACATATAAAACCCTTAGCATAGAAACTAGATTAATGTAAGTGATCAGTAAGTATTCTCATCATCATTATCATCCTTATTATTACCATTATCATCATTATTATTTTTTTCTTTCTGATAGCTGTTGTGTAGACACGAAGACACGTGTTGTGTTTTATATGTTTGCATTCACTCTTAGAGATCATTGCATTTCTAATATGTGTAATATTCTTGGGGAAACACTAGCCATGTTCTGCTATCCAATGACTGATTGAAGCAGCCCTAGAGTGATTAGCCATGGGGCTTTCCCTGGGATGGTCCTAGAATTAACAGTGGATGTGCTGTATTCTGGATAATTCCTAAATTCTGAGCAAACTAGGATTGTTAGTCACTCTGGCAGACTGGAAAAGATTAGCACTTACAGTTCAGTTCAGTTCAGTCACTCAGTCGTGTCCGACTCTTTGTGACCCCATGAATCGCAGCACACCAGGCCTCCCTGTCCATCACCAACTCCCGGAGTTCACCCAGACTCATGTCCATCGAGTCAGTGATGCCATCCAGCCATCTCATCCTCTGTTGTCCCCTTCTCCTCCTGCCCCAAATCCCTCCCAGCATCAGAGTCTTTTCCAATGAGTCAACTCTTCGCATGAGGTGGCCAAAGTACTGGAGTTTCAGCTTTAGCATCATTCCACTTACAACTGACCTGTAAAGGAAGTGGCTTAGGAGGATGGTGGCAATTAAAGACTCAAATGTGTAAGAGTTAATAAGCACTGGTCTATTGAGAAAGCAGAAGGTATAAGGGTTATGGTAACAGAAAACCATATACTAGGTAAAACCATGACTTCACCAGGAAGTGAAGTGAAAGTCACTCAGTCGTGTCCAACTCTCTGCGACCCCATGAACTATACAGTCCATGGAATTCTCCAGGCCAGAATCCTGAAGTGGGTAGCTGTTTCCTTCTCCAGGGGATCTTCCCAACACAGGGATTGAATTCAGGTCTTCCACATTGCAGGCAGATTCTTTACCAGCTGAGTCACCAGGGAAGCCCTGACACTAGGAACATAAAGCAGATAATTGGGTTTGTCCTGGAAAGGGCAGAGGAGTAAGGGGACCTTTGCTTGCTGAACACTGCATCCTTACATATGTGAAATTATGTCCTTATTTTATAAACCCATCACGCCAAACCAATCAATAAGAAAATATTAATTGAGTAGATATTATATGCCAGGCTTTTGTTCTGCACTTCATGTGATCTCATTCTCTTTCCTTAACAATCCAG
The DNA here is from genome assembly GCF_027580195.1 of Bos mutus. Taxonomy (NCBI): domain Eukaryota; kingdom Metazoa; phylum Chordata; class Mammalia; order Artiodactyla; family Bovidae; genus Bos; species Bos mutus. The sequence goes on from NC_091624.1 coordinate 4,601,965, forward strand.
TAAAACACATTTTAAAATACTGATTTTGTAGATCAGAGTCTCCAGAGGTTAGACCCAAGCATCAGTCTCTTTTCAAGCTCCCTGAGGCCTCTAGAAATTCTAATGTAATTGATCTGGTGTGCACCATGGGCTTTGGGCTTTTAAAATATTCCCAAGTACAACAGGTTGAATAGCATTCCCCTAAATTTATATTTTCCTGGAGTCCCAAAATGTGACCTTATTTGACAATAAAGTCTTTGCAATGGCTTTTCTTTTGCTAAGATGCAGATGTTTACTTTGCAAATGGAAAGATAAGGTCATATTGGATTGTTCTCTAGTTGCTAAGCCATGTTTGACTCTTTGGGACCCTGTGGACTGTAGCCTGTTAGGCTCCTTTGTCCATGGGATTTCCCAGGCAAGAACACGAGCAGGTTGCCATTTCCTTTTCCTGGGAATCTTCCTGACTCAGGAATCAAACCCACATCTCCTGCTTGGCAGGCATATCCTTTACCTCTGAGTCACATGGGAAGCCCCTCCTATTGGACTGGGGGCTCTAAATCTAATGACTAGCGTCTCTTTGCAAGGAGAGAGGACACACATGATACATATACATGAAGAGGGCCATGGAACGATGGAAGCAGAGATTGGGCTCAATGCACCTATAAGACAAAAGAAGTCAAGAATTTTCAGGCATCACCAGAAGTTAGAAAGAGGCCAGAAGGATTCTACTCTAGAGCTGTCAGAGGGAGCATGGTCTTGCCAACAGTTTGAATTTAAACTTCTAGACTACAGAAGTGCAAGAGAATCAATTTTCACTGTTTTAAGACACCCAGTTTGTGGGAATTGGTTATAGCAGCCACAGGGAACTCATATAACAGGTAATTCTGTTTTGCAGCCAAATTTGAGAACTGTTCTAGTTAGCTTACCCCCAATCATAATAGGTCATCTTGACTTCAACTTCTTCATTCAGGTCATTAATCCCCTCTACAATGCCTCTCACAGCTGTCCTCAAAAGAGTAGAATTCTTACACAATTGTGAAAGGGAATTTATGGGTTTCTAGGTTGGACCCTCCCACACTAGCTACTTTTTAAAGATTTCATATGACCCTCTGAGGGCACCAGGGACACTCACCCTTCAGGTACCATGTACCCAATTCAGGTCTGTCATTATAATTTGTTCACCTTCCTGTTAAAATATTCCCTCTATGAGAATTCCAAAGGAAGATTTTCAAAGAGAAAAGCACAATCATTACAGTTGAGAAACTGCTCTTGAAACTTATTAGCTCGTGACTCATACTCCTGAAAGGAGCTAATACCTTAATTTCATATTTCTCTGCTCAAATGCAGACCAAGGCGTAAACTGAAATGAAACTTTACACTAATGGCGTCTTAATTATACCCATCTAAAAGCAATTACCTGAGTTTTAGCAGATACAAAGTTAGGGTTGATGGGACCAGCAGATGAGAAATAAGATGAAAGGTCATCTGCGAAAAAAGATCAACGGAGAGAAGATAAAACACGGCGAGGAGAGAGGAGAAAGACATCCAGAGATAAGTAAAGGTTGATAAATTTCTAATAATAGTACTGCCTGATTTCTAAAACAGGCTTGCCCCTTTCTCCCCTAACTGTTAGAAATGAGGCTAAAGAAGAAACACTTTATTTCAAGGTAGAAACTGACTAGATGTGAGACTTTGATACCTGGACTACAATTACTTTATGCCATGCTTTGAGCCAAAATTTGCTAAGTTGTAGAAGCAGGATTCTAAGGCAAAAGCAACTGAATATTCTTTGTATGTTTTCCATTAAATAGGAGCACGCATAGCATGAGCTCAGTTTGCAGGGCCACACAGAGCCTTGTGTGTGCACATGTGCATGTAACACATGTGTGCACGTGTGTGCACTGGCACAGAAGGTCATTCAGCAGACTGTTCAGATGTTGTCTTTTGCGTGGGAGACCCTGACGGCACTTTGCTTTATGCCACATGCTTTTCTATTCTGTTTAGATTATTTGCAATTATCTTATATTCATTATAGATAAAAGAGAAACACTAAAAATAAGAATCAGATATGAATAAGCCAATCTAGTCAAAAAAACAAGTCAAGTTGATTGTGTTTCTCTCCATTAAAAACTGAGCTGGCATGGATTCTAGAAGCAGGAGTCATACATCAGGTCTCAAACTGAGACCCATGGTTTGGAATCCGTCCCATGAAGGGTGTTTATTTGGGTCTATATTTTAAAATTTGAATGCCTTGGGATACAATCTTCAAATTAATCAGCCACATTCTTCTTCCTCTCTCTCTGTCTTTGTCTCTTTCTCTTTTTCTCTCTCAGATACACAGAGTCTGTTTCACTTATTCCCTTTAATTTGTCCAACACTTCAAACATGAGTTTGCAACCCTCTTCACAGAAGAAAGCTCACTGTCTATTCTCCTCTTGGAGGGAAAAGCTAACATAAACATAAATGAAGCTGTTTTTGAGTAGAGTGAGTGACAGGCCTCTGAGTCTCAAAGATTTTCCTGCCTTTTGTCTCACAGTTCAATCATTCAAGTCACTTCTTGGTTTGGAATCTCCATTTTTTTTTAAATGCTGACATGTTTTTAAATCATATACTCTCTGTGGTCAGAAAAAAACTACAGATTAAGCCTCATGAACTCAAGGCCAACTTCCAGTCATTGACGTCCACTCAAACACCTGCCTTTTGCAATGATCCTAGAGTCAAACTCAGTAGAAAATGTGGATTCCCCCTCAGACAAGTTCCATGTTCTAGCACAGCATTTAGATTCATTTTCATTTTTGCAACCAAATTCAAGAGATAAGAAACCTTTCCTATCAACAACAACAAAATTGAGACAAAGCTAACATGTTATTAGTTTTTGTTACCCTCTACTCTGTTGGTTGCCTTATCAGTGATAATTCACTTTAATTTTCACAAAAATCCTCTGTAGCAAGTATTACTCTTATTTTATAGATGTGTGTGTGTGTGTGTGTGTTAGTTCCTCATTTGGGTCTGACTCTTTGTGACCCCATGGAATGTACTCTGCCAGACTCCTCTGTCCATGGAATTCTCCAAGCAAGAATACTGGAATGTGTAGCCATTCCCTTCTCCAGGGGACCTTCCTGAGCCAGGGATCAAACCCTGGTTTCCTGCATTGCAGGCAGATTCTTTTCCATCTGAGTCACCAGAGAAGCCCCATAGATGAGGATATTAACACTCAACTAAGATCGAAGTTCAGTTCTGAGACATTACTTTGCCAACAAAGGTCTGTCTAGTCAAGGCTATGGTTTTTCCAGTAAATCATGTGTGGATGTGAGAGTTGGACTATAAAGAAAGCTGAGCGCCGAAGAAGTGATGCTTTTGAACTGTGGTGTTGGAGAAGACTCTTGAGAGTTCCTTGGACTACAAGGAGATCCAACCAGTCCATCCTAAAGGAAATCAGTCCTGAATATTCATTGGAAGGACTGATGTTGAAGCTGAAACTCCAATACTTTGGCCACCTGATGCAAAGAACTGACTCGTTTGAAAAGACCCTGATGCTGGGAAAGATAGAAGGCAGGAGGAGAAGGGGTCAACAGAGGATGAGATGGTTGGACTGCATCAATGACTCAATGGGCATGAATTTGAGTAAACTCTGGGAGCTGGCGATGGACAGGGAGGCCTGGCGTGCTGCAGTCCAGGGAGTTGCAAAGAGTTGGACACGACTGAGTGACTGAACTGAGATGAATTTCTGAAGATTGCACAGCTTTCAGTGCTAGCAACAAATCTACAACCTAAGTTAGTCTGATAACAAAGTGTGACCCATTTCCCAAAATAGATTTCTGAAATAGATCTCCCCGTCATGGTGAGCTGGTGCTGGCTGGTGAAAGGCAACTGTGTGCATTCGTCAGCTCGTGATGTCATTTAGTAGCTTGAAATCAGTAACGGTGGGAATATTTACACCCTGGAAATCGGCACCTGCTAAAAATCAGGGTGTTTTGGGGTGTGGGAGGGCAGATTAGCCTCTTGATCGACTTATACTGGCACCCGACTGCTCCTAAACTAGACTGAAATTTCTTTCATTTATTCAGTTTCTGTTGAGGCCCTCATATTTGACAAGCTTATGGTTGTCACCAGAGAGAAAAATAGTACTACAATGATCCCCAACTTCAGAAATATACAACTAGCAAAACTGACATGGAATAAAACCAAGGATCACAATATCTGACAAGTATCAAAGCAAGATGTAGAAATTCATCTCACTGTGCAATAAAGAAAACAAGGACTAGGGCTTTTATAAGTAAATTATCGTTAGTAAATTCCTAATAGGACTTATTCAGATAGACTCTACTTAACTCCTTAACTTTCAAATTATAGAAAATATAACTCAACGTGTATACCTGTGGTGGATTCAGGTTGATATATGGCAAAACCAATACAGTATTGTAAAGTTAAAAAATAAAAAATTAAAAAAAAAAAATAAAAACTCAAATGGACATAAGAAATAAAGGTCTTTTTTTTTTTTTTTAAATCATTGCTCTTTGGTCTGTGTTTTTTTTTTTTTGGTAGCTTGGTTATTAAAAACTATCTACTAGATTTTCCATCTGCCCCAAATAATTTTTTCCTCCTCAGATAATCAGATCTACTCATTCAGTTACATCTTACATTTTAATTCTCAGAGTAAATGGCATCTCCCCAGAAATGCATGATCACCCATACAAAATGGCTCAGTGGTAAAGAATCCACTGTCAAGTAGGAGACAGGTTTGATCCCTGGGTCAGGAAGATGACCCAGGGAAGGAAACGGCAACCCACTCCAGTATTCTTGCCTGGAAGATTCCATGGACAGAGGAGCCTTGCGGGGTATAGTTCATGGGGTCACAAAGAGTCAGACACAATTGTGTACACACATACCATAAGATTAGAGTGTCTCCTAATCACATTATTCTGTGTTATGAGTTGAATTGCATCCCCTCCCACCCCAGAATGATAATTTGTTGAAGTCTAAACCCCCGTTGCCTCAGAATGTGATTTAATTTGGAAATAGAGTTTGTTTGCAGATATAATTAGTTCAGATGGGCATAAGAGTAGCATAAGAGTGTGCCCTAACCCAGCATGATTGGTGTCCTTATGAAAAGGGTGACTTTTGACACGGAGGCATATATACACAGGGAGACGACAGTGTGAAGATAAAGGAGAAAACATCATGCAAGGCTGAAGGCAGAAAGCGTGGTAATGTAACTGTAGCCAAGCAATGCCAAGATTGCCAGCCCATCGCCAGGAGCTGGCAGAGAGGCCTGGGGCAGATTCTTTCCCGCAGCCCTCAGAAGGACCCGGTCTGCCAACACGTAGATCTAGGACTTCTAATGTTGAGAATCGTGAGGCAAAAATGTCTGTGGTTTAAGACCTCTGGCTGGTGGTTCTTGATTATGGTAGCCCTGGGAAATGACTATGCTTTATTTCAGCTTTATCATTCTACCTCTCTTTTTGTTTGCTTCATTGTTAGTTTTGATCCTTTTCTTCTTACACTGGAGTATAGGAACCTCTAATTTGATGCTATTGCTGGTTTTAGACAATTGGCCCCCATATACTAAATGCTCAACAAATGTTTTTGGAAATAATAGAGTTTATTGACTCACCCAGCTTAAGAAAAAGCTGCACATATAATTTTAGGCAAGGTTTGATCAAACAACTTGATGAAGTCATCAAGATCTATAGCCTCTCTCTTTCTTTCTGTCTCACTGAGGTGTCAGCTTCATCCTAGGTCCAAGTTCTCTAGAACAAGTCAGATGGCTCCTGTTCATCTCAGACTCCATTAATCAGCATTTTCAACTTCAAGCAAAATAAGTCTCCAAAAATTAGAAAAAAATTCAAATGATTCTGGATGGTAACAGATGTGATGGGTATTTTCTCCTTGGGGTTTCATGGTCCACATTTAAAACAGCAGAAGAGAAAGAAGGCACTTCTCTGTTGCACAAAGGAAGATATTGACCCAGTTCTCACTTGTCCTCATTGACCCAAACTGTGCAAGTCCTGGGCGTATCCCTGCTGCACTGACCACACTAGTACGGCCAGGAGCTTGGGATGGGCAAGGTTACACTGATAAACTAAAGCCATGACACTGGGGTGGGGTCATGCCTGTGCGTGCTCGTGTCCAACTCTCTGTGGCCCCACGGACTGTAGCCCGCCAGGCTCCTCTGTCCATGGAATTTTCCAAGCAAGAATGCTGGAGTGGGTTGACATTTCCTTCTACAGGGGATCTTCCTGCCTCAGGGATCAAATCCACATCTCTTGTATCTCCTCCATTCGCAGGCAGGTTCTTTACCACTGTGCCATCTGGGAAGCCTGGGAGTGGGGTCTCTGGCACCCAAAACTGAAGGACTTCATAGGGAGGGAAAAAGGGAAGTTGGAGGCTGAGACACAACCCAAAACAGTCACCACATTGTCCAAATATAGAAAGATATTTTAAACTTTTAGAGCCACTGGCCTCCACCGGCATTACCTAACAGGGACACACAGGCACTATGTCTGAATTAATGTCTTTGCTCTGTTGTTCTTCCAAAAATCTTTCAGACTCATTGCTTTGTTTGTTCTACATAACTCACATTCACATTAAACTGACATTTGCATTACTCACATTCTCTTTTTTTTTTTCCCAAAATGATGACTCACTAAATGGAGCTGAGTGGCTTCAAAAGATTTTCCATACCTCAAAAGCACCCAACTGACCCTTTAAAGATAGAGAGCCTATTTAAAAATAGACAGATTCCTGAATATGGGTCTTAGTATATAAACCAATCATTAAACATGGCACTATCTATAATTCAGAAAGAGAGAAGGCAGAACATTTCTACAAATTTATTTTTGTTATTGTTGTGGAGGGAGGATTATTCCCTTCACCAATTGGTTTCAATTTTTTTTTTTTTTTCCTTTTAGTTTTCTTGATTGATGCTCTGGGTAAAAGCTTCAAATGAACCAAATTTCTGCTAAAAGCTGTACTTATGTGATTCTCTCAAACCACTAGCATTTAAAGGCAAGAACGCACTGGTTTCTAGGGTATAAAATAAAAGGATTTAAGAACACAATTAGTTACTTGTTCCAGCAATTAGAGCTGAGTTTAATTACAAACTAACCTCTTGATAGACCATTTGACAGTCAGCGCAAAGTGAGAGAAAGACATCAGAAAACTGCTAGGAGCAGCAGCAAAAGAACTTTTCCACGTATTGTTTTTTTTTTTTGTTTCCACGTATTTTGTTTCCATGCTCTTAGGCCTGGCCTTGCTTGTATCAGGGTAAGGTAACAGAGTTCCTTCTTGAGAATGGATTATCTTTTAACTTAGCAACAGGGTTGCTTTCTCTGCCACCTATCTGAGAGCCAAGTTGGGATCCTGGATTCATTACTCATCTCACACTAATGTACCCAGTGTGTTTCCTCTCCAGCCCCAGAGATATGTCTGTTTTCCTAGTGGTGAGGAGGGCACCCAGGGCATTCACAACTGAAAGTGTTAAAGCACAGTGGGGTTTAAAGATCATCTGATCCAGCTCAGAAGTATTACAGACACACACACCTGAGTTCTGGAGAGGTTGTGACTCACCCGAGGGTAACAGGCTGGGACCGATCTGAGACCTCAACCTGGGATTCTAGAGGTTGAGTGGAGCATGCGCCAGGCTTTGGAACAAAGGAAAGGTTTATGCTTCTGGTAGTTGCACTGGAGTAATTAATTGTCTTCCTGTTAGCATTTCCAAAAATGGAGCCCTCAGAAAGATAAATCAGAGGCCATTCTTTCAACACTGCATTTTCCCCCTTAAGTACCAGGACTCAGATCCATGTACTGGGTGTGCTCACTGATGTGGCTTTATGCACAGCCGTGCTGGCCCTGTGCTCAGAGCCAATTACATTAGAGGCAGAGCTGAGCTAAGTGGGAGAAAGCGTGTGGTTAAGAATTAGGAGAATTGGCACCAAGCCCTATTCTGCTATTTACTAGCCGTAAGTGAGCCTTCTCACCTGAATCATTTTACAGTCCCTTCCTTCTGAATGGGAAACATAATTTTTTTTTACCCAATATTGCTCCTATTCAGCAAATATTATTGAGTACCTACTATGTGCCAGAAACTATACCAGGTTCCATCATAGCAATATAGTAGAAACCAAAGCCCCTGGTCTCACAGAGCTTATGTTACAACCTGGAAAGGCCTCTGACAAGATGGATGTTTAAACAGAGAAATGAAAAAAGTAAAGGAATCTGTCATGTGACAGCCCAGAAGAGAAGCACGCAAAACTGAGGCATGAGCAAATTTCCTGAGCCACGTCTGACCTAGTGCAAGAAAGCCACACTTTTTATAAGGATCAAATGTTTAGCATCTGAAATAATAAGGAGAAAGCTGTAAATTTCTGTGCTAATATACTGTGCTACTTTTATCAGTAGGAACCAAATTCTTGTTAAGAGGACAAGTGAATGATTTACAGTTTTCAGAATTTTTCCTGATTTTCTAAAATCAACGCATAATACTATCAAATTTATTTCTTTAAAAAGTTATTAAATTATAAAATTTGGATCCAATAAACACTGTATGAGACAGTAGATTCTTAAGTCTGATAGGCTGGGTGGGAATATTGACTCTGCCATTTGCTAGCTTTGTGATTTTAAACTACTTTTTAATTTAAATCCTGCAAATCTCAGTTTCCTCCTCTGTGAAAGAGAGGCTGGAAAATATGTCCCTGGAGGGGGTTTGTAAGAATATAACAATATCTGGAAGGTCAAGGATACAGCCTAGTGGAGGGTCCTGGGAAGTGCTCTGTCAAGGTTAACTCTTTCAACAGTATAATTAGGGAGGTCAGGGTGCTCATTGGTCCCCATTTCTTTTATAACAATGTACTCCACTCCCAGAGAAAAAAGTGCCACTAAGCCAAGAAACCTGCTAGAATTACCACCACCCACAATCTGTTTTCTAAAAAATATTGCAGAAGCAGTTTCAATTCCGAACGCTGGTGTGAAGCCATCTACTGTCAAGTCCCTGATTCTGTTGTCAAAGAGGGCGAGAAAGAAGTGTCCTCTGCCACACTCCCCACTCCAGCGAGAGACGGCTTGTTCCTCTAGCCCCTATGGGGTACCTCACTGCGTGCGTTGTGGAGTGGTGAAGGTCAATGACACTGGTCCATTGAGTTGCAGGGCTGAGGTCAGAGTAGGATGCAGACACTGTGACCTCTACTTCAGTGCTCTTTGCCCTCACCTGCAATGTCAAAATCCATCATGAAATGACGGTATCTCATGGACACTGGCCCTATTTCATTAAAATATACCATTGTCTCCTTAAAAAAATACTATCTCAATCAACTCATAAAGAGTACATCACATACCTTATTCCTAGATTATGCTTTCTGATACAAATAAGACATGCATAGAGATGGAAATACCAGACCACCTTACCTACCTTCTGTATGCAAGTTCAAGAAGCAACAGTTAGAACCACACATGGAACAATGGACTGGTTCAAAATTGGGAAAGGAGTACGTCAAGGCTGTATATTGTCACCCTGCTTATTTAACTTATACACAGATTACATCATGCAAAATGCCAGGCTGAATGAGTCACAAACTGGAATCAAGATTGCCGGGAGAAATATCAACAACCTCAGATACGCAGATGACACCACACTAACAACAGAAAGTAAAGAGGAACTAAAGAGCCACTTGATGAAGGTGAAAGAGAAGAGTGAAAAAGCTGGCTTAAAACTCAACATTCAAAAGACTAAGATCACGGCATCCAGTCCCATCACTTCATGGCAAATAGATGGGAAAAAAGGAAACAGTGACAGACTTTATTTTCTTGGGCTCCAAAATCAATGCAGACAGTGACTGCTGCCATGAAACTAAATACGCATGCTCCTTGGAAGAAAAGCTATGACAAATCCAGACGGCATACTAAAAAACAGAGACAACACTTTGCCAATAAAGGTCTATATAGTCAAAGCTCTGGCTTTTCCAGTATTCATGTATGGATATGGGAGTTGGACCATAAAGAAGGCTGAGTGCCAAAGAATTGATGTTTTTGAATTGTGGTGTTGGAGAAGACTCTTGAGAGTCTCTTGGACTGCCAGGAGATCAAACCAATGAATCCTAAAGGAAATCAACCTGGATATTCTTTGGAAAGACTGATGTTGAAGCTGAAGCTCCAATAATTTGGCCACCTCATGCAAAGAGTTGACTCACTGGAAAAGATCCTGATGCTTGGGAAGATTGAAGGCAGGAGAAGAAGGGGATGACAGAGGACGAGATGGCTGGACGCGTCATTGAGTCAATGGACATGAGTTTGAGCAGACTCTGGGAAATAGTGAAGGGCAGGGAAGCCTGGCTTGCGTAGTCGATGGTGTCACAAAGAGTAGAACATGACGGAGGGCACAGCAGCAAGAACAACAAAGAGCCCTGGGAGTTTCCTGTTATTTATCAGGAACTTACCCTTTTTAGAAGCAGAGCTTTTAGATACTGAGTCACAAATACCTTTGAGAATCCAATGAAAGCCATGAATGCTGGACAGTTATCCAAAATGCTCTTTCAGATGAACAGTAATTCACATGACTGCCTGAGACCATAGTTATTCTGAAAACAAACTGGTCCCCTGTTGTAATAATTTCATGCTTGTAGTTTCTTGGTTTCCCGTTGTCTTGACTATTTTACAATTTATAGGGTGACTGACTAATCTTCCAAGGGTGTGGTTATCTCTTTTCTAAGTAAATTTTTATTAGGATATAGTTGATTTATAATGATTTACAATGTTGTGTTAGTTTCAGGTCTATAATAAAGTGAATCTATTATACATACAGCCACTCTTTTGTAGATACTTTTCCCATATAGGCCATTACAGAGCGCTGAGTAGAGTTCCCTGTTGTATACAGTGGGTCCTTATTAGTTATCTATTTCATATATAATAGTGTGTATACATCAATCTCAGTCTTCCAGTTTATCCCTCCCCCATACACCCCAGCAACCATAAGTTTATTTTCTACATCTGTAGCTCTATTGCTGTCTTGTAAATAAGTTCATTTGTAGCCTTGTTTTAGATTCCACATACAAGCAGTACCGCATGGTATCTGTCTTTATCTGACTCACCTCACTCAGTATGAGAACCCACCCATGATTCTCATGATGTGAGGTGTATCCATGCTGCCACAAATGGATGGATTTTGTTCTTTTTATTGCTGAATAATATCACATTGTATATAGGTACCACATGTCCTTATCCATACCGCTGTTGATGGACATTTAGGTTGCTCCCACGTTTGGCTCGGAGAAGGCGATGGCACCCCACTCCGGTACTCTTGCCTGGAGAACGTCATGGATGGAGGAGCCTGGTGGGCTGCAGTCCATGGGGTCGCAGGGAGTCGGACACGGCTGAGCGACTACACTTTCACTTTTCACTTCCATGCATTGGAGAAGGAAATGACAACCCACTCCAGTGTTCTTGCCTGGAGAATCCCAGGGACGGGGGAGCCTGGTGGGCTGCCGTCTCTGGGGTCGCACAGAGTCGGACACGACTGAAGTGACTTAGCAGCAGCAGCATGTTTGGCTACTGTAAATAGTGCTGCAATGAACACTGGGGTGCCTGTATCTCATAGTCATGTACGGATATAAGAGTTGGACTATAAAGAAGGCTGAGTGCTGAAGAATTGATGCTTTTGAACTGTGGTGTTGGAGAAGACTTTTGAGAGTCCTTTGGACTCCTCTCAAAAGGAGAGTCAAAACAGTCCATCCTAAAGGAAATCAATCCTGACTATTCATTGGAGGGACTGATGCTGAGGCTAAGACACCAATACTTTGGCCACCTGATGTGAAGAGCTGACTCATTGGAAAAGACCCTGATCTTGGGAAACATCGAAGGCAGGAGGAGAAGGGGGCGACAGAGGATGAGATGGTTGGATTGCGTCACTGACTCAATGGACATGAGTTTGAGCAAGCTCTGGGAGATGGTGAAGGACAGAGAAGCCTGACTTGCTGCAGTTCATAGGGCTGCGAAGAGTCAGATGTGACTGAGAGACTGAACAGCCACAATCTTTTGGAATTATGGGGAGATTCCTGAAGCAGAGACGTATCTTCTGTCACTTCTCACCATCACTGTCCGTTCAGCAGTGTTTGCCAAGGCTCCTGAGTTCACAGAGCTTCCCCTAAGTCAGGCAGCCTGGGGAGACCATTTGGGTGGAGCCTGGAGGCATTTATCTGGAAGAAGGGAACTGCACAGTTTCTTCCCCCTCATTATGAGATCGTGTGGAAGAACCCTCTTGCCAATGCAGGAGACATCAGAGACATAGGTTCAATCCCTGGGTCAGGAATATGCCCTGGAGAAGGAAATAGCAACCCACTCCAGTATTCTTGCCTGGGAAATCCCATGGACAGAGAAGCGTGGCAGGCTACAGTCCATGGGGTTGCAAAGAGTCGGACACGAGTGGAACGTCTTAGCACATGGAGTGACACATACCACTTTCATCAAATATTTGCTTGTTTAATCTGCTTCACAGTGTGCTCATTCTAATTAATTTATCAAGTTTATATATCATCTGGTAGATGCAAAATTAAAAGTTTAGTCCCTGTATTCAGTGAGTCGACAATCAAATCAAATTACTCATATCACTAGGAATATTATTCTTTGCATTTAGTTAATACATTGATAATTCACAGTCAGTGATGGCGAACATCTATAGAGTAACCAGGATATGCAGACATCATTTAATCAAATCCTCAAAGCAATCCTGTGCAATGGGATTTGCCATTCTTTGATCACAGATGAGAAAAATGAGGCAGAAACAGGGTAAATAACTTGCTCAAAGTTATACATCTTCTAAATGGCAGGATAGCCATTTGTTTGACTCTAGTCTTTTCCTTTGCTTGCCATTCATTTGTGTTAGGATAGTTTTCTAGGCATGATTAAGTTCTCTATTTTTACCACAATTGGGCTGTAGGTTTTCTTATAAGTGACTCTTTTTACCAAATGGAGAAACTGTGCCTTGAGCATAGTTAAATGACTTAAACACAAATTTGCCCATCAATACAAAAACTTGGGATCCAAATAGCAAAATCTTGGTTTTAATTTGAGTGTGCACACATGCACACACACCCCATCTAGGGGAAAATGTGCAAATAAAAACATAAATTAGGAAATTCGAATCAAAGGCGAGGAACTGAATGATAATACACTTACCGGGTAGACAAGGGAGTCCAGGAAATATTTAGGATGCTAGAAATCTGAATGCTCACATCACTACTTTCTTAAGCAGAGTGTTTTAGATGTAACTATACCTTATCTTAGCATCTGATGGTCCTGAGTGCTGATGTGATTCAGTAAAGATCTCAAGATTCACCAGTTTGTGAAAAAGTGTTTATTCCTACAATGACTAACTTCAGACTGATCTATTTCCTATTATTTTTTAATCAATCTTGGCTTTGTTTGCCTTAGTTTCCATCCTTGTTGACAAACTTGCCACATTACCTTCTCAGGGTCAAAAGGGGGATAGAGAGGAGATATTCCCCAGAGGAGGGGATTTTGTGTCTGTGTGTGTCTGTGTGTGTGTGTGTGTGAGAGAGAGAGAGAGAGAGAGAGAGAGGACTGTGTGTATAGTTTGAAAAGGGGTATACCAAACTTCCATTTTTATGGTCTATTTACAATCTCTCTGTTAAATTTTCCCTTTCATTTTTTCCTACAGGTGGAATTATTTGCTTTGAAACTTGAAATGATACAATTGAAGATGACAAGGTTTTCATTTTTACCCAATGGGAGCAGGGAGCACAGGATGATTGAGAGACACCATATAGACAGCATCCCCATCTTTGTCCCAAATCCTCAGACTGACTTGACTGTGTGCTTCTCCCCTCCTCCTCCGCCCTCAGGGAACTGTCTCCCAGGATGCGCCACTAGAACCCTAGAAAACAAACTGCTTGTGCTAGCACCAAGTTCTTCAGGGCTATCTGAGTTTATGTCTTGACTCCTGACTGCTTCATGAGCTAGTGTTCGGAGTGAATGAGGGTGGCACAAGCAGAGGCAATGACAATCCTGTTAATGTGTGCCCCTTGCTGGGCCTGTATTGTCTAAGCAAACACACCGTCAGCCATCTCACCTGAAGCTCACTAAGAACCTGGAATTTTGCAACTATCAGACTTATTTCACGAGACCTGTTATCCCTTTGTGCACGTGTGCTAAGTCGCTTCAGTTGTGTCCAACTCTTTGTAACCCCATGGACTGCAGCCCACCAGACTCCTCTGCCCATTGGATTCTCCAGGCAAGAATACTGGAGTGGGCTACCATGCCTTCCTCCAGGAGATCTTCCTGACCCAGGGATTGAACCCACGTCTCTTAGGTCTCCTGCAACAGTGGGCTGGTTCTTCACCACTATCACTGCCTGGAAAGTGCCATTATCCCTTTGGACAGATATTTTTATTCAAGAACTGGTTTAAGATTCAGTTCTCGGGTTGGTGGAGCAGTTTGCCTGACTTCCACTTTGTTTTTCATCATCTATGTAAATGCATTACGTGGGCTAATAAGACTTTAGATGTGGTATTTACATAACTGGCTAGGATGAGTTGCAGATATTTTCTTCCACCTGCGTAAAATGTAAATGCATACACATGTCCTAAGATGATCTCTTCCCAGCACTTTCATTCATTTTCAAGTGGGGAGTGGGCTAGGAATGGGAAATATGAGAGAACAGATTCTGTGTATATTTTCTCATAGAGCTTAAGTCGTCTCTGCTTGCAGCAGTTTTCTATGATCATCATACATTTCCTGCCCTATGGAAATAAACATCATTTCTCCTAGGTCGATAGCACTTCTTAAGGTTCGTCTGTGAAGATGCACTGTATCACTGGTAATGACATGCATGCCAATTCTTTACTAGATTTAAAGTCCTTTGAGGGCAAAGAGCTGACTGCCACCTTCTCCTACCCCCTTTTCCTTATCTCAAGCCTTACACAGCAGAGGGGCTCAATGATGATAACTATATTCACCTTATTCACACCTTGCAATGTTCTATTAATTTGACTTGTATCCTCCCCTTGCTTTGCTCAATGTGCAGCGGCCATATTTGCTTCCTAGACCAGGGAGGGAGGGATGTAAAAGGGTGAAAGAAATTAATATTACCAATCTTCTAGGCCTAGTGAACCATGCAAAATGCTTGCAGTCAAACTATTTCTTGGCACAAGTGTAACAGGATGATGAAAACAAGCTCTGGAACCTCACTGCCTGGGTTTGAATGGGAATCCGAGCTGTGTGGCCCTGTAACATTACTTAACCTGTCTGTACCTTACTCCTCTCACCTGTAAAATGAGGACAATAATATTGCCTCTTTCGTAAATAGCTAAAACTGTTAAAGAAAATGAACCACTTAAACTGCTTGAAATTGGTGCTGGACATATTAGAACAGACACACACACACACACACACACACAAAATAAGTATCAGCTAGTGTTACTTTGTCCCGATGCAATGTTGGGAGTTAAGTGTTTACATATGAATACCATTTACAAATAATGGAAGCAAAACTCAGATACCTCAAGGAATACAGTTAATTAGTGGTAGGAACCAGTGTTTGCACTCAGTTCTAGAGGCTGATAAGAAGTATGATGCAAAAAGAATAACCGCATGATTTGCCGAGTGCTCAGTGTGTGCCCAGCTACGTGCTAAAAGCTCTGCAGACACCATCTCGGATAAGCTGCAACAACAAAATGAGGAAATTTCTAATCACTGGCCAGATTTTACAGATGATGACCTCCTGCCTCAGAGAGACACACCCCGTGAAGTTAGCGGTGGAGTGAGGAACTAAAGCCAGTGTGCCTGATCCCAAAGCACACGTACAATACTAAGGGGTCGGAAGTGCATCTCCTCTAAAAGGCCCGGGGTTCACATCCGTAGCTCGGCAGCAGTGGGGTGGAGGAGGAGCTGGTGAAGGAATGAATGTAAACAGCATTTTGAAGGAGAGTCATTTATAAGCGAGATTATGGAGTCTGTTTGAAGATTCCCCCCGAGGACACGTTAAAAAGATGGCTCACATGCAACTTAACGGGAGGTTAGATGAAACGCACCGGGCTGTGTGGAGGCGGGATGCACACGGAAAATTAAATCCACATTGGAAATGTTAATAAATGCATACACATGTTCTTGTTTGTAATGTGCTCCTTGTTTTTCTCATTTTCTCCATGTTAGAACAGTGAGGGCATCTTTGCTGGATCTCCAGGGACTTGCTTTTTCCCTTTGGTTGTTTTGCTTTCTCTCTCTCTCCTTCCCCGCTCCACCATCATGCCCTCTAAACGTGATTTCATAGCTTGAGATATTCAGGACCCAGAAGTGTGACTATGCACAAAGAATGAAGAAGGAGGAGAGATGACTCTCTCGGGCTTCCAGACCATGCATCACACGGTAGCCATAGTGATGTTAAAACCAAAAGCATCTCATCACTTCCTCACTTAAAGACTTCTCAGGGCTTCCTTTGGGGCTTCATGCAATGAAGTCCAGACACTTATGCAGGATGTTTAAGTCTCCAGTGTACTGGCCACTCTCCAGACCCCTGGCCATTGTGACTTTTCATGCTCTCATGCTCTTTTCCACTGGAGACCTCCTTCATTCATTCTTCATATCTAATTCAAGCATAATCTTTTTTAGTGAAGCCTTCCCTCTAATACCCCAGGGAACAGGGGCCCTGGGCTCTTAGTTGCTCTAGCACTTTACGTCACCCTTTCTGTCCATTAATACTCCCAATAACAAACAGTCACCGTTTTATTGAATGCTTAACATATAAAGAACTAGGCTAAATATCTTACATGAGCTTTCTAACTTAATTAACTTTTCAAGTTAATTTCTAACTTTCTAACTCAGACTCATTTTATCCCAATCTAAAGATGAGAACTCTGAGACTCTGAGACATTTACAAAATGTCTTAGTATGTGCCAAAAGGTGGCAGAGCTAGAATTAATGCCCTGATCCTTTTGGCTTCAACACCTGTACAATTAACAACTATCCTTGACCATCATTTTACATTCATGGATAATGGATGCTCACATAAGTAGAGTCGCTTTACTATTCTATCTCTGTGTGTGCATGCTCAATCATGTCTGATTCTTTGCAACCCCATGGACTGTAGCCAGCCAGGCTACTCTGTCCATGGAATTTCCCAGGCAAGAATACTGGAGCAGGTTGCCATTTCCTTCTCCAAGTGATCTTCCTGACCCAGGGATCGAACTCACATCTCTTGCAGCTCCTGAATTGCAGGCAGATTCTTTACCCATTGAGCTATTGGGAAACACTAGGCTTGGGTATATTTAAAGGCGGACATATTTGTCTTAGTCTTCTGAAGAAGGTAGGGTAGTGTAGTGGAGAAAGCACTTATTCCAGAGTTCAGTTCAGTTGCTCAGTTATGTCTGACTCTTTGCGACCCCATGGACTGCAGCACGCCAGGCTGCCCTGTCCATCACCAACTGCCGGAGCTTGCTCAAACTCATGTCCATTGAGTCGGTGATGCCATCCAACCATCTCATCCTCTGTCGTCCCCTTCTCTACCTGCCTTCAATTCTATACTTAGCTGATTGAAATTCTACCTCATTTATTACTGAATCTCACTGGAAATCAATCTCTTCTTCTATGTAATAAGGAGAGTGATACCTGTTTTACAGAGCCATGTAGAAAAGAGGTAGCATATCCATAATACTGCAAACACTGTGTCCACTTGGTAAAAGCTGATTCCTTTTTCTTTTCTTTCTGTGTGTCTGCCTAAGATCCTGGCCCAGTGTGTAAATCCAATAATGGGCTTATTTTTTTTTTTTTTTTTTTTTTTTTTTAGAAAGAAACAAAATAAAAGGTGATTTTAATCTCAAGATCATGTCAAGGGAAAAATATGGTCACTCTTCATGACCATTGATTTATGAGCTGAGTTCTGCAAAAATTGTGGCGTCTTGAAAACTGTTGCATTCTAGTAAGAGAGTAGAGAGGGTTAGAAAATGGGGATAGTGTGAGTAAGGGATGTGGGCAGAACTCATCACAGATGAGAAGGAAGGCAGGCAGGGAATGCCTCAGGGAAAGGAGGAAGACTTTAAACATGCCTGGAGTTCAGTGCCAAGAGTTTGGTCCAAAAGACTGTGGAATTAAGCTCTAGGTCCTGGCATGTCATCATTATGCAAATGGTTAAGATGAATAGGGGTGGGTATGTGTTAGATTTCGAGAACCACAATGACATAGAATGAAAAGTAGAAGTTTTAGGTCCTGGATGTTAATTTTCATTCTGCCACTAGCCAGCTTTAGGACTTCACATCATTTTTTGTCTTGCAGAAACAAAGGGAGAAATAATATCAATCTTGCGAGAGTCAAGACAATACAACCCTTCCCCCACCAAAAAAAAAAAAAAAAGCACCAATTTTTTTAAACTATACTACAAGTACAGTGGGCATTTACTCAACAGACATTTATTTCATTTGATTTTTCCTACATATCTCCCCCTTTTTTTTTTTCTGTATTGGTTATATGCATGGCTAGAGAGAAAGAAGAACAGGAATGCAGTTGTTCTTCTATTTGACTTTTATCCAGTTGTCAAAAAGCTTTCTGCCATTATGCCTCAGTATGAAGCTTTCAAGAGCTGTGAACAACTTTAAGTTGCTACGCTCCTACTGGATGGCAGAATGGACCAGTCCAGCTTGTTTCCCACCACTGTTTCCCTTGGTCACTATAAAAAGTCCAAGCCCCTTGGGTCATCTACCAGGTACAGCATCGCTCACAGCATATAACCAGAGAACAAAGATAAAGAGACAGATCCACAATCACTGTGCATCCAGTAACAAATTTCTGATCATTCTTTTATTCATCCATGGTATGCACTCAATGAAAGGATGCTGAAGTTTGTGGAAAAACAAAATCAATTAAAAGGTTTACTGTTTATACAGCAGTACTTGGCACAATTGACTATGAGTGCGTGAAAGCTAAGTTGCTTCAGTCATGTCCGGCTCTGTGAGACTCTATGGACCAAAGGCCACCAGTCTCCTCTGCACAAGGGATTCTCCAGACAAGAATACTGGAGTGGGTTGCCATGCCCTCCTTCAGTGGATCTTCCCAACCTGGGCCGAACTCACGTCTCTAATGCCTCCCACACTGTCAGGCGGATTCTTTACCACTAGTGCCACTTGGGAAGCCTACAACTGGCTATACCCAGCTAGACATCTTTCCTTAGCCCTCAGAAATACTCTTCTATTTCTGGCTCTGTATGTCTCATTTTTCTCATTTGTAAAATCTGGGGAAATAGTATGTACCTCATAGGAATGATGTGAAGATTCAGTTCAGTTCAGTTCAGTTCAGTCACTCAGTCATGTCCGATTCTTTGCAACCCCATGAATTGCAGCACGCCAGGCCTCCCTGTCCATCACCAACTCCCAGAGTTCACTCAGACTCACGTCCATTGAGTCAGTGATGCCTCTGTCATCCCCTTCTCCTCCTGCCCCCAATCCCTCCCAGCATCATGGTCTTTTCCAATGAGTCAACTCTTCATATCAGGTGGCCAAAGTATTGGAGTTTCAGCTTCAGCATCAGTCCTTCCAATGAACACCCAAAACTGATCTCCTTTAGGACGGACTGGTTGGACCTCCTTGCAGTCTAAGGGACTCTCAAGGGTCTTTTCCAACACCACAGTTCAAAAGCATCAATTCTTTGGAGCTCAGCTTTCTTCACAGTCCAACTCTCACATCCATACATGACCACTGGAAAAACCATAGCCTTGACTAGCCGGACCTTTGTTGGCAAAGTAATGTCTCTGCTTTTCAATATGCTATCTAGGTTGGTCATAACTTTTCTTCCAAGGAGTAAGTGTCTTGTAATTTCATGGCAGCAATCACCATCTGCAGTGATTTTGGAGCCCCCAAAAATAAAGTCTGACACTGTTTCCCCATCTATTTCTCATGAAGTGATGGGACCAGATGCCATGATCTTTGTTTTCTGAATGTTGAGCTTTAAGCCAACTTTTTCACTCTCCTCTTTTACTTTCATCAAGAGGCTTTTTAGTTCCTCTTCACTTTCTGCCATAAGGGCGGTGTCATCTGCATATCTGTGGTTATTGATATTTCTCCTGGCAATCTTGATTCCAGCTTGTGCTTTTCTCATGATATACTCTGCATAGAAGTTAAATAAGCAGGGTGACAATATACAGCTTTGATGTACTCCTTTTCCTATTTGGAACCAGTCTGTTGTTCCATGTCCAGTTCTAACTGTTGCTTCCTGACCTGCATATAGCTTTCTCAAGAGGCAGGTCAGGTGGTCTGGTATTCCCATGTCTTTCAGAATTTTCCACAGTTTATTGTGATCCACACAGTCATGTGAAGATTACATGAAATAAATCTCAAGAATTTGACACTGCTGCTGGCACGTAGAAATACTTAGTGAATGAAGGTTGAAATGCCAATGCTGATGACAGCAGCAAGAGCAATAAAAGTAATTGTTTTAGTGGTAAAATAGATAATCATTATCATTCTTCCCCTTTTCTATTACTAATTTCCCTGAGTCCTCTTCTCTGGAAGTAGTAGGGAGGGAAGTGGCCTACTGTTTAATGACATCACAGAAGAGACTGGCAAGGGAGGTACCAGTAGGGAAGCCATCCCTTGAGAAAATAGAAGCCATCAGAAAGGAGCCTCTTCATGTCTCAGTAATAAATCCACAGCCCACCTCCTTTGGTACTCATCTTCTGTCGAAAGTTAGACCCTCTGTGGGGACTCTAGATATTACCAGTCTTATTGGTTCAAGGACTTTTCCTCTGTACATATTCCCTTTTCCCTAACTTCTGCAACGTCACGCTCACTCTCTACTGAATCATTTTACATCAGTGTACATAATACAGCATCACCCGTTAGGTAAAAGAAACTCTCTTCTGACCTTGTATTCTCATCCAGCTACAGTTTCATTTCTCTATTCCACTCCTTAACGTTGCTTACTTGCTACCTCAACTCCCTCATCCTACAGTCATTCTTCAACCCACTCCATTTAGGTTTCTATCACTATCATACTGGAATATAAGTAGTGAAAATCACCAGTAACCTCCAAGTTCAAAACCAATGGATACATTTTGTCCTTGCCCTCCACAGCCCCTTTTAACACAGTCAGTGACTCTCTCCTTTAAACAAATTTCCTCACTCTATTTCCACAGGCACTTCAAGTTTAAGGTGAATAGAATTTAACTGAATAAGCTTGGGAGGAAAGCTAAATAATTCTTTTCCTTAACTATCCTCTTTTTGATAAATGAATCCAATATAGACCTGGATTTTCAAGCCAGAAACAGAATCTCTTTGATTCTAATTCTCTTCTCATTCTTGCTTTTCATTTATATTTCCATTTCTTTCTTATCACTCATATCCAATCCACTATTAATCCATCAGTAAAAGCAGAATCTCTTCCAAATGAATCCTGAGTTTATTAATTTTGTTTTCACCTTCCCTGCCACTATCCTCATGAACTCTCACTGGAATATCACAACACCTCTAACTGTTCTACTTCGTAACCATATTCTTTCCATCCATCGTCTCAGTTCAGTTCAGTTCAGTTCAGTTGCTCAATCGTATCTGACTCTTTGTGACTCCATGGACTGCAGCACACCAGGGTTCCCTGTCCATCACCAACTCCCGAAGCTTGCTCAAATTCATGTCCATCGAGTCGGTGAAGCCATCCAATCATCTCATCCTCTGTCATCCCCTTCTCCTGCCTTCAATCTTTTCCAGCACCATAGTCTTTTCCAATAATTTGGTTCTTTGCATGAGGTAGCCAGAATATTGGAGCTTCAGCTTGAGCATTGGTCCTTCCAATAAATATTCAGGATCAATTTCCTTGAGGATTGACTGGTTTGATCTCCTTGCTGTCCAAGGGACTGTCAAGAGTCTTCTCCATCACCACAGTTCAAAAGCATCAATTCTTCATTGTTCATCTTTCTTTGTCTTTTTTTTAACGAATATGAAAATAATTTTATTTATGAAAATACTGTTATTTATTTTAATTTAGAAATTATTAGCAAGTTTTACTAATTTTATTTATTTTTTAATTAATTTTTAAATTAATTTTAAGCTTTAATTGGAGGCTAATGCTTTACAATATTGTGGTGGTTTTTGCCATACAGCGACATGAATCAGCCGTGGGTGTACATGTGTCCCCCATCCAGAAGCCCCTCCTACCTCCCTCCCCATCCCATCCCTCTGGGCTGTCCTAGTGCACCGGCTTTGAGTGCTCTGCTTCATGCAACAACCTTGGACTTGTCATCTATTTCACATATGGTAATATACATGTTTCAGTGCTATTCTCTCAAATCACCCCACTCTTGCCTTCTCCCCTAGAGTCCAAAAGTCTGTTCTTTATATCAGTGTTTCTTTTGCTGTCTTGCATATAGGGTCACCATTACCATCTTTCTAAATTCCATATATATGCATTAATATACTATATTGGTGTTTTTTGTTCTGACTTACTTCACTCTGTATAATAGGCTCCAGTTTCTTCCACCTCATTAGAACTGATTCAAATGCATTCTTTTTAATAGCTCACTAATATTTCATTGTGTATATGTACCACAGCTTTCTTATCCATTTGTCTGCCAATGGACATCTAGGTTGCTTCCATGTTCTAGCTATTTTAAACAGTGCTGTGGTGAACATTGGGGTACACGTGTCTCTTTCAGTTCTGGTTTACTCAGTGTGTATGCCCAGTAGTGGGATTGCTGGGTCATATGACAGTTCTATTTCCAGTTTTTTAAGGAATCTCCACACTGTTCTCCATAGTGGCGGTACTAGTTTGCATTACTACCAACAGAGTAAGAGGGTTCCCTTTTCTCCATGCCCTCTCCAGCATTTATTGTTTGTAGACTTTAGGATCGCAGCCATTCTGACTGGCGTGAAATGGTACCTCATTGTGGTTTTGGTTTGTATTTCTCTGATAATGAGTGATGTTGAGCATGTTTTCATGTGTTTGTTAGCCATCTGTATGTCTTCTTTAGAGAAATGCCTGTTTATTTCTTTGGCCCATTTTTTGATTGGGTCATTTATTTTTCTAGTATTGAGTTGCATGAGCTGCCTGTATATTTTTGAGATTAATTATTTGTCAGTTGCTTCATTTGTTATTATTTTCTCCCATTCTGATGGCTGTCTTTTCACCTTGCTTATAGTTTCCTTCTTTGTACAAAAGCTTTTAAGTTTAATTAGGTCCCATTTGTTTATTTTTGCTTTTATTTTTATTACTCTGGGAGGTGAGTCATAGAGGATCATGCTGTGATTTATGTCAGAGAGTGTTCTGCCTATGTTTTCCTCTTGGAGTTTTATAGTTTCTGGTCTTAATTTAGATCTTCAATACATTTTGAGTTTATTTTTGTATATGGTGTTAGAAAGTGGTCTAGTTTCATTCTTTTACAGGTGGTTGACCAGTTTTCCCAGAACCACTTGTTAAAGAGATTGTCTTTAATCCATTGTATATGTTTGCCTCCTTTGTCAAAGATAAGGTGTCCATAGGTGCATGGGTTTATCTCTGGGCTTTCTATTTTGTTCCATTGATCTAT
Source organism: Bos mutus (assembly GCF_027580195.1). Classification (NCBI taxonomy): domain Eukaryota; kingdom Metazoa; phylum Chordata; class Mammalia; order Artiodactyla; family Bovidae; genus Bos; species Bos mutus. Next base: position 4,625,450 of record NC_091624.1, read on the forward strand.
GTTTCTGTCTTTGGGCCAGTACCATACTGTCTTGATGACTGTAGCTTTGTAGTATAGTCTGAAGTCAGGCAGGTTGATTCCTCCAGTTCCTTCTTCTTTCTCAAGATTGCATTGGCTATTCGAGGTTTTTTGTATTTCCATACAAATTGTGAAATTATTTGTTCTAGTTCTGTGAAAAATACCATTGGTAGCTTGATGGGGATTGCATTGAATCTATAGATTGCTTTGTGTAGTATGCTTATCTTACTATATTGATTCTTCAATCCATAAACATGGTATATTTCTCCACCTGTTTGTGTCATCTTTAATTTCTTTCATCAGTGTTTTATAGTTTTCTAAATATAGATCTTTTGTGTTTCTTTATGTAGATTTATTCCTAAGTATCTTATTCTTTTCACTACAATGGTGAATGGAATTGTTTCCTTCATTTCTTTTTCTGTTTTCTCATTGTTAGTGTATAGGAATGTAAGGGATTTCTGTGTATTAATTTTATATCCTGCAACTTTACTATATTCATTAATTAGCTCTAGTAATTTTCTGGTGGTGTCTTTAAGGTTTTCTATGTAGAAGATCATGCCATCTGCAAACAGTGAGAGTTTTAATTCTTCTTTTCCAATCTGGATTCCTTTTATTTCTTTTTCTTCTCCGAATGCTGTGGCTAAAACCTCCAAAACTAAGTTGAATAGTAGCGGTGAGAGTGGGCATCCTTGTCTTGTTCCTGACTTTAGAGGAAATGCTTTCAATTTTTCACCATTTTCACCAAGTTTGCTGTGGGTTTATCATATATGGCTTTTATTATGCTGAGATATGTTTCTTCTATGCCTGCTTTCTGGAGAGTTTTTTTTTTTTAATCATAAATGGGTGTTGAAATTTGTCAAAGGCTTTCTCTGCATCTGTTGAGATAATCATTGGCTTTTATCTTTCAATTTGTTAATGTGGTGTATTACATTGATTGATTTGCAAATATTGGAGAATCTTTGCATCCCTGGGATAAAGCCCACTTGGTCATGATGATGATCTTTTTAATATGTTGTTGGATTCTGTTTGCTAGAATTTTGTTAAGGAATTTTGAATCTATGTCCATTAGTGATATTGGCCTGTAGTTTTCTTTTTTGTGACATCTTTGTCTGGTTTTGGTTTTAGGCTGATGGTGGCCTTATGGAATGAGTTTGGGTGTTTACCTTCCTCTGCAATTTTCTGGAAGAGTTTGAGTAGCATGGGTGTTAGCTCTTCTCTAAATTTTTGGTAGAATTCAACTGTGAAGCCATGTGGTCCTGGGGTTTTGTTTGTTGGAAGATTTTTTATTACAGTTTCAATTTCCATGCTTGTGATGGGTCTGTTAAGATTTTCTGTTTCTTCCTGGTTCAGTTTTGAAAGGTTATACTTTTCTAAGAATTCATCCATTTCTTCCAAGTTGTCCATTTTATTGGCATATAGTTGCTGATAGTAGTCTCTTATGATCCTTTGTATTTCTGTGTTGTCTGTTGTGATTTCTCCATTTTCATGTCTAATTTTGTTGATTTGGTTCTTCTCCCTTTGTTTCTTGATGAGTCTGGCTAAATAGTTTGTCAATGTTATTTATCTTCTCAAAGAACTAGCTTTTAGTTTTGTTGATTTTTGCTGTAGTCTCCTTTGTTTCTTTTTCATTTATTTCTGCTCTAATTTTTATGATTTCTTTCCTTCTACTAACTCTGGGGTTCTTCATTTCTTCTTTTTCTAGTTGATTTAGGTGTAAAGTTAAGTTATTTATTTGATTTCTGTCTTGTTTCTTGAGGTAAGCTTGTATTACTATGAACCTTTCCCTTAGCACTGCTTTTACTGAATTCCATAAGTTTTGGGTTGTTGAGTTTTCATTTTCATTTGTATCTATGCATGTTCTGATTTACTTTTTTATTTCTTCCATGGTGTGCTGGTTATCCAGAACCATGTTGTTTAGCCTCCATATGTTTGTATTTTAAATAAGTTTTTTTTTTCCTGTAGCTGACATCTAATCTTATTGCATTGTGATCAGAAAAGATGCTTGAAGTGGTTTGATTTCTTTTGAATTTACCAAGGCTAGATTTATGGCCCAGGATGTGATCTATCCTGGAGAATGTTCCATGTGCACTTGAGAAAAAAGGTGAAATTCATTGTTTCGAAGTGAAATGTCCTATAGTTATCAATTAGGTCTAACTGGTCCATTGTATCACTTAAAGTTTGTGTTTCCTTGCTAATTTTCTGTTCAGTTGATCTAGCCATAGGTGTGAGTGGGTATTAAAGTCTCCCACTATTACTGTATTACTGTTAATTTCCCCTTTCATACTTGTTAGCATTTGCCTTATGTATTGAGGTGCTCCTATGTTGGGTGCATATATATTTGTAATTGTTATGTCTTCTTGGGTTGATCCTTTGATCATTATGTAGTGTCCTTCTTTGTCTCTTTTCATGGTCTTTATTTCAAAGTATATTTTCTCTCATATGAGTATTGATACTCCTGCTTTCTTTTGGTCTCTGTTTGCATGAAATATCTTTTTTCCAGTCCTTCACTTTCAGTCTGTATGTGTCCCTTGGTTTGAGGTGGGTCTCTCTTGTAGACAGCATATATAAGGGTCTTGTTTTTGTATCCATTCAGCCAGTCTGTGTCTTTTTGTTGGGTCATTCAACCCATTTACATTAAGGTAATTATTGATAGGTATGATCCCATTGCCATTTACTTTGTTGGTTTGGGTTTGAGTTTATGAACCTTTTCTGTATTTCCTGTCTAGAGAAGATCCTTTAGCATTTGTTGAAGAGCTGGTTTGGTGGTGCTGAATTCTCTCATCTTCTGTTTGTCTATAAATCTTTTGATTTTTCCTTCATATTTGAATGAGATCCTTGCTGGGCATAATAATCTGGGTGTAGATTTTTCTCTTTTCTCACTTTAAGTATGTCCTGCCATTCCCTTCTGGCCTGAAGAGTTTCTATTGAAAGATCAGCTGTTATCCTATGGGGATCCCCTTGTGTGTTATTTGTTGCTTTTCCCTCGCTGCTTTTAATATTTGCTTTTTGTGTTTCATCTTTGTCAGTTTGATTAGTATGTTTCTCGGGGTATTCTGCCTTGGGTTTATCCTGTTTGGGACTCTCTGGGTTTCTTGGACTTGGGTGGCTATTTCCTTCCCCATTTTAGGGATGTTTTCAACTGTTGTCTCCTCAAGTATTCTCTCCTGCCCTTTCTTTTTGTCATCATCTTCTGGGACCCCTATGATTTGAATGTTGGGGCATTTAACATTGTCCCAGAGGTCTCTAAGGTTGTCCTCATTTCTTTTTAATTCTTTTTTCTTTTTTCCTCTCTGCTTCATTTATTTCCACCATTCTATCTTCCACCTCACTTATCCTATCTTCAGTTATTCTACTGTTGGTTCCCTCCAGAGTGCTTTTGATCTCAGTTGTTGCATTATTCATTATTGATTGATGCTTTTTTATTTCTTCTAGGTCCTTGTTAAACATTTCTTGCATCTTCTCAATCCTTGTTTCTAGTCTATTTATCTGTGCCTCCATTTTGTTTTGAAGATTTTGGATCATCTTTACTATCATTATTCTGAATTCTTTTTCAGGTAGACTCCATATCTCCTTTTCTTTTGTTTGGTTTGGCAGGCATGTATCATGTTCCTTTACCTGAAGATTATTTCTTTGCCTTTTCATTTTGTTTAGATTGTTGTGTTTGTAGTGCCCTTTCTGTAGGATGAAAGTTTGTTGTTCCTCTTTATTGTGGAGCCTGCTCCCTGTGGGTGGGGTTGGACTAGTGGCTTGTCAGGGTTTCCTGGTTAGGGGAGCTTGCATCTGCGTTATGGTGGGTGGAGCTGGATTTCTTGTCTCTGACGTGCAATGAAGAGTCTAGTATTGAGTTTTGGGGTGTTGATGGGTTTGGCATGGCTTTGGGCAGCCTGTCTTTTAATGCTTAGGGCTGTGTTCCTGTTTCGCTGGAGAATTAGTGTGGTATGTCTTCCTTTGGAACTTGTTGGCTCTTGGGTGGAGCTTGGTTTCAGTGTAGGTATGGAGGCTTTTGGGTGAGCTTTTGTCTATTAATGTCCCCTGAAATCAGGAGTTCTCTGATGTTCTCAAGTTTTGGAGTTAAGCCTCCTGCCTCTAGTTTTCAGTCTTATTCTTAAAATAGCCTCAAGACTTCTCCATCCATACAGCACAGATGATAAAACATCTAGGTTAATGGTGAAACAATTCTCCACAGTGAGGGACACTCAGAGAGATTCACAGAGTTACATGGAGAAGAGAAGAGGGAGGCAGGAGATAGAGGTGACTAGGAGGAGAAGAGGGGGAGTCAAAAGGGGAGAGATCAATCTAGCCAGTAATCAATTCCCTAAGTGCTCTCCACAGTCTGGAACACCCAGATAGATTCACAGAGTTACATAGAGAAGAGAAGAGAATAGGAAGAAGGGAGATAGAGGTGATCAGGAGGAGAAGAAGGGGAGTCAAAAGGGGAGACCAATCTAGCCAGTAATCAGTTCTGTAAGTGTTTTCCACAGCCAGGAACACCCAGAGAGATTCACAGAGTTAGGTAGAGAAGAAAAGGGGAAGGGAGGAGATAAAGGTGACCTGGTTGAGAAAAAGGAGAGTCAAAAGGGGAGAGAGAAATTAAGCCAGTAATCACATCCCTAAGTGAAAATGGATACTGAAGATTAGATTCTTAAAGGTACAAAATTGATAACAAATACCAAAAAGCAAAGATTAAAAATCTAGAGTAAACATTAGGCTCTCAAAAATACAATATTAAAAATACAAAACAAAATCAATCACAAAAATTATAAAAAATATATGAAATTTGCTTTAAAAATAGGGTCTTTCTTTGCAAGGTAATAGCAGTTATAAAAAGAAAATAAAGGAGTAATAAAGAACTTAAATTAAAAAAAAATTCAAACGTGATAATAGTAAAAACATATCCAGGAATTTCTCTGGAGATGTTATGGGCAGTGTGGGGTCAGTTCAGTCTCAGACAGTTCCTTGTTCCAGCTTGTACTTGTTCTCAAGGTCTATAGGCCTCCTCCAATGCTTAGTCAATGTTTATTACAGGGTTTTAATCTGTTGCACCTGTCATTTCCAGAGCCGTTGCCTCTTCTTTGTTTATTTTGGCTTCCTCTGTTTGCAAGTCTCTTCAGTAACTAATTTCCACCCTGATACAAGGGGGCAAAGGTGGTCACTTATTTAGACTCACTTGTTCAGTTGTATTGTGAGGAGGGAGGGACACTGCAAACAAATATCACTGACATTGTGGGGAGTGCTCGCAGTGGATGGACCATATTGGGTTTGACCCACTCATGGCAGCGTGTACTTTCCAGGTCTACACTGCGTAGGCTCCAGGGTGCTCTGCAGGGACACTGTCCAAAGCAGACCCTGCATTTCTTTCACTTCCCAAGTCTAAGCCACTCAGGTTCAGGTTCTTGGGTACAGTCTTGGGCACAGACTCGGTTGGATGTGCGTTTTGTGCCCATCCCAGGTCTGAGCAGCTCAGGTGACCAGGTGCTTGGCGAGCACACGGTCCTTAGTGGGTTGTGCGTGTTAATCACCTCCCAGTCCTGGCTGATCAGTTTCCTGGGTGTGCCCCGTATCTCCTCTGGGGAGCTGATCTCAGGCTGCAGCCCTCCTGGCAGATGTCAACCGTCCAGGATCCCAGGAAGACATGGTTAGCAATTAGGAGCCTCCTCACAGTTAGGTGGAGTATGCTGGTCTCTGGGGCTGAGATTGTCCCTTGCCTTCTGGCTCTGGTTGTTGCATGCTTGCCTCTCTGCCTCCAGTGGTGGGGAGGGGCAGGTGTGCAGCCAGCTAGCTCTCCTTTGGTATTCGCTCAATCCTTTGTTCTGTGAGCTGGCCAGGCTGCGTGTTAGAGCCTTTCGCAGAAAAGTTCTCTCTCTCTCTCTCTTTTTTTTTTTTTCATCTGGAGATCCCGCTGTTTGGATTGCTATTGCATGTTTGCTCCCTCAGATTGTCCTCAGGGCATTCAGGTCCAGGCCTTCCCCTAAGGACCGATGACGCAGCCTGTGGATTCCTGTCCAGCCCCTGCTTACTGGTGGCCGACACAAGCATCTGGGCTGCTTAGCCACTGGCAGTTGGGGTTAGGCTCGCATTCTGTGTTGTTGTTTTTCCTCCCAGTTATGTTGCCCTCTGTGATTCCAAAACTCTATATGGACCTGCCTATGAGAGGGTTTCCTACTGTTTGGAAACTTCTCCTCCTTGATGACTCCCTTCCCAGGATGGTTCTCCATCCCTCTCTTTTGTCTTTATTTTTGTCTTTTATATTTTGTCCTGCTGCTGCTGCTGCTAAGTCGCTTCAGTCGTGTCCGCCTCTGTGCGACCCCATAAACAGCAGCCCACCAGGCTCCCCCGTCCCTGGGATTCTCCAGGCAAGAACACTGGAGTGGGTTGCCATTTCCTTCTCCAATGCATGAAAGTGAAAAGTGTCCTACCTCCTTTCAAAGAGAATGAGCTGTCTTTCTGGGTACCTGGTGTCCTCCACCAGCATTCAGAAGTCATTTTGTGGAAGTGCTCAGCATTTAACTGATCTTTTGATGAATTTGGTGGGGGGCGGTGGCGGGGGGGGGGGAGTGGAATCCCCGTCCTATTCCTTTGCCATCTTGGGACCGACCCCTGCTCAGCTTTCTTTATGGTCCAACTCTTCAGTTCAGTTCAGTTCAGTCACTCAGTCACGTCTGACTCTTTGTGATCCCATGGACTGCAGCACACCAGGCCTACGTGTCCATCACTCCCGGAGTTTACCCAAACTCCTGTCCTTTGAATTGGTGATGCCGTCCAACCATCTCACCCGCTGTCACCCCCTTCTCTCACCTTCAATCTTTGCCAGAATCAGGGTCTTTTCAAACTCTTACATCCATACATGACTACTGGCAAAATCATACATAGCTTTGACCATACGAACTTTTGTTGGCAAAGTAATGTCTCTGCTTTTTAATATGCTATCTAGGTTGGTCATAGCTTTTGTTCTAAGGAGTAAGCATCTTTTAATTTCATGGCTGTAGTAACAGTCTGCAGTGATTTTGGAGCCCAAGAAAATACAGTGTCTCACTCTTTCCATTTATTGTCCATCTATTTGCCATGGAATGATGGGACCAGATGCCATGATCTTAGTTTTCTGAATGTTGAGTTTTAAGCCAACTTTTGCATTCTCCTCTTGCACTTTCATCAAGAGGCTCTTTAGTCCCTCTTTGGTTTCTGCCATAAGGGTGGTGTCATCTGCATATTTGAGGTTATTGATATTTCTCCCATCAATCTTAATTCCAGCTTGTGCTTCATCCAGCCTGGCATTTCATATGATCTACTCTGTATATAAGTTAAATAAGTAAGGTGACAACAAACAGCCTTGATGTACTCCTTTCCTTATTCGAAACCATCTGTTGTTCCATGTCTGGTTCTAATTGTTGCTTCTTGACCTGCATACAGATTTCTCAGAAGGTAAGTAAGGTGGTCTGGGATTCCCATCTCCTTAAGAATTTCCACAATTTGTTGTGATCCATACAGTCAAAGGCTTTAGCATAGTCAGTGAAGCAGAAGTAGACATCTTTTTGGAATCCTCTCGCCTTTTTTATGACCCAAAGGATGTTGGTGACTTGATCTCTGGTTCCTCTGCGTTTTCTAAATCCAGTTTGAAGATCTGGAAGTTCTCAGTTCACATACTGTTGAAGCCTACCTTGGAGAATTCTACTCAATCTAAGTGTGACTGGGTCTTCCCTTTGCTTGATGTCATTTAAAGGCCACCCATTACCCAGAACACAGGTTCAAGCTCCTTAAAATGACACCAGTGGGAATTCATAACCTCCCATCTTGACTATCTCTTCACTTTCCTCTCCTGACCCCTCCTATCCTCTACTTTCAGACAGCATGGTTTGCTTAGTATTCTTGAGAGGCTCTCCAACTTCTTCTTACTAAATCAAACTTTACTCCTCTCCCAACAAATCCTCTGACACTCTCTTCAAAAAGCTGAGTTAATCATTACTCTGCCTCTGATAGTGTTCCGTGTTGTGTACATTTCTTTTTAAAATCATTTCTTTATATATTAATACTCGTGTCCTTTAATATAAAGGTTCTCCAACTTGGCTGCACATTAGACTCACTTGGAACGTTTAAAAATAAGAAAACACTGGAAGCCTGGTGTATAGCACAGAGAGCTCAGCTCTGTGTTCTGTGATGACCTAGATGGGTGGGATGGGGATGTATGAGGAAGGGGATAAATGTATACATATAGCTAATTTACTTTGTTGTACAACATTGTAAAGAAACAATACCCCAACAAAAAATAAATTAAAAAAAAGAAAAACAAGAAAATGAATGCCTGCGTCCTTTACTCAGAAATTCTGATTGGTATGGAGTATAACCTGGGCACCAGAAAAGTCTCCCAATGACTCTAATGTGCAGTCAAGTTGGTTACTTACTCGAGGCTCAGAATGTTCTATTTTTATTTTTAATACTTTTATCTCAGGAATTCTACATTCTGTCTGGCATGGAGTTGGAATTCAATTCATGTTGTTTAAAAATGCACTTACCAATCGATGAAAAGCTTAGGATACAATATAAAATTTCCAAATGGAACAGGTAAATCTAAGTTAAAGGAGGTGAATTTTCAGCAGGATTGGGAAAATGCTAAATAGCTGGGATAGACTTGCAACAGCCCTCTAGTGTTAAAATCTGAAAGCAGCAAATAAAAGCAAATGGAATGTGTAAATAGGGATATTCATTGTTGAGAATGGAGAACCCTGAGGCCATTTGCAAAGTGAATAGAAGGAAATGGAGAGTGAGAATCTGATGTGAGACTTGAAAAGGATGCGAATATTAACAAGTGGTTGAGTTAGGTATCCATAGTAATTTTATTAGAGAAAGCAGCACTGAATTGACATGAGGATTTAGGAGAAAAACACAAATTTGACAGCCCACATTTCTAACTTCCAACAGTTAGTGAGAATTTGCATTCAAGGGAACAGAGTATTTTTTCTTACTATGACCTGTTGTAATGGTAATAATCAGAGCTGAAGAAAGGGGGATTGTGTCTTGGTAAAAAATAGGAACTATGGAAAATGATTACATGTTTTTTGTCAGTTAACAGCTGTGTGACTTTTGTCAAGTCATTTAACCTCTGTGACTCAGTTTCTATATAGGTAAAATGCAGTCAATACCTATGCTTTTCTCATAAAACAACTGTGACAAATGTGTTAATTTACGTAAAGTACTTAGAAGAATTCAGCATAGAATAAAAAACAATAAATATTTGTTCTGTTATTATAGATGTAGGGGATTGCCTGCTATTTGGACAAACCCAAGCCTCCATATGAAAGTGTCAAAAAGAAGTGAGATTGTGTACATTTAAGTTATAAGTACAAAACCTGATTTCCATTTTAAAACTAAATCTATAGCTATGTATAAAGATGTGTTTGATCTCTCAGACACACACACGCACACACACCACCTTACAATTGCAATAAAATTACCAAATTAGGGAACATTTAAAATGAGTCTCTTTAAACCCTTAATTATTATCAAATTTATGTATAATCTCTATATAGGCTAACCTACTGTTGCCTAGGAGAGGTCATTAAGGCTCCACTGATTAGATAAGAATAATCTGCAATTAGCTTAGAAATTGTAAGCATGAAAACGGGCCCATCTAAATTTCTTGAAGTGTTCTTTAAACTACTGTTCTTTTAGATAGTCTAAACACTCATGTAACCCTATTGATATGGCTAATTAATTTGATTAGAAAAATTTAAATTTTCCCAAGTTTTTTTTTTAATCAGAACTTCTATTGAAATGATCATGAATTATTCCTGAAATAGGCCAAAATTAGGTTTAAACTTTCCCATAAGCCTCCACATTCCACCAAGTACATCAGATTATCAGAGGCAACATATGTACTTATTGTTACCAAAGTCTCTATTGTTGACTCTTACTCTTTTTCTGAAGCTCTGCAAATCTGCTTCAAGGCTGCCAAATGTCTGTTTCTCTGTGATGCTCATGAAGGGTTTTTCTTCTTTGGAGCCATGGAAGCATTCGTCGTCTGAATCATACAGCTTAGTTTACAGAAAGAAGTGATGGATCCTGCTCTAGTCCTAAGTCAGACCTTTGGTGAAATCCCTTTTGGTCATATACTACCTGCTTGACCTTAAGCAAGCTAATGAAACTCTCTCAGAATCAGTGACCCCATCTTAAAATGGAAATAATAAGAGTTCTTCTCTAGAAGCTTCTTGTGAGAGCCACCAGAAACCATGCATGGCAGATAACACAGTATCAATATATGATAATCATTACTAGCTCTTATGAGGTACTTGTTGATCTTCTGTAGTATAGATTTTTTGTTGTTGTTCTGAATATACTGTAGACTCTTGGAAGGAAGAATAAGTTTCTTCTGATTGGGGATCTTCTTTCATTTCTGCAGTTCCTGCCTGAAGAACATAGTTAACAAATATTCCATGACTGTGCTCTAGTTCATTTTCTATAGGTTATGCACTTTCCTGATGTAATAAACATTATATATTTTATGTAGGATATGTAGGAAATGTGTGCATATATGTGATACTGTTATATCTAAATCAATCATATGTATATACAGTAAGTTATCTATAAATTACAATTATGTACTAATTGAAATACATATTTGTACCTGTCATACATATATCGATACACTTACATACCAGATTTTGTAAACAGATATGCAAATGGAATATATAGAGAGATGCTTTAACTTGGCTATGTGTTGTTAAGATCTAAGCTTTTGTTATTGTTCCGTTGCCAAGTTGTGTCCAACTCTTTGTGACCTCAGGGACTGTAGCACAGCAGGCTTTCCTGTCCCTTCACTGTTTCCCAGATTTTGCTCAAATTCATGTTCACTGAATTGGTGATGCTATCCAATCTCCATTTATCTTTTTAGACTACCATACTTATGAGTTTGTCCCTCTTTTTTGCCCACCAAAGTAGTGAGCCAACACACACCCTCGCCTGAACATCCTGAAGAGAGAAAGGACAAGGACCCAATAGTCGGCTGCAATCAGCTTGAACCAACTCATAAACAAAAATCATAAATTTTCCAGAATTTTGCAAGCCAGTTGTTAAACAGAGCTTTTAGGAAAAAATAAATTATATAAACATACAAATAAATAAATTATATTAAAAACAAAGCTAATAAAGCCTCAACACTTCCTAATTAATAATTTTTCTACAGTTTGCTATCATCTATATTCTTGATATTATTTATGTCTATTGTATCTGTATGGTGTGGTGTCCATACTACATAACGTCATGCTATTATGCATCCCTTCTCACTTCTGCATTCCATGATGTCTTTTTGGTAGCTGATTAAGAGAGTATTTATAGCATAGAAATCGGCCAATGCTTAAGTCAGTGCCCTTTCTTTTCTTGGAGAGTCAGCCAGTTGTTAAACATTTGCCATCACACCCTGAGAAGATCTTTCTCTCCCGTGTGCTTCATGTTCTTGGAAACTTGAGGACCAGTAGCTAGGTAAGGTAGTTGTGAAAGAAAAGTAGCATTGGTGTATAGATACATATGGAAAAAATGACCCACATAAACCTAGCTAAATTACATCCAATAAAGAAAGTATAGAGAGTGGAAGGGGAGATTTCCCTGGAAACTGTCACAGGACTCACACACATGCTTTTGAATAATGAATTTAATTTCCAAGCTTCACAGAAAGCTCTTTCCTGCCTCTGCTCTCCTGTCACCTTCTGCTGCCTTTCTTTAACCCCTTTACCTGAGCTTCTTAAAGCGCTGCAGTGTATCCCCTACCCTCCCTCTCAACTACTCCACTAATCAGCCTCCGCCCACATAATTAAGGCAATCACCTCCTCTGCCTCCTGCACAGCCACATTAATCACCCTTTCTGCACTCCAGCGTAGCAACCTTCAGCCTACATGATCTGGGTAACAATCTCAGGGGCCCTTCCCACACTGTCCCTAAGCCCACCTCTCTTCCCTCGTGCTCGTGGCCAGCCCAGGCCTGCTGCTTAGAAACCATTTTCCAACCTCTTAGCTGTTATCCACACACTAAGATGTTTACCACTTTTGGCCAGAAAAATCAAATCTGTTTCCTCCTATTTTTTTCTTGAAATATTTTCTCCAGTCCCCTTACAGGCTCCAAGGAGACTAGTGTAATCTCATCAAAAATCATCCAAGGAACCCTTGTAGAAGCTGTGGGTGTTAGCGCATGCTAATCCAACCCCAGTTCTTCAATATCCCTATAAAGGAAGACCAAGGGTACTCTATGAAGTCTGCAAAGAAAGAACCAGAAACTGTAAATAAAAAAGCCAAAAGTATGGTTGCAGATCCAAGTAAGAATAGACACCTGACTCTGAACTAACCATGAATAGAGGCTGATACCTAAGTACTGAACTCTAAGACTAAAGCTCACTTAAGAGCCATCACAAAAATGATGCTAGGCTGGAGTAGGAGGTGGGATTAAAGGTTTTGTAAAATCCACCCCACTTTAAAATCTTCTTGTTCCATGAATCTCTGAGGGCTAGCCTGAAACTCCAATCATGGGGCCAATATTTTTGACTAGCATTCATCTCTCACTTCTCACCCACCGTGCCTTGTATAATTTATCGTGTAATTTCCTATCCCTGCTTGAAAACAAAGTGAGGTTTCTTCATTACCAGATCCCCATTGGATTTTGGTTGGTTCTTCTTTGAAGTAACCCTGCGTTATTTTCTCTCTTCGAATGCAACAAAAGGGTAAATTGTCCCCAGTGATAAAGTGAAGTATTTCTCAAAGCAAGGGGGAAAGACAAAGTAAAATAAACTGTAGAAGAGCCTTAATCAAGCATTTCAGACACAGAGGATAAAACAGAGGGGGAAGGATGGGGACTTGAATATGCAGAGATAATAGCAGTTCTTACAATGCCTTTCATCCCTGGCTCTTAAATATCATGTGAAGCAATGTTATTGCCCTCGTCTTTCATCTTATTATTCTTTAGCATTTATATTTGCAAGAAATTTAGGGTTCATTTTTATTGGCAATCCCTCATAATCTCATGGTGAGAAAGGCATAGACAGGGACCTCCTCTGGTTCTAATGACATGAATGAAAGTGAAAGTGTTAGTCGCTTAGTCATGTCCGACTCTTTGTGACCCCATGGACTGTAGCTCATCAGGCCCCTCTGTCCATGGAATTTTCCAGGAAAGAATACTGGAGTGAGTTGCCATACCCTTCTGCAGGGGATCCTTCTGACCCAGGGATCGAACCAAGGACTCCTGCAATGCAGGCAGATTCTTTACCATCTGAGCTACCTGGGAAGCAATGAGATGATGGGCCCAGACAAGTTAAAGTCTGTGACCCAGTTTCTGTCAGTAGACTAGGGGCCAGGGTGATATTCTAGCACTTGACCAGAGCAGGGACATTTGAGCTATTCTCGTGGGAAGAAACGTTATGTGTTGAAAAGAGCACTGCTTTGGGAATCTATTGCTTTGATTGACTTTGAGAACTTTTTTTTCTCAGTGCACCTTGGTTGTGTCTTAAGCAATATACAGGAGAAATAAAACCTCTGTCACTAAATTGAGTCATTTTGAGAATATGCTAAGGTTGGACATTTGAATTAAGAGCTGGTATACTGGTTCCAAATAGGAAAAGGAGTACGTCAAGGCTGTATATTGTCACCCTGCTTATTTAACTTCTATGCAGAGTACATCATGAGAAATGCTGGACTGGAAGAAGCACAACCTGGAATCAAGATTGCCAGAAGAAATATCATATACGCAGATGACACCACCCTTATGGCAGAAAGTGAAGAGGAACTAAAAAGCCTCTTGATGAAAGTGAAAGTGGAGAGTGAAAAAGTTGGCTTAAAGCTCAGCATTCAGAAAACAAAGATCATGGCATCTGGTCCCATCACTTCATGGGAAACAAATGGGGAAACAGTGGAAAGTTTCAGACTTTATTTTTTTGGGCTCCAAAATCACTGCAGATGGTGACTGCAGCCATGAAATTAAAAGACGCTTACTCCTTGGAAGGAAAGTTATGACCAACCTAGATAGCATATTGAAAAGCAGAGACATTACTTTGCCAACAAAGGTCCGGCTAGTCAAGGCTATGGTTTTTCCAGTGGTCATGTATGGATGCGAGAGTTGGACTGTGAAGAAAGCTGAGTGCCGAAGAATTGATGCTTTTGAACTGTGGTGTTGGAGAAGACTCTTGAGAGTCCCTTGGACTGCAAGGAGATCCAACCAGTCCATTCTGAAGGAGATCAGCCCTGGGATTTCTTTGGAGGGAATTATACTGAAGCTGAAACTCCAGTACTTTGGCCACCCCATGTGAAGAGTTGACTCATTGGAAAAGACTCTGAGGCTGGGAGGGATTGGGGGCAGGAGGAGAAGGGGATGACAGAGGATGAGATGGCTGGATGGCATCACTGACTCGATGGACGTGAGTCTGAATGAACTCCGGGAGTTGGTGATGGACAGGGAGGCCTGGCGTGCTGCAATTCATGGGGTCGCGAAGAGTTGCACACAACTCAGAGACTGAACTGAAGTGAACTGATTCTGTAAAATTTAGTTTCCTTTTCCATCTCTTTTGATGTATGCTTAGGGTGTGATTGCAGAGTGCAGGTGGCTGTGACGGTGCAAAGAGAGCAGCTGAGAGGAGCTACCCCGTGTCGCAGGTCAGGGGAGTCAGCTGAGGGGAGCTACCCCGCCTCCGAGGTCAGGGGAGGCGGCCGAGAGTGCCAGGCTGCGACAGCGTAGGAGCAGCTCAGAGGAGCTACCCCCACCTGAGGCCAGGGGCAGCGGCCGGGAGAAGCAACCCTACATCCAAGGAGTGGTGGCTGCACCGGCACAGGAGGGCCTAGAGGATCTATTCCAGTTCAAGGTCAGGAGGGGCAGTGGTGAGGAGATACCCCTTGCCCAAGGTAAGGAGCAGGCTGCACTTTGCTGGAGCAGCCATGAAAAGATACCCCACATCCAAGGTAAGAGAAACCCAAGTAAGATGGTAGGTGTTGCAAGAGGGCATAAGAGGGCAGACACACTGAAACCACAATCACAAAAAACTAGTCAATCTAATCACACTAGGACCACAGCCTTGTCTAACTCAATGAAACTAAGCCATGCCCATGGGGCCACCCAAGACGGGCGGGTCATGGTGGAGAGGTCTGACACAATGTGGTCCACTGAAGAAGGGAATGGCAAACCACTTCAGTATTCTTGCCTTGAGAACCCCATGAACAGTATGAAAAGGCAAAATGATAGGATACTGAAAGAGAAACTCCCCAGGTCAGTAGGCGCCCAATATGCTACCGGAGATCAGTGGAGAAATAACTCCAGAAAGAATGAAGGGATGGAGTCAGAGCAAAAACAATACCCAGCTGTGGATGGGACTGGTGATAGAAGCAAGGTCCAATGCTGTAAAGAGCAATATTGCATAGGAACCTGGAATGTCAGGTCCATGAATCAAGGCAAATTGGAAGTGGTCAAACAAGAGATGGCAAGAGTGAACGTCGACATTCTAGGAATCAGTGAACTAAAATGGACTGGAATGGGTGAATTTAACTCATATGACCATTGTATCTACTACTGCGGGCAGGAATCTCTTAGAAGAAATGCAGTAGTCATCATGGTCAACAAAAGAGTCCGAAATGCAGTACTTGGATGCAATATCAAAAATGACAGAATGATCCCTGTTCATTTCCAAGGCAAACCATTCAATATCACAGTAATCCAAGTCTATGCCCCAACCAGTAACGCTGAAGAAGCTGAAGTTGAACGGTTCTATGAAGACCTACAAGACCTTTTAGAACTAACACCCAAAAAAGATGTCCTTTTCATTATAGGGGACTGGAATGCAAAAGTAGGAAGTCAAGAAACACCTGGAGTAACAGGCAAATTTGGCCTTTGAATATGGAATGAAGCAGGGCAAAGACTAATAGAGTTTTGCCAAGAAAATGCACTGGTCATAACAAACACCCTCTTCCAACAACACAAGAGAAGACTCTACACATGGACATCACCAGATGGCCAACACCAAAATCAGATTGATTATGTTCTTTGCAGCCAAAGATGGAGAAGCTCTATACAGTCAACAAAAACAAGACCAAGAGCTGACTGTGGCTCATACCATGAACTCCTTATTGCCAAATTCAGACTTAAATTGAAGAAAGTAGGGAAAACCACTAGACCATTCAGGTATGACCTAAATCAAATCCCTTATGATTATACAGTGGAAGTGAGAAATAGATTTAAGGGACTAGATCTGATAGATAGAGTGCCTGATGAACTATGGAATGAGGTTCATGACATTGTACAGGAGACAGGGATCAAGACCATTCCCACAGAAAAGAAATGCAAGAAAGCAAAATGGCTGTCTGAGGAGGGCTTAACTAATAGCTGTGAAAAGAAGAGAAGTGAAAAGCAAAGGAGAAAAGGAAAGATATAAGCATCTGAATGCAGAGTTCCAAAGAATAGCAAGAAGATATAAGAAAGCCTTCCTCAGCGATCAATACAAAGAAATAGAGGAAAACAACAGAATGGGAAAGACTAGAGATCTCTTCAAGATAATTAGAGACACGAAGGGAATATTTCATGAAAAGATAGGCTCAATAAAGGACAGAAATATTATGGACCTAACAGAAGCAGAAGATATTAAGAAGAGGTGGCAAGAATACACAGAAGAACTGTACAAAATAGAGCTTCACGACCCAGATAATCACCATGGTGTAATCACTCACACTCACCTAAAGCCAGACATCCTGGAATGTGAAGTCAAGTGGGCCTTAGAAAGCATCACTTTGAACAAAGCTAGTGGAGGTGATGGAATTCCAGTTGAGCTATTTCAAATCCTGAAAGATGATGCTGTGTAAATGCTGCACTCAATATGCCAGCAAATTTGGAAACTGATTATTGGCCACAGGACTGGAAAAGGTCAGTTTTCTTTCCAATACCAAAGAAAGGCAGTGCCAATGAATGCTCAAACTACCACACAATTGCACTCATCTCACATGTTAGTAAAGTAATACTCAAAATTCTCCAAGCCAGGCTTCAGCAATACGTGAGCCGTGAACTTCCAGATGTTCAAGCTGGTTTTAGAAAAGGCAGAGGAACCAGAGATCAAATTGCCAACATCTGTTGGATCATGGAAAAAGCAAGAGAGTTCCAGAAAAACATCTATTTCTGCTTTATTGACTATGCCAAAGCCTTTGACTGTGTGGATCACAATAAACTGTGGAAAATTCTGAGAGAGATGGGATACCAGACCACCTGACCTGCCTCTTGAGAAATGTATATGCAGGTCAAGAAGCAATAGTTGGAACTGGACATGAAACAACAGACTGGTTCCAAATAGGAAAAGGAGTATGTCAAGGCTGTACGTTGTCACCCTGCTTATTTAACTTCTATGCAGAGTACATCATGAGAAATGCTGGACTGGAAGAAGCACAAGCTGGAATCAAGATTGCCAGGAGAAATATCAATAACCTCAGATATGCAGAAGACATCACTCTCATGGCAGAAAGTGAAGAGGAACTAAAAAGCTTCTTGATGAAACTGAAAGAGGAGAGTGAAAAAGTTGGCTTAAAGCTCAACATTCAGAAAACGAAGATCATGGCATCTGGTCCAATCACTTCATGGGAAATAGATGGGGAAACAGTGGAAACAGTGTCAGACTTTATTTTTCTGGGCTCCAAAATCACTGCAGATGGTGACTGCAGCCATGAAATTAAAGACGCTTACTCCTTGGAAGAAAAGTTATGACCAACCTAGATAGCCTATTGAAAAGCAGAGACATTACTTTGCCAACAAAGGTCCATCTATTCAAGGCTATGGTTTTTCCAGTGGTCATGTATGGATGTGAGAGTTTGTGAAGAAATCTGATCGCCAATGAATTGATGCTTTTGAACTGTGGTATTGGAGAAGACTCTTGAGAGTCCCTTGGACTGCAAAGACATCCAACCAGTCCATTCTAAAGGAGATCAGTCCTGGGTGTTCTTTGGAAGGAGTGATTTTGAAGCTGAAACTCCAGTACTTTGACCACCTAATGCGAAGAGTTGACTCATTGGAAAAGACTGATGCTGGGAGGGATTGGGGGCAGGAGGAGAAGGGGATGACAGAGGATGAGATGGCTGGATGGCATCACTGACTCGATGGACGTGAGTCTGAGTGAACTCCGGGAGTTGGTGATGGACAGGGAGGCCTGACATGCTGCGATTCATGGGGTCGCGAAGAGTTGGACAGGACTGAGTGACTGAACTAGGGTGTGATTGTAATTCTACCAGTGTGTAGATTGAACCCCAGGCAGTATGGTCAGCAACAAGTTCTTGAGAAGCTGTAGTGCATACAGCTGGCTCCCTGCCTCTGGGGACCTGACTCCACAGCTCCCAGAGAGAGTATATCAAAGATTGCTACAAATCTTTGCCCCTTATCCCACTGCAAGTTGGAGCTTTATAGCTTTAATGAAGTGCTTGACCAACTGAAAATGAAGGAAGTAATATTTCATCAGATCCTGGGCTTGGGTTAAGAGGACTGCAACTTCCACCATGGCTCTTAGAATTCTGAGCTTAGAGACATCCTGTGTACACACTCCAGTTGACAGTCCCAGCTGAGCCCATACTTACAACTGATGTAAGAGTAAAGGTGTCTTGGATCTTTCATGACAACTCATCTGCCAACCAACTAAAGCCAAGTAACCTTTGTTGATCCCATATAGGACAGATGACTCAACCAAATGAGCCCTAATCTAATTCCTGGCCCACAAAAACATGTGACATGATGGCTGAAGCCATTCTGTTCGAGTACTTTGTAATACAGGGATGGGTAACTGGAACACCAGTTAAATCCCTAGTGTCATTGTGGGAGTCACAGGAATTGAAAATTGGCACTCCAATGTTAGCCACTATCTATTTAAAATACACTTTCCAACTTAATTTATCTGAATACTCTGCAAGCTTTGTGCTTCTTCAGAAAATGGTTTTCTATCTGGAAGGTCCATCTGCAAGTTTCTTGCCCCAGGGAAAGCACATTTCTTCACTGAGTAATTTTTCATACCCTCTGTCAGTCAGGATGAGAAATGTTGTCTTTTCTAACATACAACAAACTTATGTGGACCTAACTTTCGTCTGAAGTGCCTCCCCTCGAAGAGGTGTAACAAGGCTCCAAGCTCCTTGCCTCTTAGGTGTCCACTGGGCCATCTTGGCATTTCCCCTGGGAACCTCTATATCAGTTCAGAAGAAAGGAAGCGTGCCTGAGCCAAGAATCTCACAGGAAATGGTAGAGGCCATTTCTCAATGGCATATATGCCATTGAAAGTGACAGTTGTTTACTCTGAATGCCATATTTTAGAATCAGTCCTGATCCAACTGCAATGGAGACTACAAAATATAGTCTGGTGAAGGACAGGGAAGCCTGTTGTGCTGCAGTCCATGGGGATGCAAAGAGTTGGACATGACTGAGTGAACAAACAACAAGAATAAATGGGCCTAGGAAAATTAAAGGCACTCTTAAGTATCTACACAGTCCGCTACAGCACTTTTGCCAGGGGTAATCCATTCTTCATCCTGCAGGCAGTACTGAATTAGAGATAGTGAGAGGGTTTAAATAAGTCTTTACCAGACTTGTGCCAAGTCACTTTTCTAGCTGTGTGACCTGGACAGATTACTTAACTTCTCTGAGTTTCAGTTGTAATGAGGATAGCAATATCCATGCCATATATTGAGTAACACAAGTAAAATATAGGTCTCATAAAAAGAACTCAGAAATACTTTTCACTCTTTCACCACTGCCTCCTAAAACACACTCTATACCAAAGATGGACAACCTCTGCCTCTATCCTTGGCAGACATTGCCAATCAGTTATGACACTTTATTTTCTACTTGCTGTGTTATTGGCCTCAGAATTCTTCTTACTTACAGACAGACAAAACCAATATATTAGAGTTAGCTTTTAAAACACAACCTTATTTGTGATCTTTCATCTAGCACATTCACTTGACAGAAAGTCTTGCTCTACGGTTTCCATTATGGTTCTGTTTCTTTATAGGCGTGCTTGCTTCTCCAATGAACTGTTAACTCTTTCAGGATAGATATCCTGCCTTTTTTATCTGCCCATCCTGTATGGTGCCCAACACAGTGCTTGGCACTTCCCAGAATAACTATCTCTGAATGGAATAGATAGTACAGTAAATAATAAATAGTGTTTATGGTTGAATGCTTCACAAGCATACTTTTTTTTAACAGAAATCTTATGAAGAAAGAAATATTACACTGACTTTCTTGATTAAAAAAAGGGGGGCATTATAAAGGTAAAGTAACTTTAACATAGTTATTTGGCGAATAAATGAGATAACCTGGATTGAAACCCAGAGGTTGCTGACTCCAACCCTGATTCTGGGGGCTTTATCATCATCAGGTCTAACCATACACGTGCCAATGTCTTTCGAGATAACTCCTGATTATGGAGAGAGAAGAACTGGTTCAGGACACAGGAAAGGAAACGAGGTACATGGTGGGCATAGATCCATCAGGGAAAATAAGGAAGTGAATGAAGGCGAGGTACACAGATCATCCTGAAGGAAGGGAAGGGGAAGTTTTTGAGGCACAAAGACAGATCAGCAGAGAAGGCTATGAAAGATAGAAATTCTTCTTTTAACTTGAGCAAGTTGTAATAATGGTAAGAACATAGTATCCATGGTAGTGGGCCAGTGCTGATTAAAGAGGCAAACCTTACCTCACTTTCTCCCTGCTCTGCTAGACCTGTGTGTGGCCAGGAGGAGGGACGGTGGTGACAGTCTCTGATGGGGAGGCCTAGTCCTAGATATGGGGGGTAAATCTGAAGATTTGATTCGGCTTTCTGTGCCTCTTCTTCCTCAGGTCATCACTCAGCCTCTGCTTCCAAACAGTTGACTACTGGAGAGTTAGTGCTTCAAGCTAACGGTTCCCAGACCACAGTTGAGCTGCAGAAAGCCTCGCTCAGGGTCTGAATTAGTTTTCTAGGGCCGCCATAACAAGGTACCCCAGACTGGGTGTCTTCAACCACAGAAGCTTATTTCCTCAAGGCTCTGGAGGCTTGAAGTCCAAGATCAAGGTGTCAGGAGGGTAGATTTCATTTTAAAGCCTTTCTCCTTGGCTTGGAGATAGCCATCTTCCTTCAGGATGACAGAGATTTTGATTAAAGTGTGGGGGTTGTATAATTTGCCTTCAGACTAATAAAAATTAATTCCTTTTTAAAAAAAGGTAGAAAACATTACAAAGAAATTTTTATTAACAAACTCAGACTCGGGTACCCTATTTGGAAAAGGCTTCCTGCCACTGTGATTTCTTGACTTAGTATTTCTTCTTTGCACTTGCAAAACAAAGAGAAGAAACTAGTGTCCGTTTTTTTTTTTTTTTTTTTTTTTTTTTTTTTTTGAGGACCTAGTGTCAGACACAGAGCTAGATGCTTCTTTTTGTGTGTTCACTTATTTAATTTTCAATCGAGCCCTGAAGGGTTGTTGGTAGCATCCAGTCCCACAAATGATAAAACTGAAGCTTAAAGAAAGGATTCAGTCATGCAGGAAGTGTGAGATCCATGTTCTGTCTGAGACTAAAGGCTGTTTGTTTTTTCCATACATGACAGTTTTCTCTAATATCTATATCGATAGCCATTGTCTTATTATACTTTACTTTTTCACTAGCTTATTCAGTATTCATAGAAAGAGGACTTCATCCAGAATGCTCTCTGTCTACAGAAAAATTCCTGGCAAACAGTAGGCACTTAATATTGAATCGAGTATAACAACTGGACATAAATGGCTAACTGTTCTGTATGCATGGAGGAAGGAATAATTGCAAAATACCCTCTGCTGTTGGGCCTGAACGTGGCGGAGATGTCGTATAGTAGTAGTCAGTGGAGTGAAATTTCCTGGAACTGAAGTTTCTCGGTGCCTGCATACGTTCACACTATTCTTTACTAGTTGGTCTGTAGTAAGTTCTTGCTATTTCCACACATTATTGGAGGACTTACTTTTTGTGCCCTGCGCCTCTGCACTGTTCAGAAACGGAAGGGCAGTGCAGCAGGAAATAATTAAAGGATTGGAAAAGGGAACTTGGGATTGGAGATTAAAGGAACTCAGCCTGGAGAAGAGAAAGATGACGAGCTGGCTTCACGGTCTTCAAGTACCTAAGAAGATTGCATAAGAAGGAAGGTGACCAAGTTCACTTCAGAAAAGAAAAACTGGACTTAGATTATAGCTCTGTGGACTTAGAGGGGAATTAATGAAGAACTGCCTGGCTACAGGTCCTCAGGCACAAAAGCAATCTGTATTGAGGAGGCTGTCTTTCTTCCCTCCTAGACAGTCACTAAGTGAACAGATGTCTTTATGCCTGGAGTTGGGGGCGCTGGTGTTTCATAACACTTCATGAGTTACTTGTGCCTCTATTCTGTGCCAATCACTGGGACACACTGTGGCAGGCATTTCTCTTGCTATTTACTCAGAAAGGAAGTATTACCTCCATTTTTAAAAATGAAGAAGTTGAGATGCATAAGTATAAACTAATTTTCCTAAGTCAGACCTGCTGATAAGTGACAAGGTCAGGACTGAAAACCGAGTCTGTCTGGCTCCAAGGAGCAGTGACAGCGGTGATGACACTGATAAGAGTTCACATTCTTAGGTGGCTTTCTGTGTGGTAGGCACACCGTGTTAGGGCTTCTGTGCATTATGTCACTGTAATCTCCCTACAGGGCTTCTCAGGTGGCACCAGTGGTAAAGAACGTGCCTGCCAATGCGGGAAACATAAGAGACTCTGGTTTAATCCCTGGGTGGGGAATATCCCCTGGAGGAGGGCATGGCCACTCATTCTGGTATTCTTACCTGAAAAATCCCATGGACAGAGGAGTCTGGTGGGCTATAGCCCATAAGGTCACAAAGAGTTGGACGTGACTGAAGCAACTTAGCGTGCATGCATGCTGTCTCCCTACAACCTTACTTGGAAAGGTTTTAAATCCACAATTTTCTAGTGAGGAAGTGCTGTAGAGTGGCAATGGGACCTGACCAAGGTAATGCACGTGGTCAGTGAAAAACCTGGATTCAGACTCAGATCTGTCTTGCTCTTAACATCCTGCTCTTCTTTGTACAACATGACATCCTCCGGATTATATACGAATGAAGAGTCTCCAATACATACTAATCAATATCTGATATATAATAGAGTGAGCATATTATACAGGAAGGAGAGAATACTGCTTTCTGGAACAGACCAGACAGAACATTATGGAAGAAGTGACATTATAGAGCATTTTAGGGTGGGTGGGATTTCCTTTCAGACACAGGAAAGGAAAGAAAGGAAGAGAGATTAAGAAAGAGATAAAAACTACAAAATCAACAACACTGAACTTCAAGGGACTAAGAGGTTGATAGAACATAAAATGATGTTGAGTTACAGCATGACAAGTGATTTATGGGGACAAAGAACAGAGAACTTCAGAGTGGCTAGTATGGATGACATAGCAGCACATGTGTTTACCTTTTCTCCTAAGCGTGAAGAAAGACCACACTTCCCAGCCCTCTTTGTGTCTGGGTAGAGCAACACGACAGTGTTCTGGCCAGTGGGGTGTGGGGAGAAGTGCCACGTGCCCCTTCCAGGCCCATTCATGGGATGGCTCTGGTGCTTCTCTAAGCCGTGGTCTCTCTCTCCCCTAGGCTAGAAGTGAAGGCCTTTGAGATAGTAGAGCCACTGGATAAAAGGAACTTGATTCCTTGAGCTCACAGACTATTGGTAATCTCACTGGGAGAGCCCACCAAACAAGGATTTTCATGCACAAGAAATCAACCATTGAGGTATCATGTTAGTAATGAAGGAAGTATGCCTAGCTTGAGACCTTATGTTTTAAATCGGCATTCTCAAAAGTGCCTTTGCCATAACACTCATCATAAAAATGTTCCACCCTAAATGACCTTTTTTTATCGTTGTTGAAGTGAAGTCGCTCAGTCATGTCTGACTCTTTGCGACCCGTGGACTGTAGCCCATCAGGCTCCTCCACCCATGGGATTCTCCAGGCAAGAATACTGGAGTGGGTAGACATGTCTGAATATCCTTTATATTACATCCCCTCTTAGACACTCATAATTTATACCAGTATATCAAGGACTCTGTGAAATTCCTGCAATAAAGAAATATGGTAAACTCTGACTCAGTGTTCTGCAGACACATTTTTCCCCTACAGAATTATTTTCCAGTAACAATTAGAATAGCTTGTGAAGTTCATGCTCTATGGAGCAAAGCATGGGGAATCTTGCTCTGGTCAACGTAGACTCACTGAAAGTGTTTTACCAGGTATGGAAAACCCTCAAATGTTACAGAGAAGCAAACATTTCACCACATTTCTTAAACCATGTAACTTCAACCTATGATCACTTTCTCTTAACTCACCAACATCTCTCTAAGGAAGGGGGGAGTTGCTAATCTGATTCAGAGTTCAAAACTTTGAGCCATGCTTACTTGTAAGAAGAATCATTCTGCATTCATATAACGGTCTTGTGCAGTATAGTTCTTGTTTTCTGCATTACACATGAACAGCTCCAGAAGAGCTTGGCTTTTGAGTCAAGTGGTCAATTGTTTGCCCCCTTCTCTCTTAAACTACGTAAGATTTACAATAATTTCTGGCAATTTCAATTCCAAGATTTGTGTTTTGAAGGGAGGGGAACAGGTAAGAGTAAGAATTATTTCCTAGGTGAGGTCCAAATATGTAAAAAGATTTCACTTAAGGCATCGGTAAGCTAAGACACTGAGTTTCGTATCCCAACCCTTGTCTCCAAAACTTTTCTCCGAGGCAACCACTGAACTTTGCACATGGCCGCAGTGACACGGCTTTCCCCTCAAGGACTGAGCAAGCTGTCAATTCTCTCTTTTTATCAATACTGATTTCCCTGAGGGTACAGTAAGAATCAAACCTGAATTTTATTATTTTGTCTTTATTATTAACATTTTCAGATATTTAACTGTGTTTTGCCTGCTTTGAAATAAAGCAGTTTTCCCTCTAAGTATATGTCCAATGATAATTAAAGCAAATTGGAGGAGTCACAGCTTACACATCTGTCCTCTTGGTTACACTTTCACATGAGGTGATATAACATTGTCAGTTTCATTCTTTTTAAATATAAATGATTATGAGATACATTAAGCCCAATTATGGAGAAGATTCATGTATTAGCAGAAGCTGGACTACATAATGATAATAGCTTACATTTGCAAATCATTTTTTGCATACATTGTCTCCTCTGAACCTCAGATTAACTTGTGAAACAGGAAGGGCAGGGAATCATCCCCTTATCTGCAGACAGAAAGGTCATTACACGGGAGATGCAATGACTTTCCCAAGGTCACAAAGCCAGTAATAGGCTGAGCAAAGCCTACACTCAGGTTTCTACTCAGATACATTCTCCTCCTTCAACATCATAGCATTGATGTGATGAGAACAGTGGAGAAGAGCCCAGCCTTTGGTGTATAATCAGGTCTGAAGATAGATTCTCTAGCTTCCTCTCTACTATCTTTGTGCCCTGGGGGAAGTTGTTTTACCTCGCCGAGCCTCTATTCATCCATCTCTAAAATCAGGAAAAAAGGAATACTCACTTTCATTTATTCTACCATTAAATGAGACATTATGTGGTCAAATATTTGGCATAGAGAAAGTTCTCAGCACATATTAGTTCTCTTGAAATGCTATGAGACTAAGATGGTCTTTGGGAGAATTCTGATTTTAATTTTAAGAGGAAACAAGCCTCATTCCAGTTGGTTTGAGAAGGAGAAAGGCACTGTGTTGCCTAAAATTTTTATCCTGGATGGATAAAGAAGACATGGTGTAAAAATACAATAGAATCCTATCCAACATAAAAAAGAATGAGGTAAAGACATTTTCAGCACCATGGATAGACCTAGAGATTATCATACTAAGTGAAGTAAGTCAGAAAGAGAAAACAATTACAATATGATGTCACTCATGTGTGGAGTCTAAAATGTGATAGAAATGAACGACCTATAAAACAGAAACATATTCACAGACAGAACAGACTTGTAGTTGCCAAGTTGGAGGATGGAGGAGGGATGGATTCGCAGTTTAGAATTTGCAGGTGCAAACTGTTATATACAGAATTGATAAGCAACAAGATCTTATGGTATAGCACAGGAAACAATAGTCAATAGTCAATACCTTGTGATAAACCATAATGGAAAAGAATATTAATATATATATATATATGTATGTATGTATGCTGCTGCTGCTGCTAAGTCGCTTCAGTCGTGTCCGACTCTGTGCGACCCCATAGATGGCAGCCCAGGCTCTGCCATCCCTGGGATTCTCCAGGCAAGAACACTGGAGTGGGTTGCCATTTCCTTCTCCAATGCATGAAAGTGAAAAGTGAAAGTGAAGTCGCTCAGTCATGTCCGACTCTTCGCAACCCCATGGATTGTAGCCTGCCAGGCTCCTCCATCCATGGGATTTTCCAGGCAGGAGTACTGGAGTGGGGTGCCATTGCCTTCTCTGATATATATGTACAATATATTAATATATACATATATTGTATATATTGCATATATTGTAATATACATATTGTACAATATATTGTAATATACACATTGTACATATATTAATATGTACAATATACATATTAATGTATATTATAATGTAATATACATTACAATGTATAATGTAATGTAATAATGTAATACAATAATTACAATATATTGTAATATATATATTGTACATGTATTAATATATATGTACATCTAAATCACTTTGTTGTACAGTAGGAATTAACACAATACTATAAATCAACTATATTTCAATAAAATAAAATTTTAAAACAGCTTTGTTGCCTGGTACTGAGCATGGCATACAGAGGGGGCTTAGCACATAGTATTTTTGAAAACTGAATGGGTACATGGTGGTAACGTCCTCAGTGTTTGTTTAGTCTTCATATTATGATTCACTGTCCAAAGAGCTATTTGGATAAAAATGAAAAGGTCCCAAACAAGGTCCTTGAACTCAGATCACTCCCTGGGAGCATATGATGCATTGAAGGTATGATTATATCAGTACTTAAAGGCATATGCCAAAGGAATGGCCCGACAAGAACCCAGAACATGGCAATTCAGCCACATCTGTTCTTGAAAGCGCCTGCAGAATGAACTTTTTAAGAGGTATCATCTGTCAAGATTCCTCGACTGTCCCTCTGGAAGCTGTCTCTCTGGAAACTTATTCCAAAGGCAAGCCCAAGGACCTCCGCATTCCAGTCTTTGATAAATAAGCCCCTCTCTCTGATAGCCTCAGCAACAGATAAATCTGTCCACCCAAGGACATTTCCCAAGCGGGACGGGCTGTTTAAACTCCTTACCAGATTGCAGCTGGCACCCGCCACGTTGATTTTTCCCTCTCCTTATAATCATAATGGGATCTCAGCAATAAAGATGGATTTGTTAATTTCCATCCCCTTCTCACTTTCTCTTTTAATCACTGTCGAGCATAAATTAATTTCAGCTTAAAGAGCTTTCAACAAGATTCCATCATTGTCTAGGGCAGTAAAGGTCAAAAAACAGGAGCCTCTGAAAATACTCATCAACTGTTTGCCAGGAATAAACTTTAGTTATTGACACTTAATTATTTCTATTTTGTCCAAGGCAAGCTGGAGTCAGCAAGAGAGACAGAAAGGGAAGGAGAGAGGGAGGTGGGAAGGAGAGAAAGAGAGAGAAGCACGCTACCCAATTTGATCACCCACCTGCTCAAATGTTGAGTGTTATATTTTCTCCTGAATCTTTGATGAAGCAGACTAAACTTCCAATATCAGGCTTGATATTGTCAGTCTCCTCAGAGTGAAATATAGAGTCAAGTGTTAGGTCACTAGATTTGTTTAAATCCCAATTCCGCTACATATCAGCTGGGCTGGGATGTCTGGGAAAAAAACATTTAAGTTCTGGAATTTTACCAGTTAAAATGCACTAATTGTACCCATCTTGCAGAATCATCCTGTGGAACATATGAGAGAAAGGATGTAAAATACTAACTGCAGAGCCTGGAATGGCATAAATATCCCTCAAAGTACAGCTACAATTAGAGGTATTTCCTTTGTAGGTCTGGCACTTGAGAGTCTGCTATGAGTCACAGACTGTGATACAGACAGAAACATATGCAAACGCATAGGATCATGAAGTAATGCTTCTTTTATTCCCCAGCACAACTGAAGGAGGGTTAGGAATGTAGTATAGAAACCTTCTCATGTGACCTGCAAATGTACACAATATTCCATGCTCTTTCGTGGGTTATTGGTGTGAAGTTTGGAATTACTCAGATCAGTTACTTAATCCCCATCTCTGCCACATACTAATTATGTGGGATCTTGACAGGTTGATTATATGTGTGAACCTTAATTTCCTCAACTCTATAAGAGGAAAAATTTCTCCCACATTTAATAGTTGATGAGGATGATAAATGACATGATATATGTAATCAATGAACAAGATATATTTAGATATACTGACAGATATATTTTATAATCTGGTATTAATCAATAAAATAAGAAAATTGTTAATAGTAGTGTTTAATGCATACATTGTGTTCCTTGTGCCAGAGACTTCCCTAAGCATTTGTATATAGTAACATTTGAACTTCACTAAACCCTACAGTGAGAGTGTCACTACTGTCTTCATTTTATACATGGTTAAACAGAGGAGGTCAGGGGAGTATTTAACTTGCCCAACATGATACATACAGTAAGTAGTGGAGCCAGGGTTGAAAATGATGCATTCTGCATCCAAGGTCTAAGCCCTTAATCATTCTGCTACCCTCCCTTGATGGGGCAGAAGAAAGAGATGGCATGCTACTTATCTAATGAAGTGATATGTAATTCCCATATATTAATATAAACACTGATATCCAGTGCATGACCAGGAAGTACGGGGTTTAATTATAATTTTAAAAAGCATAAATTGGGAAGTTCTGGGACCTGACCACATAGCAATGCAACATTCTCAAATTTCTATGCAAACCTCTAAGAACTGCAGGGGAGGAACTGCTTGATTTAATCCTCGTGACAACCCTGGGAGGTGGGTATTAATAATACCCACATTTTTGCCTCTAAGAAAGCTGCTACTTAGGGGACTGAGTCACTTGAATAAGAATATGCACAGGAAGTGTTGAAGCCAGACTTGGGACTCAGGTCTGTCTAATGCAGCACCTGGGGATTTTCAAGGCTGGGTTATATAGCATCTTCCTTAATTGCGGCATTTATTCAAACAAAAGCAACAGAGGAGGATACTTAGAATAGTTGTTCTTAATTCTTTAAAAATAAACTCTGTCTTTCTAATGCTTTGTCTCCTTTCTCTCCTCAATCTTAGCACCATTCTAACCCCTGCACATGCCTACAATTTGGAGATTCCAGAATAAGCAGTTTCAAACTATTTCTAGTTGTGCTCCCAACTTAAAAGTGTCGGGCATATGCATAATTTCTCTCAAGGACCTGCAAATAAAGATGTATGGAATGGAACATATTTCTCTGAAACTGGTTGGGCTGAGGAGGTCTGTGGGAGGTGGAGATAAGACTTTCAAAAAGGGAATTTTAAGGAGTATTTGGTGGTATGGGGCTGATTTGTTTTGGACATATCTAGCCTTGACTGGTTTTATTGAACCAGAGTCCACAGGAGAGGCCATTAACGTCTTTAATGAATATTTCAGCAATTACCTTTGACTCAGACCAGTTAAGTTCAAGATTTTAGACCAGCTTTTGAAGGTGTGTTTGGATGATGGCCATATTCTACATTTTTGTATACAGTAAAGGTTGGTAACAGTTTTTAGAATTTAAAACCTTACATTGTTCTTGCTGTTGTTGTTTAGTTGCTAAGTCAGGCATGACTCTTGTGACCATGTGGACTGTAGCCCACCAGGCTCCTCTGTCCATGGGATTTCAAAGGCAAGAATACTGAAGTGGGTTTGACATTTCCTTCTCCAGGAGATCTTCCTGACCTAGGGATCAAACCTGTATCATCTCCTGTATTGGCATGTGGGTTCTTTACCACTGAGTCACCAGGGAAGCTCATGTTATTCATAGTTCATTCTCAGTTTTGCTGGTTGCTCAGTATCTTCCTCCAGAGAAGGCAATGGCACCCCACTACGGTACTCCTGCCTGGAAAATCCCATGGACGGAGGAGCCTGGTAGGCTGCAGTCCATGGGGTCATGAAGAGTCAGACACGACTGAGCAACTTCACTTTCACTTTTCACTTTCATGCATTGGAGAAGGAAATGGCAACCCACTCCAGTGTTCTTCCCTGGAGAGTCCCAGGGACGAGGGAGCCTGGTGGGCTGCCATCTATGGGGTCGCACAGAGTCGGACACGACTGAAGTGACTTGGCAGCAGCAGCAGTATCTTCTTCACTTTGCCAATGAGAAATGAGAAAACTGAGAACACAGGCTTTCTTTTCCCCAAAATACACTCTGTCCAACATTGGACACTGTGCTAAGCCACTCTGGGAGCCAGTGGAGAAAGAAAAGCCAGCTGCAGTTTATTTTTTGTTTGTTTCACAAATCATTTTATTCACTCACTGAACTCTGTTTGTCCCCAATATTTGTGACACTGACAGGTTTATGGGCAATGGGCTAAGCATTTTTTTTCTGCTTGTTTTTTTATTAATATGTTTTTTATTGAAGGATAATTTCTTTACAGAATTTTGCTGTTTTCTGTCAAACCTCAACATGAATCAGTGGCAGCAGTTTTTGAGTTCAATCTCAACCACAGTCAACCCGCTTTCAGCTTGAAGCACTGTGGATTAAGTATTTACTCAATGACGGGTACTATGTGGAATATTAAGGACAGAATTTTGACCAAGATAAAATGATGAGTTCTTTCCTCTCAGAGTTTCTTTATAATGGGGGTCAGAGAAATGTACTAACCATTATGTAATTATATTTATAATAAGTGCTATTATGAAAAGATAATAGGAGCTGATCTGTTTAGGATAAGGGTGTGTATCATCAGTGAGATTTTATTGTATCTTCAAAAAGGGCTTTAAGTTTTTAATTACTTTGAAAGCAAGTAGATCAAAAAGTTAACTCTATATTCAATGTGGCATCCTGGATAACTCAACAAAACAAAAGAAAACAAAACAGCCTTTTTGAATCTTCACTTTAGTTTCCAACTAGAATCCTCTCAAGTGTTTTTAATTAACTTTCCAAGATCCCCACCTTCAACCTCTATATATTATTTCCAAGCTGGCTGATCAATTCATTGTCACTCAGAACTGTCTGGGCATCATCCCCTCTTCTGACTGCACAGTATCCACTGTCTAAAGTCCTATTTCTATCTCTTTTCTTGTCTATATTTGATCATTTTTTCATGATCCATTCTTGGGAAATTTTTTATTACTGCATCTATCCATGTCATTCCTCATTTCTATGAATTCCTATTGTTCTTACTATCCATGCTACTCATTTAGACATTTTCATATGCTTCCTTCAGTTTCTGCTGCTTCTTATTTTTTTCTATCTTATAGATGCCCTGTCTCCCAAACTCATAAGTAGTCTTAATATTTGATGACATTCAAAGCCCATGACATTGGATTGGATTAATAACTCTTTCATCTCATCTTATCAAATTCCATCTCATCCTATTCCATTGTATTTCTCTCCAATTAATGGCTCCTGACTTAATGCTGGGCGCTATGCTGGTTACTGCACCTTAACTTGGAGGAACTTAAATTCTGAAGTAAAGGTGGGAGTTGGGATGCAGGTGGGGAGGGAGCAAAGAAAGAGGACTCTTCAAGAAACAAAAAGCCTTTTGAGTGTATATTTTTTGAAATAGAGAAATATATAGAAGAAGGGATGAGTCTGTCCAGAATGTTTGCATAGAGGTTTGGAATATTCTTCCAACTCTTTGAGAGACTGATGAGGGGTGTGAGATGTGTAGGAGAACATTTGAGGCAGGAAAATAAGGCTCAGCAGAGATACCAAGGCAGACATGGGAAACAGTATAGAGGGGACGAGAATGTGGGTTGGATAGAGATTTGGGACTTTACTGGAAAATGAAACATTATTAACTCTTTCACGAAGTTAAATGACTTATGAGAATCCATTTTAAAAATATTTGAACAAAATGTTTAATTTAATGATAAATATCTTGTGGATCATTTATATGTTCATCGTATGGTGGCTCAGATCGTAAAGAATCCTCCTGCAATGCCAGAGACTTGGGTTTGATCCCTGGGTTGGGAAGATCCCCTGGAGGAGGGCATGGCAACCCACTCCAGTATTCTTGCCTGGAGAATCCCAATGGACAGAGGAACCTGGTGGGCTATAGCCCGTGGGGTCACAAAGAGTTGGACACAACCGAGCAACTAAGCACACCCACATATAATCAAACATCCCCATACTATTTTAATCCCTTTATTTTATCATCATGTTTGTGCAAATTTGTAGGTGGGTGATGATGTGACATGCTATAGAAAATAGGGATTTTTGACATTTAAGAAAAAAAAAAAACAGGCAAGGTAAAACTGAATTATCCAATTCAATTATATTGTGCAAGTATAATCATATTGAACTGAAATGTTTAGTGAGAATGATGGTCACATTTTAAATATACGTATAATCAAAACCTCTTTACATGTATCAGTATTTCATTATAAAGAAATTAAATATTAAAAGTGAATCAAGATTTTTCCTTAAGCATGATTAATTTATTTTTGATTTTGTGGGAATTTTATCATATTGATTTGATCCTTCTATATGACTGGTTATTAAAAATAATATTATAGGCTACTGAAGATGGCAGAGTAGGAGGATATGGTACTCATCTTCTCCCATGAAAAACACACCCAAAATTCATCTAAATGCATAAAAGTCTCAGTGAAAACTTACTAGAACCTGGAAAAAGACTCCTCTACAATCGAATCCATAAGAAAGGTACACCAAAATACGGCAGGAACATAAGAGAAGTGATCAGGTAAGGACATATGCCCCTGGGAAGAGTCTCAGGGGAAAGAGGAGATTACATGGTTGGAGGTTTCCCTGGGGAATGAGAGGTTCAAGCCACATCCTGGGTGCCCCAGTC
This sequence comes from Bos mutus, assembly GCF_027580195.1. Lineage (NCBI taxonomy): Eukaryota > Metazoa > Chordata > Mammalia > Artiodactyla > Bovidae > Bos > Bos mutus. The sequence continues at coordinate 4,658,474 of NC_091624.1, forward strand.
CTGGTGTCCAACACAGGGAATGCAAGGAGGGCTGCTGGGACTAAAGGGAGGGCTGTAGGAAGCCTGGGTTCCACTCATGAGGAGCACAAGGGTTGGCTTGCTTCCAAGGCCGCGGGGAGAGGTGGATAGAGTACTGCTCTAGTGGCTGCCCTCTTCCCCATGACCAATTCAGTATGTGACCCAGCCTGAGCAGAGCAAACACTCCAATCCAACCTACTCACGACAGAGCTCTGCAAAGAGTGAGGGCTGCAGTCATCAGGGAAAGGATGTGAAGAAAGGGGAACACTTTTACACCATTAGTGGGGTGTAAATTGGTGTAGCTACTCCAATTTCCACTCCATAGAAAACACTATGGAGGTTGCTTAAAAAAATGAAAACAGAACTATCATATGATCCAGCAAACCTACTTTTGCCCATACATCCCTCAAGCCCCCAAAACACTAACTCAGAAAGATACATGGACCCCAATATTCAGAGCAGCATTATTTGTAATAGCCAAGATATAAAATCAGTCAAAATGTCCATTACCAGATGACTGAGTGGATAAAGAAAATGTGACAGGTAGACAGATGGGTCCATACAATACACACACACACACACACACACACACACACAGGCACACAGGCACACGGGCACACATACACATGCATGCGCATGCATACACAAGAATATTACTTAACCGTAAAAAGAATGAAATTCTGCCATTTTCAACAACACAGATAGACTCAGACAGTATTGTGTGTGTGTTTGCTCAGTCACTCAGTTGTGTCTGATTCTTTGTGACCCTATGGACTGCAGCCCAACAGGTTCCTCTGTCCACGGAATTATCCAGGGAAGAATACTGGAGTGGGTTGCCATTTCCTACTCCAGATCTTCCTGTCCCATTATCAAACCAGCGTCTCCTGCCTCTCCTGTGCTGATAGGCAGATTCTTTACCACTGAGCCACCTGGGAAGCCTAGAGAATACTATGCTTGGTGAAATAAGTCACACAGAGAAGGATAAATACTATATGTTACTACTTATACGTGGAATTTGAAAAATAAAACAAATGAATGTATACAACAAAACAGAAACAGACTCACCCATTTAGAAAACAAACTAGTGATTACCCGCAGAGAAAGAGAAAGGGGCGGGGCAAGACAGGAGTATGTGGTTAAGAAACACAAACAGCTATGTCGGCAACAAAGACATGTTGCAGCACGCACGGAAACATAGCCATTATTTTGTAATGGCTCTAAATGAAGTAAACCTATAAAAATATTGACCACTATACTATATACCTATACTACACTATACTATATATATGCTATACTATATATATACACTATACTATATATACTACACTAAATATACTACATACTACACTATATATATATACTCTATACACTATATATACTACATACATTTTCTATATACATACATGTAGTATACTATATATACTGCTGCTGCTGCTAAGTTGCTTCAGTCGTGTCCGACTCTGTGCAACCCCATAGATGGCAGCCCACTAGGCTCCCCCATCCCTGGGATTCTCCAAGCAAGAACACTGGAGTGGGTTGCCATTTCCTTCTCCAATGCATGAAAGTGAAAAGTGAAAGTGAAGTCGCTCAGTCGTGTCTGACTCTTCATGACCCCATGGACTGCAGCCCACCAGGCTCCTCCACCCATGGGATTTTCCAGGCAAGAGTACTGGAGTGGGGTGCCGTTGCCTTCTCCGACTATATATACTACACTATACTATATACCTAAAACTGATATAATAGTGCAAACCAACCATATATCAATAAAGTATAATAATAGTAGTTAAAAAAAAACTAACAGTGACAAGGGGTCAAGTGATGACCTATCATTGCAAAAATTTTTTAAACTTTGCATGATGAAGTAAGGATTTATAACACCAACACTTCTTTCTACTGTTAAATCCTATGTTGATAGCTGGTTTCTGAAGGAAAAATGATCATAGGGACTTCTTCTTTCCCTTTTAGTTTTACTATGTTGTTTGTGCTTCATATATAAACATGATTTGGTAGTAAATATGTAAAAGCATTATTATTTTAAAAAGTATATGCCTAGATTTATGCTTGAGTAGTACTATGGTGAAAATTTAGCATTTTTACTTTGTAATTAATGGGTGCTACACAAAAATATTCTTTACTCTTTAAATAAGAGCTTCATTATTAATTTACATTTAATAAAGGAAAAAGAAGCAAGAACTGCAACTCTATGTCCTCCAGAATGTAAACCACAATCACAGAAAACTAACCAAAATGATCATATGTGCCACAGCCTTGTATAACTCAGAGAAAGTATGAGCCATGGCATGCAGGGCCACCGAAGACAGACAGGTCATGGAGAAGAGTTCTGACAAAACACGATCTACTGGTGAAAAGGATGGCAACCTAATTCTGTATTCTTGCCTTGAGAACCCCACGAACAGTATGAAAAGGGAAAAAGATATGAAACTGGAAGATGAGCCCACCAGGTCAGTAGGTGTTCAATATGCTACTGGGGAAGAGCAGAGAAATGGCTCCGGGAAGAATGAAGAGGCTAAGCCAAAGTAGAAACAAAATCCGGTAGTGGATGCCTGTGGTGGTGAAATTAAAGTCTGATGTTGTAAAGAACCACATTGCATAGGAACTTGGAATGTTAGGTCCATGAATCAAGGTAAATCACCACGTTGTCAAACAGCAGATGGCAAGAGTGAACATTGACATCTTAGGAATTTAATTCAGATGACCATTATATCTACTAACATGGGAAAGTATCCCTTTGAAGAAATGGAGTAGCCCTCATAGTCAACAAGAGTCTGAAATGCAGTACTTGGTTGCAGTCTCAACAACAACAGAATGATATCGGTTTGTTTCCAAGGCAAACTAATCAAGATCAAAGTAATCCCAGTCTATGCCCCAACCACTGATGCTGAAGGAGCTGAAGTTGAAAGGTTCTATGAACCCTCACAAGGCCTTCTAGAACTAATACCAAAAAAAGATGTCCTTTTCATCATAGGAGATTGGAATGCAAAAGTAGGAAGTCAAGAGACACCTGGAGTAACAGGAAAATTTGGCTTTGGGGTATAAAATGAAGCACAGCAAAGGCTAACAGAATTTTACCAAGAGAACACACTAGTTATAGCCAACACCCTCTTCCAACAACACAAGAGACGACTCTGCACATGGACACACATGAACATCACCAGATGGTCAATACCAAAGTCAGATCGATTATGTTCTTTGCAGCCAAAGACGGTCAAGTTCTATACAGTCAACAAAAACAAGACTAGGAGCTGACTGTGGCTTAGATCATGAGCTCCTTATTGAAAAATTCAGACTTAAATTGAAGAAAGTAGGGGAAACTATTAGGCCATTCAGGTATGACCTAAATCAAATCCATTATGATTATACAGTGGAAGTGACAAGTAGATTCAAGGGATTAGATCTGATAGAGTGCCTGAAGAACAATGGACAGAGGTTCATAACGTTGTTCAGGAGGCAGTGACCAAAACCATCCCAGAGAAAAAGAAATGCAAGAAGGCGAAATGGTTTTCTGAGGAGGTTTTAAAAATTGCTGAGAAAAGAAGAGGAGTGAAAGGCAAAGGAGAAAGGGAAAGATATACCCAAATGAATGCAGAGGTCTAAATAGCAAGGAGAAATAAGAAAGCCTTCTTAAGAGAACAATTAAAAAAATGCATGCATGCATGCTAACTTGCTTCAGCCATGTCCAACTCTTTGGGACCTTATGGGCTATAGTCTGCCAGGCTCCTCTGTCCATGGGATTCTCCAGGCAAGAATACTGGAGTGGTTTGCCCTCCTCTAGGGGATCTTCCCAAGGACTGAACCTATGTCTCCTATATCTCCTGCATTGGCAGGTGGGTTCTTCACCACTAGAGCCACAAGGGAAGACCATGCAGAGAAATAGAGGAAAACAATAGAATGGGAAAGACTAGAGATCTCTTCAAGAAAATTAGAGATACCAAGGGAATATGTCATGCAAAGATGGGCACAATAAAGGACAGAAATGTTATAAACAGAAGTAGAAGACATTAAGAAGAGATGGCAAGAATACACAGAAGAACTGTACAAAAAAGGTCTTAATGACGTGGATAACCATGATGGTGTGGTCACTAACCTAGAGCCAGACACTCTGGAGTGTGAAGTCAAGTGAGCCTTAGAAAGCATTCAGTTCAGTTCAGTTCAGTCACTCAGTCATGTCCGACTCTTTGTGACCCCATGAACGGCAGCATGTCAGGCCTCCCTGTCCATCACCAATTCCCAGAGTTTACCCAAACTCATGTCCATTGAGTCGGTGATGCCATCCAACCATCTCATCCTCTGTCATCCCCTTCTCCTCCCGCCTTTAATCTTTCCCAGCATCAGAGTCTTTTCAAATGAGTCAGCTCTTCGCATCAGGTGGCCAAAGTATTGGAGTTTCAGCTTCAACATCAGTCCTTCCAATGAACACCCAGGACTGATCTCCTTTAGGATGGACTGGTTGGATCTCCTTGCAGTCCAAGGGGACTCTCAAGAGTCTTCTCCAACACCACAGTTCAAAAGCATCAATTCTTCGGTGCTCAGCTTTCTTCACAGTCCAACTCTCACATCTATACATGACCACTGGAAAAACCATAGCCTTAACTAGACAGACCTTTGTTGGCAAAGTAATGTCTCTGCTATTTAATATGCTATCTAGGTTGGTCACAGCTTTCCTTCCAATGAGTAAGCGTCTTTTAATTTCATGGTTGCAGTCACCATCTGCAGTGGTTTTGGAGCCCCAAAAATAAAGTCTGCCACTGTTTTCACTGTTTCCCCATCTATTTGTCATGAAGGGATGGGACCGGATGCCATGATCTTATTTTTCTGAATGTTGAGTTTTAAACCAACTTTTTCACTCTCCTCTTTCTCTTTCATCAAGAGGCTTTTTAGTTCTTCTTCACTATATGCCATAAGGGTGGTGTTATCTGCATATCTGAGGTTATTGATATTTGTCCCAGCAATTTTGATTCCAGCTTGTGCTTCTTCCACCCCAGCGTTTCTCATGATGTACTCTGCATATAAGTTAAATAAACAGGGTGACAATATATAGCCTTGTTGTACTCCTTTTCCTATTTGGAACCAGTCTGTTGTTTCATGTCCAGTTCTAACTATTGCTTCCTGACTTGCATACAGATTTCTCAAGAGGCAGGTCAGGTGGTCTGGTATTCCCATCTCTTTCAGAATTTTCCACAGTTGATTGTGATCCACACAGTCAAAGGCTTTGGCATAGTCAATAAAGCAGAAATAGATGTTTTTCTGGAACTCTCTTGCTTTTTCAATGATCCAGCAGATGTTGACAATTTTGTCTCTGGTTCCTCTGCCTAGGAAGCATTACTATGAGGAAAGCTAGTGAAGGTGATGGCCTTCCATATAAGCTATTTCAAATCCTAAAAGATGATGCTGTTAATGTGCTGCACTCACTATGCTAGCAAATTTGGAAATCTTAGCAATGGCTAAAGGACTGGAAAATTCAGTTTTCTTTCCAATCCCACAGAAGGGCAATGCCAAAGAATGTTCAAACTACTGCACAATTGTGCTCATTTCACATCTAGCAATGTAATGCTCAAAATCCTTTAAGCTAGGCTTCAATAGTACATGAACTGAGAAATTCCAGGGGTACAAGCTGGATTTAGAAAAGGCAGAACCAGAGATCAAATTGCCAACATCCATTAGATCATAGAAAAAGCAAAAGAATTCCAGGAAAAAAAAATCTATTTCTCCTTCATTGACTAGACTGAAGCCTTTGACTGTGTGGATCACAACAAACTGGAAAATTCTTAAAGAGATGGGAATGCCAGACCACTTTACCTGCCTCCTAGAGAAACCTGTATGCAGGGCCAGAAGCAAGAGTTAGTACCAGACATAGAACAGCCTGGTTCAAAATTGGGAAAGGAGTCTATCAAGGCTGAATCCCAATCAAGATTGCTGGGAGAAATAACAACCTCAGATACACATATGATATCACTCGAATGGCAGAAAGTGAAGAGGAACTAAAAGGCCTCTTGATGAAAGCAAAAGAGGAGAGTAAAAAAAGCTGGCTTAAAACTCAAGATTCAAAAAACTAAGATCATGGCATCTGGTCCCATCACTTCATGGCAAAATGATGGGCAATAAATGGAAAGAGTGACAGACTTTATTTTCTTGGGCTCAAAAATCACTGTGGATGGTGACTGCAGCCATGAAATTAAAAGACACTTGTTCCTTGGAAGAAAAGTATGAGAAACCTGGACAGCGTATTAAAAAGCAGAGATACCACTTTGCTGACAAAGTTCCACATAGTCAAAGCTATGCTTTTTCCAGTAATCATGCATGGATATGAGAGTTGGATGATAAAGAAGGCTGAGCACTGAAAAATTGATGCTTTTGAACTGTAGTGCTGGAAAAGACTCTTGAGAGTACGTTGGACAGCAAGGAGACCAAACCAGTTAATCCTAAGTTAAATCAACTCTGAATATTCATTGAAAGGACTAATGTTGAAGCTAAAGCTCCAATACTTTGGCCACTTGATGTGAAGAGCCAACTCACTGGACAAGACCCTGATGCTAGAAGATTGAAGGAAGGAGGAGAAGGGCTAGACAGGGGATGAGATGGTTGGATGGCATCACTGACTCAGTGGACATGACTTTGAGAAAACTCTGGGAGATGGTAAAGGACAGGGAAGCCTGGCATGCTGCAGTCCATGGGGTTGCAAAATGTTGGACATGACATAGCAACTGAACAGCAACAAGGGAACCACTGAACAGTTGTTGGTGGAGAATAGGGCAAAATAAAGTCTGCACTTAAAAATAAATATTTCAACTAGCATTGAAGGAGAACTACTAGGGGCAGGGAGGCCAGATAGAAGTAATATTACCTGGGCCAGATAATATGGGCTTGCATCAAGATAGCAGCAGTTGAAATAAAGATGTAGACTAAAAAAAACATTTCGGTTCAATAATAAGCTCTTGTTACTGGTAATGTTGATGATCATTTAGCAGCAGAGAAGTTGCACTCCTGTGCCAAATGCTTCTAGGGTCTGTAAAATTCAGACAGAAATTAGTGAAGGGGTATTTTGTCAAGCTCTTTGCCTTGTAATAGCTGTCCTCAATGGGTATTTGCTGATTTGATTACTTTTTGTGGAGCATTTCCTAGTTACATCGAAGCCAGGTCTCTGTAGACAATACAACAAAGAAAAACCTCAAAATATTTCTGCTTCATCTTCCTAATTCAGGGCAAGAAGTCTGACTTAGAAGATTGTGGTTAGGGATGTAGAAGACAGAACTGATGAACGATGAAAAGAGGACCAGCCAGAATTTTATTTCTCCTTATACTGTCAAGTCTGAGAACTTCAGAGAGAGAGAGAGAAATCACCAAAGGGAGAGGTTGCTCCCTTTTCAGAAATATGAGTGAGTAAATGGCAATTCTTGTTCATTAAAGTTCTATGGAGATAAAGAATGAAAATTTGTGGATAATTAGCCAATTTCTCTATCTGCAGAACTCAGCTGAGCATAAATACAGAATAATCTTGCTATGGATGCATGTGGTCATCACCTTCAAATGGAAGAATCTGCTCATCACCATTAAAGAGGGCTTTTCATGTCATTCGCTTTGAAGCATTAACAAAAAGAAATGTACAATTAGAAGCAAAGATGTTGCTTCTCTATTCACTGCCCCGACTTCTGCCTCAGATAAAGTACAATCAGAAATGATGCCATTTTCTCCAATTCTGAAAACAGAGTGTCAGTAGTACACAGATCCCCTCCATGATCACTTCCAAACACCATGTCCTTATTAGTAGGTCTCAGGGCCAGGATGACCCCAGAATGAAAAGGTAGTGCCTCATTAATTTCCATCTAATCTCAAAATTGTAAAATGCCATGTACTTTCCCAGCCATGTCATAATTGTGCCATGTATCATAATCAAATCTTCACAAGCAAGGGGGAGTCCTGGCTAATTCTGTGAGAGTGTGCACTCTTGATATCTTGCTTTTGTTCTTTGGCTACGAAGGACTCACAGATCTAAACAGGGCTCGTCCTTAGTTTTCAACCTTGGCCACATCAAGATGACGTGTTTTATCTGAAGCCATCTCTGCCATACCTGTTAATGTTAATCGTTGCCTTTTCTTCACTCGCAAAATTCACAAGTTATTCCAGATACCTTCTAATTTATTGTTATTTCTATTAATCTTGGCTGCCAAGAAATTGAAGGCAGTGATGGTACCTTGTCATTTTTGATTCTTTGCTTGGACTTTTCCAGGGCATTGAACAAAACCTGGCGGTACAAGCTCAACAGCTTTCCTGCTAACAGAAGTCTTTGGTATATCTTTCGCTTCATTTGATTCTTTCAGAGACACACCAGGTCAGCTATGATTTATTCCAGTTTAAAAATTAAGATATAGGCTTTTCAAAGTAGCGTTATAAAAGCCCCAAATTGCATAGTTCATGGGCAATATGATAAAATGACAATTACGTTGGTTTGATGCCAGGACGCTAATACTCTCTCCTCTTCTCTTTGTGGGAAGTTGGAAACACGACTACTAATGACACCACAGATTCGGGCCTCAGCTTATCTGTCTTCGAGTCTTTTCCAGTTCCATTAATTCAGAAAGTTCAAGGGGTCTTTTGTTATTGTTATGTAATAGAGCACATTTCATCTTTTGTATGTTTGGAATGATTCCATTGCATTTATTTAAGAACAGAAGGTAATTTCGTGGTAAAATTAAGATAGATCATTTAAGATAAGTGAAGACATCTCAAACATTTAGAATGAGGTCAAAGAACCTCCGTTCTAATGTTCTAATATCGACTGTACAGTTTAGGATTATTCAGAAGCCAAGATATTTCAATACAGAGGTTTACGTTGCTATTTCATTTTCACAGAACATTCAGAGGTTAACAGATGCTATGGCATGTTTCCAGTTTTCAATTTACATTTCCAAATGTTGCGACTTTCCTTGCCATGATACCATACTAGACGCATGGGACCATGTAAGTCCTCATCTATACAGGGGAGCATCCCTCACTCTAAAGGCAGCATCTTGAGAATCACTGGGATAACATTGGTAAAATAATTTTTGGTGCTTGACACACAGTGGGCACTTGATAAAGCTTATCACTTCGTTTCAATGATTTTATTTTTTATAGTAATGATGGTGCTTGTTGTTCCCTATCTCCTTTTACTTCTTTTGTTCCTTCTCTATTTTTATACTTTTTTCTTTTAACCCAGCTAGATAATATACTTAACTGGTTAAGGATTGTAGCATCAAAGAAAATGGCATTCAATTAGATATTTAAGAAACTCTTAGTCAACTTTTATGTGGGTTTCCCTCCCACCTCATCTCATAATAGGCACTATCCAATATGTTTAGAGCTTTAGTAACTAATGGCCAGTTGTTTAGATTCTGCCACTTTTACTAAAAATCATTCTTACAGCCATTTTTCAATGTTTAAAACATTTGTTTTTTTAAAAAGCATTCAAAGTCAGCAAGGTTCAAGGTGCAGAAGGAGAAAGGCACACATCCTTTGATTAAATACTGCTTGTTCATTCAATGTATAATCGTGTTGGGTTCTTCTTTCTTCCCATATAAACCCATCACACAAAAAGATTTTTTTTTAATGTTTAAAATTAACTTAGTATCTCTTGTGTAGTTTTGTCTGTTTTCCCTAAGAATGAACACACTGACCTTTGTCTATACCATTTTCTCTGGACTTTTAGTCCCTTCTATTTAAGACTAATGACATGCTTTCTTGAAAAGAGCCACTTCTCTCTGTTTATTTTTTTCATAGTAACTGTCAACTTTATACAGTAACTGCAGTGTCATGGAACCCTGAGCAAAGTTTAGGTTAGAATAAAGAGGATTGGAATCTTACTCTGATATTTGTTGGGACCCATGAATTTCAAGGCACTCTATAAGTGGTTTCTTTTGAGAACAACCCATTTGTGAGTATCCACTTCTAACTGGCTTACCTTGTGCCAAAATGTCAGATGTCAATTACCCAGACTCTAAGACACAGAGGTTGAGAGTCTGCAATGTGATACTTAAAATAGTTTTGTTCCATGGACCCCATACGCCAAATGAAGGCATTTTCCTAATTAATGTTTACCTCTAATAATCTATAGCAAATAACTGATAAATAGTAGGCAGATAATAAAAGTCTCATAATGAAAGTATATATAAATTACAAACATAATAATCAACAGCTGAAGGTTCTCAGGGTTCTCTAGTCCGGTACAGGTAACTCCATGCTTTAATGATCTCCCATGAGGAAGTGCTCAAATTAAGATTACAGAACAATTTCCCAAAAAACCTATATAATCCCATTATATATATATATCATTCTATATATCTATTATGATGATCTATCTGTCATTCTACTGTATCTGTCAAATGATGGTACCCAACTCACTGGTGGAGGTTTCCCAGATAACTTAGTTGGTAAAATTCATTGGTGGGCTACAGAAGTACAGGTGGGTTGTAAACTAAGAAAAAAAGTAATTTTCATTCAGAATGTCAAGGGGAAGAGTTAACAATTTCATATTTTTCAAGGTTTTTGATATATGAACTATCTAAGAAGTACAATGAGGGTCACCAATATTTGATGTTAGTAAATTAAACATTAGTACCAAACTGAAATTGGCAGAGGACTCTAACTGCTCTGTAAAACTGTCCGGTGTCATGTGCCCCCTGGCGGTATTGAAATTCTCCCGTGCACCTGAGCACACCTGGAGAACTAGAGTCTCCAGAGTTTTGGAAAGAGGTATCCTTGTGTCATTGGTGATGTCTTAGGTCAGCTGTAGTTTTCAACTGCTGCTATATTTACTATTCAATTTAGGTCATTTTGAGTTCAGCTTACTGTTTGTTGTTGTGTAGCTATCCTTCCACACTGTGGTCCACCCACTCCAGTGCTCCTGCCGGGAGGATCCCATGGGCAGAGGCCACAGTGCAAGGGATAGCAAAGAGTCGAACGAGACTGAAGCGACAGCGCGGCACGGCACGGTGGGTATTGCAGCCGCACACATTTGGTCTAGTCAAGGCTATGGTTTTTCCTGTGGTCATGTATGGATGTGAGAGTTGGACTGTGAAGAAGGCTGAGCGCCGAAGAATTGATGCTTTTGAACTGTGGTGTTGGAGAAGACTCTTGAGAGTCCCTTGGACTGCAAGGAGATCCAACCAGTCCATTCTGAAGGAGATCAGCCCTGGGATGTCTTTGGAAGGAATGATGCTAAAGCTGAAACTCCAGTACTTGGGCCACCTCATGCGAAGAGTTGACTCATTGGAAAAGACTCTGATGCTGGGAGGGATTGGGGGCAGAGGGAGAAGGGGACGTCAGAGGATGAGATGGCTGGATGGCATCACTGTATCGATGGACGTGAGTTTGAGTGAACTCCGGGAGTTGGTGGTGGACAGGGAGGCCTGGCGTGCTGCGATTCATGGGGTCGCAAAGAGTCGGACACGACTGAGCGACTGATCTGATCTGATCTGATTTCGCCACCATATATTTAGTCATGCATTAACTGTGGTTGGAATAAGATGATCTACTTACCTTGGAATATTTGGCTTCTAATAATCTGTCTTTCATAGTCCTTGATTGCCTGCCTATTCTCTTTGCAAATGCCTTTCCAGGGGGTTCCTGCCTGGAGTTGATTTTTCTAAGAAAAAGGAAAAAAAGTGATTTGGCTAAACAAAAATAGACCATAGTCAGTATCTGTGAGACACCTTATCCTCCTTTAGATGTTCTGCTTTCTTGGAGCACTCACTTCATTTCTTCTTGCTTCTCTAGTGCTAGAATAGTTCTGAGCCTGTAGCAGACTTCCCCCAACGTGTATCAAACAGATTAATAAATACCGAATTGTAGGAAGAAATACAGGTACATATTAAAATATATATTTAAAATCTGTATATTATTAACTAATTTTCACACTAAGAAAATTCTTCTAATCCTTGCAACAATGTTAGGTATTCACAAAGCAGCTAATGTTATGATTATGCACATTTGCAGATGTAAAGTCGAGAGCTCAAAATAATTCCCTAAGGTTAAGAATCTATTTAATGACAGAGCTGGAGCTCAAACTCAGATTTTCCTAGTCTTCTTTTGGTAGCCCTTTTTACTAGCTTCCTCCCACCTCTCAGACTTAGTGGTTCAAAGTGGAACCTGAAATGCCTTCCTGGATTCCCTTGGCTCTACTTCCTCTCTCTGGTCCCCTCCAGAGACATCCTGAGCCACTGCTGAGCTTACTCCACCCAGAGCATCCTTAAGTGCTGAAAAACACAGCACTGCTGAGCCTACTCATCAGTCAGTTGGCACTTTTTCAAATGAGCCCACTGAATGGCAAATGCACAGATAACACTGGGATAAAATGAGCTCCTCTTATTGATTTTTCCAAACCAATATGGCACGGGTGCTCTCTCTTTGTGCCATCTCCTCCCTCTGCCTGGAGGCATTCTCCACCCGTCCATCATTTTAATTAGACATTACACCTGGCACAAATGCTGAGTTGATTAACCTTAAAGGAGCTGAATAGGTTCTCTGATCGTTAACACAGGGCCCCTGACATATTATAACTCATGTTAACATGTGCTGTTGCACAAACTCACAGCTTCTTCAGCCCACTTTCCAAAGCTGCCGTTCGGGGTAATAGCATCTACAGAGAGCTCTTCATGGAGCGTGCTCCCATAATAACACCATGAAAAGCAAGATTTAAAAGATGGATTGGCGTGGACTCTACAGATACTACTTTTTACTGTTTATATAAATGCATCTTCTGTGTCAAGGGGGTTCTGAGGAATGGTCCTTTGTGTTGGAGTGTTGGAAAGGAGGGAACACTGTTTTGCAGGGTGGAAAACATGGAGTTTCATCCTGTGTGGCCTGTGGTCTTTGAGTCATTTCTTAATTTCCTTGAATCTCGAAGTCTTTATATGGAGAATGGAGATTGAAAGCAGTGTGAGGATATCCTTGTGTTGTCCATAACTGGGGGCCATCAGCATGCCTCTTTGCTAGGGTGGACAGGGCATTGAGACTATCACATCCTTATTCCTTATTCCTGGTTAAGTAGTGGCTGCTTCAAATAATTTATCCTTTGCTGATGAGATAATATGCCATAAACAAATAATTTTTAAAAAACTTTCTTCCTGCTGTGATGTATGTCAGAGAGTGTTTTGCCTATGTTCTCCTCTAGGAGTTTTATAGTTTCTGGTCTTACGTTTAGATCTTTAATCCATTTTGAGTTTATTTTTGTGTATGGTGTACAGCAGGATCCTCTATGACCCACCTCCCAGAATATTGGAAATAAAAGCAAAAATAAACAAATGGGACCTAATTAACCTTAAAAGCTTCTGCACATCAAAGGAAACTATTAGCAAGGTGAAAAGACAGCCTTCAGAATGGGAGAAAATAATAGCAAATGAAGCAACCGACAAACAACTAATCTCAAAAATATACAAGCAACTCCTACAGCTCAACTCCAGAAAAATAAACGACCCAATCAAAAAATGGGCCAAAGAACTAAATAGACATTTCTCCAAAAAAGACATACAGATGGCTAACAAACACATGAAAAGATGCTCAACATCACTCATTATCAGAGAAATGCAAATCAAAACCACTATGAGGTACCATTTCACACCAGTCAGAATGGCTGCGATCCAAAAAGTCTACAAATAATAAATGCTGGAGAGGGTGTGGAGAAAAGGAACCCTCTTACACTGTTGGTGGGAATGCAAACTAGTACAGCCACTATGGAGAACAGTGTGGAGATTCCTAAAAAACTGGAAATAGAACTGCCTTATGATCCAGCAACCCCACTGCTGGGCATACATACTGAGGAAACCAGAAGGGAAAGAGACACGTGTACCCCAATGTTCATCGCAGCACTGTTTATAATAGCCAAGACATGGAAGCAACCTAGATGTCCATCAGCAGATGAATGGATAAGAAAGCTGTGGTACATATACACAATGGAGTATTACTCAGCCATTAAAAGAATACATTTGAATCAGTTCTAATGAGGTGGATGAAACTGGAGCCTATTATACAGAGTGAAGTAAGCCAGAAGGAAAAACATAAATACAGTATACTAACACACATATATGGAATTTAGAAAGATGGTAACAATAACCCGGTGTACGAGACAGCAAAAGAGACACTGATGTATAGAACAGTCTTATGGACTCTGTGGGAGAGGGAGAGGGTGGGAAGATTTGAGAGAATGGCAATGAAACATGTAAAATATCATGTAGGAAACGAGTTGCCAGTCCAGGTTCGATGCATGATGCTGGATGCTTGGGGCTGGTGCACTGGGACGGCCCAGAGGGATGGTATGGGGAGGGAGGAGGGAGGAGGGTTCGGGATGGGGAACACATGTATACCTGTGGCGGATTCATTTTGATATTTGGCAAAACTAATACAATTATGTAAAGTTTAAAAATAAAATAAAATTGGAAGAAAAAAAAAAAAAAAAGTGAAAGAAAAAAAAAAAAAAACTTTCTTCCTTTTCTTCTCCCAGATAAACTGCACGAATAAATTCTTATATGTTCTTCCTGTGGGGTTAACTAAATGCTTTAACCTCAGCAAAGCTAAAACATTGCCCTAATAAAATCGTACCTGCATGAGTGCTAACTTGCTTCAGTCGTGTCTGACTCTTTGTGACCCCATGGACTATAGCCTGCCAGGCTCCTCTGTCCATGGGATTCTCCAGGCAAGAACACTGGAGTGGGTTGCCATGCCCTCCTCTAGGGGATCTTCCTGACTTAGGGATCAGACTCACGTCTCCTACATCTCCTGCATTGGCAGACGGGTTCTTTACCACTAGCATCAGCTGGGAAGCCCACCCCTGTGCCTGTTCTCCTGTTGTATC